>NC_040092.1:53013691-54427393 GCF_003369695.1 Bos indicus x Bos taurus
TGGACTATAGCCCGCCAGGCTCCTCTGCCCATGAGATTTCCCAGGCAACAATACCGGAGTGGGTTGCCATTTCCTTCTCCAGGAGATCTTCCCAACCCAGGGATTGAACCTGGGTCTCCTGATATCACAGTATGTATCTGTATACAAGTACAAAGAGTGAACTGCATAAAATTCACTAAATGTTAATTATGGTTGTTGTGAAGGGTAAATATTGAAGATTTTTAATATAACTTTCAAATTGCATATGTATGATTTTAATTAATAATTTCAACATATAACTTATCAGCCAAACAAAGACTTATTGAGAGTAAATGAGAAGACTATTGATATCTATACCAAGGAAATGGCATAAAGGCAGACTGTCCTGGGTAAAGAAGATGCATGTGTCTCCATCCTGTTTAATGCTCATATTTTATACCCAGAAAAACCAGTAAAGAAAGTTGACTAGACCTAGGATGCACTGCTCATAATTGGCAAAGTCAGGTTTCAAATACAACTGCTGTGTTTTCAATTACTACTGCTTATATAACATCTCATTGGCCTGTTCTTGTCCCTGTGGTCAGATATGCTCTTTGCTGACTCTTTTTCAACAAGTTCACGTAAGACTTCCTATAAACTTCTTTTGTGAGACTAATCTTTGTGTTATAGATGTCTGTGTACCTCTCATCTCTATTTCTAAATTATGTGTAAGCCATTTATTTCTAATACAACATCAAGCCTTTCAATGTATCGTATTTATCTATAGCTAATAACAAATTGCCCCAAAACTTAGTGACATCAGGCAACAAATGTGTATCAAAATGCTTCCTTTTTAAAGAAAGTTAGCACAAGTTTGCAGCTGACTAGTTTTCTCAGTCTGCTCTCTAGGGTGGAGTGACCTCCTTTTAATTTGTACTTCTCTCTCTCTTTCAGTCCAAGTTTATGATGTTCCTGCTCATAAAATTCTCCCGAGAACTTTGTGGCCTTCTGTGAATCTCACAGAGATTTATTCTAGTAGTCAAAAGCCATACCCACAAATCTCTAAAGGGCATTAATGAGTTTCTACTTAATTTAAAAATTGTATGTCAATATTCTATATTTCAGTGATTAAAAAAATCTACAGATAGAAATATTTATAGTCAGTTTTATCATCCTATTGGTTACCTTATTAATGAGTTAAACTCATATTTGACTCATGCTCACTCAATTTATATAAGAATCCAGTTTTAACTCTTGAAAAATATGCTTTCAGAATAGTTCTTAGAAAGCAAGTTTTCTGTTATTAATATAACTTTGTTGATGATGAGATGTCATGGTTTCCTTTTTACTTTGAACTTATGTTTTAACAAAGTATAAAATGATACACAGAGATGAATCAGGATAGCACACAATGCCCATTAACTGTTATAAATAACCTGACATTTACAGGCAACTGGCAGGCTAAGCAGGATTTCTTTTCCTCTTCACAAAATCTTATGAAATTTCTCCAGTTGAAAAGACTAAACAGACTTTGCTGTTAGAAGAATACAATTGGCCTCTGCTAAAATCTTTAAATATTTAAATATTCAATTTATTTGAGTGTATAGTACTGGATTCAGCTTTCCATGTGAGCCATCAAAAATAAATAAAATTATTTCTTTTGTTTTTAACAATTTAAAGTTCATCCTGAGAAGGACCATTGTCATCTTATTTAATCAGAGTCCATCTCTTGAGTAACAAGTAGACAGAACAGCTGACTTACTTATCTAGAAAGAGATCATCACAGAGATGAGAAATCAAATTCCATCAATGCCAGAATGACTGAAGACTATCTCTTAGTTCAGGCATGGAGAACTAAGATATAACAGAAAATGATAATAAACTTTGATTTTGTAATTTTTAAAAGTAATATACAGGGGGGAAACCCACTATATAGGCTCATTTTTATAGCATTTTATTAGCATGGAATAATTAGTGCAAAAACTCAGGCTGTCAACCTCAGTGACAATTAATGATATTGAAAGAAGTCACATGTTAGGAAATTCATGGTAACGAAACACATCTCAAAAAGGAGAGCTTTCTGCAGAACCGGTTTCTCATCTTAATTCTAGAATATGGAGATAACTAGTACCATCATCTATAGTTAATGTAACTCATGTCTGTGTTATAGTCTCATTTTTCTCTTGGGAAAGCAGCCCCAAACGTTTATTTAAGGAATTCAGAACAATTTAAACATACCAACTGTTTCGACATCCTTTCTGCCAGATTGCCCTTTAGTCATGTTCTACCTCCAGAATATATACACCCTTTAATCCAGTGTAATAAATTGTGAAATGATTTTTCTCAGTGAGACAAAAGGGACATTAATTAAAATGCTAGCCTGGCACTGGAATGGTAGGGAAGGCTGATGCAATTATCTAGGAGGACTGTTTATTCCTTCTCCATTCTCTCTACCTCAGGACAAAATTATTATTCAGCCCAGTCAGCTTGAGCATTGCATCAGGAGCGAGATTAGAAAGTACTGATTTATAGGGAGAATTACAGCTGGGAAAAGAAATTCAGATAAGCAATATGAATTAAAGGCTTTATTTTATTTGCTCTTTTTAAAACTCTCTTCTGCTCCTTGCTCTATTTAAGTTTTATAATAATTAATTTAAGCCTTTCACTATTTATGTGTATCTACATGCCTACTCCAAATATGTAACTTTGTATTCAGTTGCTGTTTCATCTCTGAAGCGAGGGAATTCTAATATATTGGCATATAAATCATGCTGGTGCATGATAAATGTGCCATAGAACACTAGGTCCCATGTCCGGGGAGGGAAATGAATGGCCTTTCAAGGGTACAATGTTCTCATAGTCAGTAGCAAATGGTGAGATTTTCTAGGTGGAAATCCTTATCTAGTAGTTCCTACCTTTCCAACATAAGCTAAGTTTACTGAGCTTTCCCTGAGACACATAAATTCATATTTCTTGGCTTCACTTATTTTTTTTCTTTTTTTTTTTTTTAGCTCATAAGAGTTAACAGAATTTTATTATTTTTTTATGTTTCTCCTCTATTTATTTAATTCATTTATTTTTTTATTGAAGGATAATGACTTTACAGAAAAGTTGTTTTCTGTCAAACCTCAACATGAATCAGCCATAGGTATACATATATCCCCTCCCTTTTGAACCTCTCTTCCATCTCTCCCCATCCTACTCCTCTAGGTTGAGACAGAGCCCCTGTTTGAGTTTCCTAAGCCATACAGCAAAGTCCTGTTGGCTATCTACTTTACATACAGTAATATAAGTTTCCATGTTACTCTTTCTGCACATCTCAGCCTCTCCTCCCCTCTCCCCATCTCCACAAGTTCTCTTATTTTTAAAACACACCGTAAAATAGCAGATACTAGAGGCTGGAATCCAGACAAGCAGCGTGTGTGCGTGCTTAGCCGTGTCCAGCTCTGTGCGACCCCATGGACTGTAGCCCACCAGGCTCCTCTGTCCCTGGGATTTCCCAGGCAAGAACGTTGGAATGGGTTGCCATTTCCTTCTTCAGGGGATCTCCCCTACCCAGGGGACTGAACCAACACATCTGAGTCTCCTGCATGGGCTAGCGGATTCTTTACCACTGTAACACCTGGGAAGCCCCCAGACAAGTAGAGTGACTTGTAAATCTTGCTTTTCTAAGTGTGGGCCTCTTTCCCCTCATTGCTTCTGGAACTTCCTTGTCTTCCTGGCTATACGGTTTGAGATTCAGAATAACTTATTAGTTAGCAGTACCATATTACCAATATGACTATTTGGGATTAAAAAATGAAAGTATTTTGTACTGTACTGTACACAATCTGTTTAAGGAGACAGTAGGTAGCGCAGGTGTAGAGATTTCCTCTACATACTAATTACCACACAAAATGTCAATAAGCCAAAGAATAGACAGGCAAGGGTTTAATATACTTGCACATTTCAAAATTATAATACTTAATCCTGATAAACTGGAAGCTGGAACCAGTCTCTTGCACTACATATATGCACAGTAATAACTACATGAGCCATTTGACTCTCCAGACAAATCATATTTCCTCTACCATATTGTTTAATCCTTTTGATAAGATTATCCTTAAATTGCTTGAAGTATATTCTCTTATATAGAGGATCTAGATCAGAGACTTTGACCACTAGTCTCAAGAAGGCCAATTATCCTTCCACAAAAGTAGTGGCAAATTTAAAATGTTGCTAAGTTTTACTATAATTAATCTACTTCAATTAATCAGCAATATCCTTACCTATTACAGAATAGTAATACTGTAGTAAGAAACAGTATATATTACAATTTAAAAATACATCTATGAAATCTACAGTTATGTTTCCCATTGTATCTTAAACCTATTATACTTCCCTTAGAAGAGCTATATAAAAGCTCTTTTATATTCAATACTTATATTATTTCTATTTTAATAATATATAATATTACTAAAAATAATATGAAAAGTGAAAGTCGCTCAGTCGTGTCCAACACTTTCCATGAAATTCTCCAGGCCAGAATACCAGAGTGTGTAGCCTTTCCCTACTCTAGGAGATCTTCCAAACCCAGGGATCAAACTCTGGTCTCCTGCATTGCAGGCGGATTCTTTACCAACTGAATCACAAGAAGCCTGGAGTGGGTAGCCTTTCCCTTCTCCAGGTGATCTACCTGACCCAGGAATCGAACCAAGGTCTCCTGCATTGCAGGTGGATTCTTTACCAACTAAGCTATCAGGGAAGCCCTAAAAATAATATATGATATATTTAATAGATATATTATTATTTAATAATATTTTGTATTATTTATATTTTAAATAATCATTGATAAGCCAAGATTTAAGAAAATGATAGTTGTAAGATGAAAATATATTTATTTCATATAAATATATATATATGAAATAAATATATTTCATCTTAAGGCTTGTAAGATGTCACTAGAAGTATAATAAACCTAATTTGTATGTTATTAATGACAGTTTTCAAGTTATATGTAAACAATAACCGTTGTGCCTCTTTCTGAATCTTACTGCCAAGCAACCATCAGACTGTGTAGGTTTTTCTCCAATAACTTTAAAGTATGAAATCTGAAATACAAAAACCACTGAGTTCAAGAGAAATGAAACCCAGAGATCCTTAGGCCCAACCCTCCTGATTTGCACAGAAAGGTTAAAAAGGCAAAGGTTTAATGAGCACATTTGAATGTCCCTCACTCCTAGCAAGTCAGCATTGGAAACAAAGGTAAGTTCAAACTCCTTCACTTTCTTGAAACAATGACTATATATGCCGCAAGCCATTCTGACAGGACAGCATGAGTGTTCACATTTTGACTTGATAGCAAGTATGGTGATTCATATTTCCCACTGACTAATCCAAATGACTACATTACATACTAATCCAAAGGAAAGGCATCCTTGAATAATCTTGTTTGCACAGAAACAAACTTGCACTGAAAAAGATTTGCAAACCTGAGCTAGTGTTGACAGGACTCAATCTGGAACAAGGAAGCTCAGAACTAAGAGCAAACTGATCTTATCTTTGCCAATCCTGAAATTATCAAGGCAAGTTATCAAGCATCTTATCTGCATTAAGGCCTGTAAGTGTTGTGATAAGAATGGGGGTGGGGAAATTGAGGTGAATGGAGATTTTAGAACTGAAGATGGATTCAAATCATGAAATTCAAGTTTCTGTGGTAAAAGGGATTAAAACATCTTTAGTCCTTCAGAAAGATGCTCTAAAGCTATAGGAAATTTCCCCAAAGTAGCTCGAAGTAGAAAGGCACTAGAAAGATCTGGAAAAGATAAAGTAATATTTATTTAGGACATACTGCATGTCAGAAGGCAATGGCACCCCACTCCAGTACTCTTGCCCGGAAAATCCCAAGGATGGAGGAGCCTGGTAGGCTGCAGTCCATGGGGTCGCTAAGAGTCAGACACAACTGAGTGACTTCACTTTAACTTTTCACTGTCATGCATTGGAGAAGGAAATGGCAACACATTCCAGTGTTCTTGCCTGGAGAATCCCAGGGATGGGGGAGCCTGGTGGGCTGCCGTCTATGGGGTTGCACAGAGTCGGACACGACTGAAGCGACTTAGCAGCAGCAGCATATCAGATACTATCTTGGATTGTTTACATTAAAATATTTCCTTGACTCTTCACAACAATCCTAGGAAGTAGATATTTTTTCTGAATATGTGAATTTAAGTTCCTTTTGGAGGGTCCCACATGGTATAGGAGTTCAGTATATATTGTTAGCAAGTAGGAAAGATTTATACAAACCCTGATCAAGCTCAAAGTAGCTATTCCTCAAGAATGAAATTCACAATTTCTAGAGCTGGACTACTTGGGTCTAATTCTGGCTCATCACTTGTATGATGGTGAAGTTACTCCCTGTAAGCATTAGTTTTCTTATCTGTAAGATAAGACTGAGAGAGCTGGTGTGAAGGTTAAACGAAGTAATGTGTACAAATCTTGCACTGTGCCAGGCACACAGCCAAGATCTCAGCCCTCAGCTATTGCTGGTATCATCAATGTTGCCAGCAGAGGGCAAAATATGCCTATAAAAGCAGAGTTCTAAGCATCCCAAAGGCCTCAAACCCTCAGGAGGCCACAAAGAAACATTACATTGTAGGGAGAGACTATTTCCTCTAAGAGAAAAAAAAAATTACTGTGGCTCTAAGCAAATAGTCTGGACATTGGACCAACCACAGGAGGCCCCCCAAAACCAGAGCAAGACCTAGAACCTATAGAAACCAAGAATGGAAAGACTGTGCTTGAGAGGACCAGCAACCTCAACAGCAGGACCTGAGCAGCCCCAGAGGGAGCCAGCTGGGAAGACTGTCTGGGAATCTCCTCAGTTTATCCCAAATTTCCCACATGGATATAACATGAAGGGCTGAGGAAGGCAGGCAAGTCATAGTAATAGTTAGCATCAACTTGGCAATCCTTACAAAAACTTTATGAATCACAAAGAAACTGAGACACAAGGCAGTTAAGTAAATTTAACATCTCAAACTGGCAAAGCCAAAACTCTTTATCTATTCTGTGTTTCTGTAGAAAAGTCTCCAAGAATCCAAGTGTGTCTGCAATGACATGTTTGAGTTTTTTTTTTCTTTCCTTTTTAATCATTCCTCTAGCCCCCCACAAGGCAGACACAGAGGCTTGGCTGAGCCCCAGTGAAGGAGCATCTCGGTCACCACATGACTTGGTCCTTTCTGCAAGAAGGACAATGTTACCCACAAGAGAGATCAGGTTTCTACAACATCCTAAGTCAAGTCTCTTCAAGTTTCCTCTACAATGAGAGAGAGAATGAGGTTATTCTCTATCCATACCAGATGCTTTCTCTCTCTCAAAAGCACTCAAATGCTTTTATTTATTGACTTTGTATGGTGGTGCTTTGGAGTCATGTTTAGAAAGTTCTTCAGTGTAAACAAGAGAAAGATTTGCTGATGTTTATATCATCTAGGTTTCAAAGAAGCAGAACCACTAGGAAATAGATAATGATTTGTGTGTGTGTGTGTTAAAGTACCCTGCGGGCATGCTCAGTTGCCTCAGTATTGTCTGACTCTCTGTGACCCCATGGACAATAGCCTACCAGGTTCTTCTGTTCATGGGATTCTCCCAGGCAAGAATACTGGAGTAGGTTGCCATGCCCTCCTCCAGGGGATCTTCCTGACCCAGGGATCGAACCTGAGTCCCCTGTGTCTCCTGCGCTGGCAGACAGATTCTTTACCACTGAGCTACCAGGGAAGCACAAAGTACCCTACTGTTATTGTATTATTGTCAGTTTCTCCCTTTATCTCTGTTACTATCTGCTTTATATACTTAAATGCTGCAGTATTAGGTGAATATAGATCTAGAAACTACAGAAACCAAGAATGGAAAGACTCGTGCTTGTGACTATTAAAAATGCTATATACTCTTCTTGTGTTGATCTCTTTATTTTTATATAAATAATGATTTTTAAATAGGACTTTGGGGAATTGGGGGAGCTGATTAACTAGTTTCTGTGAAGGGCTGACTTTATGTCTGATGCTGGAGTTGAAAGTCTGGAAGATAGAGCAAGAATACACTCGAACCATAAACACAAGTAGAGCCCATGTGCTCCAACAAAAACTGGTGACGTGCTGCCTTGAAATTGGTAGAACTACAGGAGCTGGGGCGTGTGACATCTTCGCCTCTGACTGAGGAACCAGAGAAACTGATTAAGGCTCCAGAGAAAGGTGGAACAATCGCAGGCCTGGTGGTTGCCACGCAACAACCAAATGAATCATCAAATAAGCAACAGTGTGTAAAATAGCTATTGCTACATTCTGGCTTTCTAAATATCTCAGAAGAATCTCTCACGTGGCCCACCCTAACCAGACACATGTAAGAAACAGGCTTCTAGGAAATGCAGTTCACCCCGGCCCAGCTGACACAATACAAATGACCACAATCAATCCCTTTTCAATTTGGCATACATGCACATTTTAGTAAACCATACTTAAACTCCAGTAATCATGACAAAGCCATGCCTCCACCCAGCAAGACACAGTAATATCCTGAGTGCAATCAAAAGCAAGCTAACACAGAGATACACATCCAGGAAGGCAGTGTGAGGAGTCCTGCAGACAGGCATCCAGCAAAGCAACTCTCACTGGAAAAAAAATTACCAAAAAAAATTTTAAGTCTCAAAAATTGTCCTGAGGATGTATATAAAAGAAGACAACTTCATTCAAGAATATCTATTGCATCTTGGTACGAAGAGTAAGAGTCTCTGTCTCTTGAGCCATAACTTTCTCACCGTCTCCCCTCCACAGCTCTGCTAATGGAAGATGCACTCCAGGGGTGTGGCCTAGGAGATGGAACTCCCTCACCTTTCAGTTCCAGAGCTGCGTATCTACTCCACGAGAGGCAAGCCACTAGTATTTCTCACCACCCTATAGCCAGGGGCAGACAGGCTAAGTTACAGATGAGGTCTGATAAGTGGCTGGGGGCTCTCCAAGGAGTCTCCACTTCTAGGCAAGAGGCTTTAGTCCAAGTGCAGCAGGCTGAGAATACTGGGGTCTCCATCATCCTCACCTCAGTTCATTCAGTAGGTAGAGGCTTCAGACTAGAAGAGGTAAACCAAAAAGACCAGAAACTGTCAGCCTTGCCCAGTGCCTGCCCATACTAAAGGGGATCATACCAAGAGAAAGTGGGTCACTGTCCCAGCTCTGGGACAATGGTTTTAAGTTTTGTACGGAGAAGAGTCAGGACATACAGAGTACACTGAAGGTCTTTCCCAAGGAAATGACTTTATTGACAAAGTATGGGAAGGTTCAAGACAAAGGGGGCTTTGAAAACAAAGGAAATTTAAATGGTAAGCAATTAACAGGAGGCTGATCACTCCATCAGAATCCGAAGCTAAGCCACAGAACAGCTAGTTTACCATTAAAATAAAAACATGGGAGGTAGTAACTGTTTCATAATTCCACAAAGGGTAGTTTTGGCAGAAACACTGAGGACATTTAAAGACAAACTCGTATCTACAGAACAAGTTGTCTACTCCAGTACGAAGAAAGCACCCCGCTCCACTATGGAAACACTCCTGGGCAATCAACCTGACACCATGTAGCTTGCTGATACTCCTGAGGAATGGTGACATGTTAGGGTTCAATGCTGATCTCATTTGATGACATAACTTAGCAGTGACTATAGTCAGACTGGGGAGTGGAAAAAGAAAAATAACCATCATGCCATCATGGTCACTTTGTGTATCAGCACATCAGACAATGGGTTAAGAGGCTGACTGAACTGATTCATCCCCTGGTTACTAAAGGCATTCTGTCTTGAGGTCACCATTTGATAAGCATTCCCACAGGACACAAATATCTCCATATTCTATATAACTTTGACTATCTAGGGGGGGAAAAATGCCACAGTCTATAAACTGCTATAAAACCATACTTTCTGACCATATCTTTTCTTTTCTCAAACTAAATTTGAACCACTTACGGAAACACCCTGAAGTTCTGCCCACTGGGAAGGCTTCCCTTTACTACTCTCTTTTAAGGCCTTCCCACAGTGGGGTGGTAGTGCTGCAGCCATCCATTTTTGAGTAGTTCCTGCATTTTCTTCCCTTGGGCCACTGACTATAGAGAACTCCCCAAGTGGCCTTAGGGACAGGCTGAGAAAGAGAAAATAATGTATTGGAAGTAAGAGTCATCTGGTCAACTTTCTCATGCAATTTCCACATGCCTTCAGGATCTGGTTCTGCTTTGTTATGCAGTGCTAATGTGCATGACAACTTCATGGTATCATGTGTCAGAACACAGCTAGTTCAGGAAGGATAGCTCAGGCCACATAGTAACATACCACACCATGGTCAAGGGTTCACTTCCTCTAAGATCCAGTAGCAAGCCAGAAGCTGTTCTCAAAAGAAGGTGGTCATCTTTTTGCAAAGAATGACCTACCTTTGCTTCAAAATCCTAATAAGTACTGTGTGTGCCACTTTTAGGGAGCTGGCAGAAGGCTCAAGTAGCCTCTCTCTAAGTCCCTGACACTTCAAGCATCATCAGTTTGCTGTGTCTCATGCTCTGCATAGCAAAGCAGCTTGCACAGAGCCTCATCTTGTCCTGAGCCTCACTGAAAGCTGGCCACATATGGGTCACTCAATAAATGGGTCAGAGTAACACTTACAATGAGTCATAAGTTAGTCTCAGAATGCAAAAATGCCTACTTAGGTATTGTGCCTTTTTCTTAGAGGCTATATGGATCAGATGCAGTAACTTGCCCTTCACCTTGTCCACGCTTCAAATGCTGGGGGTATGGGTTCAAACTCTGGTCAGGGAACTAAGATCCCACATGCCATGCAGGATGGCCAAAATATTTTTTTTAATTAAATAAAAAAGTAAGAAAAAGAAAAGGCTACCTTAGTATTCCTCAAAGATAGCTGGAAACCTAGAAACTTCTCTAAGTTGGAAGACCACTTAACTTTGGTGTGATTTATTTCTCACCATGATTCATGTATATTACCAATGGGTTTAGAGTAGTTGCTACTTCCTGCACAACAGGCCCAGGCAGAACTATATAATCACTGTAATGGATGAGCATATTGTCCTATGAAAGCAAACTGAAGAAGATCCCTGTAGTACAGATTATATCATAGATACTGAGAAGTTCATTCATCCCAAAGTAGGACAGTGAAAGTGTGTTCTTGTCCCTGA
The DNA here is from genome assembly GCF_003369695.1 of Bos indicus x Bos taurus. NCBI lineage: Eukaryota > Metazoa > Chordata > Mammalia > Artiodactyla > Bovidae > Bos > Bos indicus x Bos taurus. The sequence goes on from NC_040092.1 coordinate 53,024,842, forward strand.
CAGGTAAAATATACTGATTTCTGTTGTGCCCTTTGTGAAGGTGAGTAGCTCTCTACCAAGTAGTATGCTAATCACAAATACTCCAATTTCTAAGTTCTTGATGGTGCCACTGATGCCTATAATCCCTTCAAGAATATGGCATTTCTCAGTTCACTATTTTTGCAAATAGAGGCAGTTCTAGTGAACTTCCTCACAGACCGGGAAACCAGTCTCTTGAGTGTGTCTACTCGGATTATACACTTCGGTACTTGATAAAAAACCACAGAATAGGAATGCGGACCTACTGAAAACACCGTATGAGAACCTAAATCAAAATCCATTGATCACCTAACTTCCATAGGGTCCTACTCTGACCAGTGAACCATAGAGATATTTTGGATTTTCAGGAATTAACATAAATTCAGAGCTAGTGTGCAGTAATCCACAAAAATGTGCAAAAGAGAGTTTCCTGGTGTCACAGTGGGTAAGAATCCACCTGCCAATGTAGGGGACATAGATTCAATCCCTGGTTTTTGAGAATTGCACGAGCCACAGAGCAACTGAGCCTTACATCACAACTACTAAGCCCGCATGCCACAGCTACTGAGCCTGTACTTTAGAGCCTGCAAGCCACAACTGCTGAGGCTATGCGCTGCAACCAGTGGAGCCTGCCCACCTTAAAGCTGCACGCTGAAACTCCTGGGCCCGCACACTGCGACTACCGAGCCTGCATCTGCAACTACTAAAGCCCATGCTTCTAGAACCTGTGCTCTGCAACAAGAGAAGCCACTGCAATGAGAAGCCTGTGCACTGCGACGAAGACTAGTCCCCACTCGCCACAACTAGAAAAAGCCCATGCACAGCAACGAAGGCCCAGTGAAACCAAGAATAAAGGTGATCAATAAACAATTTTTTTAATGTGCAAAAGTCCTGCCCAGTGCCTGGAGGTACCACTGAGGAAGGCCGAGAGGGTGACTGACGTTGTAAATTTGGGGGAATGTAGCAAGATCTTTCTTCAAGGGGATCCAACTTCCCCTTCATTCAAAGGGTTCAGGGTCTGTAAACTAGTTCAAGAAGTGATTAAAAGACTATTTTCTTGAATCAAGTTCTCTATAGACATAAGTAAAAAAAACTATGCCTAAAGTAAGACTTCATTATTATCTGTTAGCTGATTTTCATTATGTTGAAAGACACCACAAATACTGAATTAGCAAATACTAAACCATTGCTCTTAGGAATAATACAGTTAGATTCCTGCCAGCCTCTGGTCGTATATTAATCAGTCTCTCAATACACAGCCATGTTTTATATATGTTTCTGTTTAAAGACACCTTATTTACATATATTATTTTTTCATTAACATTGAACTCATGGCCAAGAGCATAACTCATACCAGTAAAGATGGCAGATAGTTCCCTTGTTTGCTCCAGCTGGAGTGTGAGCATCCTCTGTGAACACATATGTCATGAATGGCTGCAAAAAAACTGCTTCTGAGGTGGCAAAAACATTCTAGCAAGTAGTCAACTGTGCAAATACAAACTCTGCACATAACAAGGATTGACTATTTTAGTTTTAGGGAACACCATGATCAATCAATCAGCCAATGCCAACAATCTCTGTGAGTCATACTTTTTTGATTGTGGCTTTGGCTCTTCTTGAACTTCCCTGATGGCTCAGATGTTAAAGAATCTGCCTGCAGTATAGGAGACCCGGGTTTGATACATGGGTCAGGCAATCCATTGGAGAATGGAATGGCTACCCAATCCAGTATTCTTGCCTAGAAAATTCCAAGGACAGAGGAGCCAGGCAGGCTATAGTGCATGAGGTCACAAAGAGTCAGACACAACTGAGTGATTAACACTTTCACTTTTGGCTCTGCTGCCTATTATAAAAAGCACTTCCTGAAAGTATTTCTTTCAGGAAGTCTTTGATAAGAAGTGCCTCCACTTGTCCTCTGCCTTCATGGAATTCTGTCATTCTCATTATGCTTCAGGATTCCAGGTTGATGGCCCCAGTTCCCATTGTAATTTCTGACCTACAGAAAAGAACCATCGAAGAACTTTAAAAATATATTTATCAAATCCATGTGGAAGGGAAAGCCAGACCAGAGAAGCAGCCTCTGAGTATGTCTACTCCAATTACATATTTTAGTACTGGATAAATAACCACAGAATAGGATTGGGGACCTATTGGACACACTGTATAAAGAAAGCCCTAAGCCAAAATCCATTGATCACCTAACCTCTATAAGCCCCTACTCTGAGTGAACAACAGTGATATGGTGATAATCACAATGATAACCAGAGTCCCTCCCAGAGTGGTGATGGGGTCTTACATGGTAAGTTCATTCTTCCTTTTCAATCTTCCTAAGCCTTTGGATACCCTTCTCTGAGATACACTGGGTGATTCTGGCATTTCAGTGTTAGTGTAGGCTACCTTTAAGTCCATGTTTTGGTCAACCAACCAACCAAAGAGAGCAATTCTCAGTTCCCCAAGCTAAAACACTGATTTGGGACTTTTTCTTACTAAACTTATATCTGTAAATTCATCCTGTTCCAATTCTATATTCCTTCTACCTTGATTATATACTCTAAAGTTCCTTTCTCATACATATTCCTCTGGTTCAGCACTATAAACTAGAAAAATCCTGCAATTATTTTAGTATGTATTATACCACCTACAGGTAACACTTTTATCATATCCATTTGGGTATTGCTGAGATTTGGGTCTAATAATAGATCTAACAGCCAGAAGAGGTTGTGGAATATGTCCTAAGCAGGATCATTAGTGTCTTACAAGTCTCCCAACTCAGGGAAACCTTTTATAGGTTCTTCAGACATAGATGCTTCAACTTGCCACAAAGGTTTGCCAAAATTTAGAGGTTCTAGATCCTAGCATCATTAGTATCTACCTCTATATCCCTAAGCCAGTTTTCACAGTCCCATTCATTCCCAATCATTGCCACAACTTTAATAAAAGAGGGCCTAGGAGTTGGGGAAGTCATCTGCATTGTAATTCAGTCACTCTTAAGATCAGATTTTAGGTTTGATTTCCAGCAATCTCAGCACTGTAACTAGAGGACATGAGTACTTCTCTCAGGGAAGTCAAAGAAGTTTTGGGTCCTTTATGCAGACTTGGGAATTTAAAGTCCTGTGCTTGTCATACATTTTCACCAAGTTTCCTAGCACAGTTATAAGCAACCAATCAATGCCACTACACTCCTAGTTTTAGTGAAAGTTTTTATATAGCAAACAATTGGTCACCTGGAGCCTCACCTTTTATAGTTATTTGATCACAAGTATCTACAGGTGATAATTTATATAAATGTTTTAATGCTGCATGGCATAGGCTATCAATATCCTTTTAACCATTGGAAACAGTGTCATTAATACTTTTAGAGCCAATCATATCAAAGAACAAATCCCAGCAAACCCAGAACCAATTCATTCTTAAGATTCTGTCCTTCTAGAACCATTTCTGGTACAAATTAATATCAGTTAGGATTTTATTAAAGAGACAAAATCACTAGGTTAGGTATATAGGTAAGGATATGAATATAGACAAATTTAAGTGATTCATTACAAAAAATTTAGCCTTTTGGAATTTGGGGACCTGATTAAGTAGTTGTCTATGTATTTGATGCGGGAGCTAGAAAGCCATAGGTCAAACAGTTGGGAAGGAAAAGCAGACACAACATGGTAGAAAGAAAAAGCAAGCTGGAATGCATGAGCTGGAGTCGACAAAGACAATGGGAAACCCTTGTTAGTTGTTTATGCTTGAGTGCTGCACTCAATATGCCAGCAAATTTGGAAAACTCAGCAGTGGCCACAGGACTGGAAAAGGTCAGTTTTCATTCCAATCCCAAAGAAAGGCAATGCCAAAGAATGCTCAAACTACCGCACAATTGCACTCATCTCACATGCTAGTAAAGTAATGCTCAAAATTCTCCAAGCCAGGCTTCAGCAATATGTGAACCGTGAACTTCCTGATGTTCAAGCTGGTTTTTGAAAAGGCAGAGGAACCAGAGATCAAATTGCCAACATCCGCTGGATCGTGGAAAAAGCAAGAGAGTTCCAGAAAAACATCTATTTCTGCTTTATTGACTATACCAAAGCCTTTGACTGTGTGGATCACAATAAACTGTGGAAAATTCTGAAAGAGATGGGAATACCAGACCACCTGATCTGCCTCTTGAGAAATTTGTATGCAGGTCAGGAAGCAACAGTTAGAACTGGACATGGAAGAGCAGACTGGTTCCAAATAGGAAAATGAGTTCGTCAAGGCTGTATATTGTCACCCTGCTTATTTAACTTATATGCAGAGTACATCATGAGAAATGCTGGACTGGAAGAAACACAAGCTGGAATCAAGATTGCCGGGAGAACTATCAATAACCTCAAATATGCAGATGACACCACCCTTATGGCAGAAAGTGAAGAGGAACTCAAAAACCTCTTGATGAAAGTGAAAATGGAGAGTGAAAAAGTTGGCTTAAAGCTCAACATCCAGAAAACGAAGATCATGGCATCCGGTCCCACCACTTCATGGGAAATAGATGGGGAAACAGTGGAAATAGTGTCAGACTTTATTTTTCTGGGCTCCAAAATCACTACAGATGGTGACTGCAGCCATGAAATTAAAAGACGCTTACTCCTTGGAAGGAAAGTTATGACCAACCTAGACAGCGTATTCAAAAGCAGAGACATTACTTTGCCAACAAAGGTCCAGCTAGTCAAGGCTATGGTTTTTCCTGCGGTCATGTATGGATGTGAGAGTTGGACTGTGAAGAAGGCTGAGCGCCGAAGAATTGATGCTTTTGAACTGTGGTGTTGGAGAAGACTCTTGCAAGTCTCTTGGACTGCAAGGAGATCCAACCAGTCCATTCTGAAGGAGACCAGCCCTGGGATTTCTTTGGAAGGAATGATGCTAAAGCTGAAACTCCAGTACTTTGGCCACCTCATGTGAAGAGTTGACTCATTGGAAAAGACTCTGATGCTGGGAGGGATTGGGGGCAGGAGGAGAAGGGGACGACAGAGGATGAGATGGCTGGATGGCATCACTGACTCGATGGACATGGGTCTCAGTGAACTCCAGGAGTTGGTGATGGACAGGGAGGCCTGGTGTGCTGTGATTCATGGGGTCACAAAGAGTTGGACACGACTGAGTGACTGATCTGATCTGATCTGACCTGACCTTTTGATAAGGGTATCCTACAGAGACTTGGGCCCTTCTTCATGGAACTAAGCACACATGCTTGGCCCAGGAGTCAGAGAAGCTGAGGTTGGATCTAGCAGTGTGGAATGTTGCCAGCTCCACTATCCCCTCACCAATGAGATGACAGGGCAGGGCAGGGGCATGAAGGAGACACAAAAGGAATGCTGCTTCATGTCTCACTTCCAAATCCCCCACAAGAATCACTCCTAATCTCATCCTAACTAGAAACATACAGGAAAAGAAATTAGGAAACTAATTCATCCTTGCAGGGTGACATATTATAAAGCCACTATAGTATCACTAATACTCCACTCTGAAGAATGTGATGTTCAGAGCAAAATGAGATTTCTGATGTCAATTCCAGGGGAGACAACAAAATGAAATGACCGAAAAATGAGGTGAGCTGGTTTCATTCAAAGGAAGTAGGAAAGACAAAACTAGCACTTCTGAAAGGGAGACATAAAAAAAGGAATAAGGAAGGATGCAAAAGAAGATACTTCTAGCACCGATTCAATGCTGTCTCTATACATAGTAAGAAGACCTAACAGGAAGAGTGAAAAAATGTTTACACTGTAGATACACTCCAAATATATTTCTAATCAGCCAGACTAAGACTAGGTTCTCTCAGGTGATAAGCTAAATCTACAACAGACTGGTTCCAAATAGGAAAAGAAATATGTCAAAGCTGTATATTGTCACCCTTATTTAACTTATTTAACTTATATGCTTATTTAACTTATATGCAGAGTACATGATGAGAAATGCTGGGCTGCAGGAAGCACAAGCTGGAATCAAGATTGCCGGGAGAAATACCAATCACCTCAGATATGCAGATGACACCACCCTTATGGCAGAAAGTGAAGAGGAACTAAAGAGCCTCTTAATGAAAGTGAAAAAGGAGAGTGAAAAGGTTGGCTTAAAGCCCAACATTCAGAAGACTAAGATCATGGCATCTGGTCCCATCACCTCATGGGAAATAGATGGGGAAACAGTGGAAACAGTGTCAGACTTTATTTTTCTGGGCTCCAAAATCACTGCAGATGGTGATTGCAGCCATGAAATTAAAAGACGCTTACTCCTTGGAAGGAAAGTTATAACCAACATAGACAGCATATTCAAAAGCAGAGACATTACTTAGCCAACAAAGGTCTGTCTAGTCAAGGCTATGGTTTTTCCAGTGGTCATGTATGGATGTGCGAGTTGGCCTGTGAAGAAAGCTGAGCACTGAAGAATTGATGCTTTTGAACTGTGGTGTTGGAGAAGACTCTTGAGTCCCTTGGACTGCAAGGACCAATCCATCCTAAAGGAGATCAGATCTGGGATTTCACTGGAAGAACTGATGTTGAAGCTGAATCTCCAATACTTTGGCCTCCTGATGCGAAGAGCTGACTCATTTGAGAAGACCCTGATGCTGGGAGGGAATGAGGGCAGGAGGAGAAGGGGATGACAGAGGATGAGATGGTTAGATGGCATCACCGACTCTATGGACATGAGTTTGGGTAGGCTCTGGTAGTTGGTGATGGACAGGGAAGCCTGGCATGCTGTGGATCATGGGGTCTCAAAGACCCCACAACTGAGCGACTGAACTGAACTGAACTGATATGCCTTGTCCAATCTTGAGAGTTTTTAAAAGCAAATTTATAATTAGAGAATAAAATGTTTTGTTCTTACATAAAGTGTCCCTGCAAGCATACCCCCTGAGGAATTTCCTTAGGCCAGAGCACTAGCGTGGTGCAAAACCTTTGGCACTATCCAGACAACTTCATGCCCATCCCAGTAATCTTGCTAGGATTACAATTCATGCAATAGTGAGGAAACTGAGCTAAAGAAATTGGTCTACAAAGTTAACACCAGGCTAAAACTGCCCTGATAATTACAGGACATGGAACACAAAGAACACTGCCAGCAAGTAAAGGGGTATGGAATTCCAAAAATAGCAGTTCTGAGCATAGTGCTTTGGCCCATTTTCAGTATCTTCTCACCAACTTTGAGGAGAGAGTCTGTGTGATCATAATGAAAGGGAAAGACATTTAAGGAGCAAATTTTATTATCTGAAAAGTTGCAGAAGGAAAAGTAATTTAGGCATGTTACTTAGAAAATGTAAAGTTCAGTGTCCAAAAACGTTATAACATAAGCCTGGTTCAAAGACTAGAAATATTGACATTAAAAAGGAGAAATAAGATAGCAAATGAGAAAATATACAGTACATTTTTGTCAGCTCATTTCAATTAACCCTCAAGTGTGACAGTGGAAATGACATCTTCTAGTCATGGATAGCTATGTTCCCTCACGTCTAGATAAAGAAAGAACAATGACAATTTGGTGGGATACCTTTAAGAATTATGGGTCTCATTCGTCTTTCATTCAGTGTTTAGCATGTAGATACAAAATAGATACTAACAAATGTATAGCCAACCATCCCAACTACTTAACCACAACCACTTGATCGATGGCTGCCCAACAGACATTATACGCATCAGTGATCTGCAGAGAAAAGACACTTCTTTAGGGGTCAATGTCCTTCTTCAAGCTCAAAGTGATTTAAAAGGGCATTTTAAGTCAAGTCGTCCTTCCCTCTCATCATCCTGGAGCACCTTGTTAAACTTCGGTAATAGTAAAAGAACATTTAACGATCTGCTGCACATATATCTCTTTTCCAGCCAAATTGCACCTATAAAGTTAAAACCGAACCTCTTTGGATTCTTAACAAACATGAACTGAATATTTTATGATTTGTGCAATAGTACAGTGTGTTGCCTTTTTAATTAGCATATCTGTGCATGCCTTTCTTTCATGGCACATTATTGTTGCAGTAATTCAATAAAAGCACCCTAAACATTTACATTGTGGAGCATTTGTATGATTTATACCAGTAGAAGAGCACAGTGGTGTACATCTGCTTTCAAAGCCATCTCTTTACTTCATATTCATATCCCTTTTAAGACTGTAGTTCTAGAACAATGCTTGTACTTTTTGTCATTCTATTTCTCTATGAATTTCATTCTTTTATATACTCTATTCCCCATAATGTCGTTCAGATCGATACTGTAGAAGAGTGGTAATTTTTTCCTTAAATCTTTCATGACAGAGTAATGGATTATTCCCTTAATCCACTCCACTGGATTTTTACTATTGAAAAAATAAACAGCATTTGCCCCTCCTGGATCACTAACTAGACTTACACTCAGCCTCTTCAAAATGACTCATAAATAGTCAAAAGCGCAAGTCTTCCATAGAGAAACTACATACATGTTGAAATAAAAATCATTGTAATTTCTTTAAAGTGCACTATTCTCTGAAGGATCAATAGCTATTGGAACTAATATGTCAATAATTAGTATTTAAGAAAATGATTTCTTTCCCATAGCATTGCTGGAGGACCAAGTCATACAAACACATATACTCAAAAAGGCTTTGAATTTCCATCAGATAATTCAAATAGCATAGGAATAAATACCAGGTTTACAGAAGAAAAAGTACAGTCCTCTAAGTGAACTGACAATTCTGCAAATGTTAAATGACATTCAGACTTGTTTATATAAAAACTACATTCACAAATAACTAATAATTACCCTTTTCATCAGTATATTCATATTTCAACACAGCTCCATCCCCTAAAATTTACTCAGTAAATTTTAGCTCAGTAACCAAAATGAGTCTAGATACAAACATGCTAATTTCTTATGCTGCTTTACCAGCAGGTAACTTGATTAATTTGAAATGGAAATAAATCTGCAATCTACCTCTTCGTTTTTCTTCACACCACCTAATTTTGAAGGCACAGAGTAAATTAAAGGTCACTCAGTGACGCATATCTAAAATCCTCAATTTAATCCTGAACACCTACTTTCTGAGAGATTCCATCAATTATGCTCTGGGCGCCATGATCGTTAAAGTGTACTGGAGTCCTGAATCCATTGAAGTGTTTTAAAATTCAGCCTGTATAACCCTTCCTGCAAGTGTTTCATTGCTTTTTCCCCAAAGTGTGAGCTCTCTGGGGAACTGACACAAAGTATCTGCTCCACACTTCAGAAAGGGAGTACCAGTTGCCAGAGTTGAAATTGCTGCTGGGATTACAACAAACTCCCAAACCACCCCGGAGCAGAAATAAACAGATCGTCTCATATGTTAAAATAGTGAGATGAGACTGAAGCGCCTGAAACTCGTACACTGCAGAAGCCTTTGTGACAACTTTGGGTAACGCTGATGAGACTTGAAATTAAGGGGATTCGGCTCTAAGAGTGACTGGGGAGAAAGGTAAGGACTTGGAAATAGGACAAGGAAAATGAGATGGCTGATCATTTTAGAAAGTTTTACTCACAGATTTAACCAATAAGTCTTTCCTTATTATAGCATGTATGGCATTTTGCCATGTGGTTTAGTTATTTCTATAAGTTTATGTTCAAAATAGGCCATAATATGCATAGACATGGCCACTCCCAACTATGTTTATTCATCTTTGTGTACCTATAGGTCCCAAGGAGGATATACATTTAATACTTCTTTAAACTGATAAAAATTTAAGTCATCATCAAATGTAGCAAGGCTAGAATTTAAATAATGTGCCAAAGCAGAAAATGGCCAGATAGCTATTTTTAAAGGTACAAACTGATATATTTCTGCCACTCTATAGGGACTAATCATTAGATGTTACAGATGAGCCCTTGAAAGGAATTTTTGCCCATCCTCTAATCACTGCAGATGGTGATTGCAGCCATGAAATTAAAAGATGCTTACTCCTTGGAAGGAAAGTTATGACCAACCTAGATAGCATATTCAAAAGCAGAGACATTACTTTCCCAACAAAGGTCCATCTAGTCAAGACTATGGTTTTTCCAGTGGTCATGTATGGATGTGAGAGTTGGACTGTGAAGAAGGCTGAGCGCCAAAGAATTGATGCTTTTGAACTGTGGTGTTGGAGAAGACTCTTGAGAGTCCCTTGGACTGCAAGGAGATCAACCAGTCCATCCTAAAGGAGATCAGTCCTGGGTGTTCATTGGAAGGACTGATCTTGAAGCTGAAACTCTAATACTTTGGCCACCTCATGTGAAGAGTTGACTCATTGTAAAAGACCCTGATGCTGGGAGGGATTGGGGGCAGGAGGAAAAGGGGACGACAGAGGATGAGACGGCTGGATGGCATCACCTACTCAATGGACATGAGTTTGAGTAAACTCCTGGAGGTGGTGATGGACAGCGAGGCCTGGCGTGCTGCAATTCATGGGGTCGCAAAGAGTCGGACACGAGTGAGCGACTGAACTGAACTGAACTGAACTACCCTTTAAGTAAGCATTCAGCATTATTTAAGCATTTAGCACCATCCCAAACAAGAAAATTTGTTCTTTGTTTACAGATCTCTAAGGAAGTATAAGGCACTGCTGCTGCTGCTAAGTCACTTCAGTTGTGTCCAACTCTGTGCGATCCCATAGACGGCGGCTCACCAGGCTCCCCCGTCCCTGGGATTCTCCAGGCAAGAACACTGGAGTGGGTTGCCATTTCCTTCTCCAATGCATGAAAGGGAAAAGTGAAAGTGAAGTCGTTCAGTCGTGTCCGACTCTTCGCGACCCCAGGGTCTGCAGCCTACCAGGCTCCTCCGTCCATGAGATTTTCCAGGCAAGAGTACTGGAGTGGGGTGCCATTGCCTTCTCCAGTATAAGGCACAATCTTCAGTAAATCATGCCATTAAATAATATTACCTTGTGTCACATTTCCAGGGCTTCCCGGTGGCTCAGTGGTTAAGAATCCTCCTGCAATGCAGGCGAAGCAGGTTCAATCCCTGGGTCAGGAAGATCCCCTAGAAAAGGAAGTGGTAACCCACTCCAGTATTCTTGCCTGAGAAATCCCATGGATAGAAGTCTGGTTGGCTACAGTCCATGGGGTTGCAAAAGAGTCAGATACAACTTAGCAACTAAATAACGACAACATTAAATTTGTATGAATGAATTTATTGACTAATTGGCAATATGTCAATGAGAGAATTTAATCTTAAATGTATTCAAAAGGAAGTAGGCTTTGAAGTTACTAACGAAAGCTAAAAGTCTTCGTGTATGTTAAAAATTCAGTCAAAACTTTTAAAAGTTAATTTAAAAAGTACAAAGCTCCCTCTATGGATTGTTTAAGAGTTGCTATTACAATGCCTGAAAATCAGGTACAGTGTAGAAAAATTAAACTCTGGTTCAGGTCCATTAATTACAATGCAACACCTCAGCCAAACAACAGCTTGGCCTTAAATCAATACTCAATTAAATACTTCCTGCAGTTCTAGCCATTAATTGCTCTGCAGCTTAGAAAATAACATTCTAACTGCTTGTAGAAAGGTAATCAAAATTGGTGTGTGAAACTTAAATTTGGTTCCTTTGTGATTATCTTTCCTCAACAAGGAAAATTAATTTCTTCAGTGACTTATCGTCCATATCTTTCAAATCCACTCAAAACTGTATTGTTGAAAACAATACAGTAACAAGCAATTGCTTTTTTTGTTGTTGTTGTGGAATAATATATTTAGTTTGTCTTACAAGGTGAACACAGCAAGATAGCATTCCTCAATCTTCATAATGAGAAGTATCATCATTTCTATGCTAGATCTGTAGATGTTGATGTACAGAACTCCTGCTGCCTATACACTATTGGATACAAAATGTTTAAGGGGTCACATCTAACTGCTGCTGGCAAGGGAGCATTTAACGTTTAAATAGGAAACACTACCCCACTCTGTAATGAGGAATCATCTTTCAGCTCAACTCTAAGCACAATGCAAGTCATCCTGACAAAAGTGATTTACAATTACCCTCCCACTGATGCATTATCCAGAATGCCAATTGTACAGAGGGCAAATACAGAAATGGAGGAGGGAAATGCGGGATTCAGAAGGTTCACTTCAGACAGAGCTGCAGAACCTAGACACACATGGAAATCTTCATATGGCCAATAATAAGGACAAGGGAGCATAACTGAGAAACAATACGGATATGAGCACCATGTAGGCTGGGAATATCAAGTGTGTGCAAACTAAGAATTTAGGAAGTAAGGTTTTTAAACGAAGTCATATCTCAGCCCTACACAGACTGGAGCAAGATGTCAGGGGAGTGAGAAGAGCTGCAGAATCAAGACAAAGCAGATATAGAAAAAGCACCTGGAAGAGAAGCCCTTTCCTCTCCCTCACATATTCCTGGTTTAGTGTGGATGGTTTACAAGTGTGTATCATATAGGTGGCTCTCTTTTCTTTTTTAGCAAGTTTGATACTTATGTATGATGATTGAGATGTACAAAAGCATAACTTCCTGTAATTTTTCCCACTGCATTCAACTTGTTCTCCGAGCTTCCTTTAAAAAATAATAATTGTTGCTTAGTCACTAAGTCCTGTCCAACTCCTTGTGACACCATGGACTGCAGCCCACTGGGGTTTTCCAGGGGATCTTTCTAAGCCAAATAGACCTTCAGTTTCCTGTCTGGTTTGGAAGTTGCCACTCTGCCCTAACAAGAAGTGAAAAGCTGAAAAAACTGAACAGCAACCACTCCTCTTAGATCCCTATGTGAAGTGAGGTCACAGGACACACTGCTCCTACCAAATTCACTGACAGGCAAATACAAAAAAAATTACAACTTACCTGGAGCAGGAGCCTAGGAGCAGACACCTGTAGGAAACAGCACCAGAGTGTAAAACCTGAGCTGTAAGTGCCGAATTGCTCATCAGTGTGGACAAGTCTGAGAAATAAAAACTCCAGAGGTACCCACTCATCAGAGTTTTAACTTTTGGAGCTTTACTGGGTTCTGACAGTGAATATCTGAGAGCACTCCTCTCACACTTTTAGTAGGAGTCAGGAAAAGACATTGTGAAATTCACCAAAGCATTCTGTTTTTCTTAACAATGTCTGCCCTCAAGAGAATTAACCACAACCTAACTTGCTGGAGTTTATCAGTATAACTGTCCTGGAAGAAGGAAAATTCCAGCCCATTCTTGCCATCCTGTCCCACCTGAGGGGGTTGAAGATAGAGAGATGGGGAGTATAAATAAGAAGCACACGTGAAGCTCACAATTCAGCAGCAGAGGTTCATGAAGACTGAGAGCTCATCAAAGGACCAGAGAATACTTCCCCTCCCCTCACAACTTCCCCCACATTATGAATGGCCTAGTCACGGTAGCTCCTTTTGCCAAGCATATCATATCTGGCTACCGAAAAAATTTTACAAGATATACTACAAAGCAAAGACATGCTCTGAAGACACATAGCAAGCATTAGGAGCCAACATGGCAGGGATACTGAAATATCAGACCAGGAATTCAAAACTATTGTTATTAAAATTTTAAGAGTGCTAATGGGTAAAGTTGACCTCATGGAAGACATGTGGGCAATATAAGCAGAGTGATGGAAATCCTAAGAGAAAGCAAAAAGGAAATGCTAGAGATCAAAAACAGTGTAAGAGAAATGAAGAATGTTTTTTTTTTTGGATTTAGTAGTAGATTGAGGAAAATCTACACAGCTGAGGAAAGAATTTCTGCACTTGACCATATCTTAAAAAAAAAAATTACTGGAGTATAATTCATTTATGACATTGTGTTAGTTTTAGGTGTACAGCATGTCTTAATAAAAACATCCAAAGTTGAGAAACAAATAAAAAACCAATGAATAGAAACAGAACATAAAATCCACATAGTCCAACCACCAAAGCTGTAACATACACACAATGGAAATACAGGGAGGAGAAGAAAGAGAGAAATTAATGGAATAAATATGGAAACAATAATGACTGAGAAGTTCCCCCCAATTTATATCGGATACCAAAGTACAAATCCAGAAAGCTCAGAGAATGCTAAGCTGGCTAAATGCACCCAAAATGCATATCTACACATATCATTTTCAAAGTACAGAAAATTAAAGATAAAGAAAAAGACACCTTACAGATAGAGAAACAACTATAAGAATTATATTTACACCTGAAGAACAAAAACAAACAAACCCACCAATCCAATAATCTGTACTCTGGAAAAGTGTTCTTCAAAAATGAAGAACAAAAAGTCTCAGAAAATCCCTAAAGTAATCTATGGACTCTCACTGGCAATAATGTAACATTCTAGGTCTATCAATTTAACAAATATTCCATTGTGATGTGGGCTGTTGACAACTGTGGCAGCCATGCATGTGTCTGGCTAGGAGTTACACAGGAAATAACTGTACCTTTCATTCAATTCTGCTGTGAACCTAAAACTGCTCTATAAACTGGAATCTGTTTTTTTAAGAAATAAAATCTAGGCTTCTGCAGGTAATTCAGTCACATGTTACTGAAATGTTCTTCTTGGTGCAAATATTTAATTAACAGAGATGTTAATGATATGCACTCCTGTTATACACTTGCCTCTTGATCTCCTCCTCCTGGGGAAGGCTTTGGAAAGCAAGCAGTTGCTGACAAGTCATCATAACCATGGTGGGGGGGCGGGGTGGGAATATATTTTTCAAAAATACTCCTCAGGTCCCAGTGGAATATATCACCCTCCACATTAATCTTTCGTGACCACCTTTGTTCTTCATGTACCCACAACTGATGCAGCCACAATATTCTTGTTCATGACCAGAGGTCCTAGTATGGTCTCAATTTTTCCACTTCTCAATCCCAGCTCTCAAATGATCTGCTAATCTTCTTCACAAATTCAACCTTGTCCATTCAGGCATGAGGCAATTTCATGATGTTCTCTGTACCAGCTCTTTCAGTACTTTAGGAGGTAGCAGAACATGCAATCCAAGCTTTCTTTCTGCATGAATATGCAAAACTTTCATGTAAAATCCTCCAGTCATCCCATTTGGGGAGCAGCATAAAGCCTTACCGCCCAGATGGGAACAGAGAACATGCTCCCTTTCCCTGAAATTACCTACAATATGGGAGTAGACCTCCCTCTGAAGCCTCAGTTCATTTTTCTCTCTCACTTCAGTGATTTCCCCTAGCCAAGGACTTTTACCTAAAACTGTTTGGCAGGAAATTGCTCCTAAATCATCCTTCCTATTCCATAGTTTGCAGTAAAAACTCATGTTCAATCTTCCAAACTTCTGTTCCTGATCTGGTGTTTAAAGAGAAGGTTTAATAATTTAGAAAACTGTTTTCAAGTGTCCTTTGTGATTGAAAGTCTAATTTTAATCATCTGAAATGGACTTTAAGAACATGTTTTAAAGTGCAAAGAGCTGACCTTGACTACTTTGTCCTCTGCATTCCAGCTATAACAATCTTAATGTGGCAATATATGAGACTATAGTGGACATCTCGCTAAGTACTTGCATGTGTTATCCATTTTACACTCATAACATTTAAGAAATGATGTTACTGAAGTCCAGGAAGATTAAGAAACGTACCCAAGACTGCAAAGTTGGTGATGAAACCAGGAATGAAATCGGCTTGCATCCTGAGTCCACACTCCTGCCTTCTCTGTTATACTATCTAAAAGCAATCAATATTGACCCAATAGGGGATCACACGGAGAAGGCAATGGCACCCCACTCCAGTACTCTTGCCTGGAAAATCCCATGGGCAGAGGAGCCTGGTGGGCTGCAGTCCATGGGGTCGCGAAGAGTCAGACACAACTGAACGACTTCACTTTCACTTTTCACTTTCATGCATTGGAGAAGGAAATGGCAACCCACTCCAGTGTTTTTGCCTGGAGAATCCCAGGGATGGGGGAGCCTGGTGGGCTGCCGTCTATGGGGTCGCACAGAGTCGGACATAACTGAAGCGACTTAGCAGCAGCAGTAACAGCAGCAGGGGATCACATACAAGAAAGTGAAAATGAAAGTTCATATCAAAATAAGTGTACAAACATATTGACCAGTGCCTAATTTAATGTGCAGTGAAATTTATAAATCTAATTCTGACTGAGATTTCATTCATTCTCAACAAATCTTTAGTCATCCTCAGAAAACCCTGGATTAAAGACCTTTCCTATACAATTACTTTGGCCACCTGATGAAAAGAGCCAACTCACTGGAAGAGACCTTGATGCTGTGAAACACTAAAGGCAAAAGGAGAAGAGGGCAGCAGAGGATAAAGATTCAATGGACATGAATCTGAGCAAACTCTGGGAGACAGTGAAGAACAGGGGAGCCTGGCATGCTGCAGTCCATGGTGTCACAAAGAGTTGGTCTCTGTGAGAAACTCACAAACACACAGAATGAATCACATCATGACCCTTGAAACTCAATGGAGAAATTTTTGTGTATGTATGTGTGTGTGTGTGCTCAGTCATGTCTGACTCTTGCAACCCTACGGACTGCAGCCCTCCAGGCTCCTTAGAGCATGAAATTTTTCAGGCAAGAATACTGGAGCAGGTGGCCATTTCCTTTTCCAGGGGATCTTCCCGACCAAGGGATCGAACCCTCATCTCTTGTGTCTCCTGCACTGGCAGGCGGGTTCTTTACCAGCCGAGCCACCAGGGAAGCCAATGGAGAAACACTCTATCATAGTTCAAACACAATCAGGAAACAGGGCACTTATTAAAGATTCACTGTCAGAAGCCATAAGAAGATCAAAGTCTGAAACTTGGATTCTAATGAACAATATTAGAAGTGACTTCTAGTCTAGAGGTATAATCATATTTTCTACTCTATCTGTGCCAAATAAGAACTAGGAGAAAAGAAGAGGTATTTACTTATCATATGATTACTATCTTCATTTAAGTCATTATTATTTATACTCCATGTATTAAATTCCAGGAGGACTCAGTATATGTTAGTAGTTTTTGGTATTAAATACAAAAAATTATTATTTTTCTTAACTTATTCTCTTTGATATATATTTTATTATGCATATATTTTATTATATATATAATATATATATTATTGTATATATAATATATTTTTTATTATTGTGTAATAGCATTTACTATTACTAAATCAATGAAAGGATTTATTCTACATATGTAAAATTTAAATACTTAATAGTAAATTAAATTGTAAGTGTGGAATACAAAAGAAAAATGGGCTTGATATCCACAGTATTGTACTGCTATCATGAATCCAGTAACATTGTCCAGTCAGGAAAACAGAAACTTTGACTGATATTTCAATTGGAGGACATTTCATACAGAGAATAAGTTACAAAACGTTTAGAAGGGAAAAGGCAAAGTTTCTCAATGATTAGTATCTGCCGTAAGCCACTGTGATCCTAGTCTACCAAGCAGAAGGGAAAGGGTGTTATCTGTAGTACAGTCACTGCCCAGCGGAGCTGCTGGAACCCTGCTGTAGCTTCCACTGTTTGGAAGCACTGCTGAAGCTGCCTTGTAGGAATCCATGGCCCGTTCTCCTGTTGTCAGTGCTGGAATCCTGGGGCCCCAAGTTCCTTGCATCTGTCACCGGAACAGATGGAGTCAGGGCACTTAGCCAGGGCTGGTAAAGCACCTGTAGCTACTGCTGCTGTGCTACACCCCACGAAACCTGTGCTGCTGCTGGAAACACGCTGCCTGAGGAGCTACCCAAGTGCTCACCATCACCCTTTGCAACTGCTACTGAAGGCTATGCTAAAAGCTCTGTCTTCCCCACCAAAGCCATGAGGTTTTGGTTATTTTCCTTCCTTCCAAATTGTAATCACCTGCCAGTGCCTTTGCCTCAGTGTTCAAGTCTAACAGAAGCAAACTGGCAAAGAAGTCTCAGGAAGGTACCTTTGGGCATCCAGGCCTCTGTGATGCAGAGAAGAGCACAGAGATCACAAGTGGAGCTGAGAAAGAATGTACAAATAACCCGGTCCCTCCTCCTAAGTTGCTGTATCCTTTTCTTGACATCAATCTTTCAGCTCAGTCCAGTCGTGTCCGACTCTTTGCGACCCCATGAATCGCAGCACGCCAGGCCTCCCTGTCCATCACCAACTCCCGGAGTTCACTAAGACTCACGTCCATAGAGTCGGTGATGCCATCCAGCCATCTCATCCTCTGTCGTCCCCTTCTCCTCCTGCCCCCAAGCCCTCCCAGCATCAGAGTCTTTTCCAATGAGTCAACTCTTCACATGAGGTGGCCAAAGTACTGGAGTTTCAGCTTTAGCATCATTCCTTTGAAAGAACATCAATCTTTAGCAGTCTCCAAAAATTCTTTAAACTGTTTTCTGTTCTTTCTCTTCTGCTCATTTTAAAAGTATAAAATATATTTTTATTTTTTAGTAATTTCTGTAAAATTTAAAATTCTTTGTTTTATATAAAATCCAATTTATAAAGTTCTATCCCTCAATTTTGCTGCATTCATTTACTTGGTCTAATAATTTACTTGCAGTTTATTTTGGATTTATGTATGTATAATAAAATTATCAGTGAGTAAATGGGAACTTTTATGTTTTTAAATAGTAAACACTTTTTGTAAGTATTTGTATACTTACTTTTGTTTTATTATACTGGATAGTATCTCAAGCACAATAATAAATAAAACCTGTAACAGAGGGCATTCTTATTTTCCTTTCCTCATATGAGATTTAAAGACTTCAATATTTCCCCACTAACATGAAGCATGCCAGAAGATTTTCTTTTTTTTAGAAACATTAAACCAGAATAAGGAAAATTATTCTATTTGTAGTTTCCCAATTATTTTTATAAGTAGTTGTCTAATTTACCAAATTTATTGCAGTACCTGGTACGAAGATTTTATGATTTTTTTTATTCTATGACTGTATGTCTTAGTTAACTGATCTATTTTCAAATAATAAATCTCAAATTAACCAAATCTGGCCACGATGTATTTTATATAGTTGTAGATTCTATAGGAATTTTCTTCAAGATTTCTTCATAGTTGTTTATTGGTGATTTTTCTTCCCAAATGGTTGTTAGTTTTGGTATAAAGGGTATACTGACTCCATAATTCATGTTGAAGAACTGTTTAATATATTTTCTGTTCTCTGAAAGAATGTATATAATATTAGTGTTATATTTTTTCTTAAATATTTAGGAGAATTTACCAGTTAAGTCATTTGAGCTATATCTTGCAATAGTATAAACTATGAAGAAATGAATACAAAAGAAAATATTAAATGGGAGTAAATAACAAAGCACCATTCGTGGATCACAGTCTTGTCATGATTAAGGAGCTTGCATAACTCAATGAGGCTATGAGCCATGCTATGCAGGGTCACACAAAAAGGATGGGTCACAGTGAAGAGTTCTTACAAAACATGGTCCACTTGAATGGGAATGTGAAACCACTCCAGTATTCTTGCATCAAAAACCCCATGAACAGTGTAAAAAGGCAAAAAGATAAGACAGCGGAAGATGAGCGCCCCGCCCCACCAAGGTGGGAATATATCCAATATGCTACCGGGAAAGAAAGGGGGCAATTACTCATTATCTCCAGAAAGCATGAAGCAGCTGGGCCAAAGCAGAAACGACGCTCAGTTGTGAATGTTTCTGGTTATGAAAGTAAGGTCCAATGCCATAAAAACAATATTGCATAATAAACCAAGAATTTTAGTTTCATGAGTCAAGGTAAATGAGATGTGGTCAAGCAGGAGATGGCAAGAGTGAACATGAACATCTTTGGAAGAAGTTAACTAAAATGGATGGAAATAGGTGAATTTAATTCAGAGAGCCATTATATCTACTGATGTGGGCAAGAACGCCTTAGAAGAAACAGAGTAGCTCTCGTAGTCAAGAAGAGAGTATAAAATGCAGTACTTTGGTACAACGTCAAAAATGACAGAATTATCTTGGTTCATTTCCAAGGCAAGCCATTCACCATCACAACTCTATGCCCCAACCACTGATGCTGAAAAAGCTGAGGTTGACCAGTTCTATAAAAATCTATAAGACCTTCTAGAACTAACACCAAAAAAGATGTCCTTTTCATCATAGGGGACGGGAATACAGAAGAAGGAAGTCAAGAGATACCTGGAATAACAGGCAAGTTTGGTCTTGGAGTACAAAATGAAGCAGTCATTCAGTTCAGTCACTCAGTCATGTCCGACTCTTTGTGACCCCATGGACTGCAGTACACCAGGCTTCCCTGTCCATTCACTAACTCCTGAAGTTTACTCAAACTCATGTCCATTGAGTCAGTAATGCCATCCAACCATCTCATCCACTGTCATCCGCTTCTCCTCCCACCTTGAATCTTTCCAAGCACTAGGGTCTTTTCAAATGAGTCAGTTCTTCCCATCAGATGGCCAAAGTATTAGAGTTTCAGCTTCAGCATCAAGACCTTCCAGTGAATATTCAGGACTGATTTCCTTTAAGATGGACTGGTTGGATCTCCTTGCAGTCCAAGGGACTCTCAAGAGTCTTCTCCAATGCCACAGTTCAAAAGCATCAATTCTTTGGTGTTCAGCTTTCTTTACAGTCCAACTCTCACATCCATACATGACCACTGGAAAAACCATAACTTTGATTAGACAGACCTTTGTTGGCAAAGTAATGTCTCTGCTTTTTAGTATTCTGTCTAGGTTGGTCATAACTTTTCTTCCAGGAGTAAGCATCTTTTAATGTCATAGCTTCAGTCACCATCTGCAGTGATTTGGGAGCTCCTCAAAATAAAGTCTGTCACTGTTCCCACTGTTTTCCCATCTACTTCCCGTGAAGTGATGAGACTAGATGCCATGGTCTTAGCTTTCTGAATGTTGAGCTTTAAGCCAACTTTTTACTCTCCTCTTTCACTTTCAGCAAGAGGCTCTTCAGTTCTTCGCTTTCTGCTATAAGGGTGGTGTCGTCTGCATATCTGAAGTTAATTCATATTTTTCCTGTCAGCCTTGATTCTAGCTTGTGCTTCTTCCAGCCCAGCATTTCTCATGATGTACTCTGCATATAAGTTAAATAAGCAGGGTGACAATATACAGCCTTGATGTACTCCTTTTCCTATTTGGAACCGGTCTGTTGTTCCATGTCCAGTTCTAACTGTTGCTTCCTGACCTGCATATAGGATTCTCAAGAGGCAAGTCAGGTGGTCTGGTATTCCCATCTCTTGAAGAATTTTCCACAGTTTATTGTGATCCACACAATCAAAGGCTTTGGCATAATCAAAAAAACAGAAATAGATATTTTTCTGGAACTCTCTTGCTTTTTTGATGATCCAGCAGATATTGGCAATTTGGTCTCTGGTTCCTCTGCCTTTTCTAAATCCAGCTTGAACATCTGGAATTTCTGTGTTCACCTACTGTTGAAGCCTTATTGGAGAATTTTGAACATTACTTTACTAGTGTGTGAGATGAGTGCAATTGTGCAGTAGTTTGAGCATTCTTTGGCATTGCCTTTCTTTGGGATTGGAATGAAAATTGACCTTTTCCAGTCCTGTGGCCACTGCTGAGTTTTCCAGATTTTCTGGCATGTTGGGTGTGGCACGTTAACAGCATCATCTTTTAGAATTTGAAATAGCTCAACTGGAATTCCATCACCTCTACTAGCTTTGTTCATAGTGATGCTTCCTAAGGCAACTTGACTTCACATTCCAGGATGTCTGGCTCTAGGTGAGTGGTCGTACCATCATGATTATCTGGGTCATGAAGATCTTTTTTGTGTAGTTCTGTGTATTCTTGCCACCTCTGAAGCAGGGCCAAAGCTAATAGAATTTTGTCAAGAAAACACACTGTTCATAGCAAATACCCTCTTCCAACAATACAAGGGACCACTCAAACATGGACATCACCAGATGGTCAATACTTAAATCAAATTGATTGTTCTTTGCAGTCAAAGATGGATAGCTGTATAAGGTCAGCAAAAAAAAAAAAAAACAACAACAACTACTTAAAGCTGACTGTGGCTCAGATCATCAGATCTTTATTGAAAAATTCAGGTTCAAATTGAAGAAAGTAGAAAAAACCACCAGGCCATTCAGGTATGACCTAAATCAAATCCCTTATTATCATACAGTGGAGATGACAAATAGATTCAAGGGATTAGCCCTGGCAAACAGACTGCCTGAAGACATATGGACAGAGATCTCTTCAAAAATACTGGAGAGATCAAGGGAACATTTCATGCAAGGATGGCCATGATAAAGACAATAATGGTAAGGACTTAACAGAGGCAGAAGAGACTAAGAAGAGGTGGCAAAAATACACAGAACAACCATACAAAACAGGTCTTAATGACCCAGATAACCACAGTGGTGTGGACACTCACCTGGAGCCAGATATCCTGGACTGTGAAATCATGTAAGCCTCAGGAAGCATCACTACAAACAAAGCTAGTGGAGGTGACGGAATTCCAGTTTAGATATTTAAAATCCTAAAAGATGATGTTGTTAAAGTGCTACACTCAATATGTCAGCAAATTTGGAAAACTCAGCAGCTGCCTCAGGACTGGAAAAGGATAGATTTCACTCCAATCCCAAAGAGGGCAATGCCAAAAAAAATGTTCAAACTACTACAGAATTGCAGTCATTACATGTGCTAGTAAGGTTATTCTCAAAAATCCTCCCAGCAAGGTTTCAGCAGTATGTGAACTGAGAACTTCCAGATATACAAGCAGGGATTAGAAGCAGCAGAAGAATCAGAGATCAAATTGCCAGAATTTGTTGGATCATCAAAAAAGCAAGAAAGTTCTAGAAAAACATCTACTTCTGCTTCATTGACTACATGAAAGCCTTTGATTGTGTGCATCACAACAAATTGTGGAAAATTTTTAAAGAGAGAATACCAAACTACCTTACCTGTCTCCTGAGTAACCTGTAGGCAGGTCAAGAAGTAACAGTTAGAACCTTACATGGAATAACTGACTGGTTCCAAATTGGGAAAGGAGTATGACAAGGCTATATATTGTCACAATTTATTTAACTTTTATGGAGAATACGTCATGTGAAATGCTGGATTGGTGAATCACAGGCTGTAACCAGAATCAATACTTATGTGAGAAATATTAATAACCTCAGCTATGCAGATGTCACCACTCTAATGGCAGGAAGTGAAGACGAGCTAAAGAGCTTCTTGATGAGGGTGAAACAGAAGGGTAAGAAAGCTGGCTTAAAATGAAACATTCAAAAAATTAAGATCATGGCATCCAGTCCCATCACTTCATGGCAAATAGATGAGGAAACAATGGAAACAGTGGCAGATTTTATTTTCTTGGGCTCCAAAATCACTGCCAACAGTGACTGCAGCCATTAAATTAAAAGATGCTTGCTCCTTAGAAGGAAAGCTGCGACAAACCTAGATAGTTTATTAAAAAGCAAAGACATTATATTTGCCAACAAATGTACGTATAGTCAAAGCTATGGTTTTTCTAGTAGTCGTATCAAATGTGAAGAGTTGGACCATAAAGAAGGCTGAGCACAGAAGAATTGATGCTTTCGAAGTGTAGTGCTGGAGAAGACTCTTGAGAGTCCCCTGGACTGCAAGGAGATCAAACCAGTCAATCCTAAAGGAAATAAACCTTGAGTACTCATTGAAAGGACTGGTGCTGAATCTCCAATCATTTGGCCACCTGATGTGAAAGTGAAGTTGCTCAGCTGTGTCCGATTCTTTGAGACCCCATGGACTGTAGCCTACCAGGCTCCTTCATCCATGGGATTTTCCAGGCAAGAATACTGGAGTGGGTTGCCATTTCCTTCTCCAGGGGATCTTCCCGACCCAGGGATCAAACCCGGGTCTCCCGCATTGTAGACAGACGCTTTACCATCTGAGCCACCAGGGAAGTCTTCACCTGATGTGAAGAGCTGACTTACTGGAAAAGACCCTGATGCTGGGAAAGATTGAAGACAGAAGAAGAGGGCAGCAGAGTATGAGATAGTTAGATAGCATCACTGACTCAATGGACACGAATTTAAGCAAACTCCGGGAGACAGTGAAGGACATCGAACTGTGTGCTGCAGTCACGGCCTCACAAAAAGAGTCAGACATGACTAAGCAACTGAACGACAACAACAAAAATATCAAGCATATCAAAGCAGAAATACCGTAATGAATACTCTTTACAAATTTCTTCTCAAAATTAACTATTAACTTAAAAATCTAACAAACTTTTTTTCTCTTTCATTCTTATTTAAAGAGAACAGAAATAATTGGTGGGGAAAAACTAGGAGGTAAACAAGTTTACTTCATTTGGTGGAAACAGCAGCTCCATCATTCTATAATGAATATAAGAAATAGGATATCCCCACAAAAAATGATAGCTGCTAATTCATAATTCAGTATTTACTACTGTAAAGCTGGACAGTATGAATCATTTTGATAGTTTGTGTCTTTCTAGAAACTTGTCCATTTCATCTTAAGTATGTTCTCTTTTTCTTCATTTCTTTCTTTCTTTGGAATGCATCATCCTGATCAATCTATGATAAAGCTAAGATTCTTTCTTCTACTAGGATAAGTCTACTGCTCAGCTTTTCTATTAAATTTCTCACTTTATGTATTACGTTTTTCAACTCTAGAATTTGTTTGGTTCACATTTTATATTTTTTATCCCTTTAATAGTATTGTCTACTTTATGAGAAACTGTCTTCATATCTCCCTTTACTTCTTCAAGCATGGTTTCCTTTTATTTTAAAATATATTTATAATGGCTACTTTGAAGTCTTTGTTAAATAAGACATCAATCCCTTTCACAGGCAATTTCTGTTTCCTGCTTTTTTTATTAATTTTTTTCACATTAGTCACATTTTCCTGTTTCCTTGTTAGTCTCAATTTTTGCTGAAAACTGGACATTTAAAATAATATATTATAGGAACTCTGGATCTCCCAAAAGTCTGTTTTAATTGTTGTTTATATTTTGGTGATTTGGTGTGACTCAGTGAAGCCTTTTTATACTTTTATATCACTCCTTGGGTGCAGCCTTGGATGGGGTATAGTCACTCTGAAATAACAATGGTTTTAACAGTTCTCTTTTGTCTCTCTCCATCGTCTCTCAGGTTCGCCGTTTGTTTCATTTGGTGTTAGCCTCTATCCACTGGACTTTTCTAATTATACACTCTTTTCTAATTATCAACTCTATTTTGGGGGGCAATGTCCTCAAGACTGAGAATACATTGCTCAACAGTATAATCCAATTAAATTTGGGCTCCTATGAAGGTGATTTTTTGAGGCAGGTCTTTGAGCTCTTTTCTGATTCTATGAGGGTTCTTCTTAGGTGTTTCTTTGCCTAGTTCTCTGTTGAACTAACTCACCTACAGTTTTAAGTTTTGTTTTTAATTAAGAGGAATTATTATTTTCACAGGGCCATTTAGCCTTGAATTTCTCCATATTCTGTTTCTAATGAAAAAAAAAATCAGTTCCTTTGGGAATAGCTGAAGAATTTTCTTTTCCTATAGACTTCCTCTCCCTCTGGACAAACTCTCTAAACCACTATTCTGGGCACCAGGCATGGCAGTAGCCTCTGGTCTTCTCAGCTTGCTTCACTACCATCATGGAACCTCAGGCCTAAAGTGGGCTGGAGTGAGGGCAATCTTGGTCCGAGTAGTCTCAACCTCCCCTGCATGGGATAGAGGCACTTCATCCTGTGAATTGAAGCAAGGTAGAGGAAGGTAGAAGGCAATGGCACCCCACTCCAGTACTCTTGCCTGGAAAATCCCGTGGACAGAGGAGCCTGGTAAGCTGCAGTCCATGGGGTCGCGAAGAGTTGGACACGACTGAGCAACTTCACTTTCACCTTTCACTTTCATGCACTGGAAAAGGAAATGGCAACCCACTAAAGTGTTCTTGCCTGGAGAATCCCAGGGATGGGGGAGCCATCCATGGGGTCGCACAGAGTCGGACACGACTAAAGTGACTTAGCAGCAGCAGTAGCAGCAGAGGAAGGTAGCCCCTAACCTGTCATCCATACTCATCAGGAATTTAGCCTCTTCAACTTGAAATGGGAGGAAATGAGAGATACTGGTAACTTTCCCTCTCAATGTGATAAAGTGAGCTTTGCTTGACAATTGACGGAAGAGAGGCCCTCCTCTTCATGGCCGCACCTACCTAGGGTGAAACCTGTGTCTATCTGGGCTAGAAGAGAGGAGAAAGAGGAAGTGGATTGAGGCTCACTTATCTTACTGCGATTTTAGATTTTACTGTTTCCTTCTCTCCTGCTTTCCTGTGTGCCCTCAGGACTATTTTCTGAAACGTTCATGGTTGGGTTATTTTTTGTCATTTGCACTAGCTTTGCTTGTTTCACTGGGTATCCATCCATAGAGCTCTTCATACTGGTGTCTTGAAAGTGGCATCTCCTGAGCTTGAGTCTTGAAGGTAAGATAATTAATGATGATCCAAAACTATTTAAAGTCTTTATATAAGTGATTTTCATTCTTTGTATCCCACTAATTTATTGTTGTATCCCTGGTATGGAAGGCGCTATGACTAAACGTAATTTCCTCTGCTACCTATTTAACCTATTTAAGAAAAAAGATTTTTACAAGTATGTTTTACATCAAGACCAACCATATAGCTTTATGCCCATTTAATCCTCTATAATTATTGCTTCCAACACAATGACAGAATAGATTGGTATCAGAAATAGAAAAACTTCAGATTGCCAGAAGGAGTCCCCTAAAAGGAATATTTATTTTGGGGTTTATGATGAAAATGACATGATTTTAAATGCCATCAACTCAGATCTCTAAACCCAGGTAATTATTTGTATTACTTGAAATAATCCAGAAGAATTTTTGGACTCTTGTAATTCTAGAATTAGAAGTGATTTTACTGGGCATTTGGCCCAACTATTTCAATGATATAGCCACAAATATGAGAGATCACTTGTCAGAGATGAGACAAATTCATATCTTTTGATCAAAGATCACTATAATTCCTTCTACCATGCTGCTTTTTCCAGCTGTCTCTTGTCCTCAATTTAATGGTTATTCTAAAACAAAATGGATAACAAGTTCATTTTTATCTAGTTATGAATGAGGATATATCTGAGCAACTCTCTGCTTCTATTGTTTACTTTTAACATGTAATCTGAAAAAATCCATTTAATATATGTGATTTCTAAGTTGTTATGTCTATTTACTCATTACTATTTTCTAAATCTTTAATTTTGATTCTATACATTATGCATCTTTTTCAAGTAGAATCTCATTTTGTAGTTACAAGGGTAACTAAAGTTCACTGTTATTATTGGTTTCTCATAAACGGTATTTACAGTAACAATTTATTAAACTCCTCAAAATCTGTTGGCACAATTTTTCCACCCTTTTCCAACTAAATATTATTGACTAATGTATATAATATTTTCATTTATTATATTCTTCCCAGTTGGTTGCAAAGCCCTCTATCATTACCTCCCAGTTGACAGCAATTCAGTCTCATCCAAGCAAAAGAACTGCCAAGTAATATTATACAAATAAAATTTCAGGTTAAAACAAACTCAGATCCATTTTATATGTGCAAATAAGTTATGCATGTTACTATTTTTCTCTTAAAAATATTATATTGTATGAGATCAAAGCATAGTGGCCTCCATTAAAATGTTTTTAATTTACTACCTATTTAAAATCACAGCTCAATTCTTATCTCATGATTACCTTTCCTACTCAACCAGTTATTTCCATAACAATTATCGCGCCTGGCGCATTACAACAGCGCTCGACTATCACATCCAGGGAGACACAGACTCCGTGTGCTTGCTGCTACCTGGGGAGCTGGCCAAGCACGCTGTGTCCGAGGGCACTAAGGCTGTCACCAAGTATACCAGCTCCAAGTAAATATAATATGCCTAGCCGCTGTTAACCGAGAAGGCAATGGCACCCCATTCCAGTACTCTTGCCTGGAAAATCCCATGGACGGAGGAGGGCCTGGTGGGCTGTAGTCCATGGGGTCGCTAAAAGTCGGACATGACTGAGTGACTTCACTTTCACTTTTCTACTAAAGTATATATTTGTTTATGTACTGTGATTGTGGCTTTGTATTTTCCTTTCCTTCTGTGCGTGCGTGCCTGCTTAGTCACTTCAGTCTTGTCTGACTCGGCGACCCTATGGACTGTAGCCCGCCAGGGTCCTCTGTCCAATTCTCCAGGCAAGAACACTGGAGTCGGTTGCCATGCCCTCCTCCAGGGTATCTTCCTGACCCAGGGATCGAATCGGAATCTCTTGTGTCTCCTGCATTGGCAGGTACACTCTTTACTGCTGAACCACAGCTGAAGCCTCTTCTTTCCTCCTGCTCTTCTTTTAGTACTTAATTGTGTACTCCATGATGGCTGGGACCTTTAGTTTGTTGACTAAGGAACTTTATGTGAATTGGAGATACTTGGCTCTGCTGACTGGTTTAACGATGGATGTCTATTGACTGCTTACTATGTTTAAGGCATTTGAATAAGCTGGTAAAGGAAAAAGGAGCTAAAGCCCTGGAGATATATATACATTTAAAATGTATTTGATAAGCTTAGCCTTTTTAATAGTACTATAACAAGATATGAGCAATAATAGCAAACCTGGACCTTTTTATTTCCAAATTAATTAGGGAGGATTTGTAATACAACCTGCATCAAGGAAAGAGTCAGTATCTATTGATAAAGAGATCAAAATTAGGTAAACAGAGGGAATAGGATTATTTCACAGAAGACACTAATCTTCATAGTGTGGGATATTAGTTTTTTTTTTTTTTTAATTCCTGAGGAGGAAAAGGGTCTCCCCAAGTTGGATCATCTGGCTGTTCTTTCTCCTTCACACAGGAGATCACTCTTCTTCCCAAACAGGTGCAAAAATCTGGCAGAGCTGGAAGCATTTTCAACCCCTGGCTTATTCTGGGGCATGAATTCATTCATTCCTCTATTCATTCATTTGAGCATCATCAGATACACTTTCATCCCGAGATAAGTAAGGGGCAGTATAGGGAAGCCCCTTATTTTAAAAATCAAGTTGAACAAAAAATATGATTAACAAGCCCTTACCCCAACTAACTACAACCAACTTGTCACTTTATCTCAGAAGTAAAATACCAAAATACTACTGTGTGCAACAAACAAAAAGAATTTGTCCACTTGGTTTAACCTAAATGAAAGCACCTTAACAGTCAAGTTAGTCAAATTCCTAACCAAAGCAGAAAGCTTTGTCATTCTCCTTAACAGATTGTTACATGGCAATTCATGTCAGTCAGCATAGCTCTGGGTCTCACAAGCCAGGCAAATTCACTTTAGGAAATTTTGCATTACTAACATCTTCCTCAAGTTGAGACCCAATTTCTCAACCTGAAGCTCCCACACTTTGTTTCAAATTTTCCCCTTAGTCCCTTTGAAACTATATCAAATAAATCTAACTTATCTTCTAAAAGAAAGGGCTTCAAATATGTCACATGTTATAAACCCTTTCTCTCCCCACCCTTTCCATATCTACAAGAATCATCTTCCGCAAGTTAAATATTCTTCATTCTGTTAGTGCTTTTTCATCTGGTGTTAACTTAGAAGTGTCTTGTGTTCTGCAAATGGGTTGGGTTTGGGTTTGTTAGTTTTTGCTTTTGATCGACTCTGAATCCAAAATGTATGGTTGAGGGTTGTTTTTTGTTTTTGTATCTAAGTGCTAAGTTCATTTATTCCTATTGAGTTTTACCACATTTAGGATAAAAGACTCTCCCCAGTCTTTTTACCATTTCATTTTGAATACTGTTTTTATCATCCAATAGTTCAGCTTTAGCTAGTTTTGCAACCCTATAGATTTATTCCTGTACCTTCCCTGTATTTCTAAACGACTGATAACCTGCTGAAGAAAATAAATCAATAACTGAAAGTCTAGATAAATTATACCACTAGAAATTTTTCATTGATTATCAAGAAAACAATATTCTCTCCAAATAAGCTATTAAAATTTGGAAGATAAAACATTTAAGACGTATTTGCTGAATGTTTACTATGTGCTAGGTACTCATCTAAGCATATAGATGCAGGATAGGAATAATAAAAACTTTATTATATGAAAGAGTTCATTCATGGTGCCAGAGGTTAGGTAGAAAATTACATAAATAACTGTCTGCTCTATAATCAATGCTACCATCTAGATACACTGAAGACTATATTTCATTTAGGATCTTATTGTGTGCGTACACGCTCAGTCATGTCTGACTCTTTGCAACCCTATGGACTGTAGCCCACCAGGCTCCTCTGTCTGTGAGATTTTACAGGCAAGAATCCTGGGGTGAGTTGCCATTTCCTGCTCTTGGGGATCTTCCCGACTCAGGGAGTAAGTCCATATTTCCTGCGTTGGCAGGCAGGTTCTTTACCAGCTGAGCCACCAGGGAAACCCTTAGGATTTTACTAGATTGCAGGTTTAAAAACACAAGTATAACGGCTTAAACTACTAAAGGTTAGTTTCTGTTTTGTTATACATATAAGAAGTACAGTAGGAGGAAGTTGGTTTCTAGGCTGACTCATCAACTTAAAGATATCAAGAGAGCAGATCTTTATGAGTCTCTGTCATTTCCACAACAGTCATAAGACTGTTGGTAGAGCCTTAGGCATTATTTCTGTTATTTAACAACAGAGAAGGAAAGGGTGAGATAAGGCAGGACTCCTGTGTCAAGAAAACAAAAGCTTCCCCCACATCAAAATGTAATTTATGTTTCATTGGCAAGTTCAGTTCAGTTCAGTCAGAGTCATGTCTGACTCTTTGAAACCCCATGGACTGCAGCACGCCAGGCTTCCTTGTCCATTATCACCTCCTGAAACCTGCTCAAATATATGTCCATCGAGTTGATGATGCCATCCAGCCATCTCATCCTCTGTCGTCCCCTTCTTCTCCCACCTTCAATCTTTCCCAGAGTCAGGATCTTTTCAAATGAATCAGTTCTTCACATCAGGTGGCCAAAGTATAAGAGTTTCAGCTTCAGCATCAGTCCTTCCAATGAATATTAAGGACTGATTTCCTTTAGGATGGACTTGTTGAATCTCCTTGCAGTCCAAGGGACTCTCAAGAGTCTTCTCCAACACCACAGTTCAAAAGCATCAATTCTTTGGCACTCAGCTTTCTTTATAGTCCAACTCTCACATCCATACATGACCACCAGAAAAACCATAGCCTTGACTAGATGGACCTTTGTTAGCAAAGTAATGTCTCTGCTTTATAATATGCTGTCTAAGTTGGTCATAACATTTCTTCCAAGGAGTAAGTGTCTTTTATTTTCATGGCTGCAGTCACCATCTGCAATGATTTTGGAGCCTCTAAAGATAAAGTCTCTCACTGTTTCCATTGTTTCCCCACCTACTTCCCATGACGTGATGGGACCAGATGCCATGATCTCAGTTTTCTGAATGTTGACTTTTAATCCAACTTTTTCATTCTCCTCTTTCATTTCATCAAAAGACTCTAGTTCTTCATTTTCTGCCTAAGGGTGGTGTCGTCTGCATATCTGAGGTTATTAATATTTCTCTCGATATTATTTAATATAATCTCTTGATTATATTAATCTCTCGATTAATATTTTTCTCTTGATTCCAGCTTGTGCTTCAGCTAGCCCAGAATTTCACATGATGTACTCTGCATATAAGTTATATAAGCAGGGTGACAATATACATTTGCAAAAACTGTGTTAAATCATCATGACAGTCTAAAAGTCTGAAGGAAGAAGGGGTTTGCCATGGGGACTTAGCTGAGTTTAGTAATAGTATCTCCCAATTTAGGGGCACAAGGGGGGTGGCCCCCAAATCTACCTAGACGGCTAGCAAGGGATGAGAGAGGTCCTCTTACAGTCACTGAATTAAATTATGGAAAAATGAATAGGAGTTTTACAGGTGCATAGTAGACAAGGATGAGATGAGCAAAGGTTTCTATAGGAGAAACTGTTACTAGAAATTACGAATGCAGAAAGGTATGAGAGACAATGTTGTGTGGTATAGAAGAATGTAACAGTTGGTAGGACATAAGCCTCCTTTCTCATCCTGCATGAATGAGACAAGGCATAGTCTTCAGATATGATGTCAGTCACGGAGAATTCAAGTGGATTCCTTTGACCCTAACCCCAGCATGTCCTGTATTATGGCTGATTACTTCAGCAGATCTTTCCCTGAGTGCTGTTCAGTGTTTATAACTTCTCGTTTCTGATATGCTCTTTATTTACTCTACCATGGCTTTACTGAAGCTGAGTCCTCCTTGGTCCTAACTGCATCATGACCCTGTCTGCCTAACACTCAAATTTGCTGTTCTAGAAGAAAATAATATCACTTTTAAAAATTTTCTTCAGGTTGTTCAAATCAGTCTCTTGTCACCTGTGTTCTGTTACTTGGAAAAGATTCTTGGTGAATATAAACTTAAAACCTAATAAAGTAACCTTCAGTGAACCACACTTTGGGAAAAATAGCAGGCAAAATTCCAAGATAGTCCCCATGATCTTCACCTCTTTGTGTTACACTCTGCTTATCCCCCTCCTTTGAATGTGGATAGAACCTGTGACTCTCTTCTGGCCAACTGAATATGGCAATGTTAATAGGATATCCATCCCTTGAGTAAGTTTCAGTATACAGCAGAATTACAGGTTGTCACTCCCATGATTACACCATGTTAACCTAAGATTCAATCTTAGAAGACTGGAATGAGAAACTGCCCTGCTGCCCTCATAAGAAGCAGTCATATTTTGAACTACCTATGGAGAGGACCATATGAAAGAGAACTGCCTGCAACCTCAAGGAGTTAAGGACAGCCTCTGGCTGGCAGTCAGCAAAACACCAGGCCCTTGGTCATATAGCTACATGGAAATGAATTCTTCCAACAACTTGGATGATCATGGTTATGGATTCCCCCAGTCAAGCTTCCAGATAAGAATGCAGCCCAGTGACACCTGTGTGCAGCCTTACAAATACAGATTAAGAAAGCCCAAGGGTTCCTCACATACACACAAGACACACATATGGCTTTGAGCTTCCTGACAGATGATACATAAAGAAAATCTATTTATTATTTACCTGATTCTTATTGTTTATATATACTATTTCTTATTTGCATAAATAACAATACAATGGAAATGAAAGTCCCTCTACATTCAAAGTTGTGCAAGCTTTGAGCTTCTGACTCTTAAATTTCAGAAGTATGGTAAATTCCGAGTTAGGGTACATGGTCTCTGTGTTCCAAGCAGAACCACCTAGTCCGTGAATCTAGAGTCTTAAGAACAGTACACCTGTGCGTGACTGAGAAGCGATGAGAAGGAGAAGGACAAAGAGGGACAAACAGAGCAGAAGACATTACCGTGACCAGGAAGAGCCTTCACACCAACAGACCCACAGGTGCACGAGACCAGGAACAGAAGAGACGCAAGGAGCTGCACCCAGACACATGCAGGGTTTCCTTGCTTGGCCAGTCCATCCACATTAGGTGGTCTAGCTACCAGGGTACCCACTGATTAATCACACTAGTGTATCCTCCTCCCTTGGAGGGGCTGAAAATGCTATTGGCAAACACGTGTGTGGCCCGAAGAGAGTCCAGCATGCCAAAGTCTCTCTCACACCCTCTCATTTTTATTCAGTTTTAACCTATACCCAACAATAAAGCCAACTTTCAACCAGGGAAATGGTGTCTCGTTCAGGAGAAGAGCTCTTTCTGCAGCTTCCAAAGTCTAGCAGGGTGGGGAATTATTTTCACCTACTAAGTAGGTCAGAACCACCACCAAACATTAACTCTGGAACACATTTACTACTAGATTAAATTCTCTTGCAATTAGCTTCTCGTCGCAAACTGTGCCCAGCTACGCAGTCCAACGTGGTTCATAAGAAAGAGTCAGACAGCGAGCACCAGGTGTTGGTTCTTTCTATTATGGGGAGCAGAACACTGCCCCCAAACGAAGCTGAAGCAGAGAGAGGAATGTATTGTCTCACATAACTGACAAATCAAGATGTGGCACTGCTTCAGACACATGCTGTGTGGCATCAGATCTGGCTGACCTCCATCTTTCAGTCCTTCTACCTTTGTATGGGCTTAATTCCCAGGCAGGCTCCTTCCACATGAACAGAGAACTAATATTGTCTTGGTGTGTACAACCTTCCACCTATTCAGCCTGAAAGAGAGCTGACCTGAAGGCTCATTGTCACATGCCTATCCCCGAAACAAGAATCCTGTGACAGATTGGCCAGGACTTTGACTTTCTCCAGCCCCCCAGAGACAAAATCAAACACTCCCAAACCCTTGGACTGAGAGCTGGAGAAGGATGGCTTAATAAAACAAAATAGGAGTGCTTTTATATGCAAAGGAGCGGGGACAGATAACCAACAGGCCAAAATAACAGATATTCAGGCACACAAATGGCCATGATATTCCAAATGTAAGAATGGAACATCTTCCCAAATTTGAACATAATGAACACTGTTCTGTATTACCATTTTCTATTTAAATAATGGAATCCACTATTCCATTTTACCATACAGACATGAAAATGCCAAATAAAAGCTATATCTCCTTGGTAAATTAAAGTAGTAAAATAGTGAAGTCCAATATGCTTTATATCACAATTTTCTTTTGTGGCTTAGTTCAGATCCATAGATTTCATTCAGAAGCCAGGGCAAATCATAAACTTTTATCAGGCATTGTGGGGCTTGAAAAATATATCATCCCCTGAAATGAATGTAACTCTTTAAATATTTCCAAAATTTAACAAAACCATGCAAGTCTTTGATAGGTCAAGAGGCAAATAATAGTCCCTACTTGTTAATGACGTTTAGAAAACACAAATGGTTCCTAGATAGCTAGGCTCATTGCTACATTAAATAAACTTGGAATGTTGTTGCTAAGGAAAAAATAGGAGTGGCTATTTTGGGAAAGTCTCAGTCTCTACCTACTCTCCTATAGGATCAGGAGGAGAAACGAAAAACATGCCCAAGGTCCAAGGTATCCTCTGACTAACAAGAAATTTTACACAGTTTTTATATTGGTAGATTAAGTAAAGCAAGGCCATGAGGTCATAGCCTGTGGGTTAATTATCACAAGGTTAGTGAGAAAATTCAATTACCAATGACAAATATAGCCCATAAATGTAAGTGAACAAATACAATTTCCTCACATATATGTTTCATAAGCCTTGCTTACAACCATAGCTTGCAGTTCAAAAGGTTACATTTTAAGGGAAAGCAACGGAACCTTTGTAGTTAATGGTCAAATGTGAAAGGAGAGTTTCTACCCTTCTTGGTGAAAGATAGAAGAAGGCAAATCCATGATGATAAATTGCTGAATCCCCAAGGATGCAAACTGAATAAGGCCTTTGTGCTTCTTGGGCGATACTTTAACAAATTTGGAGTCAGTGGAGATTGTTTACTAGCCCACTTTTATTTCCTCAAGGACTTTTTCATTAACCGTTATAACATACATTTTAATTTTAACATGAAAAGGATTAGTTTCTTTAAAGCTATGATTCTTAATTCTCATTAGCAGACAGTGGTGCTGCTAGTTGCTTTTCTATAAACCTGGAGGAAGCCCCAGATTATCTTTATGCTGTTCCCCTTGATGTTTCCAAAACCCAAGATATTAGAGGCCAAGAGTTGCAACTGTCTTGGTCAGATGCTCTGCCCTCATCTTTCCTTTCTTCAGCACTTAATTCCCAGATACTGAATAACCTTGACCACTTGAGTATCAGCATAAAATTTTCTTTCCATCTTTGGTAGCAGTGCTTCTAGCATGACCTGACTTCACCATTCCCCTGGCCAGGGTCAAGAAACAGATTAAATGCAAAAAGTTAACAAGATTCTCAGTAAGATGAAGATGAGCAGATTCATCAGCAACTATTCTGATGCTGCCTCCCAAGGTTCAGAAATAATAATCCAAAACTAAACATCTTCCCACAAAAGAAATCTGTCAGCACTTATCCTGGCCCCCCTTGTGGTCAACAAAAGTGCATATAGTCAAAGCTATGGTTTTTCCAGTAGTCATGTACGCATGTGAGAGTTGGACCATAAAGAAGGTTGAGCACCGAAAAACTGATGCTTTCGAACTGTGGTGTTGGAGAAGATCTCGAGAGTCTCTTTGACAGCAAGGAGATCAAACCAGTCCATCCTAAAGGAAATTAACCCTGAATATTCATTGGAAGGACTGATGCTGAAGCAGAAGCTCCAGTACTTTGGCCACCTGATGCAAAGACCTGACTCATTAGAAAAGACTCTGATGCTGAGAAATATTGAGGGCAGAAGGAAAAGGGAGCGACAGAGAATGAGATGGCTGGATGGCATCATCGATTCAATGGACATGGGTTTGAGCAAACTCTGGGAAGATAGAGAAGGACAGGAAAGCCTGGCATGTTGCAGTCCATGGGGTTGCAAAGAGTCGGACATAACTAAGGGACTGAACAACGACAACATTGTGGTCTGCAGTTATAGTTGAAGACAAACTTATTTTGTGATGTATCTTTCCTGATTCTAGCTAGAACTTTTCCATGTCCATATGGACCTCTAAGCTCTAGGAGATGGCTCTGTAGTTATGGCCTATTAAGAGTGCTGGCCCTGACCCTCAAAGAGGGGAATCTCAAAGCTTGGTGCAACTATTCTGTTTGAAGTAACCTGCCACCATCAACCCCCAGCAACATCATAGCCATGCATGGTGAAAATCACACACATTAGCCAAGTCTGTTTAATTCATTAGTGCATCAACTGTCTCCTGCAGAAACACTGTCTCTCTTCTCAGACCCTCATGACGCCACATGGAATGTTAATATCAAAGAGATGATCTGCATGCCTATGTATCAAAACAAACTACTGTCATTACCTAGTAGCACAGAACAAGGCAATAGAGGAGAAGAACATAGTCACATCTCTTTTGGCAGAATAATACAATTAAAATCACATTTATAACAATATACTTTTCTTTTAGAGTATTCATCACTGTCACGTGCTTACATTTATGTGTTTTATTGTTGACTATATGCCTGTCTCCCCACTAACTCTTTACTCTTTTAGAGCAAAACGAAACAACAACAAGAAAGTTCTGATTTGTTCATCACTGAATTGTGTGTGGGGGCTCAATCAAGTCCGACTCTTTGCAACCCCTCAGACTGTATATAGCCCATCAGGCTCCTCTGACATAATTTCCCAGGCAAGAATACTGGAGTGGGTTGCCATTTCATTCTCCAAGGGATCTTCCTGATCTAGCATCTCCTGTGTCTCCTGCACTGGCAGGAGGACTCTATACCACTAGTGCCAGCTGGGAAGCTCCAGCTTAATACCACACCAGGGCTTCCCAAGTAACTCAGTGGTAAAGAATCCGCCTGCCAGTGCAGGAGACACAGATTCAATCCCTTGGTCATAAAGATCCCTTGGAGGAAGAAATCAACCCACTCTGGTATTCTTGCCTGGACAATTCCACGGACAGAGTAGTCTGGTGGGTTACAGTCCCTGGGGTCACAAATAGTGAGACACAACTGAGCAACTGAGCACAATATCATGCCCAGCATACAAGAGGCACTTGAACTTAACAGTAACGTCTGAGCTTGTACTAGATTAACAATTCATTCTCATTTTTAGGTGAGGTATATTGGGTCTCGAAAACAAAAACAAAAAATAACCTTGCAAAGAGGGACTTCTCTACAAACATGAATCAAACTTGATTATTCACATGAATTTTCTAATGTGTGGTCAGACACTCAGTCATGTCTGATTCTTTGTGACCACATGGACAGTAGCCTGCCAGGCTCCTCTATCCATGGGATTCTTCAGGCAAGAATTCTGGAGTGGGGTGCCATTTCCTCCTCCATGGAATCTTCCCGATCCAGGGATTGATTCTACATTGGCAGGCGATTCTTTACCACTGGGGCCACTTCAGAAGTCCAAATTTTCTAATATCAAATACTAAACAGAAAATGTTTCCCCAAATTCCTGAAGAGAATGTAATATTTGAGTTTAGTAATTTTTAATATCATCTCTAAATAAAAGCCAACAGCATGATTTATATTTCCTTCAGTTAAATGATTCCACCAGAAGTCAAGGCACTGTGACTCACAAACTCAAGATATTCACTGCTTTGACTCAATTCAAGTTAAAAACAAATAAGCAAATATAACTTCAACCACAACCTGGAATATCTAAAGGAGATCTAGAGGATATAATAATTTCTTCCATATAGAGTTTCAGGAGGAGATGGATTTCAAAGTTATATTCTCTGCAAAGCACTGGATTATAAGCACCATGTTCTGTGGTATAAAAAACTACAGACTAGTGAAGGGCAGTGTTGACAATGATTTACAAATCCATAATGCCATCCTCAACAGATGGATATCTTACTTTTAGAAAGCAGGACTAAAAGTTTTCCTTTAGGGAGAAATGAATCTTTCCTGAATATATATTACAATTTGCTACAGTAAAAGATGGAAAAGGCAATGGCACTCCACTCCATGAACAGAGAAAATCCCATGAACAGAGGAGCCTGGTAGGCTGCAGTCCATGGGGTCGCTGAGGGTCGGACACAACTGAGTGACTTCACTCACTTTTCACTTTCATGCATTGGAGAAGGAAATGGCAACCCACTCCAGTGTTCTTGCCTGGAGAATCCCAGGGATGGCGGAGCCTGGTGGGCTGCCATCTACAGAGTCACACAGAGTCGGACACGACTGAAGCGACTTAGCAGCATAGTAAAAGATCAACCTATTAATCAAACCCCCAAAAGCTCTACACCACAGGTAAGAGCCTCCATCCGTGCCATTCAAATGTGCCCATGGACGGATGGTGGTCTGGATATTTCTACCAGTCCACAGTGATATGAATTCAGAAATTAGTAATGAACATGACAAGACATATAACAATTTGATATTGGCATGCCACCCAAGCACACAATCAGTGCATTATACAAACATATTAGAATGTGACTGCATAAAAATTAAATATAGAATAAGAACTACAACAACAAAATAGTTCTTTATCACAGATGATTTAAGCTTTGACCTAAATGGTTTCACTTGTAAAGTTTTCAACAAAAGTTTTAATAGTTGCTTAAAATAACCAATAGAAAATTCTCATTAATGAAATTATATAAAACTTTGTTTGAATAGGGGCATCTGCTAGGATTAATTATTTGCACAATGTGTCTAAAAGTAACCAAATGAAACGATTTATTTTAGTGAATGTTATCAAATAAAGTGATGTTAATGCCAGATTGATTCTTTGTAAGGCATATATTCTGATAGTAGAATTGTCCATTCAAGCCAAATAAAACAATGCATTATCATAATATGATCAACAGAATTTACTTGCACTTGGAAAAAATAAAGTTTATTCTTTTTACTATGCAACTCTTCTTACACACAAACTGCCTTCAAAAAAGGATGAGGAATGTTTTGAGAGAGAGAGGTGAGTATTTGGGAAGAGATGCCTAAGCATGATTTTTTGGAATGAAATTTTAAAGCTGCATGATGTCTTTAATTTTCATAAAATATGTATCTTCCAGTAATGACTTACAGAGTAAGAGGGAAAAGGATAGTAGTATTTGGAAATACAAGACAGCATTGCTCTTGCTTCGATGTTGACAGACACCAAAACAAACAACAGAAGGCAGAAATTCTGAAAGTGGAGCCAGTTACACCAACTTTACATACAGGAGGATGTTTGTCAGTGTCTTCTCAAAAATACACAAAAATTTAACTCAGAAGTTTAATCAGCCTTAAATTACCATTTAACACGAGATGAAGTCAGGCAACTCAAAACCGTGATTTAATTTGTCCCTAGAGCATTTGTACCGACCTAATTCTCCCAGTGGTTCTGGCTTATGGTAGTATAAGCAACACTGAACAAGGGTTCATACTGAGTTCTTAGGTGATAACCCACAAAAAGTTCCCTTCCACACAGAGTCCAATTCTGAACTAAAGAAGAGTCACATTATGTATTATGTTCCTGTCATAAATTCTCCAGAGAGTGACAGAAGGAGGGTTAATATCCAAAGAAGCTCCTTGCTCTTCATGTGACAGTGTGATTAAAGTCCTCAGACTTGACATTGGTCAGAGGAAGCTCACAAAATTTAGATGCAATGCTTGGACATTTTAATACAGGTAAGATACAGACGCATTTGTATAAACATGGGATAAACCGTGCTGTTTCTCAGAGCAAAAGGGACTTATAAGAAGCTTAAATTACACTGTTCTTGGAATAGTAGTTTTTAAAATCTCTAGGACACAGATAACTGAAGATCTAAGTCCTTGAGTCATTTAAGTAATTACAGTGTTTGGGCAATTGTACTATATGAAGCAGTAGAAGTATTCCAACCAAAGATGGATAGAAGACAATTCTGATAATTTTCCTGCCATTATTGAGATGGAAAATTAACTATCAAGTTAAATGTAGTTCAACACTGGTTTGAAAGGACAAACCCAGTATCTCTACCTGAACTTACGGTATTTGAAATATTGGAATATTGGAAGCTATATGCAAAAGGGTTAAATAGGCTGAGATCTTTAGGAACCCTTTCCATGAGTCTGTCTCACTTGCCTCACTGATTTTCACCTTGCTGCTTCTTTTTCCCTCACATAGCACTTGTCAAACCAAGAACTTTAAATCTAAAACCTACATTTTTCCAAACATGAAACAGACCAGATTTATTAATTCTCTGCTGATAAGAGAAGAGGAATCATCACTTGCAAAACAGTGAAGGCATTTTGAAGTATTCTTAAAAATAGAATAAAAGAGAATAAAAACTTTCCTTACTTTTTCTTGCTCTTTTCAGAATTGTCATCTCACTAGTCAACATATGGATACACGTAGACACAAGAATACCTACAACCACATCAGATAAACCAAGATACTTTGTCTAAGGCTGAAAAAGCAAATGATGAATTCACTGTAAAGTAACCAGTAACACTGCCTTGGGGGTTAAAATATACATGAAGTTTTTCTAAATATAAAAGTGACTTGCTTTCCAAATCTGCCCCACAGGCTATCTACTCGAGTATTCTTGCCTGGAGATTTCCACGGACAGAGGAGCCTGGTGGGCTACAGTCCATGGGGTCACAGAGTTGGACACGACTAAGAACTTACACTTTGACTTTACTTTCTACACTTTGACTTGACTTCGCTTTCTACACTTGACTGAACTTTTCCATTTATTTCATTTAGTGAAGTAAAATTTTATATGTAAATATAATACAGTGAGAAATACGTTTTCCATTAAAATGACTCAGCTCTTTGTAAAGAAACGTACCATCTTAAAAGATTTCCCTAGAGCAGATTTTCTGCAGGTACCTATAAAAGTCTTGGAAGAAAAGCTATGACCAACCTAGACAGCATATTACAAAGCAGAGACATTACTTTGCCATCAAAGGTCCATCTAGTCAAAGCTATGGTTTTTCCAGTAGTCATGTATGGATGTGAGAGTTGGACTATAAAGAAAGCTGAGTGCCAAAGAATTGATGCTTTGAACTGTGGTGTTGGAGAAGAGTCCCTTGAACTTCAAGGAGATCCAACCAGTCCATCCTAAAGATCAGTCCTGAATATTCATTGGAAGGACTGATGCTGAAGCTCCAATACTTTGGCCACCTGATGCAAAGAAATGACTCATTGGAAAAGACCTTGGTGCTGGTAAAGATTGAAGGTGGGAGGAGAAGGGGAAGACAGAGGATGAGATGGTTGGATGTCATCACCGACTCAATGGACATGAGTTTGAGTAAACTCCAAGAGTTGATGATGGACATGGAAGCCTGGCGTGCTGCAGTCCATGGGGTCAAAAAGAGTCAGACACAACTAAGTGACTGAACAGAACTGAACAAAAGTCTTCACAAATAATCATTTCTGGTATATACTAACATATAATGTACTATAAGGACTTTGCAGGTAGCCTAGTTATAAAGAATCTTCCTGGAAATGCAGGAGACACAAGAGACATGATTTTAATCCCTGGGTCAGGAAGATCCCCTGGAAAAGGAAATGGCAACACAGTCCAGTAATCCTGCCTGGAAAATCCCATGGACAGAGGAGCCTGGTGGGCTACAGTCCATGGGGTCACAAAGAGCTGGACGCGACTGAGTACACACACAGAATGTAATATAATACCATAACATATAATAATGTATATTATATATGGTATATAGTCAAGTCAAAGAGTTATTACAATTTAATTCAAAATCTGAGCAGGCATCTTCTGCTTTGGTGGAAGTGTCAAATGCACATGATAAATCATATGGAAAAGTAAAGGCAGGTAGAAGGCAACTTTTAGTGGGGAATATGGGTCAAAGGAGCTTCCCTGGTGGCTCAGATGGTAAAAAATCCACCTGCAGTGCTGAGACCTAGGTTCCATCCCTGGGTTGGGAAGATCCCCTGGAGGAGGACATGGCAACCTACTCCAGTATTCTTGCCTGGAGACTCCCTATGAACAGAGGAGCCTGGCGGGCTACAGTCCATGGGCTCGCAGAGTCAGACATGACTGACCACATATAGCACATATGGGTCAGAGAGTTTAATAGCTTTATCTCTGCCTCCGCAGTACCAATTCCCCCTTTACAGTTGGCAAGTATAAGGGCTTAAAACATGGCACCTGAGGAAAGTTATTTTATAAAATTGCAGGTTGCCTCTAAACCTATAGTATTAATATCCAACAGAAAACCTCAAAAAACCTACACCTGAAGATTATGCATTAGTTTTCCTGCCAAGCCACAGTTCTGGAAACAAACCTTGGAATTTGGAAGGCAATCTTCATAGAATCTGCCAAACATGAAAAAACACATAAATCTGTTGGCACCAACTGGAAAGATGGAGCTCACTCAAACCAAGGACTTAAGGAATGTATGTGGGTTTCTGATGAGAGAGAGAATGAACTGTCTGTCTGGAATAGGTCATGTGCCCAGGTCCCATGCCAGCTGGAAAGGAAGCCCAACAAGTACTACTTCAAAATATTTCTGAGAAGAATGGGACAGGATGCTGATAAGGGAAAGCCTGAGGGTTCAATTACCCACCATTGTATATCATTCTATTAAGTGGTGGTGATCAGTTTGGCTTTCAAAAGAGAAAAACTGTCAACGTCTAGAGAAAGTGAAGTCAAAGTGTAAGTCGCTTAGTCATGTCCAACTCTTTGCAACCCCATGGACTGTAGCCCACCAGGCTCCACTGTCCATAGAATTCTCCAGGCAAGAACACTGGAGTGGGTAGCCATTCCCTTCTCTAGGGAATCTCCCCAATCCACAGATCCAACCCGGGTCTCCTGCATTGGCAGCCACATTCTTTACCATCTCAGCTACCTGGGAAGCTTGTGAGTTTTAATTTACGCTCTTTTTATTTTTTCTAAACCTAATACTCTGCTTCACATTGTGCTGTTTCTACAGCATGCCCTGTTGAACTGTGGTTAAACTGAACTGAACACATGCTAATCTCTGAGAAAAAGACGAGGTTTTCGTCATTCTAAACATCCATCATGCTGAAGACTCTTAAATCTAGTAGATCACTTTACATAATGGGAGTTTTAAATCAAAATTCTATTTTGGGGACTGTCATTAATATTTTCTACAGGCCCACTTCTACAAAGACATTTTTTAGTTTATACTGGAGCCGAGTCAGTTTATGAAGCTTATGTTGGAGTGGAGTCAAATTCTCCCACACTCTTCCTGCATTTCTTTGTATAATGACCCCCATTCCCCAAACTCAATCTCTGTTGTTAATTTCCTGAGGATTGTATAGAATGCCGCCTAAATGAGAAACATCAGTTTTAAGGATGTAGGCAATGCCTTAATTGATCAGATAAACATGGTCCATTTAGTTTTGCTTTAACTCAGACTTCAAAGTACCAAGCTGTATGTTTGCTCCATTTTGGCAGAAGCAAAAAGCCTGAAACTCTTCAGGAGGTAAGGAAGCAGTGGAAATTAGGCATCTGCCCAACATCTAGGATGAAGAATAAACACTTAGAATCCCTTTTAATTTCTCCTTTGAACTGAAGAGAGAAGGACTCATGAGAACATTTGAAGACAGGAAAAGTACAGTTTTCAAGACCATGAACTTGAACCCATTTGACAGCAGAGGATGTGCTCTCGGGGCCACGGAATACTGGTCTTTCTTCACTGAAGCCCCATCATCCCAATCAAGATATAACATAGGCTCTAAAATCTGCACTCTTCCACCTATGTGCACTTGCCTGTTGTTGTTTAGTCACTCCTAGGCAAGAATTCAGGCCTAAGCTTGGAGAATTCCATGGACTGAACAGTCCATGGAGTCACAAAGAGTCGGACACGACTGAGCGACTTTCACTTTCACTTTCTCAGGCAAGAATACTGGAGTGGGTTGCCCTTTCCTTCCCAGGGGATCTTCCTGACCCAGGGATTGAACCTGAGTCTCCTGAACTGCAGGCAGATTCTTTACTGCTCAGTCACGGGGAAGCCTGGACTTGCCTGGGGAGAATTTACATATGCCTTTTTGAACTTCTAATAGAGTCTCTCTTCTGAGTAACCATTTAAAAGAAGATTAAATTTAATTAGGCTGTATCTTTTTCCTGTGACATGCTGC
Source organism: Bos indicus x Bos taurus (assembly GCF_003369695.1). Classification (NCBI taxonomy): domain Eukaryota; kingdom Metazoa; phylum Chordata; class Mammalia; order Artiodactyla; family Bovidae; genus Bos; species Bos indicus x Bos taurus. The sequence goes on from NC_040092.1 coordinate 53,069,241, forward strand.
CTTCAAAGCCCACTTTATTACATCCGTCTACCCCAGCAGAGTACTAATGCTGGCTGACACAGGGCACCTTCAAGATGCAGGAGGAAGGACAGAGATATTTGCACACTCACTTTATCCTCTGGGAGTATATTGGAAAGGGCTGACATGCGACACCTATGCCAGTCCAGCAACATGCCTGAGTAATTATTACTCAGGGACCAATTGACAGGCTGAAGGAGTCACCTGACACCCCCACCCCCGACCTCAGCCACCTGCCCTAGGTAGGAGCTCAGAGCCACCTTGAGTTCTATCATCCATTTACACCCTATCTATTTCTTTTCTAACACTCTATCATTCTCTGAATTTATTAATAACAACTGCACCTCAATAGTAGTTGGTATGAACTCACTTAAGGAGAAGCATCTGTTTTATCCTGAAACCTAGGCATGATCTAATTTATGAACTTTTCAGTCTCATTCACTCTTGAGACAGTGTTCACACATATACTGTGAATAGTATTCATTCAAACAGAAGCAGTGTCGATGGCTTTAAAAGGATTCATGGGAAGCAAGTAACTCATCTGCTATTCAATAATTAGTAAACCACTTGGAAATCATTCCATGTAAGATTCAGAATTTTAATTTTTAATAGGGTAAACTATTAAGAAAAGAGAAAGAAATATGATAAAAAGAACTAAGCATGAAAAAAGATGAAAGTCAGTATCTTCAAGCTGGTATTAAGGATCCATTCCTCTTAAAGGGGAAAAGCAATGCAGCTGCTTTAGAAGCCTTCAATTCTATCAACATTGTTGAGGAGCATAGACGAATATGGTTTTCTCGCTTCATAATCATGTTTTGCTTTAACCAGGATGCTACGGCATTTTACCAACCTTTCCCTACCCAGCCACATCTTTTACAAAGATGAAGAAAGAAAACCAACAATTTTTAAAGCAATTCCTTCTTCATTTTGGTGTGTTTTTCAGCCATGCTGGAGCATCTCTGTGGCCTTGGCTGTGGGCTTGCTGTTCAGTTCTCTGGCCTCTAAGGCTCCCCCACTGCTTGGACAGGGGGAGGCAGAAGGTTTGTTTGTGATTTCTCAGTTTTTGCTCTTTCACGGGCATGACAGTGCACAGCAGTCTAGCCTATCCTTTCATTTTTCACTGGTGTAGAGGTGCATAGTCACTTAGCAAAAAAATCCACTGTCGGCTAAAGGCAGCAAAGAGGGGAAAAAAAGGAGTTGGCCAGCCTGGCCTTTCTCTGGGGCCTGAAACTGCCTGAAGTTAATTGCTTGCATAAGAAGAAGAACTGGTGGTGCTGTAATTGAATTTTTATGGAAATAAACAGGTGGCAGATTTACTATAGCTGTGGGGATAGTAGGGGGCGAAATGCTGTAGCCACATTAACCTGTTTAATTTAATAGCTTCAGTACTCATAGGAAAAAAAAAAAGGCAATGTTGCTTCTGGTGTCAGTTGGATGCCAAATGTAAATAACTACGATTACCCTAGCAAGCCCATGTGGTTGAGCCAGAAAAGGGCACTGTGCCAGCTTCCACTCGGTTTGCATGTTTATTAATTAAGCTCCTGGAAGTTTCAAAATAAGAGTTTTAACTCACCAAGAACCCTGGAAAAAGAGGGAAAGGGAAGAATTTGACAAAGAAAAAACATACTGACCGGCAGGTGGACAGACAGACAAAAGCAGTGCTTACATTAAAGGCACAATGGTCTTTGACCAGGAGGTTTTACCAAGAGTCTCCACTACCTGGTACATGAAGGATAAGCTAAAGGCTAACTTTGCACTATGCTTCCCCCCAGTGGTCAAGTTTTGGAAATGCATTTTTCTAGTCAGGAAAGAAAAGCTGGGGACCATCTGGGCAACATACACAAAGAATACCATTAGCTTCTTAATGTATGGAACCCGATGCTCACTTTTAAGCGGAATAATAAAAAGGGAGGTTTGCATTTAAATTGTTGCCAATTTGCAAATATAAAATGTATATATTTGAAACACATTCTAAAGAAAACATATTAAGGGTTATAAGAGACAGATCATATACTATCTAGGAGGCACACCCCTAGCATTGTGAACAGAAAGGTAAAAAAACAGGGGCTTTCTCTGCCAGATTTCTCAAGCTTGGGAAATGTCCTAGATCAGCAGTTTAAATATAAAGCAGGGCTTTCTGAGTACTGTAAGAGACACACAAGAAATGGGGATAAGAGTAAAAGAGTTATCAGAAAGTCACTAGATAAATGAGAAATGCTTTATACTTTATTTGAGTCAATAAATCAAATACTTAGTCACCAACATTATCAGAACCAGAGGATCTGAGGGTGAAATTTTATAGTTAGTTTTACTATTTTAGGGTAAGCTTGCAGAAATGACAGGGCCTCTTTAGGTGCTCTCCTTTTCCATCAGTTTTATTTCTTAAGCCCATAAACCTTTAATGAATCATTGCTAGGTACAGTGACTGTGCTCACTGCATTCCAGGGGGGACCAGCACCTTATCTTCTGAAGTCCTTCAGGGCACATGCTTGGGCTTTTCTCTTATTACTCCACACTTCTCCACATCTCTGGCCTCACTCCCCATCTACAGACCAGTGACCCCATATTTATGATTTATTTCAACACCAAACTTGTTCTCCTTCAACCTTGTGTCTAATTTTTCACTCAACATCTTTACATAAATCTGTCAGACCCCTCAATCTCTACAGGTCCAAGAATAAACCTATCATCGCCCCCATTTTATTATCATTCAGTGACATATGGATAGACATATTTTCCAGTGAGTCCAGATTATAGTGAAACAAATGAGCCAAAAATGAGACCCACTCCAGTCAGCTCAGATTAGACAGATAGGTAGATACGGGCTTCCCTGGTGGCTCAGTGGTAAAGAGTCCACCTGCAACGCAGGAGACTCGGGTTTCATCTGTGGGTCAGGAAGACCCCCTGGTGGAGGGCATGGCAACCCACTCCAGGATTCTAGCCTGGAAAATCCCATGGAAAGGGAAGCCTGGGAGGCTACAGTCCATGGGGTTGCAAAGAGTTGGACATGACTGAAGCAACTGAGCATGCACAGATATATAGAGATAGAGAAATATTTTCTGCTATACCAGCTAGAAATATGAAAGTATTGTTTTATGTTTCCTACTGCTGGGTACCCAATATTCAATCCGTCATCAACAGCCCATTACCAATCCTCTTAATAGCACTTCCTAGAATACCTCATAAATTCACCACACGATTTCTACATCCATACCACAAACGCTCACTTGAATTGCTGCAACAGCTCAGTGATATCCTACCACTCTCTGTTCAGACCCCTACTGCAGTCAATGAAGTCTTTTAAATATCTGATCATGGCATTGTACCTACTTATAACCATGCACTTGACTTCATGGATAGTCAAGTAAGAGCAAATCCGGCAAGTTTCGTCCCCTGTCGACTACTTCAGCATCCTCTCTTGTCACTTCGCCCTTCACACTCATCACTCCAGCCACACTGTCCTTCATCAGTTCCCCAAGCACACACTTCTCTCCTGCTGTCCGTGGTGTCAGCTCCCCCTGCCCTGATTTTGCAAAGCTATTAACAACACCTGCCTCTGCTCCCGAGGACATCTAAGTGTAACTAACTAAAGAAGGACTTCCCTCACCTTTCCTGCTCCCTCCTCCAAAGTCCGTCTGAACACACATACACACAAATGCCAGGGCTCCCTTATAAAACAAGCACTTAGAATTATCTTGAGCAAAAACTGCTTAATTATCTTGAGCCCCAAAATATCTGTGCCACAAAAGAAAGACTCATGAGGATTTGCTCATCAATGTACCCCTGACATCTGGCACAGAGCATGAGTCTTGGTTGGTACTGAAAAAATGTGTGTTAAGTGGATAATTGGGTATAATTTATAATCCCTCAATGTATCTCCACGTCTTCTAAGCCCATACTTCTTCCAGACAGACCTAAATAGAGACATGTAAAAAATCATCGACTCTCCATCTTTCATGATGATGTCTTTCATTTTCATGATTCAACTCTGGATGCAATATCACTTTGGATTTTAGTTCTCTGGTAGCTAGGAGCAACTCCAGAAGAGTGGCATTTCCAATTGCAGTAGCCATAGACATGGTACAGGGACCCAGTGGAGGTTCCTGCCAGAGACCTATTCCAGTCAGGTAGTCAGAAAAATAACCAGAAGACCAGACCACCTAGAGTCACACTCCAATCAAAACTCAATTCATAATCTGAAGTGCAATTTGCTGTTCTCATCAGTAGATCACAGCGGTTTTCTCAGTCTCCAGGAATTAGGTAACTCAGCATCAGTGTTTAACAATATCTCATAGCCGTTTTTTCCCCTTTCCCAGGGCATGCTTGGGATATAGATGTTCACTGTATGGAATTTTACAGCTCCTTTCTATTCTATTCACATGTAGATAATACCTAGCATGAAATGCCTGTGTAGCCAGTTTCTAGAAAGTGCTTGTATCCGCATGACCTGAAATGTAAGCAGTCTATTTTTGTCACAAAATCGAAACAATAACATTTGGTACCTGAAAATGTTTATGTGAATGCTGACCCCTGAAAGCACATTACCCTCAGAATGTAATACCGCTATTCTTAATATTTGCTAGATCACTGGTATAAAAGAGCCATAGTTCTTTGGAATTCATTTTCCAAAATGACAGCATCTCCCAGCCATTCAGAATAAATCCACAACAAAGAATAGGCAACCAAATTAAGGGCTCTATAGGAAATAGCCACAGACCCTTTGGTGAAGGCGAGGAAGGCCAGGAGTGATATTATTGCAGTCTATCATCAAGGAATTATGATTATGGAGACAAATCTAAGAATTGGGTGAAAAAGGGAAACTCCCTGTAATGATAGTCCATGTCAGACCTGTACTTCCCAGTTGTAGAATGTTTTCCATAACGCAAATCAAGAAAGACTAAGGTACTGTCTCCCATTTCAATCCAGGGACCCAGTGATCCACCAACCATGACCGAAACTTCCTGTAATTCACAACATTCTGACCGATGAGCTTGCCCTGCTGCCCATTATGGTAAGCCAAAACAATTTCACCTTTGAATGCTGTCATATGACTTCAGATGCCCTACAAGAGTCTCCTCCTCATCTCTATCAAGGAAACAATTTCAACTGAAGTATCAGCCACCAGCATCCTCTGCCTAGAAAGAGCCACAGCACAAACTCTTTTCAAAACTCCCCTCACCAACACATTTCTTAAGACCTTTTTCAGAACCTCTTGGGGGACAAATTAGAGTGAATGTAATTTGTATATGATTATTTTACCCCAGAGTCACTTGCCACCCTTCTCTGTGTTATTCAAGGGATTTTCAGAATCTCAGCTTCACCAACCTAGCCCTCCCCTGAATCCAGATTATAGTCAAGCAAATGCTCCAAAGAACAAACACACGCCTGCCAGCACAGACTGACACAATCATTTCTTTGAAAAACTATGCTTTATCTGTTCAATGTTAATCATTCATATTAGACACCATTTTTCTTACATATATCCCCAAGTTTGGTCAACAACTTTGTCAAAAAAACATAAAAGGATAAAACGTCTTCAGTCAGGTTTTACAATGCAACCAACTCCCCTGGGACATGTTGATTTGAAATTTGGGAATGACAGTAGGTCTGTAAGTTGGAACTCCCTTGCAAAGTCAGCCCCAGAGAAAAACCAATACAGTCTCCAAGCAAGAAGAGACGGCCCTATCAAACAAGCCGGAAGTACTTCTGAAATCTCAAGAACAGTGATGTGCTGGTAAATGTTGAACAACCCACTCCAGCAAGAGGGGGAGAGGTGCTCCCAAACTGTAGCACCACGGCTGGCATTTGATGTCCATGTGGCCACAGAGAACAGAGCTGGGAAAAAGTAAATGCAACTGTCCCACATAATCCCATGGACAGAGGAGCCTGATGGGCTACAGTCTGTGGGGTTACAAGAGTCAGACACGACTGAGCATGTAAACCACCAGCAGCAGCCATAAAGAGCCAGCTCCAAGAGACCACTGAAGCACAGGGAAAAGGCTAGGGGTCCAGGGCATTGTGCCTCTTTAGAATCAGACCACATGGTCCCATTCTGACCAGTGCTTTCACTCCCACATAAAAAGACCAGCAGGATGTTAAGGTAATTGGTATTATGATTCAGCAACCATATCAAACCCGAGTTTCATTTTCAAGTGCATGGAAGTTGAAAGAAGCTGAGAGAATGGAGAGACTCTTTGAGCATTGTTAGAATTCCTGAGATACAGCCTTTGCCCCAATCAAGAACTTAAGAGGAACAATTTATCATTTACCTTTTCCAGCTAGTTAGTGTTCTCAAAACATTCCTGGTATCCCTATAATCTTTTATTTTAGCTAGTTAGTGACAGCAGCAATATGGTTTCCCCAAAGCCTTTCCTTGAACAGACATTTCATTCCAAGGGAGTCTTTCATTCCAGAGGACAGAGGCTGTGTTTAATTAGCTCTTCACCACTGCATGCGATGAGCTGCCAGGGTTCTGTCCCCAAAGACAAATGGGATTCATCATTTTCAGCCCCGTTTGCTAATAAGTCCCACACCCTCACTCTTCACTCCACTCCCCCAAAGGCTCCATTCCATTAAACCCATTCCTAAGTACCATTATCTGTATCAGTGAGGTCTTTTAAGTCAAAGGGACATAAACCAAATATGTTTCAGTGAAGGAACAAAAGACATTTACAGAAAAGATATTAGTTAGCTCAAAGAATGATGTGAAACTTGAAAAACCAGGATCAGAAAGTAGAAAGAACCCAAAAGAGATGAGTCAACCAGAAAACACTGCAAAGAAAAAGCCGAGTTTGAGATACAACAGACTTGATGGCCAGCACCATCACCTCTGTCCCAGGCTCTGTGGCTGCTGCCGCCGCCTCTGTTTATAATTTCTCCTCCATCCCCAGGCAGAACCATCCAACTCCCAAGCCAAGACTGCATGCCTGTCTCTAGCTGTATCTCTTCAACCTTAAACATGATCCCTGCCTTTTACCAAATGTGGAAATTCGAGAATTCGCCCCTGAGAGAGAGAGAGTGCTCAGATGCTGAATGGTCCAAAACCATGACAACTGTATTCAATACATAGAAATTGTGCACTTTCATAGAACAGTTTCAAAGAACGGAGAGCAGAAAATGAGATTACAATACAGAGCAGCGAATGAAGAGGAAAGACGACAGAAGCTGAGGCTACTCTTACAAGAAACTCTGTAAGAATAAAAGCAACAATAGCTTGAAAGGAAGAAATGTTTTCTTTTCCTTTATAAAAGCTAAATGCAAGTCAATCCAAGGGATGTCTTTAAGAGGAAAAGGCTGAGCATTTTAGTAATTAAGGGAATAAGAATGAGTGAAATCGGGCAAAATTAATAACACATGTGTTTGGATTAACTTCCTAAAGGATTAGGATAATTCTTTCACTAAAACTGGGGGACATGAAAAAATAAATTCCGGGACACTGTCAGTCAGAGGAGCAAGTTGCAGTTGCTTACTAAATGATTTCTCTCAGCCAGCCCTGACCTGTTTACTTAAACAGGAGGTATGAGCAGTGATCAGGGCTGAAGGGGTGAGGCAGCATTAGAAGTGGGGAGGGGGTCACTGGAAACCATTTAGAAAAGCTACTATGAAAAGGAATCATAAACTAGGCTTGAATAAATTACCTACTCATGGACTTGAGGACCACTTCCCATCTGACTGGCTACAAAGCTGTTACCAAACAGTCACTGAAGTTGGGCTGACAGAATTTTCCATTAGGGGAAAAATGTATATACTAAATCCAGCTTCCCCAGCCATGGTAACAGCCTTCAGCATGATTATACAAACAACAGATGCAGGAGAAGATGTTAGCTGCACACCCACACACATAAAAGGCACAAATACCTTTCTGCAGTCATGTTAAGTTGAAATAAAATATTGCAAAGGATGAAATGATTGTGACAGATGGCAAATAAGCACCAAATTTCAGTGTTTGGGGCAGCTTTCTCTTTGGTTTTGCGCTGTCTTTGATGGCTACTTAAAGGAACTAGAATTCAACCACCCATTGAGAGAACATAAGAGCACAGATCAGACCTTAGATTCACCTTGGTCTTCTGAGGTTTGTCCCTGTTCCACAGTCTTCCAGATGCATTCTGTAATGACACTCTATCAAGCCACGGAGATGGACTGCCAAAGCCCAATCTGCTACAGGAATCTTCCTAGCAGAAAAGGATGTTTCATCAGAGGCAGTCATTCATCCTAGCCCACACCTCGCCTGCTTCTGATCTTCCACTGTTAAAAACATAACACACTGGAGGAAGATTGTGCTATATTTCATGAGTGCTCCGTGCTGCCACCGAGGGACAGTTCCATCTGTTATTTGCTCTCAGCGTTGCTTACTGATAAAACAGGAAGGACAGCTTGCTGATGGGCTCTTTGAAGCAAATGGCTCCTCTCTTTCCTGCAATTAATGTTTATCAATTATTTCTACAGTAGACAGTATGTATGGTACCATGATTTCAAAATTAGTTTCAATAAATTAAGGGCCTGCATTGATTACAAGTGGAGCTCAGTTACAACGCACCTCATGGAGCTTAGTGTTGAGGGCTACCTGCAGGAAATCAAACAATCATCAATGCTGTTTATCATCCCCTCCCAAGATTTTAAGATTGGATGTACACTTGTTGAAATTTCATTTCAGGCACAGTATACCAGAGGGTCTTAGTTTACAGAAAACAGGATTCTCAGTTCAGTTCAGTTCAGTCACTCAGTCGTGTCTGACTCTTTGCGACCCCATGAATCGCAGCATGCCAGGCCTCCGTGTCCATCACCAACTCCCGGAGTTCACTCAAACTCATGTCCATCGAGTCAGTGATGCCATCCAGCCATCTCATCCTCTGTCGTCCCCTTCTCCTCCTGCCCCCAATCCCTCCCAGCATCAGAGTCTTTTCCAATGAGTCAACTCTTCGCATGAGGTGGCCAAAGTATTGGAGTTTCAGCTTTAGCATCAGTCCTTCCAAAGAAATCCCAGGGCTAATCTCCTTTAGAATGGACTGGTTGGATCTCCTTGCAGTCCAAGGGACTCTCAAGAGTCTTCTCCAACACCACAGTTCAAAAGCATCAATTCTTTGGTGCTCAGCTTTCTTCACAGTCCAGCTCTCACATCCATACATTACCACTGGAAAAACCATAGCCTTGACTAGGTTCTAGGGCACCTCAAAATTTAAGAGACTATTTTAGTAAGTAGCCCTTTGGTGGCAGCAAAGGGAAATGGTTCATGAGACCAAAGCACAAATATAACTAAAGTGATTTATTTCTCCCCCAAATTACTCTGCCTTTCCAATCATATAGCATTCCTGTGGTAGAGAAATGAATATATATTTCCTGGCCTCTGCACTATGTTAAAAGAGATTTCCACAGACCTAGAATATGAATCACTTTTTCTAAACTGGAAAATATTCTTTCACCTCAACTTGTCATGCATCCTTTATTTCTTTGGCTTAATACCTGGGACAAAATCTGTCTAGATTTTCTTTCTAAACTAAATATTTTCTCATGTTCTATAATGATCCATCTTCTAAGAAATAATGACTATAAAACTGATATGAGGCTTGTCACTTTTACAGTTTTAGACTAGGAAATTTAACTTTCCAAGCAACACCTATTAGTTCAAAATCCAAAAAAGAAAATAAAATGAAATCACGATTTCTAAAGACTCCAGGTTAGAGACAGAAGCCTTTGAACAACGCAAGAGTCATTAAAAGACTCTGAAAAGCCCAGGGAGGCAACCATCTCTTCATCCTCGTGGGAGATCAGATGAGAAATAGAACTCCTGCAAGGAAGGAGGATCAATGGAGACAGGAACACCAAGACTGCCGGCTCCACAGAATAATGCAGCATACCACCCAAAAGCGCTCCTCCTCAGTACATGTTAATAATAGAAAATGGGAAGAAAGAATTACTGGCACACGAAGAAGGAAAAAGAGGTCTGAGGCACTCCCCGCCATTCACAGGATGCATGTAGGAGAAACAACATTACAAAAATGCAGGCCAGTGCTTCTTCACTCTCCATGACCATTTCATCTTGGTTCACAGCAGCTCGCAGAAGACGATCTGTGTCGTGTGTGCCCATGGAACTATGAGAGTAAATTTAAAAGCATAGCAGAGATTTGAAACCTAAAGCCTACTGCTGAAAACACAACTGATTGAATTATTAACTTTAGTGAAATTTGAATTACAGCATTCTTTGTCAACTCCATCATTTACTGGGAAAGAAAATAAAGCCCCTTTGAGATGGGGCCACATACATTCATAAAGATCAGAAAGAATAAAATGTCCACTGTGTTTTATTTTTGTCATTAAATCTGTTACCTTCATTGTTTTCTAACTTTCCAAGTACCCTGCCATTCTTAGTAGATTGAAGCAGTATTCAAAACAGCACCAGTAGCAGATACAAACTACTTTGTATAAAACATACAGAAAAGGTCCAACTGTATAGCACAGGAAACTATATTCACTATCCTGTAATATAAAATAGATAATAAGAACCTTCTGTACAGCACAAAACTATTCAATGTTCCATATTATCCTATATGGAATAACCAAAACAAAGAAACAGAGTGGATATATGTATATGTATAACTGATTCACTTTGCTGTAAACCTAAAACTAACAACATTGTAAATCATCTGTATTACAATAAAAATAAATAAAAACAAAAAATCCTGTAATAAGCCATAGAGGAAAAGAACACACACACACACATATATACATACATGCTGCTGCTGCTGCTAAGTAGCTCCAGTCATGTCCGACTCCATGCGACCCCATGGACAGCAGCCCACCAGGCTCCTCCATCCCTGGGATTCTCCAGACAAGAATACTGGAGTGGGTTGCCATCTCCTTCTCCAACGCATGCATGCATGCTAAGTTGCCTCAGTTGTGTCTGATTCTGTGCAACCCTATGGACAGCAGCCCACCAGGCTCCTCTATCCACAGGATTCTCCAGGCAAGAACACTGGAGTGGGCTGCCATTTCCTTCTCCATAAACATCTATAAATACACACACAACTGATTCACTTTGCTTACAATAGAAAGCAATACCACACTGTAAATCAACTACATTCCAGTTAAAAAGAAAACAGCACTGATGAAATGAACAAGTGATCAGAAAATACAGTTACAAAAAGACTAATTGAAAAATTATTTTTTAAACATCTCATGATGAGATTAAAAGAAATAGTTACCAGCAAGGTAACTGTATTGTTTAAAAGAGCAGGAACATCACTGGCCTTTGTGTGATGGTTAAGAGCAATTAAATGATTTTCCTATCGAATCTAGTTATCTCTTTAGGGGGAAATTTAGATAATCCAGGAGCCGCTGGAATGACTACACATTTGACAAACCTCTCTGGTGAGTTTATACTCCCCAAGACATCAGGGAGATAGAAACATTCACAGAGGTTAGAGGAATGAATAGATTCAAGTATTCTATTAAAAAAAAAAAAGGGAATAGCATGCATTGAACCCAGAGAATAGCCTACCATGTAAAAAATTTCAGCAAAAAATGGTAACTCTGTTTTCCATAATTATGAAGAACACACAATTTAAAAAAGAAAAAAAAAGGATGTAATATGAGAGACTGGAGTTGAATCCATGGCAACATACATAGAACCAGAAAGATATCAACCTTCTTTTGAGTTTTAGAAACACATGTGTGAAATACTGTAGCACCATCCTTATTATACAGAGAAGGCAATGGCACCCCACTCCAGTACTCTTGCCTGGAAAATCCCATGGATGGAGGAGCCTGGAAGGCTGTAGTCCATGGGGTCGCAGGGAGTCGGACACGACTGATCGACTTCACTTTCACTTTTTGCCGGGGACCAGCCCCGGCTGATCCAGGGTATTCGAAGGAGAGACGGCGTAGGCGAAGATCAGGAAACAATTGCTTAATTAAACGTTAATTAAGGATATAAAGAGTAATAGAATGAGGATAGCTCATTGAGGAAATTCAGTGGAGAAAAGAGGCTGAAATAAGGATAGCTCAGTGAGGAAATTCAGTGTAGAAAAGAGGCTGAATAATTCAGCCAGAAGGTAAGAGAAAGAACGACATGGTGAGACCAAGTTTCAGTGAACAAGGCCCGCACTTTATTTTCCAAAGTAGTTTTTATACCTTAAGTTATGCATAGAGGATAATGGGGGAAGGGGTAGAGTCATGCAGTAAGCCAGGCTTTCTTCCTGCAAACTTATCATATGCAAAAGTTTAGGTGATTTGCATCATCTTCTGGCCTGGAGGCCTTTTTCTCTAAAGGTGATTATTCTAAAGTCAGGCGCCAGCCTCCAAAAAGCATTAGATAAATTTGCATTCCTACAGAGCAAAGGTGTGGTAGGCTATAACAAGAAAAAGAATTAACTCAAGGGTCCCAGGTTACAAACATTAAAGCTACTACTTACACCAATTATATTAATCAATACACTGCCAGGGACACAGCAGGTAAGGGATATGGAGACTTAGCAGCAAATATTGGCCCAACAAGTGAAAATCCCTTCACCAATACAATTTCTAATCAATCTTTTAACTGCTCAAAGGAATCTGTATTTAGACAGTTTAGAACATCTCATGCCTCTCACAGTTGGGAGGCTCTGAACAATCACGTGTGGCCGGAAAAACCTATTCAGGCAGGCTAGAGGATTTCCAAAGGAGTTTGTAGGTTGAAACACTGTCGCACCCAGGAATTATTAACTGGAGCTGTAAGCTAACTCTTTTTTCAGAGAGAGGTAGTGGGGGACAGCCCCCCATAAAGTCAGAGGTGTAGGTGAAAGCACAAAGCAGAAAGTAGGCAGACTCTGGTTTTGGGGGTAGATTGCTCGAGAATTTCCAGGGAGACTCCTGAGGCTTGATCCCGCCTTTGCGTATGTCAAGCCTCCTTCCTCATGACCTTTGCCATGGGCGGAGCTCGCTCCCCACATCTCCCCCTTTTTTATTTCTTAAAACAGCCAGATGCAGCTCAGTCGCGAGCTTCTGAATGTTCTGCCGAAGAATCCTGACAATACAAGGAAGAATGATTATGAGAAGCAAAATTAAAGCACCAGCAGCGATGTATCCAAGGATATTAGACAGAATGTTTTTTCCTGAAATGAAGTTAGAGAAAGTGTGAAAAAAGTCATTAGCTGCTCCAGCGGTGGTAAAATCCAGTTGAGAGTGTTCCAGGGTCTGTATTTGATTATGAGGTTTCCCTAAGTCCAGGCCAATGTCAGAGCTGTTCCAAACACCTGAGATATGATTTTTGATTTTTTCCCATTCATAATCTGTCTCGTTTACCTTTAAAGATGTCACGCATATCCACCGGTAATCAGTGTGGCAAGACAGAGCCATTTTCACTTTTAAAGCCTGTAACTCAGTCCCAATATGCATTATTGCCTCTTCTAAGGCGTCTACTCTCATCTCTAATTTCCTATCTATAGCTTCCTGTGTTGCTAGAGTTAAATAAACATTTTTAGACATGGTATCAACATATTGGGCAGTATGCACTTGTTGAGTCAATGATATTGCTGCCGCAGTAACAGAACTAATTGCTGCTATTAAAGCTGATATTCCTAAAATAAGTACCCACAAATCGTCATGATCACATTAAATCTTGTAGTTGTTGTAACACAGTAAGACCATAGCTATCATTTCCTTTTTGTTTCCCTCTTTCATTCTCCCTTCTTCCTTCTTACTACCTTCTCTTTCTTTCATTTCTTTTCCTTTACCCTCTTTCTCTCTAACTTTTTCTTTCCTCCTCCTTCTCTTTCTCTCTGTATCTCTTTTTCTAACTTCCTTTTTTCCTTTCTCTATCTTGCTGCGTTCCCTGATTCCTTCCTTCTCCGTTCCTCTCTCCTTTTCACTCTTTAGTTCTTTTTCTATCTTTAGATCTTTCTCTATTTTCTTTCCTTTTTTCTTTTTCACTTTTTTTTCTTTTTTCTTTTTATTTTTCTCTCTTTTTTTGCTTGGGTGAGGCCCCGCTGATGGGGTTTTTCTGCAAGGAGCAGGCTCTGTATATTGTGTATTCTTTAAAAGCTCCTTTGTTTAAAAGAAGTCTTTTTTATCTTTTTCAGCTTTAAGCAATGCTCTGGGAGACTTTGGATGTAAACTGGGGAATTTTTAGGCCCTGGGAGGTGCAAGCGGAGGTGGAGTAGTCGCCTTAAATCAGAAATTGTTGGATAAATTTTTAAAGGTTTGTGTAGAGGGGGAGGGGGCTCGCCAGGGCGCCCAGCCGCAGCGTCCTGTAAGCCCTCTCCTTCCTCGGGAGGTAGAGCACAGTCTCCCTCTTTTTCTTTGTCAATGGCAGAAAATATGATCTGCACAGAAGGTGGAGACCCACTACCATCCACCGCTATAGCCTCTCCCATAGGCTATCCCACAGCCTCATGATGAGGGTCCAGAACATTTTTAATCATATTTATAGGATAAGTGTTTAGTTGTTTTTTCACCTTCACCAAAGTATCTAAATTAACAGTAGCCTCTTTAACAGTTTCAAGATTACTGTATAAAGAGTTGCCATTCTTAGTTTCAGTGTTATCCATGTCAGAAAGTTAAATATAATAGAAGATAAAGCTTTTAGCTTTCAAAAGATCAGGCTTTTCTTTGGCCTTTTAACTTCAGAAACCATTTTTTCTCTCTAACTCTTTAACACTTTCAATACTTCCCACTCCTCTCGCCCTGTCTATCCTACAGGGGGGTCCGCGGCACCCTTGAGTGGGGTCCTAGCCGTCCCGAACACTGGAAGAACAATAGGGCTGATGACCCAGATTGTTCCGGGGGAGGAACAGTAGGCTGGTGACCCAAACTGTTCCAAGGGAGGAGCAGTAGGGCTGGTGACCCAAACTGCTCCGTGGGGGAACAAGAGGGCTGGTGACCCAGTTGTTCCGAGAACGGGGAGCAATAGGGCTGGTGACCCTGATTGCTTTGGGGAGCTTACCTTCGAAAATCCCTGTCTCGGGCACCACCCGAGTTTGCAGGAAGAAAGCCTGGCTTACTGCAACTTTTCACTTTCATGCATTGGAGAAGGAAATGGCAACCCACTCCAGTGTTCTTGCCTGGAGAATCCCAGGGACGGGGGAGTCTGGTGGGCTGCCGTCTATGGGGTCACACAGAGTTGGACACGACTGAAGTGACTTAACAGCAGCAGCAATCCTTATTATAGACCTACTCGTGATGATCAGCCCTAATATTATTCCCTCTGATACAGTTTAGAAAATAAGTTTCTGCAATTAGCAAATGGACTGAATCATAAGCAACTGTCTTTTGTTCCTGAATTGGCTGCTTTGATTACTCATAGATTCAACTAGTCAATATTAGGGGGAAAACGCTCGTTTTTTCTTTGAAAGAAATTAAGTGCCTATTTTTTGAGGACTTATTTTTTGTGTTATTTTTCAATGAAAGCTGACTGATGTTTAAGGGTGGCTACCTAGATAGCATATTAAAAAGCAGAGACATTACTTTGCCAACAAAGGTCCGTCTAGTCAAGGCTATGGTTTTTCCAGTGGTCATGTATGGATGTGAGAGTTGGACTGTGAAGAAAGCTGAGCGCCGAAGAATTGATGCTTTTGAACTGTGGTGTCGGAGCAGACTCCTGAGAGTCCCTTGGACTGCAAGAAGATCCAACCAGCCCATTCTAAAGGTGATCACTCCTGGGTGTTCATTGGAAGGAATGATGCTAAAGCTGAAACTCCAATACTTTGGCCACCTCATGTGAAGAGTTGACTCTTTGGAAAAGATTCTGATGCTGGAAGGGATTGGGGGCAGGAAGAGAAGGGGACGATGGAGGATGAGATGGCTGGATGGCATCACTGACTCGATGGACGTGCGTCTGAGTGAACTCCGGGAGTTGGTGATGGACAGGGAGGCCTGGCGTGCTGCGGTTCATGGGGTCGCAGAGAGTCGGACACGACTGAGCGACTGAACTGATCTGAACTGAGGACCACATGATCACTGGCTACTAGTAACAGGTGGTTTTCTTTTGACACAGAACTTAAAAGTTTTTAATTATTATTTTGAAATTTTCAGTTGCCTAATGAACACAGGGAAAATGGGCAGCACAGGGCTAGTATTCTGGAAAAAGACTAGAAGTTCTTAAACAAAACAACACAATAGGTGACTACAGGGAGACAGCATTATTTAAGTGTTAAAACTACCTATCATTCAAATGAATGTTTTTATTCAAAGTAACCTCCACTAGAAGCTGTTATTTCAGTGACAACTTTGTTCTAAGTATTTTGAAAATGTCAGTCTTGGAATTAATTTTGTACACAATACCAGCTGTGCAAGAAATCAGGCACTATAGCTTTGCATGTCCTATGTTCTTGGTTCTTTAGTCACTCAGTCGTGTCTGACTCTTGTGATCCCATGGACCGTGACCTGCCAAGCTCCTCTGTCCACAGGATTTCCCAGGCAAGAATACTGGAGTGTGTCACCATTTTCTCCTCCTGGGGATCTTCCTGACCCAGGGACCAAACTCACATCTCCCATCTCCTGCATTGCTTGTGAATTCTTTACCACTGAGCCACCAGGGAAGGCTTGCACATTCTATGTAACAGCTCAAATTCCGTGGCCTCCCCCCAAAATAGCAAAATAAATGTTATTTACTTAGAATATTTGCTGCCTCCTCATGTCATTGATAAAGCCATGCAACTAAACCGAAGAGCTTTTAGAAATTTTAAACTTGTACTGAGAACTATTAATTTCAATACATAATCATAGGCTTAAATTTTTGCATCATCATGTGCTAAACAGACCATGTGAATGGTCATGAACCAAATCACTAATCCACTCTGATTTCACCATTGATTTGGTTACATGAGGTACTCTGTATCACCAGGTAAACATGTAGGAAGAAAAGTTGCCTACATAGCGCAGGTGAGATGTCACAAACCAGTTAATATATTTTGGTCCTCGATTGCCACTTTATACCAGCTCAATATTAGTGCAAATTCTGCAGCCAGCTAAGGACTATCACGCACTCCTGACACTGCTGTTTACAATTTCAAGAATGATCATGTCCCTCCACTTAGGAAGACAAACATTTTAGGAGCAAAACTCCTTAAATTATAATCTCCAATCTAAACAAAACCTCTCATTTCTTATCATGCTGAATAGAATTATTCCTCCTTAAAAATTGTTGAAATATTGGCTGATGGAGTATAGCAGCATGACAGGTTTTTTAAAGGAAAAAAAAAAACAAGCAAATGCCAATAATAAGTAGTGAAATAAAAGGACATAATTCCTGTCTTACAAATATTTATACTGTTTCTATAATGGATAATGGCAATATAGAGTATAATAATCCTCCAAAGTCATCACCATATTGCCTTCATTATTGTTTTCAATAAAACATCTTGCTTTCAAAGGGATGGTGGGAAATGTGACTAAAAATGTTTGTAGGTTAATTGCATAGATTACGTGTCTACTGTGTGCTCTATTAGCATCAGTTCAGTTCAGTCCAGTCGCTCAGTCGTGTCCGACTCTTCACGACCCCATAAATCGCAGCACGCCAGGCCTCCCTGTCCATCACCAAGTCCCAGAGTTCACTCAGACTCATGTTCATCGAGTCAGTGATGCCATCCAGCCATCTCATCCTCCATCGTCCCCTTCTCCTCCTGCCCCCAATCCCTCCCAGCATCAGAGTCTTTTCCAATGAGTCAACTCTTCGCATGAGCATAAAAGTAGTTAATATTTCTAGAGAACTTACTATGATCTGGACACTATGTTTCACCTGTAGAGAAAGCACTACCAGCCCTATTTCAAAGAAGAGTAGGCAGGAGCTCAGAGAGGCTAGTAACTTGCTTTTGATTTCATCCCTAAGAAGTTAGTAAAGCCAAAATTTAAATCTAGGTCTAACTCCAGTTTGCATTCTTACTATTTCTGAGAGTTCTGACTAATCCTAGTTGTTGAAATTTTTAGTAGGAAAACTCTCAGTCTCTTGAGGCTGAAATAAACTGTTGTAAATGACAATATCTGTCAGCTAGAGAAACACAGTTTAAAACCATGTTTAAATCTGAGACTAAATTCCATGTCCTATTTATCATTTCAACAACAATTAAACAAATTTCTTTCCCTGATGGATTAACACCAGTGTGGCATATGATATATTTGGAATCCACCACCCAGTCTCAAATGGCCAGAAAACAGCAGCAGCTTTCATGTCATTTCTAAGCAAAAGTTGAAAGCCAAAAAAAAATCACTGGCAAAATTCACTCTGGTGAGACTTTCAATTTTATTCTCCCCTGAGGTTCAAACAAACTTCAGATAATCATCATGAACATGGTAATGAACCAAACTCAGATTCAGGCTATGGCTTCTCAGAAAGTCAGCCCTTCCATTTAGACTAAGGCACAGCTTCAAGTGAGAAGCCAAATGGGGTCAGATGTTCAATAGTTGGAGAAAGCCTCAGCTGTCATATTGAAACAATGTTGACAAGATGGCAGGCTTTAAATAAATCTCCTGTGGAGGTTATTGACAGCATTCTTCCTTTCCCTTCCTTCTTATCCAGCCTCACTGTTTTCTCAATCACATGCCAATAATGCACAGTATTTACCAAGAACAACAAGGACTATGCAACATGACAATATTTTAGCAACAGGAGTCTGTCCTAAGCACACACACAGAGCACTTCCTTGACTCCTCAGCCCAAGATAAAACGTGCTGCTGATAAATATATATCCTCAGAAAGCCACCACAAGCCTCAGCCACCAGAAATTAATCCTTTTCAGTTAATTTTACTGAATAAACTGAGCACTGAGCACCATGAGTTCTTCTTTTAAATAATCCATTCTGGCAAATGTCCTAAGACTATGGATTGATTCCAGGTAGGTGACATCAATCTATCTTTCTAGTAGCGAGAACCTGGCTTACCAACTTTGAATTAAATACCATATAAGGTTTAGAAATGGGGATCCATTAACTGTTTGAGTGGTACATTTCTCTACAATAGTAACTTGGAATTCATCAAGTATAGCCTAAAAGTTTAGTCCAAATTATGACAACACTAAACTGTGAGATTTCATGATCTTTCAACGGGCATGTGCCATTATCAACTGTAGATTAAGAGCTAGCAAGGCTGTAAGGAAAACTAACTTTTGATACATTACTCCTCTGTTCTAAAATAATTGATCATCCTATAGATATATGAGAATAATAGGAGAATGATATAATCCCAATAAATATAATTTGATATTAAGGAGATATTGTTTTAAATCACTAAAAGCTATCTTTGCCTTTGGAATCTATATAATACTTAATTTCAGCCCATATACCTTTTAGTTGGAGAAGATAATGGCTACCCACTCCAGTATTCTTGCCTGGAGAATTCCATGGACAGAGAAGCATGGTGGGCTACAGTCCATGGGGTCGCAAAGGGTCAGACACAACTGAGCAACTAAGCGTGTGCACATGTGCACACAGACACACATGTTTGTGCACACACACACACCTTTTAGTTACAAGATTCTCAAGTTGGTAGATAGATATCTCAGTAAGCTCACTGGGGTGTCCTAAACCATCAGGACACTCAGGTAAATGGCTTTATTACAATGAAAAATTGCAAAACTATTAAAATGAAGGTAAACATTGAGAATGTTTAAAATGGGGTCTTAGAATTACCCCATTCTTAGGCTATTCATATTTTTAGTAGTCTAGGAATATTAAAGTCATGGATAATTTAAAAGCTAGACCTTGAAGGCACCAGAAGATGATTTGATTCCATCCTTTACAAATGGATTGCAATGCTTTATTCAAAGGCTACTCAAAGGTGATAGAAGCGTGATTCCCCTGCCTGCTTCCATCACAGGTCTTTTCAGCAGTTTCTCTTGGGAAAATAAAATTGTACTGTTAAGAGAAAAACTAAAAACCATAGATCTTATCCACTTTCTTTTACAAGGGAATAAATTATACACTAATAATATAGATATAATATAAAAATAGATATAGATATAATATAAAAATGGGCTTCCCTGGTAGCTCAGCTATAAAGAATCAGCCTGCAATGAAGCAGATCCAAGTTTGATCCCTGGGTCGGGAAGATCCCCTGGAGAAGGGTATGGCAACCCATTCTTGCCTGGAGAATTCCAAGGACAGAGGAGCCTGGTGGGCTACAGTCCACAGGGTCACAAAGGGTGGGACATGACTGAGCAACATTCACTTTCATCTATAAAATAGATCACCAACAAAGACCTATTGTATAGGTCTATACAAGGAACTATACTCAATACTTTGTAATGCCTATAAGGGAAAAGAATATGAAAATATGTGTGTGTGTGTGTGTGTGTATAACTGAATCACTTTCTGTATACCAGAAAGTTATACAACATTGTAAATCAACTATACTTCAATTTTAAAAACGGAAGTTGAGAGAGGTGAAAAGATCAAGCCAATGTCACCCACCAAGGCAAAGACCAGCTCATAGGCGCAGCAGCTCCTCCCACTCCTGACACTATAACACGTCAGTCCCTTTCAAGAGACAACAGTTTTGTTCATGCTCTTTTTTCTTCTGTCTGCATCACCCAGTCCTGTGTGATTATTATCCTGAAACGTCCTACTCCTTTTTTCCAGCATAAATCCATGAAGCCCTTTAGGGACCCCAGGCAATTTTGTTTCTGTCACACCACTTACCCAAAACCAAAAGGAAACACAAGGAGAAACTGGTGTCAAAGAGAAAAGCCAAAGCTAGGGGGGAACTTCCAATTCAAGATTATCTGTATCATTGTCACCATGATTATGCCATCATCTTCATCACCGTCCATTATATTAAACATATTGCACACTATAATAATACACATGTCACTTCATTTGATGACCAATCAACAAGAACTATGAAGTATATTAATAAACTAAGTGCTGGGGAAAAGCAGACTGCTTTGTAATCTCCACAAGTTGCTTAGCATGTGCAATTTCTCTCAGAAAATAGATTTTACAACTTTTGAAGTCATCTGTTATGCCTCCTGTTACTTTTTTATTACACAGATCTCTAACAAAGAGATGCATTTATAAAAAAAAAAACAATCTGCAGATGACTGGTTCACGAAACTAGAAAGAAAACCAACACCCTTCACCACAGAGTCCAGCGACTAAAAGTCAGGCTGAAAGTGGAATCAACCACAGACGAACTGCAGGGAGGCAGCAGCCCCAGTGACCTCTCTGTGGCTCCTGATGCTAATAGCCAAGCCCTCCTTCCTGAACCTTCCATTTCCTTTGTTTTATATATCACTGCTCTCTTCTTGGCTCTTTGAAGCTTCCTTCTCAGTGCCATTGTATGGCTTTGCTGACCCTCCACAGATTTTCACACTTCTGAGCATTTGCTCATGATATTCTTTTCTTGCTTTCCCTCTGCTTGAACTTCTTATCTTCCAAGATTCACCTCAAACACCACTTCCCTTCTAAAGTCTTTTCTGACCATCTAGGCTGGAATGACTTGCTCTGGCCTCTTTTTTAAAAAAAAAAAAATACTTTTAGTTTTTCAAACAGATAATGCATTCACAGGGTTCAAGAGCCAAAAAACATAAATAGGCATGCACCAAAGTCTCCTTCGCCTTTTCATACTGTTCAGGGAGATGGTGAAGGACAGGGAAGCCTGATGTGCTGCCATACATGGGGTTGCAAAGAGTCAGACACGACTTAGCAACTGAACAACAGCAACGAAGTCTCCGTTGTTTCTGTCATCCATTGTTCCCCATGGGTTGGGTTTTTTTCTGTTTCCATAGATATACAAATAAGCAAAGACAAGTATAATTTTTGTCTGGTTTTATACAAGTGGTGGCATACAACAGTATGTTTTGCATGTTGTTGTTTTTTCCCCACTTAATGGGGTGTTTTGGAGAGAGTATATTTTCCTACTAACACAGAGAATATGGCATCATTCTCTCATATTCTCTTTATGTGGAGTATTTTATTGCTTAGTCACGAAGTCTTATCTGACTCTTGGCAACCCCATGGACTCTTTGCAAGCCCCAGGGACAGGCTCCTCTGTCCACAGGATTTTCTAGGCAAGAATACTGGAGTGGGTTGCCATTTCCTTCTCCAGGGGTAGTAATTTACTGCAGAGCTATAAATAGTATATTTTACTTCTCTTTTATTGATGGAAATTTAAGGCATTTCTAACTTGCTATTTTAAGCAATGAAACAATAGTCTAACAACATACTTTTACACACACACACTATTATATCTACAGAATAAACTGGAATTCTTCTATAAAAGAGTGTGAAATTTTGATAAACGTTTTCAATAGTCCTGAATATTTGTGTTGTAGGAATGCATATATTCTCAAGCAATATGTGAAGTGCTTACCTGCCCCCCATTCTTGATAACACAGTATTAACAAACTTAATGTATCTTAGTCAATCTTAATAGGTAAGAGATGTTATTTCAGTGCAATACTAATTTGTATTTCTTCTTTTATGATTAATATTGAGTACCATTTCATAGTTTTAAGAGGTAAGAATATCATCTTTTTAATGAATTATTTGTTTATACCATTTCCACATATTTCTACTGGGTAATGTGCCAGAGTAAAGCCTCCTGGAACACACTGAAGATTTTGTGCCAAGAGTCCTAGTCCCAGGAATCTATTTAGAAATGATAGCTTTGAAGTCAATAAATAGAAAAATTCAAGGAAATAAGAGACTTGCCCTTCAAAGAATCCAACATCAATTAGTACTACCTCTGTTCTTTATTTTCCTCCTTGCATATCCTAAATACAAATTTTATGGGTTTTTTTAATAGAAAGAAAAGAACATTTCTAGGATCAGCCACTTATTCTCATTCTATTGCTTCTCAAGTGTTTCCGTGGTTGAATGAAACACAGTAGCATTGTGTTGAAAGAAAACACAATGAGAACAAAGGTTATTGTCCAGTTGTTCAGCAGGGGCGGAAGGCATGGAATACCACACACACGTTCACCCATAATTTTCTCTTTGGTCAGACTTTAACGAGAATCCGTGATGTCCCATTGCTTTGTTCAGATTCGAGGCCTCTGTGCTAGCATGCAACTGTTTAAGAGCAATTCACCCAGACTCACCTTCCCTTTTTATTTTTGTCTTTTTTCTCTCTCTTTTTTTGCCACTGATAATTGCACCAAAATAAACAGCTTTCCTATGGTGCTCAACAGCATTCAAATGTGCCAGGGCAAGGACCCCTTTTCTAGAAAATGAAATAAAACATATGGAAGGAAACTAAGCACTCTTGTCAAAATTATTCCACTGTGAAATTAGTTACATTCCACAGGAAAATATAATCACACCGAGGGGTTCTTTCTTCAGTGACTCTCACACAAACTGCAGCAGGAAAAAAAAAAATCTAGTGTTCAGCTTCATAAGCTGTCAGTGCCATTGGCTACTTAAACCCATTCATATTTGATTATTTTCAGTCCACTGCAATTTCTATACAGCCCTGGTGGATATTTCTTTGGTTCATTGAATAAAACATTCACATCAGTCTATGATTGTGTTGCTGCTGTCTTTGCTATAATTAACACAGCAACAGATTAAAAAATACTACTTAAAATAACTGGTATACATTCACTTCCAAACAGAATACACATAAAAAAGATTATTCAACAGAGAGCTGCCAAATGTACTGTAAACTGGAAGTGTTTCAATATCACTTAAACACTCGGCTAGAAGCTAAGTGAACCACATCTCTGCTGTCAGCAGAGCATGAAAGTCTGAGATTTGTTTCAGTTTCCATCCGGTCTCTGCCAGTTAAAACTAAAGACTTCTACAGGCTAAATACATATTTCCATTTTTACTGGCATTGTCCACTTACTCTTTTCTAAGCAATACAGTTCCTTCTCCAGGATGCTTGATCCTTTTATGAAGAAGATATTCTGAAAAGCATTATGGTCTGACAAACTTTTCCAAATTTCATCACCACCCTCATCTCTATGAAGCCTTTCTTGGATGCTCACAGTTGTGAATGGCACCATAGAGAAAATCTAATAGATGCCATTCCTTTTCCTATGAGAACATATCACTCACACACACACACATACATACACACACACACACACACTTGGGTGCACACAGTTGTGAATGGCACCATAGAGAAAATCTAATAGATGCCATTCCTTTTCCTATGAGAACATATCACTCACACACACACACACACACACACACACACACACACACACACACACTTGGGTGCACACAGTTGTGAATGGCACCAGAGAGAATCTAATAGATGCCATCCCTTTTCCTATGAGAATGTATCACTCACACACACACACACACACACACACACCAGAAAGAGAAACAAATGCAAACAGAAAACCTGCTCCAAATCCTCCACTGAATTCCTCTTTATTATCAAATCAAATAAAATGTTCTCAGCATGTCAGAGACTCCCACAATACAAGCCTAGATTCTCTCTCTCTCTCCCCAATGTGTTCTACCAATCACTTGAGTGCATCTCCTATTCCTAGTAAACCAGATTACTTGCAGTTCCTGTGACATTAGCATTTTCTCCTGATCTGATCCTGCCCCCTAAATAAGTAGAGAACTGGGGCCCTGGAGTCTAGAGTAGGGTATGTTAGATGCCTGATTCAGAGGGAAGGGAGGGAAGGGCCTAGGGAGGAAGAAGTATTCCTTGTAATCTTATCCATGGGTAGCTGGCATGCAACTAAGAAAATCATCTGAGCCAGATCATCCCTGAGTTGCTATGGAGGAAAGTCATGCAGACCAAACATGTTGTCAGTTTAAATGAGTGCTGCAGAAATAAGGCTTTGGTGATGAAACCAGGATGAGCGAGATAGGAGACAGGAAATATTTAAAAGTGGAGGGGTTGAGATGCAGTCAAAGCTGCAGAAATGAGAGATCTAAAGACTTCCTATAATTGCTGCATCTCTGGGTGGTTGGGGACAGAGTGTGAAGGATGTGAATAGAAGTAAGTGCCGCCTCAGTACTTCTACTCATGGCATTCTTTCTGCAAGGAATGTCTCCTTCCACTCGTCCCAATCATACGCATTCATCAAAACCCATCTTAAACACCGTATTTTCCAAGAAACCTGTACCTATCCCTTCAAAAGAGGCCACTGTCCCTCTTTTTCACTTCATCAGACATGGTTGGTACTTCTTCATGGCCTTTCTTAGGTAGATCATATATTACAGTCTTCAGTTTATTCGTCCCTTTACTATATTATATAATACTGTAAAATTATGGATTTCTTCTTAATATCAACTCTGTGTGTGCACGCACAATCTCAGTCATGTCCGACTCTCTGAGGCCCCATGGACTGTAGCCCACCTGGCTCCTCTGTCCACGGCATTTTCCAGGTAAGAGTACTGGAGTGGAGTGCCATTTCCTATTCCAGCTGATCTTCCCAACCCACGGATCGAATCTACATCTTTTGTGTCTCCTGCATTGGCAGGTGGATTCTTTACCACTAACATCACCTGGGAAGCCCAATATCAAGTGTAGCAACTACAAACCCTGGTACATAACTGTAACTCAATAAATACTGTTAATATTATTTTAACTAACATCTAGGCAGGGAAGAAATATTTGCATGATCTATGGAACAAGGAAAAGGGTAAACGGTCCAGATATGTCTCTAGATGTTCTCCCAGGCGGCCAGCATCACTGGCGTTCCCACGATATGTTTTACAGAGATAACTAGAAATGTTCAGCTTATATTGAATATTTATCATGGGCCTACTTACTCAATTTGCTCATGTGTCAGAGAAAAATCATTCACTATATTCTCAAGGTATATGAAGAATGTTTAATAAATATCACTGCAGAAATATAGAAATGTCCATTTCAATATTCTCTTCCGTTTTTCTGGGCACATCCAGGAAGCCATTTCATCCCAACTAAATCTCTGAGACCAAGACTAATTTAGGTTATGTTGTGACTAAAATTTAGCTTGCTTTCTTATTTAACAATTATCTCTCACTGTATTATCTTTTTGCTAAATATATCATTTTGGAAATAGATGCTTGATATACATATTTCACATAAACCAATGGTAGGATCCATAGGAAAAATCTTACACTGTTACAGGAAATAAAATACTTGAATGTTGTTTGTGTCAGCTGCTAGAAAGATTGAGGTCTAATTTTCAGCCAAGCTATAGCAAAGCCTATTGGACATTATGGAATATAATCTATGTTTAAACATTATCCCCAGATTTATTTTACTTTTCCTATTTATTTCCCTATTTTCCAATTTTATTACCTAAAAAAATGGTATCTTATAAGCCCTTTTAAATATTTATTTTAAAAATGAGGGCTATAAGTAATAAATACATAAAATTAATCTACTTTTCTTGAGACTGCAATATCCTAAAGTCAAAAATATTACACAGGTGTATAATTCTATTAAATAAAAAGAAATTACCAGCTTTAGGATATTTTCTTAAAAGTAGAATGATTTTAAAATTAGTTGGAAGGTGCAAGAAAACTCTAAAGATTTCCTAATTTGCTCCTAATGTTGAGATAAGCCATTTATTCATTTTTATCTATTTTTTTCCCTCTAAGGGTAAGGTAAATAAAACTTCCACCTGGCGATCTCACTTTTACAATTTTATCATAAAGTACAAAGGTTAGAAATCTTAGCTTTCAAAATTCCTTGCAATACTCACAGAGCTATAAAGTTATAAGAAATGCAGAGTGGTACTATTCACTAAGAATCTTGTTTTACAAGGCTACAGCCATGCATCAACTAAACAAACTATAAATATGAAATATTATTGGCTATTCAACATCTGAAAGACCTTCAATTCAGTTTGGTCGTTCAGTCATGTCCGATTCTTTGCAACCCCATAAACCACAGCACACCAGGCCTCCCTGTCCATCACCAACTCCCAGAGTCTACCCAAACCCATGTCCATTGAGTCGGTGATGCCATCCAACCATCTCATCTTCTGTTGTCCCCTTCTCCTCCTGCCCTCAATCCTTCCCAGCATCAGGGTCTTTTCCAATGAGTCAGCTCTTCGCATCAGGTGGCCAAAGTACTGGAGCTTTAGCTTCAACATCAGCCCTTCCAATGAACACCCAGGATCGATTTCCTTTAGGGTGGACTGATTGGATCTCCTTGCAGTTCAAGGGATTCTCAAGAGTCTTCTCCAACATCACAGTTCAAAAGCATCAACTCTTTGGCGCTCAGCTTTCTTTATAGTCCAACTCTCACATCCATACATGACCACTGGAAAAATCATAGCCTTGATTAGACGGACCTTTGTTGGCAAAGTAATGTCTCTGTTTTTTAATATGCTATCTAGGTTGGTCATAACTTTCCTTCCAAGGAGTAAGCATCTTTTAATTTCACAGCTGCAGTCACCATCTGCAGTGATTTTGGAACCCCCCAAAATAAAGTCTGACACTGTTTCCACTGTTTCCCCATCTATTTCCCATGAAGTGATGGGACCGGATGCCATGATCTTCGTTTTCTGAATGTTGAGCTTTAAGTCAACTTTTCACTCTCCTCTTTCACTTTCATCAAGAGGCTCTTTAGTTCTTCTTCACTTTCTGCGATAGGGTGGTGTCATCTGCATATCTGAGGTTACCTTTAAAATGGGCTTCCCTGATAGCTCAGTTGGTAAAGAATCAGTCTACAATGCAGGAGACCATGGTTCAATTCTTGGACCAGGAAGATCCCCTGGAGAAGGGATAGGCTACACCCTCCAGTATTCTTGGGCTTCCCTTGTGGCTCAGCTGGTAAAGAATCTGCCTGCAATGTGGGACACCTGGGTTTGATCCCTGCGTTGGGAAGATCCTTGGAGAAGGAAAAGACTACCCACTCCAGTATTCTCGCCTGGAGATTTCCATGGACTGTATATAGTTCATGGCGTCACAAAAAGCAACTTTCACACTAGTCACAAACACACCTTTAAAATATGTAGTTCTCTCACTAAAACAAGATGAAAACTTAGAATTTGAAGCTGATTAACAGCAAAAATCACTGCAAGTGTCATGAAATTTCGTCAGAACTTATTTCCAAAATTTCCCATCTTTAGTAATGCCATGTCATACATATTTTGCTTTTATTTGTATACTTTCATTTCCAATTAAAATGTTTCAAAAATTAATGTTTTGAGTAAAAAGAGTCATTAAAAGGCCAACGCAAAATATGAAATTTTACAAAAACAGTCTTTTAAAAAATATGTCTCAGATTAAAAGGTTTTTTATGAACTGGTTATTTAAATGTGTGGAAGTGAGCAAATGTTGTATTATTGCTGACTCAAAAGAAGACACTTGCTGTGTGGGCAGAGAATGTGGAAGCTATTTGTGAAGGGAAGAGTTTGTCACTTGAATTAATGTGGTAGACTTGCCTCATAAGTCATCTCCACCATACTGCTCTACTACACTGCTGGGAAGAGTCAAGGTCAATATTCTACTCATTTAGAACATACAGAGCCTATTTATTTACTAAAGGACTCATATCCCTTCATGTGGTCAGGATACAGTAAGACTCAGAATAAAAGCTTCTTTAAGAAACCAATTACTCAGGGAAATGAATAAACTATTACATTTGAACAAATATGTCAAAATCTTGCTTGCTCTCCTCTGCAGCTGAATGCCACGCCTCGCCTATCCACACAGAGGAGGTGGTCACCTACCAACTCAGATTTCGGTCCTACTGAATAGGTTCCTTATTACAATGCAATATTGTTTCTCTCTTTATGTCTTCCTTGAAGCCCTGATTTCTATTATATTTTCCCAAAGTCCTTTAAAAAAGAACAAAGCATTCCTTTGCGCAATAGGATTTAAGAATTGAACTTGTTTATGCAGAAAGAGCTCTGTCTTCAACATGGCGGCCAAGCTCTCAAAAAGCAGAAAGTCAAAGCAGTACATGGGAATGTCAGAGAAAAAGAGACACTGAAAGTGTTAAAAACAAACTTTAGCGGGGGTCAGCATTTTGTTTCTGGTTCACATTTTGCTGAAGGTAAGAACATACTCCATGTACCTAGGATAAGAATTCATTCTGAATATTCATATTGATGATTTCTATTTATAGTAAATAATCATGGCTGGTCATAAAAATAACTGAATATGGAACAAATGGACTCTTCCTGGCCCTGTGGGCCAGTTTCCAACAGTGAACATATTCTTGGTACTGTTTTGTTCCCATAGATTCACAAAGAGTGGCTGCTTTGGTTTTCTTGTCCAGAGAATTGGTCCATTCAGCACATCCATATGGTGCCCTAGATTCTATTGAAAAGTCGATGAATCATGTGGGTGAATGGACCACTTGTATGTCCTCATTTTCTTTTCCATTATTTGGGGCTTTAAAACTTTGGTTTGAGTTCATTTTGATTGCTAACTATTAATATTGTCTTTATGCTGTGCTCAGTCACAGTCGTGTCTGACTCTTTGCGACCCCATGGACTGTCACCCTCCAGGCTCCTCTGTCCATGGGATTATCCTGGCAAGAACACTGGAGTGGGTTGCCATTTCCTGCTCCAGTCTCTCTAGCTGGTTATAACTGTTAAAGGAGCTGAGAAAATGGTGGGAAAAGGCAAAAGGCTGGGAAAAGACTCAAGGTTGGCACAGGCATGCAGCCAACTAGGATGTCCATTTCCTAATGCTCTGGAAAGATCTCTGTATTAAGCTTTTCTGCTAGTCTTTGCTTCAAACCAAACTGATCAGCAACTTCTGTCAGAGGATATTTTAAAAATACTCATTAAGCACTAAGTATACATGAAGCACTGTTAGAAAGACTTTCAATTACAATTTTTTTTTTTAAAATAATTCCTATTTTCACAGAGCTCAGGGTCCTTGTGAAGTCACCATGGAAGTAATACACCTGAATAAAAACTTCTCCAATGACTGGGGGCAGGTTATGAAGAGATGAAAGTGTCTCAGGAGATAAGATATGGAAAGGTTATCTAGCAGAAGAAACAAAGACTATGATAAAGAAAGCGTCATAAAACTGCGACTGAGAAATATAATATCATTTCAACATATGAGAAGCAGGGAATCACTTCCAATTTCTCACCAACTGGGGAGATAATAATACAACTGGAGCTTTGTGTTTCTACCCCATGCACTTTTAGCTACCTCCTATTTCTATTTATGCACCATTAGCTGGTTGCCTGGAATCTCTGCTACCACATGTTCATCATCCCTGCTCCTCTTTCATTTTTTATGAAAAATGACTCAATTTCTGTAAACAAATGTTCTCATAGGTCTCTATTTCCCTATAATTTTATCATCGTTAGACCTTTCCTTGACCATTTGTAAGCTCTCTAAATTCAACTGTAATGGAGTTTTCAGAAGGGCAGAGGAATCAAACCTGGAGCACATCAAAATTGGTTTCCCTCCTCCCCTGTGAAGTACGGTTAAAATGAATATCAAGGAAATCTATGAAGGCAACTAAACAGATAGGAGATCTCTTAAAACCAATGAGAAGAAAAATGAAATGAAGCAAAAAGTAATTAATCCCTGCTTCTTCCGCCTGTGGAGGAAATACTGTCACAGGGGCGGGAGTGGGGACGCAGCCACAGAGGGCTCTCCCACTTTGTCTCCCGGCGTTTTCCATGCGACATAAAGCAATCAAACCCCCGGTGCCCGCTTCAGGCCTGCATTCAAGTTGCATCCCTGTGCTTGTAAAAACCCTCCATTCAGCTGGAACAGAGGGGACTAACTTAGTTCTCACAGCAAGGAAGAAAGCACATGGAGCAGAAGTTCAGCTGCAGAACAGACAAGAATACACCGGTGTCTCAGAGGGCCTCCAGCAACCGGAAGCAGAAGAAACCAGGCACAGCACACACAACACAATCCAGAGCAGAAACGCTTCCGCGTGTTCAGCACGCATTCACCACCCTGCCCTTTCTGCCCGTCAGTTCTCCAATAACTGTCTTAGGTACTGACACTGTACCTCTCCCATTAGTAATATTTTCACTTGTCCAAATATACTT
This sequence comes from Bos indicus x Bos taurus, assembly GCF_003369695.1. NCBI lineage: Eukaryota > Metazoa > Chordata > Mammalia > Artiodactyla > Bovidae > Bos > Bos indicus x Bos taurus. The sequence goes on from NC_040092.1 coordinate 53,100,101, forward strand.
CTGCTCTCAACCTCCTGGTGTAGGAGATAGGATGGTAGAATGCCCACTATTCTCTTGAAAAGCAGATCCCATCTTCAGTTGTTTACTGAACGGCTGACAATAGTTCACTCCTACCAACCACTTCCAGAAAGTCAGAGAAGGAACTGCCCATCACCCTGAAGGAGAAAGAAAGGTAATTTCTCTGTGATTTTTAAATGCATGAAAAGAAAAATCTCTACTGCAGCATTAACTATAAACTGCACAAACATTAAATTGTTTTGAAGATTAAGCTCCCAAGAGCTGCCATGATTAATATGAATCAATGGCATCAGCAAATTTTACACAACAGAAACAGAGCAATTGTGAAAAACCAACAAGCACAACTAAGTTTTGTTGTGCTCAAGTCATCTTAGATGTCATGAAAACGGAAAATAAAACAGTATTAAATGGTACAAAGTTTAGGAATCCTGAATTTGTACCGAAAGAGTTTGATTTTAATTGTAAAATTTTAGGGTAAGTTTTGATTCATAATGTGTTCCCATTTTCAAGGATGTAGTTTTCTTAGGCCAAACATATAGTTTACCATTAATGTAAGATTTTTTCCTGTATTTTTGGATCTTTGACAAAAATACTTTATTTAACCCCTTTTCATATCCTTTATTTTTTCTGCCTACTGGAATAAGTTTGAGGTGAATGAATAAGCTATCCAATTTAGCAAGCATTTTCAACCCTTAAAAAGCTGATGTAAAGGTGGCTCTAAGAGACACCCAAGAAAATAGAATGGATCAGTAGGATAACCTAAAGCAGAAGGGTTGTCTCTGATCTTTTCTGCACCTCTACTTATTGTCTAATGCAGGATATAGCATAGACTAGGTTTTCAGACTTGCTGGATGAAACTGGTTAAAGATGAATATGCTTATATTGTAAGAATACAGTAAATTATCATTTGTCACCCAGTTCTTTCAACATGACCTCCACAGAAGTAAGAGAGCACCCTGACTCTTGGAAGTAAGCCTTGAAAGATGGATTTGCCAAAGGAAATGTCAATAAGGCCAGTTACAGGATCATCCTTAATAATCAGATCAATCTGGGCTAAAAATTTAGCTCTGTATGTGTTAATTAGAAGTGATATTATTGGAGTTTTAAAGAGTGAGACTGCACCACAGTTTAACTCAAAATGTCTCTTCAAGGAGGAGTCATGTAAAACAGAAAGAGCACTGAGGCAGGAGTCGGCTGACAGAACTCTATCTTGACTGACTGTGTCCTTTTAAATGAATTTCTTTAATTTTTGAGGTCTCAGTGTGCTCATCTACAAAATGAAAGAAGTTGAATTCCCAAATTTCCTATGTATGTCAGGGTGAAACTTTTTAAGTAGCTTGTTGGCTTTCATCTAGAAAACCAACAAATGTGAGATAACCAAAATGGAGGTCTTTAAATTTTAATAATTTATAACAAAAATTGAAAAAAAATGTGATGAAGGGGGCATCTTATTTGATTTCTTCCCCAGGGCCTTGTCTTTCATCATCATTTTTCTTCCTCATTTTTATGCTGTTAGTATCACGGGAGAGCATGTGTGTGCACATCTGATCCCATTTTGACTACCTAGAGGGCTTAGTTTCTTGGATTTCCCATGAGATTCAATTTGCCTGCCTGCACCAGCTCTTTTGTGATTTTTAGTAACTGTTCTCTAATCTCCAGTATCACCCACCCTTCCAGAACATCACTTCCTCATCAAGGCCCCACATTTGTCTATAGTCTAATTTTATTCCACAAAGTCTAATAAATCTTTTATTCCCATGGAACTTAGACTGGCTCTGTTCTCCTAACTGAAAGCTGATGGGTACAACAGCATGACATACCACGCTGACCACCAATCAAGTCTCTGACTTGTTTGTACATGTTGAGTCTCTATCTTCAAATCTCTTTGTCCTCAAGAAGATACCCCAAGGGAAAAGGACAATGAACTTCCCTGACAATGTGATACATCCAAAATCACTGCATATTATACATCTATTTTTTTAATTGGAGAATAACTAGTTCACAATATTGTGGTGGTATCTGCCATAAATCAATATGAATCAGTCCTAATTATATTTATATGTATAAAAAATACATATTATATGTGTGTGTATGTATGTGTGTGTATATATATATTTATATATATATATATATAGAGAGAGAGAGAGAGACTCTCCGACCATTTCACCACTCCAGGTCATCACAGAGCACCAGGCTGGGCTCCCTGTGTTATACACCTTTTTTTCACCACGTGGAACATGAGGTCTTAAGGGCTGCTTCTTGCTGAAAGAACTTCCCTGCCTATTCTGTGGGTATAAGAAGACAATTAGTATGAAACAGAAATCTTTCTGGGCAGTTCTCTTTTTTAGTATCATCTAAAACTGTGGAAAATTCTTTTGAGAGATGGGAATACCAGACCACCTGATCTGCCTCTTGAGAAACCTGTATGCAGGTCAGGAATCAACAGTTAGAACTGGACATGGAACAACAGACTGGTTCCAAATAGGAAAAGGAGTACATCAAGGCTGTATATTGTCACCCTGCTTATTTAACTTCTATGCAGAGTTCATCATGAGAAACGCTGGGCTGGAAGAAGCACAAGCTGGAATCAAGATTGCTGGGAGAAATATCAATAACCTCAGATATGCAGATGACACCACCCTTATGGCAGAAAGTGAAGAGGAACTAAAAAGCCTCTTGATGGAAATGAAAGTGGAGAGTGAAAAAGTTGGCTTAAAGCTCAACATTCAGAAAACGAAGATCATGGCATCCGGTCCCATCACTTCATGGGAAATAGATGGGGAAACAGTGTCAGACTTTATTTTGGGGGGCTCCAAAATCACTGCAGATGGTGACTGCAGCCATGAAATTAAAAGACGCTTACTCCTTGGAAGGAAACTTATGACCAACCTAGATAGCATATTCAAAAGCAGAGACATTACTTTGCCAACAAAGATCCGTCTGGTCAAGGCTATGGTTTTTCCAGTGGTCACGTACGGATGTGAGAGTTGGACAGTGAAGAAAACTGAGTGCCAAAGAATTGATGCTTTTGAACTGTGGTGTTGGAGAAGACTCTTGAAAGTCCCTTGGACTGCAAGGAGATCCAACCAGTCCATTCTAAAGGAGACCAGTCCTGGGTGTTCATTGGAAGGACTGACCCTGAAGCTGAAACTCCAATACTTTGGCTATCTCATGCGAAGAGTTGACTTGTTGGAAAAGACTCTGATGCTGGGAGGGATTGGGGGCAGAAAGAGGGGACCACAGAGGATGAGATGGCTGGATGGCATCACTGACTCGATGGATGTGAGTCTGAGTGAACTCTGGGAGTTGGTGATGGACAGGGAGGCCTGGCATGCTGCAGTTTATGGGGTCGCAAAGAGTCAGACACGACTGAGTGACTGAACTGAACTGAAAACTGTTCCTGAAGGTAAGAGACAGGAAACTAATTATCAGGTGGAACTCATGTCACTGTCCCCAAGACCTTTACACATTTTAAAATCTATGCTTTGTCTCCTAATAAAAATTAGAGTGAACTGCAGAAAATAGGAAAATGAAAACCTGATATGAAGGATGTATTTAGTTAATGAAAGTCAGTATCAGATGTAAAACATACTAAAAAATAAAAGCAAAACTATTTTATTGACAAATAGATTTCAAGTTGTTCAATGACACAGAAATGTAATCACTAGTCCAAGTGAAGGAAAGTATGACCTTCACTACTTTAAAAGGCACTCTGTCTTCTTTGTCCTATTGTTTTTCCAGTCCATTTCTAAGTGGCAATGCCCTATCAAATGCTCAAATGCAAAAACTTGAGTTCACATAATTGTCAGCACTTATCTGAACTCTTTTTTATTCCATCTTACATTTCTAAATCATGTTTATTTCATAAAGTTAAACTCAAGCCAGATGAAATCCCTTGACAAAAGAATCGAACAAGTCCAAATTGATCTCTTAAGTGGATCAATAGAAACTTAACTGAAATGGATTGGGGATTTTATCAAACTTGATGTAGTAGAACACTAATAAGATCACTTCCAATTCACACATATAGAACGAAATTTTCAGCACAAATTGATCTTATTGCTAAGGATGAATGGTCACCTTTAATAATGGACTAAGGTGGTAAAGAATTCTCTTTTTATTCAAAAATCTTTTTTTTTTCTTTTAAACTATTGGAGATTGTCTTAACTTTTTCTCTTACATTGAACTTTACTCACTTTTTACATGATCAGGTTTGAGGTTTAGGATTGTTTTAATTTTCATAATTTGACCTGGATTTTTAAACTCAGAAATATCTTCTGATGTGTTCTCAAAGGAGAATTTTGTAACAGCCAGAAAATCCATGATGATACAAATGTATTGCTCCAATAAACCATAACATTCCTACAAGCTGTTTGTAAAACAGTGCAAATAATAGTTAGTAAAGCTGTCAGTATGACAGAGGATTGTACATTTGAAGTGCTAGGTTTGTCTATTTGTGACTATTAATGTGATAATCAGGTATGTTTCTTATATCTGTTACATGCTAGAATTTATTAATATTATTCATAAAATGTATGCATGAAAATTTGATGATCAATCTTCTAGGTGGTTTCGGTAAAGACAATATAGTGAAGAATAAAGGCCAAAGACTTTATCTCTTTAAAAAACCCTAATCTACCTCCAATCCATTTGTTTGTTTGTTTTCATTTTATTTTATTTTTTAACTTTACAATATTGTATTGGTTTTGCCATATATCAAAATGAATCCACCACAGGTATACATGTGTTCCCCATCCTGAACCCTCCTCCCTCCTCCCTCCCCATACCATCTTTCTGGGTCGTCCCAGTGCACCAGCCCCAAGCATCCAGTATTGTGCATCGAACAATCCATTTGAAATATCAGAAGATTTATCCATCCTAAAATCCATCTCTTCATGTCTACATGCAGAGACTGGCCTCTGCAATGGTGTCAAATGTTGGTTCAGATTGCTCCCAGCAATTTTTGCTGCTCTTCAGCAAAAACAAAGAGAACTGCTATGAAACGTTCAGATACTTGGAGATTTTACTGGACACTTTGCCAGTGAATGCATGTGGACGTAACTTTTCCAGAATGTTTCTTCCTCCATCTCATATTAGTTAAATAGATCCAAAAGAAGAAAACGTCTCTATACCCAAGAAAATGTTCAAACATTCATGTAAAACTTTGTATCCTGTTCTTGCACTCACTTCTGCCTACTGGTGGGTGTGCTCTGAATTATAAATTCTTAACTGTATTTGCAAACATTTAAGGCATGCTGCAGTCCACGGGGTCGCAAAGAGTCAGATACAACTGAGCAACTAAACTGAACTGAAACATATTTGTGCTTCAGTAAGGAAATACTAGGCTTCCCTGGTGGCTCAGACAGTAAAGAATCCATCTGCAATGCGGGAGACCTGGGTTCAATCCCTGGGTTGGGAAGATCTGCTGGAGGAAGGCATGGCAACCCACTCTAGTATACTTGCCTGAAGAATACCCATGGAGAGAGGAAGTTGGCGGGTTATAGTCCACTGGGTCGCAAAGAGTCAGAAACAACTGAGCGACTAAGCACAATACAAGTAAATAATAAGATAGGTAATGTGGTGTACTCTGCTTTTATGTTCTTAAACCTAGAAGGGCTTCCCTAGTGACTCAGATGGTAAAGAATCTGCCTGCAATTCAGGAGCCCTGGGTTCGATCTCTGAGTTGGGAAGATCCCCTGGAAAAGGGAATGGCAATCCACTCCAGTATTCTTGCCTGAGAAATCCCATGGAGAAAGGACCCTGGCAGGCTACAGTCCATAGATGGTTTAGATGGAGAAAATCCACCCAAAACATTCTTGATCTTTTTGGGGCAGGATAACTCAGAAGAGTTTTATATTGGAGTATGGGTCTAAATATGGAGTTCTATATATGGAATTATATGAATTACCGTATAAGAATTATATATTATATGGGTAAGACTAGCGATCACTTTAAGAAAATTAGAGACCCCAAGGGAACATTTCATGCAAAGAAGGGCACAATAAAGGACAGAAATGGTATGGACCTAACAGAAGCAGAAGATATTAAGAAGAGGTGGCAAGAATACACAGAAGAATACACAAAAAAAGATCTTAATGACTCAGATAATCATGATGGTGTGGTCATGCACCTAGAGCCAGACTTCCTAGAGTGTGAAGTCAAGTGGGCCTTAGGGAACATCACTGCGAATAAAGCTAGTGGAGGTGATGGAATTTTCAGTTGAGCTATTTCAAATCCCAAAAATGATGCTGTTAAAGTGCTGCACTCAATATGCCAGCAAATTTGGAAAACTCAGCAGTGGCCACAGGACTGGAAAAGGTCCATTTTCACTCCAATCCCAAAGAAAGGCAATGCCAAAGAATGTTCAAACTACTACATAATTGCACTCATCTCACATGCTAGCAAGTCAATGCTCAAAATTCTCCAAGCCAGGCTTCAACAGTACATGAACTAAAACTCCCAGATGTTCAAGCTGGATTTAGAAAAGGCAGAGGAACAAGAGATCAAATTGCCAACATCTCTTGGATCATAGAAAAATCAAGAGAATTCCAGGAAATCATCTACTTCTGTTTCATTGACTATGCTAAAGTCTGACTGTGTGGATTACAACAAATTGTGGAAAATTCTTCAAGACAGGGGACTATAAGACCACCTTACACTACCATATGTAAAATAGATAGCCAATGGAAATTTGCTGTATGACTCAAGGGAACTCAAGCTGGGGTGCTGTAACAACCTAGAGGGGTGGGAAAAGTTGGGAAGTGGGACAGAGGTTCAAAAGGAAGGGACATTTGTACACCTGTGGTTAATTCATGTTGATGTATGGCAGAAATCAGACCGGTATTGTAAAGCAATTATCTTTTAACTAAAAATAGATAAATTTTTAAAAAAGAAAAAAAAATACCACCTTACCTGCCTCCTGAGAAATCTGTATGCAAGTCAAGAAGCAATAGTTAGAATCTGACATGGAACAACTAACTGGTTCCAAATTGAGAAAGGAAGATGTTAAGGTGAATACTGTCACCCTGCTTATTTAACTTATATGCAGAGTACATCATGTGAAATGCCAGACTGGATGAAGCACAAGCTGGAATCAAGATTGTTGGGAGAAATATCAATAACCTCAGATACACAGATGACAGCATCTTTATGGCAGAATGCAAACAGGAACTAAAGAACCTCTTGATGAAAGTGAAAGAGGGGAGTGAAAAAGCTGACTTAAAACTCAACATTCAAAAAAATTAAGCTCATGGCAACTAGTCCCATCATGGCAAATAGATGGGGAAACAATGGAAACAGTGACAGACTTTATTGGTGGGGGCTCCAAAATCACTGCAGATGGTGGCTGCAGCCATGTAATTAAAAGACACTTGCTCCTTGGAAGAAAAGCTATGACCAAATTAGATAGCATATTCAAAAGCAGAGACATTACTGCACTGACAAATGTCCTTACAATCAAAGCTTAGGAATTTCCAGTAGTCTGTATGGATGTGAGAGGTGGACCATTAATACAGCTGAGCATGGAAGAATTGATACTTTTCAACTGTGGTGTTGGAGAAGACTCTCGAGAATCCCTTGGACAACAAGGAGATTATACCAGTTGATCCTAAAGGAAATCAGTCCTGAATATTCATTGGAACAACTGATGCTGAAGCTCCAGTATTTTGGCCACCTGATGCAAACAACTGATGCATTGGAAAAGACCCTGATGCTGGGAAAGATTGAAGGCAGGAGGAGAGGGGAAAGACAGAGGATGAGATGGTTGGATGGCATCATCAACCCAATAGACATGAGTTTGAGCAAGCTCTGGGAGTTGGTGATGGAGAAGGAAGCATTGCATGCTGCAGTCCATGGGGTCACAAAGAGTTGGACACAACTGAGCAACTGAACTGATATATGGAATATGGAAATATCCCCTGGAGGAGGGCATGGGAACCCACTCCAGTATTCTTGCCTGGAGAATCCCCATGGACAGAGGAGCCTGGCGGGCTATAATCCATAGAGTCATAAAGAGTCAGAGATGACTGAAGCAACTTAGCACATGGGTCTAAAGCCCTAGAAACTTCTGCAGTATCTTTTCCCCCCCACCATGGGATGCCTTCTCTGTTCAGCATTGCCCAAAAGCTTGTGTGCATACATACACACACATATACACACAAAGACATAAATGCTGATTTGTCTAATGTAGATTTAGATACATGTTTCTAAAAGTAATACTGCCATAAGGAGGGTCACACACATCTTTTTAACATTGGGAAAAGTAATTAATATAAAAAATGAACAAGATATTATAAATACTATCAAGTGACATGCAATTACCACTGACTTCCCTGAAGTCAGTCTCTCCTGTGTGTGTGTGTTTGTGGGTGTGCATGCACACACACATGTGCTTAATAGTTGAGTTCTGTCCAACTCTTGGAGACCCCTTGGACTATGCCCATCAGGCTCCTCTGTCCATGGAATTCTCCAGGCAATAATACTGGAGTGGGTTGTCATTTCCTATTCCAGGGGATAATCTGGACCCAGGGATTGAACCTGCATCCCCTGTATGAGCAGGCAAATTTTTTTTTTACTACTGTGCCACCTAGTTCAGTTCAGTTGCTCAGTCATGTCCAACTCTTTGTGACCCCATGGACTGTGCCATGCCAGGCCTCCCTGTCCATCACCAACTCCTGGAGCTTACTCAAATTCATATCCATTGAGTCAGTGATGCCATCCAACCATCTCATCCTCTGTTGTCCCCTTCTCCTCCCGCCTTCAATCTTTCCAAGCATCGGGGTCTTCTTTAATGAGTCAGTTCTTTGCATCAGGTGGCTAAAGTATTGGAGTTTCAGCTTTAACATCAGGCCTTCCAAAGAATATTCAGGACTGATTTCCTTTAGGATGGGCTAATTGGATCTCCTTGCAGTCCAAAGGACTCTCAAGAGTCTTCTCCAACACCACAGTTCAAAAGCATCAATTCTTCGGCACTCAGCCTTCTTCACAGTCCAACTCTCACATCCATAGCTTTGACTAGACGGACCTTTGCTGGCAAAGTAATGTCTCTGCTTTTTCATAAGCTGTCTAGGTTGGTCATAACTTTTCTTCCGAGGAGCAAGCGTCTTTTAATTTCATGGCTGCAGTGACTTTCTGCAGTGATTTTGGAGCCCACAAAAATAAAGTCTGTCACTATTTCCACTGTTTCTCCATCTATTTGCAATGAAGTAATGGGACCAGATACCATGATCTCAGTTTTCTGAATGTTGAGTTTTAAGCCAACTTTTTCACTCTCCTCTTTGACTTTCATTAAGAGGCTCTTTAGTTCTTCTTCACTTTCTGGCATAGTGTGGTATCATCTGCATATCTGAGGTTATTGATATTTCTCCCGGCAATCTTGATTCCAGCTTGTGCTTCATCCAGCCCAGTGTTTCTCATGATGTACTCTGCATATTAGTTAAATAAGCAAGGTGACAATATACAGCCTTACAGATTTCTCAAGAGGGATGTCAGATGGTCTGGTATTCCCATGTCTTTCAGAATTTTCCACAGTTTCTTGTGATCCACACAGTCAAAGGCTTTGGCATAGTCAATAAAGCAGAAATAGATGTTTTTCTGGAACTCTGTTGCTTTTTCAATGATCAAGCAGAAGTTGACAATTTGATCTCTTGTTCCTCTGCCTTTTCTAAATCCAGTTGGAACATCTGGAATTTCATGGTTCACGTATTGCTGAAGCTTGGCTTGGAGAATTTTGAGCATTACTTTTACTAGCATGTGAGATGACTGCAATTGTGCGGTAGTTTGAACTTTCTTTGGCATTGCCTTTCTTTGGGACTGGAATGAAAACTAACCTTTTCCAGTTCTGTGGCCACTGCTGAGTTTTACAAATTTGCTGGCATGTTGACTGTAGCACTTTCACAGCATCATCTTTAAGGATTTGAAATAGCTAAACTGGAATTTTATCACTCCCACCAGCTTTGTTCGTAGTGATGCTTCCTATGCCCACTTGACTTTGAACTCTAGGATGTCTGGCTCTAGGTGAGTGATCACACCATCGTGGTTATCTGGGTTGTGAAGATCTTTCTTGTACAGTTCTGTGTATTCTTGGCACCTCTTCTTAATATCTTCTGCTTCTGTTAGGTCCATACCATTTCTGCCCTTTATTGAGCCCATCTTTGCATGAAATGTTCCCTTGGTATCTCTAATTTTCTTGAAGAGATCTCTAGTCTTTCCCACTCTATTGTTTTCCTCTATTTCTTTGCACTGATCACTGAGGAAGGCTTTCTTATCTCTCCTTGCTATTCTTTGGAACTATGCATTCAAATGGGTATATCTTTCCTTTTCTCCCTTGCTTTTCACTTCTCTTCTTTTCACAGCTACTTGTAAGGCCTCCTCAAAAAGCCATTTTGCTTTTTTGCATCTTTTCCTTGGGGATGGTCTTGATCCCTGCCTCCTGTACACTCTTTAATTAAAATGTTTTGGAAAATAAGTTCATTGTATTTTTTCTAAATGTAAAAGCAATAATGTGCTTATTATAAAATAAATGTTTGGAAAATATAGAAAACTAAGAAAAAATTAAAGATATAAAAACTCATTTAATACCACAAATCAGAGGAAAATCACTACATTTTAGCGAGAAACTAGTCTGGGCTTAAGTTGAAAAGTTCTGGAGCTAAAGTGTTGAACTGGAAATGTCTGTTTCTATACCAAATCCCAAATAGTGGTCACATGTTTCAAATATTCAATGGAAGGCCACCATTGCAGAAAGAAGCAGAAAGAAAAATGTTTAGGATATTCACAGAGAATAGTTACTTCATTTTTTTACTAAAAGCTAACTAGTTCCATCCCCATTCCACTCACTCGTCTTACCTGATTATATCAGAAATAATTCAAAAGGGAGAGAGAGTAAATATGCATGGTCTTACAACTATGAGAGAGAGGATGCTCCAGGCTACTGGCAGCACCAGCGCACTCCATCTCAGCACAGAGAAAGCCCCTATCCATTTTCAGCTGGAAGATAATGTCTCTGACTTTGAGCAACTCATCTCCTTAAGGCCCACTGAGTGGAATATTCCTACCTCTTCTCAAATAAAGAGTCAGAATGTTGTGAGAGGAAACAATGTTTGAACTCCTTGAGAGTCCAGAACCATAGCACAAGATATGACATGAGTATGGGTAAGTAACAGGGAGTGGCGACAATTAATTAACGTGAAATAGTGCGCTTCCCATGTGGCTCATCGGTAAAGAATCCATCCGCCAATGCAGGCGATGCGGGTTTGATCCCTGGGTTGGGAATATCCCCTGGAGAAGGGAAAGGCAACCCACTCCAGTATTCTTACCTGGAGAATTCCACGGACAGAGGAGCCTGGCTAGGCTACAGTCCATGGAATAGCAGAAGTGTCGGACATGCCTCAGTAACTTCACCACCACCACTACAAAGTGGCCAAGTTATTTAGTGTGAGACAGTGGAGGCAATGAGAGCTGAGGGTCACCTGCTGTGAGGTCCAATGTTATTCCTTCCCTTCCTTTAGTGCCCCTCTTGGGGGGATGCTTCTATGTCCCCACTCTGCTGAACCTGAACTTCCTCTGGCCAAACAAACATGTGTGAAGTGCTGTGAGCTAATGAGGTGCAGAGCTTTTAAGAGCCTGTGTGTGGTTTGCCATGCCTCTTTACTCATTCCAGATAGCTATGGTTCCATCACCTTAAGTTCTAAGGGAAATAAAAGGAACAGATAACTAATTTCTCAGGCAGGATATAGCATGAGAAAAATAAACATGACAGTTATAAGTTAATAGGATTTATGTGTTATTTTATGAATAATAACCTATTCTGATGGATATATGCCAAGTACCAAAGATTTCACCTCAAAGATGAGAGATGTAATAGATGACACCAGCAAGAAGGAGCAGAGCAAACACAGCTGTGAGAACTGCAAAAGAGATGTGTTTTTTTAATATAAGAGTGAAAGGGAAATTTCTGGAAGCTGCATACACTCAATTTTTCCCCCACGTATTTGATTTTGAGTCATGTTGATTTTACTCAATGTAATACTGTGAACATTTCTCATGTTTTGAACATTTGGGGAAAGCAACATTTTTAATGCTTATCTATCTCACTTATTTACTTATTGCACCACTGACATTTATCTCCTATTATATGCCATTTCAATACTATAAAAACATCATTATCTTGATACTCAAATTTTGAATATACAATTTTCTAACCTTAGTTGACTATGGATTTTACTTATTTAATATCTTTTTTGTACTATCTCTTGTATTAGATTATAGCTCCTTATATGTACATTTTATGTTTATTATTTTCTCTTAATTTCCCTTGATACTTATCCCAGTAAATTACATAGAGCTAATACATATAGTCATTATAACTTGCCAATTAACCAAATAGTGCCATGAACATGCTTTTCTCTGACTCTTATAGAGATAACTAACAGGATGGTGGGATGTTAACAATAGCTTATGTATGGGTGATGTAACAGCATAAACTTTCATATTTACTTATAGGAAGGCTGATTCTGATTTTATTATATTCTACTTTTGATATAGATGGTCAGGTTCTCATTAAAGTTCCTTAGACAATTTAAGAAAAATAGCAAAAGCCAATACTTAATATATCCAAATATCTATTTTGCTTCTTATTCAATAATTAAAAGCTATGAAACACAGTAAGATGTTACAAAATCAAGTTCATGACTGATTCAAATGTGAAACAGATAAGTATGTGAATGAAAGAAAAACTAAAGTCTTTACAATTAATCATCCGTAGATGATAAACATTCATGCAGACAATTTAGATAACCCAGAAGGGAGAGAAGGAAAAGAACTAAGCTTCACTCAAATTATCATGTATGCTATACAATTAGATTCTAAATTCACCAAATGTAATGTATTGATAAGCTACAGTAGGGTGATAGTTGAGAATGATAGCCAAAATTCTGACTTGAGCAGCAAGGTGATACCATTCTCTAAGAGGGGGAAATATAGGTTGAGGGGCTGAGTTGAAGAGCAAAATTCTCAAATAATTATGGACATGTGGAAAAATGTGAGACCAGGGTGTCTAATGTGTATATAGACACAATTATCCACTTGTCAGATTGGTGGTAATTTCCTATACTTATAAACCTGGTTGGCACAGTATCTAATCCTATTCATTAGCTATTAATAGTTATGTCCTGTGATTTAAACTTACAAGAGGACAGAAAAGCAGTGGAAAAATAGCAAAGTGTTTTACTAAGGCAGTAAAGTAGAAATAAATGCTTACACAATAATATGCTTTAACTCATTTGGAGTAAGTGTTGGTCATTAAATATAGTCAAAACAGTTACCATGCTGTGAATTACAGGGTCTTAAACATTCCTTTAACTGATACTTGACTTGTTAGAGGATAATGGTGGGTGGAGAGAGGAGTATCACAATAAATAATTGAAGACAAATTCTAGGCCTGTCAGCAATGATTTCTTATGTATTATTTTCACTTAAACAGTGAAAGAAATGATGAAGGCATAAATAGAATGAAAGCCAACTTAATAAAGTCTCTCTTTCACAGTTCAGCAATGCTGAATCTAAACCAGTTTTCAGGCAGGGCAATTTTGGCACTAGAATCAGATCTCATGACTGGTTTTCTGGGATCAAAACTGAGATGCACTTCTAGCATTGTCTTTATTAGAATGAGCCAAAATGGTTAATATCTTCATATCATCTAACTTTTTGCATTTTTTCAAATTGATGGTGTCTGCAATATCCTTTTAAATTTACAAGATTTATACTGTAGGTAGAGATGGGCTTCTCTGGTGGCTCAGATGATAAAGAATCTGCCTGTAATATAGGAGACCCAAGTTCAATCCCTGAGTTGGGAAGATCCCCTGGAGAAGGAAATAGCAAACCACTTCAGTAGTCTTGCCTGGAGAATCCCATGGACAGAAAAGCCTTGTGGGTTACAGTCCATAGGATTGCAAAGAGAAGGACAGGACTGAGCGACCAATACCACCACCAGAGATGTGCTGCAGATTAGTGAATACTAAGTTGTTTCAGAGTTTTGCGAGCAGCAGTAAATCTACATGAAGAAACACTACAGACTTTCAAAAGCTAACGGGTCTCCAGTACAAGTCAGTCTACTTTTAGCTTCTAAGAGTGTCTATCTGAACTGCCACTGATCCAAATTTACATCATCACTACAAAATCAAAGCAAGTCACAGTCGTAAAGAACAATCCTATGGACACCAAGTGGGAAAAGGGGGGTGGGGGGTGGGGATGAATTGAGAGATTGAGATTGACACATATATACTATTGATAATGTGTATAAAATAGGTAACTAATGAGAACCTACTATATAACACAGGGAACTCTATGCAATGCTTTGTGGTAACCTAAGTGGGAAGGAAATTCAAAAAAGAGAGGATATATGTACATGTATAGCTGAATGGGGAGAAGGCAATGGCACCCCACCCCAGTACTGTTGCCCGGAAAATCCCATGGATGGAGGAGCCTGGTAGGCTGCAGTCCATGGGGTCGCTAAGAGTCAGACACGACTGAGTGACTTCACTTTCACTTTCCACTTTCATGCATTGGAGAAGGAAATGGCAACCCACTCCAGTGTTCTTGCCTGAAGAATCCCATGGACGGAGAAGCCTGGTGGGCTGCAGTCCATGGGGTCGCACAGAGTTGGACATGACTGAAGTGACTTAGCAGCAGCAGCAGCATAGCTGAATGACTTCGTTGTACAGTAGAAACTAACATGCCATTGTAAGAAACTATACTCCAAAGAAATTCCTTTTCAAAAAAAGCAAGTCAAAGATTATACTGTATTGACTTTCCACATACTTATAACTGTCTAGAAACAAACTTTGCTTCAAGAAAGTCAGTTAGTTCTGTATATTAATACATACATTCAACCATTTTATTGAGAAGGTATTTAATGTCAGATATCAGGTCAATACTGATATAATCAAAATATTAAGTGTACCTTCCCCATCTCTCTTTGAGACCTAGATATATGACCTGAATTGTGATGGCTGATTCATGTGAATGTACGGCAAAACCACCACAATACTGTAATTAGCCTCCAATTAAAATAAAATTAAAATAAATAAATAAAATATTGGGAAAGTCAAAGCCTTTCTCACAACTGATGTTTCCAGAGCCCTGTTTTATCTTGAAGCCATTTGCTTCCACACCCATCCATTTGTGAAACTTAGTGCTTCTAATGGAAGGCACACACATGCGGTGGGGGCTCAGTGGTGAAGAATCGCCTCCAATGCAGTAGCCACAGGAGACACAAATTAATCCCTGGGCTGGGAAGACCCTCTGGAGGAGTAAATGGCAACCCTCTCCAGCAGTACTGCCTGCAAAATCCCATAGACAAAAGAGCCTGGTGGGCTAGATAGTCCAAGGGGTCGCAAAGAGGCAGGCACGACTGAAGCAACTGAGCAGGCATTCCCACACATGCACACCTGGCTATTTCTCAAGTTTAATGATGCTGTTAAACAATGTGCTCCTGGGGCCTCCCTGGTGGGCCTGTGGCTGAGTCTCTACACTTTCAATCCAGGGGGCCTGGGTTCAATCCCTGGTCAGGGGATCCCAAGTGCAGCAACTAAGAGTTTGCATGCCACAAAGAAAGATACCTCAAACCACAACTAAGACCAGCCAAACAAATAAATATTTTTAAAAATGTACTCGCGAGTATGAAATTAACATGGCAGAATGTATAGCCTTCTCCCAGCTCTCTAGTTCCCTGTGTCTCTCCACTAAAACTCTCTTCTCTTCCTCCACTCTCCTCCATCTCTCAAGACCTAAAGGGCAGTGTGCTCCGTGTTCAGGCAGATCTTGCTTCAACAGTGTTTGGAAAGAACAGATCCAGGGACAGCCCTTGTTGCAGTCTCTGACCACCCTCCAACCTTTTTTTCCAGCTGGAACCTTTGGAATCAGCCACTCAGCTGTTCTCCGCCACCTTGACCAACCAATTTCTTTTCTTTTCTTTTTTTTTTAGCTTAAAATTCCTTATTACCTATCATCCACGTGCTCTTGGATTCCTCAACTTATTCCAATGAGGTGGAGGCTATCATCAGACACCGGGTCAATGCGCATCTGCGTGCCTCCTACACTTACCTTTCTCTGGGCTTCTTTTTCGACCTCCACAACGTGGCTCGGGGCCGCTTGGGCCACTTTTTCCCCCCACAAAACCGCGCAGGAGCAGCAAGAGGAGTCAGGCCTCTCTTCAAGTGCAAACCAGTGCTGTAGCTGTTCCCTCCCCTTCCTGAACGTGCTGAAGCCTTCTCAAGTCATTGAGTGGCGTGAAACCCAGCCCACTGTGGAAGTCCCTGTGCTCACAGAGAATAACCTGAAACATACCCTTGTGGATCGCACGTCCCAGGTCCTGCCCTTGCAGACCCCTACCTCTGTGACTGCCGGGAGAACCACACACTAGGGAGCAGGTGAAACTTATCAAGAAGATGGCGACCAGCTAACCAATCTCTGCAGGCTGGCTGGTTCTCAGGCTCGGCTGGGCGAGGATCTCGTGGAAACTCTCACCTGTAAGAAGGACTAGCAGCTTCCGAGGCCCACCAGTATTTGCGGTGTGGGGGCGGGCCCTTCTGGTGTCAGGGCTTCTATCTGAAGCCCCTGTCTGCAGTCACTAGTTGGATTTTTAACCACCCTGAAGTTGTCTCCCAAGCCTTGGACCAAATAGAAACAATAAAGCTTCTTGCAGCAAAAAATAAAAAACCTAAGCAAATTCTTTTTCCAGATGCATGCCTGATATTTCTGTCTTATTTTATTGAAATGTTCTAAATCAAACACAAGCCTCTCTCTAGAGAGTCTGTTAAGTTGTATGTTCCAGTAAAACCTCTAATTTAAAGAGCAAGGTTGCTGAATATAACTCATTGCAATGAAGGAAATGTTCAATATTCATCTTGTCCATAGAATAGCCATATGTGACTACTAAACATCTTAAGTGTAGCTAGGACAAATAAGGACCTGAAGTTTTATTTAATTTTCATTAACTAATGTTTAAATAACCACATGTAGCTAGAGGCTACTATATGGAACAGCACCACTCTAGAGCAAGTAACTTCTGCCAAGCATTCAAGTACTTACTTAATAATCAGGGTTATATTAGCAACCAAGTCAGTAAGTGTATCCTTATAGACCTAATTTTATTCACATTAAATATTTTAAACTCTTAAAAAAAAAAAACAAGGACTGATTTAATGAATTAGACTCACCTGAATCAGAGTTTCAAACTTTGAAAGTGAAAGTGTTAATCACTCAATTCTGTCTGACTCTCTGTGACCCTGCTAAGTCTCCTCTGTCCATGGAATTCTCTGCGAAGAATACCAGAATGGGCTGCCATTTCCTTCTCCAGGGGACTTTCCCATCCTAGGGACTGAAGCCAGTCTCCAGCATTGCAGGCAGACTTTTACCATCTAAGTCTTTTGATTTTTAAATCAATCTTTGAAACAAGCAAAACAAAGAGGGCTAGAAGCCCTCCTACAGCTTCCCTGGTGTTTTCTCGCCACATCAGAATACCTTCCAGCCCTGATTAACATGAGATCACTAACAATATATGTGCCTACACTACCTACACAGAAGGGATCTATTTTAATTGTAAAATAACTTCATTTTATACCAAATACCATGACATTTCCTGAAAGGTGATGCCCACACATCCGTAGATTTCATTCCCCCAAATTCACCGATTCCCATAAGCAATCATGGACAGACCAGGTGCATCTGCTCACAGCCTTTCATAGATAGAAGACTCTCAAACTGCTAAATACCATTAGTGCATTTCCCAGCAGTTCTGTAATTAGGATGTTTATAAGAAGCCTTCTAGGTCACCTTTGTTCTTTCTTGGAGGCATTTTCCAAGTAAAGGAAGAGAATGGATCAAAGACTTGATGCTTAAACCTTCACTTCCTACTCAAGAAACTGTGTTCACTGAAGCTCTGCTGAATCTTATGTGCATCCAACAGTTAGGCAGCTATGGTGAGCCCACTCCAGTACTCTTGCCTGGAAAATCCCATGGACGGAAGAGCCTGGTAGGCTGCAGTCCATGGGGTCACTTAGAGTCAGACAGGACTGAGCGACTTCACTTTCACTTTTTACTTTCATGCATTGGAGAAGCAAATGGCAATCCACTCCAGTGTTCTTGCCTGGAGAATCCCAGGGATGGGGGAGCCTGGTGGACTGCCGTCTATGGGGTCGCACAGAGTCGGACACAACTGAAGTAAGTGACTTAGCAGCAGCAGCAAGATGTAGTTCTATATTTGGTTCAAGTTCAACAATATTAGGGGAGCCCTGAAAATGAACTCTTACTATCAGCTTCAGGTTACCTATAATATGGAAATGTAGAGTTTTAATGTCTAATATAGAAGCCACTAGACACATGTTGAGTCCTTGAATGTGACTAGTTCAAATTGAAATGTACTGTGAGTACAAAATGCACACCAGTTTTTGCAGAATTAGCATTTAAAAAAGGAATGTGACATATTTCACTGATAGTTTTACATTAATTACATGTTTAAGTGAAAATATTCTGGATATGTTTTGTTAAATAAATTATTAAAACTAATTCCATTATTTATTTTCACTTTTTTAAATGTGACTACAAGAGCATTTTAAATTACCAATGTGGGCTTGTCTTTTGCAATTCACATTATATTTCTATTGGGCACCACTGGCCTAAAATATCCTAATTCAAATATACTTTTTTTGTTGTTAAAATTCAAAGCCTCTTTTTGATCTCTTGAAATTCTAAGATTTTACATTTCCATGGCACTTCTGCCAATACTTCCTCTATACACACTATCTCTGTTTTGCTCTATCCTAGCTCAGCCAAAAATTCATAACCTCTATCAGTTATTGATTTAAATGAAAGGATTTACAAGTACAGAAATGTTATTGACAATTTATGGGCCAGAGTTGTATCTTAAGATCTCCTGCATTCTCTTTGCTTTCTTACTTTTTCTTTTTATTCTTTGTTCATTCTTCCTTTTCCTCTCCTCTCTCCTCAGGAACAAAACAATCTATCTCTCTTTCTCCCACAAAGCAGTTTAGCAGGCATGGTATTTTGTTTAAGCATGCTTTTGAGGTCTGTCTCTTTACCTGAAGACAGGCAAAATTTCTCCCCAGGATAAAGTCTAAGGAATGCTTTTTCTCCTCATCTTTTTATTCTTGCAATACAAAGATGAAAGCCACTGGGGAGATTTTTAAGTGTGTTCATAATCTAGAGGAGGATACAGAGAAGTAAAACAAAAATGAAAATGGAATATGAAAAGAGCCACAATCAAACTTTGCACAAGATGCTTTGAGACTATAGGGAACCAACAACACGAATCGTTAATTAAACAGATTGACAAAAGCAATCACAGCTGCATCATTTTGGCTACATTCACCCTATGCTCTAGCCAAGCAACTATGTGACGTTCATCATTCACTCTATCCCAAATTCTCTACTCTGGAGATTTTCATATTTTAATACAATTCTATAACAAACACCCTCATTTAAATAAAACCCTATGGGGAAAATGTGAGCATATGACTCAAATAAAAGCACAGTCATTTTGATTTTGGTGACAGATGCAGGGTCCCACTTATTCACTCCTTTTTGCTATTGTGAAATAGGTAACCCCTAGAGGGACTTTGAGGAGTACAATGTAAAAACTATTGCTCTGTTGTCTTGGCTCCTGAGATATTCTCTTCAGCAATTTTCTAACAAAACCTTTTTCAGTCAGAATTGAGGGCTTTTCTTCCAAACATCCCTAAAGTCGGCTTCTTGTTGTTCTTCCCACCCTCAATTTCTTCCGATGTGTTTTCTTCCAACATGGCCTCAACTCTGCTGTCTAAAGGCTAAAAACATCCAAATCTAGACTTCCAACACAATTTTCATCCAGGTTTCAGGTTCTGATAGCAACATGTCTGCTAGATAACTAGATATCTCTTGTTGGCTTGAAGTTCCACAGGTACCTCCAGATCTACGTGCTCCACACCTCACATGTGAGTTGACAATTAGCATAACCTGAACAATTCTTCCTCCAGTATACCCCATCCCCATTGATGGCACCTCTGAAAGTCAGCTAAGTTAAACAGCTAGGAGTGTTTCACTTTCTCTTTCACTTATTCCACACCATCTTCATAAATTACTGCTGCTGCTGCTGCTAAGTTGCTTCAGTCATGTCCGACTCTGTGCGACCCCATAGACAGCAGCCTACCAGGCTCCCCCATCCCTGGGATTCTGCAGGCAAGAACACTGGAGTGGGTTGCCATTTCCTTCTCCAATGCATGAAAGTGAAAAGTGAAAGTGAAGTCGCTCAGTCGTGTCTGACTCTTAGCGACCCCATGGACTGCAGCCTACCAGGCTCCTGTGTCCATGGGATTTTCCAGGCAAGAGTACTGGAGTGGGGTGCCATTGCCTTCTCCATCATGAATTACTAAGTCCTCCTAAATATTTTTTCAACTTGTCCCTTGTGGTAGACAGAATAATGACCCATAACATATGTTTCCATCTTTATCCCTCACACCTGTTCATACATGGTAAAAGGAACTTTGTAAAGGGGATTCCGGTAAGGATTTGTGAGATGAGGATAATAATACAGGATAGTATTATCTGGGTGAGTCAATCCCAATGTGAGTCATTATAAGAGGGACACAGGAGGGTCACAGTCAGAGATATGATGACAAAAACAGAAGTCAGAGTGATGCAAGGAAGAGAAAATGAAGCAAGGAATGCAGGAAATCTGGAAAAGGCAAAGAAGCAGATTCTCCCCTAAAGCAACCAGAAGGAACACAGTTTTGCTGATATCTTGATTTTAGCCACTTAAGACCTATTTCAGACTTCTGACCTCCAGAAATTTGCATTGTTTTAAGCCATTTAAATATGTGCATGGGTGCTAAGTTGCTTCAGTCATGTCTGACTCTTTGTGACCCTATGGGCTGTAGCTCACCGGCTCCCCTGTCCATGAGATTCTCCAGGCGAGAATACTGGAGTGGATTGCCATGCCCTCCTCCAGTGGATATTCCTGACCCAGGAATATCTTGCATCTCTTATGTCCCCTGCATTGGTGGGTGGGTTCTTTACCACTAATACCACATGGGAAGCCCCCATTTAAATATGTAGTAATTTATTAGCACCACTGTATTGCAGCAATAGAAAATCAATACACCCCTTTATCTCAGTCTCAATGTCCACAGCTCTGGTTTAGTTCTTGATGTGTCTTGTCTAAAAAACTGTCAGAACCAATTTACTGTGATTCTTCTTACATGCTAGACTGTAGTCTCTACCCACTACGGGGTTTTGTGAAACTTCCCCTTGCTTCCCCCAAGGAATCATATAAAGATTGTTCACCAGTGTTGTATGTCATTCCATGTGACGTCTGCTTACTTCTCCAGCTTTATGCTTTTATACCTCCCACAAACACCACTTGAGGTCCTGTAGTAGAGAAGAACAAACTTGATTCCATACTGGATCTGTTCCTTATTCCTAACTCTAACCCTTGTGTTCTGTTGCCTGTGCTTAGTCATGCTGGTCCAGCTCCTTTTGTAAAAGAATGTTACCTAAAGCCTGAAACTACAGAATGGCCCCATTCTCAAGGCTCTAATCTTTAAAGGAATAACACTTTTCCATTCATATAGAGATAAAAAGTTGCAGACAGAGAATAACATAGGAACCCCATGACCTGACCCATGTAGACAGCTGCAAGAACAAAGGATTCCTGAAATAAGGAGTGTGCAACAACCAGCCACACTCCCTCCCCTTTTTGTATAAAATAAGCCTGAATTCTAACCTAGGTAAAGATGATTCTTTGGAACACTAACCTGCCACTTTCCCGGTCTATTTGCTTTCCAGATAAAGTCGCTCTTCCTTTCCCCAGCAGCTTGTCTTTTGATTTACTGGCCTGTCCCGTGGTGAGAAGCACAAGCTTGGAGCCTAACATGGTCTCTGTGCACTCTGTACAATTTCTTCCTCCATGGCATTACACACATTGCACCCACTAGCTAGAATGCTTTCCACAGTCTCCACCCTCCCATACCCCCTTTGCCTGGGTAACCTTTAACGCCAGGTTGATTCATCACCCCTCCAGGATCTCATCTCTATTCTCTTTAGGTGGGATTTGGTTTTACTCTTAAAGGCTCCCATAAGCCCCCCATGCATGCCTCTATCCAGCCCTTATAACACTGTCTTAAATTTGTTTATGGGTCTCTTTTTCACTGTTAATTAGTTGAGAAAAACAGTACACAACAGTCAACTATGGCACACAGTAGTTGCTTTTCTATGTTGCATAAATTTAATTATTCCATTAAACTACATAATATTGTACATCTATGCAAAGACTAGTTTCTAACAAAGGGATGGAAATAATTTAACAGCAAATTGGAATATTGAGAAACTGTGATAGAAACATATGTCACCAGTGAGAGAAATCTTAACGCATGTTATAAAACATCACAACTCATTCTGTTATTTATAACCTGGAAAATCCATCTAAGATAGGAAATGGTGTATAAAACAACCCAGGGTTGCAATGGTAAATTTCTAGTTTAAAAGTAGAAATTACCTTTGCATTGGTATGATGCAGATAAGACTCATATTTGCTCAATGAAGGAAAAAGATTTTATAGGATAAGAAGTAATTTTAAATTGATATTCATATTGGAACTCAAATGAAAGTCTCTGGAATGATCTCCCTTTGCCATATTTATCTTATTATATAGCTGAAAGGTTAATAAGCCCGTCTCAAGGCTTCTTTTTGTTGCTTCATTTAGTATGGAGTTAAATTGTGGAGACTATTTTATGATTCATGCGATATTAGTATTTGAAAATTATACTACCTGGAAACTTCAGATGATTAGGTCAAAAATTTGGCCAGGCAAGCTGAGAAGTGAGGAAGTTTGTTCTATGCTTCGTTTTTCTCTGAAACCCAGAAACAGGAATGAATTCCCTGGATAATGAAGCAGAAGATTGCAGTAATCCACAAAGGAAATGGACTTCTCTTGCTAACATGGCAAACTCACCATCTTTATTCTTCTTAATGTTTTACTGTCTTTTATGGATGACAGATGCATAAGTAACTAAAAAATTGATGGTAATTTATAACATGCATTGACATTTCATTGGTACAAACATTTCTATTACAGCTCCTCAGTATCAATTTAATTTCCTGTAAAACAACCCCCTACCACTGGACAAGGAAATGGCAACCCACTCCAGTATTCTTGCCTCAGAAATCCCATGGACAGAGGAGCTTGAGGGGCTACAACCCTTGGGATCCCAAAGAACTGGACACAATTTATGGACTAAACAACATCAATCATTCTAAAAACTGATTTAAATGGAACACATTCTTATTGCATTACTGCAGTTAATTTTTTCAAAACTATTATCTTTTTAAAATACAGGAGAAGGCAATGGCGACCCACTCCAGTACTCTTGCCTGGAAAATCCCATGGACGGAGGAGCCTGGTGGGCTGCAGTCCATGGGGTCGCTAGGAGTCAGACACGACTGAGTGACTTCACTTTCACTTTTCACTTTCATGCATTGGAGAAGGAAATGGCAACCCACTCCAGTGTTCTTGCCTGGAGAATCCCAGGGACGGGGGAGCCTGGTGGGCTGCCGTCTATGGGGTCGCACAGAGTCAAACAGGACGGAAGCGACTCAGCAGCAGCAGCAAGCAGTTTCTCAGTTCATGACCTGTCATCTTGAACATGTGCAATGCCTCTGCTGGTTTTGTGGCTGTTATACTGTTGTTATTATTGTTGATTTCCCCGTTCATCTGCATCTCCATTCTCCTTGCCTTCAAAATTTCCCTCCTAAATGCTTTAACTGTCACGGAAAATTGCTGGCTGGTTTGTGCTCTTCATTATCATGTAGTTCTAGGTATTCTATAAATTTTTTACCCAAGAGTACAGATTTATAGACTTTAAAGCTATACTTTTCTAATTTCTAATTTACCATATTATCATCATAGTCTCCAAGATACTGATTCCTTGAGATTTAGGTGGTTTTCATTGAGTTCCAACAGAAGCTAAATATCTGTGGATGGTACATGGATGCTCAAAATAATATTTGCTTATTGGTATTAAATACACACATATGTATATACAATTTTATACATCAACATATAATTTATATGTAATTAATTATATAAATATAATTACTATTTTCAAACATTCTATAGCTTCATGTCTTATGTGTTTGATATAAACAATTTCTGAGGAAGTGTTAAAAACTTCCAATCAAAATTGGCAGTTCATCCAAATCTCCCTGCCATCCTATCCACTGCTCACCCCCACTGCACCCTTACTAATAAAGTTTCTGAAGCCAAGAAACTAAAAGGAACATGGAATTGTTAGTTAGAAGTAGAATCATTTTTACTAGCTATAGGCTCAGGGTAGGATTGCAGAAGTCAAGTCTATAATTTGAGTTAAATTGTTTTACTATTTGCAGGATTTTCCAGTGGTAAGAGAACCCGGCAAATTACACTTCCACTCTTAACATCTTCCCACAGCTGGATAAGGTATCCTCCAGGTGAATATCAGCACACCCTGTGACCTATGAGTATCCCAAAGAACCAGTAGTACTATCACCAATCCTTTCCATTATCAATCCTTTTACCAATGGAGGTTTCCTGAACTTTTCCTCAGTAAGCAAATTCAATAATTATGAACAGACTAAAAATAAAACATTTGGTGGCTGGAGAATATGAATAATTTTCAAATGTTTTTATTTAAAGACATCTGAAATGTTCCAGACACATACTGTGATTTTGGATGTTTTGGGCTTGATTCCAGCTTGCCTTCATTTTTTTCCTAAGAATACTGCTGCTGCTGAGTCGCTTCCGTCCTGTTTGACTCTGTGCGACCCCATAGACGGGAGCCCACCAGGCTCCCCCGTCCCTGGGATTCTCCAGGCAAGAACACTGGAGTGGCTTGCCATTGCCTTCTCCAATGCATGAAAGTGAAAAGTGAAAAGTGAAACTGAAGTCGCTCAGTCGTGTCTGACTCTTAGCAACCCCATAGACTGCAGCCCACCAGGCTCCTCCGTCCATGGGATTTCCAGGCAAGAGTGCTGGAGTGGGGTGCCATTGCCTTCTCCGTCCTAAGAATGAGGACCTCCAAATGTTGTCATCAGGATAAATGAGTTAGTGTATAGTGCTTAAATAGTGCTAAAGGCAGGTAACATGCATTTGTTAAGCGTTAGCTATTTTTATCTTGCTGGTTGCATTTCACTCTTCCTAGTCATTCCAGCTTCTGGATTTATTCATGTTTTACATGAATGTGTCTGTGTATGTGCGGTATGTGTGTGATAGAGAGGAAACATTTTATAGTGAGTGCAGCCTCTGAGAATTCTTCCTCCTCTAAAATATGTACCCATTCAGTTGTGTAGGAACCTGAAAACCATAACTGGATTCTGCTTGGGGTTAAAATTCATTACCTGACTAAAAGATCTGAGAGTTCATCTGAGTTTTTCTCTTGATTGGAAGATGTGCGTAAATTCAGGCACTGGATACAGAAGGACAGTACAGGGGAAAATAGAGGTAGAATAGAGTCACACAGAGATGGAGATAAGGAATGGAGAGAATGTTTCCCAGCTTCCTGGAGCTCTCTGTTCCAGGCCTGGGCCCTCTCTGAGGCCAGACCACATTCCTGACAAATGGTTCTTCAAGGTATGGCTATAACCATACATCCCATTTCCTCTTTTGCTTCATTACTTGAACTGGTTTCTGTTACCTGCATCTAATAAAGTCTAAGTAATATGTCACAACAACCTGGTTAAGGCTGAAAAATGCCCATTAAGGCTGAAAATTGTGTTTTTGATGGATCAGAAGATGAAACAGTAATCACTGTTGGACATCTTTTCTTTAATCACATTCCTGAAACCACAAAGGCTAGAATAGCTGTCAACTTGATCAAAATATGGAAAAAATAGAGAATGACATCAATAGAAGTATTCTGAAACTACAACACACCATGTCGTCATGCAAAATAGACAGCCATCTCAGATCTACAGTCTTACTAGGTGCCCTCTGTCCTTTTCCCACTTAATTCCCTTAATTCCCACTTAATTCCCTTGCTCCATTTCCTACCCATCTCAGGCAAGTTCATTCCACGGGGCTACACTTTTCTCTTTTTACACTCTCTGCAATGGAAATCCACCAACTTGGATTTCTGCAATGGAAATCCACCACGTTGGATTTCTGCAATGGAAATCCATCATTTTCAACTGACAATTTTATTTACCCATTTAATCAAAAACTATTTGTTGGGCAATTAATATTTTCCAGGTACCAGATTATCAGATTGTAGATACAAAATACATATTTTCTGAACCCGTGAAGGTCCGTTTCTATACAGAGCACTTCTAAAGTGTTGGGGTGAGAAAAAGAAGTGGTTCTTTCCCATAACTGATATTTACTCCCATGTAGAAACCACCATGAGACACTCTTGGCCTCATTCTAGAAAAGTAGTGCCCTAATCTTACTGGTGAGTTTGGAAAGAAAAAAAAAGAAAGCTGACTATACGTCCTTTCCCTCTTGGGAGCCATCCTGGCCTCAGAGGGCATTAATTCTGCTGTCCTGCTTCATGTCTTAAGTTTTCCAGGGCCAGAGACCCAAAGAAAGAGGTGTGAATGGGTACAAGACTGCCTGCAAGGGAGTGAGGAAATCTTTCTAACCCCAGAATTCAACAGTAGAAAGCCCACTTGCCCTTAGCTTCTAATATAGAAGAATCAGATTCTTCTATATTAGCTGCATCAACAATAAAGGTGATCTTTTATTCTATCTGCTTTAAAATTTCCACTTATAGCTTAATTGATTTATAATTCAAAAAGGGAAGAGAGGTGTTATGTATAAGCCTTCCCAAGAATATTAACAATGTGTATCTAAATCCTCTCCTCTCACCTGAGTTCTTGACTTATAATCTGTTCATCAGGGGATGTGTCCAGATGGAATTATCACTATCTCAAATTTAGCACTTCACAAATGAAAATGTGCTCTAATCTCCAATCAGCTCAAAAAGGGAAATCAGAAGTTTGCCAGCAAACATGTCTGTTCAGTCACATGCTCCCTTATTTGTTTATTTAGCTCGTTCAGGTTGGGCTTCCCTGATGGTTCAGCAGGTAAAGTATCTAGCTGGAATGCAGGAGACACAGGAAATGTAAATTCAATCCCTGGATCAGTAAGATCCCCTGGAGAAGGAACTGGCAACCACTCCAGTACTTTTGCCTGAAAAATTCCACGGACATAGGAGCCTGGTGGGCTACAGTCCAATGGGTGGCAGAGTTGGACACGACAGCACAGCACAGGCTTGACACCATGGAATCACCTATGACCCCTGCTCCTCTTAATCCTCCAAAGTAAGTCAGGCACAAAGGTTTGACTTTTTTGCTAAATTTCTTATTCATCTGCCCTTTTATCTCCAATCCCAACTAGACTTCTTCATGCCTGTTTATTGCAAAAACTCTTCAGCTAGATTTTGCTGAACCCAGATTTGTCTTCATAAACTCTAGCAGAGCTGACAACTGCCCAGTTGCCACTTTGACCATATGATTCCCTTCAGAAATGACTTCAGTGGCTTCCATCCTCAGATTACGCTCATTTTCCTGATTTAAAGGTACTGCCATAAGTGACCAGGATACAGTCAACTTCTCTGTATTTACTACCCTCAATTCTATTTGGACTTACATCCTTTATGAACCAAAGGCAGACTATCCTTTTAATATATGCCTTTCACCAAATTGTAAACCATATATACACATCATCCAAATCAACTTCTACTCTACAATCTCCTTCAAATGTTTAAGGACTAATGCAAAGTCCAACACACATTTTTCAGTTAATCCCATAATGTATTCAATTATGTGTCCCTGTGGTTTATTACAGATTCTTCTTTATCCAAGCTGAATTTGTGTGAGATTCAGCTGAAGAATCATGGTACATTTCCCATACCATAAAGTTCACTGTAAATCATAGATATGAAATAAATATTTAATGACTGATTGACTTACAAATATAAGAAAGTAATTGTTTTCAACCTAAGCGATGATTTGATCCAACATTCAGGAACTTAAGAGTGATTTAAGTAGTAATCAGAATTTCTACTCTGATCTTTTTGACTTTCTCTGTGGCTCGAGGCAAGCATTTTAGCTATTTTGGACTCATTTTCTTAATCCAAAAATGGAAGTAAGACTTGTCATCTGTCTTATTCATAGAAAGTGTTGAGGAGTATCCTAGTCAATGCAAAGCACATGGCTAATACAAAGTTTAATAAAAATGATAAATAACATCTATTACGAAATTGAACCATTGTTCAATTTCTTCTGCCCTTTCAGTCCTTTGATTCAATATTCTCTCACTGGAATCTGAGAGCTGTGATTTGAGAAAGTGCTTTACTAATAATCATAGACTTTCCACATTAACCTTTTCTTATCATTAGCCACACCTGGATGATATCAAATTATTCTTTTAAGGAAATCAATATATCACTATAAATACAGAGAAACATCTGGTAATGGGACTTCAGATTAGGGAGACTTGGGTATGGAAAAACTGCATCAGAGCAAAATGGCAAAATGGATGGTTCCTGACTTCAGTCCCCCTCATAGAAAGAGTGACTAGCAGTGCACACAGACAAGATGCCTTTGTGAAGATCCCAGAACATGGGGACAAAGCTGAAGCACACACCTGGACCACAAAAACCAAGGAAAAACACATTAAAAGGGTCAGGGAACTTGCTTCCTTTTGGCCAAATCTCTCCTACCCCAGGCCAGTATGCTGCCACATCCAGGAGGTTTCCCTTCCCCACCAACTTGACCTATAATTTCTCCAGGGCAAAAAGGAGGGCCCAAGGCAGATACCCAGCTTTTCCAGCATGCAGAAAGCTTCCCAGGAAACCCTCTCAGGTATTGCCTCATGGGATTTCCCTGGGGAACAGCTAGAATTGGGATGGAGGAGCTTACAGATCTTGACAGACAACTTTCTGCTGGTGGTGACGCCTGATCTTAGATTCCAGCCAGCAGCTCTGTCCATCTGTGGACCCAAGTCGGTGGCCCTGTCTGGCCAGACAGCTTAGTAGGAAGTTTTGCTCAGTTTCAGTCCACAGCCAGTAGGCTGTCCCAGTGGCAGGGCCAATTCTGTACACTTGCCTAGACAGTGAAGCAAGTTTGCAGCTTCACTCAGCTGCTAGACATAGCCTCCAGCCCTGCCTGACCAGCAAGCCCAGCCAGAGACCTTGAGCAGCTGTGATGCTCACCCTGGAACCCAGCTGAGGCAGAGAGCCAAGTTGGCTGCCCCAACCAACCACAGTACATAACTTCCAGTCCCATGGCATGGCATGGGAGCCCAAAACATGACCCTAGGCATTCTCGTGTTGAGCCCACACTGCCACTTAAAGGCTGAACACAGCCATCTTCCTCTTCTGGGCAGAGCCCAGCCAGCCACCCTTTCCCAGCCATGGTATGTAGACTGAGGCTCCATGTGCCCAGGAAACTTGGACAGCAACCCTTACAGATCACAGACTCCAGCACCACCCAACTGCAAGGTACAGCTGGAGGGCCTGCTCCGCCAGGGATCCCAGCCAGAGACAAAGAGTGAATTTCAGCCAGCAGACTCCATGATTACAGACTTCAGCCAGGATTGAACACAGAGTCCAACCAGGGGCACCATCCAGCTGGGGGGGCACAGCCTGATGAACACAGATTCAAGTATTGTGAACAAAATACAAGCAAATGAAATTCAACATTAAAAGGATTGTACACAATGACCAAGTGGGATTTATTTCAAGGATTGTAAAGATGGTACAAATCAATGCAAATCAATAAATAGGATTCATCACATTAATAGAATGAAAGATTAAAATCATATGATTTTCTCGATAGATGACGAAAAGGCATTTGATAAAGCAGAATACCCTTTAATGATAAAAACTCTCGAAAGATTGGATACAGGAGGAATATACCTCAACATACACATGCATGGCAAACCAAACAGCTAACACCATATTTAACGGTGAAAAGCTGAACGCTTTTGCTCTAAAATAAGGAACAAGAGTGCATATTCACCACTCCTATTCAAAGAGTACTAAAAGGCCTAGCCACATCAGTTAGGCAAGAAAGAGAAATAAAAGGAGTCCAAATCAGAAACGAAGACGTAAAATTGTCTTCGTTTGTCGATGACGTGATTATATATTTACCAAAAAACTCTTAGACAAATACTGTCTGATCTCACTAATATGTAGAATTTAAAAAGTCAAATTCATAGAAAGCAGGTTTATGGCTACCAGGGACTGAAGGGTGGCAGTAATGGGGAGATGGCCAAAAGCTACACATTTTCTGTTATAAAACGAACACATTCTACACATGTAATATACAACATGGTGACTGTATTAACAATACTGTACTGTACTCTTGAAATTTGCTAAGAGAATAGATTCTAAATGTTGTTAACACAGGAAAAAGCGGTTAGTGTATGAGGCAAAGGATGTGTTAACTAACCTTACGTGATAATCATTTCATAATATGTATCAAATCATCACATTGTACTAAACTTACATAATAATACTTGTCAATTGTATCTCAACAAAGCTGGGGGGGGGGGGGTATGGTATCAGAGAACTCCCTATTTTCCATGGATCTGTTCTTTAAATAATCTCAAATCGTTTTTGTCACTTTACTTCCCAATTGCTCAAATAAAATTCTTGTTCTCTTGTTGGAAGTGTCACTTTTCATCAATTGTTGATTATGAAGAGTGGAAAAAAAATACTAAACATTCTTCTCCATATTTCTACAGAACCAGAAAAATTTCAAATATTTATGGTATTGACATTTTTTAAATTAACCCATTAGAGTCAAATGTATGATACTTTTACCTGTGAGACAATGACTCTGTTATAGTAGGTCATTCAAGGTAGACTTTTGTTTAATATTTTCATTTGGACAAAAAATAAATTTAGAAGTTAAGAAGAGATGTAAATTTATAGCACCAGAGGACTACCTCTCAAAAAAAAATTACAAACCTTCCTAGAGATGATAGTTGATGAGGTTCAACATTGTAGATCAGATGTGATCTAACTTGAACAAAAGAGGGGAAAACATGCTAAGGAGAGCCAGCAATAAAATTCCTGGAAAAAGAGATTTATCTCTTTTGTTGATTACACATTCCTGTAGTTACTTTCTCTTTCAATATTATATGTTGAGCCTATTGTACTTTGCAAATACTTCTGGCAGTGTGAACTAATTAGATAAGATATAAGAATAACAAGAAAGTGGTAAAAAAACAATTCATCATTTACTACTGAAATAATTATATTTAGAAACTTTGCAAAAGGGTAAAATTTGAAATTTTGATAAGGTTCAATGTTCACGTCACATGCGAATTTCATTTGTCTCTACCATCTCCATCATACTGGGTAAAGACCACAATTTTGAACATTGCCTAAGTCCTCTGCAACTGCTCTTCTTCTTTGGAAAGCACATTATGATTTTGTGTTGTGCTCTAGCAACACTGATCTTGCATCTATTTCCTTTAACAAATGTTGCTTTTTTTGGCTCAGGGCCTTTATCACATAGACTGCTTTGCCTATAACCCTTCTCATCCCACTTCCACTTTACCTGGTTAATGAGCACCCATCCTTCAATATGAATTCACATCGTATCACTAGGAAGGCCTTCCCCAACCTCCTAGACCAGATCATATTGGAGTATACTGCATTCTAGCACCTGAGATTTACCCTAATTCTTAACAAGACATATGAGTAATTAAGGGAAAAATATCTATGTCCTCAACTTTTTGAATCATAGGCCATACTAACTCTTAAGCACTGTATCTCTAGCATCATTATACTGCTTGGCATAGGGCAGGTGCTTGAATTTTTGTCAAATCAGTAAATGAATAATTAAACTTTGATTTTAATACCTTAAGTAACAAATTTTAAAGGAAAATGACAATGCAGGAGTGAGAAATAAACATAAGTTTAAGATAGAATCCAGAACATGAAAGAAAATTTTATGGTGTATTGAGATTTTAGAAAATGGAGTACAGAATGATAATAATGATATATTGTATATTTACAATGTTAATTACTATGAGAAAAGTAAGATTAGTCTCTTATTTTTAACAAAAATTAGAATGAGAGGAAATAACTGGCTTACTCATACATTTCTTAGGGTTATACTCATTTATACTTACCAATTTACTTTATTATAGCTAGAGGGTATTTCAATTTTTATAGTAATTTAACCTGAATTAACACCTTTGAAATTCTCTTTCATGTCTTTCAGAGATTAATAAATCTTCAAAGCTAAACATTTAAAAGGTATTGAATCCTAATTATATTTTTATTTCTAAATTCTTTCAAACATAAAACATTTTAAGATCATAGTTTTGAGCTAATGTCTGCTGGGGACCAGGTGTTCTTAAACTTAAGACCATAAAAACAATAATGTGGCTATGAAGACCCAACCTTCAAAGTCAGATTTCTAGAAAGTCTGAAAATGTAATTCCAGGGCATGTGGAGGCAAAAGCAACAATTCAGTTATTTAGGACCTTCCTACCCATTCCAGGATCAGTTCAGTGCAGTTCAGTTGCTCAGTTGTGTCCAACACTTTGCAACCTCATGAACTGCAACACGCCAGGCCTCCCTGTCCATCACCAACTCCCAGAGTCCACCCAAACCCATGTCCACTAAGTCGGTAATGCCATCCAACCATCTCATCCTCCGTCATCCCCTTCTTTTCCTGCCTTCAATCTTTCCCAACATCAGGGTCTTTTCCAATGAGTCAGCTCTTCGCATCAGGTGGCCAAAGTATTGGAGTTTCAGCTTCAACATCAGTCCCTCCAATGAACACCCAGGACCGATTTCCTTTAGGATGGACTGGTTGGATCTCCTTGCAGTCCAAGGGACTCTCAAGAGTCTTCTCCAACACCACAGTTCAAAAGCATCAATTCTTCAGTGCTCAGCTTTCTTTACAGTCCAACTCTCACATCCATACATGACCACTGGAAAAACCATAACTTGACTAGATGGACCTTTGTTGACAAAGTAATGTCTCTGCTTTTTAATTTTCTGTCTAGGTTGGTCATATACATCAGCTCAAATTTTTATGAATTAGAAACAGCCTAAAATTCACAGTAGAAAATGATTAGATGTAGTTCAGGTGCAAAGTCATTGTGAACCTAAACCAGGAGGTTTAAGAGCCTAATTATGTATTTTCTAATTTTTTAACACATTTTCAATAAATACATTTCTAGTTATATTCATTAAGATAAGTATATAAAATAAGTATAAATACATATCACATGGTTTGTATTTCTCTTCAAGTGTTTAAATTTAACAGGTGCAAAAGTTATTAATAGTTTCCTTTCTTATTGTTCTCCTAAAATATATTAGGAAAAAGTGCTACTTAATCTCCTGTGTCTACTTCAAAGAGAAGCTGAATCATCAAAGATATAAATTTTCTGTCTATTTCAGACCATTATTTGTTTTCATGCTACTGTTATGAAAAAGATACCTTATCAAGACTGCTGCTGCTGCCAAGTCGCTTCAGTCGTGTCTGACTCTGTGCGACCCCATAGACAGCAGCCCACCAGGCCCCGCCGTCCCTGGGATTCTCCAGGCAAGAACACTGGAGTGGGTTGCCATTTCCTCCTCCAGTGCATGAAAGTGAAAAGTGAAAGTGAAGTCGCTCAGTCGTGTCTGACTCCTAGTGACCCCATGGACTGCAGCCCACCAGGCTCCTCCATCCATGGGATTTTCCAGGCAAGAGTGCTGGAGTGGGGTGCCGTTGCCTTCTCCCTTATCAAGACTATAGGAACCCAAATATCTTTCATGGGATGAGTTTATAGTAGGTCATTTGCCATTTTTTCTATTCAAGACCCACTTAGCAACATGAACTAGCAATGCAGGAGGGTGTAGAAAGAAAGAAGAGGAGAAAAGAAAGACTGAAACTCTCTACTTTTCTTATGTTCTGAAGGTAAGACATTTCA
This sequence comes from Bos indicus x Bos taurus, assembly GCF_003369695.1. Taxonomy (NCBI): domain Eukaryota; kingdom Metazoa; phylum Chordata; class Mammalia; order Artiodactyla; family Bovidae; genus Bos; species Bos indicus x Bos taurus. The sequence goes on from NC_040092.1 coordinate 53,134,086, forward strand.
TAGAACTCCACAGAATCAAAAAGATTGCTTAAAGGTAATACAAACTGCTTCCAAAAGAAAAAAACCTTACAATGAAACCTAATGAATAACCATTACTGTTCATTTATTGAATGTATGAATCTAAAACACTGAAGACTTCCCAGGTGGTAAAAAAAACCACCTGCCAATACAGGGGACATGTGTTCCATTCCTGGTACAGGAAGACTGCACATGCCAGGAAGCAACTAAGCCAGTGCATCCCAAGTACGAGCCCGTGCTCTGGAACCCGCGAGGCACAACTGCTGAAGCCTGCATGCCCTAGAGCTCGTGTGCTGCAGCATAGAGAAGCCACTGCAGTGAGAAGCCTGCACACTGCAAGTAACAGTATCCCCCTCACTGCAACTAGAGAGGAGCCCCCCTTGCCACAACTAGAGAAAGCCTGCACGCAGCAATGAAGACCCAGCACAGACATGAATAAATAAATAAAAATCAAATAAAACACTGGGTACCTATTATATACTTCAGTTGAGTAAAAGATAACTACATGTTGCAAATCCGGGCAGAGAAAGGAATTAGGCAAAATCAATTTCAACGCTGTACTATGAGTTCCACTAAAGAAGCATGCTGCAGAAGATGAACATGGTCGGCAGTCAGATCCTAATCCAACTTGGAAGATGGAATTAGTGACTTTGCTATGGTTTTTCCTGTGGTCATGTTTGGATGTGAGAGTTGGACTGTGAAGAAGGCTGAGCGCCGAAGAATTGATGCTTTTGAACTGTGGTGTTGGAGAAGACTCTTGAGAGTCCCTTGGCCTGCAAGGAGAGCCAACCAGTCCATTCTGAAGGAGATCAGCCCTGGGATTTCTTTGGAAGGAATGATGCTAAAGCTGAAACTCAAGTACTTTGGCCACCTGATGCGAAGAGTTGATTCATTGGAAAAGACTCTGATGCTGGGAGGGATTGGGGGCAGGAGGAGAAGGGGACAACAGAGGATGAGATGGCGGGATGGCATCACTGACTCGATGGACGTGAGTCTGAGTGAACTCCGGGAGTTGGTGATGGACAGGGAGGCCTGGTGTGCTGCGATTCATGGGGTCGCAAAGAGTCGGACACGACTGAGCGACTGATCTGATCTGATACTCAAACTTGAATGTTGGGTAGAAGTATGCTATGTTGGGTGTAGAACATCAATGGGGGAGGATAATATAATTCCTGTAGGTATCTGCAGAATCCCTACATTGTTTCAACTATGTCAGATGAAATGATGGTATCTTTTTCTTTGTTAGACTACTAAAAAGGCATTCAATATTGTGGGAGAGAATATGGAGGTGGCCATTTGCAGCTGGAGAAAGAAATGTGGCAAATTATGGAAAATACTGCATGCTATACAGAAGTATGGGTTTTACCCACCCAGGAAAAAAAGTTAATAAATGTGAAACTATGGAGGATTTTTATCATCGCTGTGTTTTAGAAAGAACATCCTGGGGAAAACACGTGAGGCTGAATTAGAGATAGATAGGACATAAGACATTTGTTAAGACACAAGAAATAAGAGGACCGAACTAGGACAGGCAAAAATGGAAGAGAGAAGTTGCTAGATATTTCAGGGCAAAGGACAGATGAATGTAGGCCATGAGGAAGAATGTCTACAGTGTTGCTGAATTCACCACCACTTTCAGGGTTTAGTATAGGAAATTGTTTTTAAGTGAGACACTCCAACAAATTTACATAATTAGTGAAAAATCCAATCATTAAAACCAAAACCTTCAATTTAATGGAATGTACACTAAAAAATGTATGCTAAATAAAAACACAGCATAAATTTTTTTGGTAAACTATCAAATGTTTATTTAATTTCCATTTAAAGTATTTTCTACTAAAAATATGTACAAAAATACGTATTCAAAGTTTGAACCAGAAGCATGACAGGCATACATGTACATAAATACAACTGAAATAAATGCAATGCAACACTAACATCATATTGCACCAAAATTTATTCCACAAGAAAACACATGCATCAAGAGTTTCCACCAGATGAATGCACACTTATTTCATAGTATCTTACCACTTACACAAATAGCCCATAAACACCATCTGGTAGTGTGATTGCTGTACCAGAACTCTCCCCAGAGGGCAATCATTAAGCTGTAGAAAAATCCATTTTATTTCACATATCACATGCTGGTATAGGTATCAGTGCCAGAGAATCCTAAGAAGCACTGCACACTCCACAAATGAAAGTCCCTTTGCATCATTTGAATTTTCATAAATATCTTAGTACTTCTATTGTCTTGGAATACAGATGCAGAAAAGGAATTTTGCACCGTAAGAATTTATCAATGGATACTGTGTAAAATGTGTATAAAATACACACAGTCCCATTTGCCAAGGTTCACAATCACAATGCTAAGAGGCAGAAACACTGCCGCAGATGAGGACCAGTGAGAATGGTGAGGCTCTCTCCCTCCGCCCGACTTCTCGACTTCTCGTTCTTCTACTTGAGAGCATCAGGCCAACCCCACCTCCCTCCCTCTTCCAATCAGAGAAACATTCCAAGGTCTTGGGGAATGCATTCCAGACCCAAGTTAATGGATTAGGCTGGCTGGCTGGTCTATTCATTACAATCTAAGCCAGATCAAAGAGACAGCTGCCGACACAGCCCTCCAGGGTAACCGAACTCTTTTCCCACTGGGCTAAATTGATTCCCTTGGTGCAAATTACTGGTTCTTGCCAGAGACTATGAAAGACATTTAAATACATTCACATATAGTACCTAATAATATGTTAATGAACATACCAATACATATGGATATTTTCTGTCCCTTGATAGTTGAAAAAGAAATTATTGTTACCAGGTCAAATCTGAACAAAAAATTCACTAAACCCATTTTTCATAGGGTCGATACAGTTATATATATACAAAAGACAACATGAAAGATTCAAAATGAAATGAATTCTGAGTCAATAAGTAAAAACCATCTCTACCAGTGCATTGCTACCGTCTATGAAAACTAAAACCCAAGCACAACAAAGCCCAGCATCAAAACTTTGATAGCAAACTAGGAAAAATTAAGTTCTCAAAGCATCCAGTACAAGAAGTCCTTTGATTTTCCTCTTTGTGACTTGTATTTATTATAAAACTGCAGGTAATCAACATGTAGTATCAGTTAAACAATTCTACACCACGTTTGTCCACCCTAAGAGAAGACACTGCATTACATGGTAATAAGCAATGTTTTTGTTTTGTTTTGTTTTTAATACAAAACATTCAATGCTTATGTTTGCAAAGTTCCCCAAATACTGAGAGGTACCACTGAAAATTCATTACTATAGTGCTATAATCCATCTACAAAAAGATAAAAATTTGGGGCAAATGCCTGTGTTCACAATAAGCAAGAATAGAGTGATATGCCATTCTTAGAACATGGATATTGTCAAAAGATGAACCCTGTTTTCAAGATATAAGCATCAATAGTTTAGTTCTAGATTTATAACAGTAGTAATAACATTCACAAGGGAAAACCATTAGATAAAACATTTCTCCAAAAAGAGGATCGAAATAATCCCAGACTTTAAAAAACAAAGAAGAAATAATTCTAGACCACTTAAAATCTTTGAAGGGTTCTTGTGGTTTGTGTGAAAACCATAGTTATATGCTTCCAGAGCAATTAAAAAGTGCTGTGTGGTAGTGTTTGAAGTAATTGACATACACAGTAGTTTAATGTAGATAATTTCTATTCTATTATAATCATACATTCATTTGAAACAATCTGTGTTTTACTTTTCCAAAGTATTTTTACTTTATAGTCCATTAGTCAGTGAGTGAAGATTTGGAATGAAGGAGGAATGTAAGGGAAAAAATAATTCAGAAATCCTTTAAAATAAGACAGTTCAAACTCAAACCAGGGAACCGTACTGCATCACCCTCTAGTGCACTGTGAATGTGTTTCCAAGTGTGCACAGAAAGATGCTAATCAGTAGAAATAAGCTGAGTCCAACTTCACAATCCTCATTTAAGTCAGGCCTCTCAAACCCAACCAGCTACACAGCTGTGACATCCAAAGGCCTAAACTGTTTTCCCACAAGATTCTGTGCAAAATACCCTGTTGCACAAAGTACTCAAATACAGTCACTACTGCAAATGAGATAAATAACTGTGCATTGGTCTTTTTTTTGTCTCTCTCTCTAGCTTTCAACATGCCCTTTAGAGGCTTCAACAAGAGGTAACAAGAGTCCTTGTTAGGACTCAGGAAGCAAATCTTCTAACCAAGAAAATTAATTCACTTGAAAGTCATACTTTCAAAAATAAAATCAGTAGTGTATCTGTTGAGGGAAAAACGTATGCTCACTTTCAAACCAGTGCATCCATCTGTATGGGCTCCCAGACATCTAATGTTCCACAGTTTCTCTTTCTTGAGAGATCGTTATCTATAAAACTGTTAAGGCAGTTATTGATACTATAAATGTACCCTTGGTCCAAGTAGCCAAAACACACACAGGTAACAGATAGCTATCTGGAGATTGTAACCATCCTCCACCAATATTTTAAAGCCAATGGTAACAAAGAGAAGGTTGCCGGGACTCCTAAGTACCCACAACTAACCAAAGTGGTAGCTTCATGCTAAGAATATCAAGTAATTGTGTAAAAGTAAATTAAGGCTCACTCTTATTTTGAAAATAACTTGTCAAAAAAAACGAAAAATAAAAAGAATCGCTGATTAACTAAAAGGAACAGAGAAATGCTTCAAAAATATCACTTATCCTGATGAGGTGACAATATCTCACAACATATGGAAAATTGATGAACTTTCTGTGAGACCATAATGAACACCTTTGTGAATTTGTATCAGATCTAAAAATAGATCAAGCATTTATTTTTAGATGCCAGCTAATTTCTAAATGCAACAGAAAGAAGAAAGGATTATCTCTCAAAATTGGCTATTAAAATATCTTCTTAAGTACAGTACTAATAATACCTAGAGGTTACACTTTTAGGTAATATATATATTGAGATATGTTAAAAATAGTTTATCAGAAAATTAACCTAAAATACATTTATAGGTAATAAACTCTGTCCATGGGATTTTCCCAGCAAGAATACTGGAGTGGGTTGCCAGGCCCTCCTCCGGGGGAATTGCCTGACCCAGGGATCAAACCCACATCTCCTGCATGGCAGATAGATTCTTTATTGCTGAGCCACCAGGGAAGCCCTAATAATTATTTTATACATAAATAATGTAAACAGAAGCTGTCAAAATGACTCATTATCTACTCTAATTTGCATCCACCGTGAGCTTCTCGTCAGTTACACAATGACATGCTTTGATTCCTGACTTTGAATGGTTAGGAAAGTTAGGAAATGTAGCTCTGTAAACATGATCAATACCAACATACAGCATATTACACAGGGTAAAATGAAGCAGGGTTTAACTAAAATCAAATTTCTTGACTCATCTGCATTCAAATCTCAAATATCTCCATATTTCTTTCCAAACTAAGAAAAAGAGCTACAATTAAAATCTCATTCATTGTTTTCCTATCATTCAGAATTGACACATAAAATGTCAAAAGTGCAACTCTCTCCTTATATACTACATATAATATGTATTAGGAGAAAGCCACTCTATAGTTACAAAGAGATAATTTAATTAACTCACAACTATATTCCTTAAAAAATATATCCAACAAATATCCCATGCTTATTTCTAGTGGAAAAAGGAGTGAGAATCCTTTGTTCTCTCTCACAGGGACAGATGCAGATTTTGTAGGGCCAGAAATAAATATATAATTTTGCCAATCTTCTTCAAGAAAAGTAATACAAAATTCTTAATGCAAAATGAGATACAGGACCCTAACAAAGGCATGTCTAAGTGACAGGCACTGAACCTTACATTTCATTAGCTTTTAGGGGTATTTGTGTACAGCAGTTAATTTTTACAAATTTCTCTGACTATATTGCATAATGTTAGACCAAAGTATTGCTACCTCCAATCACATACTACCTTTCATTTCCTGCTACTCTCTATCAGCTTCTATCTTTTCATAACCCATTCCTTGACTGTAAGAAACCAGCTACAGGTCAAAGGTACGCCCTTTTTCAGTTAGCATTACATACATCTCAAATACTAGAGATAATGAGTTTCCTGAAGACTGATTCAGTTCAACATGGAATTCTATTGAGTTATGTAATTTTACTCATGTTAACCATTTGTTGATATATCAAATAGCAATGGGGAAACAATTGTACCAGACACACAAAACAGTCTAGAAACTTCCTTCAACATATATTATCTTAGTGTTAGAGAAACTCTCATGAGCTGCTAATGTAACCTAATACTCTGCCCTAATTTTGCACCACACAAATGGGATAGATACAGTACAAGTATGTATGCAAATATGTATATATTTTACATATGCAAATGTGTGTATACATATTGTTATATGTATATAACAATCTACTGTTTATGTTTGGCCATCTTTTCTAAGACAAATCTTTAATCTCCTAATGAAAGACAAGAAGGGAGTTTATTTCTAGCTGACCAAGACACCATTTATAACGGTCAGTTTTCTTCATTACACAGAAGAAAAAAATCTCAGAAAAATAATCCAATATTTTTTAATGGGGGTCAAAAACTTTTACTGAAATATTCATAATTGTGTGAGGAGAGTCATTCCATTTCATCTATCAGAGTGCTTGAGCTTTGGAAGTCATTACTAGGTCCATTTAATTCATAATTAAACACTTGAGAATCTATGTTCCAAAAAAGCAGAACATTTGAAAATGTTATATTAGTTGTTGTAAACTATACTGGCTACTTACACTTTTTGCATTATAATAAACTGATAAAATGTATCTAAACATTTGAAAATGTACATTGGTACAAATATATCACATGCAAAAGTTCAATATATAAAATATATATATGAGAAAATTTTTCCTAAAGATATGAGAAAAAATTATTTAGTATAAAAATACACATATACAAAAAAGTGTGTAGGAGAGTTTTCAAACTAGAATCTGCTTGACATAAAACCATTACGAATAAATGTTGTGAATATTAAATGAATGATTACAGAAGGTCTGTGTCTTGTCATGATGTATCTTAAGAATAAGTAGAAATACAAATTAATCATCACTTTAAAAAAATTGCTGACTTTCCATCTCATTAAAATGGCATTACAATTAGAAATTTAACAATGATAAAATCATTTTTTAAAATGATGAAAATAATGTGTAATCTAGTCAATTTGTATAATGATATATTTAAAAGAGAAAGTGAAAGTGAAGTCACTCAGTTGTGTCCAACTCTTTGTGACCCCATGGATGGTAGCCTACCAGGCTCCTCCATCCACGGCATTCTCCAGGCAAGAGTACTGGAGTGGGTTGCCATTTCCTTCTCCAGAGGATCTTGTCCCAACCCAGGGATCGATCCTGGGTCTCTGGCATTATAGGCAGACGCTTTACCATCTGAGCCACCAGGGAAGTCCTTTAAAAGAGAAACTAGAACCAAAACTAAAGAAAAAATAAAATGAGGAGACCTATCTGTCACTGTTGATATAAGCACATTAACCTCAGGAATAATCCAGAAGTATACAAACTTCTCCATGATGCTTCACCATTATTTTTTTCCATTGGGGGGAAAAAAAATTCCAGAAGAGTTTTCTGGTTTAGATTATATGGGCCTAGACTAGAAAAAATAGTATACAAGAAATTTGTTTTTACTTTTAGCAACTATTTAGTGGGAAGAGACATAGACAAATGGGTAAAAGAAGTATAAATTTCACATCCAGTTTTAAGAACCCATGGTAAGAGAAAAGGAAGGAATTTTTGTAAATTCATTTAAAGACCCAAACACTAGGTTTGGGCAAAAAAATTTCAATCTCAGATATATATTAAATTGAAATTTAATTAATCAAATTTTGAAATTGAAATTAATAAACTGAAAGTTAATGAATTGTAATTGCCTCAAATTATCAACTGTCTATGAACCCAATATCCGTTACTAATTTTAATCAGTATAATTTTTCCAAAAATTCTTTTTTTCACATGGACAAAAATTAAAGAATGAAAAATATTCTGGCTGTGACTATTCAATCCAAGACTTGAGTAAGAGTTAAGAAATTTCATTATATTATTCTTATTTGAAAATTCCCCAATGTTTTCTAAACCTGGCATAATAATACCTGCCTGAATATATACACTGCATGCAGTTTCTTTGAGTGAATTTCTTATTAGTTATCTCTTTCACAAGTTGAATGATAATTAAGGTGAAGAGATTACTGACCAATCCTAAATGCAGAAATGGAAAATTTTTTAGAAACATCAATTGTAAATCTTATTTAGCGGTGACATTTCTTCCTTAGCATGCGTGCATGTTGTCACGTCCAACTCTTTGAGACCCCATGGACTGTAGCCTGCCAGGCTCCTCTGTCTGTGGGATTTCCCAGGCAAGACTACTGGAGTGGGTTTCTGTTTCCTTCTTCAGGGGACCTTCCCAACCCAGGGACTGAACCCAAGCCTCCTGCATATGTCTTTTCCTAATTGATCTGGACAGTTTTGCCCAAAGAGAAAATGTACAAACTGTCAAAATTCATCACCGCGTAAAAACAGCTATGAAACTAAAATATTATTCAGAATCACTAACAATGTATACAGATCTATAGATCTGGGCAATATATTTTGGACATTTTCTCTCTTGGTGATTTCTGTCTTCTGTTGATATTGTTAACTTGAAGATTTAAAATGCACATATTTAGATAAATTTATCAAAGAGTAAATTATTAGTGAAACACATGACTGTGCTTAAGAGAATTTAATACCAAACCGACTATTGCTTTACTCTAAGAAAGGTGCTACATCCTCTCCTGATCAATTAGGCTACCATGAAAACAAAATGGCATGTATCCATGGAGCTTCCTGATAATGAATGAATAAAAAAATCCTAACAATATTCTCAAGAATATTTTTTGCTTAAACATAATTCCTGGATTTGCCTCCTAAACAATAACCCCTAGAAGCTCTTCTTTAATGGATTCATTAAAATTAGGCATACCCTCTCTGTTCTTTGTTCAAAATGCTCTGGATACAATCCATTAAAACATGAATGATATCTAAGTTGGTATCTATGGGAAGCAGTGCTATGCCCACGTAAAATAAATTTCTTTCCACTGTCCATAACGATGGCACACACTTTTCTTTACCCAAAAGAGTAGAAACAATTTTCACAGTACAGTCATCTACAGTACATAAAAATTGTTTTTACAAAACCCTTATATGCAGAAAACATCTCAGTCTTCAGTTTGAAGGTTCTTAGCCATAAGATATCTTACAGACAAAGATGACTAGAATTGTACATTCTACAGTCTTTTCCCCTAACCTCAACAGGTAGGTATAGGGAACTCAATGATCATACGAACTTATGGTATATCTACATATCAGCTTTCTAGAACTACATGGAGTAATAGTAACTAAATTTCTTAGTAACCACTTTGAAAACACTGGAAAATTAAATAGAAATAACCAATTCCTTTCATCCATCCCCATAGTTGCAATCCTCTGGATTTTCATAAAATGGAGTGAAGATCCATTTTTTTGTTTGTTTGTTTCAGCCTTTGGACAGAAACAAAGCCAAGGATTGAATGCCAAGATTTCAAATGCATTAATTCATAATTTATGACAATCTTCTTCTGGCACAACTTCCAGTATTATTTGTAATGTTCTGGTTATAATGTCTACAAAGAAATAAAGAAGACAAATTTAAAATGCATGGATGTCAGAAATGCATACAAACAACAAAATGCAAGTTATCTGGGGTTGAATATTGAAAACCCACAACCACCTATTTCATAGAGCACTTTCAAGAAATATTTATTTCATTAGAATCCTATCATGTTCAATTAATTTACTTGTCACCTCTGTAACTTCCTATGATGGCTTCTCAGCAAGAGTACATTAATATTTTGTGTTCAGATAAAGACTTTTATTCATGAACCAGGAGGCTGAGAATCTTTTGAGACAATCGGACCAAGGTATAAATAAATGTTCAAAACTACACTTCATCTTGAGTCTAAAATTGGTTTGTTGTTTTTGCACCTACGAGAGTACATCCAATTCTGCAGCAAAATCAGAAGAATCAGAATATAATTTCCAGTCTCAACTTGTAGTATGTTATTGAGCAAAACATATTATCTCCTAGGTAGGGCCTCATTTGCTTCATCAATAGAATGAGGGACCTGGGAATGACATCAGCAAGACAGAGGGCAGGGATGCTTATCTTCTCCCCCTAAACCAAGCAAACAAAAAAAGAAAACCAAGAACAATAAACAGCTACAAATGGAAGAAAACAGCTCAGGCAAAGCTCTAGACAATAAAGAAGCAGTAGCAAAAAGCATGGCGAGCTCAAAAATCAAGGATGGCCACATGGGAAAATAAAGGGAGCTTTTTGCCCCCATTATCCCATTTCCCTGGAGGGAACTGCTAGGCACCAGAAGGAATCCTTTCAGAGGAAGGTCACCACATGAGGAGGAGAGCAGAAGGACCACAGCAAGCCTCACCATCATGGGTGTTAGCAGCTTTGGGTACAAGGGTCTCAGTCTTCAGTGATGCTGACCCTAGCTGATGGAGCAGTCTGTAGCATCAAGGCTCTGGGCTCTGGATCTACTCCCAGAGGCTGGAGCTGTTGCCAAAGTGAGACCTACCCTCAAGGGGCCCAGTTGTTGCCATGCCCCACTCTCACAGATTGGTACCACAGCACACCTCCCCATATGAGACCAGAGCCGCCACTGTTCTTTGCCCACCCCAGTCCCAAGCTTTGCTCCACCATTACCAAGGCAACCTTCCTGGCCTGAGCCCTGCCTTGGCAGGTAGTGGGGGTTAAGACTCAGATCCATCATTGCTGGGACTAGGCTGCCTGTACCCTGAGCTTCACCCCTATCCCAGGTTGAGGCTCTTGAACCATCACTACCAGGAGGGCTACCCATCAGGTTTCAAGTCAGGGCTCTGACTCATCAAGGCTGGGACCAGGCTACCACTGCCCTGAACCTCCCATCCCAGCTTGAGGCTCTGAACTGCCACTGCCAGGGCCTTGCTACCACTGCCCTGTGCCCAGTTCCCCAGAGTCTCAACACAGAGCTCTAGCCAACAACTACTGGGGCTGTACCACTCTATCCTGTGAGTGTTCTGCATGGTGGGGAGGGGTGCGGGCAGACTGGAGACTTCAACCTACCACTCCAAGGCTGTACCACTACTGCATTCTGCCTTCTGAGCCCAAGCCACCAGTGCACCTTGTCACCCCAGGGCCCTTGTCACCGCCATATTCCCTCCCCTCATCACAAGTCGCAGCAGAGAGCCTGTGAAACCCAAGGACCAGTTCCACAGGCTACGCACACATGTCGACACCCTACACACCTGTGCCATGCCCACCGCAACTGTGCCTATGCTCCAGGACCCTGGCACTGTAGTAGTTCCACGAGTGCCTGGTCCTATGACCCCTAGCTCTGAGAGTCAGCACATCAGACCAGGCACCAAGAGGGGTCTCCTCAACTAGACCTCTCCCATAGGCAAAGAGCAACCTCAGACTCCGAAGATACTAATAGCCCCATCTGCTGCCTGTCCTCTGTAGCCTTAGGCATAAAAGACCCCCTATTCTGGCCAAGGTCAGCCAGTGCAGTAGCATGGAGTCTGAATCACTGTGCCTCCTCGGGAACCAAAGACACTGCATCTCACCCAGCAAGTGCTCTCATAGCTACCTCCGGGGGAAAGGCTTTCCCTACTGAAGCCAGTCTGAAAAGGCCAGAAGAGATGACTTCACCTCAAAGGCATAAACATCAGCACAAACCCATCAAAAATATGAAGGAAATACGACACCACCAAAATAATGCAATACTACTCCAGTAACTGACCCCAAGTAAATGGAGGTCTGTGACCAAACTGAAAAAAAAAAAAAAAACTGAAAATAATGATTTGAAAGAAGCCAAGTGATATACGAGAGAATACAGACAAGTGAATGAACTCAGGAATAGTACATGAAGAGAATGAGGAATGTAACAAATAGAAATCATTTAAAAAATCAAGAAACTCTGGAGAATAAAATACATGAAAGGAAAAATGTGATAGCTTCAACAGGTAGGCTCAAAAGAATCTGTAGGCTTCAAGACAGATCTCTTGGTGTTACCTAGTCAGAGGAGAATAAAGAAATCAAAATAAAAAAGAACCAAGCCTATATCAACTGTGGAACATGATCTAAAGAAAGAATATCCATATTTTGGGAATCCCAGAAGAAGAGAAGGAGAAAGATACAAAAAATTTATTTAAAAATATAATGGGGAAAACTTTCAAATCTGGGGAGAGATATGGCCATAGTATTGGTATGAGAAGTTCAAAGATTCCCAAACAGATTCAACCCAAAGAGATCTTTATTGGATGCATTGTAGTGAAACTCTCAAAAATCAAGGACACAAAGAAAATCTTGAAAGCAGCAAGACAAGAAAGAATCATCACATATGAACGAATCTTGATATGACTATCAGCAAATTTATCAGCAGAAATCTTACAGAGATTGGGATTGGGATCCCAGGACAGAATGGGATTATATATCCAAAATACTCAGAGGAAAAAAAAAAACTACCACCAAGAATACTTTACCCAGAAAAGCAATCATGAAGAAATGAAGGAGAGATAAAGACTTTCCCAGACCAACAAAAGCTGAGGGAATTTGTAGCCATCAGACATTCCCTATAAGAAATCCTATTAGGAGTTCTTTAAGCTGAAACAAAAATACACAAATCAATAACATGAAAATATATGAAAATATGAAGAAGAGGGAACACTTCCAAACATTTTATGAAGCCAGCATTGCCATGATGGGCTTCCCTGATGGCTCAGTGGTAAAGAATCTGTCTGCAATGTAAGAGATGCAGGTTTGAACCCTGGGTCAGGGAAGATCCCTTGGAAGAGAAAATGACAGCTCATTCCAGCATTCTTTCTGAAGAATTCCATGTTCGGAAGAGCCTAGAGAGCTACAGTCCAAAGGATTGCAAAGAGACACTATGCAAAGAGAGTGACTGAGAACAATTACCCTGAAACTAAGTACAGACAAAGACCCCGAAGAAAAGAACATTACAGACAAATATTTCTGGTGAATACAGATGTAAAACTTCTCAACAAAATATTAGCAATCCAAATTCAACAACACATTAAATGGATCATTCACCAAGATCAAGGGGGATTTATCTCTGGAATGTAAGGATGCATTCAATATAGTAATGAAAGTTCTAGCCAGAGCAATTCAGAGAAGGCAATTGCAACCCAGTGCTCTTGCCTGGGAAATCCCATGGATGGAGGAGCCTGGTAGGCTGCAGTTCATGGGGTCGCTAGGAGTCAGACACAGCTGAGCAACTTCACTTTCACTGTTCACTTTCATGCATTGGAGACGGAAATGGCAACCCACTCCAGTATTCTTGCCTGGAGAATCCCAAGGACAGGGGAGCCTGGTGGGCTGCCATCTATGGGGTCGCAGAGTCGAACACGACTGAAGCAACTTAGCAGCAGAAGCAGCCAGAGCAATTAGGCAGAAAAAAAAAAAATAATAAAAGGCATCCATGTCAAAAACAAAGAAGTAAAATAATCTCTGTTCACAGACAACATGATCTTATATATAGGAAACCCCAAAGACCAGTAAAAAGCTGTTGGAACTAATAAATGAATTGCAGTAAAATTGCTGGATATAATACCAACACATAGAAATCAGTTGCATTTCTATACATTAACAATGAATTATCTGAAAGAGAAATTAGAAAGCAATCTCACTGACAACAGTATCAAAAATTAAAACAACTAGGAATAGATAAAACCAAGGAGGTGAAAGATCTATACACTAAAAACTACAAGACTAATGAAAGAAATTGAAGAAGACAAACCAATGGAAAGATACCCTGTGTTTCTAGGTTGAGAGGAGGTCATACTGGGGAAATGTCCACATAACCCCAAGTGATCTAAAGATTCAATGCAATCTCAATCACAATTCCACTGATATTTTTCACAGAAGAAAAAAAAAAAAAAAAAAACTATCCTAAAATTTGCTTAGAACCACAAAGTAATCCTAAAAGATCAGGAGAAAGCTGGACACATTATAATACTTGATTATATATCAAGCTATATTATAAATAGAACAATCAAAAGAGTATGGTGTTGTCATAAAAACAGGCCTACAGATCAGTGGAACTGAATGAAGAGTCCATACATAAACTCCCATGTATACAGCCAACTAATTTTTGACAAGAAGGCCAAGAGAACGGACAGTTTCTTCAATAAATGTATTTGGGAAAACTATATATATACACGCCAAAAAAATAAATGAATAAGTAATATAAAACTTAACTTATACCTAATACCGCTCACAAAGATTGACTTAACATAGATCCAAGATTTAAACCTAAGATCTGAAAACATAAAATTCCTAGAAGAAAACATAGGGAAAAAGATCCTTGATATTGGTCTAGGCAATGATTTCTTGGATAAGTTACCAGAAACACAGGCAACAAAAACTTGTTGATTGTCCAGGAAAGCTGCAGGCCAGTGGCCTCCAACTGCATCCCTACCCATATAAGGTCTTTGGCTTTCGGGATAAATCAGTCCCACAATAATTCTTTAAATAAAGTTGAGCTACTGAGTCTGCATTTGATATTCTTAGTTATGTAAAGCCAAACAGCAATTGTAGGATTTTTAGCTTTGCCTTTCATGTTCAGAAATTGTTTTTGAAATCAGATGAAACAACTTCTGACCCTGCAAATCTGATTTACCCAATCATGCCTGGTACAAGCACAGGAGCTACAGCCAAATGTGAATAAGCCTACTGAAGTATTGGCACAAAACCAAGCTTTCCCAGAAATCATAATAAGAATAACAGTATTTACGTTTTTTTGAAAAGCCTTCAAAACCCTTTCACAGGCCTGGCTACATTTCACCCTTACAGTGAAGATGGTTTGACCTCCTGAGAAATCTAGACAAGCTTAAACTCATTGAAAAGCTTGCACTGCAGGTTTCACGAGGAGTCTGTCAAATGCATGCAGCAGCTTTCAGTGAAATACCATAAACAAACTATCACGACACACTGTATGCAGACTATGCTCTCAGGACTCTGATTTTGCAAAATCACTGTCCACCACAACGGACTACAGTCACTCTGCTGGTGCTGCCCAGTGTGATCCTCTATAACTCAAGATTCTGTTTAAATACAGCTGTCCTCCACATCATGCCCGGAGCCAGAAGCATCAGCTTCCAGTCATCCCATTCAGTCTCAGCTGGGATGAGGTTTGACTGATAAAGAGAGGCAGCCAAGTAAAAGGGCTGCGGGGAAGCCTGGCTGGGCTTTGCTGGCTCTAGCTAGCTCCATGAATTTCACTACATCGGTGGGGTATCTGCTCCTTTTTCCTTGGGTGAGAAGCTCGTGCCTCTGTAAATAAATAAATAAAGATCCAGAAGAATTAAACACTCCGTCACAGATGGCGGAAAAAAGCTCTCTGCACATCCGACTGTTCCCTTAAGAGCACGTTTTTTTCTTCTCATCCCAGGAACGCTGTCAAATGAAACGTGGTTCAATACTGGCATCCTGTGGCCACAGAAATTCATCAAGTCTCTGAAACTCAGCTCCTCCGGGTCTGCAGTTCCCTGGCTATCTGAACTCAGCAGTCTACCTCCCTGTTTTCTGAATGTTGTTCTGGCGACCTCTTTTTTTTTTTTTTAATGGAAGCATCCTCGGTAAGATGGGTTTTGATAAACTATCATTTCACAGGGCTAATCTGTTCATGTATATTTGGGTGAAAATATGGTATCAAGGCTAAAGAATGTTCCCCAACAGAACAATCTGATGTTAAATCTGTACACAGGGCACCAAGCAGAGGCTCTCTGGCCTCTGAGTTCACACTGAGTTTCTCTCGCCCCAAACAGAAACAGTCGGGAGAGGAGGTGAGACAGTGGTTCAGACTCTGCTGTGTTGTCTGTGTGTGTGATTTGTTTTGGCCAAAGGCTAGGAAAATACTTGCTACAGTTGCAATAAATATTATGAACTTTCTTTATTTTACTACAAGAATGCTGCCTAAGAGGAAAATCAAACAAAATTACGGAGGATTGTTGCTTTTTGCAGACTCACTTTCAAGGCAGCTATAAAGATAAAGGGTTACAATGATCGCAGTTTAGAGGCAGATTTGCCACGCTCCCTGGTAAGACTCAATGGCGTTGTTGAGAACCAAATAACCATTATGGGACTACTACTACTACTGCTACTTTCACAAATGGCTAACACTACATTTCGAGTCCTTGGAGATGTTCAAAACGCTATTTGAGACAGAAAAATAACAGAAAACTTCAAAATTACATGAGCACGGAAAAACATCAAAGGAGCAAGCAGGAAAATCAGTAGTTAATATGCACCAGCAAAGAAATGAAAGAAAATATGCACATGTTAGCAGAAGGAAAGCTTTGTTAGCGTTGGCTGACTACAAACAGGAGGGACAAAATGTTTATTCGATAGGGGAAGTAAAAGGAACTCCTTCTCTCATGTAATCTCTCTCATTGTTCAACTCTAAGGCAACCTGCTCTTCCTAAAATTCTCAAGGTTTACCATGTGTTCAGGGATTTTAATTGTCTTTAGCTAGTTATTCTGCAATGGACAAAGACCTCCCAGTGGTAAATACTCATCTACTCTGAAAATTAATAATGAGCAATCCTAATGGTAAATATCGTGTAACAAGACTTGGATTTTTTTTTTTTTTTTTCAGAAAAAGCTCTATATTTACTGCCTACAGCAGAGAAAACTTTACCAAAGCTATTCTACAGAAAACCAGTGTGATCTGACAAGAAACAAGGATTAAATACACTGCTAGGCAAACAGTGTTGCCCTGTTAGCATTGAAGAACCTAACTTTTACCGTAACACTTCTTTGGGGAAGAATGTTGCTAGCTAGGAAACAAAATGCAGGTATAAATAGTAGTATAAGGTCTAATGATATCAAATACCAAGCTAATAAAAGGCAGTAGCTTAAGTCTATGTTAAAGGACTAGCTTCTAAATGAGTTTGTACAGCACAGTAGAGATGCAAAATGTACATAAAGTTGTTTGTTTTTTTATATTTAGTAACACTGACATTATTTATTAATAATTTTACCAGAACTCTCCCTGAACTTTTCACTAGACTTTAAAAAATTAATGATGGTAAAGTAAGTAAATTAAAATGAATGAGAAGAACAAAAGAGGATTTCTAAACTCACCAGCAAGAACACATTTGCTCCTCTGGATATATTTTTACTTCTTTCTCTCTTCCCCCAGGCACCCAGTATAAAAAGAGCATGAATTTGAAGTCCAGAAGCTATGGCTTCAAATCGCAGCTTAATAACATGGAAACATATACACTGCTGCTGCTGCTGCTGAGTCACTTCAGTCGTGTCCGACTCTGTGCGACCCCATAGATGGCAGCCCACCAGGATGCCCTATCCCTAAGATTCTCCAGGCAAGAACACTGGAGTGGGTTGCCATTTCCTTCTCCAATGCATGGAAGTGAAAAGCGAAAGTGAAGTCGCTTAGTCATGTCCGACCCTCAGCGACTCCATGGACTGCGGCCTTCCAGGCTCCTCCATCCATGGGATTTTCCAGGCAAGAGTACTGGAGTGGGGTGCCACTGCCTTCTCCAAACATATACACTACCATATGTAAGATAAATGGCCAGAAAGAATTTGCTGTGTGATTCAGAGAACTCAAACTAGGACTCTGTAACAACCTAGAGGGGTGGGAAGAGATGAGAGGTGGAAGGGAGGTTCAAGAGGAAGAGGACATGTATGTACCTAATATACATGACTGATTCCTGTTGGTGTATGGCAGAAACCAATACAATATTGTAAAGCAATTATCCTTCAGTCAAAAAGAAATAAATTAAAAAAAAAAAATGCTACATCTTCCTGCATTCTGGTTGTCCTACCTGGGTATAGAAATCAACAAATTCATACATGGATCTTGTGGAGGAAATGAAAGAGATGATGATATAAGAGAGAATCTCCCAGCCCCTGACAGAGGGTTAGGCTTTTGATGGCTTTTGGCAGAGGCTATTCCTAAGTCCTCTTCCTACCTACTGATTTACTGTATTTTCTCCTCCCTCAACACACCTGGTCACCAAGTTCTGTTGATTTTTCATCTTTAATATCTTTCATTTTCCTCTGGACCCTGCCAACATCACCTGTATTCAGACTTTTCTCAGTTCAGTCAGGATTACTGTGATAACCACTAATCACTACTCTTGAGAATGTCTTCAGCCTCATGCTCTCTATTCCATCCTCATTGTCCCTATCATCAGGATGACTTTTGTAAAGTACAAATCTGCCCAAGTTGGAATTCTAGGTCTTCTACTTAATATCTTCATGACTTGGAACAAGTTATATGGATTCTTCCATACTATAACTCAAAATCTATAAAATATGGATAAATTTTTCTAGCTCAGAAAGTTGATATAAGGATTAAATATGGTAATATATATATATATATATATATATATGTTAACACAAAAAATCACTCAATAATTGTCAACTGCTCTTCTTTTCTTGATCATTCTTGCTGTTCCTGTGATTCTCCATGATTCACGAGTTGGGCAGTGTTATAATAAAAGAAACCATGATACTTGAGAACTTTTCAGACTCTACCTGACCCCCCACCAAATCTCACACCACTCATTAAGTAGTGTGTTATCATATAGAATCAATAAACTGCATTCAGCCCAGGATAAAAACAATTAGGTAAGTGAGGGATTCAGTATAACAATTAGGTTGTTTATAGTACTGCTGATAAAAATTCTATGCAAAAATTGGTTCTCCTAAGAAGTGATTAAAGAAAATCAAACTAAATACCCTCAAAGGATGCAGTGACTCTACCCTAAATATCCTTCCTGCCTTTTCTAGAATGCATTAATATATTCAAACTAGCAGTTTCCCAAGTGGTATTTTCAGACTTTAAGGTGTGTATCATATATGTACACAGAGATGGGCTTTCTACAACACAGTCTCTCAAAGGCCCTAAAACTGCTTAAAAGTCTTACCTGACATTCTTCGGAACCACTTGGGTTTCTTGTCCCATATAATAAAGAGATAGTAGGCAGGAATCCCAGTCAGAGTGATGATGAAGCCAATCCCTGTACTAAATGGGTCTGAGTAAAGGGAAAGGGCAACCATGAAGAGACACGTGAAGGAAAACAAAGCTGGGATGAACAGCGGCACCTGGAACATAGCAAAAAAGAAAACCACTTCAAACGTGGCTTGAGAGACAGAAGGTAGATTCAAGTTGAGCATTGCAGTCATGTGATCAGGTGATACACTTTGATCATGCAACCAGGTGACAGGCACCATCCTACTTACCTTTCTATGAAAATCTCTTGACTAGGGCACAGAGCAGATACTGATTTAAAAACACTCTTTTAAATTAAAAATAAATCTTTGGGTAGAACAAAATCTAAGGATAAATAAGTGTGTTTCATTAGAGATGCTCTGTTTGAATTATTTTACTAGTTAAGTACCATTATGATTTACGTTTCTGATTGTAAAAGATTGCTTCTTTGATAATTATGATTAGAATCCACTTTAATGTAGAGCCAAGAGCACAGGCTGCTTGTTACATGTTAAAGCCTTTCAGTGCATATTGATTTTCTGTTGGAGATTCACAATACGAACTGACAGGGATAAAATAGGCCAACTCCTATTCAACCACTAATAAAGATGTCACCGGCATTAGGTAATGAATATAATTAGAAACAAATTCTGACAACATGATGGACAACAGTATCTGTGTTATTTCTCAAAAGCAAATACATAGTGAGTTCAAATCAAACCATGAACATTCAAGGCTGAAGGAGATGAGAAGCATGTTCATCAGCCTTCCCAAAAGGAAATGCTTCGTTATGGTAAATGGACATTCTATTAAGTGGTAAATTCAGACATCTTCACTTTTGTATGTATTTTACATCTTTATTACTTCTGGAGTGCATGATGCGGAAAAGGGGCAATGTAACAAGTCATAACATTCAAGAATACTCAAAATGCCTTTTTTGAAAAGCAGCATCCTTTTTGGAGGCTTCCCTAGTAGTGCTAGTGCTAAATAATTGGCCTGCCAATGCAGGAGATGCAAGAGAAGCAGTTTTGATCCTTGGTTTGGAAGACCCTCTGGAGAAGGAAATGGCATCCCACTCCAGTATTCTTGCCTGGAAAATCCCATGGACAGAGGAGCCTGGCGGGCTACAGTCCATGGGATCACAAAGAGTCAGACATGATTTAGTTATTAAATGACAATAATTCCTTTTTAGAGTATTAATTAGTGATGATTCCATATGTATCTGCCTCACTCTTTCTCCGCATGATTGTCCACAACTATTCAGCATAAAAGAGTAGTCTATACTTTGAATGTATCAGATTAGGCACATTGATGAAAAATCAATGTAACGACCATTTAATGTTAATACTCCTTTTCAAAAGTGCGACATACAAAGCTCAGTACATCACAAACAAACTAATCAACAATTTTTCCAAACTAAAATAAATCCCATATGAAGGCATTACCTGCAAGAGTTAAACGTTTTATTTTAGAGGATTCTGCCCTCTGCCCAAGCTCCTCATCATCAAGTTATGACAGAGAGAGGACCAGATATTAGGAGGAAGATTTATGTAAACCCATGAAGATTGCTGAGGTTACCTTGAAAGGACGATGCATATCTGGGCGTTTGTATCGAAGATAAATCAGCCCAGCAACTGCCAGCCCAATAAAAAGCCACCTGGCAAAACTGAGGAAATTCAGAAGACTGTAGAGGTCTCCAGAGAAGAGCATTATCATTGTCAAAGGGTGCTGGGGGAAGGAAGAGAAAAATCACACTCAGTGAGTTAAAAGGGAACAAACATGATGACAAGCAATAACATCACTACACAATATTATTGTATTTTCCAAATGACTATTTCTACTGATTAACTAGCATCATGATTAAAATCTATACTCCACTACCCTCCTAGCTATATCTTACTCTTTACTCCTACATACACACATACATTGATGTGTTATTTTTCATTGTTTTTCATTAAGAGAATGTGTTTTCCAAGAGTAAAACACAGGACACTCAATAACTCAAAATTTAAAGATCCAGAGGGCAGCGATGGTTAATAACTAACAATAAAAATTAGAAGCGCATCCAATACAAACATTTACAGAAAGCTCTGTGAATGGTGTCTGGTGAGCTCCTGGCTGTGCACACACAGGAGAGACAGCCACGGGGTGACTGTGTGGTCTCCTGAATGCAAAACATGACCTTTCTTTCCCCCACACTTCCTTTCCCCATGTGCCTGCCACGTATGACCCTCAAGACCACAGAAAAGAATGAAGCGCAGAGATCAGCATAGCAAGTCTCTCCAGCTGCACATACCAAGGACGGCATGACTGATAGCAGAAGCTTAAAGGGGAAAAAACCCTCTTCACAGAATAAATACATTCTGTTCCCAAAGTGACGTAAACATCCAGATGCCACACAGAGAGTAAACATATTGACAAAGAAATTTCAAGGAGACATTTTGAAACAAATGAAATTCATGGAGAGAAAAAAAAAAAAAAGGTGTATCAATGCATTCTATGGTGGTCCTGACAGCAGATTCCACCAGAGAAAAATGTTACAAAATAGTAAATAAAAAGGAATATAACATTGCCAATGAGGATTTGCGGACTTGCACACCTTCCACAGTCTTCTGTATCCCACATTTTGCAAATACTTTTCTCTGCTTAAAGAATCCTACAGCTCAAGTTTAAATTGTGGTGCTTTTATTTTTTTCCCTTTAGGCTGCCCTCAAAAGTCTCACTTTTAAGCACAAAATCACTGCAGTGTCTAGGATTTCATCGACTTTTTCTATAAATTTGTATGCATTTCATCATATGGGGCCTCTGATGAGACATCTGGATATTTGGGGACTGTAGCTTTTAGCTCCACTTTCAATAGAATTGGGACTTTTTACTCTATACCATTTTCTGCTGAGGCTCTAAGTCATTGACAAAAGCCCAGGTAATCATTTCCCTTCCATTTCACAAATTTTTACAAAGGTGAAAGAGAAGTGATTTGGTTATTGCTCCAAAGCATCAAAAGTGCATCAGAACTGATAAAGAATTTGCCTACAATGCAGGAGACCCCGGTTCCATTCCTGGGTGAGGAAGATCCCCTGGAGAAGGGATAGGCTACCCACTCCAGTGTTCTTGAACTTCTCTGATGGCTCAGATGGTAAAGAATCCGCCTACAATGTGGGAGACCTGGGTTCAATCCCTGCGTTGGGAAGATCCCCTGGAGAAGGTCATGGAACCCACTCCTGTATTCTTGCCTGGAGAATCCCCATGAACAGAGGAGCCTGGAGGGCTACAGTCCATGGGGTCGCAAAGAGTTGGACACAACTGAGCGACTAAGCACAGCACAGCATACTGGATAAAGGGAAGCAGTGGAAAGCATCCTGCCTCTCTAACTCCACCATGATACAAAGAGAGCCAATTTAGAGATGAATGAGGACAGAAAGAAATTCTCCTTACTAACCTGTCCTTTGAGGCTATATCTAGATACACATGTTAATATGCATTACCAAAACAATAACAGCTGGCAGAGGAGTGTGCTTCCGGATGTGAATCATGGAGAGGATTTCTGGAAGGTGACCCTCCCGGGATGCAACATAGAATAACCTGATGGGAGAAAAATGTATAATTGATCATTTCCAAGGGGGAAAATCCAGAAAGCTAAGAGAAAACTTGCACCTTCTTTGCACCAAATGGTGATTACTTAGGTTTTGCTTTTTAAAGTAGAGTACATTATGAGAAATCAAATTTTGAATTTTATAAATATCTGCCAAAATATGATTCCTTGAGGAGAAACAATAGCAACATCCGATTTAGTACAGCTCTGCCCCCATATACATAAGCTGGTGGGGATTTAGTTCTAGATTCCTATTATTACCTGTGTGCTGTCAATCCAACACAACATACACACATACACCAAACATTCATATTTATCTGACTGGGTTTTCATATTAAATCAAAAAGGATTTCTAGATGAAACAGAACAAAAGGGATTGCAGATGGTGGGATGATGATTTCTTGTGTCTATGACTTTACTTTTTTTTCTTGTCACCTTTTCTTTAGAGAAACCAAAGATTTTATTACTAGAAATAAAAAGCTGTTGTTATAGACATACATCCAAAAAAAAAAAAAAAAAAACCCTTGATGCCTGGCTTCAGAGTAGGCTATGAGCAGACAAGCAGTGCCCTCTAATGGACAGAGAAGGACGTGCTGAGGAAGATTTCAATCTCGCGTGTCCCTTTAAAAGCAACAAGTCTGGAGGCGCTATTTCTTTTCTTCTTAAACTTATCCTTATCACATCCCATCTCAAAAACAGAAATGCTTTTCTAGAAATGCTTGAACTACTCACCTGGAGACAGCAAACACACCACCATTCATGGAACCAAAGCAGGAGAGGGCAACAAAGATCGGAACTGCTAATGAGAAATTTCCCAGGAGCCGCTCAGAAAAGGTCTAGTGAACGGCAGAAGGGAGCAAATTAATGCTTTGCCAGAAAGTAGAATAAAATGAAACAGTTTAGGCCAAACTCGCTCCATGACTCTCTGTTCACCTGGTGACACGTGTGTGTTTTACAATCCTTCTTTTGGGTTAGGGTCAGACTAACCTCTTAGGATAATAATCAAAGGCAGGTAGCCTTGCTTGCTACAAAACTGTGGACAACGGTCTAAACAAGCATCTTTCCTCTACCTTCAAAAAGCAGTGATCCATTTATCAAATCTATCAACTATGATATCTATTGTCTCTGACTCTGGGAAGTAAAAAAAAAAAAAGCTCAATTTAGAATTTCTCCTTTTGGAGACAGAAATCCTTCTGTATGATACCTTCTCTTTAGTCTGGAAAGCCACATGTTTATAGTGAAGTACAAAGGAAGACTGAGAAGTGCTGCAGATACTTATTTCATATACCAATCCTAGAGTTATGACTTAGAAGTGTGATGAAAAATAAGTGATGACTTAATATGTGTATCATGGATAAGAACAGTTCTGAAAATCTTCTGCCCCGGAAAAATCACATCAGCTGCATCTCTGTTTATCAAGTCAATCCCACTCTCTCAGGTATCTGCCAATTCCTTCTGTAGTTTCTTATTAAAAGCTTAGAATACCAATACAAGTCTGAGGGAATCAAGTCACAGAAAATATAAAAGAGAAGCGAAGTTTATGACATTTCCTTTTATTCTATGGCATGTGCAAGACTGCAGATTTTCATGAAGGATATATTTTAAAAAAAGAAAAAGATGTGGGATTCTTTACTTGTCCTTGAGCAGCTGGCGCTATGTAATTAATGGACCACATTACGCTCGGAGACTAAGTGCTGCCCTTTGTCTAGTAAGACGAGATGACGACCTGACATCAGAAAGCTCTGTGCATTTGGTTGTCTGGTAGAAGTTACAGCAGTGGGCAAAGTCTTCTTTAATACAGTGAACTCGTACATAGGTTCACGAAATGGGATAATTTGTTCCCTGTGGATGTTCCCTGCGGATGATTATTATGAGGTAATAGTGACTATTTTAAAAGGAACCGACATCTAGTGGTGGAAAGTTCTTTTTTTCCACCCTTCATTGTTACAAGGTCATGAATGAGCGCTCTCTTACTAGCTAAGTTTTTATACCAAAAAGTCTGTGCCACAGAAGAACAGTCCCCTAACATGACCTCTGGAAGCAAAAGATGGTCTTGAAGTCAAATAAATTTTGGAAAATGCTGTGAAATTATAAGTATCCACTTCTTTAGGAGTTAAAATACACATTAGCTTCTGTGATATTCTGAGAAGTACAATAAAAATGACATCTGTTTAACTTTGAATAACTCTATTTCCCCAAATTAATAATATCCTAGGAGCTAGTATTCAAAAGGATGTATATACTAGGAAAAAAAAACAAATGCATATGGTCTATTTGGAAATTCTAAAGTGACACTTTGGGGAAAAGATTTTAAGTTAGCATTTAAAAACTGTCTAAACAGGAAAGAGTACAGAATAAATTGCAATTTGCATATCCCCAAAATGAATTCATTTAAATTCAGTAACTGCCCACCTGTACTTAAAGACACATTGGAAGAATAATGCCTTCTATTCAATGTGTATGTGGAAATGTGTTTTCAAGCCGGTATATGTGGACATATTTTACATGAAATTAATAATACAGAAATTGTATAGGATTGTAGTTGTATCAATGGCTACGGCTGTAGCTATAGCTTTAATTTAGTTAAATGGAATACGCTAAGGTATGTCCTAAATTTTTAAAATATTCATTATCATTCAGTTCAAAAAAATTACTAAATTACCAAAACACTTTCCACTGGAGGGAACTACTCTAAAACTGCATCAATTCATTAGCCTAAATTCAAACCGGCATTAGCCCCACTTAGACTTACCACCGCCACTGCATTTGAAAGCATCAGTTCCTCGGCACTAATGGTTGTGAAGTAGGCCACGTTTGTTAGCACGTAGCCAACAGTGACAATGGCCATGGATATACATATCGCAAGGGGGATGGTTCTGAAATGCACAAAGGAATTGCTTATTAGTCATCTTTTGTTAGTCATTTCTCTGAGACCAAAGAAAATAACAGGCTCGTTCAAAGCAAAAAATAAAACAGTATGGATAATTACAGGCTCTGTTGGGTATGTATAAACACTTCATCTGGGTGAAGTACCACATAGTCCTTTGTAATTTAATAAGGGCCACGAGGGGAGATACTACATTTGTCTTGCCTACAGCTCTGCCCCAGAACATATGGGTCTGTCCCATTCTTTTACTCCATAGATCTTAGAGCAGTGTTTCCCACACTTGAGCGTGCATCACCTGGACCGTCTGTTGGAACACAGATTGCTGAGCCCACCTCAAGAAGTTCTGATTCAGGAGGATTTGCATCTGTAACACCTCCCTGGGTGATTCTGATGCTGCTGGCCAGGGTACCACACTTTGAGATCCACTGGCCTTTCAAATGCCTTTCAAATACTAATTCACTTGGCTTGACAACCTTTCTAAAACTAGTTTCCAAAAAGGTATTTTGCATTCAGTGTTTTCCCCTTCAGTAATTCTCCTTGCCATCAAATAAGTGTACAGTATTGGAAGCACGGGAACAGGAGGTATCTACCTTTCTAAATGATGGCAATAATAATTTTGTACATAACACAAAAAGCCTAAAAGTGCTTCCAATAATGGCTTTGCACTGCCCTGCTGTGAGTTCAAAGGAAGCTCAAGATCATGAGTATCTATTAAAGCCATAGCACAGATAATCCCATGAAATTAGAGGTGACATGCTGTGAAGTACATATGACCGGACAGCACTGACACCACGCAGCATCATGAAGTATCCGGCACAAATGCAATGTTATGTCTTCATTTAATGCACTTGGAAAGTCAGGAAGTTACTGACCCTAATAATTTGATTCCATGTTACCGATACACATTACTTGCTTAACATAATCACCTCTTCAGACTCTTTCCGGTTCAAGCAACTTAAACCTTCAGCTCCCTGCACAAAGGCTGATGGGGTTTTTTTTAGCCATAGAACTTATCAGCCCTCATGGAGCCTTAACCCTGCTGGATGCCACTAATGAAGACCTCCATATAATTTCTTCCAAGATGAAAATACAGTTCTGAAAACAGGAAGGAAAAAAGGCACAGCCTGCCTCACTCCCCAAGCTGGGTGTGTTGAGCACACGAAGTCCCAGCTCATTACACTGAATTCTCTATCCCCTGTTGAGAACAGGCAAACCCAGCCAGTCAGCAACTGCCATTCATTACGGCGCTTGGAGCCTGACACTTCCACTGATCCCCAAAGCCTTAAGCCTCAATGGGGAAACACACTGACCTCTAAAATCCTGGCATCCTAACAGGAAAGGAGCAGATATTCCACTTCCCCAGCGTGAAGAGGGTCCTATGGAATTTGCTGTTCACACCATAACACTCATTGCTCGTTGTGATTGATAAATGCTAAGTGTAAGCAAAGGAAATCACTGGGCCAATACAAAACAGAGGGGTAAATGGCACAGGGCAAATTAAAGATGAATCCTGTTTCTTTGGGTACTTCCCTGGCGGCACTAGTGGTAAAGAACCTGCCTTCCAATACAGGAGATATAAGAGGTATGGGTTTGATCCTAGGGTGGGGAAGATCCCCTGGAGGAGGGCACTCCAGTAATCTTGCCTGGAGAATCCCATGTAAGAGGATCCTGGCAGGCTACAGTCCATGGGGTCGCCAAGAGTTGGACACAACTGAAGTGACTTAGCACACAAGGATGCCTGTTTCTTTGAAAGACAGGTGGCAGATCAACGCAAAGGCGGAAGCAGCTGAGCAAGAAGGTGAACAGGCAGCTTTTCAATCACTCACTGTATTTCTTTAAATTTGAATCCCTAAGCTTCTATAACATCCCAAATAGGGTTCTGAGTTCTTTCTGTGGAGGAGGGAAGCAGAGAGGGAGAGACTTTCTAGAGATTCCTCGCAAGAGGATTAAGAAATGCGAAGGCTCTACTAATTAAAAGTGAAGTGATTTATTGTTCAGTGCAGTGAAGTCACCTAACCCGTCCAGGACAGGTAGTACTGTCAATCACGTGATGCTGCCACAGAGCAGAGAGGAGTGAGTCTGAAATTTGATGGTGGCTCTCCCAGCAGAGAACCTAGCCTCCCAAGGCAACCTCCCTGTTTCCTGCCCAGAGATTATGGTCTTTCTGAGGGGGGATTTCTAAACTGACTCCAGCAGAAGGGATCTTAAAAAAAATTGAAGTTTCCAGGTTAGTTTCCCTTTCTTTTTTTCCTTCCTCAACTTGTCAATAACAAAAACAACAGCAGCAACTCTGCTATGTACCCTCTACTTTACATATTTGTCTCATTTTATCCTTGGAAAATTCTGTTATTTAGGAGCATCATCACCATTTTATATATGAGTAAATGAAGTCTTAGTTTAAAGAACTGTTCAGGATACACAGCTGATAAGTAGAACCTCAGAATTCAGCCACAGATCTAGCCTATCTTGAAGTCAAAGCACTTAAAACCACTAAAGAAAACTCTCTCTCATGGATGTGGGTCTTCAAACTCAATTTTCAGAGAAATCATAACTATTGAATATGTATAATGTTCATTGGAAAGCTCTTATCATGGCTGTATTCTTCATGTATTCACTGAAAATGCAGTTTCATGTAGTATGAAGGAAAGGAAAAGACTTATTCCAGGATTTTTGTAAATTATGAAACATTATAGTTCTTAAGAGCTATACTTCAGTGTTTCTGTCTTATGTGAACTATAATGTCAAGGAAATGTTTTCAAAAATCTCAATATTTAGGAAATACTGGTTCCTCCTTAATTTAAAAACAACAAAAGCTCACTCAATAAACTTCCCTAGACAACTCTTACAGAAAAGGAGGAAAAGTAAGCATACACATCAGATAATTTTAAATAGATTATTAACAGTTTTACTATCAGCCAAAAACACTGTATAGATACCAGAGTGGGGGAAAAAAATCAAAGGAGTTTAAACTATAGGATAAAAGAGGAAAAGGGTCTAAACTTGCAGCAATTCACAATAAGCCCAGTAATTCCTCTTGAGGTAAAATTAAGCCATGGGAATTGGAGAGGATGAGGCCAGATAGCCACTAGCTTCTGTCCTTAAGGTTCCATTTCACTTTCACAAAGGGAAGGAGAGGAGGTTGTGGCTGCCTTGGCATAAACAGCGATCATTTACCAAGAACAGTTCATTTGTTCAGAAGGGCTTGGCACCATGTGCGTAACTCCTGGATTTCAAGCAGCAAAGCCTAAGAGCCACTGGGTGAGCTGATAAAAGCTCTTAGGCCATGCAGAAGCAATCTTTCTGGAGGCTTTAGATGCAGAGGGCAGATAAGCACAGTTAGTACCCAAGATTAAGGCAAATGGCATATGATAACAAAAGGAATCAAGGGAACTGGTAGGCCACTGATATTTCAAAGCCCCTGTGTTACTGTGGGCTATGCATCAATTGTAAATGCAACAAAAGCATTGTCTTTAAGCTGAATAAAAATGATTTGCACCTATGACTTATACTCTCTCAAATGTTTGTGCATTTTTTTAATGATTAACAATATACTAATTATTAGAAAGATAGTATTGGGAAAAGAGACTTAATCCTTAAGAGCTTTTTTGTCATATCTATCTATATACCTGGCTTCCCAGGTATGGCAGTGATAAAGAATCTGCCTGCCAATGCAGGAGACAGGGGTTTGATCCCTGGATCAGGAAGATCCCCTGAGGAGGATATGGCAACCCACTCCAGTATTCTTGCCTGGAGATTCCTATGGACTAGGAGCCTGGTGGGCTGCAGTCCAAGGGGTTGCAAAGAGTCAGACAAGACTTAGAAACTAAATAACAACAATAAACAACAAACTATATACACAGGTCGACAGACAGATGGATATAGTCTTTTCAATTATGTATTAATGGGAAGAATTAAGTGAGAATCTGATATTTTTATTAATTGAAAATAGTCTCCAATTAAAAGGTCTTGGATAGTCTTTTGTTGTAGGCTTATTTTAAATTGGCATCTGTAACTGGTCTATGTAACACATGGATAAATGTTTATTTTATCAGAAATTATTAAATGGAGGTCTCTGGAACATCTGCTTAGAAGCACTCTCATTCTAGGGGTAGGCTTCCTCAGAAATTTAAATAATCCCAATAGGAATGGCAGGTAGATTATATTTGCATAATCTACAAAGTGCTGGCAAATACATTTTATCTCCAAATACACACATGGCATATCATATCCTTTGTGAAATAAAATAGAATATGAACAAATGACAAAATCCAAAACTCACTGAAACAGGAGGCAATTTTCAAACAATTTTCCCTTGTTTGTATTTTCAAACAAGGGAATCAAGGCTCAGAGAGGTTACACGACTTGACAGGCCAAGGTCACAAAAGTAGTAAGCGTGAGAGCTGGATCTGAACCTAGATCTTCCAATGCTAAGTTCCACATTCATGGAGTTTATCTCATCCAGGATAACATGTCTGCTTTGTGCTTACCTGAACTCTAGGTACAAAGTTCCTAGGATTTTTACATGCTGACAAACACATACTCTATTTATAATACAAAGATCAGAAGGCTGATATCTTCTAATGTTACCATGTGACACATTTTAAGCCAAGTATATTTTACTATGCATTTAATCATCACAAATGATGCAGCATGGGATGCATTTTTAATACACTTTGCATCTATATGATTGAGCATCAAAAATGATCATTGTTTCCAGCTTCATATTGGCTAAAAAGACTCCTGCCACAAAAACAGAATTAACAAACCTAGCTTGATTCTTCAGAGCTGAGGAACCTGAAGGTCACAAAGATTTCTGATATTCAGACATCTGAGTAATTCTGTAATCACTTGAATTTCTGGATATTTCTAAAGCTGTTTTATAAATGGCATAAAATCTTCTGAGATTTCTGTGAATGAAAGTAAGTTTCATACGTTCCTCTGTGGATATACCCACTAGGGACCACAAAACTCCTTGGTCCCCAGGCATCTAAAATTGTCTTTGAGCCATGAACTGGGCATGATGACAGTTCTGCTAAAACCTACTCTTGTGTATACTGGAAACTTCTAAGAGAAGTGCTTGATTCTTCACATTTTTTTAATTTAAAAATCATTAATATTTTAATGCAAGTATTTGGCATTCAGGAGGAAGCAGGGAGGGGAAAAAAGAGAAATTAAGAAGGGCAAGAACATTAGCATAAGCAAAATAGATAACTAGTGGGAAGCTGGGGCTCCCCCAATGGCTTGGTGGGTAAAGAATCAGTCTGCAATGCAGGCAACACAGGAGACACAGATTCTATCCCTGGGTGGAGAAGATCCTCTAGAGAAGGAAATGGCAACCCACTTCAGTATTCATGTCTGGAAAACCCCATGGAGAGAGGAGCCTGGCTACAGTCCATGGAGTTACAGAGTCGGACAGGACTGAGCAGCTAAGTACTTTCCACTTAGTGGGAAGCTAAGTGTTGCTACATAACACAGGGAGCTCAACCTGGTGCTGATGCTCTGTAACAGCCTAGAGGGTGGGGTGGGGTTGGGGGATGGAAGGGAAATTCAAGAGGGAAGGGACATATGCATGCTTAGAGCTGATTCACGTTGTTGTATGGCAGACACCAACACAGCATTGTAAACCAATTATCCTCCAATTAAAAATTTTAAAAATAAAAATTAAAGAAAAGGGCATGAAAACAGCAAACTTCTTAATATGAGATACAAATAAAAAGGAAAATGGGATTTTTCACAGAATTTTAAAATTTTTAGTAAACTGTTTCTATATAACTGAAAAAAAGCCATGACTGATGTCAACACAAAATATTTAATATTATAAATACTTTTTTGCTTCTGAGTACTTATTTTAGAATCATACATATTTCCCATTTTCTTTATAAGGACCCTGAGGAAACCTTGAAAACCTTTCTCTAGATCTGACCCAGAAGTGACTCAAGCATGTCTTACTAATCCCTTTTTGATCCACCAATTTAATTTTGAAGAATTATTCAGTTTATTTTATTACCACTACTGTTAATTTTATCTCACTCCAAATATGTTACAAACCAAAAGATAAATAATAGTATATATCAAAGGAAATCTATATTTTTTCATTCATGTGATTCTTCTTTCATACATTTTTACATAATTTCCCTGTTTCTTGCTCATCTCAAACTCTCCAGAGATGCCCTCTAGAATGGAAATGTAATATCTGGCTAGGTGATTTCTGATGTTTCCAGCAGGGACTGTATTACAAAGAAGAGTTCTTGGATTGTTTTCCAGACTTGAAACAGTTAGATTACAGATGACTGGACTCTGATGAATTGCTTTATATGTTTTCAGTGATTTTGTCTCATTGTTATTTAGTGCTATCATATCTCTAGTTATACACCGCGAGTGGGAACTGGACTGTTAATAACACTACAAGAGAACTGCACTTGAGGAGACAGTTGGGAAGAAGGTGAGGGTTGTCACTGAAAGGAGAAAATGGAGCAAGAGGAAGAATACATTCAATAAAGCTATTTAGAAACATTCTTAGAGGTCCACGGTTCACATTCTAACTTAATGACAATTTCTGGGCCAAGGCTGAACACAGTGATGTGACAAGCAGATTGTCACATTAAGGTACACAGTGATCCCACTGACTTCAAGCATTAAACACCTGCCCTCTGCTTCTTAACTGCACTCTGGCAAAGTTACGGGTATTTTCACTGAGACGCTGTAAATTTCATTACCACTAATGTCTAATCTAAATCTCACCATTTTCCATTGTCCACAGATGAAGAACTCCATAAACAAAAAGAAGATAGAGAAACCTGTAGGGAGATGTAAGAAATGAACAGAAACAGATTAAAAGACTGCAGGCTCAAGGAGGCTCAAGGAACAATGTACACAGATACATGAGAGAGAGAAAAGTGCAGCAAAACCGCTCAGAAAAATGAACTAAAGTAGAAACTTATAATTCAGAAACAGGGTAATAAGCAATCAGAAGCATTAGTATAAGCATTTTCAGCCCTAACAACACTTGATTTTTTATCCCACTATTAGAATAAATTCATGCCTAAATAAAATTATTCAGCAAAATGTAAATAGCTTGAGAGTAAATTTTCATTTGCTTGAATTTCATATGCACAAAAAATTTGCATTGTCTGCATCTCATTTTTTCTTATTTTCTCAAGATTTAGAGTGTGTCTTCCAGATGTATTACAGTTATCCATATTTATCATGGATGAATGTAGAGATATTAGTAGGAAAGTTTGAGTGCACAAAAATAGAAACAAAATTGGTTTTTGATAAAATGTTAGCAAGTAAATAAATCAGAAGATAAAATATTTTAATAACAATAAATTATATTTCACACTAATGTTCAATCCTTATTTTTGTTATATTGTTTTTACACTATACTTTTTAAAATGTTATATTTTCCTTGGGATTTTGTGTAAAGTACTCTAAGGTGATACAAACCATTTTTTCAAAATAAGCAAGTTCCTGAGATTCAGATGCATAAAGTGAAAGTGAGAATTGTTTGGTCGTGTCCAACTCCAGGCCAGAATACTGGAGTGGGTGGCCTTTCCCTTCTCCAGGGGATCTTCCCAACCCAGGGATCAAACCCATGTCTCCTGCATTGCAGGCAGATTCTTTATCAGCTGAGCAACAAGGGAAGCCCAAGAATACTGGAGTGCATAGCTATCCCCTCTCCTGTGGATCTTCCCAACCCAGCAATCGAACTAGGATCTCCTGCAATGTGGGCGGATTTTTTACGAACTGAGCTATCAGGGAAGGCCTCAGATACATATGGCTGAGTAAATGAACTACTCTTCACAATTCTGTGTTCTTCTTTCCAAAGTATTCCTGCGAAGCAGCTATCTAGATGGACATTTCCCAGACTCTCCAGTATCTAGGTGGGAGTGTGGCTCATTCATCCATGTCGACTGATGTGGCAATTGCAGACAAGGTGGTTAAGAGTGGGTTGCCTTGTTCACCCCTGCACTCCACCCCTACTTCCCTAGTTGCAGAGGATCTACACAGAGGCAAAACCACAATGCGGAAGAAGGAATCTGGGCCACAGAACCAATACGTGGAATAAAATCCACCCGCAGCCAGGGACACCAACGGTGAACTGTTACATGATTTAAAAATTAAATGACGTGTATACCTGTGGCGGATTCATGTTGATATATGGCAAAACCAATACAATATTGTAAAGTTAAAAAATAAAATTAAAAAAAAATTTGAACTTTCGATTGTTAAGAGCCACTGAAAATCTGTGGCTCATTTGTTAAAGCAGCTAGCATTACCGTAACTAATAAGAGAATGAAGGACTTCATTTTATCAAGACTTTTTGTCGATCTCAGTGAATTAATTTATATGAGACAAAATGGGTCCTCATTAATTTTTATCTTATGTCTTTTGTTTTGTAAGAGACTAGTATATGACATAAAGTCTTTAAAATGATGTCCCACATGAGAATAAATTAAAACATTTGAAAAAGTTAGAATAGTGAAAATTCTATTATTCTTCCAACTTCCCAGAAACAGAGCAAACATAGACCCCATTATTCACTCTTTTGAAATATAATATCCCCTGCACTTCAATGTATAATTG
This sequence comes from Bos indicus x Bos taurus, assembly GCF_003369695.1. NCBI lineage: Eukaryota > Metazoa > Chordata > Mammalia > Artiodactyla > Bovidae > Bos > Bos indicus x Bos taurus. The sequence goes on from NC_040092.1 coordinate 53,168,272, forward strand.
AAATCAATCAGTATAATTGAGATCAATGTATAATTGCCTTTTTTTGACCAAGGACACATAATAAGATAATGCAATGTTTAATAAATATACTCTTAGGCTAAGAACAAGGTGATGTAAAATAAATATACCCACTTTGGCATAGTAAGTGGGAATTAAGAGTCAAAATTCCCTCAGGCCATTAACATGAGTCTCAGAAGGAACTGATAACACTTCTCCTACTATAAACCCATAAATCAAATCCAACAGAGGAGCCTGGAGGGCTACAGTTCATAGAATCTCATAGTGTCTGCTGCTGCTGCTGCTAAGTCGCATCAGTTGTGTCCGACTCTGTGCAACCCCATAGACAGCAGCCCACCAGGCTCCTCCGTTTCTGGGATTCTCCAGGCAAGAGCACTGGAGTGGGTTGCCATTTCCTTCCCCAAGGCATGAAAGTGAAAAGTGAAAGTGAAGTTGCTCAGTCCTGTCCGACTCTTTGAAACACCACTGACTGTAGCACACCAGGCTCCTCCGTCCATGGGATTCTCCAAGCAAGAGTACTGCAGTGGGGTGCCACTGCCTTCTCCCCACATAGTGTCGGGCACTACTAAAGCAACTTAACATACATATGTGCATAGATATAATAACTAATAGGTAAGTAGGTGAACCTATTCTCACTCACTTCAACCAGATCAGTCCTCTTTTACTTGTTTTATGTATTGATACACAACTGAAGTGATCCAGTGCTTTTGAATAGTTTTAACATCATTCCTCCAGATGCTACAAGTCAAATCATGTCTTTAGATAATTTTTGGACTCAATACTGGCTTCCTATTAAAGGTACATGAATTGGTTTCATAAATTGCCTATCTATGAATGATTGCATATATGGATATATTTGATCCTAAAAGTTAAAATAATTTTTCACCGCCACAAATCCTACATATAGGTAATTAAGGGAAAAATTCTTAGCAGGAAAGGTATAAAGTTGATAGGGGAGCTAATAGTTATGTCTTGACTTTAATCAAAATGGTAAATTCACAAGGCCAGGCTCCAGAGAACATGACACAGCAGCTTAATGGAGCTACAGAGAACGGCGAAGATGAGAAGAAAAAGAGCTGATAGGTTAAGCACCTTGCCAGTTAAGAGAGATAATATGTCATTATCAAGAAAGTGATGATGAAGACTCCTGTGTGGAACAGTTGACAGTTCCCTGCAAAGGTCACAAAGGCCCCCAGAATGGCAGAACTTCCTACAAGCTCCTCTCTGCTCTCCTTGGGCTTTCCCGTTACCAAGACTTGTATACCCAGTAGAAATGGATATCGTCATCTTTTATCTTTCAGCTCAAAAGTTAAACCTTTTGAAAAATAAGCTTTTGTGCTTTATCTTGTATTTGCTAATGCCTTTTCTTAGATTGCAAGGATTCACAGGCAAGCTCTCTCCTTAGGGATACACTGTATTACAAAGTCCAACACAACATGCAATGGTTGAGGGGCCACCTGCCTCAGAAAGAGAAGTGGTTCCCTCATTCACCCACCCTGTAATTCCCCTTCTCTTACATAGTCTCCCTTAGCCCCATCCTCAAATTCCTATAACCAAGAAGAGAAAAAAATGTACATACACCATCGCAAGTGTAAGCTTTCTTTATGCAAAACCTTTTCTCTGAAGTTTTGCCTTTGATGTTTGTTTTTAACTTGATTTCATAGAATTATGAAAAATTCTATGGACTCCAGTCTGAAGGCTGGTTCATGTTCCAATCATTCGCAGGGACCTAGAAGATCACTGGACCTCTTCAGGCTTAAACTTCCTCCTTAAAGAGGGTGCTGAATTAATGAAATGCAGTGTCCATTTCACTTGGAAGATCATCATTTGATCACTTTAGCAAATAAAGCTGATTTGTAAAGACTGTTTAATAGAATCCTTTGAATACTCAGCTAAGCCCTTGCTAATGTATCAGAGCATCCAAGGAAATGCCTGCTTTTGCCTTGTTCTGTCATCGCTCAGTCGTGTCCAACTCTTTGCGACCCCATGAATCGCAGCACGCCAGGCCTCCCTGTCCATCACCAACTCCCGGAGTTCACTCAGACGCACATCCATTGAGTCAGTGATGCCATCCAGCCATCTCATCCTGTCATCCCCTTCTCCTCCTGCCCCCAATCCCTCCCAGCATCAGAGTCTTTTCCAATGAGTCAACTCTTCGCATGAGATGGCCAAAGTACTGGAGTTTCAGCTTTAGCATCATTCCCTCCAAAGAAATCCCAGGGCTGATCTCCTTCAGAATGGACTGGTTGGATCTCCTTGCAGTCCAAGGGACTCTCAAGAGTCTTCTCCAACACCACAGTTCAAAAGCATCAATTCTTCGGCGTGACTTTCAAACTCTTCTTCTGGGTCTTGAGATTATGATTCTATCCTCAATCAGGAATACCAGCACATTACAACTACCTACATTGTATCAGCCTGGCTGACCATTACAGAAAAGCATTTAAAGGCTAAGTGGTCTGTCCCTTCTCCAAATTCTAAGACAGTGTTTATAGATCAGGTCAGACCTCTGGATGCCACATTAAATGGACAATATTATCAAAGACATTTATATTTCCTGCCTTTAGCTTTCATCAAAATGTTATTACAAATATATTTTTTTAAATTATATGAATTTTAGGACATTTGTAATAACATTATTAAGGATATTGTCATTTGATCAGAGTTGTTTATAAAAAAGTTCATTCACTTCACCACTGTTTGTCAAATATCTTATTTATGCTAGACATTGTTATAAGTAAAGTGATAAAGATATAAACTACAATAAAAAATTCATTCTCTTATGGAATCCAAAATTTGAACAGGATAAGACATGGAGCTCCACATCTCCCATTCTTCACATGATGCCCCAGTCAGTCAGGCTTGGATTGAAATCTCCCCTTAGGGAAGCCTCCTCTCTATTTCAGAGTATGCTCCACAACCCCTGTACTCCTCATTCTCTACTATTTTCAATGTGAGGAAAACAAAACATTTTTAACTCCAAAAGTCTTTGCAAATATCCTTGTATTTTCACACTTAACCAGATTCAACAGAGAAATTAAGAACATTCAACTGAGCACATCAAGTGTCCTGCAAGCATTTGCTCTAAAACTCTAGTGCAAATATTTTCATGAGGAGCTGTCAGGACTCTGACACTCTCAAGGATAATTCTGCTTTTCACAAACATTGTAATCACATGTGGAGAGTTCCTGGACTATTTGGCCTCTATTATTCATTTATTTATTTGCTTTTTATCAACCTGTTATTTTTGGACATGTTCTAAAAGACATTAAAGCAAGAAGAGAAGATAACTACTTTGGATGTATAAAGGGATTAAAATACTTAGAAGTGTGTTTATAATTGTGATGGAAAAACTCAAAAAACTTAGCAAAGTTAAATTACTTCAAGCAAACTAAGCTATCGTTTTGACTCTTCCTTTTATATTATTTTCACAGCTATGAGATAAATCTGTACAAATCTCCCAAAAGAAGACTTTAAAAAAATAAATAAATGGAAGCAATGAAGAGGAAAAAGGAGGAAAATGTTAAGAGGCAGCTTTAACGAAAAAAAGGAATGTTTATTCCATCCAAACCTCACGTGAATTCTAAATTATTAAATCTCTGCAAACACCTGATTTATGAACAGGATAACACAGCCCCTAGCCAAAATCATTTTTAATAAAAAGCAGGAGGTTTCCTGAAGTTCATCTCAGATTTAATATCAAACACAGCAGCCACACATGAACGTTTCCCCATAAAACATGAACACAGCATGGCACCGGCAGCTGGCAACCATTGGCAGAGACATAGCAGTGCGAACAAACAGGGTGTCCACACCGTGAAAGGATCAGGGCTTGCAACCTAGAGGCGGCAGCCAGTGGAAAGGGATCACAGACTGAAAAGATACCACTGAGGAAGGGAAAAGGCACGAGGAAGGCTCACTTCTAAATACGTGATAGCAGCTGACTCACTTCTGGTCAAAGCACTGAGCTTCTTGATTGACTATTGGATTGAAAGAGCAATGCGATTGTGTCTTGAGTTGATTTCTATGCATACATTTGGAACTGTACCAAATGAGTTGGAACCACCACAAGAAAATAAGTGCTAGAAATGATATAATTCAATACTGCATTCTCATTTTGTAAGAAAAGTAGCAAGTGTCTAAGAGATGCATTAAAAACATGATTTGAGTATTTTCCCACAGATGTTTGGTTCAATGATAAGAAAGATGTCAAGGGAAAAACTTATTATTTCTAATATATGTTGCTTAGGAATTGTGTATATTGCCATGGTTATACTCTGTGTGGCAAAAGATTATTTCTCAGGAGTATAAATTGAACTAGTTGGATACATACATAATAATTACATTCTTTCATGTTTAATCCCTTACACGGTTGATTCAACAACTACAAGCATCATAAAGAAATAACTTTTGCATGTTTCCACTGAAATTTCTATTGATATTCTGGCATTTGGCATTTTGTTTAAAAATATTCCGCAACAGAGACAATCATTACAAAAGGTGCTTTATCAGTAGAGATGAGGTGTTAAAAAAAGAAAGGCTAAAGGGGAAAAGATTAAGACTAATATTATTGGATGATAACTTGTAGGTTATTTTAATTAGTCAGCATTTTAAAAATCTAATAGAATAAAAATAATAAGCCAAAAATTAACCATAGTACACAGCAAAAGAAATTTCTAGACTATAAAGAATTTAGTCATATATGCAATGTGGGCATGCTTAGTCACTCAGTCATGTTCAACTCTTTGCAGCCCTAAGGACTGTCACTCACCAGGCTCCTCTGTCCATGAGATATTCCAGGCAAGAATACTGGAGTGGGTTGCCATTTCCTTCTCTATGCATATATGCAGAAAATATCTTTATATAGTGCAAGTTATGAGATAATATTACCAAAATAACTTGAAAAACCATGAGTTTTAAATTTCAAAGTACTGCATGGATTCTCTTCCTATGCATGGAAAGCTAAGAGTAGAAACTGTCTTTATACAAATATGTTATACTCATGTTGGTTTATCTAGAGAAAAAGAATAGTGATTAAGGCCTCCTTTTCCTCTTAATTAAAAAAAGCATTAAAACTTTTAATAATAAAAATTGCATATTAATTGGTTGATATATCAATAGAGGAGATAAGTGAAACAGAATAGATTACCTTGAAATAAAACCTAGTACATGACATAGAAGCTTAATATATAATAACTGTAGTAAATGTTATAAACTAAGTAAATATCATAAGCTAAAGGTAATATGACTGTTCAAGAAATGATGGGATATTGGAATATTGGGGAAAAATAAAGGATAGATGGATATGTTGGATGGATCACACTTGAAGAAATCCATTTCAGATAAGACAAAATGTTCAATGGAAAAAAATCAAGGAAAAACAAACAAAACATGAGTGAGATTTAAATGATCTAGGATATAGAAACAGTTATGATATAAAAGCAATATACAGAAAAAACTTTTAAATGGTTACATTTAAATGTGCTGCTGCTGCTAAGTCACTTCAGTCATGTCCAATTCTTTCCAACCCCATGGACTGTAACCCACCAGGCTCCTCTGTCTATAGGATTCTCCAGGCCAGAATTCTGGAGTGGGTTGCCATTTCCTCCTCCAGGGGATCTTCCTGACCCAGGATCTAGCCAGCATCTCCTGTGTCTCCTGCATTGGCAGGCAGGTTCTTTACCACTAGTGCTACCTGGGAAGCCCCACATTTAAATGTAATAAATATTTAAACATTTTACTTATTAGTTACTATATTTAAAGTCAAAGTTCTATAAGTTGAATCATAAAGAAAAATTTATTTATATGAAAAATTCAAAAAATGTTTACAAAAAAAAAAAACAGGATATAAAGAATCAGTGCCCATGATAAACAAAGAATTATGTTAAATCATGACTATTCATGCCCCCACGTGGCATCCACACAGCTATCTGACAAGGAAGAAGTATTAAGCCTCTTGTGTGAAATTGGAACTTAAGGAAGTTTAACTTTTGCTTTTCATTTAACAAAGATTTTTTATAAATAATGATACAATGCTGATTAAGTGTTCTTATTATCACTATTGGGAAAGGAAATTGATATATGTACCCATTTTGGAAAGCAACTTGGTAATGCAAAAAGAGGCCTTTTAAAATTTCATTGCCTTTGGCACAGTAAAAGGCTCTTCTATCAATCTTCCTAAGAAAATCATTGACTATGTACTAAGATTTACATATTAAATACATAAAAACAACATTATTAGACTAAGAAAAACTGGGAACATTTTCAATGTCTAAAAGAAAAATGAGTACATACTGATGCACCTACCCAGTAAAATATTATACCACCATTAAAAATGGTATTAGATTTTAAAGATCTAGGAAAATAACGACATGACATTTAAAAAGTGAGATAGATCTAGATAAAAGAAAGAGTTAAGCTTGACAAACAGCAGATCTAGATGGCAGAGAAGACTTTATAGTTTCTTCAAACTGCTGCGGATGCAGCAATGAGTGACACAGGAGAAACTGCCAATATATAATCAAACAAGTAAATACATATTAAAATGCCAGGGTTATGAAAAAATGCCTCTGTATATTTACCTCTACTAATACACACATGGCACAAATACACACACAAATGGGACAAAACAAAACTATCAATAACAATGAGTACTTACATTTGATCTAATCATGAGATGATAGCTGACTTTAATTTCCTTCTACCTATTTTGATATTCTAAAATAATCATCTATTATTAAGATAAAAGGAGAGAGACTATAGACTGTTACTGAAAATACTATGAAAATCATAAAGTTTTACTTTGATATTTCCTGGTAGGGTACAGAAGACATAAAAAGAAATTTTCTGTTCTATCTCTTGACTAAATCATTTGACCACAACTACATATGGAAATTTGTGTCCTAGCCAGTTAAAAATGGAATAAACGAGGTGTGTTAGGAGAATTATGAGAACGAGATACAGGGTATCTTGTGTTCCTGGGTGCCCCTGGAGTAGCCATGTGAAGTTGGGGAGGCCAGATTGAGAGGTGGGGGACTTCTGGGAGGAGTTGCTGTAGAAATGGCAACTATGCTCCAATAAAAATTAACTGAAAAAAAGAAATAACAACAGTAGGAACTGAATTAGCACTATCTTTTAGAGAACAGGAAACTGCCGCTCTGTTTAGTCACAGAGTTGCATCATAAATTCGACAGTTTGAAAGCACCTACATATTCAAGTGAAAGCTTTCTCCCTTGCTGCAGTTCAGAGTTCAGGTTGTGGCTTGGCAGAAAGACAGTTTCATGGCCCAGACAGAGATATCACTGAGTTTAATTTGCAGCTCCATTCCACCCCCCATCTTTGCCACTGGATCCCCTCTCCCTGGCGAGATCACATGGCATTATGAGGATCAGTAGCTAAATACATACATTTAAAACACATTTAACCTTTCCTCTATCAGACTCCGAGCAGCTATAAAACAGTCTTTTAGAATCATGACCTCCTTTTGCTATCTATCTCATTCATTTTTTTTGTCATTTTCTGGCTCAAAGAAGAAAAAAAGAATTAATCGTGTCTTCTATATCAATTTCTCTTTTGCCTGCCTCAGGCCAAAATAAAGGAAGTGAGATTTTGACTGTTTGACAATATCAATGCAGGGAAATTAAATATTGCCCCTCAGAGAGACTTCAGAGCTCTTTTAAGAACTAGTCTATCTCTAAAGATTAGTTAGAGAAAAGTTTTTAAAAACCTAACCATTTCCTTATAATGGCCTAATATTCAATATTTCCTAATCATCAAGTTTCTGTTTTGATTTTGCAACTAAAAGACCTTCAATAAACGACCTGGAAGAGAATACTTAATTCAAGTAGCCTGGGACTTCTTTGATTAAGTGTGTGAATAACAGTTTTAGAAAGTCGAATGTAGGTAAATGTTAATATATTTGAAAAGCAGTTTTGTTCTCTTCTCAAATGACATACAGGTGATTCCTAATGATTATATTCTCCCCTCAACTGTTAACAATTTTAAGGCTACAATCTTGCCCTATCCATCTCTTAGATTTGTATTCAAACATTATTGCTGCTGCTGCTGCTGCTGCTGCTGCCGCTTCAGTCATGTCCGACTCTTAGCGACCCCCATGGACTGCAGCCCACCAGCCTCCTCCATCCATGGGAGTTTCCAGACAAGAGTACTGGAGTGGGGTGCCACTGCCTTCTCCAATTCAAACATCATTACCTGTTTAGAAAGAGGACTGGAAAGGGATCAAGACTGAAACTCCTAAATACAAGCAAATTAATCCACCAATCCAACAACTGACTTCAACTGTTTTATCTTTACAAGGAAAGGGTTGGAAATTTTCATGGCTACTTTCCTTCAAGTTCTAATACCCCAGGCCTTTGTGGTTTATTTTTTCAAGGTCAAGTTCAATGTGTTGTTAATTGTGACAGTGAGTTAGTCTAATAAACTGGGCCACAACAATGCCAATGTGTGAATGGAAGAAGGTAAATGGGTAGAGAACTATTTTTACACAGAGGTCACATGAAAATTGAAATAATTTAGCCCTTTAGAAATATTATTACATGCTTTGCGATCTATTGTTGAATGAATGACCTTGACTGTACAATATTGGAAAAGAAGAGAAAATGACGTCATGAAAGGCCAAAGGAGAGACGATTTAGACACTTTAGGACAGCAGATGCCTATAAAAAGCTCAGTGTGATAGGCAACCTACCAGGTTCTGGAAACAACTCAGTTTAAAAAAATCATGCATTATAATCGCTAGTCTCTTTCTCATTTTATGGTACATGATTGTATTATAAGCTTTACTTTTTCACATATTATAAAATATTTGATTGTTATGCCATAGACTTAATTTCATAAATTATCTTCCATATAATATAGTATATCCTACCATATAAAATATATGGTGACTCCGATGGTAAAGAATTCACCTGCAATGCAGGAGACCTGGGTTTGATCCCTGGATTGGGAAGATGTCATGGAGAAGGGAATGGCAACCCACTCCAGTACTCTTGCCTGGGAATCCCATGGACAGAGGATCCTGGGGGCTACAATCCAGAGGGTTGCAAAGAGTTGGACACAGCAGAGCAATTAAGCACAGCACACCATATAAAATAGTGGCCTTTGTATTTCATCACTGCATTCTCAACAAATTTGCATCAGTAATGATTATTGTTAAGCTTTTGATACTTCTATCTGTCACATGTTTATAATTTTAAGAGAGGAATAAAGAATACCTAAAAGTGGGGTATGAGAACATGGTACAAGAGTAAATAGTTGCAAGAATCATCTGATGTTTAAAAGCTATGAGCTAGTCTCCTTAGAAAACCGATGAAATACTACATGTCTTTGAAAAACAGCCTCCGATGTCAGAGATCAGAAAAGCCTAACTCTGAGACTGAGATAATTTCTGCTTCCCATGGCAAAGCATTTCAAACAAGGGTGTCTTTTACCTTGTCATAATGGATTGCAAACCCAACAATTAAGTAGTGCAAAAGAAAAAAAAAATACTTTGCCCAAGTTTACAAATCCTGATCTGATAACCCTTACTGGATTACAAAAGAGCTGATGACATGGTGTTTGATGACAACAATAAAACGTAAGTGGCCTATCATTAAATAAGCATCTACTATGACCAAAATAATGTCAGACACATCGGTATATTGTTTCTGATTGTCACCAAAACTTTGCAAGATAAGCATATGAATACCCACTGAACAGTTGAGTAGAAGAATGAATATACATTTTTGAAAGTCTTTACAAAAAAAACTCTCATTCCTTAGGTAGGAAGCATACAATCCTAAATAAATCAATAATTCTAACCTAATTATTATAAATGTCTAACACTTAAGATAATACAGCTATCATATATGTGATAAAATTAGTAAACAGATCCAGGGTTCATCATCACATTTTACTGATCATCCCAACAAGTGTATTAACATCTATATTCCTCTTGGCACACTCCACATATCATAAGATCCTGTGGTTAAGGTGGTCCCAATGAGTCAGTTTTCAGAGCTTGTATCTCCCCCTAAATCTTCAGGTCTGATAAATTCTCACATTGGGATGAGGGTGGATGCCAGTTGGGCTTTATTACCCCTACATGTCCATCCAAACTTCTTACCATTTTCTAAAGTAACTCAAACACTTCAGTCCTGTCCAATCTCCCAATCACTATGTGATCTAGAAAGTGGTCACAGTTGACACTTTTTCTTCCTCAGAGAGGTCTCATAAGTTTCATCCCTTGGCCATGCTCCCCAGACACCTTCTACTTGTTAACCTAGGTACTTGCATGTCATCTATAAGAATCACAGAACATACTGGAGTTGGCAGAAAATTCAAGATTTGCTATTCTACCCTTCCTTTTTTTGCACTGAGACATCAAAGGCTCAGAGAAGATAAAGGATGCAGTTACAGACACAAAATCAAGTATCTCCAGAACCAGACTCGTCATCACTTACTTCAAGTTCAGAGCTTTTTCTACACCAGTGTGAATCTCACTGTGCCTAGCAGTGCTAACTGCCTCCCAGCCCAACTTTTGTCCTGTACTGATATTGCTACTTTCCTTGCCTCCTTACACTCGTTTCCCCTAGAATCCAAATGTTTGAATGTCAGATTTTTTAAACCCATCTTATTTAAATACTTCCAAACTCTGATACAGGATTTCTTTTTTTCCAACTATTTTTTTAATTAAAAGATAATTATTTTACAATATTGTGATTTCTATTTGACCTTAAAAATCTAACTAAGGATTTCTGGATTTCATCTGTCTTCCTAGTATGTGACAACTTCCCCAATAATATAGACCTGTGATGCTGTATATGCTTCCCCACATTGGTTCCTATATATTCAGTAATCTAAAAAGAGAATCTTTATATTATAGAACTGGAAGCAAGTTTAGGCAATGGTTTCTCTGATTTTTTTCAACCTGAATATCTAAATCATTGTGGCTAAATGATAACCTGTTTAGCTTGATTTTGATCATTCTAATGCCTAATCAAATTCTCTTTGTTTCAACACATATCAATAGAAATTGTATTCTAAAATGAACCCTCTTCTCATTTAATTTAGCCTCAGTTGCTCTTTTATTGGTATGGAGAATAAATGACACCATTTTTTTTCATTAAAAAAGACAATTGTATAATTTTCAGGAGAGTTATATGTAGACTATGCTGATTCAGTCTTTTTCTCTAAGTAGTTTGTTTAGTCCATATCTTTAGGCTTGGGAGTAAAGAGATTAAGATGCTATTTGATAGAATTTTCTGCCACGTTTTTTTCACCTTGTCTGACTCTAGCAATGGTTCAAGTCCAGGACACAACTACCTTTTCTAAGGTACATATAGCTGATTCACTTCAACGTACAGCAGAAATGAAAACAACACTGTAAAGCTCCAGTGTTGTCAATTGTACTCCAATTAAAAAAAAAATCATATAAAAGAAGAATGAAATGTGACTTCTTCGATTGGAATTCTCTTCAAACTGTATATATGTCACAAAAAGAAAATCCACTGAACATGCCACCAGGGTCATCCTCCCCGATCACTGCTTCATGTACACCAAAAACATTCAACATACCCCTACCCACCCCATCCCATAGGGCTCCTAGATCAGGTCCTAAATTTTTGTAATGGAGGATAAAGCTCACCTCACGCCAGCACCCACATATTAACTACCACTGGGTCTTCTTATTCATCTTCACAACCCTTTACTTTAGCTAAAGGAGTCCACACAATATTCCCTAAAACCCTATGCCCATCTGCTATCAGAGATGCCCTCACTTCTCTATTCTAGCCTTCCAGGTTCTGCCCTTCTCTAAACTTCCTCTTTCAGAGCCAAGTTACATCCTTAGTCAGGCATTACACCATCACCCTGCATACCCATGGGTCACATCTGTTTTGCCTCCAAGGAGAAGAGCTGGCATTTGAGAAGAACTCTGATGGATGGACCTAGAGATTATAATACTAAGCAAAGTAAGACAGAAAGAGAAAAATACCAGGATATCGCTTATATACAGAATCTAAAATATGACTCAAATGAGTCTACCTGTGGAATAGACTCACAGACTTAAGAAATAGATATGTGCTTGTCAAGGGGGAAGGGGGAGGAGAGAGGTGAATTAAGAGTTTGGGACTAGTAGATGCAAACTATTATATATAGAATGGATAAACAACAAGGTCCTACTGTATAGCACAGGGAACTGTATACAATTTTCTGTAATAAACCATAATGAAAAGAATATTAAAAAAGAATTACATATATGTATACTTATATAACTGAATCACTTTTGCTGTATACCAGAAACTAACACAGCACTGTAAATCAACTATACTTGAATTTAAAAAAAAAGAAAAGAAAAGAAAAGTTCTGGAGCCAGAGAAATAGTCCATTATTATATCAAACATGGATTATAATCCTAGTCTTCTCATGTACTAATTACATGGCCACGAGACGTTAATTCACTTCTATGTGCTTTTTCAACTGAAGAATGGAAATAAGACACATTATATTGTTAAAAATAGTGAAGTGTTACCCTGAAGTAATCCATCTATTACTTAGATAACAAGTATCATATTTTCAATAATGCATTTTTAAATTAGGTGAACATTCACACACATACATACACACCTTTCAGGGCTAAACTAGTACTTGTGTTCTATTTTGTGTCAATTCTGTAGTTTCCTCTCTGGAAATAAAAATTTCAGCACATGATACCAGCCACTCAGATCAAGAACCTGTTTGTCAGATTTCATAAAGGAGTTTCTTGGGAAGAGAGGGAACCTAAAAATAGGTGACTGCACTGGAAATACAAATAGTCCATCCATTATGGCAGCACCATTGGCCAGTGGAGTGATGAGGACAGTATGGGTGTGGGTGTGCAAATATTTGGTTCAGACAGAAAAAAAAAAAAAAAAAACCTGCCAAGAAATTCATTCTGATTAAGATGCATGAGCTTATTACCACCTGAGGGAGGTTAGAAACTATTAAATAAAAAGCAGTTCTCATCATCTTCTGAACCCTTTAACTACTAATAATTGGGCACTTTGCTGATGGTGCAGAACAACTTTCCAAGCTGATTAATAGGTCATGTGTGTTGAAAAGGCACCTTTGTTCATAAAACAATTATGCGAATCCTCTAATTTTTTCCAAAGATTATTAAATATTCTAATCTTTGAAGAACATAGGTTTGAGTTGCAGATGGTATTTGTATATTACTTGTCAGGCTCTTTAACATTTTTTTATTTTCACATATTTTATCCTTACAACCCCATGGGAACCGCAATATAGGGATTAATACCCTCTATTTAAAGGGGGGTTAATAAAGATTCAGAAGAAATTTAGAGGTCTGACCAAGGTGAAACATCTCATTAAGAGGAGACAGCATTAGAATTTTTATTCCCTGAGCAAATGCTATTTTCAAAGATTCAGTAAGTAAATATTTTTATAGTTCATAAAACTGAAGGAAATGTTGCTTAACTGGAAAGTCTCAACTCTACTGGGTTCATTTTAGATGTTTACATTATTGGAATACATTTTTAGCTTACACCTATACAGATTCAAAAGTTGCTCATTTTCCTGAGTAGATCGATAAGCTGAGTCAATGTTTGAATACGACTAGAACAAAATTGTCAAAATTATTTCAGGGCATGGCAAGCACACAGCTAGTGGCCTACTCACATCTTATTTCTTCCCATGATAAACAATATGGGATATCCATCTATTTTGTGAGAATCTTAAACTCTGTTTAACGAATAAATGAATACCAAGCAGCAGTTCAAGAACTAGATATTAGTGTTCTAATAAGTTTTTACCTAGTATAATCCAGAATGTAAGATTTAGTTATGAGCCATCTTTTGAGTACAATCATTGATTTTCAAATCCAGGCATAGAGAAGGGTAGCTTATCTGCATAAAGCAGAATACTGATGATGGGAGCTCCTACAGTGATGAACTCAAAAGAAGGAGACAATCTAATGACCAACATTACTTCTAATTGCGGAAGGTATTTCCTTTCAGATAAGAGGATTCTAACTCTGCAACATCTAGGGTTTGAGGAATTAAATGACATTTGAAAGTGTTGGTGACTTAGTCATGTCCGACTATACGACCCCATGGACAGGTGCCCGCCAGGCTCCTCTGTCCATAGAATTCTTCAGGCAAGAATACTGAAGTGGGTTATCATTTCCTACTCTAGGGGGCACTTCTGATCTGGGGATCAAACCTGGGTCTCCCTGCATTGCTGGTAAATTCTTTACTGTCTTGAGCCACCAGGGAAGCCCCCAAAGGACATTCTTGTTGTACCTAATAAAGTCAAGACATTTGATCCACCCTATTTATGCCAGCCAGCCAATTTATCAATGTTTAAAATGCTTATAGAAATTAGCATGTTGATAATCAACAGATGCAAGTAAAAAATATTGGTACCCCAGTTCAAAAAGGCTACAGTAAGTTTCCCAATGTTTCTTATATGAATTTTATCTGTTTAAAGATATGGAGGAGATTCATATTTGGTAAAGCGTTAGATTAGACAGCATGCAAAGTCCCCCTCCAGTTCTGAAATTCTTTGATTCTATTCATCATACCACTTGCGGTCTCTTGTTTTACATATAATTAATGGGAACAGAAACATGGGGTAGAACCAACACTATTGTTCCTAAAACATATGTTTATGGATTTAGACTCAAAACATAAACTTCAAAAAAATTAAAATTCAAATTTAGAGACAACTAAATTGAAAGGACATAAAACAGTCAAAAGCATTCACCTTCAGATTTTTGCCTCATAATAGGGTTCGAATCCTAAAAATTAAAATATTCTAAATATCTTCCACAAAGCACATGAAGGATTAATATCTGTCTTCTTTGATTACTGCTTGATAAAATATTATAACATAATCCTGTAATTTCTGCACCACTTATTTGACACTTTAGCCTTACATGAACAAACTGTGTTTGAGCCAAATTTATGCATATGTGAAGCTGAGAAATGCGAAAATTGTGATCGCAGGGTACATCAACCTCATGTTCCATTAGAGAGAAATTTTTAGACCGCACAAAGGCAAAGAGGAGTAACTTGGTGACCTTGTTCTCTGAACACAGAATCATCTCTTCTCTGTGTCATTTGTACAAATCCTGATCTTTTGTCTGCCTCAGTGGCTCAACCAGCATAATTATCCTCCTACTCTGAAAATAGTTAAAAATACATCTGCCAAACTTTTTATATATATTTCCAGAAGAAATACATAAAGTAGAATGATTTCAATTTAGGTTTCAATTATTTCAACAATTGAAGAGAAACACTGTCACATATTAAAATAATCCTAGCAATGCTTTATTGCCATTAATAAAGAGATGCCTCATTTTGCCAAAGAAATCTTTGTAAACTTGGGTATAAACTCAATTTTACAAATTAGCTTCATTAGGAGACATCATGTCTAAGAAGTTCATGTGGCAAAGACTTTTACAAATTAATTCTGCTTAATAATCCGTATTTTTCTAGATACATTTACCTATAGTGAGGTAATTTTCTGTGAAAATTAGTTTACATACCTTAAGAGCATATAACATTTAAGTATTTATAAAAGACACCTTGGGAATACTCTAAGAATGAAAACAATATTACTTTTTACTGTTAAAAAGATCACAAAACAATATTACTATAATCTGTGCATATATACACTATATGCTATTTTCTAGCAACTATTGCATTAGAAAGCTAGAAAGCATTTAAGAAGACTTGTCTTTCATAGAAAATTACATCCTTTAAATGCCAAAATGCAAGACAAAAGATTTCAAGTCAACTTTTAATGTTTTGTCATGCAATTTTGCTTCAGCATATTTGGACAATTTTTAAATTGCGTTGTTTTACCATGACTTTAATCATATTAACAGTTTCGTATGTCCTATAAGCAATAGGCATATAAAATCATAAAATATTATTAACAAATGCCTTTACTCTGGCTTACTACAAATCAATAAGGATAAAAACATACATACTAAGAATTTAAGACTGCATCATTTGAACTGAATGTAAATAACATGGTTATGGACCATTTATGAACCACTCTGATCGATCCCAGGACCTTAAAGGTCTTTGGGCATTTTTCCCAAACCAAATTTCTCCTCTTCTAAATTATCATTGGTATAAGGTGTGATGACTTTCAGGCATCAATTCATACAAATTGAAAGCAGGCAAAGTATTAATTAAACTTGACACTCTGATTATTTAAACCTTCTATTAAAGCTGATTAATCATAGCATGTTGATAGCCTGCTCTTCAGTAATGACAGATGATATCAAGGCTTACTGACTTTCTCCAAGTCCACTATTTCCAACTCTTCAGAACAGAAGGAATAAATGAAGTGAGAAGAACACTGGAACAAGTCTAATAGACAGACTGACTAATCTCAGACCCCCAAGGTCAAACTAAAGCAATCCATTTCTTGGCTTTCATCAACACAAGACATGATTTATCCATCTGAAAGCAGGATTACAAACATTATACATCTCAACGATATGTTCTTTGCACCATGTAACTTTTTGAACAATGATAGATTGCACAGTTGCCAGAAAAGTAATGTCATGAAGCAAAAACTCATTATATTTTCAAATAAAAACATTTTGACTTTTAAGAACAACTATACACATTAACAATTATTACTATTGCACACTTCATTTTGGGGGGAAATATCATTTTAAAATTCAGATATTCCTTGGGACTATATATCACCTTAATGGTCCAAACTTTAGACATTTGTGCTCCTCAAAATATGATTCTTACTCTAATATTTATTGTTTGGGGAGCCAGTTACCATGCTATAAATAATTATTAAATGAAATAATTTTATATTACTACAAAATTTTAATGATATTCACTGTGTTTTCACAGTGAATATTTAATAACTCCTAAAGATGGGAATACCAGACCACCTGATCTGCCTCTTGAGAAATTTGTATGCAGGTCAGGAAGCAACAGTTAGAACTGGACATGGAACAACAGACTGGTTCCAAATAGGAAAAGGAGTTCGTCAAGGCTGTATATTGTCACCCTGTTTATTTAACTTATATGCAGAATACATCATGAGAAACGCTGGACTGGAAGAAACACAAGCTGGAATCAAGATTACCGGGAGAAATATCAATAACCTCAGATATGCAGATGACACCAACCCTTATGGCAGAAAGTGAAGAGGAACTCAAAAGCCTCTTGATGAAAGTGAAAGTGGAGAGTGAAAGTTGGCTTAAAGCTCAACATTCAGAAAACGAAGATCATGGCATCTGGTCCCATCACTTCATGGGAAATAGATGGGGAAACAGTGGAAACAGTGTCAGACTTTATTTTTCTGGGCTCCAGAATCACTACAGATGGTGACTGCAGCCATGAAATTAAAAAACGCTTACTCCTTGGAAGGAAAGTTATGACCAACCTAGACAGCATATTCAAAAGCAGAGACATCACTTTGCCAACAAAGGTTCATCTAGTCAAGGCTATGATTTTTCCTGTGGTCATGTATGGATGTGAGAGTTGGACTGTGAAGAAGGCTGAGTGCTGAAAAATTGATGCTTTTGAACTGTGGTGTTAGAGAAGACTCTTGAGAGTCCCTTGGACTGCAAGGAGATCCAACCAGTCCATTCTGAAGGAGATCGGCCCTGGGATTTCTTTGGAAGGAATGATGCTAAAGCTGAAACTCCAGTACTTTGGCCACCTCATGCAAAGAGTTGATTCATTGAAAAAGACCCTGATGCTGGGAGGGATTGGGGGCAGGAGGAGGAGGGGACGACAGAGGATGAGATGGCTGGATGGCATCACTGACTCGATGGACGTGAGTCTGAGTGAACTCCGGGAGTTGGTGATGGACAGGGAGGCCTGGCGTGCTGCGATTCATGGGGTCGCAAAGAGTCGGACACGACTGAGCGACTGATCTGATCTGATCTGAAACAATAACTCCTTCCATAGATCCAAAGCCACTTTTAGAGAAGAAAATATAAATTATAAGAAACACCATGGGAACATTTTTTAACACTACAAATATAATCATATAACAGGAATTTTGCCCCAAATTTTAGTGTTTTATAAGCTTTAAAGAATAGATGAGACTTAAGAAAGAAGTCATGAGCTATTTGGATTCCATTATTAATATTCCATTAATTTCCCAGTGTATCTCTCATTTGCTACATTAAGGAACTGTTCTATAAGTCATAGTCATAATAGCAGTTCAGAAATTATTCCATAGAGCAATGTTAGTTAATTTGAAAGATTTCCACTGAAATTAAATTATATGTAAAGGGTAACTAATTGTGATCATGAAACCTTATTCTACATTCTGTATATTTTAAACCACATCACTACTTTCACTGATCTAAATTAATGATCTCTTTTTCTATCAGGTCACAATTTTAGGGAAATTATACTGCCCAGGTGGAAAAGGATAGTAAAAAGTATTGTATCTCCAGCTGATGATTCATTTCACCAGCTGCCAGAATGGTGCCCATTACAGCACACCTGGACACATGCACCCCTGACTGATTGGGAAGCACATTTATCTTGGCACGTCACAAAGGAGATGGAATAATAATTATTCTCCCTTGTAACTAAAGGTATTTGAGAGCTGTGTCTCCCTACAAAATAATACAAATTACACAGCCGGACAAGGTCTGCATAATTTTACCATCTGTTCTCTATATTCAACCATCAATATTTCCCAAAGCAGTCTGTTTTTTTAAAACAATTATGAGTTTTAAAAGACTTGGATTAACTGTCAACATTTCAGAGGATTATTATTTTTAAAATTAATGCATTGAATATTGGTTGATAAATACATATTACAAATTAATACTTTCCATTAGGTACTTTCCATAGTACTTTTTATTAAGGGGATTCTGCAAACTTCTCATATTCTGATTCTGAGAAAATAAATGTGTTGTCTGAGTTTTACAAAGAATCTTCCATGCAAAAAAATGGAATATCTGAGTACCTAACATAAAAGAACAGAAAGAAATCAGAGGTTTCTTTCTTCAGCTGAAGTCTTGGCAGTTACTCATCATCTTAAACTAAAAATCTAGGGATCTGTACTCTTTCCTGAAAAGTTCCTTAGTTTAAGAGCTTAAAATATAATTTTAAATTAAAAATATTCTAGTAAGAGTTAATGAAATTTGCAGAATCATAATTTGCAATAAAAGACAACATTTCATCCAATGTAACCAGTGATAACAACCTTAGTCTTATACAAGTTTCAATATGGTATGAAATAATGTTTTTGTATTTCCTTCAAAAACACCAGAAAAAAAGAATTGCTTAGGACATTGAAAACTAGAAAACATTCTTATGGGAGTAACATTTTACCTTGTTCCAAAAGTAAGAATATAAAAGTATTAGCAACAACCAATTGTGTAGAGATCAAAATAACAGTCACTAATCTACATTCTTTATACATATCAACTCATTACTACAATCCAATAAGGCACATACTATTATTATGATTACTTTTTGAGATGAGGAAATCTCTTTGCAACAATGATGATGATGGAAAATCATTGAACCAATACATCAAAGTTCTTTAGTATTTGTATATCTATTGATCGTGGACATTATCTATGTGTGAAACTAAGGCTCTTTAAGAAAAAGAAAAGGGGAGAAAGAGAATCCTTGACTGGCATCTCTCTGACAGAATACATCAAAAATTCAGATCAAGCTAATAATGGCATAGTCTTGATATGCTTAATATGCACAATAGTATTATTGTATACATTGAAAACAAAACCTATGCTTAAATTATTAAATAACATTAAAAAAGAATATGAATTATCTCCATGCCACTGAGGTACCATGTCATAAATGTTATATTATGGGTTCACATCCAAACCGACAGTTTGCCCTTGTTTTCAGAAGAAATTATCTCTGATAATGGATTTTAGCAATAGGTCTCTTAAAATGTTTTTAGACTTAAGAGACAGCCATAAACCACAGCTATCTCTTTCACACAAAGCAAATTCAATAAATACTTTACATGAAACCTAGTAAGAGAAGTCTTTTCTCCACATTGCTACTTACACATGAATTATTTAAAAAAAAAACAACAGAGCAACCTATTTATCTCTGTAATCAATAGATTTAGAGTCAAAATGTAGTTTATCATTTCAGAGTAATGCTAGAAAAACTAGTTTCTGGTAAATATATGTTCTCAACCACAGTTCTAGTTAAAAGATAAAAAGATTGCTATAAATTTATATTTCTCAATAAAAGAACCTTTTCACATGTTTAAATTTGCATAAAGTAATTTGCATAAAGGTTACATCAGATAGTATGAAATACTGTTTTAACCTCAATTGCTGGGTCGGGAATATCCCCTGGAGAAGGGCATGGCAACCCACTCCAGTATTCTTGCCTGGAGAATCCCATGGACAGAGAAGCCTGTCAGGCTACATACAGTCCATAGAGTTGCAGAGTCAGACATAACTAACTGACTTAGCATTCACACATGCTGGTTTATGTGTCCAAAATTCTGACAACTCTGGTATTTGGCCAGATTTAATCAGCTTCTAATATACTTGCCGCCAGAACTTTAGTCTACCTTCATTTGAATTGTCAACCCTTAGGCATGTTCTCTGAAGTCCAGGTTACTTCATACTGACTCACCTTCGTGCTTGTTTCCCTTTCTTCAAAGTCTGTCCCTTCCTCTCCCTTTATCTTCTTTTCTCTCTCTCCTTTATTACCTAAGGAACACCTGGGGCTTCTCTGGTGGCTCAGTGGTAAAGAATATGCCCGCCAATGCAGGAGACATGAGTTCAATCCCCAGGTCTGGAAGATCCCCTGGAGAAGGAAATGGTAACCCACTCCACTATTTTTGCCTGGAGAATTCCATGGACAGAGGAGCCTGGTGGGCTACAGTCCATGAGGTCACAAAGGAGTCGGACACAACTTAACTAAACAACAAGAATCACCTACTCATCATCTGAGTCTCTGTATAAGCAACATCTCTCTAGATAATATTTCCTCCTTTCATCTCTGTGAGACTGAGAAAATAATCTACTGTGGTACCAATCACACCATGTTACAGTTATTTGATTACATATTTGACTCAATGACTAGACAATAAAATCTTGAATGCAAGTCTTATTCATCATGTAAGATGATGCTCAATAGTTGGAACATGGTAGATATTTAATAAAAGTCAGATGGATTAAATAGCTTCAAAATTCTGTCTTTATCTTACACTGTACTACTTCAATTGTCCTTCTTTTGACTTTCTGGCCATAGATTATGTGATTTTCCTGTATAAAGTCCATTTTTTATACAAATCATAAAAATTCATTTTTCAAAGTTCTAGATTAAAAATAATTCATTTTGGAACATATATAAACCATCATGCCACCTAATTATAAAAGGATTTTTATCAACAACAAAAAGTAAAAGTAGTCGTCCAGCTTCTCAAATTTACAAGTTCCTATGATATTCTACAGCTATTTACAGGCTTTCATAACTACTTGTTCATTAATTACATCATTCTCCTTAGTTGGATAGTTATGAAAAAAATTCACATGAATCCTAGAAATACTCAAGTTTTGGAGTTCACAAATTACGGAACATTTGTGAGCAGCCAAGAGTCCATTTTAAGTTGTATGTATATTTTTAAGAAATGAATTACCTAAAATATAAATCTATTCTTTTATGCTTTCAGGTAATCAGACAATTTAAATATTGGATGTAGAATACACAATAAAGTTATTTACATCTAACTTATGATAAAATCAAGTACATTTTACTGCCCAAGACACTGATGATGATGATGAGAAAGCTAATTAGCCCCTGCTGAATTCCTTCTTTAGGTCCACTTTTTAACCATATAACCTTACATTTTATTCCTTATGAATATTTCACAGTAAATATAACTACTTACTTTTCAGGATTTTCTACTTCTTCAGTAACAAAGTTGAGATAAAACCTAAAAAGACATACATAAAGTACAAACCATTAATAAACTTTATGATCACTATCCAAAGTTTCACATTTTAAATATTTATAATCAAACTCAGAATTATAAAAATTTTATAAACAAATAACCTAAGATGAAATTCTCCAACACTAAATGCTCCCGCATTTTATTTTTTCTATTAAACATTATTTATGGAGTTCTTTTCTATTTCTTAATTTTTTTATGGCGGTATAACATGAACAGCAAACTGATTAGTGAACAGTGAACAAATCTTAATGTATAAACATGTAAACAGTATGTAAACAGTAAATGTGTAAATATGTATAATGTATAAACAGCAAACAAATCTCAACATATATTGATAAATTTTTATTTATTTATACACCTACACAACCAAAACAAAGATCAAAACATAAAACATTTCCAGTACCCTAGAGGGTTCCCTCAAGGCCCTTTGCAATCATCTCTTTCATCCTCCCATAAAGGCAACCACTATTCTGATTTCTATCACTATAGATTAGTTTTGCTCATCTCAATACAATAGACTAATAATATCTGCTTGTATAACTATTATACAATATTCCTTTGTGTCTGGTTTTTTTTTTTTTTTTGCTGGACTTTATATCTGTTGGCTCTCATCCATGTTATTGTATTTAGCAATATTTCATCATTCTTTATTTTTGCTTTTCATTGTATGAATGTAACACCAATACAGCCTACCACTGATGGGTATTTGAATTATTTACAATTATAGCTATTATGAATATGGATACCATAAATATGCTTGTGCATGTCCTTTTGGGGACCATACAATCATTTCTCTTGTGCATATACTCAGAATATGATCACTGGATCATAGGGTAGGTACATGTTTATTATTACATTATTATTATTTATTTATTTTTTTTTTTTTTTTTTACCATTTTTGGATTCCTAATTGCATTCCAGCAATATATGAGATTATTATGTGTTAGTCACTGGGGAAATAAAAGTAGGAAATCTATAATCCCTCTCCTTAAAGAGCTCATTGTTCATAGAATGGTCCATTGTGGATATAACGACACAGTGGGCAATGCTAGAGCACGTCCAGGTTACCAGGAGCCAGGGGTGAGGTCAAAACCAGACTGGCAGGGCATAGAAAGCTTTTGAGAGGAGGCATCACCCAAGTTGAGGCTTCAAAAATGC
The DNA here is from genome assembly GCF_003369695.1 of Bos indicus x Bos taurus. NCBI lineage: Eukaryota > Metazoa > Chordata > Mammalia > Artiodactyla > Bovidae > Bos > Bos indicus x Bos taurus. The sequence goes on from NC_040092.1 coordinate 53,191,399, forward strand.
TTAACTATTAGCCCTGGTGAAATGACATAAGGACATTCCAGGTGGAGTATAACACATACACATGTGAGTGTGGTAAAGCTCTACATGCACAGAGATATGAGCTACAGATAGGTATTCTGCAGTACAAAGGGTGCCCAGGGAGAGAGAATAGAGTGTAAGGACAAGATGCCCTCTGGCTTCTGGGAATCTAGATTTCAGTAGGGGTGACAGGTCAATAAAAACTTGTAGGAAAATAGAAGTATGATAATAACATTTCTCAGTTTTAGGGAATTGGCTTACTAGATATGAACACTGAGGCAAATAGGAAATAAAAAATGGGATAAAAGATTTGCACTTTTAAATTGCAATTTGCAATTTGCACTTCTTCCTTTCAATTCAGTTTTCCAATATGCATCCCATCCAAATAATCTCAAGTCATAAAGCAACTATAAGAACAACATGAGGTAAATATGCCTTATGCATAATAGTAACTATGAAGTTGCCAATTTTTTTGTATATTTAGGCAGCTAATTTTAGGTCCATTGTTAGTCAATACACTATAGGCTGATACGAAAGAACATAACATTTTGAATATTTCCCCCAAGACCTGAACACTTCTGTCATCTCTTACATGACAAGAAGCATTCTAGACACATGATATTTCACTTTCTAGCCCCACAGGGTTGCAAATATTACCCTAAACTTATGGCCCAAGAAAAATTCAGATTCCTTTCCTTCACTTTACAACTCTCCTTATCCCACCCAGGAATGGTGGCTGCCTCGCATCCTTGACTTCTTTTTCCAGTCTAAAAGGACTGCTGGAGACCCTTTAAAGCCCTTAAAGTTCTCTTTCAAGGTTCCAAGATGCAGCAGACCCCTCAGATATGCACACATAGATAACCAAATCGTGAAGATGGGGAAACTAAGGGATCATAATGAATAGAGCTAGACATATAAGGACAAAGACCTTTCCATTTCTTCATTGTAGAGGCTTAGAAAATGTCCACAAAGTGAAAAAGTCATATTTTCATTGTACTCTTCCGTGTTCTTATTATTCCTTAGAAGATAAAATAGCCATAACATAGGTCCACAGAAGCACTGGTCAATAGGAACAAATTCTCTATATAATCTAAAACCAAGTGACTAGAATATAGTCCATCAGCCTTTAACATACTTAAAGTATCTCATAACTTAAAACAAAGATAAGAAAACCTGTCTTATTCCATCTTTATTCACAAGCAGGCACTTGATGCTCATAGTTGAAGAAAGCCAAGACAACAGGCCCAAAATGGAGTCGTTTATGCTTAAGCCTCATGCCACCAAACCAAAACATAATTCAGTTAAAGTCTCACACCTCCCAGAAATGGAATCCAAAACCAGTCAGTTAGGAATTGCATTATTTAAGTATTCTGCCTGGTAGACTCTTGCTAGCCCCTAAATGAAAATAACTCCATAATAATCAACCTGTTTTTTAGCTTAGTATAACTTTTTTGTTCCCACCCTTTCAGCCTATAAAAAGCTTTCTCTTTTGTACAGCTCCCTGGAGTTCCGTTCTATCTGCTAGATAGGATGCTGTCAATTCATATCGATTTTTTCTCAAACTCTTAAAAATTTTAATATGATTCAGTTTATATTTTAATAAAGTTAAGGTGTCTGATATTTTAAGGACTATATGTGAAGCAGAGGTGATCTAAAAGGTTAGCAGCCAAGGATATTTTTTAATGACTAGAAAGTAATTTTCTAAAAATAGAGGTTGTAGTTATACCAGGAAGGCAAGCAAAAATCAATACTTATATCTGGAATATGCACTCTGAGGGATTTGATGTGTTTGTTATAAGCCCAAGGCAATGGGAAGTACAAGAAGAAAATGAACAAAACAAAATCCAAGGAGGGAGAAAAAAAAAAACTCACACAAAAACCACACACACACACTTAGAAATCTTTCCAGGCCTCTCACTTCAAAAATAGCCAGTTCCTTCTAAACAGTTGTTTTAGAAACTGGTCTTTTTCCAACAACGTTAAGGAAAGAAAGGAAATATTTATGAAAAAAGAACCCAATTTCAAATATTTTCCATAGAGAAAAGGAAAGGACTTGGGACATGGTAGCAGGGTGGGAAGGAGAAAGCTTCTTATTTTGGTCCAAACATTCACATCCTGTGGGAAATATACCTTTATGCTCTCCTAGTCTCCAGTCACGCATCCGTAGCGTTCTCTATACATCTACTCAAGTTCTCTAGAGAATGTTCACAAGATCTATTGTTCCAGCTTTTCCATGATTGCGTATAAAAGGCACCGCAAAGCTAGCCATGCATTCTAATACCCAACTATGAATTATTTTAAAAATAAAGCTTATTCTTTAGATTAGATTTCACACAATGCTAGAAAATAATCCCAGCAGATGCTTTAGAAGACTAAATCCCCTGAGGATACGATTTAAAGGGAAAACACACACACACACACAATGAAAAACTATTTCCTATCACACGGTTCAAAAAAAAAAAAAAAAAAAATTCCCACCAAGCAATATTTAGCTTTGGATCAGGATATGGGACTGAAATTGGTTGAGTTCCCCTGGGCCACAGGGAGACTGACATATTTCTCCTAATGCAGACGTTGGCAATAATATTAAAGTTGTTCTGACCCACCTCTGTGACCTGGCTGGGTTAATGATTTCTTTCCCCCAATCATGTTTCTGTGAAGGAGTTTTCATCATTCTAAAAAGGCCCAGCACTCCTCATACCCCAACAGCCTGCTCTATTCGCATCCAAGGTCTAGCCGAGCCTGTTTCCTATTCAATGGGTAGGTGGTGACTTGCTAAACGAACAAGGCCTCCCAGACAACAAGGGTCTCGCTGCTTTTACTTACACCGTGGGTGGTTAAGTTCTGAGGACAATGACTGATTCTGTCTCCTTATTTGCAATGCCCCCTACACTTTTATTTTTGCATCAAACATTGTCAGGGCAGGAGCACAGGGAGTGGAGGCTCATTTATGGTGCCCCACTTATAATTCCACAACATAGTCTTTAATTCCATCATGAAAGACAAAGAAAGGTCAGAGAGGCAGGATCATATTTGGAAAGTGACTACATAACTCCCGCTTTGGGCACTCTTTTAGTTTCCATCTTGTTCCATTTATATCCAGATATTAACTTTTTCCTCTGGAATTCCAAACCAGCAGACTATTTCTTCTAAACACAGCTCCCTTTTTCTAAGACGGATGGCCACATATTAACAAGCAGGTTATTTCTACCTACCTGCAAAGCAGCATTCAGGTAGCTGAACAGCTGTTGGAGACATACAGTTATTTATCTGTCCCATACATAAATCACTTGTATCAGATGACATTCATTTAAAATCTTGGCCTTAATGTCTTATGACTGAACCCTCTAGAATATAAGAAAACCAAGTTTCCTGTTCTTTAAAATAGGACATGGACATGAGGATTCTATGAGGAAAAGTATAATATAAACAAGGGTTCATGTAAACCCCATTTGCCCTGTAAACAGAGTACTGAAATAAATTTCTATGTCTAAGATGGAGCCACTAATCTGCAAGTCAACCCTGAGTTCTACACTTATTTCCCTATTTTACATTCATTTTCCATTTTTCTCTTATTTGTTCCTTACTCTTCATCCCATAAAAGCTTCTTGTTTTCCACCTCATTTTTAAGTTTGGCTGGACTCTTGTTTATACCACCAAAACTGTCTTTTTAAAATCTTTCTAACAAGAGTAACATTTTGGGTTTAGTATCAACAAAACTAAAGATTAAGATAATAAGATAATTCAAAATGAAAAGACTCTTTATACTTGGAGAAAGCTATCAGCCCTCAAAAGCTTACAAAAGTGAAGATTTGCTCTCCATAAAGCAGGTGACTTGAGTATTCAGCCCTTGTAGTAGGGGAGTGAGTCGGGTAGAAGAATATTTTAAGATTCCGTGGGAACAGATGCATGGCACTCACAGGCAAAAGAAACTTCATTCAATAGAATTAATCAAAACTCCCTCATGAGGATCTTCACATTCCACATTCCTGACTGAATACTACCAAGCCCCCAACACTTGGCTCTAACTGAAAGCTTCTGTCACCTCCCCAACTTGCTCTGGCCCCTCCTGGTGACCCTCCCAGGGCTTGGCCACTGCCCCAGGGCACTGGAGCTCTGATCAGGCTGAATAGCCATAGAATAGATGATTCCACTGCTAACCCTGGGAGCACAACTCCTTTTTTAATTTTTTTTTCTTGCTCAGCACCACATTGTGCTTTGGACAAAAATAAAGACTTCAAAAATACTAAGACTAACACACATACACAATGGCTATCAAAATATTCCAAAAGTACACAAATATTTTATGCTAGACTCTTCAGAGCTACAATTTTCTAAGAACTTCAAACATTATGCTTCAGATGCCATGCTAAAATCTTTAGTTCCTTTACTTTCCTAATCCTCCTCTAGTGCTCTGAATTTCCATAATTCAGTGAGATTAATAGGGTAAAAATTTCATTTATTGAAAAATATATTTTTATATTCCATGCATTAGAGAATAAAATCCTAAAAACTGAACAAAAAGAAATTGTGTTTGTATTTGAGATGCATTTACATAATTTTAAGCTAGTATAATTTGTTGCTTTTTTAGGCTCATAGAACATTCTAACTGCAACTGTACAATTAGCTCGATAAATTATTTTTTTAAAGAAATATTGCTACTAATTACTTCAAAACTGAAATTTAATTTTACTACAATCATTTTGATGTTTAAATAATGGCATTTCTAGTGGCATTTCTTGCAATAATCACCTCAACTGAATCTTACTAGATCAATAAAATTTAATTAGAAAAAATTCCCACTCAGAACCATGGTTATTGTATTCAAGTTCCTAAACAAAACAAGACATAAATACAAAGCTTAATGCTTCAACCAAAATGTCATCACATTTTGACATGGATCCACGGAAATGTACCTATGCCACTGTGGTTTTATTCATCTTTTCTGCATTTTTTGTTTTCAAATGTCGAGGAAATTTTAAGGAATGCATCAAGTCCTTTAGAATGTATCAGACTATCTAGTACATCTGATTTCGCTATCCCGTTTACTCCTTCTTGCCTTTAGAGTACCATTTTACCTCCTGGGAACACGCTACTTATTTCTATATCTGAATTCTTTCTTTCTCATAGGAAGGTGGAAAAAAAAATCAACTAATCACTATTTGAGCAGACCTTGGAGCTTCAGCTTGGCAGGCTTTTTGACAAACAAAGTACTATTCTTTAATGGCTTTCGGCACTATTATGCCCTTACTGATCCATACTTATAAATGATTTGTATTGGCTCTCAAGACCCAGCATTTGTTTATTTTTTACATTATCATGTTAAATTTACATTATCAAGTTAAATCTAGTATGTGCCTTGACTGGAAACCTCAGTGATTTTGTGTTGAGTTGTATACACAGTGCCTGGCCTGGTGAAGGGAGCTACGTTACCTTCCTCTCTTCAAGTACAGCATAGCATGTTGAATTACGGCTGTTCACAATTACCTAGCAGCTCACTTGGCACTTGAAGTACTTGAAGGAATTAATGAATCATCCAAATCACCAGTTGATAGTGATATCAACTTACCAGCCGGCGTACGCATACATTCCATAATAAAAAGCCAGTGGCAACCCCATAATACTTGCATCTCTTCCTGAAAAGGCATCTTTAAAATACTGTGTTTGCCCTGAAATAGGAATAGAAAGATTAAGGACTTTTCAAACAGCTGGTTATTATTCATTCTTTAACCATAAACATGAAAAGGGGGAGAAGGGGGCTTGGGGATGAACTATATCATTTCAGGTCTAGATTTCTTACTCTCTGCTCATTTCCAACTTTATCTACTAATGCTGTATCCATTATAGAGAAGGAATCCCAAACATATGCTGATTGCCACTAACACTACTTAACATTTATTTTAATAAAATCATGGCAAAGAGGAAAACAACATTTCCAAAACAGTCCCTTGCTTTAGCATGCCTCTACTCTTAACAGAGTTTCACCACGAAAGAAGACTCAAGGATCATCTGTAAATTATAGTGTTTAGAGTGTGATATAATTCTCAACAGCAATGATAATACAGTGCTTAGGAAGAATTATTCAAGGGTCTATCTTCAATGAGGAGGTGGCATGAAACCCCAAAACCACCTTCTCACATCATTGAACTTGCTTTTTTGGCTTTCTCCCTATAGTTCATTAGATACCCTACAGGGGTTGCAAAATGCTGTGAAACAAATCTCCTTGGCACTTCCAGGCTTGTTTTATAAAGAAAAACTTATTGGAGCACAGTTGGGCTTACTTATTCATCTAGATACCATCAGTTCAGTTCAGTTCAGTTGCTCAGTCGTGTCCAACTCTTTGCGACCCCATGAACTGCAGTACGCCAGGCCTCCCTGTCCATCACCAACTCCCGGAGTTCACCCAAACCCATGTCCACTGTGTCGGTGATACCATCCAACCATCTCATCCTGTCATCCCCTTCTCCTCCTGCTCTCAGTCTTTCCCAGCATCAGGGTCTTTTCCAATGAGTCAGCTCTTCGCATGAGGTGGCCAAAGTATTGGAGTTTCAGCTTCAACATCAGTCCTTCCAGTGAACACCAAGGACTGATCTCCTTTAGGATGGACTGGTTGGATCTCCTTGCAGTCCAAGGGACTCTCAAGAGTCTTCTCCAACACCACAGTTCAAAAGCATCAATTCTTCTGCACTCAGCTTTCTATATAGTACAACTCTCACATCCATACATGACCACTGGAAAAATCATACCCTTGACTAGACAAACCTTTGTTGGCAAAGTAATGTCTCTGCTTTTGAATATGCTATCTAGGTTGGTCATAACTTTCCTTCCAAGGAGCAAGCGTCTTTTAATTTCATGTCTGCAATTGCCATCTGCAGTGATTTTGGAGCCCAGAAAAATAAAGTCAGCCTCTGTTTCCACTGTTTCCCCATCTATTTGCCATGAAGTGATGGGACCGGATGCCATGATACCATTAGTCTATGGCTAATTTTACTCTCCAACAATAGGGCTGATAATTGTTGCAGAGATCACACGGCACACAAAGTTGAAAACATTTACTATCTGCCCGTTTACAGAGAAGGTCTGTGGACCCTTACCTAGAGAACAGCACTGTTTCCTTCTAGAAGCATGGAAAAGAAACTATATTGAACTTTAAATAGGTTTAAACACATTGTTGCATCAACATGTAGACTGCTTTTATGCATCACAGTTTTCTCCTCTTTGTGATGGGACTTTTCTTCTATATCTTTTGGATAATTAAAAAATAGAAATTCAGATTTAGTCAGTCAATATTCAAAGTAAAGCATAATGAGTTTCTGTTTCCCAAAGAAAATACAAATGAGATTACCTAAATGGGAAATATGACTATTTCAAAATTGGCTATCACATAAGTAAATAAAAGGGGGGGTGGAAGATAGATGGTGTACATAAAACTCTCTTCACACTTAAACCTCAGTTTTTGTTTGCAGTTTCCAGACAACAACATATATATCAATACAGTGTGTGAGTTTTGAAGCCAAAAATGGAGAATATTGTGTTATCCACTAAATGACTCTCTCAAAATATCCAATTCCTAAATATATCTCATTTTTTAAAATGACACTGTCAATTGAGAAATATCTGTTTTACTAAAACATCTCTGTGTCCTCATAGAAGAAACACATAAATCTTTGAACCCAGATTAAAAACATCTGCTGTATATTGCTTTATCATGATCTGTGGTCTCCTAGGCCTTATGGGACAATATTGCTAAAGTGCAATGCTGAATAATCAATAAAAGATACAAAACTTTGTAAAGATTGAATCCTGAGCACAAAGTGTTACAAAAGAGAATTGTTTCCAAATTTCAGGAGTATTTGGCTGCATAACAGAGATCTCAAGAAGATGAAAGTTATTAGATTCAGAGGAAAGTTTAACAAATCCTCATAAGAGAATACAGAACATACAATTATTTTCTGAATTTCATTAGATCAAAATAAATGTAGAATCTGGGTAAGTAAAAATTTTCTCCTCTTGAAGTTTTTTGTATTAATGTGAAACATATGTGATAAGTTAGAGACAAAGAAATATCATTGTTTTATAGTAATAGAGCAAATATACCTGCTAAGAATACTCTCCAAAATATTTAACTTACTTTAAATGTGGTAAAATTCCCAGGTCATTTCTCTGCTAAGTGAGATATATAAGGAAACCTGGTCACATTAAGCACTGATAATGAAACTGGAGACAGACCACTGCCATGTCCTCCGCCGCGTGTTTGTAGAAAAGTTTTAGCCTCCTAGGCTTCCCTGAGTTCCAAAGAGCGATTTTAATCATAGAAGTGAGAAAATGCAGAAACAAAGGAAAGCAGTCAAGAAAGATAAAAGAGTAATAGTTTTGCTATAAAGCAAAATTAAAGTTCCTTAATTATTCCTTGGGCTTCCCTCGTAGCTCAGTTGGTAAAGAATCTGCCTGCAATGCAGGAGACCTACGTTTGATCCCTGGGTCAGGAAGATCCCCTGGAGAAGGAAATGGCAACCCACTCCAGTATTCTTGCCTGGAGAATCCCACAGACAGAGGAGCCTGGCAGGCTACAGTCCGGGGGTCGCAAGAGTTGGACACAACGTAGCAACTAAAACCACCACCACCAGTTGTTCCTTAGGGCTACAGCTGACATCCTGAGTCCTATCCTTGAGTTGTTTCCCGGACATTAAAGCCTGTATCAGGAGGAAGAAGCTAATTGTAAGATGACCACAATCACATAGCCTGCAAATTGGCTGGAACCTAAGGATTGATAATGTTGACCTCTGTGACCTCACCTTTATCATCAACCTATCAGAGTATTGTGCAGGAGCTAATCAGGTACCCTGTGACCTTCTCCCTCACACTCTCTTTAAAAAGCCTTTCCTAAAAGCTACTGGAGAGTTTAGATTTTTTTAACATAAGCTGCCCATTCTCCTTGCTTGACTCCCTGCAACAAACACTATGCTTTCCTTCACCACAATTTGGTGTCAGTAGATTGGCATTGCTGGCCCTTGGGCAAGCCGACCCAAGCATGATTCAGTAACAATACCATAAATATTAAAGGATCATTCTATTGTAAGTGTAAAAAAAAAAAAAAGCTAAAAGATATGTCATGACTTCTGCTCTCAAGGAATTTGCAATACAGTAACATTTGGGCAACTACACCTCACCTCACCAACATATATAATTAAGTGGTAAAAACTGACTACAGTCTTACATCAAAAAGAGAAGAGAAAAAAATTATCTTTGTTTTAAAGGACTGCATGTCATTTTTTGGAATCTAAATGACTCAGTTTCTGAACTTTCCAAAAATGTAAGAAATTCTTTACAGAAATATAAAGAGCCCAGAAAAGGAAAGCGGTAACAAAATAAGTTACTTTCCCTACATTTCTAATGGATCAGATAAAGTATGAGAAGGCCAGCTCTGTGGAGACCAACATGAATTAGAAAAGTTCATGTTTTCCCTTCAGTGTAAGCTATCGTATTAAAGCTCTTCATTGTGTTTATTTTGAGTTGGCTGAGGTTGCTGAATTTGATGCAAACATTTAGCCGGGAGAGTTCTAAGAAGTCCCACTAGGTTTTATTAAACGCACAGCAGTAGTTCCCTTTCCCCAGGTACAGAAGGACAAATCTTTCCACCTTTGTTGTCGTTTAAGGCTTCTACCATCAGCAATGGTTTTTTGTTTAATTTTGGAATTTCCTTTTGTCTTGAGTGATCCTACTCTTGCAACTTCATTAAATTTCTCTATAAACTCCTTTTCTTGGAACAGACAACATCAATGTGAACATGAAATATTTTATGTGCCAAAGTTACACATCACTCCTTTATCATTTCTTCTTACTTCCTTACGTATTTCCTACTACTGTACCCATTGTTAGTTAAATAACTCACTAGACCTCCTTCTCCGGAGAAGGTGATGGCACCCTACTCCAGTACTCTTGCTTGGAAAATCCCATGGATGGAGGAGCCTGGTGGGCTGCAGTCCATGGGGTCGCGAAGAGTCGGACACGACTGAGCGACTTCACTTTCACTTTCCACTTTCATGCATTGGAGAAGGAAATGGCAACCCACTCCAGTGTTCTTGCCTGGAGAATCCCAGGGACGGGGGAGCCTGGTGGGCTGCCATCTATGGGGTTGCACAGAGTCAGACATGACTGAAGTGACTTAGCAGCAGCAGCAGCAGCAGACCTCCTTCTCACCCAATAATTTCCCCTGAATCCAAGCAATTGCCTGTGCCTTCTTACCTAGAACAATTAAAACTCTAAATGACATCATTCTCAACCATCTCAACTCTAGAAAGGCAAATACTCCCAGAAATTGGTGTTACATTTCTACAGAAATGCAGATTTTACATTAAAAAAAGGTAACAATAAAATACATTTTACAACTATTTTTATTGTCAGATAGCATTTTTTTTAATGAATGCTATTTCCATATCTGACTCTCCTTCTGTCAAAATTCCATTCTCAAGGTAAAAGGAATAATTAAGAAAAAGTAAAACAATATTTTATCATTTTTCATTATTTTCCAGATATCTTTTTCTCTCTCTAATCTTTAATATATGCTTGAACTACTTTAAAGTAAAAATAAGAAGACATATTTATCTATAGTTAAAGCTAACAGCTTATTTTTTTTTCCACTTTGTGTTTTCACTACAAACAGTTTAGACCAAGAGAAAATTCACTGATGCCTTATTTTGCTGCTTGGCCCAGGCTTAATCCTCTTGTTGCCAATCAGCTGTAAATACCAATTCTCCCCCCACTGTTGTAGGCTTTCAAATCAATTAGATGACAGTATAGAGTCTAAGTTCCATGAGCAGAGAGACTAATTAAGGGATTCTGCTAGTACAAGTGAAAGCCAGTGTTGGAAGAGACCAAAAGCAGACACGTATTTTAAAAAGCATTTACTTTTCAGTCCATACCTTTAATTAGCTGCATCATTCCAGGGACTATAATTATCAGAATTGCTGTGAGCTTGCAAAAGGTTAGGAAAATCTGGATCCGGGCGCTCCAACTGACACTCATGCTATTTAGGACCATCACCACAGCTGCAAACAAACAGATGAAGTTTCAAAAGGTGAATCCTCACTAGTATACGTGAAGACGTCTTAGGTCCTGGCTACTCAAAGTCCCAACCGTGAACCAGCAGTATTGCCATTCATTACCTGGAAGCATTTTAGAAATGCACAATCTCAGATGCCACCCCAGACCTAAGGACTACAAACATGCATTTCAACCAGATCTCTAGGTGATTTTTATGCACCCTGAGGTTTGAGAAACTGGATAAAATCTGCAGACAGTAAAAAGTTATCTCTTGTTCTTTGTATGGGCTTCCCTGATAGCTCAGTTGGTAAAGAATCTGCCTGCAATGCAGGAGACCATAGTTTGATTCCTTGTTTATGTCAGTAAGAGTGAACAAGGATTGTGGTGCCCTGCAAGGAGATCCAACCAGTCCATTCTGAAGGAGATCAGCCCTGGGATTTCTTTGGAAGGAATGATGCTAAAGCTGAAACTCCAGTACTTTGGCCACTTCATGTGAAGAGTTGACTCATTGGAAAAGACTCTGATGCTGGGAGGGATTGGGGGCAGGAGGAGAAGGGGACGACAGAGGATGAGATGGCTGGATGGTATCACTGACTCAATAGACATGAGTCTGGGTGAACTCTGGGAGTTGGTGATGGACAGGGAGGCCTGGAGTGCTGCAATTCATGGGGTTGCAAAGAGTCAGACACCACTGAGCGACTGGTCTGATCTGATCTGATCTGAACAATCATATAAAAATATCTTCTAAGCAAATCCTGAGGTCAGCCCACGCAGACTGTGACTCTAGCCTGACACAGCAACAGCTCTTCTCCTCCCTCGTCCACATGCAGAGTCACCTGCCAACTTGGGATCACATTAAAAAAGGGACAGAGTTGGGATCACACTCAAGAAGGGACAATGTGTGGAAAAGTGGGCTGGGACTTTATTCTACTTTCAGAATTAGCCTTAGCCAGAACTTTTTGTATTTTGTCTCTACTTTCCAATCAGCATAGTAAGGAGTGACTTTCAACCTACCCTAAATGTACAGGTTTCCAAGATATGTTTTGGAACTTGAAAAAATGTTTTGAATGATAAATCCAAAAGTGTTTCCAGAGTAGGGTGCACACGGGGTCTGAAGCCAGCAGAATCTCTCTTTCTTGGTGATGCTATCTACAAAGTCCTCTGCAGTATTCAACCAGCCACTCGCCCGCACTGTGGACCATGAGAATCTTGAGAACAGAACAAGCATAACTCATCTCTGTCTTGCTAGTATCCAGCTTCATCCATGGCCCAGGAAGACCATTAACAGTTTTGTTGAATAAATGAATGAGCTGGATCCTCAGTTTTTAAAAAAATCTATAATACCTTCAGCCAAAAAGGCGTGAAATAAATGGTGGTACTTTCAGGCCAGGCCTCCTATACTATTCTAGAATGACTGAGTTATTCTAGACAGCAGATTTCAACTTTATACACTTTCTAAACCCTCACACTTGGTGTCACTCACCCTCTCCTCCCCACTCCCAACAAATAAACTGCTTCATACCTGACATTTGTAGTTATTAGCTACAAGCTTTATTTTTAAAAGGTATATTCTCCCTAAACAAACAACAAAAATGAATGAAAATACTTCTTGGGGGATTAAAAAAAAAAAAAACAGAATTCTTACAATTCAGGTTGCAATAGAAAGCTTTCCATATGTACACTAATGACTGATCTTCATTGCCTGATACAATCATTAGCTCATTTCAGAATTTAAGAATTGGTACAAATGTTTTCAACACATAATATACAATAGCAAAAATATTTTAAATAATCTAGCCTTCTAAAAGTAGGCTGATTAAGGTATATCTTTTTAAGAGTTTACTATGCAGCCATTTAAAATCATGACACAGTTAAATATTTATTACATAAAAGATGGTTCATAACATGCTAAATTGACATACAGGAAGATAGATAGAAGACAAAGCTACAAACATAGAAAGGAAAGGAAAGGAAAAATTTTGAAGGACTATTTACCAAAACATGAAGAGAAGGTATCTATAGATGATAGAATATGGAATAAGTTTTAAGTTTAAAAGTTTATTTCTCTACACTTTTAAAATAATTCTTACAATGAACATGAAGCATTAGGTAAAAAAAATCAAAAAAAGCAATTTTCATCTTTGAAAGAAGCTCAAAGATGGGAAGAATAAGGAACCATACAAAGTTAAATAGGGGGTTACTAATGAAGAAATGTTTCAAAGGAGAAATGATGAGAATGATTAGAAAGGCTGAAGCCCCGAATAAGCTATATGGTAGGCTGAGAGAAATATTCTACCTGTGTTTGAAGCTGGAAACATGAAGAACTAGACAGGTCCATTGTTAATTGCCAAGTGCATTATTTTATCAGAAAGATAAAAAGTAAAATGATTTTTCTCATCCCTGTAAAAAGCACTTATATACTGAAAATAATTTAATGCAACTCTGCACTCATCGTCATCATCCAGTGATTCTTGTCCTTTTTCTATGCAAATGACTCTGTGATAAATGAATCATCATATGAAAGGGATTGTTTTTTTAGTTAAGGAGATTCAGCATTGGTCTGAAAATAACTGGACTCATGTTCCCACCAACACAAAAGAGCACTGTTTCCTTTTAAGCAGAGCTCCTAAAAACCCAAACACCATTTCTGAGAGTACTCCACAGTAGAAAAGAGCTATTGTAAAGAGAGGAAGGGAAAAGAGGAGGAAGGAAGAAGAGAAAAAGGAATAGAGGGAGAGAGGAAGGAAAAGAAGGAGGGGGGAGGGAAAGGAGAGGCATCCTCATATTAGAACCTCTATGTATTTGGGAAGAGGAAAGAAGGTTTGTTACTTTCATAGAGGGTTAGAATCCAATGCCTATTGAAATAGAAAACAAAACTGAGTGCTGGGGATTTTATATTTTGTAAAGTTTTCTTAGAAAAATGGAAGACAAAAATCAAACAAATATGAATTGATAATCTCACCTTGCTTTCCTCTCAGGCAGCTGAAATCAAAATTCTGGTTAAGCCTGATTTCTCTCAAAAGGTTTCTCAGAACCCTGCTTTATCTGAGCATCCAGAAATCGCCCTCATTACTCCGTACGCCAAATTCCAGCTGAGATGTACCTCTATGACCCTGAAGGGATACAGCTTAACAAGCACCGAGGCAGCCAGTACTGAGGCCTGCGGAGGTCCTCAAGTGGCGAGAACTGCTGTTCCATCATGTGTCTTTACACAGAAGTTTAAGTCCGCGTATGTTGCTTACCCAACAATATTGAAAAGGGATTTGGGATTCACTAAATGCTAAGAGCTTTCAGAGTTTCTGAAACAAATAGTATCTACTCTGGTTTTTATACACTATCTACTTACACCGTAATGATTAAAGAAATCTGAGCAAGCTTTCATCCTAGCTTTCCTTCCTTTGAATAATAATTGCTAAATTCATGCATTAGAAATTACCTGTATTGATTTGAGCTTATTATTTTATTTTATTTTTTTTGCTGACCTTAAATGTTACCAAAATGAAAATAGACATATAGCTTTTATTTACTTATTAATGGTGCTGATTGGTTCCTAAGAACTGAAATGCAGCAATGAAAGTTATAGGTATAAACTCTGGCAATCAGAAATACATAGGGAAGGGAATTGTGTTTGAAGAGGATATTTAGGGGAGTGTTAAAAACTGATACAGTGATTTAAGGACTAGCAAGCATTTCTTTCTGTACTTCAGTAATTCAAGTTTGTCTTTTGTTTTGCAGAGTGAGGTTACTAAGTCTGGATATATTGGGTTTTTTTCCCCCCCAGGTTCAGGTTCTCCCTGGCTTCTGGCTACTTTTTGCTAAGCTGGTAAAATATATGGACACTGTATGGATGCATCATGGTGAGCTGAAGTGAATTGTTCCACTGTTCTTTGTAGCAGCTGCCTGGGTTGCCTCCATTTTTCTGTTAGCATTTGTTTCCTGGACAGATTCATTGCACAGAAGCTATGTAGCAATAAACACCTTTATGAAGGAGAGAGGCTATATCTAGGATCTCACTATTGGGAATAAAAATGGTAAGCATTAAACAAATGTACACTATTATATGACACATATTGTGCAAGGACCTTACATGAATATTATTTAATCCTCATATCTGTATGACTTGGTTACCATCATTAACATTATTTTTCAGATGAACAGCTGAGAACCCGGATATTACTTAACTTGTCCATGTACACAAAGCTAAAGGTGAAGATAAGATTGAAGCCAAGTAAGCTGACTCCAGAGTCCACAATTTTACCAGCAGTGCACAGGTAACAATGAGGAAGCAGGTCAAAAGACACATATGATTTCACAAGTTCTCTCAAACATCTGATGCTCTCTCTCTGCTAAAGTGAAGTAGCTCAGTCGTGTCTGACTCTTTGCGACCCCGGGGTCGCAAGGCCCTACCAGGCTCCTCCATCCCTGGGATTCTCCAGGCAGGAATACTGGAATGGGTTGCCATTTCCTTCTCCAGAAGATCTTCCCAACCCAGGGATCGAACCTGGGTCTCCCATATTGCAGGCAGACGCTTTACCATCTGAGCCACCAGGGAAGTCCCTCCTCTCTGCTAAGGCTCATGTTTATCTTGGCTGGGATTTCAAGACACTTAGATTCCACATTTTATTTCTCATCCTTCTGAAGGGTATGATTGTTGTTTTGAAGTCCTTGTATATTTCAATACTACATATCTCTACCTAAGAATTGGTTGTCATGGTATTTAGTTACGGTAGAAGAGGAGTAAAGATAGTCCAATTTCGGGTTTAAACAGAGCCACTTTATGTGCAATATTTGAAAAGCTAGCACAGAACTCAGCCTAGACTTTCTTTCATGTAATTTAATGATGCTAGTACAGTTTGAGAAAATACAGTAATGCATTTATAGAAATAGCTATCTCTTTTTCTCACATCATAATCACAAGTGTTATTTTGTTTGCTTTCTCCAATTATTCCCACAGGTGAATAACGTTCTTTATTCACCTATGTAAATTAAATAAGAAAACTGAGACTCAGAGAGGTTGTTAGATGTGTCTGAGATAAGAGCCCACATCTGACATAAGGTACTTTTATTAGAATATTCTGCTACTCAAGTGTATACTTAAACAGGGTCTGGTTTCAGGAGACCAGAACCAAAAACTAAATGTCATTTTAACTTTTGAACATACTTCAGTGTTTATTGAAGCTTCAAGGAGAGTGAAAATTCATGAAGTTCCATAGAAAGTAAAGGGAGCAATGTCCCTTTACCTAGGGACACTGGGCTAGAGGAGAGAAGACAAATGTGAATATATAAGATTTCCCTACTCAACTTCCACATGCCTGACATGCTTGCCAGAATGGACAAGACTTGGAGTACGCAAAACCCTTTTTTCTTTAAAGATTTTTTTTTTTAATGTGGACCATTTTTAAAGTCTTTACTGAATTTGTTATGATATTGCTTCTGTTTCATGTTTCAGTTTTTTGGTTTTTAGGCATGTGGGAATACCAGACCACCTGATCTGCTTCTTGAGAAATTTGTATGCAGGTCAGGAAGCAACAGTTAGAACTGGACATGGAACAACAGACTGGTTCCAAATAGAAAAAGGAGTACGTCAAGGCTATATATTGTCACCCTGCTTATTTAACTTATATGCAGAGTGCATCATGAGAAACGCTGGACTGGAAGAAACACAAGCTGGAATCAAGATTGTTGGGAGAACTATCAATAACCTCAGATATGCAGATAACACCACCCTATGGCAGAAAGTGAAGAGGAACTAAAAAGCCTCTTGATGAAAGTGAAAGAAGAGAGTGAAAAAGTTGGCTTAAAGCTCCATATTCAGAAAACGAAGATCATGGCCTCTGGTCCCATCACTTCATGGGAAATAGATGGGGAAACTGTGTCAGACTTTATCATTCGGGACTCCAAAATCACTGCAGATGGTGACTGCAGCCATGAAATTAAAAGACGCTTACTCCTTGGAAGGAAAGTTATGACCAACCTGGATAGCATATTCAAAAGCAGAAACATTACTTTGCCAACAAAGGTCCGTCTAGTCAAGGCTATGGTTTTTCCTGTGGTCATGTATGGATGTGAGAGTTGGACTGTGAAGAAAGCTGAGCGCCAAAGAATTGATGCTTTTGAACTATGGTGTTGGAGAAGACTCTTGAGAGTCCCTTGGACTGCAAGGAGATCCAACCAGTCCATTCTGAAGGAGATCAGCCCTGGGAATTCTTTGGAAGGAATGACGCTAAAGCTGAAACTCCAGTACTTTGGCCACCTCATGCGAAGAGTTGACTCATTGGAAAAGACTCTGATGCTGGGAGAGATTGGTGGCAGGAGGAGAAGGGGACGACAGAGGATGAGATGGCTGGATGGCATCACTGACTCGATGCACATGAGTCTGGGTGAACTCCGGGAGTTGGTGATGGACAGGGAGGCCTGACACGCTGTGATTCATGGGGTCACAAAGAGCCAGACACGACTGAGCGAGGCATGTGGGATCCAGTACCATGCAAAGGATCAAACCTGCATGCTCTGCACTGGAAGGCAGAAGTCTTAACCACTGGACCACCAGAGAAGTACTCCAAAACTTTTCACCTTTATTAATTTGAGAGAAATGAAGTTGAATACTTTCAAAAGAGGAGAGGAGTAAACCCAACCAGTCTCCTTCATTCACAGGATTTTCCAGGCAAGAGTACTGGAACAAGAGTACTGGGATAGGTTGCCATTTCCTTTTCTAGGGGATCTTCCCAACCCAGGGATCGAACCCAGGTCTCTCGCATTGCAGGCAGACACTTTACTGTCTGAGCCACCAGGGAAGCCCCAGAGGGGTAATTAGTATTTAGCAATGCCACACTCCCACCCGACTCTCACTTCTCAAGTGATCGGTTAACATTTCACAAACCCTGAAATTCCTTTTCTTCTATGATCTGATGATAACAATATCCTTCAAGTTTGTTCTTCTACACTTGAACTAGAGAATTCAAACTACCACAAATTGCTTCCATCCCTGTAGGAGAACACAGGGAAGCAATTCACACAATTAAACTCTGTTTTCTACATCTCACTAACCTTTCACCCCCGGCAGGCAGAAAATCACCTCTCTCCTCGCTTTGAACCCTACAGAATGTGAGATTTGCCCCCAGGTAAATGTCTCCTTTTCTATCTCCATCTCCACCTGCTGTTGCTTTAAAGCTAAGTTCTCAGAGACAGTCTGACTTTCCCAATTAGGCCATTGATTTATATCACCTGCCACCGAGTTGCAAGACTATCTCATTTCATCTTTCAGTGCTTCTGATCTTAGGAACAAATTTCCTCAGAAACTCAAGCTTGCATCAAAATCTGTAAATTGATGTTATAACTAATGGTAAAAATGGAAGAACATGACTAAGTTCATCCAAGATTTACTCAGGCTCTTTGTTAGTTACACCATCACCAAACTCTACTACAGCTTTTGTAAACTGCAACATATTTAATCATTCTTACCTATAATTGCTTTAATTTTTTGATTTGAACAGTTTCCATTTACTCTTCTAAAATACAGTTTTCCCTTTAAAATGTTTAACAGAATTGGGACAAATAAAAGAGCTATCTAGATTTACCAAAATGGTAATGTGTTGTCATTATCTAATTCATTACCAGTCCTTCTCAATCCAAGCTGTGGATTTGTAAATGTTTACATAATATATAATGAAAGTTTGCTGTTACAGCTTTTAATCAGTAACCTCTGATTGGCAATTTACAGAGCTCTCAAAATGCTACCACTGTGTTTCTCTTTTCAAATACAATACTTGTGATATGATTCTGCCTCACTCAGTTGAGAAACAAAAATAAAATGAGTATAACAGTGGCTACTGATCCAGTCCCTAAGTGGAACACTAGATTTATCAAAAACTTTCTATGAACAAGGCACCACTCTGCTAAAGTCTTAAAAATCTAACTTCATCCTTCCAGAGCCATTCAAGATAAATTATCATCTCACAGATATTTTACGAATAAATAAAACTGATGCTTAATGAGATTTAATATTTAGCCCCAAATCACATAACTGAGAACCCCTACACTATTCCAGTTGTTTCAGTTGCAGATTGTTTGCCTCCAGAGCCTGAGCTATAGCCACAGTGCTAAAATGGTTCCAAAAATCAAAATTTCATGGTGTTAGATCTGAGCAAAATCTATTTCATTTACCTCCATTTCCTGCTGCTTGAGAAACGTGAAGATGTGTAATCCTCTAAGTTTAACACATAGGCATTCCATTAGCTTCTCTACAAGAGAAGAATGCTTATATCTCTTCTAATTAAAATCAATCACGAACAAATATTTGTTGAGCACAAACAATATACTAGGGGCTATGTGAAGGGCTGGAAACACAGCAGTTAGTTAATCCCCTGGTCTTATGGAACTTGATAAGACGTGTTCCCACAAGAGTATAAAAAGCTACCATTTGTAATTTCACTCTTTAAACTTTTCTAGCATTACTCCAGTGTTCTTGCCTGGAGAATCCCATGGACAGAGAAGCCTGGTAGGCTGCAGTCCATGGGGTCACACAGAGTCGAACATGACTGAAGCGACCTAGCAGCAGCAGCAGCAGCATTACTCAAAACACTGTATATACACTCTTTTAATATCATTTAATCCTCTAAATAAGAACACTCAGGTGCAGAAAGGAGAAGTGACTTGACCCCAAGTCTCACAGCCGTAGTGTGTGGAAAGGGTAAGATCAATCGAGAACACGATTACCACTCCAGAACTTAGAAATATCTCATTCAAGTATTTTTCTTGGTCTCCCTTCAAATATTCCACATAACAATTATTTTGTTTCATGAATTAAGGGGGGAATCCAGGATGAATCTATTTAAGTGCAGAAATATGGACCCCGTACTAGAGATATTTTGTGTGTAACTCCTCACTCTTTCCTGCTAATCACCCAGCTGTCTACTGTGAAATGTTCACCTTTCTCTCACAACAGGAAGTTGGAGTCATATTGCGCCTCACATCACTTATGTCATGATGTGCATGTTCCTCTTTTTTTACTTCCTTTTTTTTAAAAAAAGGTTCTAATATCTGGGCCCAATGATGAAAATGAGCAACTTCCTAATTCGGAAATGATAAAGAAAACTCCTATTTGAGAAATGCTGCTGCTGCTGCTACTAAGTCGCTTCAGTCGTGTCCAACTCTGTGTGACCCCATAGACGGCAGCTCACCAGGCTCCCCCTGTCCCTGGGATTCTCCAGGCAAGAACACTGGAGTGGGTTGCCATTTCCTTCTCCAATGCATGAAAGTGAAAAGTGAAAGTGACGTCGCTCAGTTGTGTCCGACCCTCAGCCACCCCATGGACTGCAGCCCACCAGGCTCCTCCATCCATGGGATTTTCCAGGCAAGAGTACTGGAGTGGGGTGCCATTGCCTTCTCCATTGAGAAATGCTACTAATAATCAAATGTTGGAAGAAGACTCTAGTGACCATCAATGGACAGCTAAAATCTGAACACAGAGTGGCAGGTGGTAACACTAGAAAATTCATGAACATAACATACACACCCAACACACAAACACCATTCCATGAGGGTAAGTGCTTATACTTCTCCATGTTATTGCTAAGGAAGGATATTTTATCATTCAGAACACCCATTTAAAAATGGGGTTTTCCCTTGTAAAAGTCTCTTTTTATGCACAATCAAGTTACTATTTTACTAACAAGGTGTTTTGTTTGCCTGTTTTAAAAGATTAGCCATCACATATATTGACCCAATACAAAATAGGCTTATAATGTCGTATCAGGCATTACACCAAACCCTTATTCTTTTCTTTGTTTTCCAACACAAACCTGGTGAGCAGTTGTAAGCAAGAACACCATGTGAGGAATAGTACCACTATGCAAAAAGTGTCAAGAAATTTTGTCTCCAATCACTTTTGTAGGGACTGTTTTATTTTTCATATTTATACCTATGATACTCACTTATGCCCACAGCTGTAATGAGCTTGATTGCAAGTTCAGGAATTTCACAGTGAATAAAAAACGGTTCCAGAATATAGCGTCCAAATGCTAGAGATATCACAGCAGTGGCTGCAGGGCTAGAAGAAATGCATATTTAGGTTAACCACAGGAAAAAAAAAATAGCACTTTCACTAACTTTTTCTACCTTGAGGTACTGTTACTCAGCACATGGAACATAAATAGAGAAGTCTATGATTTTTAGAAATCTATATTTGATTCAGTTCAGTCACTCAGTCGTGTCCGACTCTTTGTGACCCCACGGACTGCAGCACGCCAGGCTTCCCTGTCCATCACCAACTCCCGGAGCCTCCTCAAATCATGTCCATCTCATCAGTGATCCCATCCAACCACCTCATATTCTGTCATCCCCTTCTCCTCCCTCTATCAATCTTTCCCAGCATCAGGGTCTTTGCTAATGAATTGGTTCTTCACATCAGGTGGCCAAAGTATTGGAGTTTCAGCTTCAGCATGTCCTTCCAATGAATATTCAGGACTGATTTCTTTTAGGATAGACTGGTTGGATCTCCTTGCAGTCCAAGGGACTCTCAAGAGCCTTCTCCAACACCACAGTTCAAAAGCATCAATGCTTTGGCACTCAGCTTTCTTTATAGTCCAACTCTCACATCCATACATGACCACTGGAAAAACCACAGCTTTGACTAGACTGACCTTTGTTGACAAAGTGATGTCTCTACTTTTTAATATGCTGTCTAGGTTTGTCATAGCTTTTCTTCCAAGGAGCAAGCGTTTTTTAATTTCATGGCTGCAGTCACCATCTGCAGTGATTTTGGAACTCCCAAAATAAAGTCTGTCACTGTTTCTATTGTTTCCCCATCTATTTGCCATGAAGTGATGGGACTGGATGCCATGATCTTAGTTTTCTGACAGTTGAGTTTTTAGCCTATATTTGATTAGGTTCTCACAGATATTCCAAATGAAATACTGTCTGCAACTTTGATAGCTAGTTTTTAAACTTCATATCTGCTTAGGAACAAGGCTGGGTGCTATCAGTTTTTCCTCTTCCATCCCATATTTGACTTTTTCTTAAAAATCTAGTTTTTACTTGAGATCCAACAGGGCTGGGCCACACAAGAAATAGTCTCCTTTCTCAGTAAGTCAACAATTAAACTCCAGCAGAGTAGGAATGAGTTTTAATAGCACAGTCTAATGGGTTCAGAAAAGGAACACAGAACTCAACTTTAAAAAATTAGTATTAATAAGTGTTCATTGCAAATATATGCTTACATGCTTGACATTGTATTAGTCTAGATTTTTCCAAACAGAAAAACCTTGAGAGCCAAGTGATTATTCTTAATTCCATAGAAATATTTAGGTGAAAAGTATGTGTTGAAAAACAAAATTAGTCTTGTAATTTTATAGAGAAAACATGAATGAGATAAGAAAATGAAATAAGGTCAGGTATATAGTAAAACAGGTAGCAAATGATTCTATTTTAGCTTTTCAACTTTCTGTTAGAAAATGACACAGGCCTTTCCAGTTTAAATATACTGCATATGAATGCATGTTTGTTAGTACACAGGCAAGTCAATGGAATTATTAAATTTCCCATGCCAAGTCTTCCATTTCAGTTTATCTCCCATCTCATGCTTACTCAACCTCCAGGTCCAACCCCTAGATTGTCAGGAAACCAACCACCATTATGCATTCCAACCCTGACCTGCTGGTATTAGAAAGCAAGATAGATTTATTTATTTTTAATTGGAGGATAACTGTTTTACAATATTGTGCTGGTTTCTGCCATGCATCAATAGGCATACATATGTCCCCTTCTTCTTGAACCTCCTTCCCAGCTCCCACCCAACCCCAACTCCCCTAGGTTGCACCAGATTTGAGCACCAAATTTGACCTCCTTGCATCATATAGCAAATTCCCACTGGCTATCTATTTTATCTGTGGTAATGTAGATGTTTCAAGGTTACTCTCTCAAATCACCCCACTCTCCTCCTCGCCCATGTCCATAAGTCTGTTCTTTAGGTCTGCATCTCCACTGCTACCCTGCAAATAGGTTTATCAGTACCATCTTCCTAGATTCCATACATATGGGTGAATATACGGTATTTGTTTTTCTCTTTCTGACTTCATTGTGTATAACAGGCTCTAGGTTCATCCACCTCACTAGAACTGACTCAAATGTGTTCTGTTTTATAGCTGAGCAACATTCCATTGTATATATGTATTTCTTCTTTATCCATTCATCTGTCAATGGACATCTAGGCTGCTTCCATATCCTGGCTATCGTAAACAGTGCTGTGATAAATACTTGGGTGCCTGTGTCTTTTTCAATTATCATTTCCTTGGTGTAGATGTGCAGAAGTGAGATTTCTTGATTTTTTTTCCCCAAGACAATCTCCTCCTGACCACAGCAAGACATTTTTCTTATTCTATATCATTTATAAATTTCTGATGTATAAATTAAAATCTAGTCATGTCATTTTAGTGCTTTCCAAACATAGAATCCACAAAAATTCTTCAGTACAAGGCTCCATCTGGTCAAAACTTTTCCTTCCTCTTCAGTGTGCTTCCTCCCACTAGAAGGATCTGAATACCCTTTGCCTAGAGCCCCTGAAACTCACTGACAGTTTCTTATATCTCAGGTCTTAGTTCAATCTTTTTCCCAAGGAAGCTTCTTCAGTCCTCTGATTGCATTAGATCTCCCAGAGTATACTCTCATATGGAACTTCATAGCTCCCCTTTCACATGTGTATCACAGTAGTAACTTTTTATTCTCTTACATGATGTCTTGATTGATAACTGTTTCCCTCACTTGACCATGAGCTTCATGCATATGACTGTGTCCATATTAATCACTATTTCATCCTCAGTGTATGGGTAAAGTGTCTAGTAAAGTGTCTGTCACACAACAGAAAACTAATAAATACATGGTGAATGTATGAATTCAAATGACCCCTGATGTATGATTTCTTTTTAAGATTTGTTACAGATTATTTCTGACAAAAGTGGCTTAATCTGAAGTACAATTTTAATAGTAAATATTTAGGTACCATGGGTACTTTCAATGGAAGAGGAATGTTATATTACTCAGGTATTTTGTCAAGCTTCAAGTCATTCATTACTCTGAGAGAACAACTGAGTAATGTGAATCCATATTACAAAGAAATACATGAATCCATTACAAAAGCTTCTAGAATATAGTTAGGTAATTGCTGCCATAAACACATACCCAGTGAAGTAGCTATCTAAGGTAATATGATTATAGGCTACTTGAGAATAAGAACTGAGGCTCACTTCACTTCAGATCTTTTTAACTTGCCATACACCATTCAGTAGCAGTTTGTGGAATGAATAGATGAATGAATGAGCACTGTGTTGGTGCTACTACTGCAAATGGAATGATCAAGTCCATTATAACGCTGAGCAATTAACCAAAGTATGGCTAACCAGCCAATACAATTAGCCAGTACATGGCTGGAGAGGGACTCAAGCTCAGCTGCATCAGGCCCCAAAGCCCACTATTCTGACAGGCCACCACTCTAAATAAGTATTGTACTTATTTGAATACTGAGTGTATTTTATTCAAACTATTGCCCCCCAAAATAAAGTCTGACACTGTTTCCACTGTTTCCCCATCTATTTCCCATGAAGTGATGGGACCGGATGCCATGATCTTCGTTTTCTGAATGTTGAGCTTTAAGCCAACTTTTTCACTCTCCTCTTTCACTTTCATCAAGAGGCTTTTTAGTTCCTCTTCACTTTCTGCCATAAGGGTGGTGTCATCTACATATGTGAGGTTATTGATATTTCTCCCGGCAATCTTGATTCCAGCTTGTGCTTCTTCCAGCCCAGCGTTTCTCATAATGTACTCTGCATATAAGTTAAATAAGCAGGGTGACAATATATAGCCTTGACGTACTCTTTTTTCCTATTTGGAACTAGTCTGTTGTTCCATGTCCAGTTCTAACTGTTGCTTCCTGACCTGCATATAGGTTTCTCAAGAGGCAGGTCAGGTGGTCTGATATTCCCATCTCTTTCAGAATTTTCCACAGTTTATGGTGATCCACATAGTCAAAGGCTTTGGCATAGTCAATAAAGTAGAAATAGATGTTTTGACTTTATTTTTTTGGGCTCCAAAATCACTGCAGATGGTGATTACAGCCATGAAATTAAAAGATGCTTACTACTTGGAAGGAAAGTTAGGACCAACCTTGATAGCATATTCAAAAGCAAAGACATTACTTTGCCAACAAAGGTCCGTCTAGTCAAGGCTATGGTTTTTACAGTGGTCATGTATGGATGTGAGAGTTGGACCGTGAAGAAAGCTGAGTGCCAAAGAATTGATGCTTTTGAACTGTGGTTTTGGAGAAGACTCTTGAGAGTTCCCTGGACTGCAAGGATATCCAACCAGTCCATTCTAAAGGAGATCAGTCCTGGGTGTTCTTTGGAAGGACTGATGCTAAAGCTGAAAGTCCAATACTTTGGCCACCTCATGCGAAGAGTTCACTCATTGGAAAAGACCCTGATGCTGGGAGGGACTGGGGGCAGGAGGAGAAGGGGACAACAGAGGATGAGATGGCTGGATGGCATCACTGACTCAATGGACGTGAGTCTGGGTGAAATCCAGGAGTTGGTGATGGACAGGGAGGCCTGGCGTGCTGCAATTCAGGGAGTCACAAAGAGTTGGACACAACTGAGTGACTGAACTGAACTGAACTGATTAGGGTTGGCAAAAAAAATCTGTTAAGGATTTTCCATGCCATCTTAATGGAAAAACCTGAATGAACATTTTGGCCAACCCAATATAACTTACTGAAAGATTGAATGATTACTAAATTTTTCAACTGCTATTCAGAAAGAATTTAATATATGACAATCAGTGCATTTAATATATGACAATAAGTAGTATTAGAGTTACAAAAAGTGAGAGACCTGGTTTTATATACTTGAAATGCTTGCAGTTTTAACAAGAAAACAGAGCACAGATTCCTAAAATATTCAATAAGAATATAAGCCAGCATGTTCAATGTCAAATGAGAAGCAGAGACTGCATTTTTTTTTTTTTTCAGAAGAATTAAGAGAGGAAAGAAATACTATAAACCAGGGTGAACAGGAAATTAACTGTGGAAAAGATAGAACTTAAGTTGACCTTTGAAGAGTAATCTTCATGTTATCAGAAAATAGTGGAAGGCACCTCCCAGGCAAATCCCAGAGTTTAGAAAAGGAACAAAATACTTCTTTATCATTATTTCATAATAAAAAGTTTTAAATAATGCAAAATTGCTTAAAATGAGAACAGACTTAACAAAGATGTAAATACTATTCTAAGCTTTTTACTACAAAAGAGACTCCTAGGACTATAAAAATCAAGATTAGTGTTAAGTCAATACATATTAGCTCTGCATTTACCACTTAGCTCTAAATGATAGGATAAGAGCTCACAGGAGCTTTCAGCTGTGTAAGTCTGATAAGTTTACAGTAAGAACAAGTTTCTTTAATTATTTCTGTTAAATTCTGCTGTTAGAAGGTGCTAGTCACATTTCATGGAAGCAGTTTGCCTTAAGGATAATCTGAAGTTCTCATGTGACATCATAAGTTTCCCACAAAACTGGAGGAAATTTGCTATTCAGAGTGACTTAGCATTATTTGGTTTGATTTTAAACCAAGGCAATCAGGAAGGGGAATGTATTCTCACAACAATATAATCAAAAAGCGTTTTGCAACTGTAGTTCACTGATTTGTTTAATATGAGGTTATGAGTCATTGTGACAAGTGTGTGTGTGTTTGTTTTGTGTTTTTTTTTGGTAGAATATAAAACTCGATGACATACTAAGTTGCTAGGAATAGAGGTTTCCTAGTCACAAAAAACTGAGTAAACTTAAGACGGCTTAATGGTGTAATCTACAAGAAGGAAAACCCCAGTTCCTAGGAGAACATTTAAATTTTGTCAAATTACAATTTATAATCAAACAAAAGGTCTGATTTATCATGGTAGATTTTGACAATTCATATTCTTTTAGGTCAGCATTTTTCCTGAAAATGACTTAGAGAATAGCTGAATATTAACAACAAGCAGATGTTTTGAAAGTTTGGCATGGTTAGAAGATTACTGCCAGCGGCAAAATGGCACTAAAAACATTAATTGAGAAAGGTATTTCATCCCAGATTTTATGTCCTGAAGGAGACCTATTTACCACAAAGTCATGCGTATTTCTAATTATTTAAAAATAATCAAAGTGATTCAAAAATGGGATAATGAATAGATTTATTTTTCCTTAATCTTTTTTCTGTCTAGGCTCTTACCGTATAATGAGCAGTTCTACCCAGACTCTCACAAAAGCTGGTAATGGGCCAAAGACTTCTAGAATATATGTGTAATGACCACCAGATTTCTTTATACTAGTTCCCAGTTCAGCGTAGGACAAGGCTCCTGTGAAATAATTGTGATAAAAAGGCACAAAGTTAAAATATTACCAAGTCATCCGGCAGTAGAATGGACACAGCAATATTTCATGAGATGATACTACATCCTTTGGTTTGAATGACACCCTTTTTCAAAATAAACAATACGAATCAAATTCCTAAGAACCTCCAAATTCCCCTTGTAACTTCCTCATGCTTGAACTCTGGTTCATTCTGTTCAAGATAATTTTATTTGAAATGGTAAAGACAAACTTCTAAAACAATATAATATTATTAAGAATTTTAAATCTCAAATCTGAGAACAAGAGAAAGATGCCAATAACAATCCATTTTTGAACATAATTTCACATCAAGACAAAGAATTATATTGACCTCATTATATTGAGCATCCTTTTAATAAATAATGTTTTTGTGACACATCAAAATAAATAAAATTCCTCTCTTCTGTAAAGTATGGACTCAAGGTTTTGGAAGCCTTCATTCAATTTATAGGATATATTTTGTTTATCAACAAAATTAATTTGACTCAGATATTCTATTTTTAGGAAAGTTTGTTATAGATGTATTTCAGAGTATCCTTCCTGGGTGACTGAAATAAAAGTTCTGAAAAAGAGATGCTTTAACATATTTATGAACATGGAGATAAAATTAATTACGAACCAATTTTTAACATTTAGCAATAAAATTCACAAAGGCTTGAGCAGATTATGTAATCTCCCCAAACCTCAGTTTCATCCTCTGAGAAATAAAGATTTTAATTCTCACTTCATAAGGGGATTGTGTGTATAAGTATGAAAATGAATGCCAAGAATAGTAACAGGCCTGGTACACTGAGAGCACCTCATGAAATGCAGCTTTACCTACTACTATGAGCAACTTATTGTATATATAATGAAAAGTATATCTTGACATTATATGAAAAGTTCTACCCATACTATTAAGTACTCAAATGTAAGACATAATTTCTGCCTGAGCTATTCTGGAGACTAAAAGCGTGAGAAATCATTACTAATCAGTAGAGCTTCAGGTAGAACTGTCCAACATAAATGTAATTTGGATATTCAGCAAAATCTTAGTGTTGCTTATCCTATTTCCAAAACTAGCACTGTATCAGAGTCACCTGGGAACAATTTTTTAATTAAAATAAAAAATACTAGCACTAAGGCCATCCCCCAGACCTACTCTCTGATCAAGAAAGGCCAGACTCTTCAACAGAGGCATCAAAGAAAATCTATTATTTTAAAATTAGCACAGCTAATTCTAAAGTAACTTAGTCTACAGATGGATAGTTGGGAATTACCAATACAGTTTGTCCATTTAAAACTAACTATAATTAGTTGCAGTTCATTCTCTATTGGAAACCAGTTGCCATGTTGGTAGGCTGTACAAAAAATCATCCAATATTAAATGTTATTGGAAAGTGCCTTAAGAACCTCAGAATTTATCTCCAGAGACTCAATACCTAGACCTGTGTGTTCTTTGGTTAAACTCCAGGATGGTTGCCCCAGGTTTAAATTGAGTTCTGGGGAAGTGAAATTTTCATTTAAAGGTCTCAAGCTCCATAACCATATTAGTCAGATGAAAACAGTTCAAAATAGGATGCAAGAACCCATGTATTAAACCTGGCTTTAAACAAAATTGTAAACACAATATACACATTCTATGCTCTTAGTTCCAGAGTTTTAGGACAAAGAATTTTTTCCCTTATATTTTGCTTTGCTTCCTATTAGGAAGGCATTCCTGTCAAAAGTTCCTAGTAGCTCAAGTGACCAATGTAATGCAAACATCGATAAATAGATTAGTATAGAAGCATATTCCCTGTGATTAGTAATCAAAGAATACCAACTCAAGTGTAAACTTAGCTAGTCCCATTAGCTTATTTTTAATCACTTGAGATGACATACTTACGCAGAAGCATATTTTCTTAGTACAAGTCAACACCACTTTAACTAGTTAATGCTCAGAGCCACCCATTTTATCATATCTGAATAGCCTTTTATAGTGTACAAAAATGGAACTACGTACTGGGAGCTGCATGCACACAGGACATAAAACCCAGGAAACTGGTTATGGTTTCTCCTATTAGATTGATTTATTCTGAATATACCAAGTGTTGGAGAAGATTAAAGGCTGAGGGCACACAAAATCATTTAAGAAGATCAATAATTAGGTTTCTTTTTGTCTATAAATGTGTATGCCACACCATATGAATACCATAAACCCTTTGTAAACACCTAAATATAATTCCTCTGTTGATATTTCTATACTAAGTTTTTATTTCAACAAGTTTTCTTTAAAATACTTTCTTCCTAACCATGAAAATTTGAGTTCTCTAGATAAATGCTCAAACCAATGCATGAAAACATTGCCAAGACCTTCAGAATAAACAGGCTGGTCCATGTAGGACCAAGAGTTAGTAGTACTTGGTCCTAGAGAGTTAGGACAAAGAGTTAATACCTTTAAAGAGCAGTATCTTTTGGAATAAAAAAGCACTATTTGCCAGAGAAGAGCAAATATGTCTTAGACATTTTCCCCATAGTATAAATACAATTTAATTTTCTTGACCATTCACCAGTCTTTAACACCTTTACAGCTAACCCAAGAAGCATTCCAGTCATATGCACACCTCATGAGGGGACATTTATTACCTCTTTATTATTAATTATCACATCAATAAAAGAGATCTAGGTTTTGAAAAAAGTTAAAAATCACATTTTTCTACCAGTTCTGTTGAGACTAACTCTGCAGATAGGTGGACCAATGACCTGTGTCTCCAAAGATCAAGTGAACTGTAAACGAAGAAAACAGCTGGGCAAAAAGCAAACTAATACCCAATTCCAATTTTACAATTCATATTGCAAAAATTTATGGGTACTGGGGAGAGATGAAAAGTATAAAAAAATGTGAAATATGCTCACACCCTTGCAATAATCCATTACAAAAGGAGCTGAATTATGTGCCATCACACTTCGATCCACATTCAAGGACTTTTGAAAGAAGACTAGGAACTGACAAGCACATGAAGTAAAAAAATTAAAAGGGAAAAGACTGCCATCCATTTGTTTTGCCAATAAAAAGTCAGTAAAACTTCTGCTGAGCACTCAGTTCTGTGTCTAAATAGGCCACACTGGGTTTCACTTCACAGGTGTTTCATTCAGCTTGCCAGCTGCCAAGACACCCCAAACATACCTTAACTGAGCACAAGTGCCGGGTACAGAAAGTTCACCTGTATTTTACTGGGTCATCAAAGTTAGCATCAACATTCAATGCCAAAGGGAAAAGTCAGAACATAGAGTGCCTTGGTCAGGAAAAAAGAGCATAGATTTAGGATGCAATTTCAGGGAACTCAGCATTCTGCCAACAGTGGACAGTGTGCTTAGATAGCTCGCATACCTCCCCTAAAATCAAAAAATCTGGGGTAGCCTTTGCCATTGCTTTGAAATCTCCCTCTGCTCTCCCAGACAGCACAGTG
Source organism: Bos indicus x Bos taurus (assembly GCF_003369695.1). Classification (NCBI taxonomy): domain Eukaryota; kingdom Metazoa; phylum Chordata; class Mammalia; order Artiodactyla; family Bovidae; genus Bos; species Bos indicus x Bos taurus. Next base: position 53,222,299 of record NC_040092.1, read on the forward strand.
CTCAACCCCACAGACACACCCCCAGAGAAGCAGGAGCACTCACCAAACAGCGACAGGACCCCACAGACCGTCCAGACCACCAGGGACAAGCCCACGCTGCCTGTGTTCTGGAGCACGCCCTTAGGAGAGATGAAGATTCCTGCTCCGATGATGGTGCCAATGATGATGGAGATGCCTCTCAACAGAGTGATTTTCTTCTTCAGGACAACTTTCTCCTGCCCAGGTGGCTCCTTGCCGCCCAGGGCAGGCAGCCTCCCATTAACACTGCCCTGCAGGTAAGCCCCACTGGAGATGGTGGACACCACAGGCTTTCTGACCATGGTAGTGACCCACAGGGGGGAAAAAGGAAATGGAAAAAAAAAATTGTTTTTTAATTCCAAACTTTCAACTGTGGTGTCTCTTGGGGTGACTGACCGATCTGATCTCTCCTTTTTGCTTTCAGATTCGTTCTCAGTGATATTGTGCTGCCAGGTAAAAGATCTAAGGTGTATTTTCACCTTCCGCGATCTAATCACACCTCAGAAACACCTGTGTGGTCTTTCATGGTGTTCTGGCTCGTTCACCTCCCCGACTACCTCTGCTGCTGCGGCTGCTGCTGCCGCCCTATCACTACAGACCAGATCAGCTTCCTCATGGGCTGGTATTTAAGCGCCTGCCTGTCACACCAACTTACTCCAGCTAGATGATGATGCAAATTCTCCAGGTTTGCATCAGCCACATGAAAAAGCTCCAGCATTACTCAGCTCTTTTTTTTTTTTTTTTTTTTAACACGAGCAGCAAGTTGCTCAACTGACCAAAGCTTTCAAAGAACAAAGCACACACTTAAAAGGGATTTTAACCAATCCAGAAGTAGTAAATTCAGAACAGACCTTCCCAGAGATTTCAAGCAACTCCTAGTGAAAGCTCTTTACACGAGAAGAAAATTAAAAATGAAACAGGAAACGATCACTACGTTGTAAGTTTTTTTTTTCTTCTTTAATGTACATATGAAATAGTTTACACCAACCTTTTAATCACGGAGCATAATACAAAGCTGCACTGTTTATAAAAACAAAATTTAGTTTTCATAATGCTTCCTGCTTACTTAAATTTCTTTTTATTTGGGGTTTCCTAGCAACACAGTCAAATCTAATATTTACAGAGCTAGAAGGATTCTGTATAGCTGCTGTCACGCACAAACTGTGAGCTTTACTTAAAGATAAAAACTATTTCTTACTACCAATAATACACCAGTACTTAAAATTGCCACCTGAGTAGGACTACTTCAAAAATTAGTGACTCCAGAAAATAGACATTTTTTGATTCTTATTAGTGCTAGGTGACCTCCTAAACTAAGTATTCATAAAAGATATACCCTTCATTTGCATGTTATTCCAACCAATTACCAAAAATATCTAATTTCAAAATTAACATTTAAATGATATAAAAACATGCATATAACAAAACTTGAAAACAGATACATAGAATAAAATTGAGAAAGTATTCACATTATATAGGATTTTTGTCTAAAGTGTACAGACTATTGTTACATTATGATTATAAATTTTAAATATATTAGAAATATAAGCTAAAATTAAAATGTTTTGTTTGAAATAGTAAGAAAGGCAAACATGTTTAAACCCTATTAACTTTCTTAATCAAGTGTTCATAAAACAAATACCAAAAGAAATCTCAGCTACCACTTTTGGCTGTGGTCATAGGTGGCTGTGGGTTTTAGTGAGGAGAATGAGTTATCATTACTCTGAATCTACATTTACAAACACTATTAAATATGTTTCTGAACATCTGAGCAAAAACAACAGCAAACGTGCGTGTGAGAGGTGGCAATGGGGATGAGGAGGGAAGCCAGGATGACACAGGAAAGAGGCAGCCACGTAAAAGTGGAGATCAGACCATTTTCTGTTCTGTTGGCACCTGAGCAGATTACACCACATCAATGCAAGTAACTGAGGCTGCATCATTTCCCTCTTGTATAATCTACCTAAACCCAAGTACTTTGCTTTGAGTATACCAAGTTAGGGTTTTTATCAAGCCAAAATAAATACTTTTTCCCAGCTGCATGTTTTTCAAAAAAATGAAAATGGTTAGTTTTCCTCATTCAATCTTGTTGAAATGCCAAAGAAAGAAAGAAAAGGGGAAAAAAAAGAAGCTAAAGGAAAATTCTTCCTCTATTTCTCTTCCTCCTCCTACATGTCCTTCAATCACACAATTCTCTTGATTCATGTACATAATGAAGAGAGGAGAGGCCTTTGTTTTCCAAAAAGGGGAAACAGATTAGCTGTGAAGAAATATGAGTTAAAAGTAGCATGTTAGAATCTCAGGGAACAGTTTCCCATCTCTAACTAACATACAGCCACAGTTTAATTTTAAATTTTGTGCTAAATGACAGAGCTAATAAATTGACAGTAAGGCTGCACTCAGACAGAAGTTAGATAAAGTCTAAAGGAGGAAAAATATTCTTTTAAGAATAAATAACACTCCCCCTCCAAACGAGGGGAAAAAATGTTGTTGAAGAAAAGTTGTTGAAGTTTGACTAATGGCCAAAAGGATTGGACTATCATATAAATAGAGTCACATTCCAAAACTCTGCAAAGCAGCAAATAGTTACCAAAGACACCAGTATATCTCATCCAATCACATGGAAATCTGCAGAAAATGTAGTTTACAGAGAAAATGTTGAGTTATTTTCAGGATTACCTTAGAAATCAATAGTCCTAAACTTATAAATTAAAAAATTGTATGATCTTCAAATATGTGTTACCATAAAAATCAGTTCTAAGCAAATGCATTTATAGTCTCCCCCTGCTTTAGGCCTTATTTTAAGCATTGGGAGATTATTCTAGTGTTATTCACAAATATTAACTTAGTGCCCAAAGAATAGCCACCACAGCAGGGTTACCTAAATGTCCAACAGAGGAATGGATAAAGAAGATACGGTGTGTATATATACCATATCTTCTTTATATAATATTCCATATATATATAATGGAATATTACTCAGCCATCAAAAAGAATGAAATACCGCATTGCTCCGATATGGATGGACCTAGAGAGTGTCAAACTGAATGAAGTAAGTCAGACAGAGAAGGAGAAAAATAGAATGGCATCTCTTATGTGTGGAATCTAAAAAGAAATGATACAAATGAACTACTTACAAAACAGAAAGAGACACATAGATTTAGAGATTGAATTTATGGTTGCCAGAGGGGAAGGATCAAGGAAAGGGATAGTTAGGGAGTTTGAGATGGACATGTACACACTGCTATCTTTAAAATGGATAACCAACAAGGCCCTATCCAGGGCAGCATGGATGTGAGGGCAGTTTGGGGGAGAATGGATACGTGTCTATGTATGGCTGAGTTCCTTCACTGTCCACATGAAACTATCACATATTGTTAAATGGCTATATCCCAATACAAAGTAAAAAGTTAAAAAAAAAAGATCCAAATAGATAAAAGCACAGAATTAGGTATTGTGGGACAGAAAAGAAATGAACCTACAGAAACCTCAAACACTTTTACTATAATTTAAAGGAATTTTTCCATCTTCAAACTGCCTGGTAGAGCCATAAAAGTATGTATGCTCCCTGACTCCCTCCCAAGAAAATAATACAAAAGACAACCTATAGTCCCAGTGATGTTTACTGCAACATTGTTTACAATCACAAATATTTTTAAAACAAACTAAATATCCAGTTACTAGAAGTTACATGAACTATGAATTATAATACAGATCATTGAAGTTTACAAAGATTATGTGGAATAAAAAGCTATTAAATGAAAACAGAACAATTTTTGACACAGTAATTAAAACATTAAAATTATGTCTGCATAGAAGACAAGAACTAGAAGGTAAAACTCAGTTTGACTTGTCAGGGTGTTAGGGTGACTTGGCAGGGTGAAAACTCAGTTTGCCTTGTCAGGGTGTTAGGGTGACTGAATCCTTGTCATTTGGCTTCTTCTCTTTCATTTTCATTTCCATGAATGCTGTTCATGGAAAATTTTTAATTGCTTTTTTAAAAAAGAATCTAGCTATTGATGATCTATTTTATCTTAGATCCTATTTTACCCTCCGTAAAATAGGGATAAAAATAATATTTAAAAAGATGTAATATATCATTGTAGCTCCCCTTTTCTGGTGATAACTTCTGTCCCATGATTATTAATATGGGCATATAATGAATACCCTGGCCAAAGATAATCATCTCCCCACCTGCAGGGTATAGGAGGAATGTGGCCTGAGCCAGGATATTTCTAAACCGATTAGGTTTATTTTTTCTCATCTGTTGGAAGTTGTAAAGATATGACCCCAGAACAACTGGTGGCCCTGTCCCCTGCCATGTTGAGGAAACCCTCATGAAATAAGAGAGTAATGAAAGAAGTGGGATACTTAGAAAGTCCCAGTACCATCAAGCCCTCTCTTACTTCCTAAGTAACCCAGATGGGCTGTGGATCCCGAAAATCTTCCTTTAATTCTATAAAGCTATCATTAAAATGGGATTTAAAGTTCTTTGATAGTATCTCTAAAGTTAAACATATAGATACCTTTTAACCAACAAATCCCACTCTTATGAATTTGCCTCCCCAATAACAAGGCAGGACATTCATGTACCAAAATACATGGATGAGAATATTCATAGCAGCTTTACTTACAGTAGCCAGTACTGAAAATAATGCATATATATATATAAACAGTAGAATGGACAGATGCATCACTGTATTTGTTCTGTGAAATATTACAAGATAATGAAAAAGAATGGACAATATAACAATGTACAGCAATATTGATAGCTATTACATAGTGTTAGAAGATAGATGCAAAGCATACATACTGTATGACTTAATTTACATAAAATTTAAAAACAAATAACTTCTATTGTGTGAAAACTCTGATAGCTATCTTTGGGGGATAAGTGGATTTAAGTGATTGGGAGAAGGGGGCACAGAGGCAGTTCTAGGATCCTGTGTGCAATTTAACAACCTGGTAAATACCTATGTCTTTTAACTGGGTTGCATACTTATATTTAATACTTTTCTGTATGCATGTTAAAATTCATCTTTTTAAAAACAGGTATTTTATTGGAAATTCATGGCATTCTCTCAAAAATAGATAGATCGAGCAGACAAATAAGCACACCATAGAAAATCTGCAGATTATGATTAACAAATTTAAGATGGTCATTCTATAGAGAACTTCCTATTCACCAAAGAAACAAAACACAGATTATTTTAGAGCATATAGAAAGCATTATCCAAAATGCCATGTCTAAGACACAACTGAAACCCAATAAAGTTTCAAAAAATTACACACAAGCTACACACTCTTACCATTATGCAATAAAATTAGAAAGCCTTGTTCCTGCCTGGAGAATCCCAGGGATGGGGGAGCCTGGTGGGCTGCCGTCTATGGGGTCGCACAGAGTCGGACACGACTGAAGTGACTTAGCAGCAGCAGCAGCATAAAATGTAAGACAATAAATCTTGCATGTCTGTAAGTTAAAAATCATACCATCAACTTGTTTTTAGGTTAAAGAATGATTGTGAGAAAAAATATTCAGAAAATAATTAAAATTGTATAATAATAAAAAGTATATGTTTGAATTTGTAAGACTCCGTGAAAAGTTACTTAAAGAAAAACTGAAAGCTATAAATTACATTAATAAGAAAATAAGGAAATTTTAGAGCAAAGTAGTTACATGTTTAACACAAAATTTGAGATAACTAAAAAATTCAGGAGTAAGAAAAGTAAGAATAAAAGCACAATAGAAAACATTTCTAATAGCAAACTGTAATTTTTGCCAAGATTAATATATAAAAGTTTGACAAATTTAACAAAAACTTAGGAAATTAATTAAATGTAAAATAAAAATAGAGAAAATATCTTAGCAAGACGGAGAAAGTTTTTCAGCAACAAAGAAATATAATGAAAAGAACTATGTGCCAGTAATATAAAAACCTGCGGTAAATGGACATCTTTTTGGAAAACAGATAGATACTGAAATGGCAGTAAAAAAAAAAAAAGAGAGAAAAATTAAACAAACAGAAAAATCGAATTACCATTTAAGGTGAAAATCAAGGATATCCTTAATGCAAAAAAAAAAAAACTAGGTTTCATTTGCTTTACAGACATGCATGCATGTTTATTCTGTCAGTTATTTCAGACTCTTTGCAACCCCATGGACTGTAGCCCACCAGACTCCTCTGTCCATGGGATTCTCCAGGCAACAATACTGGAGTGGTTGCCATTTCTTCCTCTAGGGAATCTTCCAGATCCAGGGATTGAAACTGTGTCTCCTGCGTTTGCAGGTGGATTCTTTATCACTGAGCCTGGAATCACAGGAATCTGTGATTTACGGAGGAGGCATACCAAATTTTTATGAACTAAAAAAGTTTTTTTAGTTCTTATTTATTGTATAACTTATTTATGAATTAAGTAAGTTATTCAAGAAAATGAAAAAAAAAGAGTAACTATCCAACTCATTTTTCTGAGTCTAGTGTAGTAATCAGCAAACTTCTGTAACAAGCCAGGTAGTAAATATTTGGGCTTTAAGGCCACACATATTCTTTGTCCAGTATTCTTCATGTGTGCATGCATTTGTGTTTTCCAACACTTTACATGTATACCTGTGGTGGATTCATTTTGATATTTGGCAAAACTAATACAATTATGTAAAGTTTAAAAATAAAATAAAATTTTAAAAAAAAGAAAAATGTAAAAATTATTCTTTGCTTTTGTGCAGTTTACCAACACTTGGTCTAGTAGTACTTTGATTGCAAATAGGATAAAGTAATGCAAAGTCACTGAGCTAACTATGTCAGATGATTCTGTAAATAATGTTTTATTGAAGCACTGGCGTGCCCACTTATTTGTTATGGTATTTGGCTGCTTGGACAGTATCACAGCAGAGGTGAATAACTGCAACAGAAACTGAGTAATTCACAAAGTGGAAAATGTTTACCATCCTACTCTTTACAAAAAGTTTGATGATGCTGGCCTAAGCTATCATAAAGGCCTAAGGGAACATACAAAAAGTTTGACGACCTTGGCCTAAGGGAACTGCTAACCCATTTCTTCTTTGATTTTCTCCTACTAATAACTCTTCTTGCACATTCATCGATTGCTAGTCCTATAACATAGATATGCTTCAGACTTAGGGCATTTGCAAATGCTGTTCCCTCTGCCTGAAATTCTATTCCCTTAACATTTACAGGTCTCATTCTCACCTCCTATACAAACTTTTATCACAAATAATCATTTTAATTCAGTTAGTTTTATTAATTTTCTCTGTACCTCATTAGATTGTGAGCTCCCTCATCTTGGACTGAATTTTTATTTCTGTATCTTGAATGCCTACCCTATAATGTATTATAGACTAGTAAGTATTGGATATATATTTGACAATTATTAAATCCCTGAAATATAAACAATATTATTCTATAGCTCTATAGGGAAAGAAATAGGAGTGGATTGAGAGAAGAAAGGACTAGCCAAAAAGTCACATCATTATCTTTCATAGCAAAAAGTTGATATATAACATACAAAGCAATAATAACTGTATTATAAATATAAATAATATTATAATTTACATTCTATATTTATTTATATTATATATAAATTTATAATGTATATGTTATATTATATAATCTATATTATTTGTATATAAGTATAAAATTTTATATTTTACAATTATAATAAAAACAAAAATAACTGTATTATGACAGGATATGCATATTATTTAGATATATAGACACAAAGAATAGGAGAAAATCAGGCTCTGGGGCATGTGTTGTGTTTGGGGAGCAAGAAAAAGGGTAGGGGAAGAATGAAAAGAGGTATTAAAAAATAGGGACATCTGTTCCTGTTAAAAACTTTGTAGAATAACTTGAATTTTCAAACTATCTTATTTTTGACTAAAATAAAACAAAAAAAATAAATAAAGTCACTGACTCAATGCACATGAGTTTGAACAAGCTCCAGGAGACGGTGAAGGACAGGGAAGCCTGGCATGCTGCAGCCTATGGGGTTGCACAGAGTCAAACACAACTGAGAGACTGAACAACAACAATAGCTAAATTCAGATAAAATAGCATAAAAATAGGAAGTGATCAAAATTTCTAATAGCTTTTTATTTGAGCATTAGGAAGGTAGATATATTAATCAATTTAGATTATATAGTCATGTATTCATATGAATTATTTAAAAGTAATTATAAAAGGGGAAGGAAAGAAGAAACAAATGCAGGAAGGATAAAAAGAGAAAAAAGAAGTGATCCATGACTCCCAAATCAAAAGAAAGGAAAAAGAAAAGAGCAAAACCTCAATTATCCCAAACTATAATTAGGAAAAAAGGGGTGAAAGGGCAAAGTATGGGCAAGCTAAATAAAATGAACAAAATTAGATTATAAAAATATATCAAAATATATGAGTAATATCAATAAATTTAAAAGGATTAAAAGCATATGTTAAAAGACAATGATTTAGACTGAATTATAAAGAATGAAGATACAGTTAGGTTCTATTTACAAAGAGCATATGAAATTAAAGCAAAATAACTTGAAGATAAAGAATTATTATGGATGAAGTCATTGTGAAAATTAAGACATTTATGTACCTAAAATATAGACACAAAATAAGTGAAGCAATTATGATCGAATTACAAGGAAAATTTCATACACAATTGTTCTTGGTAATATCAACACTATTAATATTTGTTGAATCAATAAAAAAGAGTTTTATCAATTGTAGGCAATTACTGATGTTCTACCAAATTTCCTTATATCACTATTTTTGTTTCTGTGTACCCATTTCCTGACTTGTTATTCTGGTTTATAAAGGCATAGCTGTGACTGTCCTCAGAGGACTGCCTGTAGACTATTGGAGTCATTTCCTAGGTTCATAGAAAGGAAAGTACCTCGAAGTCTACATCCCTTAAGAGATATCAATGACACACTGATCTGATTATATGAAAGTCCAAAATCCTTGCCTTGAGTTGAGAAATTTTCTAAGGTATAATTCTTAATTATAGAGTTCTTCCTGAAGAATCAAACTGAAACTACCTGAAAAGTTGTATAACAAAAGTTGCATATTTGCTATCTTATTTCTCCTCCTTGCTCTGCTTTCTGTATTCTTTTACTAGTTTTCATGAAAAAATTTCTTTATCAATCGCTTACATATGATCCTTCATCTCACAATCTTTTTCTATAGAATCTGAACTAAGATGATTGATATATTGAAAGTAGTCCAGAATGTAAATTCTAAAAAAAAAACGTGCTAGGGTTGTTTACTCACTCATCTGTCAAATGGCAGTGAGGACCCCATCACTAATGGCAATTAGAGCATGTATAGCCCATTTCAGGCTTTTATATTGCAATTACTAAGACTCTTGCCTAAGGTAAAATGGGGGGGGAAAAAAACCTACCATTGGAAAGGAATACATTGCCCCGTGCAAGCTCTTTGGTATTTGAGAACATGAGAAACATTCCTCAATATCAAAACTAAGTAAAAAAAAATAATATTTTGTTACCATTATTTAATATTATCTATGAGGTACTATCACCGCATTTAGACAAGAAAAATAAATATTTAAAATAAAAAAGAGAGGACAAAAATTCCATTTTATGATAAATTACCTGGGAAAAACAAAACATTCAGCAATAATAATAAAAATTCCTATAAGGGTCAAAGAATTTATAAAGTAATTAATAAAAACAAATAAATATAAAAATATATTTATAGATTATAAATATTTACATAGGCAAAAAGTTAAATGAAAACAATGAAACCAGTTATGTCATTTATAATAACAATGACAAATTTAAAATTAAACAGTGAACTTAAAAGAGATTTGTAAACTTGTATTTTTAAAAGAATCAGCTTCACCAAATAGAAGAGTATGTCATATTCGTGGGTAGGAAGACTAATATCATACAGCTGTCAACTTCTTAGTTGATACACAGGACATGATCTAGATGAAAATTCTGAGTTAATTTTGTTTTTAACTAGAAAATAGATTCTGCACTTACAGAAGAATATTATTTCTTAATTATGAAAAATAAGAGCATTAAGGGAATACTAGGTAATCAAAATATACTACAGCTATTCATTAGTTCAGAGAAGGCAATGGCACCCCACTCCAGTACTCTTGTCTGGAAAATCCCATGGACAGAGGAGCCTGGTAGGCTGCAGTCCATGGGGTCCCTAAGAGTCGGACGCGACTGAGCGACTTCACTTTCACTTTGCACTTTCCTGCATTGGAGAAGGAAATGGCAACCCACTCCAGTGTTCTTGCCTGGAGAATCCCAGGGACGGGGGAGCCTGGTGGGCTTCCGTCTATGGGGTCGCACAGAGTCGGACACGACTGAAGCGACTTAGCAGCAGCAGCAGCAGCAGCATTCATTAGTTAAAATGTATGGCACCAGTACATTAAAAATTGAGTAATAGAAGAAAAGACAGAGCCTAGTATTGATCCAAATACATTCAGAACTTTATGATAAAAGTATCATCTCAAACTACAGAGGAAAATACAGACTATTCAATAATGACATGGACAAAGCTGGATAATCATTTAGAAAAACAAAGTTGGGTCAGTTCTAAACACCAGAGAAACAAAACCCTAGCAGGTCAAAGGTATACATGGAAAAATAAAATCCTAAAAGTCCTATAATAAAACATGGCAGAATTCTTCAGAATCGAAGAATGAAGGAGGTTTAGTGAACTGCTAAAAACTCCAGAAGTCATAAAAATGATAATATTAAGAGGATATGAAATTTAAAATCCATGTAGCAATTAAGAAAAAACCAAATGAAAAAAATAAAATAGGAATGATATTTTAATATCACAGTCAAAGATCTAACCTTTTAAAATAGTTTTATACAAGTAAATAAGAAAAACCCTGGGTGTTCATTGGAAGGACTGATGTTGAAGCTGAAAATCCAATACGTTGGCCGCCTCATGTGTCAGGCATTACTGCGTTAGGCATTACTGACACTCATGTGAAGAGCTGACTCATTGGAAAAGACCGTGATGCTGGGAGGGATTAGGGGCAGGAGGAGAAGGGGACAACAGAGGATGAGATGGCTGGATGGCATCATCGACCCGATGGACATGAGTTTGGGTAAACTCCAGGAGTTGGTGATGGACAGGGAGGCCTGGCATGCTGCAATTCATGGAGTCACAAAGAGTTGGACACAACTGAGTGACTGAACTGAACTGAAATAAGGAAAAAGACAATCCAACAGAAAATGAGCAAAATATATGAATAAACCCTTCATAGAAAAGGAAATACCAAAGGCATTCATATAAACAAATAATCGACCTAACTCATATTGAAATAAACACAATTCCATAAATCAAGGATGTATTCAAAAATGACAGAACTGGTCAAAAAAGACACTTTCTTGAAGCAGCTCCTATGGTACAAATTTGGGATAATCTGAGTATCAGAAAAGAAAATGAATACAATAGATTATAACATACTTTTATAATAGCAAATACGGTGTACTTAGGAAAGAGAGTGAGAGAGAAGGAAAAGGAGAAAAGAAGAAAAGTTTTCTAAAGACTCATTGCTAATATATGTAAAAGGAGGGAAAGAATTAGAAAATCAATATTCTTGCAATTCAATGCAATAATTGATTCAGATGAGGATTAATACTGAATATCAAAATCAGTGGATAAAATGTGTCATAAAAGAAAATATTCACATAATCTTGAGTTCTCTCTCCAGAGATCTGTTACCACCTTAGTTAAGTAATCAAAGTAAATATCATCAATAAAGACAATTGATGTAAACAATATTGATAAAACTCAATATCATTTGTGTAAAATCTTGCAGAAAAGGTCAGTTTTCATTCCAATCCCAAATAAAGGCAATGGCAAAGAATGTTCAATACCACACAATTGCACTCATCTCACACGCTAGCAAAGTAATGCTCAAAATTCTCCAAGCTAGGCTTCAACAGTATGTGAACCAAGAACTTCCAGATGTTCTAGATGGATTTAGAAAATGCAGAGGAACCAGAGATCAAATTATCAACATCCACTGGATCATTGAGAAAGCAAGAGAATTCCAGAAAAATATCTACTTCTGCTTCATTGACCATGCTACAGACTTTGACTGTGTGGATCACAATGAACTGTAGAAAATTCTTAAAAAGTAATGGGAATAGCAAACCACCTTACCTGCCTCCTAAGAAATCTGTATGCAGGTCAAGAAGCAACAGTTAAAACTGGACATGGAACAACAGACTGGTTCCAAATTTGGAAAGGAGTACGTCAATGCTATATATTGTCACCTTGCTTATTTAACTTATATGGAGAGTACTTCATGCAAAATGCCAGTCTGGATAAAGCAACAAGCTGGAATCGAGATTGCAGGGAGAAGTATCAATAACCTCAGATATGCAGATGACATGACCCTCATGGCAGAAAGCGAAGAACTAGAGAGCCTCTTGGTGAAAGTGAAAGAGGAGAGTGAAAAAGCTGGCTTAAACCTCAACATTCAAAAAACGAATATCATGGCATCTGGTCCCATCACTTCATGGCAAATAGATGCAGAAACAATGGAAACAATGACAGATTTTATTTTCTTGGGCTCCAAAATCACAGAAGATGATGACTGTAGCCATGAAACTAAAAGACGCTTGCTCCTTGGAAGGAAAGCTATGATCAACCTAGAGTGCATATTAAAAAGCAGACATTACTTTGCTGACAAAGGTCCATCTAGTCAAAGCTATGGTTTATCCAGTAGTCATGTATGGATGTAAGAGTTGGACTATAAAGAAAGCTTAGTGCTGAAGAACTGATGCTTTTGAACTATGGTGTTGGAGTAGACTCTTGAGAGTCCTTTGTACTGCAAGGAGATCCAACCAGTCCATCCTAAAGGAAATCAGTCCTGAATATTCATTGGAAGGACTGAAGGTGAAACTCCAATTCTTTGGCCACCTGATGTGAAGAACAGACTCATTGGAAAAGACCCTGATGCTGAGAAAGATTGAAGGCAGGAGGAATAGAGGATGAGATGGTTGGATGGCATCACTGACTCTATGGACATGAGTTTGAGCAAGCTCTGGGAGTTGGTAATGGACAGGGAAGCCTGGCATGCTGCAGTCCATGGGGTCACAAAGAGTTGGACACGACTGAGTGACTGAACTGAACTGAGTGATAAAGAAACAATCAGAAAAATGCACAGTAGGAGAAAGTCTATTTAACAATTAAAATTTCAAAAACTCAGTGTAATAAACAAGGGAGTAGGGGGTGTATTACTATATTGCAGTGCATGCGTGGTAGTCATATCTGACTCTTAGCAACCCTATGAACTGTAGCCCAGCAGGCTCCTCAGTCCATGGGATTCTCCCATGGACTAGAATACTAGAGTGGGTTGCCATGCACTCCTCCAGGGGATCTTCTTAAGCCAGGGATCGAACCTGCATCTTTTATTTCTCTTACATCGGCAGGCAGGTTCTTTACCACCAGTGTCACCTGGGAAGCCCATTCTATGTTAGAGGAAACTAAAGAGACATAATGCAATTTATAAAACTTAATTGGAATGCAGATTTAAAAAAAAAGAATATAAAAGATTTATTTGGGAAATCTGGGGATATTTAAATACAAGTTGTGTTTTTTGGATAATATAGGAAACTTTTGATCATTTCCTTAAGCCTAATAAAACAATTGTGATGCATAGAAAAATATTCTTCAGCAATAGGTATGAAATATATGTCATGATGCATGCAAATTTCCAAATTGTTCACCAAAATATTTATAAAGAGAGATAAATTAAGTCAGTAAAATATTATCATATCATAATCTGTAGTTATAAAGTTTCAAAACATCAATGCCCATCAAAATTGAAATGGTTTAATAATTATCCAAATATGCTCTTTAAAAAACTTTAAATATATGCCAATATAGATAGATTTATAAAATATAATATATATGATGTGATATATATGGAATATAATGTGAAATATATGAAGGACAATAATTACAGATATAAATGTCACTGCATAAGATCTCTGCAAGATAATTGAGCAGATGGGGTTAGAATAGGAGGGAAATTCTCACTATATACATTTTTTAGTGCTATTTGATACTACTGTGAATTAACATTTTAATAACCACAACAAAAATTATAACAATGGAGAAAGTTCCAAAAAACGTAGACGAAAGAGGGTAATTAGGTAATAATAAAAGTGGAAATAAATAAAATAAGAAACAACAAAAGCAACATAGGTTTCTATGAAAAGCTATCAAGTTAAGCATACTTTTGGCAAGATGGATCGAAGTAAAAAGACTTGGCAGATGTTGATCCTTGTAAAAGAAAAATAGGGCTCATATGTACCAACAAAATACAGGTTTAGAACTATGCTAAAGTAGTACAAATTCAAAACAACTTTTTCAAAAATTATATTAAATGAGCCATCTTTAAAATATATTTATATTACCACAATGATTCAAGGGTAAACAGAAATTTCAAATTCTTCAATAGCAATTAATCAGCAGTTTAAAAATCATGCATAACAAATGCACAAAAAGCATACAGGTATCTATGTAGGAAAGATCCATAAACAATCTAAGAATGCATAATTCATGTCTTAAGCAAACTGTCACCCAAAGTAATAAAAGAGAAAAAACTCCAAATCTTTAATTATATTCTTAATGTATTATACTTACATATTTATTAAATAATAATTCATAGTGATCATCAGGCTATCTCAGTAATATAAAGTAATTACCCTGTTTTATTTTTCCATCATAACAATTTATTTTTCATCACTGGTGAGATAGAAATAGACTATTTCCCAAGACCTAGTACCTAGCATGAAGTATTCCCTCAATAACACATGTAGAATTATAAAAATACCCCCAAAATTAAGTATTTATAAATTTATCACATTAAGTTGACACAAAAGTTACCATAAACATAGAGATAGGCCTTATCTGAAAAATAATATTTATTATTTCAATAAGAGAAACACAAAGTTTAGAATATCTATTTGCAAATCTATGAGAAAAGGTAAACAATCCAAGACAGAAAGGACTTAATCAAATATTTCAGATAAGAAAACCCAACTGGGAGAAAACATAAGAATGTGTACCTCATTAGGTACACAACCACTTTATTGAAAAGTGCTAGTAATAAATGTTACTGGAGGCCAGCACCACTTTGGGAAATCAAATGAGGTTTATGTACCAAAAGCACAGAGAAGGCAGCAAGTGCACTCAAGTCTATACCTCAGAGTTGTTAACTACATTCTGTGGCATAGACAGAGGTTCAAGTTCACCAGCTATCAGTTCAGTTCAGTTGCTCAGTTGTGTCTGACTCTTTGCAGCCACATAGACTGCAGCATGCCAGGCTTCCCAGTCCATCACCAACTCCCAGAGCCTGCTCAAACTCATGTCCATAGAGTCGGTGATGCCATCCAACCATCTCATCCTCTGTCGTCCCCTTTTCCTCCTGCCCTCAATCTTTCCCTCCATCAGGGTCTTTTTCAATGAGTCCATTCTTTACATCAGGTGACCAAAGTATTGGAGCTTCATCTTCAGCATCAGTCCTTCCAATGAATATTCAGGACTGATTTCCTTTAAGATGGGCAGATTTGATCACCTTGTGGTCCAAGGGACTCTCAAGAGTCTTCTCCAACACCATAGTTCAAAGGCATCAATTCTTCAGCTCAGCTTTCTTTATGGTCCAACTCTCCCATCTATACATAACTACTGAGAAAAATGTAGTTTTGACTAGACGGAACTTTGTTGGCAAAGTGATGTCTCTGCTTTTTAATATGCTGCCTAGGTTTGTCATAGCTTTTCTTCCAAGGAGCAAGAGTCTTTTATTTTCATGGCTGCAGTCACCATCTGCAGCGATTTTGGAGCCCAGGAAAATAAAATCTGTCATTGTTTCCATTGTTTCCCCACCTGTTTGCCATGAAGTGATGGGACTTCACCATCTATGGACCATTCACCAGCTTTCGACCACGACATACGAATGAGATGAGTGAGTTCCCCCTGGCTTTCTGTTAGCATGGCAACTACTCTCCAGATCTGGCCTGATGTAATAATCCTGGGGCAATTCTGCATGTAAACTAATCTGAGTAAGTGCCTGGACCGCCTCCCCAGGGCCAGGTCTAACTTATCCATTTAAGGAGTGTACAACCCACTCTTTGATAACTTTCTGTATGTCTTACTCGTAGACATCTTAGCCAGCCTCATAAGCCTCCCTGGGGTCAGTATAGTCTCATCCAAGACAGAATTAAAAGAAAAAACACACTCTTCTCAAATACACGTGGAACAGGTACCACGGTTGACATACACTAAAACCATAATACATATTTCACACCTTTTCTGAGAAAATGTATACACATTATGTTTTCTGACCATAATACAATTAAGTTAGAAGTTGAAAATAAGAAAATGAAAATACACATTAAACAGAAACTTTGATCAAAAAATAAATGGTAAGAAATTTAAAAATTCTTAGAGATGAATAAAAATAAAAGCATTATGTATCTAAATTTGTGAAGAATAGTTTAAGGCCTTTCTAGGAGGGGAATGTATAGCCTTAACTATTCACTTTAGAAGAGAAGAATGAATAAAAACTAAAGAGTAAATGTCCAAAATAAGAAATTAGAATCAAACAATAAGCCCAAAGAAAGTTAAAAAAAGAAAATAATTTTAAAAATGAAATAAAAGAGGAAGATGAATAAAGAGGTCAATAAACTCTAAGTTGGATATTTGAAAGATGACAAAAGCAATCCTCTGGTAATACAGATGGATGAAAGAGATGCAGAATGCACACAAAATTTTATGAATGATAAAGGAAACATAATCCTGATGATGTAATTGAAATTTAAAAAGATAGCAAGCAAATATCATCAGCAATTTTATTTAGATTTAATTGAAAACATAAAACACTTCTTAATAGAAAATTCAGCTAACATAGCTAATCTGTGAAGACACGGAACACCTGAATTGCAATATAACTACTAAAGAAATTGAAGAGTTGTAGAATGTTAACAGTAACACAGATGGTTTCACAGATGAATCTTACCAAAACTTCTAAAAAGTAGTACAGTTGGAAATTACTTACCCTAAAACCCACCAATTCTATTCAGCAATTTAACTAAGAGAAAGATTTACACATCCACAAGAACAACCAGAAAGCAAAAAATTACAAACAACCCAAATTCCCTTCTACCGCAGAATTATTATGTTTTTTCCACACGATGGAGTGTGAAAATTAAGAAACGATACGCTGCATGCAACAACATGGCTGAATCTTGCATAATGTGAACTAAAATAAAGTCCCAAAACCACTCAATGGGAAACTCTTTTCATGAAGTTTAAAAGCAAGCAAAAGCAAATACACACACAAACAATTCCTAAGTGGCAAGGAAATGATAAACATTTTAAAATTCAGGGTTATGGGATCTATATGAGAGTTCATATGCATTCATGACATTATTTATAAACAAAGAGACAGGTAAATAAAAATATGGCTATGCATGGACTAGTAATGGTTTTGCATCTTGAACCTAGGGATATTATGAATGTAACACTTGTGATCCTAAAGGAAATAAAAGTAGTAATTGTACCTTCCAGTCTCCTGGTAACAAATCTTAACCAGCTGTTTTACAACAGGAAATGAAAAAAATTAACATTTCACCCCTTTCAGCTTGACAAATATGAAGATGGATAGCACCAACATTTGGTGAGGATATGGGGAAAAATCAAAATATTGATCTGAGAGTGTAAATTTATGCAACAATTTTAGAGAGCAATTTAGAAATATCTAGAGAAGGTAAAGTTGCACTTGCCATATGAGTTATAAATTTCACTTCCAGAAATCTACCTTAAGGAAATTCCCACTCAAGTGCTTAAAGGAGACAAGCACAGGATCTCACATTGCAACATGTTTATAATGGCAAAAAATGTGGAAACCTCTTAACCATTTGTCATAGAGGAGTAGATAAACTGTTTATTTCCTATAAAATGTGATACACTTGGTAAAATGCATGAACCAAATTTGCATGTATTAACATCTCAAAAACATAAGATTAACTGAAAAAAAGCAAGTTCCATCAGGATACACACAGCATGATTCCATTTATATAAAGCTTAAAAGTACACAATACAATTCTGCATAGCATTTATGAATCCATTCTATATGTAGTGAAAGAACAAAAAACATAGGGAGTTAACGAACTCCAGAAGAGTGGCTACTTTTGAAGAGAAAAGAGAGGGGAAGAGTTATAGGAATGAGGCTCTGCTGGGATTGTTAATGTTTTATTTCTTTCAAATAAAACAAAATGTGAGCTCCAGAAAACATGGCAAAACAACCTCTGTTAAGTTCAAATTGTGCACGCTGTGTTTGTTATATTATTTTCCAAGTTTTCCGTGTGTTTAAATGATTTCATCAATAAAATGTAATGGAATCATATGACAAAAATCTGACATTTCAAAGTTCATGTAAAATCCCAGTAAGCACCATCATCTCCAGGAAGAATTCACAACACACACCAGTAAGGGAATCACTGGAATCTTTAGTATGGTAGGATGTGTCTAGTCTTGCTTGTAATTATTTTACTTAACTAAGTCTAAATTGTGACTCAAAAGAGATCTGGGGAAGAATACTTATCCTCCTATTAACATACATTTTTTATCAGTCATCAGGGAATGTCTGAAAGCCCTCTTTTGTAACAGATGGTTGAGGCTATATTAAACCTAAACAAACTAAAATCATTCATAAATGAGCAATTTCAAAACACCTAGAGTAATTAAGATCTTCAGCTTTCTGCACTTTGGTTTTTTTTGGAAAATCTGTGAACTCCAGAGAAAATACTCAGAAACAACAAAGGATACAAATTATAAGTATAAATGTAGATATAAATATGTGCAATTTAAATATGATTCTTATGATATTTCCATTTCAGAAACTCAAGTTATAAACGAATCACATTCTTTGATTTCAATCATGATATTGAGTCATCACAATATAGGTATAGTCAAGTCTCAACTTGGATTTCCACTCTTTGTTCTTTTAAGAAGCTGGAAATCTTATAATCCCTGAAAAGGATACACCCTTTACTGCTACTGACAGCATAACTACAATCTAATTAATGTCAGTGTTCAGTAGATTCATTGTTAGAGGCCCTGTACTTCATATCAGGAATAAGCTTATTAAAGAAATTTTCCAAATAGTAGTTACAAATTAAATCATTGCTGTATGGAAGGGAGGGTGAAATCCTTTTCTCTCAGTTCAGTTGCTAAGTCATGTCTGATTCTTTGTGACCTCATGGGCTGCAGCATGCCAGGCTTCCCTGTCCATCACCAACTCCTGGACCTTACTCAAACTCATCTCCATAGAGTCGGTGATGCCATCCAATCATCTCATCCTCGGTCATCCCCTTCTCCTCCTGCCTTCAATCTTTCTCAGCATCAGGGTCTTTTCTGATGAGTCATTTCTTCACATTAGGTGGCCAAAGTATTGGAGTTCATCTTCAGCATCAGTCCTTCCCATGAATAATCAGGACTGATTTCCTGTAGTATGGACTGGTTGGATCTCCTTGCAGTCCAAGAGACTCTCAAGAGTCTACTCCAACACCACAGTTCAAAGCATCAATTCTTCAGCACTCAGCTTTCTTTACAGTCCAACTCTCACATCCATACATGACCACTGGAAAAACCATAGCTTTGACTAGACATTTTATTCACACATTTTATCTGTTAAACAAAACAAGTAATAAACTGTGAATTCAAACCTAGTTAATTCAGTCATGAGTTATATGAAAATCTCATTGTGAAATTCAGGGCCAAAATTCACCAAAGTAATTTCTATAAAATGTCTAACTCACTTTAGCAGGTGTCACAAAGTACTATAAATAAATTGCAAAATCAAAAACTAGTAATGTAAAATTATTTCACTGAAATTAGATTATTTTAAAATTTGCTTAGTAAGTATTTGAATTAGTTTTTTAAGCAAATTCTCTTTCCACTTGAACGTCCCGCAAAAGCATATAAATGATATATGAAATCGTATAACCTACCATACATAGCTCTTAGATGAGAACATGCACTTTGGAAGAACCAACCCAATTCATTGACCTCTTCAATCTATGCTTTTCCCATGTGCATCTGTCAATTGACTCCTTCCTTCAGCAAACATCTGATGCATATTTAATCATGTGCCTGGCATTACACAAAGTGAGAATATTTAGTATGCTAATAAAAATAATAATAGTGGTAATAATAATGTGTGTTATATATTGGTACCTGGCACTGAATAAACACTTTACCATCCCTGCCTTCATGAAGTTTATAGTTTAGTAGGGCAGAAGCAGCTAATAAGTTTATTTTGATTAGAATAATTGGTAAGAAAGGATTCTATAGGAGTCTAAGTGACAGGGAAATGGTCTGAAAGTCCGGATAATGTCCATGAGAAAGCACAGGAACATCCTTGATTTCCACCAACCACCCCTCCTTATTTTATCCCAGTTGCCCAATACTGCTTTTCTCTGAAAACCGATGCTGTACTCCACGGACCTTACTCAGCCTTTTCCTACTGCTTACCCCTTTCTTTCCCATGTCCTGACCTGCCCTTGATAATAAACTCATACTTGGCCTCCATCTCCATAGTTAGGCAAATATCTTTTATCCTAATGAATGTGCAAAGACTCACATGAACACACACGAGCAGTTACTTTCTTGCATCAAATAAGCAAAACCAAAGAGAATGCAGGAATTACTGACTGAAAGCTACCTTTTCCCAAAATTCTTCCCTCATTCCTACCTTGCCATCCATCCTCTTTCATTGCAAAGGAATAAATGAGAGCAAGAAGGCAGAAAGGAAGAAAGAATAAAAGAAGAGGAAAAAAGAACAGAAAGAAAAAAGTGGAGAGAAAAATGAAAGGGGGAGAGAAGAGCATCCAACAGAAAGTTCATGATCAATTTTGAAAACATTGGAGAATTCTGACATCCCTTTTTTATTCTCTCCCTTGTTTCTTCTTCCTCTCCCTTTTGTTTTTCTCCTTGTGTTCCTTTTTATCTCCTTTGGCCATCAATACACATAAATGCACAAATCGCATAACTTACACCATGAGATAAATATGCTCAGAGTTCCTTCCTACATGCAGATAACACTGTAACGCACTAGAGGTGGTGGTGGTTTAGTCGCTAAGTTATGTCCGACTCTTGTGACCCCATGAACTGTAACCCGCCAGGCTCCTCCATCCATGGGATTCTCCAGGCAAGAATACTGGAGTGGGTTGCCATTTCCTTCTCCAGGGTAATGCAATAATAAGTCCCTGGAAACAGCGTTGCATAGTATTGAGGTCACCTTCCTGATCTGGAGACTTTTGCCTGATAATCCTCCTTCCAGAGAGAATGCCAACTATTAGAAAGTTGCTAGTTACCCCTTACCTTCTTTCATCTTCTCTCTCATTCTCAGACCGCCTAGAGCTTCCCTCGTAGTTCAGTCGGTAAAGAATCCACCTGCAATGTGGGAGACCTGGGTTCGATCCCTGGGTTGGGAAGATCCCCTGGAAGAGGGCATGGCAACCCACTCCAGTATTCTTGCTTGGAAATTCCCATGGACAAAGGGGCCTGGTGGGCTACAGTCGGGGGACAAAGGGGCCTGGGGTCGTGAAGAGTCGGACACTACTGAGCGACTAAGCGCAGCACAGGGAAACTCAAGCCATGGCAATTGGTTTGCCTTTGCCTCACTCCTAGTCCAGTCTATACTTAACACCAAGAGACATCATTCCACAGACCAGATCGCCATCACAGCCCTGGTCTCGAGAAGGCATTTGCTTCACCAAAGAGGAATTCTTTCCTAGTTTTTAAACTAACAGGTTCTTTTTCTTCCTCACTATTATTTTGAAAATATAATTGTGAATAAAAACGCAAGATAAAGCAAAAGCAAACAGAACAAATCAATCGCAAAGGAATAATATCAAAAGGTAAAATATGCTATAGCAAGTATGTTTACAAATTCTGGCTAGTGCCTTATAGAAGCGGCACTACACTGAAGCAATTATAATGGAATTCTCTCCCACAAATACAAGTTTTATTCACCTTGTATACATATATGTGTGTGTGTCTGTTAGGGGAAGCACACTGATTGAAAGCGCCCACCCTGGCCAGGTACCATGGTAGCCATTTGCATGAGTTGTTTTATGACAGGAGATCCTGATGAGGAATACGGAACTAATAAGCCACCCCTAACCAGAAGAGTTTGGGAAAGGTCTAAAGGAGACACCGCGTGTCCGTCTACTTCCCAGAATCCTTCTTGCTAGCATCCATCCTGCAACATGTCTATGTATCCAACAGTCTCTAAAATAGGAAGAAATAGTCTAATATGTGGCATAACACACTGTGAGGAGAAACGAAGAATTTAAACTATGGTGAGCAGTCAAGTGGTAAGAGAAACCTCAGAAATACAGGCACAGTGATTGTTACTGAGTTCAAGCTCACACTGCTCACACAAGATAGGCCAATTAATCAAGAGACGAATTGTTGGGGCAAGAAATAGCAAATTTATTTGGAAAGTCAGCAGACTGCAGAAATGGTGGACCAGTATCCCAAAGAACCATCTTGTCTGGATTTGGGTGCTAATTTCTTTTCCAGAACAAAGATGAGGAGGTGAGAGGTAAAGTAAAAAGGTGATAAATTGTTGTGACTATTTCCTGTTTCCAGCCAGACACCAGAGGGAATAGGGTAATTTATTCTTTCCTGAAGCCATTCACAGGTGGGTCAGGTCAGAATGTGTCCTGAGCGAAATAAAAGGTGTTTTAGCTTAACAGTCAGGTATGGGAGGCACAGTCCCCAGAGACGGGCTAATATGTATACTTTAAACTATAGGTAACATCCCTTTAGTGATTAACTTATAGCAAAAGCAATAGAACACAAAGGTTAATGTAAAAGAAACAGATTCAATGTGGTGTCAGATTCGCTCTTCCCTATTACATTATGACCATATAGGTTGTTCAAGTCTGTGTGTGTATGTGTGTGTATTTCTATTGAACTAGAAATGACAACCACAAAACACACAGCAAGGTGTCCATTTGTTCTGCTTCCCCTTGAAACTCTGAGCTGATCAATCTGCCAAGTTAATGAGCAAACTGCAACATAGCAATCTGTCCCATCCAAGCCTGCGATGATCAAACACCACACTTGTGAAAGAACCAAAGAGGAAAGCCAGCATACAGCTAACCAAAAACATACATCACATCCTGGAAAAGTGTCAGTGAATCTGGAACAAACACTTTTAACACAAAGTAAAGGAAAAAATATCAAGACTTGACAGGTGTTCAGAAGAAAGCTGAAAAGGTAGGGAGAGGATGATAAATGAAGCTGATGTGGAGAGAGTGTGTTGACCATTTTGAAGCAATGCAGGTGGTTCTGCTGTGCGTGGGGATTGCAGACCCCAGTACAGCATGATTGACAGTAACTTAAATTTGCAAAGCTCTAAGTTGGAAGTGAGTTTTTAATTTGGCAAAGACGCCTTTTCCTTCCATGAACATCAAGTCAGAATGCATCCATTTCAGTTAAACAGCCAACTGCAAAATTCACTGCATTTGTCATAACTAGTATTTGACCACATTTTTGTGGTTTTGACTTCTTAATGAGAATGGTAGGAAATTCTACCAATTACAGCACTGAAGTTTGTATATTTAATATGCCAAAAAGTAAGGTTCAAACTGTACCTACTGGTGTCATGTATCTTTTCCTAGCAAACTGAGTTAAAACTGGTTTGCATATTAAGAAAAGGAAAGAAAGGAGAAAGAAAGAAAGGAGGGAGAGGTGGATGGAGAGAGGAGAGAAATAAGGAAGGAAGTCACTTTTTAAAAAATATGTTTATGGCTGGATGTTTTATGGTCATGTTAATTGAGAATGCCATATGAGAAAAGCATCCAATTATAATAACTCATGTTTCTCTGACATTTTAAATATGAGAGGAAGAAATTGAAGTCGACCATTTTTATAGGTTTGACAGAATCAAAATATTTTTGCTATTTTAAAAGATGAAGGTGGGGCAATGTATGACATGGAAAGTCTTCCAAAGAGAACATTTTTGGTGGCACACTTAAGGAAAATGGTAAATCAGGTTATTTATTGCTGTCATCCTTCAATCATCCTTTTTCCTCCTTTCAGCAGAACATGTTTTGTTGTGTTTTTGATCTACTGTAATCCTTCAACTAAATCCACCTTTCGCTAAAGTGGCCCATACAGAGACATGGGTTGGTTCAATCCCTGGGTTGGGAAAATCCCCTGGAGGAGGGCATGGCAACCCATGCCAGTATTCTTGTCTGGAGGATCCCATGGACAGAGGAGGCTGGCAGGCTACAGTCCACAGGGTAACAAAGAGTCAGACATGCCTGAAGTGACTGAGCACAGCACACACACAGTGAGGCTCGGCCTCACTCACTAGGAGTTAGGATCAGAAAGTCTTGTCACCATTTCCCCCATAGTCAAGAATGAGATCGCTCTTGGTCACCTGCATGCCCAATCTGTTTCAACTCCACAACACGCAAGCCCAGCTCATGTGAATAATTTTTTGCCTCAGTCTCTCCACACGTTGTCTTCACTGTAAGTAGACCCCTACTACCTTGAATGCATCTCTGCATGAGCCCTTGACCTTCCATCCCTCTCAGGAGCCAGAGTTCTGTAAAACTCCCACCCACCACCAGCAAACTGAATACACAAAGCCTGAGTCTTTATCTGCCACATTCAGCTAACATATCCTCATGAGGCTGTGAGGAACATGTGACCTAATGAACACAAAGTACTCAGCGCAGTGCCTAACAGATGACATAAAATGCTTTTGGCTTCCTTTCAAAAGAAGGGAAGTCATAGGGAGGCAGGAGACAGATGGGTCCAGGGCTAAGCAGCTGGAGTTTGTCCCCTGTGGACAGATAATCCAAAACAGCAGATGTGAAAGAGGAACTGGGCCCTGTGCAGATAAAAGACCACATATTCCTCATTCTCAAAGTCAAGGAGACCCTCATGACAACACATGAGCAGAAAGGCTCCTTAGAGATCAAAAAGGGATGTGGTGTTGTTGAGTTCTGCCCCAAGGCCACAACTGTGAGGCCCTGTACCAAGGCCACAGAAGCAGTGCCCAGAACCGAAGTCACGTCTGAAGCTGACTGAGTCTCTTTGTAACCACTAACAAAAGCACCTCATCCCCCAGCCCACGTCATCACTAACAGGCTTCCTGACTGCCAGTTAGGCAAAGATGCCAACTCCAATAACCACTAAAGTGCCCTAAAGTGAAATTTGCTCAGTCGTGTCTGACTCTTTGCAACACCATGGACTATACAGTCCATGGAATTCTCCAGGCCAGAAAACTTGAGTGGATAGCTCTTCCCTTCTCCAGGGGATCTGCCCAACCCAGGGATCGAACCCAGGTCTCCTGCATTGCAGGTGGATTCTTTACCAGCTGAGCTAACCAATCACCTAACACCAACCTTCCAGCAGGAATTTTCTTCATCTTCAGGTTATAAAAATTGGCTATTAACCCACAAAAACTGTCAACTCTCCCTGGTCTATGGCCCCCTATGCTTGTAGTACGCACATTGTCTCTGCTCTTTGTCCTTAATAAACTCACTTCCTTCTGAAATGCTCTGTGTCTGGAAATTTTCTTCCAACCTGCGCTCAGACTGCCTCAGTTGGTGTCACCTCACAGTAAGTGATATCAACTGCTCATAGCTGCCTCTTCGCTAGAGTCCATCATGGCTAAGAGATACATGTGCACATATGGGAGGACCCTGAGATTACCAAAAACAAACTCAGAACCAGGGAAATAAAAAAACAAAAATGGGGAGGACCCTGAGATATACCAAATACAAACTCAGAACCAGGCAAATAAACAAACAAAAATGACTGACCAAAGGAAAATCAGTATGACTGCCTCATAAAAGTGATTCAAGCTACCGTAAGAGTGAAACTGTCTGAGTCCAACCGTGTGTCTAGCCATAGGTACTCTTTTTTACTCCAAATAAATTCTTTACTTGTTTGACAACTCTGCAACTCTACATAGAAATCCATTTCTACACGTCTGATGGGCCAGGGCCTTGTCACTGACCCCTGGTCCCTGGTGGTCTAGTGGTTAGGATTCAGCACTCTCACTGCTAAGGCCTGACTTCAGTCTCTGGGTGGAAACTGAAATCCTGTTTCAAGCCACTCCAGGCCAAGGCCAGCCAAAATCAACAGAAAAAAATAAGTATAAATTTATACTGGGCCCTTGGTTTATTTAGCAAGTGTCATTAAAAATTCTGACTTAAAATCCCTGAATAATGTATTTTTGCTTTTTGGAGGTTCCTCCATATTCTATTTAAGAAAACAAAGACAAAGAAGAAAAAGCTCCATTCCCCAAATTGTGCATATTTACAAATGATATTTGAAGTAGGAAATGGCAACGCATTCCAATATTCTTGCCTGGAAAATCCCATGGACAGAGGAGCGTGGTGGGCTACAGTCTGCCATGGGGTCACAAAAGAGTCAGACATGACCAAGCGACTGAGCACACATACACAAATGACATTAAAAATTTCTGGGAAGATAAGACATGGAAAGCTTATTTGGGGATCTCTCTATATCTCCCATATAAGCAGCAAAGGCCTGAAACCCACAAATAACATCTACAACACAATTAAGTGAGAGTCTCATTACAAATCCCCAAATAAGGAGTCAGTGGCCACAATCCATCAAAAGCTTGAAGAACCAGAGTGTCTGCAACTGTTAAGGAAAATGTGGAAAGGCAGAGGGGACTTCTGAGGGCCCTGGTGGCTGGAGAAGCCAAACATTGCCAAGAGGTACTCAATGAAGAGCCAAGTAGGGCCGGTTCTACACAGCATCAAAACTTCAGGTGGATCTGCTGCTCCCGTTCATAGGTGAGCACAAAGGGACCACAGAAAGGTGTGGTGTGGCTGTGCTGGAGGATTTGGACCTACCAGGCTCCTGAAACTAAGCAGATGAAGCTACCTTCCAGGATGAAGCCTGCGCTAAGGAGACACTCAACCTGTAACATGACACTGGGGCAAAAATCTGAGGGAAATAGGAAGTATGCTAGTTTCCTACTGTTGCTGTAGTAAATTACCACAGACTCAGTGGCTCAAAGCAAGAGAAATTTATTATCTTGTACTTCTAGAGGTGAAAAGTTCCAAGATCAGTCTCACTGGGCTAAAGTCAAGATGTCAGCAAGGGCTGGCTCCTCCGGGAGGTTCTAGGGGACAATCCATTTCCCTGCCTTACTCAGCTTTTTGACACTCCCTGACTTCCCAAATGGCTCAAAGGTAAAGAACCCACCTGCCAAAGAAGGAGACGCAGGTTTGATCCCTGGATCAGGAAGATACCCAGGAGGAGGAATGGCAAACTACTCCAGCATTCTTGCCTGGAAAATCCCATGGACAGAGGCAGCTGGAGGGCTACAGCCCATGGGGTTGCAAAGAGTCAGACAGAACTGAGCATACATACAAGCTTTCTTGACTCATGGCTCCTCTTCACTCCAAATTCCTTTTTCCTACTCTTCCCTCTGAGCTCCTGCCTCTTGCAGAAGAACCCTTGTGATTACAGAGGGGCTAACGTAGATAATCCCATTTTAAGATCCTTAAACACATCTTCAAGTTTTTTGTTGCAATACAATAAAATGGCATAATCAGAAGTTTCAGAGACTAGGATACGTGTAATCTTTGGGGGGATATTATTCAGCCTATCACTGGAAGCAAGCTAAGACTAGCCTTTCTTATGAAATGCAAAAGAGAAAACATCTTCACTTATGTTCACATTTCTACTAGAACTCTAAACAATTTCCTCAGGCTTCTCAGGAAAAGTTTGCGTGTTAACTATGTCACTGGAACCTGAACAGAAGTCATTTCGAAGATTAAAAAAAAGAAGGTTTAGATTGAAGGTAAATATCTATTCACTTGAATCTAGTTGAAACTCTGTTATTTCCTTAGAAATACTTAATTAGAATGCCAAATTGTACATCAGAATGTACTGTACAATACTGTACATCAACGTTTCACTATAAAGCATGACATTAGCTATGGGTTTGTCATCTATGGCCTTGATTATGTTGAGGTAGGGTCCCTCTCTGCCCACTTCCTGGAGAGTTTTTATCATAAATGGATGTTGAATTTTATCAAAAGCTTTTTATGCATTTCTGAGATGGTCATATGGTTTTTGCTTTTCAATTTGTTAATGCATTATATCACTGATTTACTTGAAGATACTGAAAAATCCTTCCATTCCTGGGATAAACCCCACTTGATCATGGTGTATGATTCTTTTAATGTATTGTGGATTTGATTTGCTAGTATTTTGTTGAAGATTTTTTTTTGTCTGTGTTCATCAGTGATATTTGCCTGTAATTTTCTTTTTCAGTGGTATCTTTGTCTAGTTTGGGTATGACGGTAAAGGTAGTCTCATGGAATGAGTCAAAATGTAAAGAGCACACATTTATGAATCAATTTTTTAAATAGCCTGACACTATTGAGTATTAACATGTGAACTGAAATAATATTGATATTGACACAGAAAACCGTTTCCTGAGCTTCAGACCTGCTACAAAGTATATTAGGTGGAAATATGAAGGTATTTTCATCTTCTCATGGTCATTAATACAAAAGGCAGTGTATTTTATTAAAAACTAATAATAAGGCTTTATAGCAAAATAAGAATTTAAAGAAAAAGTTTTAAACACATACACAGACATAAACATTTTAAATCTCATCTAATGTCTTAGTAAGACTATTTTGATAGTAAGACTTGGTAAGATTATTTTGCATTTTATAAGAAAGGCTAGTCTTCGCTTGCTTTCAGTGATAGGCTAAATAATATCTCTCCAAAGATTGCTAAAGAAGACTATTAGAATCTGGACTCTGAAATGTGGAATTAGATCATCTAGAAAACCTCATGGATGGAGGAGCCTGGTGGGCTGCAGTCCATGGGGTCGCTAGAGTCGGACACGACTAAGCAACTTCACTTTCACTTTTCACTTTCACGCATTGGAGAAGGAAATGGCAACCCACTCCAGTGTTCTTGCCTGGAGAATCCCAGGTACGGGGAAGCCTGGTGGGCTGCTGTCTATGGGGTTGCACAGAGTTGGACACGACTGAAGCAACTTAGCAGCAGCAATGTGACTCACTGGCCTTATGATCTTAGACAAGTTGCTGAAACTCATTTTCCTCTCTATAAAATGAGAATAAGCAATGTATATACTACCTCTTAATTAGTTGTAAGGATTAGATGAGATTGAGAGTAAAAGTATTAATCATGTCTGACTCTTTGCAACCCCATGGAGCCTACCAGGCTCCTCTGTCTATGGAATTTTCCAGGTAAGAATACTGGAATGGGTTGCCATTCCCTTCTCCATATTGTGCAATGTTAAATCTTTACAGGGTTTAGCCATTGAGTAAAGCTTTCGGTAAACATATGCTATGCCTCTTATTTACTTACTCATTTCACATTTTAAGATTTTAAATAAATCATGTTCCCTTTTTCACAGATCACTGAGAATGCAAAACCCAGAGTAATTACTGTTCTAAAGCACTGAGTCCCCTTTGGTTGCTCCCCTGGCTTTTTATTGGGGCTTTGTGAAAGCAGAAGGGCCTGGAAGTTCCCTCAGTCCTTTTCTCTCCAGCATTTACTTCTCCTCCCTTCAGTCCATTCCTGTATCACTTTCCTGCCAGTCCTGGGGAATGCTTATTCCTTCCTGTCTCAGGGCATTTACTCTTGCTCTCTCCACTGCCTGGAACACTTGAGCCCCAGGAATCTGCCAGCTCCCTCCCTCTTTCCAGTCTTGAGCAGGGAGGCCATTCCTGACCACCCTGGATGAAATAGCTCTTAATTCCACACAGCGCTCCCAATCATTTTCTGCCTGATTTTTCTCCAAAGCATTTACTCCCTTTCTGTTATATGTCATAAATTACGTATTTATCTTACCTAATGCTTGTCTTTCCCACCCACATATAAACTCTAAGACATCAGGAAATTTTGTCTCATTTGTTCATTGTTACCTAGAATAATGCTACAAAGATATAAGATATTTAGGTGCTATTATTTAAATTGATGACTCAACCGTTTTTTTGTTTTTGTTTTTGTTTTTGTTTTTTTCTATTAAGGAAGTGCCAGACCAGGGCCCTATTTGCACTGCAAACTTCTAACATCATCAGAACAGCATGTTCCCCTCTATTTTTCTCCATTGTCAGAAACAGTTTATGGGGTTTCCCTTACAAAAATTTTTATGTATACCTAACATAGAAGGCAATGGCACCCCACTCCAGTACTCTTGCCTGGAAAATCCCATGAACGGAGGAGACTGGTGGGCTGCAGTCCATGGGGTCGCTAGGAGTCGGACACGACTGACCGACTTCACTTTCACTTTTCACTTTCACGCATTGGAGAAGGAAATGGCAACCCACTCCAGTGTTCTTGCCTGGAGAATCCCAGGGACAGGGGAGCCTGGTGGGCTGCCGTCTCTGGGGTCGCACAGAGTCGGACACGACTGAAGCGACTTGGCAGCAGCAGCAGCAACATATAGTTTGGAGAAGGAAATGGCAACCCACTCCAGTATTCTTGCCTGGAGAATCCCAGGGATGGAGGAACCTGGTGGGCTATCTATGGGGTCACACAGAGTCGGACACGACTGAAGTGACTTAGCAGCAGCAGCAACATATAGTTTAATTCTCAATTCTCACAGAGAAAACCAAAAAAGACTGAAATATCTTCTATAATGGGAAAAGCCCAAAACTTTCTATTATAATTCAATGAAATGTTTCTTTCCCTAGCAACAGCCATCTAACTGCTACTGATGCTTTACCCTTCTAATCACATATGGTCCCACTTAATGCTTACAATAACTCTGTGGGTTATATGCTACAATCCTTATTTTACAGATGAGGGAACAGAATCTCAGAGAGCTTAAGAAACCTGACACAAGGTTAATAAGTCCCATGAGGAGTGATTTCAATGTAGAGGCATCTTTTTCCAAAGTCTATGTTCTTGGCACTTTGCTTTATTGACTCTTCAACTGTGGAAGGTCTGATATCATTTTCAAAGTGTCTTGAAGTCTAAAACCACATTATTTTCTTGTATCCTTAGAGATAAATTATTATTTGAAGTGCATGTGCAAATATTTCTACTCTGTGCAATTTCCCATAAAGATAAATGCTTTCTTTTTATGTTTTTTTTTATAATATGTGAAACTCCAAATATAGCTTTTTAGTGAAACATCCTCTGTACCATTGTGGAAGGCAGTCATCACTTCTGTTGATAAAGGGATGGCGTAAGAATAATCAGGATATCTATTTAAGATATAACTTGGATCCAGGAAGAAACTCATTTATAACGTTGACTAAGGAATAGAGCAAACCACTGGAAGGAAGCCACTTTCAAAAGAATGTAGACAAAACTAAAAACAAAAGGAGGAAGGGGAAAAAAAAACCACTGGAGTCAAGGCAGATTCTCTGTACTAAGAAAGAAATTAAAATAAAGATGGAGAAAACATCCCACAAGTGTGAAAAATTCTTCTGTGTGAGTAATATCAGATAGCATATAATGCTCACAGAGTTAGAGTTGAATTGTTGTCAATTGATTCTAGAGGGGCTTATTTTCCTGACAAATCAATGTGCATACTGCATCTTCCTAAAGAAAAAAAATGCTCAATCTGAAAAAAGGATTACTCGGAGCCCTGCCAAGGAGATTACCAGTTTATTGGAGCACAGCCTATATTTTATTTCTGCATTTTATTGAGACCATTATTTTAGCAACACAAATATTTTTCAAAATCTATTCCCACCTCTTTCTCTCTTGGCTTTCTGAAAAGTATCAAAGCTCAACAGAAAAATGCTATCATTTTGAGCTGACTGGCTTGCATAAATTACTTCCAACAATCTCCAAGGATATTTCATAGCTAGAGATTTGTGTCATTCTCCTATTTTTAAAAATTATATCTAAAATATACCCCAAATGTTTGTCCAATTATAGTTTTCTTAATAAAGTAATCGTGCATCTAACTGGCCAATCACTTTATCGTGTATTTCATACTGCACTTGTTGACTAATAACTGTTTTAACTAAATTGCAATGTGTACATATGTGTGTGCTTAGTCCCTCAGTAGTATCTGACTCTTTGTGATCCACTGAGCTGTAGCTTGCCAGGCTCCTCTGTCCATGGGATTTTTTCAGGCAAGAATATTACAGTAGGTGCCATTTCCTCCAGGGGATCTTCCTGACCCAGGGGTTGAATCTGAGTCTCCTGTGTCTACTGAATTGCAAAGATTCTCTACCTGCTGAGCAATTGAGGAAGCCCTAAATTGCAATATATAAATACACTATTCAAAAACTGGGAAATGTTAAATATTTTAAGGTCATAATTATACTTTATTCATTTTATTTCTAGGGGGAACATTCAAAGGGCATTGACTTTTTGCCCTTTTATTCATTTGCAATATATACAGGCACCAGTTTACATTTGTTACAGGGATTCAGTATCCCAATCTTATTTAACTCTCATTGCTCTGCATCCCAGATCAGGGAGATGTGAAAGCAAGTTTTGGCTTTAGCTAAAATCATTCATTTCCAGACCCTTAGAAAAAGTGCTTTTTCCAATATGCTGGAGAACCTTGGTGCCAACTATTGCTGCAAAGCTCTGTTGTAAAAGACAAAAATTTTGGTAGCTCATTTTTTTTTTTTTACAAGTTTCTGTCATTGGCTATTTTTTTTTCTTTAAACTTTATTATTATTTTTTTTAATTTTATTTTATTTTTTAACTTTACAATATTGTATTGGTTTTGCCATATATCAAAATGAATCCACCACAGGTATACATGTGTTCCCCATCCTGAACCTCCTCCCTCCCCATACCATTCTTCTGGGTTGTCCCAGTGCACCAGCCCCAAGCATCCAGTATCGTGCATCGAACCTAGACTGGCAACTCGTTTCATATATGATATTATACATGTTTCAATGCCATTCTCCCAAATCATCCCACCCTCTCCCTCTCCCACAGAGTCCAAAAGACTGTTCTATACATCAGTGTCTCTTTTGCTGTCTCGTATACACGATTATTGTTACCATCTTTCTAAATTCCATATATATGCGTTAGTATACTGTTTTTCTTTCTGGCTTACTTCACTCTGTATAATAGGCTCCAGTTTCATCTACCTCATTAGAACTGATTCAAATGTATTCTTTTTAATGGCTGAATAATACTGTATTGTGTATATATACCACAGCTTTCTTATCCATTCATCTGCTGATGGACATCTAGGTTGCTTCCATGTCCTGGCTATTATAAACAGTGCTGCGATGAACATTGGGGTACACGTGTCTCTTTCAATTCTGGTTTCCTCAGTGCGTATGCCCAGCAGTGGGATTGCTGGATCATAAGGCAGTTCTATTTCCAGTTTTTTAAGGAATCTCCACACTGTTCTCCATAGTGGCTGTACTAGTTTGCATTCCCACCAACGGTGTAAGAGGGTTCCCTTTTCTCCACACCCTCTCCAGCATTTATTGCTTGTAGACTTTTGGATCTCAGCCATAGCTCTGTTTTAAAAGACAAAAATTTTGGTAGCTCTTGGCATAGTGAGAAAAGACATTCAAAATTACTGTGGACAAGGGGTGAAAATTCTTGAAGACTCAACCAAATACAACTACAATCAGAAATTTTACTACACCCACACAATGTATTTTTTTATATTTTGAGCAGAATCAGGCAGACACAAACAAAAAATGTATTCCTTAGAAACCCATTTTCAAGGCATATCTTTGTGCAGTAAAAATAGGCACCTTCCAAAAGACAAGGAGTGAATAAAATTAGTTGAACTACAAATGTGAAGCACATAACATAGACAGGATGGTTTGTTATGATCTTCAGATACTATGAGTCTCAGATTCATAAATAATTTCATGTATAACTGTTCATCTACTCTCTTGATATTGGTCATGCCACTACCAACAATGACTTTAACTAGATATTGAGTAATCGTACATTCACTTTCATAGGCAAAACATTCTCTGACATAAATAAATGCAAAAATAAACAAAGAGGATCTAATCAAACTTACAAGCTCTTGCACAGCAAAGGAAACCATAAACAAAAAGACAACCATGGTGTAGGAGAAAATATTTGCAAATGATATGACTCACAAGGGCTTAATTTCCAAAATATACAAACAGGTCAACAACAAAAAACCAAACAACCCAGTGGAAAAATGGGCAGAAGACCTAAATAGACACTTCTCCACAGAAGACATACAGATGACCAATAGGCACAAGAAAAGATGCTCAACACTGCTAATTGTTAGAAGAATGCAAATGAAAACTACAATTAGGTACCACCTCCCACCAGTCAGAAGGGCCATCATTTAGAAGTTTACAAATAACAAATGCCTGGAGACGGTATGGAGGAAAGGGAACCATCCTAAATTGTTAGTGGGAATGTACATTGGTGTAGCCACTATAAAAAACAGTATGGGGATTCCTCAGAAAACTAAAAAGAAACTTGCCATATGATCCAATAACCCTACTCCTGGGCATGTGACTGGACAAAACTATAATTTAGAAAGACACATGCACCCCAGTTTTCATAGCAGCAATATTCGCAGTAGCCAAGACATGCAAACAACTTAAACATCCATTGCCAGATAAATGGCTAAAGAAGATGTAGTACATATATGCAATGGAATACTACTCAGTCACAAAAAAGAACAAAATAATACCATCTGCAGTAATTTGGTGGCTCTAGAGATTATCATATTAAGTGAAGTAAGTCAGAAAGAGAAACCATATCACTTGTATGTGGAATCTAAAATATGACACACGTGAACTTTGCTAAGAAACGGAAGATTCACAGACATACAGAACAGAGACATGATTGCCAAAGGGGGAGAAAGGACAGGGGAGTGATGAAGTAGGAGTCTGGGTTACCAGATGCAAACTATTTTATATAGAATCGATAAATAACATTATCTTACTGTACAGTACAGGAAACTATATTCAATATCCTATGATAAACCATAATGGAAAAGAATACTTTTTTTTTTTTTTTTTTTTTTTTTTTTTTTTCTTCCAATTTTATTTTATTTTTAAACTTTACATAATTGTATTAGTTTTGCCAAATATCAAAATGAATCCTCCACAGGTATACATGCGCTCCCCATCCCGAACCCTCCTCCCTCCTCCCTCCCCATACCATCCCTCTGGGCCGTCCCAGTGCACCAGCCCCAAGCATCCAGCATCATGCATCGAACCTGGACTGGCAACTCGTTTCCTACATGATATTTTATATGTTTCATTGCCATTCTCCCAAATCTTCCCACCCTCTCCCTCTCCCACAGAGTCCATAAGACTGTTCTATACATCAGTGTCTCTTTAGCTGTCTCGTACACCAGGTTATTGTTACCATCTTTCTAAATTCCATATATATGCGTTAGTATACTGTATTTATGTTTTTCCTTCTGGCTTACTTCACTCTGTACAATAGGCTCCAGTTTCATCCACCTCATTAGAACTGATTCAAATGTATTCTTTTTAATGGCTGAGTAATACTCCATTGTGTATATGTACCACAGCTTTCCTATCCATTCATCCGCTGATGGACATCTAGGTTGCTTCCATGTCTTGGCTATTATAAACAGTGCTGCGATGAACATTGGGGTACACGTGTCTCTTTCCCTTCTGGTTTCCTCAGTGTGTATGCCCAGCAGTGGGATTGCTGGATCATAAGGCAGTTCTATTTCCAGTTTTTTAAGGAATCTCCACACTGTTCTCCATAGTGGCTGTACTAGTTTGCATTCCCACCAACAGTGTAAGAGGGTTCCCTTTTCTCCACACCCTCTCCAGCATTTATTATTTGTAGACTTTTGGATCGCAGCCATTCTGACTGGTGTGAAATGGTACCTCATAGTGGTTTTGATTTGCATTTCTCTGATAATGAGTGATGTTGAGCATCTTTTCATGTGTTTGTTAGCCATCTGTATGTCTTTTTTGGAGAAATGTCTATTTAGTTCTTTGGCCCATTTTTTGATTGGGTCGTTTATTTTTCTGGAGTTGAGCTGTAGGAGTTGCTTGTATATTTTTGAGATTAGTTGTTTGTCGGTTGCTTCATTTGCTATTATTTTCTCCCATTCTGAAGGCTGTCTTTTCACCTTGCTAATAGTTTCCTTTGATGTGCAGAAGCTTTTAAGGTTAATTAGGTCCCATTTGTTTATTTTTGCTTTTATTTCCAATATTCTGGGAGGTGGGTCATAGAGGATCCTGCTGTGATGTATGTCGGAGAGTGTTTTGCCTATGTTCTCCTCTAGGAGTTTTATAGTTTCTGGTCTTACGTTTAGATCTTTAATCCATTTTGAGTTTATTTTTGTGTAAGGTGTTAGAAAGTGTTCTAGTTTCATTCTTTTACAAGTGGTTGACCAGTTTTCCCAGCACCACTTGTTAAAGAGATTGTCTTTAATCCATTGTATATTCTTGCTTCCTTTGTCAAAGATAAGGTGTCCATATGTGCGTGGATTTATCTCTGGGCTTTCTATTTTGTTCCATTGATCAATATTTCTGTCTTTGTGCCAGTACCATACTGTCTTGATAACTGTGGCTTTGTAATAGAGTCTGAAGTCAGGTAGGTTGATTCCTCCAGTTCCATTCTTCTTTCTCAAGATAGCTTTGGCTATTTGAGGTTTTTTGTATTTCCATACAAATTGTGAAATTATTTGTTCTAGCTCTGTGAAGAATACCGTTGGTAGCTTGATAGGGATTGCATTGAATCTATAAATTGCTTTGGGTAGTATACTCATTTTCACTATATTGATTCTTCCAATCCATGAACATGGTATATTTCTCCATCCATTAGTGTCCTCTTTGATTTCTTTCACCAGTGTTTTATAGTTTTCTATATATAGGTCTTTAGTTTCTTTAGGTAGATAAATTCCTAAGTATTTTATTCTTTCCGTTGCAATGGTGAATGGAATTGTTTCCTTAATTTCTCTTTCTGTTTTCTCATTATTAGTGTATAGGAATGCAAGGGATTTCTGTGTGTTGATTTTATATCCTGCAACTTTACTATAATCATTGATTAGTTCTAGTAATTTTCTGGTGGAGTCTTTAGGGTTTTCTATGTAAAGGATCATGTCATCTGCAAACAGTGAGAGTTTTTCTTCTTCTTTTCCAATTTGGATTCCTTTTATTTCTTTTTCTGCTAATTAAACTTAAAAGCTTCTGCACAACAAAGGAAACTATTAGCAAGATGAAAAGGCAGCCTTCAGAATGGGAGAAAATAATAGCAAATGAAGCAACGGACAAACAACTAACCTCAAAAATATACAAGCAACTCCTACAGCTCAACTCCAGAAAAATAAATGACCCAATCAAAAAATGGGCCAAAGAACTAAATAGACATTTCTCCAAAGAAGACATACAGATGGCTAACAAACACATGAAAAGATGCTCAACATCACTCATTATCAGAGAAATGCAAATCAAAACCACTATGAGGTACCATTTCACGCCAGCCAGAATGGCTGCGATCCAAAAGTCTATAAGCAATAGATGCTGGAGAGGGTGTGGAGGAAAGGGAACTCTCTTACACCGTTGGTGGGAATGCAAACTAGTACAGCCACTATGGAGAACAGTGTGGAGATTCCTTAAAAAACTGGAAATAGAACTGCCTTATGATCCAGCAATCCCACTGCTGGGCATACACACTGAGGAAACCAGAAGGGAAAGAGACACATGTACCCCAATGTTCATCGCAGCACTGTTTATAATAGCCAGGACATGGAAGCAACCTAGATGCCCATCAGCAGATGAATGGATAAGAAAGCTATGGTACATATACACAATACAGTATTACTCAGCCATTAAAAAGAATACACTTGAATCAGTTCTAATGAGATGGATAAAACTGGAACCTATTATACAGAGTGAAGTAAGCCAGAAAGAAAAACACCAATACAGTATACTAACACATATATATGGAATTTAGAAAGATGGTAACAATAACCCTGTGTACGAGACAGCAAAAGAGACACCGATGTATAGATCAGTCTTATGGACTCTGTGGGAGAGGGAGAGGGTGGGGAGATTTGGGAGAATAGCATTGAAACATGTATAATATCATGTATGAAACGAGTCGCCAGTACAGGTTCGATGCACGGTACTGGATGCTTGGGGCTGGTGCACTGGGATGACCCAGAGGGAGGGTAGGGGAGGGAGGAGGGAGGAGGGTTCAGGATGGGGAGCGCAGGTATACCTGTGGCAGATTCATTTCGATATTTGGCAAAACTAATACAATATTGTAAAGCTTAAAAATAAAATAAAATTTTTAAAAAATGTATTAAAAATAAAAAAATAAAACAACATTGTAACTCAACTATACTTCAACAAAAAAAATAAACTTACACTCATTGTAATTTAAAGACCATCTCGTTAAGATGATCCTAGTTGCTAGCTTTTTGGAGAGTTTGCTACATTCATTGAAGTGCTCGGCATTTATTTCTCCTTTTAATCTTTATAACAAGGGCATGAGAACTTACCTCAAGGGGTTATCTTGAGGTCTAATGAGTTCACATATGCAAAGTGTTCCTAGTTTATAATAAGAATTCCAATAATGCTAATCATTTGGTAAGTAAAATTATTATCTACATTTTACAATTAGAGATAACCCTTAAATTAGAATCCACGCTCTTGTCCACAATTCTGTGTTCAGTATGAACTATTTATACATGAAATTTGAACTCATGTGTAGGAGAAAGGAGACAGATTCTCTTACCATACAATTATACTTCCCTTGAGCTCATTTCTCACTAACCTCTATTTCATGGCCTCTCTGACAGTATGTTCTCTTGCTGCAGAGTGAATTTTGAGGCCCTAAATAGGCAATTTCTTACTTCCAGGAAAGCATATTGCATCTTATGTCTAATTGTTTGTTTCAAGGTCTCTATTTTCTGAAGCATTCTAGGGTTTGCTCCATCTCTTTTCAATCTCTAACCCACCTCATAATCCCTGACCTCTCAATATTTTTCATTTTTTCTTTACATTGAAGGGTATGCTTAGAAACATATCTGTCAAGCTTGCTGTTGGATTCTTAGAAAGTAGCAACTTTGTCAGAAGTCTAGGTTGTTTTCTACAAAAACCCAATTTACTAAAATTGTAAGCTTCTTAGGAAGCCTGGGTCAAGAAGCTGCATCTTTGGCTGACTTGCTCCAAAAAACAATACTCATCAGAATTATTTTTAAAATATCAGTTAACAGTATTCAAATTCCTACTATACCAAATATTGTACAATTGTGAAGCACAGTTCCAAGATTTAGTCTGCTTATTTTCCCTCCATTTAACAGGTCTGAAATACAAAAGCAAATTCACAACTTCCATCCATTAATAAATTGTCTGCTTTATCTAATGAGTGAAGTAGAGTGTACAATTACACAAGGACTACACAACGCTCAAATAATAAATCACCTTGGTATTTAGAAAATATTGTGCCATGAATCAAATCTTTATTATAATCATAAGATATTTTATGGTATATCAGAGTGACTATGAAATATTACACAAATTTTCAACATGAAGTTTGTAAAATTTTCCTGATACTAAATTCACATTTTATACACATTACTATGATGGCCCTGCTCCCTAGAAGGATCCCCACACTGCAGGGTGAGTGTGATAGATCAATAATAGCCCTTGTAGTCCATTCTACACAGAATACTAACGGGACACCAGGCAAATGATTTGCCTTGTCTCCATCTCAATTTTTTTCATGTACAAAATGGATAGATTAATACAATTCTGAATTGTTTATAAATTCTATCAAAAAAAATCTCTCAAAAGGCCATATAATTTTCAAAAAATTGATAACATATTATTCATAAGAATGATTTAGTCATCATATTGTATATTTAATATCTATGGTGTTCCTACTTAATAATTGAAATTTCATGCTACCACACCACATTTCTGATAAAATTAAATCATTTTCTATGCTACATGAAGCAGTTTTGTAATTTTTCCTACTTAGAATGTCTCTATGATAAATATTTCATTGATCTTTATAGAAAAAATAATATCTATATGAAGAAAGCTTTGATAATATACAAATGTTGCACATAACTTTTCAACTGGGTACTTTTTAAAAAAAATTCTTTAAAGTTATTACAAAAATTAAAAATATTTCAGAGGGGCAGAAGTGTTTCATTTTATTGTTAGGATGCAAATTTTCCTACCAAATTATCTCTCTCCCCTTTGCCTGTGGGCTTCTATTTTCTACTCTCAAGTTAGAAATGCTGTGTGAACCAGAAAACACATCAGAAAGTAAACGCAAATGTACCACTGTAAATCACACCCATTTTCCAAGCACGGATATTGGTGTCGCTTTTATGAAGTTTTTATGTTTCTTTAGAATGATCTCTGCCCACAACAACTTTGCTTATCAATGGCTTTAGAAAATATATTCAGACAGGAGGCACAATCAGCACTGAAGACCAGGATACTGGGAGGGGGGAATACAAATTCATTTTGGATAATACTAGAGATTTATTCAACTATATGCCCCTGGGTTATGATGTCTGATGGCTGTGTAAGAATGCAGTCATGGTATCTCCCTCTGCAGTAGCTGTCAGAAACAAGAGATTTGAATCACATTTTTTTTTCAAGTAGGTTTTTGTAATGAGAGGGAACATATCAGGGAGAGTGGAAATCAAATTATTTTTTGCTCTTCCCTTCTAAATCACTTTAAAACAGACTCAGAGGTTGTTTTGCTAAGGAATTTGCTAGCAACACACAAATAACTCCGTTTTCAAAGTAAAATGAACAAGGATGGTATCACTATAAACACATCAGCTATCTTTCTGGACTTGTTCTGGTTATCTCATCACTAAGTTTTTGCTTGATGTAAGACTGATGATTCCTTTTTAGGATACTTATATTGGGAAAAAAACATGATTTGAAATAGAAAGCCAGAAAAAAAGATCCAAGCTATGGAGTATCAAAAGAAAACCTCCATTTGGCCCTACTGTTTTTCTCTCTAAGGTATTGATCTTTATTGTTTACCTAGACTGTCAGGGCTAGGAATAAGCAACACAATTATCTAACCCATCTCCCCATTCTCAAATAAAGGACCTTTCGATTAATTAATGAAATGCAAAATTATTTCTGCACCATAATAATTCAATATTTCCTGTTACAGATGTTCCTTGCTTCTGTCCCTAATATTGCTGTTTGTTCCAGAGAACATTCTTCTCAACAAAGTAAAACTCAAAAGTGCACAGCAACTGGAAACTTTACTTTTGAATATATTTGTCAATATTACTGTCCAACTTTAAAGTCTTAGACTTAGGATTCAGTCCAAATTTTTTATGGTTACCCAGTGACCTCAGGATAGGCCACACTTCATCAAACTGGTGGTATTACGTGCCGTTCAGTGTTAGGCCTGCTAAATCAATTAGAAGAAACTTAAACTGAAATACAGGCTGTGTCTTGCTAGAATGAAAATTCAGATGTTAGGTCTGTTTTACAGTTTGATATGTACCCTTGATCTTCAGTTGTCAGAGTAATTTTGGTTGTTGTTTTTTTATGGTTTAAAAAGTATTTACAGGTGTTAGACCACAGCTCTTTTAAGCAAAATTATTTTTTCACAATTCAGATAATCTAATAAGTACTTTGTTTATAGACTACATCTTAGTGTTACTACTGGGATATAACGTCATAAAACAGTAAGACAAAAGTGCGACCTCTTATGGTCTAACAATTAAAAATATGCAAGTGGGTATTTATTGGTTATTTACAGATCCACTCACACTTGAATGTATATTAACTGTAAGTCACACAATCAAACATTAAGACATCATGCGTAATTTAAATTTTTTATTCAAAATCTGTAAACTAAACACAAAGTTTAACAATTTGCAGATTTGCAAAGCACAGACAAGCATTTACAGTAATCAGAAATGATGTGGTTTTTTTTCTCTTTTCTCTGATAGGAACTCTGTGGAATCCCTTCAGAACATCAAAGTAATGTCTGGTGGCAAATGGAGTCAGGAAGTATATCTGTGATCATTTTCTCAACTGAATGGGAATAAAGGTTTTAATAGAAATTTGTGGGAAAAATGGTAACAATAACCCGGTGTACGAGACAACAGAAGAGACACTGATGTATAGAACAGTCTTATGGACTCTGTGGGAGAGGGAGAGGGAGAGGGTGGGAAGATTTGGGAGAATGACATTGAAACATGTAAAATATCATGTAAGAAACGAGTTGCCAGTCCAGGTTCGATGCACGATACTGGATGCTTGGGGCTAGTGCACTGTGCACCAGAGGGATGGTATGGGGAGGGGGGAGGGAGGAGGGAGGAGGGCTCAGGATGGGGAACACATGTATACCTGTGGCGGATTCATTTTGATATTTGGCAAAACTAATACAATTATGTAAAGTTTAAAAATAAAATTAAAAAAAAAAAAAAGAAATTTGTGGGAAAATCTCATTGTTGATGTAACAGACAGGCAGGAAAGACGAAGGAGAAGAAAGGTAAAACAGAAACGAATGCTATGTTGAAGTAAATCTTTATCCTGTATCACATTCCACTGGATTTACTCAAGGCTACCCAGGGTTATAGGCTTCCCTGGTGGCTCAGTGGTAAAGAATCTGCCCGTAATGCAGGAGATGCAGATGTGGGTGTGATCCTGGGTCGGGAAGATCCCCTGGAGGAGGAAATTGCAGCCCACTCCAGTATTCTTGCCTGGGCAATCCCATGGACAGAGGAGCCTGGTGGACTACAGTCCATAGGGTCACAAAGAATCAACATCTTTTCCCAATAAGAACTGTCTCTAAGCATACTATTTGCTAAAATCTGCATTGCTCCAAAGTAAACTATTTTTAGAAAACTAGATTCAATTTAATGGGAACATTTAAAACCAGGAAGTTTCTAACAGAATTTTCAAAAACTACCTAAGGCTTTGTGAATTTTTAAAATAAAAATTCCTATTATGTACAGATTATTGGGCAATATTTGTATTTTAAAAGAAATATAATTGTAAAACATAAACATAATTATGCTCGGCTACAGCATTTCACATTTTCCAAAATGTTTTAACATACTTCACCTTAGTTGCCACAACGCTATATTATAGGTTAATTAGTTGTTATTGTACACCCCGAGTATTTGCTGTGCAAATTGCTCTCCCCACTTTCAATCAGCAGCATCTTTTGTTCTCTTCTATGACAACAAAAGAAAGAAACTGAGCTCAACCTGATAGGGAAGTCATGAAGATTTCATTTTCCATGCATCAGTTCCCTAAATCCTAATTGAAGTATTTGTTATCTAACTTTGGTCCCTACTTAAATACCTGAAGATTGGTATGTTCCCTTGTAGGGGAAGACTATTCACTGTTGGTAGGGACATAATAGATACTGCTTTTGTTAAAATGCTTAAAAACTGAAACTATGTACATATTATATGTGTCACAAACATCTGTATTTCCATAGACACAAACATATGACTGCTATCTAAGTTACAAATTCAAGAGTGTGATAGGGAAGAACAAATCTGACTTCTTGTTAGATTTATTCCTTCTGATTTCATCTTTGTGCTCTGTGGCCTGTGCTTAGTCATGCTGGCTGTGCACCTTTTGCAAAAAAATGTTGTCTATAGCCTAAGCTATACAGGACAGCCTATTCTCAAGGCTCTGACCTTCAAGCGCCCATTCATATAGAGATAAAAAGTTGCGAAACAGAGAATAACATTTGTTTAGTTGGAGGTTTGTGGGAACATTGTGACCTGCATAGGTGGACAACTTTAAGAGCAATGGGATTGTGACACCAAAAAGTTTGCAACAGATAACAACGCCCCCTCCCTCACCTTGCCTTTAAAAGTCCTTTGCTGAAACTTTTTGGGAAGTCTGGGATTTAGGAGGCATGATCCCCTCCCTCATCTCCTTTCATGACCCTGCAATAAACCTTTCTCTGTTTCACATATTTTGGTTTGTTTGGCCTCACTGTGTATCAGGCACATGAACTTGCATTCAGTAACAAAAATGCAAAACAGGCAGCAGCAGAATTCAATGTGATGAGGAATATTTTATTCCCAGACTTGGAAAGATGACTTTTCGACTTTGGTATTCCACCCGTAACGTGGCAGAGAGAAGAAAAAAAGAATTTTAAACTGAGATTCCTCAGATGC
This sequence comes from Bos indicus x Bos taurus, assembly GCF_003369695.1. Classification (NCBI taxonomy): domain Eukaryota; kingdom Metazoa; phylum Chordata; class Mammalia; order Artiodactyla; family Bovidae; genus Bos; species Bos indicus x Bos taurus. The sequence goes on from NC_040092.1 coordinate 53,266,459, forward strand.
TGACCATATTTAAAACTACAAACATTATCAGTTCTTTTAAGTACCTGGACAATAAATTGTCAATAGGGCAGAAGTGATTTAAAGATTTAATTCTTTACGTGGATGACTAAAAGTGAAATGAATATAAAGATTTTTAGTATATACATAATACTGACCAGTATTATTCTAAGGGTATTATTGATGTCTTATCAAGTGAGCAAAGAGACTGTCCCAGGTATCCTGGTCCTAACAATTTTGTGGTTTCCCAGAGTTAACCATGTTTCTGGATTTCCCAGCCAACAGAAAGCAGAGATCAAAATTTGTAATATATAGGTATAATATAACCCCAACTGTCAAATTTTACCTGTTGGTTTGCCTGAAAGCTGAAATTTCTCCCAGAGGGAAAAAATGAAATTTACAACTGTGTCTAAGTATCTACTAATGCTTCTTGGGACTGAGAGAGGGCAACCAAAAGGACCCATATTTACAGATGCTCATACCCTGAGAGAGCATATTTTACAAAGGCTGAAGGAGATGGTGAAGGATGCTGGATAGCCTCCTCTGACCATCAGAGGAGAACCTATCCACAGTCAATGACACAGGAAGCAAAGATGTGTTTACCACAAAGCAAATGAAGTTTTAAGGAATATCAATGTGCTTAAGAGTTTAAGAAAGTCTTCAAACAGTCATGAAGTTTCGTAAATTTAGCAAACATACAGTGTTTTATGTTGGACAACCAACTAATGACTATCAACTCCATCCCAACCTCTGCTCCAGTTGGAATGGTTGCAGGCATGTTTGGGATCCAGTAAAGCAGAAGTTGAGTCAATGATACATTTATATTGAGTTTAGTTAGTGTTAGTCGCTCAGGTGTGTCCGACTCTTTGTGACCTCATGGACTATAGCCCACTAGGCTCTCTGTCCATGGAATTTCCCAGGCAAGACTACTGGAGTGGGTAGCTATTCCCTTCTCCAGGGGATCTTTCTGACCCAGGGATCAATCATGGGTCTCCTGCATTACAGGCATATTTTTTACCATATAGTTCATCCTAAAGGAGACCAGTCCTGGGTGTTCATGGAAGGACTGATGCTGAGGCTGAAACTCCCAATACTTTGGCCACCTCATGCGAAGAGCTGACTCATTGGAAAAGACCCTGATGCTGGGAGAGGGATTGGGGGAAGGAGGAGAAGGGGACGACAGAGGATGAGATGGCTGGATGGCATCACCAACTTGATGCACATGAGACTGAGTGAACTCCGGGAGTTGGTGATGGACAGGGAGGCCTGGCATGCTACAGTTCATGGGGTTGCAAAGAGTCGAACACGACTGAGCTGAACTGAAACCACCAGGGAAGCCCCATATTGAGGTTAATGAGGTATATTCCTATGATTCTTAGTCACATATGTGTGTGGTTAGGTTACTGCCAGCTGGGTGAGGCTTCCAGTAACAGGTGACCACATCGATACTCTCAATTACATGATGCAACAGGCAGATCCAGAGATTAGCTCTCAGTGGGAGAAAATCCTATAGCACCTGGAGCCAGAGCATGTGGGGAGGGAAGTGAGATGTAAAGTGTACAGAGCCAGAAGCTAGCTTGTGGGAAAGTGTTCCAATCATTACAGAAGTTAAAACTGTAAACAGAGAATGTGATTGATATTGACGTCAAGTCAAAAGGATTGGCTCCTGTCAAATATACACTTTATAAATAAATATATACAATTATAAATACACTATAGCAATTCTCTTAAATATCACAGTCCCCAAAATTGACATTATGGAATCAATAGTAAGTGGTGAAAACATCAATAAAAACAAATTTTAATCAGATATCCCAGAGGAAGGATGAAATGATCTTCCTACACTTTACAGAAAATGTTATAAAATTCTTCTTATATGTAAAGGTGTTCAGAGAATATTCTGCCAAAATATGGAAGAAGAAAGTATTTTAGTGGTGTGGGGATTTTTTTTTTTTTTTAGCTTCGTTCATAACTAAATTTGTACTCATACTGTGTGTGCTTAGTCACTCAGGCGTGTCCAACTTTTGTGACCCTATGGACTATAACCCGCCAGGCTCCTCTGTCCATGGACTTCATCAGGCGAGAATATTTGAGTGGGGAGCCATTCTCTTCTCTAGGGGATCTTCCTAACTCAGGGATCAAACCCAGGTCTCCCACATTGCAGGCAGATTCTTTACTGTCTGATCCACCCGGGAAGCCCTGTACTCATACTGTTTTATCCTTTCCTTAAAGAGTTTCTACAGAATTATATAAGCTAAAGGCTCAATGAAATCCATGCCTTCCTTCTCCTATGAGGTGCATTAATAATTTTCCCTCATTTATATCTGAATCAGGATGTTAAACAGGGCCTGCCAGTGGTTGGAGATTGCTATATAATCCCAAAGCTGAGGATTATTGGTGTTAAATATCACACACACTCTAGAGACAACCAACCGACATATCACCACAGAATCTACTGAGTGTTATGGCTGCTATCCCAAACATCACACAGCCTACCCCAGCCTTCCATAAAAGCAGACCACCACATTCAAAAAGAATGAATAAGAATCAAGAGTCATTAGTCTAGGGAGAGACTGTTATGGCAGGTCCACCTTACAAGCCTTCTCTACGTGCCCCTACTCTGAGAGGCAGCCTGTCTGGACAGCATCAACGGGTTCTCACGCTCTCTGGCTGTCCTTGGGCGCCATTCTTGGGGAGAATTGGCACAATATGGTAGAGAGAAAGGAAAGCTGTTACCAAGAGCTGCAAGAGTCCAAGGGTACTAAATTTATTTATAAAGTCCAAGGGTACATGAATTCTTCATGAGATTCCTATATCCTTCCTACACCTTTTAAGAGAGTCCCTTTGTTAATGAACAAATTTTACTGTTTTACTTTGATCACATTATCACAAGTTAGATTTTCACTTTCTCATCCATAGGCTTTCCCAGGCGAGTTTTTTTCCACCCCCCTCAATTTTTGTGGTGAAATGTTCAACACTTTGTTAACCACTTGCAAGTGTACAGTTTAGCAGTATTAAGTATATACACACTGTTGTACAACCATCACCACTGTCCATTCCCAGAATTCTTCATTCTGCAAAATTAAAACTCTGTACCCATTAAACAATAACTCCCATTCTTCCCTCCTCCCAGTCCCTGGCAAACACTAATCCACTTTCTGCCTTTAAAAAGACAACCCACAGAATGGGAGAAAATATTTATAAATTATGTATCTGATTAAGGGTTAATATTCATAATATATGGAGAACTAGTGAAACTCACCAATAGAAACAATCTGATTTTTTAATGCCAAAAGGCTTGAATAGACATTTCTACAAAGAAGATATACAAACGGGCTTCTCTTGTGGCTCAGACGGTAAAGCGTCTGCCTACAATGGGGGAGACCCAGGTTCGATCCCTGGGTCGGGAAGATCCCCTGGAGAAGGAAATGGCAACCCATTCCAGTATTCTTGCCTGGAAAATCCCATGGATGGAGGAGCCTGGTAGGCTACAGTTCATGGGGTCACAAAGAGTTGGACACAACTGAGCGACTTCACTTCACAAAGATATACAAATGGCCAACAGGCACATTAGAATATGTTCAACATCACTTATCATCAACAAAATGCAAATCAAAACCACAAGGAGATATCACATCATAACCCACTAGGATTAAAAAAAAAACACAAAATAACAATACAGATGAAGCTTTGGAGAAATTCAAACTCTAATGGCAGCCCACTCCAGTACTCTTGCCTGGGGAGTCCCATGGATAGAGGAGCTTGGTAGGCTGCTGTCCATGGGGTCACGAAGAGTTGGACATGACTGAGCAACTTCACTTTCACTTTTCACTTTCATGCATTGGAGAAGGAAATGGCAACCCACTCCAGTGTTCTTGCCTGGAGAATCCCAGGGATGGAGGAGCCTGGTGGGCTGCCATCTATGGGGTCGCACAGAGTCAGACACGACTGAAGTGACTTAGCAGCAGCAGCAGCAGTGCACTATTGGTAGGAATATGAAATGGTGCAGCCGCTGTGGATAAAGAGTATGAGAAGAGAAAATGTTAGTTGCTCAGTCATGTCTGACTCTTTGTGACCCTATGGACTGTAGCTTGCTAGGCTCCTCTGTCCATGGAATTCTCCAGGCAAGAATACTGGAGTGGGTAGTCATTCCCTTCTCCAAGTGATCTTCCTGAACCAGTGAGTCTCCTTCATTATAAGCAGATTTTTTACCATCTGAGTCAACAGAGAAGTACGGTAGTTGTTAAAAAAAAAAAAAAAAAATACAGTTACCATATGCTCTACTAGTTCTACTTCTAAATAGGTATGCAGAAGAATTGAAAACAGGGTCTCAAAGAGATATTTTGTATACTCATGTTCACATGTTTAGCATTGTTCACAAAGCTAAAATAGAGGAGCAACCTGAGTCCATCAACAGACAAATGGATAGACAAAATAAATGTAGTATACATACACTGGAATATCAGTCAGCCTTAACTAGGAAGTAAATAGTCTCTTTGTCCCTTAAATTTTTTTTTAAACAAAACAAAAAAAATTTTTTTTAAACACTCGTTATTTTGACTCATTTGGAATGTGCTATTTCTTATTTTCATTCAAACCAAACATATCTACATAAACTACGTGACGGGGGTTTCAAGAAAACCACTAAAAGAAGTTAGATGTCAACCAAAAGAGGAACCAGGCTCTCAAATAACTTTGGACTTCAGCTTATTCAAAGAACTTGCTGACCTTCCCTCTATGCGGTGGGGTTTCCTGTCAGAGACAGGAGCTGAGGGGACTCAGAAGAGGTCAAACAGGAAGACAGTCTCATAGGTCAGGGAACTGAGCATGAGGCGGTCACCTGCAGAGCCTCCTGAGTATGCACGTGCCCCATGAGATGGCCTCCATCTGAGCTCCTGCCACTCAAGGCAGCAAAGCAAAACTCAGAGAATCAGTCAAGAGGGAACAACTTAGTATCCTGTGCTCAGTTACACAAGACATTTTTCTCTTTCCTTTCCCCTTTTCCAAGCTCCAATGCCCTGGAGGATCCAAAGTCTATTAGAGCAGGGTGACCAGATAAAATACAGGATGCACAGTTAGATTTGAAATTCCAATCAACAGCAGTGACAAAAAGCATCAGTGTAAGTATGTGCCATGGAATATTTGGAATATATTTATAATAAAATCAGTTCAGTTCAGTCACTCAGTTGTGTCTGCCTCTTTGTGACCCCATGGAATGCAGCACGCCAGGCCTCCCTGTCCATCACCAACTTGCGGAGTTTACTCAAACTCATGTCCATTGAATCAGTGATGTCATCCGGCCATCTCATCCTTTGTCATCCCCTTCTTCTCCTGCCTTCAATCTTTCCCAGCATGAGGGTCTTTTCCAGTGAGTCCATTCTTTGCATCAGGTGGCCAAAGTATTAGAGTTTCAGCTTCAACATCAGTTCTTCCAATGAACACTCAGGATCGATCTCCTTTAGGATAGACTGGTTGGATCTCTTTGCAGTCCAAGGGACTCTCAAGGGTCTTCTCCAACACCACAGTTCAAAAGCATCAATTCTTCTGTGCTCAGCTTTCTTTATAGTCCAACTCTCACATCTATACATGACCACTGGAAAAACCATAGCCTTGACTAGACAGATCTTTGTGGGAAAAGTAATATCTCTGCTTTTTAATATGCTGTCTCAGTAAATAGTCCATCTAAAATACGAATATAACTTGAAATCTTGCTTTGCTTTTTATTGTTGTAGTCATGTTTTTGTTTGTTTGTTTTCTAAATCTGACAACCTAATGTAAGAGGAAAGAGACAATGTCTCAAGATTAGAGCTATTACCATCTGACCCACAAATACAGTTTAGGGCTGATCAGTCAGGAGGAAGAGAAGAGAGGGTTTTAGATCAGAAATGAGATTGAATTCTAAATTGTTCTAGATCAGACTAGACTTTTTTTCCCATGATGAAGGAAGGGGAAAGTTCTAACCACTCAGTCATGCCCAACTCTTTGCAATCCCATGATCTGCAGTCCACAAGCCTCCTCTGTACATGGAATTCTCTAGACAAAAAAAACTGGAGTGGATTGCCATTTCCTTCTCCAAGGGATCTTCCCAACCCAGGGATTGAACCCAGGTCTCCTGCATTACAGCAGATTCTTTACTGTCTGAGCCACCATGGTGACAGGGATAAAAAAGTCAAACAAGCTCATGTGTATGTGCCCCGCCAATTTCAGGTTTGTTCTATAAGACAATTTAATGCTCAGAACTTGATAAAATGTCAGATACAATCCTGTGTGTGTGTGTGTGTGTGTGCGTGCTCAGTCATATCCATCTCTTGAGACCCCATGGACTGTAGCCTGCCAGACTTCTGTCCATGGAATTCTCCAGGCAAGAATACTGGAGTAGGTTGCCATTTTCTACTTCAGGGATCTTCCCAATCCAAGGATCAAACTCATGCCTCTTGTGTTTGCTGCACTGTCAGGCAGATTCTTTACCACTGAGCTATGTGGAAAGCTACAACCCTGGACTGTCATTAATTCTATTGTGGAGCATATCTGTCTATATACAGGTAACTACCATTCTTAGAATAGACGCAATGAGTTTTCAGAACAATGGTCATGGATGTCTTCAAGGACAGATGGAAGAATTTTTTCTAATATAAATTTATTTATTTTAATTGGAGGCTAATTACTTTACAACATTGTATTAGTTTTGTTTGATAAAGATTCTCAGAGATCAGTGCAGACTTGGGAATTACCAAAAAACTGAGTCGGGGATGAAAATGAGGACTTTCCAGCCTCTTCTGTAAAGCCCTTTGCAGACATAAAGTGCTTGGCTAGAGGTTCAAGCAGAAGAGCATGAGTGCAGCCTTGATAGAGCTTGCTGAGTTCTCTGCAGCCTCCAGAGACCTCTCATGAAAAAGGCACATCTAGAGAGCGACACTTAAACACCACCTCAGATACTCTGTTTTTTTCAGAAGACTGAATCCTTTTTATGTTTTAAAACAAATTTAAATTTAGTTTTTATTTTATACTGAACCTCTTCTTAAAGAAAGAAAAAAAAATGTTGGTTAAGAATGGCCCACATCTTACAACCTGACATCCCTCCCTAAAGAACTTGGGCATGACATCAGAGAAGGAGGCTCATTTAATAGAATAAAAAAAATGATTGTGCTCTTTGGCCTTTTATGGAAATCAGGAAAGCATAAAAATACAGAGAATCCTGGACCTGTCCTAGGGGAAGAGTCTTCAGAGACCTAGCTAAAATAGATTATTGAGATACATGTCCAATGTTCTCTCAAAGCTTATGAAGCTAATTTGGGAAAAGGAGGACAGGGAGATCAAAGTCAGTGAAGACAGAAAGAGGAAAAGATGAGAAACTGTTGACAGTCATGAAGATCCTGGGCAGGCTTTAAACGGAACAGATAACTCCTTGTTCAGTGATAACTTCAAAGGACTGAGACTCGGGAAATCAGACAGACTAACCCTGTTTCCTTGATAGAGTGTTCAAGTATTAGATGCCAGTGTGGTAGATCTTCTCATGAACTAATGGAATACTTCTCCAAGGTGAAAAGTAATATAGAAGGCCTACCTTGCAGAGAGAGAGATAAATTAACCTGCATAAAACTGTTGGAGAATCCCTTTCTAAGGTAGCAGCATTTATGGTGAGGAGTCAGCCTTACAATACAGAGTAAGACTTCAAGGTGAAAAGCAGCTTTGCATGTTTGAGGTACTAAGTAGAAATCAATTTGGCTGAAGCACCATGAGAGAGCAAATGGCACCAAAGGGGTTAGGGAGGCATTGAAGAAATAAGTGAATAAACGTATGATTACTCTGAAGGCTGTTTGCACTCCACCGATCAGTCAGATCTGTGAAGAAAGGATGCTCTTGGTTCAAAATAAGTACTGGCTGTTTTTATACATGAAAGAAAAATAAAAGGAATCCCTAAAATCTACAGATAGAAAAGAATTTAAAGTCTTGGGACGGACAACATAAATGTGAGAAGTAGATACGGGTTTCATGGAAAACTTCTTGCTCCAAGAAAGCTGACAAGGCAGGGATTTCCCACCCCAGAGTCCGCGTTTTTGGAAAGTATCAGTGCAAAGAAAACTTCCCTTGTTTCTTTGCATGAAACTACAAGACAACCATCACTCAAAACAGGGGTCACAGACTGTGTGCTCAGGATTTTCTTTACTGGCAAAGAAAATCTCCTAGATGGCTGGTTTTTAAGGAGACAGTCATCATTCCAACTGGCAATTAGTAAGTGTCATATGGATTTCCCTGGTGGCTCAGTGGTAAAGAATCTGCCTGCAATGCAGCAAACGCAGGTTTGATCTCTGGGTTGGAAAGATAGCCTGGAGGAGGAAATGGCAACCCACTCCAGTATTTTTGCCTGGAAAATATTCTTGAGAATCCCATGGACAGAGGAGCCTGGTTGGGCGACAGTCCATAGCGTTGCAAAGAGTCAGACACGACTAAAGCGACTGAGCATACAAATGTCATATGGTCAATAGTAAGAACTATTAAGGTAACTATGACCATAAGTGTCCATTTCTTGAGACTAAGGAGAATTAAGTCAAGAAAATAGGCCTCTAAATCATAAAAATTTGAAACTAGACAATAAGTTGAAGTGCAAGTCATCAATCTTTCTATTTTGCAAACTAAGAAAGTGAAACAAAAATAAAGCAAGTGATTTAGGGACAGCTGTGACAGGTTCAATGACTGCTAATTTAGTGTATGTCCCCCCGTGTTCATCCTTTTACCTCCGTTTATTATAAACAAAACTTTAAATTCACTCAAGAAAGTAAGTGGTTTCCAAGAACAGCCTTTCCATTCATGAATTAAGTGAATGGAATGGAAGTTTTCATCTATTAAATTCTAGCAAGAGAGAACTCTGGTGGGGGAGGTAGTGCCTAACATTGCCTTCTCTCAGACTACGTAGTAACTTGCAGAGGTACTGACTTGTAGTTCACACTTATGATGTTGCTGGAGGAGCCAAGCTATAGCTGGCCCAGAGAACTTCCTGCAGGAACAACCAGTTATTACAGAAGATAAGACTCTGAACTCAGAAACAAAGGTCTATAAGAATTCTTTGCCAGCAAAATGTAATGCAGAAAAAGTAAATACTCATTTGAATGACCTTTTTATTTCAAGGACAAGCATTTACTTCTTTTTAGTATAAATAGTAAAACGTGTGTAAAAGATATAGTAAAATTTATACTATAAATTGTTTAAAAAGGGGCAGCAATTGAGGAATAATTACTAATATTAATTCTAGAGTTTGGGATTGTGAAAATTTGGAGATGTCAACATTTCCAAGCACATTTAAAAATCTTATATCTCAAAGTAGATTTAATATCTTTTAAATAATCAGCTCTTGTATTTCAGTTGCTTTTTGCTCCACAATCAGAAAGGTATTTTTCTCCCTTGAAGGTAAAATGTTAAAAATATATACAAACTGCTGATTTACAGAATGTGATCCTAGTAAAACATTTATCACCTCTGAATCTCCTAATCCACTGCAATCTGTAGTTCTTTTTGCTATAAAATGATGTTTTAGGCAGAATATGAGCCCCCCCAAGAAATGGCTATGTCCTAATCTTCAGAGCCTATGAATGTTAGTTTACACTGCAAAGAGCAATTTACTGTACAGATGGATTAAGGTGTTAATCAGCTGACCTTTAAACAAGCATATTATCCTGGAATATCTACATTGGCCCATTTAATCACAAGATCCTTAAAAATGAAAAAGAGGGCAGAATATTCAGTGTCAGAATTACACAGTGTGAGAAAGACTTGAATGGCCATTGCAAGCTTTGAAGATAGATGGGGGCTAGGGCAATGGCACTCCTCTCCAGAACTCTTGCCTGGAGAGTCCCATGGACAGAGGAGCCTGGTAGGCTGCAGTCCATGGGGTCGCTAAGAGTTGGACACGATTGAGCGACTTCCCTTTCACTTTTCACTTTCATGCATTGGAGAAGGAAATGGCAACCCACTCCAGTGTTCTTGCTTGGAGAATCCCAGGGATGGGGGAACCCGGTGGGCTTCCATCTATGGGGTCGCACAGAGTCGGACACGACTGTAGTGACTTAGCAGCAGTAGCAGCAAAGTCAAGTTGGAAAAGGCAAGAAAACATGTCCTCCTAGAACATTCAGAGAGAATGCAGCCCTACCCTCATCTTGATTTTAGCCCGATGAGGCTCATTTGGACTTCTGACCTCCAGAAGTCCAAACAATTTGACTGAAAGTTGATAAATTTGTATTGTTTTAAGCTACCAAGTATGGTAATTTGTTATAGAAGTCACAGAAAACTAATATCCATGACAAAGGAATGAATATCAAATGACCCAGGTTTGTGAACAATATTAAATTAGTGGATTTAAGAAAAATAACTGAATTTGGAAATTAACAACTTCATGCCTCACTTTCCAAAAGAAATTCAATAAATTTAGCTTCTAAAAGAGCATGAAAGCGGTATTTATGCACAGAGTATACAACGTGTTTAATGTTATTTTACACCAGCCACATTCTCTATTCTTCAGAACAACTACTTCTTTTAAACTTCTGCACTATTATAAATTTTAAAATTAATCTGTACCATTTTAGTTTCTTAAGTACTCAAATCAATCACTTAGTATTTACTGAGCTTTCTCTGCCCAGCTGTTCTCATAGAATTTACAATCATATTAAGTGACTGGTTTTTATTTTTTAACATAAAAATAATGGTACAATAAAAGTAGGGAATATATAAATAAATCAGATGGAGTGATCTGAGGAGATTCTAATAAATATTCATGGTAATGTTAATAAAATGATGTTTTTAGTCAAGACTTTAAGGAAAAGGATTAAATTATTTGATATGTTTGCAAACTCTCAAAAACCAGAAATACAATAATACAGACACATGAAACAAATATTAGTGCTTACTTTTTAGAAAAATTGTTTGATTCATATTTATATTATATAATAATGTCAGTCATTATTAACAAACAGGTATGGCTCACAATTTGAATAGTGTTACTCTTATAAGGAAAAAACTACATTAGTCATTACATATTACAAAGTCTTTACTTGGGAATTTTTATCTTCACATACATTGCATTTATTATTGGTATGCTTTATTAGAATTTACCTTGAAACTACAAAATCAACAAGTGTTTATGTTAACACACAGAGTAAAATAAATATGATAAAGAAAAAAATGACAAATCTTGTCTTCTCCTATCATTTGGTCAGTTAAGATACCAATATTAAAAGCTTAACAGATATTTTTCCTAACTTTTCTCTACACTAATACAAAATAACAAAAATGTATTTCTAAGTATTAGAATGTGTTGTTTTTATAAAAGTCTGGCCTTTTCTTAAGCAAACTTGTGTTTTCTCACATGTATTTTCCTCTTTGATATTTCATGGATATCAGTATTATCTGTGACTGCATAATATTTCATACTTTAGATGGCAAATACACATCATTTCTTCAATATTTTCCATTAATGAATATTTTCAATTGTTTCCACAGAAAACAGTGCTGATTCACACATTGTTTTATCTGTATCCTTACATATTTATGGTTTATATCCTTAAGACAGATGCCCCAAACTGTACTGCTATGTTAAATGGAATCAACACTCTTAATGTTAGTAGATGTTATCAGATTGTTATCAAAAGTTGTGGAATGTAACTCACCGGAGTAATGAATGAAAATATCCAGTTTCCTATTCTCTAAATAACTGATGTTTCTATCTTTCAATTTTCAACAATCTTATTGGTGAAAACGGACTATTAACTGATCTTTTAATTTCTCTCAGATTAAGCATTTTTTCAAACATTTATGTTCTACTTGCCTTTCTGTTTCCATGGATGACTTACTTTGGTCTTTTGTTTAGTTTTTGCATCAAGTAGTTTTACCTTTCATCTCCTTCTTAACCAGGTAAGAGCATTTTATGTTTAGGATACTTATACTTTCTGCTTCCCAGGTGGCCCTAGCGATAAGAATCTGCCTGCCGCAGGAGATGCGAGAGACATGAGTTCAGTGCCTGGGTTGGGAAGATCCCTTGGAGTAAGCTATGGTTAGCTACTTCAGTATTCCTGCCTGGAAAATTCCATGGACAATAGAGCCTGGTGGGCTATAGTCCATGGGGTCACAAAAAGTCAGACATGACTCGGCAACTGGGGGCACACACATGCACACACACACACACACACACACACACACACACACGTGTACACTTATTCTATCAAATGTGTTGCAAATATCTTCTCAGAAATGATTTTTTATATTTTGATGTTTTATAAGTGTGCTTTGCTATGTCTAAAATTTTAATTTTTATAAACTCAAATTTGTAATTTTCTACTTCTGTAGTACCATTAAAAATTTTTATTGCAAGTAAAGTATTGACTAAGCACATTGCAGTGATCCTTCTAGTTTCCCATTTATTTATTCAGTATTGAAAGTATCCTGAAACTGACTTGCTTGAAGTAAAATATTAAATTCTCTAACATTATATTTTACTGAAAACTATTTTCAAAACACAACAATTCTGCTTTAAAATTCCTAAGGAATTTCTAAAATTGCATGCTTTTTTGTACAATGTCAATTTAAAGAATAGATTTTTATTTGATTATTGAGATATATTTGAGAGTTGACATTTGTTGATGCAATAGAGGTGTCATTGGCTAAATTGCTCCCTAGAATATTAAGAACATTCTATTATTATCAATATGAAATGTTGTCCCTGAAAAAAAGAAACAATCAGATAGATAAATGCATCCATGTGTTTGCCTGTAATCAAATGAAGAAATTTAGAGATGGATTGCTAGTTTGGGAGACAGGTAAATTAGCAGGCAGGGATAAACCCATCTGCAACTTGATATATAAAAAAGATTTTAGTTTAGAGTAAAATTGTATTATACTTTGTATTATCTGAATCTTCCTCAATCTAGTTTCCCCTTTATGGTCGTATGAAGGCAATAATAACTAAAGTAAAATTTTTTCATGAAAATCCAAAATCAGTGTAAAAGATAAATCTTACAGAAGACCCTCATTACAAGCAAATTGATGGGAAATTTCTCAGAATGATCACATTAATTCTGGCACATAGTCTGTATAGAAACCACCAGTTGCCAACTTGTTGTTGTTGGTTAGTCACTAAGTCATGTCTGACTCTTTGTAACCTCATGGACTGTAGCATGCCAGGCTTGTCTATCCTCTACTATCTCCCCGAGTTTGCTCAAATTTATGCCCACTGAGTTGGTGATACTACCTAACCATCTCGTCCTCTGAGTAAATCAAGTGGCAAAGAAAGTTATTCAAAAATCTGAGTGGCATCATATGAAAGACAGAAAAATACCATAATTTCAAAAACAATGACACCATTCTATCCCATTCAATTGAAAATTACCAGCATAACCAGTTTTTCTCTATTTGATAACCACTATTTGCTCCTTAATGCAAAATAACTATACAAAGGAATCAATAAGAAAACAATGGATTATAAATCTCCAGGGAATCTTCCCAACCCAGGGACTGAACCCAGTCTCTTACATTATAGATGGATTATTTACCAGCCGAGCCACAAGGGAAGTCCACAGATTATAAAATTATCACTTAATTGTCAAAATGATAATACCCAATACTTTGTGTGTACTATGGGGAAGGAATCATTTTAAGTGCTTTAAATGAATTAATTTATTCCTCATAACACCTTGAAGTAAGGCCATTTGTTATCCTCATTCTACAGACGAAAAAAGTGAGTTATAAATAGGTTAAATTATATGCTTAGGTCACAAAACTACTAAATTGCAGACATGGGATTTAAATCCAGAAAATACAGAGCTAGAGTCTATACTCTTCACCATTATGCTACAGTGTATTGTGGAAACATACAGATAGAAGAAAGAATGTTATTCTTTTCAAAAATATGGTCAATGCTTATCTTAATAGCTTGTAATATTAATCTACTAGAGCACTTATATTGAAATTAAAACTTCTTCAGTTTAGCTAAGTTTATAATAAAGGGATTCTACTTCATTTAAAGACACTATTGTTACAAAAATGTGTTTATATATTCTGTTTATATGTTACTGATTTTAGTAAAAGTAGATCAGGTAATATAGACCAACTCTTCTGCTAAAAACAAATAGAAAGTTTAGGGTAAACATTAATTTTTTTTTTTTTACGCTCTCAACTATCTTAACTAAGCAGTCATGAATTTCAAAGCCAATATCTGGAGATGGGAAGAGAATGAAAGCTACAGTGGCTAAGAAAGTTATTTATAATTCTGAACACCATTATATGAGTGATTTGGAATTAGCACCACTCTGAAAAACCATTAGTCATCATTACACCATTGTATTCTATTCAGTTGAGCAGAAGGTGACAAGTGAATCTGGCATTTAGACCCTCTTTTCTGCCAGGGATCCCCTGATTTCTGAATTAGTATCCATCAGACCTAGAAACTGAGCAGAGCTTTTGTTATCCTTGTGAGGCAAAGGGAGAAAGTTTTAGCATCTAAGGTCCTGGCAAATCTCTTATTCTTTAAATTGGAAATCTAAAAGGTACAACTCAGTAATTAGAGCAAATAAGAAATACATCAACCTTCATGGGGACTGGAGCTTATCTTTAAAGGAAATATTCAATAAATGTGATAAAATAGTCTTGGAGAGAAATAATTCTTATCCATCTGAGAGAAGCCAAGACAAATAAAGATACTTGTATCTTAAACCTCAAATTCTTTCTACAAATTTTCACACTAATAGTCAACACTTAATCACAAATAAATAAGCACAGGAAGAAAAGGGTTAATTTGATCAAAACAAGATAAACAATAAACAGTAGAAACAGACCTTGAGAGATCCAGATAAGCAAGAAACTTTAAAATAAATATGCTGCTTAAGTTCAAAAAGGGCTTCTCTTGTGATTCTAGTAGTAAAGAACCCACATGCCAACACAGGAGACATGAGACGTGGGTTCAACCCCTGGGTCAGGAAGATCCCCTGGAGGTTAGGCTTGGCAACCCACTCCAGTATTCTTGCCTGGAGAATCCCATAGACAGAGGAGCCTGGTGAGCTAGAGTCCATGGGGTCGTGTGGGTGGGCTGCTGTTCATAGTGTTGTACAGAGTTGGACATGACTGAAGTGACCACAGTGCATATCCAGAAGCAAGTCAAGAAACTAAAATATACAAATGAGAATTCTGGCAGAAAACTAGACACTATCAGAAAGACTAACCAAAGGTTACAGTGAACAGAATGTAAAGTCAGTGGACAGATTTAACAAAAAATTAGACACAACTGAATAAAGAATTAGCAAAGAAGAAAAGCAAAAAAGAAAGTAAGCAACATAAAGCATGGAAAGACAAATGCAATATATAGAAAAGAGCGTAGAAGATATAGGGGATATGGTAAAACGTAAAATGGTTTGATTGGAGAGGACAGAAGGAAGGGGACAAAAAGAATATTTGAAGACATAATAACTGATAATTGTTACAGTCATATATTTCCAGTTCCATACCCTACAGTCTTCAAACGTTACAATCATACATTGAGATACTATAAAGAAATGAAAGTGAATGAGTTTTAGCTGCATCAAAACAGGTTGGATTAATTTTATGCACATAGAACTGAGACAAGGAAGCCAGACAGAAGAGTGCACATATAGATACTTATGATCTATATATGTAATATAAAGTTCAAAAACAGACAAAATTTATTATAATGTCAGAAGTTAGAAGAGTAGTTTGGTACCTTTTGGACTAAAGAAGGGAATACTGATTAAAGGATCACCAGGGAGGCTTCTGAGTACTGACACTGTTCTATTTCTTGACCTTGGTGCTTTATCCAGGCACATTCACTTTGTAATAATCCCTGTATATTTTTGTTTACTTTGTAAATGCTTCATATACCTTAAATAGAAGCTTAAAAATAAAGCAAAAGTAATATTATAATGCATTTATTATAGAGAAAATATTAATTATAAAACAAAATTTCTTATTTTAACATGGCTCTTAAATTAAGAATTACATTTTAAGATTTATATTTTAAATATGAAACAATTTGTAGGACTAGAGACTGTTTTCATTTTCTGTCCTTTTCATAGTTTCTATAATTTGGGACTCCCATGATGAAAGAAAAGAGAAGGAAGTTTAATATACCTTACTTCAGAAAAAGAACTTTGTGATGATGCTTACACAATTCTTCCTCTATTTTCCATTTTCCTAATTCCCAAATGGTCAGATAGAATGCATCAGTACTGAAAACTATATGTAAATATCTATACTTTTTCAGAATCATTAATTTTTTCTATGCACTAAGATATGCAGAAGGAACTTTCTACCCACAATATTCATTCTGGTTTGGAAATTATCTGATTAAGCCAAGTGAGCAAATCTTGATTGCTTACTTGGCATGAAATCACTATTCTACAAAAATCTTTGTAATGGACCTTAAAGATCTGACCTTAAATCATATTTTAATGAGACTTGAAGTACATATAATCATAAGTAGCTGAAATAATTTAGTGATTTTAATAAGAAAACATCAGCATGCCAAACATAAAGCAAATGTGTAAAATTATCTTCTCACGATAAGGTGTGAATACTAAAACTGAGGAGTAATTTCATTGTTTAATAAACTTAGGAACATGAAACCTATTTACAATTAAAACTGTAAATAACTGTTGATAATCTGAAACATTAATTATTCTGAGATTTGCCGAGAGAGCTGAAAAGACAATTTTATAAGTGTAAGAAAAGCAATAACTTCAATAATAAATGTTGAAATGTCAAAAGAAATATTATAATAAATAATCTATGCATCCTGCATACTTTTAAAAACTGTACAGGTAGTTTTATCCTTTTGAAAGAGGGCAACTTGCAAAAGAATAACAAAAAGTTAATGTACATCACTGTAAAATTGTTTTATATAAATAAATCCATGAATAAGCAGGTATATAGATCCATTTGTATCTCTATTATTGTGTTTATCACATCATCCTAAAACTACATATTTATTTAGTCTTCCACTGCACTTCCAGCCATCAGGTGGAACAATACATTTTCATATCCCCAAGATCTTATGGTGCTCAATAAACATTTGTTGAACTAAACTGAACCTTTCAAAAGTAGTCTTATTTCTACAGTTCCAACACCTTAACACTAGTTACCACTGTCTTATTCAAAATAAAGAGCAGAAAAATAAGGTTTGCGGCACAGACTCAAAATTCATTCTCTCCTTTTTATTAACAGAACTCCAATTTTCAGCTGTGCACCTGCTGCCCAATAGAAAGTCAACCTTTCCCTACCCAACTTGTAGCTTAGTATGAACATTTTAGCCTGGGAAAATAGACAGACATATTATGTATTAAAATATATGTTAAATTAGGAGTTTGAGTTTATACACACTGCTGCTGCTGCTGCTGCCGCTAAGTTGCTTCAGTTGTGTCCGACTCTGTGCGACCCCAAAGACGGCAGCCCACCAGGCTCCCCCATCCCTGGGATTCTCCAGGCAAGAACACTGGAGTGGGTTGCCATTTCCTTCTCCAATGCATGAAAGTGAAAAGGGAATGTGAAGTTGCTCAGTCGTGTCCGACTCTTAGCGACCCCATGGACCACAGCCCACCAGGCTCCTCCACCCATGAGATATTCCAGGCAAGAGTACTGGAGTGGGGTGCCATTGCCTTCTCCATTATACACACTACTATATATTAAATAGATAATCAAAAAGGATCTATTTAATAGCACAGGGAATTATATGCAGTATTTTGTAATAACTTATAATGAAAAATAATTAAAATATATATAAATCACTCTGTCATACACCTGAAACTAATATTGTAAATCAACTATACTTCAATAAGTACATATGTATTAAATTAATATATATAACTTTATGGTAAGCATACAATCAAATTCAGAATACTCTAATGCTGCAAGATGGCAATGTGTCAACCACTTAACCATAGTATAAGAGTAAAAGAACAAACAATAACTATAGCTACAATAATTTGTCAATGAATACTCAGTATAAAAAGAGGCAAATTGAGAATCAAAAACATAGAAAATATTATATAGCTATTATAAACCAGAAAATTAACAAATAAAAAATTAAAACCAAAGTGACAACAAAAAGCCATACACAAAGGAATGGAGTAAAATGATAGATTTTGTAGAATTGATCAAAATTAATTTGATATTACCATAAAATAGACTGTTATGTCTACAAGATGTTTTATGTGAACCTGATGGTAACCACAAGGGGAAAACCTACCAGAGATTCACAGAAGATAAAGGAAAGGAATTCAAAGCATAACACTATAGAAAATCATCAAAAGGAAGGCAGTAAGAGAAGAGGAGAAGAAGGCAATGGCACCCCACTCCAGTACTCTTGCCTGGAAAATCCCATGGATGGAGGAGCCTGGTGGGCTACAGTCCATGGGGTCACTAAGAGTAGGACACGACTGAGTGACTTCACTTTCACTTTTCACTTTCATGCATTGGAGAAAGAAATGGCAACCCACTCCAGTGTTCTTGCCTGGAGAATCCCAGGGACGGGGGAGCCTGGTGGGCTGCCATCTATGGGGTCGCACAGAGTCGGACACAACTGAAGCAACTTAGCAGCAGCAGCAGCAAGAGAAGAAGAAAAGAGGGAACTTACAAAACGATTAGTAAAATGGTATTAGTAAGTTCTGACCTATCAATAATCACTCTAACTGTAAACTGATTAAATTCTTCAATCAAAAGTTGTAGAGTGGATGGAGAAAAAAAACAAGGCTCAAGTACATGCTATCTACAAGAGAATCACTTCAACTTTAGGACATACATAGGATCTATGGGAAGGGATGGAAAAATACATTTCATCTAAATAGAAACCAAAGGAGAGTGGAATAGTTATTCTGAGACAAAATAGACTTTAAGACAAACACCATAAAAATAAACAAAAGTTCAGCATATAATAATAAAGGGGTCAATTCATCAAGAGGATATAATGATCATAAATATCTATGCAACCAATATTAAAGTATCTAAATGCTAACAGATCTGAAGTGAGAAATACACAAAATACAATAATAGTAGGGGATTTTGGTACCCCATAGTCAATAAGGAAAAGTCATTAAGACAGTCAATAAAGAAATATTAAAATTGAAATACACTTTAGACCAAATGAATCTAAATAGAACATTCTATCCAACAGCTGCTGAATACACATTTTTCTGAAGTACACAAAGAAAATCTCTAGGGTAGATTATATAATAATTCACAAAACAAGATTAAGCAAATTTAAGATTAAAACTGAATCAAATATATTTTCTAACCACAGTGGTTTGAAACTAAAAATCAATAACTGAAGGGAAAGCTGAAAGTTCAAGATATGTGTAAATTAAGCAACACATTCTTGAACAACCAATGGGCTAAGGGAGAAATTAAAAATATCTTGAAACAAATAAAAATAGAAATAAAGCATACTAAAATCTATGGGATATAGAAAAAACAGTTCTAAGAGGGAAGTTTATAGTGATATATGCCTATATTTAAGAAAAAAGAAAGATCTAAGACGTACAACCTAAGGTTACAAGGAATTAGAAAAAGAAAAACAAACCAAAACCAAAGTTAGTAGAAGGAAGGAAATAACAAAGATCAGAGCAGAAATAAATGAAATAGAGACCAGAAAGATAATAGAAAAGATCAATGAAACTAAGCAATATGTTTTGAAATGATAAGTTTACAAACCTTTGGCTAGACTAACAAAGGAAAAAAGAGAAAAATCCAAATACATAGAATCAGAAATGAATGAGGAGACATTAAAATAATAGCACAGAAAAACAAAGGATTTTAAGAAACCATTATCAACAATTATATTCCAACAACTTGGATAATCTAGAAGAAATTAATACATTCCTAGAATATAGAACCAACCAAGACTGAAGCAAAGGAACAGACAATGTGAACAGACCAGTGACAAGTAGGGAGAGTGAAGCAGCAATTAAAATTTTCCTAACAATGGAAACATCAGAACCAATTCTTCTTAAGCTATTCCAAGAAGTTAAAAAGGAGGCAACATTTCCAAATTCGTTTCACAAAGCCAGCATTACCCTAACTTAAGTCAGATAAGGATGTTACAAGAAAGGAAAGCTATGTCAATATTCTCAATAAATGTAGATGTAAAATCTCTGAATGAACATTAACAAACTCAATTATATGACACATAAAAAGGATTATACGCCATGATCAAGTGGAATTTATCCCTGGGACGTAGGAGTAGTTCAACACAGGTGAATCAATAAATGTAATGCATTACATAAATAGAACAAAAAATATATGATCATCTCAGTAAATGCAGAAAAACCTTTAGGCAAAATACAACATCATTTCATGATAAAAGCACTCAACAAATTGGAATATAGAAGGAACATGAGTCAACATCATAAGCAACAAAGGAAAAAGTAAGTATATGGGACTTCATCAAACTAAAAAAATATTTTACTTTTGCATAGCAAAAAAAAATGAACAAAATGAAATGGCAAAAATGTTGCCATTTCTAAAAAATGGTAGAAAATATTTGCAAGTCATATATCAGATAAGGGGTTAATATCCAAAATATAAAAGAAATTCATGCAACTCGATTGTAAAATGCCAAACAATCTCATTTAAAAATGGGCATAAGTACTGAATGACCATTTTTTTCCAAAGAAGACATAAAAATAGCCAACAGGTACATGAAAAAGTATCCAATTTTACTAATTATCAGAAGAATGCCAATCAAAACCACAGTGAGATACTAACTCACTCCTGTTAGAAAGGCTATTACCAAAAAGACCAAGAGATAACAAATGTTGGTGAGAATACAGAGAAAAGGCAATCTTTGTGCACTGTTGGTGAGAATGTAAAATGGTACAGCCATTATGAAAAGCAGTGTATAGTTTCCTCAAAAAGTTAAAAATAGAGCTAATATATGACCCAGCAATCCCACTTCAGGGTATATATCCTATGGAAATGAAATCAGGATCTCAAAGAGATATTTGCACCCCTATGTTCACTGCAAATGACACTAGATCGTGTCTTAAAACACAGAAACATTACTTTGCTGACAAAGGTCTGTCTAGTAAAAGCTATGGTTTTTCCAGTAGTGATGTACAGCTGTGAGTTGGACCATAAAGAAGGTTGAGTGCCAGAAAACTGATGCTTTCAAATTGTGGTGCTAGAGAAGACTCGTGAGGGTCCCTTGGACTGCAAGGATATTAAACCAGTTAATCCTAAAGGAAATCAACCCTGAATATTCATTGGAAGGACTGATGCTGAAGCTGAAGCGCCAAATCAGTTGGCCACCTGATTTGAAGAGCTCATCACTGGAAAAGACCCTGATGCTGGGAAAGATTGAGGATAGGAGGAGAAGGGAGCAACAGAGGATGAGATGGTTGGATGGCATCATCAACTCAATGGACATGAGTCTGAGCAAACTCTGGGAAATAGTGAAGAACAGGGAAGCCTGGCATGCTGCAATCCATGGGGTTGCAAAGAGTCAGACACAACTTAGTGACTGAACAACAACAAATGTTCACTGTGGCATCGTTCACAATAGCCAAGGTATGGAAACTACCTAAGTATTCAACTATGGAAGAATGGATAAAGAATATATCGTACATATGTATGGGTGTGTGTGTGTGTGTAACCTATGTGTGCGTGTATATACACATATAGGTAATGACATTCAACCATGACAAAGGAGAGTCTCCCACTTGCAACAAGAGGGATGAACCCAGAGGGTATTACGCTGGGTGACGTAAGCCAGACAGAGAAAGACAAGTACTATATGATCTCATATACATGTGAACTCTAAAGAAGCCAAACTCCTGGAAAGAAAGAATAGAATGAGGGTTGCCAAGGGCTGGGGCTGGGGGAAATGGAGAGATATTGGTTTAAGTTTACAAACTTCCAGTTACAGGGTAAATAAATACTGGGGATCTAATACACAGCATGGTGATTATAGTTAACAGTACTGTATTGTACATTTGAAAGCTTTTAAGAATCTTACATGTTCTCACCACAAAAAAGAAATTGTAATTATTTGAGGTGATAGATATGTTAACTAACGATACTCTGGTAATCATTTGACAACATCTGCATGTATCATATCAACACATTATACACCTTAAACTTGCATAATGTTGTATGTCAATTAAATCTCAGAAAAGCTGGGGGAAATAACCTATGAAATAGGTAGCAATGCCATTCCTGTATTACAGGTGAGAAGACCAAGTCACAGAGAGATTATTTTGCCGAAGGTCACTGACTTAGTAACTGGGTTTTGAACCCAGAATTCTGGCTCCCAAGTCTGTGCTCCTAACAACTATCACTGTTTCTAAAGTACTTAGGTAAAGGAGAGTTAGAAACAAAAATATTTCTGTAAAAACTCTTCAAGCTGTACACTTATTTGTGCATATTTCTGTATGTATGTTACATCTTAACTTAAAAATTTTAGTTTAAAAATACACTTTAAATAGAACTAAGGGAATTCTTATCACACTAGGTACAAGAAGTTGATAAAACTAGGGCTGCTAACTTTCAGAAGGTTCTAGGCAATTAAAACCTGACATTTGTTAGGTAATAACAAATAATGGAAGAAGAGGAAGTCTGCAGATTTGAAAGGAGTTATTTTAGTTAAAATATCATTTTTTTAAACCAAAAGAACTTTAAAATCAAAAGACCATATATATTCAAAGACAGCAGAGAATAAAGGAACTCATCAATAAAGGAAGACAAAATTAAAAGCAAGGGCATGTATGATTTGACAACAGATAAATTCATCACACAAAGATGTCGAGAGCTGGGGTTGCCAAATAATACGACCCACAGGGTAAATTCATCCCACTTCCTATTTTTGTTAAGCACAGATTTAGTGGAAAATAGCATTGTGGCTTAATTTACTTATAAAGTTGTTGGGACAGAGATACAATAGACTATAGACACTGAAAATAATTACTATCTGGCTCTTTATTGAAAAAAAATTGGCAATCCTTGATCTTGAAAAGGTTAAAAATTTTAATAACCTGTGATTTTTAATTATATTCTGTGAAATGAGATCCAATATAATTTTTAAAATGTCTTCTAGAAAGGCAATGCGACTGACTTTACTTTCTTAGTACTTCTAGTGTATGTACATGTGTGTGCTTAGTGGTAACTGCATTTTGAAATCAAGGCCACTTAACTGTTAAATTAGAATTGGGAGTATAGATACAAAATGTTTTAAATAAAATGGAGATTAATTAGTAATTCAAATGCATTAACATTACATGAATGGTCAATTAAACAACTAATTATGTTGAAAAATTAATTGCCTGCTTAAGTAGATGACCACACCTCACCATGTAGTCTTTCTCAGCCCACACAGGTGTTCCATGTCTCCTAGACTTCAAAAATGATTTGGCATTCATATTTAATGATTGGAATAGCCAGACACATTTTTAATTGTTCACTTATCTAGTCACTCTACAAGCATGCAATGAATGAGTATGCTAGGAAGTATGTTAGCATTTAGGAATATAGCAAAAAAAGATCATACCTAACCTCAAAAAG
Source organism: Bos indicus x Bos taurus (assembly GCF_003369695.1). Taxonomy (NCBI): domain Eukaryota; kingdom Metazoa; phylum Chordata; class Mammalia; order Artiodactyla; family Bovidae; genus Bos; species Bos indicus x Bos taurus. Next base: position 53,289,994 of record NC_040092.1, read on the forward strand.
TTCACTTTTCTCTCATTCTCTCTTCTATGTTTTAGGTTTCATTCAAAAAGCTACATATTCCTATGGCATTAAGTTTATACACTAAGCCATCTCTGTGGATGTGGAACCCACAGATACAGACAACCAACTAAACTTCTATAATAGAATGGACAAAGAAAGAAACATTTCTAATGTACAATTGATGTTGAAGGAAGATTGATGGTTGGTAAAACATTTCCCTGGACCCATTGGTTGTACCCAGGCTGGCTCTCAGGATGGTGTGGAGGAAAGAGGTGAAATTAAATTGAGCCAGTTTATTCCACATAACTAAATACCATCAACTTCTTTTCATTTATTTTTTTAGTTGCAGGATAATTGCTTCACAGAATGTTGTTGTTTTCTGTCAAACCTCAACATGAATCAGCCATAGGTATACATATGTGCCCTCCCTCTTGAAACTCCCTCCCATCTCTCTCCCCAACCCACCCCTCTAGGTTGATACAGAGCCCTTGTTTGAGTTCCCTGAGACATACAGCAAATTTCCACTGGCTATCTGTTTTACATATGGTAATATAAGTTTCCATGTCACTTTTCACACATCTCACCCGCTCCTCCCCTCTCCCTGTGTCCATAAGTCTGTTCTCTATGTCTGTTTCTCCATTGCTACCCTGCAAATAAATTCTTTGGTACCATCTTCCTAGATTCTGTATATATACATTAGTATATGATATTTATTTTTCACTTTCTGACTTACTTCACTCTGTATAATAGGCTCCAGGTTCATCGTCCTGAGTAGAACAGACTCATTTGTGTTCCTTTTTATGGCTGAGTAATATTCCGTTGTGTGTAGGTACCACCACTTCTTTATCTATTCATCTGTCAATGGACATCTAGTTAGCCTCCATGTTCTAGCTATTGTAAATAGTGCTGCAATGAACAATGGGATACATGTGTCTTTTTCAATTTTGGTTATCTCAGGGAATATGCCTAGGAGTGAGATTGCTGGGTCATATGGCGTTTTATTGCTAGTTTTTTTTAAGGAATCTCCATAACATCTTCCATAGTGGCTGTATCAATTTACATTCACACCAACAGTGCAAGAGGGTTCCCTTTTATCCACACCCTCTCCAGCATTTATTGTTGGTATACTTTTTGATGATGGCCATTCTGACTGGTGTGAGGTAATATCTCATTATAGTTTTGATTTGCATTTCTCTAATAATGAGTGAGTGACATTGAGGATCTTTTCATGTGTTTGTTAGCCATCTGTATGTCTTCTTTGGAGAAATGTCTGTTTAGGTATTTTCCCCACTTTTTCATTGGGTTGTTGTTCTGGTATTGAGTTGTATGAGCTGCTTGTACGTTTTGGAAACTAATCCTGTGTCGGTTGTTTAATTTGCTATTATTTTCTTCCATTCTTTGGATTGTCTTTTCACCTTGCTTATAGTTTCCTTTGTTGTGCAAAAGCTTTTAAGTTTACCCATGTCCAACTTGTTTACTTTTGTTTTTATTTCCATTACTCTAGGAGGTGGGGCATAGAGGATCTTGCTTTGATTTATGCCGAGTGTTCCGCCTATGTTTTCCTCTAAAAGTTTAATAGTTTCTGGTCTTACATTTAGGTGTTTAATCCATGTTGAGTTTATCTTTGTGTATGGTGTTAGGAAGTGTTCTAATTTCACTCTTTTACATGTATCTGTCCAATTTCCCAGCACCACTTATTGAAGAGGCTGTCTTTGCCCCACTGTATATTCTTGCCTCCTTTGTCAAATAAAAGGTAACCATAGGTGCATAGGTTTATTTCTGGGCTTTCCATCTTGTTCCATTGGTCTATATTTCTGTTTTTGTGCCAGTATCATACTGTCTTGATGACTGTAGCTTTGTAGTATAATCTGAAGTCAGGAAGGTTGATTCCTCCAGCTCCATTCTTCTTTCTCAAGACTGCTTTGGCTATTCAGGGTCTTTTGTGTTTCCATATGAATGGTGAAATTTTTTGTTCTAGTCCTGTGAAAAATGCTAGTGGTAATTTGATAGGGATCCCATTGAATCTGTAGATTGCGTTTGGTAGCATAGTTGTTTTCACAATATTGATTCTTCCTACCCAGGAACAAGGAATATCTCTCCATATGTTTATATCATCTTTTATTTCTTTTATCAGTGTCTTATAATTTTCTGTATACAGTTTTTTTCTCTCCTTAAGTAGGTTTATCCTGGATATTTTATTCCTTTTGTTGCAATGGTGAATGGGATTGACTCCTTAATTTCTCTTTCTGATTTTTCATTGTCAATATATAGGAATGCAAGTGATTTCTGTGTATTGATTTTGTATCCTGTGACTTTTTAAAATTCGCTTATTAGCTCTAGTAATTTTCTGATAGTATCTTTAGGGTTTTCTATGTATAGTCATAGAACATAGTCATAGTTCTATAGACATAGTCATGTCATCTGCAAACAATGAGAACTTTACTTCTTCTTTTCGGATCTGGATTCCTTTTATTTCTTTTTTCTTCTCCAATTGCTGTGGCTGGGACTTCCAAAACTATGCTGAACAATAGTGAGAGTGGACACCCTGTCTTGCTCCTGATCTTAGGGGGGAATGCTTGTAGTTCTTCACTATTGAGAATAATGCTTGCTGTGGGCTTATCATATACTATCTTTGCTATGTTGAGGTAGGTTTCTTCTATGCCCATTTTTTGAAGAGTTTTAATCATAAATGAGTGCGGAATTTTGTCAAAAGATTTTTCTGCATCCATTGAGATTACCATATGGCTTTTATCTATTTGTTAATATGGTGTATCTCACTGATTGATTTGAATATATTGAAGAATCCTTGCATCCCTGGAATAAATCCAACTTGATCATGGTGTACGAGCTTTTTAATGTGTTGTTGAATTCTGTTTGCTAGAATTTTATTGAGGATTTTTCCATCTACGTTCATCAGTGATACTGGCCCATGGCTTTCTTTTTTGTGTGTTGTCTTTGTCTGATTTTGGTATCAGGGTGTTGCTGGCCTCATAGTATGAGTTTGGAGGTGTTCCTTCCTCTGAAATTTTTTGAAAGATTTTTAGAAGTATAGGCATTAGCCCTTCTCTAAATATTTGATAGAATTCCCCTGTGAAGCCATCTGGTCCTGGGCTTTTGTTTTTTGGGAGATTTTTTTATCACAGTTTTGATTTCAGTGCTTGTAATTGTGTTGTTCATAATTTCTATTTCTTCCTGGTTCAGTCTTGGAAGACTGAACTTATTCTAAGAATCTGTCCATTTCTTCCAGGTTATCCATGTCATTGCCATATAGTTCTTCATAATAGTCTCTTATAATCCTTTGTATTTCTGCATTGTCTGCTGTAACCTCTCCTTTTACATTTCTAATTTTGTTGATTTGATTCTTCTCTCTTTTTTTCTTGATGAGTCTGACTAAAGTATGTCAATTTTGTTTATCTTCTCAAAGAACCATATTTTAGTTTAATTAATCTTTACTATTGTTTCTTTCATCTCTTTTTCAATTATTTCTGCTTTGATCTTTATGATTTCTCTCCACCTGCTAACTTTGGGGTTTTGTTCTATTTTTTCCAGTTGTTTTAGGTTTAAAGTTAGATTGTCTATTTATGTTTTTCTTGTTTCTTGAAGTAGGATTGTATTGCTATAAACTTTCCTCTTAGAACTTCTTTTGCTGCATGCCATGGGTTTTGGGTTGTCACGTTTTCATTGTCATTTGTTTCTAGGAATTTTCTGATTTCCCTTTTGATTTCTTCAGTAACCTGTTTGTTATTTAGAAACATAGTTTAAGCTCCATGTGTTTGTGTTTTTTACAGTTTTTTTTTTCTTGTAATTGATATCTAGTCTCATAGTGTTGTGGTCAGAAAAGATGCTTGATACGATTTCAATTTTCTTAAATTTACTGAGTTTTATGACCCAACATGTGGTCTATCCTGTAGAATGTTCAATGTACACTTAAAAATGTGTATTCTTCTGCATTTGAATGAAAAGTCCTGAATATATCAATGAGATCCACCTAATCTAATGCATCATTTAAGACTTGTGCTTCCTTACTAATTTTCTGTTTGGATGATTTGTCCATTGGTGTAAGGCAGGTGTTAAAGTCTCCTATTATTATTGTGTTACTGTCAATTTTTCCTTTTATGTCTGTTACTGTTTACCTTATGTATTGAGGAGCTCCTATATTAGATACATAGATATTTACAATTGTTATGCCATCCTCTTGGATTGATCCCTTGATCATTATGTAGTGTCCTTCTTTATCTCTTGTAATATTCTTTATTTTAAGCTCTACTTTGTCTGATATGAAGATATCTACTACTTAAGAACAAAACTAACTAAAGCACAAACTCGAAAACAAAACTAAAGCAAGGTGCCAACTGAGAATAAAGCAATGAAGACAAAACTAACAAATATGGTGAGAAAAAGAAAGAAAGAATAGAAATGCAATTTAAATAGATGTAGATAAAGATGATTTAGATATATTAAAGATTAAATGCAAGGGGGAAAGAACAGTCAGAAAAGCAAACAAATGCAGAAAAATAATAGGTTTAAAATATTTAAAAATTAAAATTTAAAAAAGAGAAAAGAAAAAGAAGAAAAACAACAAAAAAAGGAAAACTCCATAGAAGCGCAAAAGGCCAATGTACAGGAAAAGGTTATAACAGCAATAAAAACTGTGATTGAAAAAAACCTCAAAGGCTTAATTAGATTTCATAGTGCTAATAAAATTGACAACTACAACAGAGGGGGGATCAAAGGGAAAAACAAGGAAAAAAATCCAAAATAAACTACAGAATAAGTCAAAATATAAGAATAACAAAATTTTTTTCTTGAATCTGTGCTGTTAGTGTCCTTTCCCCTGCTGGGAGTCACAGTCCACCTCGCCTCCCTAGGACAGCCTCCAACACTGCGCTGGTCTCTGGATACGCTGTGGGGGCAACTCAGACTCTAATCTGGTCTTACTCCCGTGTGTTCTTGCTGTCAATGTCCACAGCTATCAGAACTAGTGTGTTTTCTTTTGTGGGAGCTCGCAATGTTCTTTTATATATTCTATAGACACAGAGTCAGCTTAGTTGGTTGTGTGGATTTAATCTGCAGCTTGTACAGCTGGTGGGAAGGTTTTGGGTCTTTTTCCTTAGCCACACTTCCCCTGGATTTCCATTGGGATTTTATTTCCACTTCTGCATGTGGGTTGTCCACTGGGGTTTGCTCCTGAGGTTGCCCTGGAGGACTTGGGTCTGCCCCAGTGAGGGCCAGATGTGGAGGTGGTACAGCTGCTTGGGTCTCAGGGGTTCTTGCAGCACTAGGTACTCAGTGGAGTTGGTGGCTAAGGCAGCAGAAAATACAGTATTCTAGAAGGGTATGACAACCAGTATTGGCCAATACACTCCAGTATTCTTACACGGAGAACCCCACTAACAGAGAAGCCTGGCAGGCCACAGTCCACAGTGTCACAGAGTTAGACACGACCAAAATGACCCCACTTGCATAGACAAAGGACTTTCCTTTGCCTGTGGCAGTTCTGCCCTAGTGAGGGCTGAGTGTGAATGTGGTACAGCTGCTTGGGTCTCAGGGACCTTGATGGCACCAAGTGTGCAGGGACACAGACTGCCTCAGCTGCAGGAGAATGGCCCTATGAGAGTCTTTTTGCAAGCCTCTGGTAGCTGGCAAAGGCGGCCTCTTTGGCTAGTCTTTCTCCATAGCTCTGCCCATTCAGGCACTTAGAGGACTCCCTTGCCTGGGGTCCACCTCTGTCGTTTGGTGAGTCAGGCACATAGAGAGGCCCCCATGGTTGGGGTCCTACTCTGCAGATTGGCATGTCAGGCACTTAAAGGGGCACCCTGGGTGCGATCCTACACTGTGGTTCCACTCATCAGGTATTTGATGGGCTGGTCTTTCCATTGTTCAGCTGCCAATGTTGGTGTAGGGGGAGAGAGAGGCTACGGTGATGGCTCCACCCGCTATGCGTGACTCAGCAGTATCACCTTGCTTCTATGGCTGCCTGGCTTTCCTCCTCCCTTATGTCCCCTCAGTCAGTCTCTCCACAGCCAACAGCAGCCTTCGCCCTGGGATTGCTCCACAATCCCTACACTTCAGCCCCCAGCCACTGCGCCTTCTAGGGGACCTGCATCCCTGTCTGGGATACATATGACTGCGACAAGGACCGTCTCCTTCTCATTTCATTTAGGCTGCCACAGATCAGCTGTTTCATTCTCAGCCTTAAATGTTTCTCCCCTAACCCAGACAATTGCCCTGATGTGGGGATCGGACCCCTGCTTCAGTTCCCTCACCCACCAAGGGCACGTCCAGTCCTACTAACACTGCTGTTTCTTCCCCTGGTTCCTTCATCCTACCAAGTTTTGCATGGTTCTATGTATTCTTTTCCAGTGGTCAGGTACTCCCGTCTGCTCCCAGCTGGTGTTCTGCAAGTACTTCTGTGTCTGAAGATCTGAAGATGTATTCCTGATGCCTCTGTGGAGAAAGATGTACTCTACATCCACCTACTTCTCTGCCATCTTTCATCCAGTTTTGTATTTTCTTTTTTTTTAACCATCAACTTTTGATTCCTCCTGGATAACTTGGAAACTTTCCTCTATAACATTTTAGAAATAGAGATGGAAGATGGGTTTTGGGTGGAAGGTGAGGGTGAACCCCAGCAATATTTGGGAAGTCTGGGGCCCAAAGAAATACATGAATGAGTGATTTACATACATGAAGAATATCTGACCAAAGTAAAAAAATTCAGAATAACATCTAATATTCAAGTTTAACTGGTTTCCTATTCTGAACTATAATGAGTTTCCATTGTTTCTGTTACAGGAAAGAACTGACTCCAAGTTGGATCTGTTTCTTTTACTTTAACATTTGCTTTCCAGTTGCTTCTGTTCACTAAAGAATACTGTTTATACATAATGGCCTGCCTAAGGAAACCATCCATTCTGAAGATCAGCCCTGGGATTTCTTTGGAAGGAATGATGCTGAAGCTGAAACTCCAGTACTTTGGCCACCTCATGCGAAGAGTTGACTCATTGGAAAAGACTGTGATGCTGGGAGGGATTGGGGGCAGGAGGAGAAGGGGACGACAGAGGATGAGATGGCTGGATGGCATCACTGACTCGATGGACGTGAGTCTCAGTGAACTCCAGGAGTTGGTGATGGACAGGGGGCCTGGCGTGCTGCAATTCATGTGGTTGCAAAGAGTCAGACACGACTGAGCGACTGAACTGAACTGAAGGAAACTCTGCCCCTCAGATTGAATATTAAACCAAAGTGCCTTTGTTCAGGACTATAGCATGGCTACAGGAAGGAAGAAATTAACACATCCCCTCTCCAGGCTTGCCATTCTAGGTGATATTTGCAAGATTAATGGCCTTTTCACTTTATAATATTTCCTCACCTCTCCCCATCTCTAGTCTTTGAAAGAATCTGGCACCCAGACCTTGATGGGATGATTATTTGGAGAGATTAGTCTGCCATCTTCTCAGTCAGCTGGCTTTCTGAATAAAGTCATATTGCTTGCCTCGACACCTCCTCTCTGTGGCAAGCAAAGGGGGTTTGGACTCAAAAAAATTTCTAGATTTCTCAATTTCACAACACAACAACCTTTGGCTAATGATTCTCTTCAGGATTGAAGGAGAAATGTCCAAAGTAGGGGTAAAGCCCCGAGAGCCAGGAAGGTACAGGCAGGGGATGATGAGAAATGATGCAGGATAGAGTCTAGGGTTGCAGCTGCAGGCGGGCATGCACTGGGAGAGTATAAATGCTGGCAGACAGGAATTCTCAGAAACCCTAGAAAATGACACTGAACGTCTCACAATGTGTGGTATGGGGTCTTGAGTGTTTTATTTGGACATAAAAGAAAAAGGCCCCAGGAAGCCTTGGGGGCTTGGAAGCTTTCAGCATATTATTATAAACCTGATTTTTGCCTTATGTTATGCTTATTTAAATCATAATGACCTCCCCCAGTAGGGTTCAAGCACATGTTGTGTTCATATTTCTCCAGTACCAAGTTAGTGTGTTATAGAATAGGGGCTCATTAAATTAAAGAGGGAGCGGATTTTAGAAGTAGCAGGAAGACTGCATAAAGATGATGATTTTAGCCTCAATGTAAGAAACAATATAGAATTGGCTGAGGGCTAAATAAATTACATTTTTCTAGTTGAGTTTCTGCAACTGAAAACAGTTTCTCTACCATTAAGAGTGAGGCAGGGTGGGAAGTAGGTCAGGGAGTAGATGTTCAGAATAGCTGTGAGTGAATTTGAAAAATGGAAAGAACTTTTTCTGTCACAAAATGTCAAGCTGGGAGAAAACAAAATTAAAGAAGAGAATATATTTGCTTTTGAATAAAGAGAAAATAGAAACCCCTAACATTGATTTTGTAACAGAGAAGAACAAACCTGATTCTATGTTGAATCGATTCCTTTACTGCTAACTCCTGTGCTCTGTTGCCAGTACTTAGTCATGCTGACCCTGCACTTTTGTAGAAGAATGTTGCCTACAGCCTGAAATATACAGGATAGCCCATTCTCAAGGCTCTGACCTTTAAAGGTATAACACTTTCCCATTCATATAGAGATAAAACAGTTCTACATCACAGAATAACATCTGTCTTTTTGGAGGTTTATAAGAACACCATAACGAGATCTACATGGGCAGCTGCAAGAACAAAGGACTCTGGTATCAAGAAGTTTTCACCAATCAACCACATAACCTCCCTTTTCAGTATAAAAGAAGCCCGAATTCTAACTTGGGTAAGATAGTTCTTTGGGACACTAAGCCGCTATCTTCTCAGTCTGTTGGCTTTCCAAATAAAGTTGCTATTCCTTGCCCCAACAACTTGTCTCTTGATTTATTCACCTGTCATGTGGTAGGCAGTACTAGCATGGACCTGGTAAAAATTGGCTTGTTATGTAGATCATACACGATATAGATCAGAGATTTCTAAACATGACTGTACAATATGGAAAACATATGCTCAGGTTCAACATCTGGACATTCTGATATTTTTGGTCTGAGCAGAACTTTGAAATCTGTATTTATACTTCCTACAACATACTGAAATCCTAAAGGAAAGTTTCTACTCCTATTGGTCTTTTTTAATCTTAGTCTTGCATGCTTACTGAATTAATGATGTGTTAACCATGTAATATTTGCCTGTTGCCTTCAGAAATTCAAAACTGTTCAATAAAGATATTTTAATCTAATCGAATTTTCACTCTGTTTTGCTTTAAATGAATCCTCACCATACCAGTATTATATAAACCTAATCCACTCAACATTCTGCCTAATAAGCAGAAAACTTAGGGAATGGCTAGTGTAAGGCTTTTGATTAATAAAAACATTGGCAGCAAAAAAAGAACCAGAAAAATATGTAACTTTTTTACTATGTCATTAAGTGGACAAGATATTAATAGTAATAGAAACATAGAGAAAATTTTGTTTTCATGATTCAGACTATCAATTTGTAATTGTTTTCTTGCATTCACCTTACATACTATAATAGATCAATTGATTAATTACTTGAGAAACAGAAATAGAAAGAGAAAAAGATAAAGACAACAAGGAATCTTACAATTCAAAACAGGACACACAAAAATCAAATTTTTTTTGATTTTTAGAAAAAGAAAGGAAAATCCATATTTCCCAATGTAAGTTATTCATTTGTTGTTTTACCTTAAATCTAATAATATCCATTTCTGGCATACAATTATGTGGTTCTGTTTCAGATGGTGATATAATAAAGGTGACTTCCGTGCATTTACTCATCACCTGCTCAAGAGATTCTAAGCTGGGCCACCAGTTTTGTCTAGCAACTTAAATGGAGAAGGTACAAGACATTTTTAAAGAAAAAGAAGAAAAAAATTGTTGCAAGACATTTTTGAAGAAAACTAAGAAAAAAAATTGTTGCAAAGCTCATTTTCTGATAGGAAATAGAATAGTTTGGTGTCTACACAATACTCACAAATGTTGTGACATAAAAGTTTTAATGATTTGAAACTTCCTAAGGAGGAAAAAAAGTCTGCTTCCTCCAATTGAAAAAGCACAATCCTGAAATAGGTAATCCTACTTCAACCCTGCTCACACCATACCAAAGCTTTCATACTATTTATATAACATTACCATCATGTTTCCAAAATGTAGACTCAATTTTCAAACATAGACACACAGCTTTCTGAAAGAGGATTCAACCAATGAATACATTTCATGTAGTTTATTTTCCATGAGAAGTCATAATAAGTCGAGTATATTTTATAACTGATAGCATATTAAAAATGAGAAAATACTGCATTCAATTCCCAAATTTAGTTAGTGATTTTTTTTTTCTGTGTCAATGAAACTGTGTTATGCTGATGCTATGAGTCTAGCCTAGAGAAAGAGGAAATTCCTTGAAGTCATGAGAACTGGGGAAAAGATCAGGGTGATATCCATTGTGCATTTAGACCAGGTGCTATTAATTTAACAAGTTATTGGACCATCCAAAGGTCATAGCTATTCCAGTACTTCATTCACTTTCCACATAATCAGAAAGGTACTTCCCTGTCCCTATTAGATTAACAGAAATTGACTAAGACCTGACAAGTAATAAAAATAAACTGAAAGAAGAAAATTCAGTTTTAAAGTTAACCAAGGTAGGTCTCGCATTCACACTTTTCTAAAGAAAGAGAATAAGTATTTTTGTAAGCATGCTGAAACCTACTCCTAAGTACTCCCTAAAGCTGATTGCTGAATTTTCAAGAATTTGGTGAGCCAGTCGTTAAATTATAAGCAGCTTGAAACTAGCCATAGTAGAAGTATCTTCAATAGGGAAGTCAGCAAATGCTATAAGTCTGGGCCTTCTTTTCCCCCAAAGAAGAAATTTACCTGCACAGTGCATGCAAAAGCATGTTATAGTAGAATGCTTGCATTTTAGAGGGTTTCCCTTATGGCTTAACTGGTAAAGAATCTGCTCGCAATGTGGGAGACCTGGGTTCGATCCCTGGGTTGGGAAGATCCCCTGGAGAAGGGAAAGGCTACCCTCTCCAGTATTCTGGCCAGGAGAATTCCATGGACTGTATAGTTCATGGGGTCGCAAAGAGTTGGACATGACTGAGTGACTTTCACTTGCATTTTAGAAAGAGAGAAAAAATATCTTTTTATTGAAAAACATTTGCTTTGGGACAACCGATTCTCTTTTTCAAGATGCAATCACTTTTTATGTTTCTATTTTTAAAAATTATCTGGAAAACAAAAAACTCTATGATCAGAGTTTCTATTTTTAGAAATTATCTGGAAAACACACAAAACTATGATGTTTCTATTTTTAGAAATCATCTGGAAAACACACAAAACTCTATGAGGAGACATAATTTATCTTTAAAAGCAGTATTTTACATCAAAAAATAGTTGCCCTAGTTTCAACTTAGTCAAATGACCAAATGTCATTTTCAAATATCAATATTTCTAAAGATACATGAAGTCTTCTCACCTTAAGCCAAACGGAAGCTAAATAAAAACTAAATGACACACACACACATACATACCCCTGACTTAGGCCATGCTCTTCAATCCAAATACAGTGATAGTCATCCACAAAGATGACATCCCTTTTGCTGTCTGAAATCTATAGGGAAGATAGTAGTGCTCTTAGCAGGCATAACCCAGCTAAATGTGTTGGGTTATATCTTCTCTGAAGACATCACAAAGCACCAAACAATAATCCTTCACTTGAAATTGGACTGTCTGCTCCAGTGAAAACACAGGCCTCTGTGACCCTGTATTGGGAATAAAGAGAAAAAATCTCTGATTTGACCTAAAATTGTTATATATGAAGATTTCATATGTGAATATTTTGAGAAAAAATTAAAAAAATTTTTTTAAACCAAGACATTTTAGAGCATGAAATTTGGTCCAACTATGGGACTAAATGGGTCATCAATATCACAGTCTGTCTTTAACATTATAATAAATACTGAAGAATATATTTCTTGGGAGCATAACAGTATTCATATAATTGCTTTTCATATTAAAAAGTGACCAGGTCTCCGTGAATCTGTTTATAGAAAGGCTCACCATATTGAGAGAAGAAGGCTATTGCGGAGCAATATAACAAAAATAGATGTATATTTGCTACATGTTCTGTGAAAAGAAAAAGTCCATATAAAGCTTTTATGAAGCTTAAGACTCTTGAATCAAATCTTAGTAGCAATTTTAAACAAAATTTCTTTTCTAAGAAAAAGCAATGAGAATGCCAGCTCACAGGAGCACAAATATTCTACTGCGCGTTTTGTTAGGAAAGATGCTGTGTTTACAGAAATAGATAGAGGTTAAAGATTAAAATAAATGTGGATGAGTTTTTTAATTTAACTCCATTTTAGTTTGGTCATGAATACTAAATACACATATCCAAAATCTGGTCTAATGAACACTAGTTGGAGTGTCCCTTGGAGTCCCTAAAATACTGACATTATGTTCCCATCTCAGGGCCTTTGCATGTGCTATTTTCTCCATGTGAAATGTTCTTCTCCCTGATATCAGGATGACTCACTCCCTCACTTGCTTCAGGCCTTTGCCTAAACACTACCATGTGAATGTGTCCTTCCAAATAAAAGAGCAAATTACACTCCCTCCATCCTGCATTTGCAGTCTCCCTCAGTCTTTCTCCAAAGCACTTAGTATCACCTAATACAGAATACACACACTTTTAAAATGACTGTTGTCTATTTTCCTGAGAGCAGAATCATTATCTATTTTATTTCTGAGTCCCCAAAGCAATGTCTACATGTCGTGATAGTTTAATTAATAAATCTGAAATAAATGAAAATAGCCACAAGGTCAGAAGGAACCCAAGTGTTCCCTGACAGCGTCAACATTAATTTATTGCAAAACCACAACTAGAATTACTGCCCTTCAAAATAAAACATTGTTGCATTTAAACATAGTAAATACTATTTCTGCAGAATCATTTTATTGAATCTTTGTATTATTCTAAGGCATAAAAGTATTTTTATACATCATCAAAATAGAGCTATTTATATTTATAATTTTATAATCTAGCATGCAAAATATAAGAGAACAAAGAGTTTTATGAGCCAAAATTCTAGAGGTGGAGAAATTAAATCAGAATATCAACTGAATCTTAATAATACTGAATTTGTGTTTCTAATAGAGAAATGTAATTAATTTACAAGTATAAATTGAACATCAACCTATAGTTTGATTCCCAGTTACTTTAAAAGAAGTATTATCTGAATTATATATTATATATATATGTAGCCCACAGTGATGGATGTTAATTTCAAACTCATAGACTTAATGTCTGAAGTGAATAATAAACATCTCTAGAAGGTAAGAATAACCACTATTACCAGCATACTTTCTATGTTTCAGGAACTGTGCTTATATTAACCAATATCCTACAACAATCCTGCAGGCAGGTTTTTCTTTCCCATTCTCATGGACTTTTAAAAGAAGAGGTACTAGGATTTTTGCACAAATTTATGTTGAAGTAATCAGAGAACATTTGGGTTCTTCCTGACCCTGCGATTACATTAATTCATTTAAGGTGTATTAACTGAGTGATCACTATATACAGACACTGCTTAGGTTCTTAGCAGTGAATAAAACAGAGAGTGATAAAATAAATGATGGAACAAATAAATAAACCAGGGAAGAAGTGACAAATCTCTCTCACAGATGAATTCAGAATAACGTATGGAGATATTCTCCTTTCAAAGATATGGAGTTGAAGCCCCTCCTACTCTTGAGTGTGGGCTATACGTACACACTCACTGACTTCCTTCCAGAGAATAGAGTGCAGAAAAGGGATAGAGAAGAAAGGACTGCACACGGGAGAAAGCTGGCCACATTTCTTCTGCAGGTGATCAAGAATAACATCATCAGTCATGGTGATAGCCTGTGTACTTGACATGATGTGATGGGAATTGTACTTCACCTCTATGTTCTTCCCCAAAAACAGATAACCTGAGTCTAAGCATGAGGAGAATGTCAGATAAATCCAAACTGAAGGACAGTGTACAAAATACCTGATGAGTCTTCCTCAAAACTGCCTAGGTTCTCAAAAACAAGAAAAGTCAGAGAAACTGTTACACAGAAAACTAATGGGCATGGCAACTAAATGTAATGTGCATCCGAAAACAGAAAAAGACCTGAGGGGGAAAAATGAGTGGAATTCAAATACAGTGTGGAGTTAAGTTGATAATAATATACTAACACTGGCCCTTTCACAGTGACAAATGTACCATTTGGGTGCACGCTCAGTCATGTCCGACTCTTTGCAGCCCTATGGACTGTAGCCCGCCCAGCTCCTCTGTCCACGGAATTTTTCAGGCAAGGATACTGGAGTGGACTGGAGGAAATGAAAAATGGTTTGCCATTTCCTCCTTCAGGAGATCTTTCCGACCCAGGGATTGAACCCATGTCTTGCATCTCCTGCAGGGGCAGGCGCATTCTTTACCACTAGCACCGCCTGGGAAGCCTTGCTGTCACAAAGTCATGTCCGATTGTTTGAGACGCCATGAACTGCAGCACGCCAAGCTTCCCTGTCTTTCGCTATCTCCAGAAGTTTGCTCAAACTAATGTTCATTGGGTCGGTGATGCCATGCAACCATCTCATCCTCTGCCACCCCTTTCACCTCTTGCTCTCAAATCTTTCCCAGCATCAGGTACTTTTCCAATGATGTAAAATGTTAATAGAGGAACTGAGATAGAAACAGACAAGAATTCTCTGCACTATCTTTGTGACTTTTCTGTAAATCTAAAAACATTCTAAAACTAAAAAGTTTTAAATATCTATTTAACACATTTAACCCCTTAGACAAAAATTAAAAAAAAAAAAAATACTCCCATTCCCAGACATGTTTTCCAAGCTATCCCTATGCGCACGCGTGCACACACACACACACACACACACACACACACACACACACAACAACAATGACAAAAATGATGTAAAATGCTGTCCAACATATTCACACTGGAACCACCACAGACAGTGATCACCTTGGATGAGTGGGGGTGACTCCATTGGCCAGACAAAACAGAGACATTGGAAAGTGTAATTACCTGGATGAAAGATTTCGGTTTTTCTAATTTCAGGGATGGATAAAAGCTTTGCAATCTCAGTTGAGCACTGGTGCAACAGGGAAATTTCCTTCCCATGCATGAGCAAGGGCTCATTAAGAATATCTGTTACTTAGGATAAAAATCAAGAAGGGGTTACTTTGGAGATGTTGGAAGTAGACTACAAAAGAGGGGCGCTCTGGGAGCAGCGAACCACAGGACAACAACTGCTAGAGAGACCTTGGGGAGTCCAGGGGGAGGGAAGCTTGTCTGCTCAGCGGAATGTCAGTCTGAATGTTCTGAGGGAGAGATTCCTGACTGAGGGAGACCATGAGTCTACAACTCTGTGGGTCCCACAGGCACCATATGGGAATTGGAGACGTGAGGTTCACTGGTTTTGTTGCTGCTAATTAAACCTCTCTCTAAAATCCACATTAAGAACATTTGCAAGTTAGCATATACTTTTTACCATGTGGCACAAGGCAGTGAATTTTCATCCTCTCATAGTGTGAATTTACAATCCATGTCACTGATATTTTGAATGTAAGGAATTAGGTGTAATTTTCAATATAAGAGAAGCCCAAACAAAAAAATGAGGGCCAGAAGAAGCAGTATCACAAGCTGATTTTTGTGCATTCTGCATCTCTTATCATGTCTACATTCCTCAAAGAAAAAAGGAAAAACACTTTGTATTTGAAAATGAAATCTTTCTTCTGAAAAAGAACCAAAAGAAAACATGCATACTTCGTGCAAAATAAAAAGTGTGTGCCTTTCTGTTGTGCTCTGGTCACTTATTGCTCATATGTATGATTGCCCTCCCTGGTGTAATAATTTATTGCCTATTTGTTCACTATTCTGTAGGCCCACTTCTCTGTCTTTGGCTGCATGGATGACTCCATTCGTGGGAATGAACTATGTCATGGGTAATTATACCATCAAGATCCATCTACCTTAAGCCCCCACATTTGAAACCTTCTCAGCATTCAGTCCAGGAAAGTGAAAAAGTGCAATGACCTGCATAAATAGAGACCTGAGAACCTCTGGAGATATTAGGTTTAAGCTTAATAGTGAGTCATTAATAAATAAGATGCAGTATAATTATCAATATGAGCCACATTTAATAATTAATACCTTGCAAACAAAAGAGAAATGAAATACTGAGTGGAATTAGACAGAGGTTATATTCTGTTCCCCTTGAAGATCCTGATTTGAAGGGGAAATCACAAACTACTGAAAATTATAGAAGAGCCATTTCCCCAAAGCTCACGTAGTGAATCACTTAGCAAACAGGATTCTTAGCATTCATCCATCTGTGCTCTTACAAGCTTTCCTCATGCTTAATTCTAAATGTACAACTCCTCCCATCTAATTACAATTTTTCACCTTTCATTGAAGTATCAAAAGGTTTTGGTAGAAGTGTGTGATTAATAAAAATGAGTGGGAAAAGTAGTTAAATATAGCATCTTTCATATGCCATTCTTATCATCTGGGATTCTTAGGCTAGAATTTGTTGGCTGTAACCTCTAGTTTCTGCTAATTCCAATTTTTGATGATCTATACTTTGTTGAGTAAGGAAGGGAAGGGAACTAATAATTACAGAGCAATCATCATGGGAGATGGATTATCCCATTGGTTATTTCATGGAATTCTCTAAACAAGTCTCTGAGATCAGGCTTGTTAACACCAATTACTAGACCAGAAATTTCAGGTTAAGAGAGGCCAAGTTAGAGACCCAAGTCTTTAGTAATAGATTAAGAATGCAGAAACTTCTGGTCTTTCCAACTCCTAAGCCTGTTATTTTCCAATTCTGGGCCCTAAATGTGTCTATAAATAGAATATGAAGGTATTCTTAATGCTTTGTAAGTGACTATATCTAAAGTTAAAGCCATTTATCTAACATTTTATCAATACTCCAAAATTTTAAGTATGTCAACAGTTAAGAAAACAAAGAATAATCACACTTTCCAAGTCACTGATTGAGATGTGAATCCAGTCATTACCAGCACTGCTGGCCAACTGAGTCTGTAATAAAAGAAGAGAAATAAGCTTCTGCTATCACTCATAAAACCAGCCATTTTACCAACCCATCTCCACTGCACCAGCCACTGAGCAATACCCAGATGTTAGAGGGAAGGGTTACAATTTCTTTCCATACTTTTTAACTAGCACAGCAATTCTAACCCTCATCATGATATTCCAGTTAAGTTGGAATAAAAGCAGAGGGTCTCCAGATATGTTATAGAGTATCAAATGTAATGTGTTTCTTTTTTTTTTTTCTCACTATCTTCTGCTAGGAGACCAAACACTTACCAGGATCTGAGTTTGTTTTTTTTTTTTTAATGGAATGTTGGTTCCATAATGATCATGAACCCAAGCCCTGTAGCATCTATGGTTTCAGTTACCCCAATTTCAATTTTTTCCCACAGGGCATCTTTTAGGGTGCTGGGAACACAGTAGGCATTCTATACCTTTGAAACTGAATAAATGTGTGCACGGATCTCAGATTCTGTTCATCTGTTCAAAATACTCATCAGATTCTGTTCATATTTTTAAATCTTACAGTCAAATTTTACTGAAAACACACTTGTAAGAGAATTATAATAGTAACAATAGTAAAACCAAATACTGCATATTAAACAAGTGTAAATACTTAAACACTAGGAAAAGGACTCAATGCTTATATTAGTCAGTGATTTCTCTCTGATTAGAACAATACAAGGAAGACTTGCATTTTAGAAATTCTCTTGCTGCAAAGATCACACAGGCAGTTAGCATCACCTCCGACGATCAGAAGAAAAATGAAAGAGAAACAAACATAGCATAGGAAATATGAACTTGGTATAAACCTGTCAAAAACAACTATTCAAAGAAAATTAAATTCAGATTCCCTAGATAGATAATCTCTCAGAACAGCTGCAAAGGAACACATTCACCCAATTTCAGGAAATGCCCTTCCTGCTTTGCAGTGGTGCCTATTTGAACTCTAGCCTATTTAAATTCTAGCCACTCTTTCAAAGCTCAGGTCATTGTATCTCCTTCCTGAAGCCACTGGTTTTTGTTTTGTTCCTTTTCCCCTTTCCTAAGTGACCTAAGTGAAGGTAGGGTTGCGTCTCACAAATTCACATACAGCACATACAGTACAAGTTTCTCTGACATCGTAAGGCGGTACACATATTTTCACATGTCACTCTCATCACTAATACAAGAAACTGAGCCACCTGAATGTAAAAGTTGCTAGCAGTGACTACATTTCTTCCCTGTAGCTAGCAGTGAGCTGGACACAAATTACACTCAATAAACGCTCACTGACTGACTTCTGGGTAAATGCAAAACAATTCGCTGGTTTTCTGTGCAATGCTGTGTTTTGGCATGTTTTCATCTTTAACTATTTTGTTAGAAGTTCTTTATCTCCTTTCAAATTATTTTCTGAACCCTGACATGCAAATATTTTCCTCTCCTCTTGATTAATCTAAATGCAGATCAGATCAGATCAGTTGCTCAGTCGTGTCTGACTCTTTGCGACCCCATGAATCGCAGCATGCCAGGCCTCCCTGTCCATCACCAACTCCCGGAGTTCACTCAGACTCATGTCCATTGAGTCAGAGATGCCATCCAGCCATCTCATCCTCTGTTGTCCCCTTCTCCTCTTGCCCCCAACCCCTCCCAGCATCAGAGTCTTTTCCAATGAGTCAACTCTTCACATGAGGTGGCCAAAGTACTGGAGTTTCAGCTTTAGGATCATTCCTTCCAAAGAAATTCCAGGGCTGATCTCCTTCAGAATGGACTGGTTGGATCTCCTTGCAGTCCAAGGGACTCTCAAGAGTCTTCTCCAACACCACAGTTCAAAAGCATCAATTCTTCAGCGCTCAGCCTTCTTCACAGTCCAACTCTCACATCCATACATGACCACAGGAAAAACCATAGCCTTGACTAGACGAAACTTGTTAGCAAAGTAATGTCTCTGCTTTTGAATATGCTATCTAGGTTGTTCATAACTTTCCTTCCAAGGAGTAAGCGTCTTTTAATTTCATGGCTGCAGTCACCATCTGTAGTGATTTTGGAGCCCAGAAAAATAAAGTCTGACACTGTTTCCACTGTTTCCCCATCTATTTCCCATGAAGTGGTGGGACCGGATGCCATGATCTTCGTTTTCTGAATGTTGAGCTTTAAGCCAACTTTTTCACTCTCACACCTCATTAAATCTGATCTGTAAACTGCCTCTTCCAGGAAGTCCCCCCAAGGCCCAGGTGGGTAGCCATCTTTCCTTGAGCAGCTGTCACTTAAATAATGCTGTTAAGTTGGTAAACCCCTGTTACCTCACACTATTCTTCAGTGTTTTCCACTGTACCTCTTACTTCCCCAAGTAGATAATAAACTCCCTTAGCTCAGGGGTATGTCTTCTACTTTCTTTGTATCCCCCACAATAACAGGCACATGAAATCTAAAGAAATGTGGATTGCTCTGGTTTCTCATTGATATGCTCTGTATTAATGTTGTGGTGTCTTCTATCCTTAGTTAGTTGATCCATCGTATACTTTTTTTCCTGCCAAAGAGTGATTGCTTTTTACTTTACAACTTATCCACACAGGGATTTTATTAATAGCTCAGACTACTTAATATGTGCAAGACATTTCTCTGCGATTTCCAGTATGGTGTTTTTAAGAAACTTCCAGTTCTTGAAAATTTTTAAGTTTTTTTTTAAACTTCTCATTTCAATTTTTTTTCTAGTATTTGGCCACAGTTTCTTTTTCTAAAATCAAGGAATCAAATAATGGATTTTTCTTCATTACAGCCATAATATTTAAATAAACTTAGGCCACCTCATGCGAAGACTTGACTCATTGGAAAAGACTCTGATGCTGGGAGGGATTGGGGGCAGGAGGAGAAGGGGACGACAGAGGATGAGATGGCTGAATGGCATCACTGACTCAATGGATGTGAGTCTGAGTGAACTCTGGGAGTTGGTGATGGACAGGGAGGCCTGGTGTGCTGCAATTTATGGGGTCGCAAAGAGTCAGACACGACTGACTGACTGAACTGAACTGAACTGAATTATGTTATGATAAGGCATTCGCCATTAATTACTGTATCCTTTCCTTTTTGATCCTTATATGCACTCCATGTGTTTGTCCTATGAGCTATGAAAGTCTTGCTTAGAGAAGTAGCTCTCTTATGAAATCACTGACAGAAATATTTTTTTTTAAAGTCACACTTTCTCCCATGCTATAAATCTGTAAATTATTATACTGAATATATTTTTATTATTAAATTAACAGTGAGTTTACAGAGAAAGGTGTAAGTCTCTGAACTTCCTAAAAATTGTTAAAATTGAGGTAATAAAGTTTTGCTTCTTTGTTTTCTCAAAGAGGTCTCTAAAAGAAGTGCATTAGTCAAACATATGTAATATTCATGTATAAAGTGGATACAGAAAAATAGTATGATAAATAGAGTATGTAAATGTTAATGGATATGGAGTTTACTGGGATTGATTTACACTTTTATCATCATTTGCAGAAAAATATAACTCAAACATTTTAAGATTTTAATAAGGAATTTGAATGATAAATACACACACATTTATGAAATTGTCACTTAATCTAGACAACTGAAATTTCATTTGTTAAATTAAGACCTCATGATAAAAATGTGTCTCTTCTAATTATTCTATTGGTTAAAACAATGCACTCTTTCTATCAATATCAGAGATTTATAGATTTATGAGCTTCTTACCATTGTAATTGTTCTTGCTCCATAAATAATATGTGCTTTCTTCAAAGAAATTGTAACTCTGAAGTGGGAAAAGTATAAAGTTATTTTATGTATAGATCAGTCTTACGGACTCTGTGGGAGAGGGAGAGGGTGGGGAGATTTGGGAGAATGGCATTGAAACATGTATAATATCATGTATGAAACGAGTCGCCAGTACAGGTTCGATGCACGATACTGGATGCTTGGGGCTGGTGCACTGGGACGACCCAGAGGGAGGGTATGGGGAGGGAGGAGGGAGGAGGGTTCAGGATGGGGAGCACGGGTATACCTGTGGCGGATTCATTTCAATATTTGGCAAAACTAATACAATATTGTAAAGTTTAAAAATAAAATAAAATTAATTGAAAAGGCTAAAAAAAATAAAATAAATAAATAAAAAGTCATATAAAGGAGATAAGGAATATTGAAGAATAGAAGTTAATATTGAGGAGAATATATATTGAAAATAACTGCAGGTTTCATAATTAACTATATAAAATAGACTCAAAGGCTTGAGTACTTTCATTTTTTTAACAGTGAGTCATGTATATATGGCTTGTTATAATAAACATATGTCTGGCTGCCTGAATGCCAGCCCACTCCACTTCTCTTTCCTATCATCTCTTCTTCCTTTCAGTATCAACTCTCCCAAGCCCCTTCCTCAATTTATCTCTTAGTTTCTAAATTTACAATTAATTCAATGTGAATAATGAATTATTTCGTGACCATTAAAGTGACTGAAACAGGCAAACATCATGAAGTTTAAATATTAGTCATCAGGTTGTGTCCGACTCTTTGCAACCCCATGGACTGTGGCCTGCTAGGCTCCTCTGTTCATGGCATTCTCTAGGCAAGAATACTGGAATGGGTTGCCATTTCCTTAATTTAAAAAATTAATGTTCAATTTTCCTGATGCTAAGCAATGAAAGATTCTGGGCATAGCATCATGCTGTCTGAATTCTGAGATGTCTCTCTATAACTTACAGTAAGGGTTGCTGCTTATTTTTCTATTTGAATCTTTCTTTACTGGCACCCCTTACCATGTATCATAGGCCTATGGTATCTTATGTTTTCCACAATGCTGAAGTGAGATGGAAAAGTAACATCGCCACAAAGCTCTGAGAGCAACCTAGAGAGGGGCTCCCGTTTCTTACATGCCTCTTTTATTTTTTTTTTGCTTCAAATGCCTTCCCTTCTCTAAACTTCCTTTCCTCCTCCTAGCCCTCAATCAGGACTCAGCTGAGGCACCCCTCTTCTTGTTTCTCTGCCTCTGTGCCCCTGCATTCATCTTTCTTGGTCCTCACTACTGCTCTGTAATTGCTTGTTTCCTTGCTTATCTTCAAACCACTCTGCCGGCCATACTGACGGTCCCCTCTAAGTGGGCATTCAGTCTTCACTTCTGTGTCTCTGCTCAATATCCACCATGGTGCCTGAATTACAAACCTGAATCAATGAAAACATGGCGGAATACATGAGCAGCTTTTTCTTCTCACAGGACAGTCTAGACTTGTATCCTGGCTCAGACTTGTCCTCTTCCTCACTCACCTTTTTATCTCCTGTAAATTACTTCAGGACATCTGGTCACTCAAATGGTCTAGTCATCCAGGACTTATCCTTTCTCACATAGGCCATGTCTTTCTAATTAAAAGACTTTCTATACTGTATGCAGTGAATATCAAGACTGGGTTCAAATGCCCCTCCCTCCTGGTTCCCTGAACACGTCATTCATAACTCTTATACAGCATGAATTACACTGTCCCATAGCTAGTAATGCATCTATCCCTCTTTCCCATCACTCTGAACTCTTCACCAGAAAAGAACTGTTCAATTTGTCCTTTTACTTTCAGAGAGTATAACTGATTTTCTCAAGGCCACAAAGCTGGCAAAAATGCAAAGGCAAGCCCAGATATTCTGCCTGTAAGTCTAGCACTCTAAAAATATTTTTCAGAATTTCACTTTCTTTATTTTTTTTCAGAATTTCACTTTCACTTTCACACATGCCCAGGAACTTTATTACTTTTAATAATATTAACAATAACACCAAACATGTGTGCATACACACACACACACACACACACAAAACACGCCTTTTCCTCTCTCTCTAAATTATGCCTCAAACAACCCTGGAAACCAAAATAAATGTAGATGGTGAATAAAGGGGCTGTTGTTAGGAAAAATTTTAAATAGAAAGCCAGATATCAGCATATATTCCTAAAGCTATGCAAAGTCCTATTGGTGTTATTTTCCATTATTATGCAACTTCCTTTGCTCATGTTTCCCACTAAATCATTAGAGTCCTGATGCACAAGATGAAGACTAATGAAGGCCACCTAAGTCGTTTTCACATCTCTACATGGAAAAAAAACTTCTGAAATTTCTCTCTATGAAAGCCAGTTTTTGAGAAGAAACTGCCAGTTAGGCTATATTGGAGCCCAACTGCAACCAGCCAATATCTGGTGTATTTTCTAGACGGTAGACATCTTTCCTATTTGCTGACAGAGCTCAAATAACTCAACAAAGGGTGCTGGGCAGGATGAGGGCGGGAGGACTTATTAAGTAGGCCAAGGCAACTTGAAATAAGTGCAGTCTGAGCACAGGTCTTGGATTCTTGAGGCTTTCTGAACTGTAATCCTAGCTCAGACCCTGATCCCTCCTGTGACCTGGGATAAACGACTCAACCTTCTTCCCTGGATTTCTAGATCCTCTAAATAGGGATAATAATCCTGACCTCAGAAGGCTAGCATATGAATTAAACATCAGAGACTTCTGATCTTAAGGACAGGCAGAATGAAGCACTGCATTCCTACAGATTAGTAACACTTTCAACTTAAGTTACCCAGAACTATTTCTGCTGAAGGGGCAAGAGATGGCTGATTCAGGTATTTTCTTTCCTACAATAAGAGTTTGCTTTCCTACAATAAGAACAGAACAAAACACGGTGGTGATTTGTTCATTGAATTAGTGATTTTATTGCTGCATAACCAATTACCTCCAAACCTGTGGCTTAAAACAAAATATTTATTATCTCACAGTTCCTGTTAGTTAGGAACATGAGCATGGCTTAGTAGGGTTCTCAGACTCAGGGTTTTTGACCATCAAGATGCAATCAATATGTGAAAAGGAACTCCAATCATCTCAATGCTCAAATGAGAAAGTACCTGCTTCTACACTCACTTAGAACATAGTTGTCAGCAGAATCTAGTTCTGCATAGGCTGTTGGACTGAGGGCCTCAATTCCTCACTAGCTATTGGCCACAGGCTGCTCTCCATTCCTTACCATATGGGCATCCATGTATGGCAGATTGGCATCTGACAATTGGCATCTGACATTGGCATCTGACAATCAACATGGCAGATTGATCAACAAAAAAGGTTTAAGTAAGAAGAGAGTTGTGGGGAGAGAGGAGGTGAGAGAGAGACAACAAGGAGGAAGTCAGTCTTTTGTAACTTAATTTCAGAAGTGATGCCTCTTTTGCCATATTATATTAATTATAAGTAAGTTGCTAGGTCCGAGCCCACATTCAACGGGAGGAGATTACCCAAGGACATGAACACCAGGAGTTAGGGACCACTGGAGGCAATATGAGAAGCCTATCTGCCACAAACTTCTGTATGCTTTGTGCTGTGCTAAGCTGCTTCAGTCATGTCCAACTCTGTGACCCCAAGGACTGTAGACTGCCAGGCTCCTCTGTCCATGGGATTCTCCAGGCAAGAATACTGGAGTGGGTTGCCATGTCCTCCTCCAGAGGATCTTCCCAATCCAGGGATCAAACCCACGTTCCTTATACTCCTGCATTGGCAGGTGGGTTTTTTACCACTAATGCCACAGCCAGATCCCTCTGTACACATTCACTTCAGTTCAGTCGCTCAGTCATGTCCAGCTCTTTGCGACCCCATGAATAACACCACACCAGGCCTCCCTGTCCATCACCAACTCCTGGAGTTCACTCAAACTCATGTCCATCAAGTCGATGATGCCATCCAGCCATCTCATCCTCTGGCGTCCCCTTCTCCTCCTACCCCCAATCCCTCCCAGCATCAGAGTCTTTTCCAATGAGTCAACTCTTCGCACGAGGTGGCCAAAGTATTGGAGTTTCAGCTTCAACATCAGTCCTTCCAATGAACACCCAGGACTGATTTCCTTTAGAATGGAGTGGTTGGATCTCCTTGCAGTCCAAGGGACTCTCAAGAGTCTTCTCCAACACCACAGTTCAAAAGCATCAATTCTTCGGCCCTCAGCTTTCTTCACGGTCCAACTCTCACATCCATACATGACCACAGGAAAAACCAAAGACTTGACTAGACAGACCTTTGTTGGCAAAGTAATATCTCTGCTTTTTAATATACTATCTAGGTTGGTCACAGCTTTCCTTCCAAGGAGTAAGCTTCTTTTAATTTCACGGCTGCAATACCATCTGCAGTGATTTTGGAGCCCAAGAAAACAAAGTCTGACACTGTTTCCACTGTTTCCCCATCTATTTCCTATGAAGTGATGGGACCAGATGCCATGATCTTTGTTTTCTGAATGTTGAGCTTTAAGCCAACTTTTCACTCTCCTCTTTCACTTTCATCAAGAGGCTTTTTAGTTCCTCTTCACTTTTTGCCATAAGGGTGGTGTCATCTGCATATCTGAGGTGATTGATATTTCTCCTGGCAATCTTGATTCCAGCTTGTGCTTCTTCCAGCCCAGCGTTTCTCATGATGTACTCTGCATATAAGTTAAATAAGCAGGGTGACAATATACAGCCTTGACATACTCCTTTCCCTATTTGGAACCAGTCTGTTGTCCCATGTCCACTTCTAACTGTTGCTTCCTGACCTGCATACAAATTTCTCAAGAGACAGGTCAGGTGGTCTGGTATTCCCATCTCTTTCAGAATTTTCCACAGTTTATTGTGATCCACACAGTCAAAGGCTTTGGCATAGTCAATAAAGCAGAAATAGATGTTTTTCTGGAACTCTCTTGCTTTTTCCATGATCCGGCAGATGTTGGCAATTTGATCTCTAGTTCCTCTGCCTTTTCTAAAATCAGCTTGAACATCTGGAAGTTCATGGTTGCTGAAGCCTGGCTTGGAAAATTTTGAGCATTACTTTACTAGCGTGTGAGATGAGTGCAATTGTGCGGTAGTTTGAGCAGTCTTTGGCATTGCCTTTCTTTGGGATTAGAATGAAAACTGATCTTTTCCAGTCCTGTGGCCACTGCTGAGTTTTCCAAATTGGCTGGCATATTGAGTGCAGCACTTTCACAGCATCATCTTTTAGGATTTGAAATAGCTCCACTGGCATTCCATCACCTCCACTAGCTTTGTTCATAGTGATGCTTTCTAAGGCCCACTTGACTTAACATTCCAGGATGTCTGGCTCTAGGTCAGTGATCACACCATCGTGATTATCTGGGTCATGAAGATCTTTTTTGTACAGTTCTTCTGTGTATTCTTGCCATCTCTTCTTAATATCTTCTGCTTCTGTTAGGTCCATACCATTTCTGTCCTTTATCGACCCCATCTTTGCATGAAATGTTCCCTTGGCATCTCTAATTTTCTTGAAGTGATCTCTAGTCTTTCCCATTCTGTTGTTTTCCTCTATTTCTTCGCATTGATCACTGAGGAAGGCTTTCTTATCTCTCCTTGCTATTCTTTGGAACTCTGCATTCAGATGCTTATATCTTTCCTTTTCTCCTTTGCTTTTTGCTTCTCTTCTTTTCACAGCTATTTGTAAGGCCTCCTCAGACAGCCATTTTGCTTGTTTGCATTTATTTTCCATGGGGATGGTCTTGATCCCTGTCTCCTGTACAGTGTCACAAACCTCCGTCCATAGTTCATCAGGCACTCTGTCTATCAGATCTAGTCCCTGAAATCTATTTCTCACTTCCACTGTATAATCATAAGGGATTTGATTTAGGTCATACCTGAATGGTCTAGTGGTTTTCCCCACTTTCTTCAATTTAAGTCTGAATTTGGCAATAAGGAGTTTATGATCTGAGCCACAGTCAGCACCCAGTCTTGTTTTGCTGACTGTATAGAGCTTCTCCATCTTTGGCTACAATGAATATAATCAATCTGATTTCGGTGTTGACTATCTGGTGATGTCCATG
The DNA here is from genome assembly GCF_003369695.1 of Bos indicus x Bos taurus. Taxonomy (NCBI): domain Eukaryota; kingdom Metazoa; phylum Chordata; class Mammalia; order Artiodactyla; family Bovidae; genus Bos; species Bos indicus x Bos taurus. Next base: position 53,316,869 of record NC_040092.1, read on the forward strand.
TGTAGAGTCTTCTTTTGTGTTGTTTGAAGAGGGTGTTTTCTATGATCTGTGCTTTCTCTTAGCAAAACTCTATTAGCCTTTGCCCTGCTTCATTCTGTACTCCAAGGCCAAATTTGCCTGTACACCTTATACGACATCTAATTTCCTCTCCAGCATGATTGATATTCAGCAGTGTTTTTCAGTGTTAGCAGAAGCTTTACTACTTAGTAAAAACTTGTATAACATTGTTATAAGATGCAAAAGAGCTCTTAAAGTGTTGCAGCGAATGTTAAAATAACACCAGAAAAGTCCCCCAAATCACTTGGGGAAGTACAAGAACACTGACTTATCACCAACAGTGTGGATTGCAGGAGACCAACAAGGATGGCAGGGGGTCTGTGCCAGGGATAAGGTGACATTTCCTGTGACAACAGCATCAACTCAGTTTATTCAATTAGTTCAAATGTGTTTTCTAATACCGGCTTGCAAATAATGCAGTTCTTAAAAATTGGAGGCGGGGGGAAGCTTAGATTTGCCTTAGTTCATATTCGTGAGACTTTATTAACAGGCTTCGTCACACTGTCCCAAAATTGTATAAAATGCTCACACTCTATGTCTTTGATATGTGAATATGTTTGTAAAAATAAAGCCTGTATTCCATAGATATTTCTATGTAAAATGTTACTGAAATTTGATCAGTTATTTTATTTAGATTGCAGTGTTAATTCAAAGTCATATTGTTGATACTCATGTAAGTTATCTAGTCTTGCAAGAGGAAAAAAATTGTTCCTGAAAGTATGATCCTATTTCTGTGTTGTTATGTACACACACATGTTTATGTATATATTTGTATAACATATATAACTGCGATTGTTCAAATAATGTGGACAGATTAGAGGAAAAATATATTACTGCTCTTATGAAAACAATCCAAGTTACATTATTTACAAAGAGAGAGTCAACATCATGATTTATACATATCTGCTCAACAGTAATCATTTGCTTGGAAAGATAATACTTAAGAACACCTAGTCAACTTCCACTGTAATATTGTTGAATACATATTTAATGAGACATGCTCCTTTAAAATGCTTACTGAAAGAATCCTCTAACAGTTGTGGAAGATACTTTTGCTTACCAGTCACTCTTTTCCACAAATTTCTTCTTTTTCTGAAAAGTTTTGTATTTGTTATTTCCAAGCACATGGTTATTTAGATCATCCCTAATCTAGTGGTCTGAAATAAGATACATGACAAAAGATGTACTTTCATTTCTGCATCAAACAGAACAGAGGAGAAAGTAGGACTTTTTTCCCCTCAAACTTTGTTTCTATGATGAATTAGTTGCTGACTTCATGGAGAAAAATTCCCTTCCACAAGGTTTCAAAGTGTCATTTGAGGATCTAAAAAGCAGAAGCTCACTGTGAGCCAACAGTTTGAGCTCTTAAAACTCTATGACAACCTAGAGGGGTGGGGTGGGGTGGAAGGTGGGAGGGAGGTTCTAGAGGAAGGGGACATATGTATACCTATGGCTGATTCATGTTGATGTATTGCAGAAACCAACACAACACTGTAAAGCAATTAAACTCCAATTAAAATAATTTTTTTTAAAAACTCAAAAAAAAAAAAAAAGAAAAACTCAATGCAACTTAGTTTGTGTTAATAGAGGAACAGTAACTACAAAAAAAGGGAAAAAATTGCTCATGTTTCCACTCTCTTCTGTTCACTTGTCAGACCATATTTAAAATAAAGGGTTTAGTCTTGGCATTAAATTCCAAGAAGGACATTGATATACCAGAATGACTGTGATCAAAGGCCATAGGATAGTAGTGATATAAAAGATAATCAAAGGATTCATGGACGCTGTATTAGTCTGGGAGGGTTGCCATAACAAATTGTGTATCACAAACTGGGGGTATTCTCATAGCTCTGGAAGCTGGATATCTGAAATCAAGGTGCTGACAGAGCTGGTTCCTTCTGTAGACTGAGAAAAAGATCTATTCTATGTCTCTCTTCTTCCTGTATCTTCATATCATCTTCACTCTATGCACATTCCTATGTCAAAATTCCCCTTTTCATAAGGACATCAGTTATATTTGATTGGGGTCCACACTAATGACCTTACTTTAACTTGATTACTTCTGTAAATACCCTGTCATCAAAAAAGATACAGGATTATGATTCAGCACATGAATTTGGGGAGGTACTAGGGTTAGGAATCCAACACATGAATTTGGGAAGGACACAATTTAACCTACAATGAATTTTTATGTTTAGTAAGAAATGTATTAGAAGGTATATATAAGTATTTCAAATTTCTAAATGACTGGGCTGAGACGGATGATTTTTTTTTTTTCCTGGGCTACTCTGAAAGAATAAAATCTGAAATGAATCTATGAAGTTAGGGAAGTTAGGGAAATAAAAGATTACCACTAAATATAAGGATATACATTCTTTGAGAGGATGTATAATCTCCTATAAGAAATGCTTTGTATCTTGCAGTCACTGAGAGAAGAATGTAAAGAATGTAACTGCTAGCTACTGACATTGGACTTCTTTTTTAATTTCTCTCTGCCCTGGCTATTGTCTGCATGCTATTACTGTTTAGTAAAATGAAGATAGATAACTAACACCTACTTCCTATGGTTTCTCTGAAAGCTAATTTAAAGGATGTATATTTAACATCCAGCACAGTGCTCAACACAGATTAGAACCTCAGGTAAGATAGCTATTAATATCATTATTATTACTAATAGGAATTTTCTAATGATTGTAAGGTGTTGAAATAGTTCTTAGGAATGAAAATTGTGGCTAAAGGACCACTTTACTAGATATTATTATAGGAATTCTTATGCTGTTCAAAGGTTGGATTGAGGATTTTTTAGGTCACTTGTAAATTATTACAATTTATGGTTCTAGAAGGTAGATGATAATTTGAAAGTAGATTCAGCAGCTTTGTTTATATTGAATACATATTCCCCTCTGAACACATACTAAGGTTTCTATTACTTGCTTTGGTTGTATTATCACTCCTCAACTACTTAATTTCTTAACTTGTTGCAAAATTTTCCCATCATGTGTTTGATTAATGTTTAAAAATATCTGTACAAACACTAACATCAATTTTAATGTAATCTCCAATGTCAAATTTTATCACAAAAAGCAGTACTGAATATTCTACTGATGTAGCAGCTCTTGGAACTGAATGTGTGCCTCCAAATTCAAGTTCATTGTGAATTTATTAGAATAAGTTCAAGTTAACCTCATTCTCATGCAAGGATATATACAGACTACATTACCATTCATTTATTGATTCCTAATTCACCAAAATACACCTTGGTACCCTGTTATATGCCACTCTGTGCTAGGCTTTAAGGACACAAAAATAACAACAACAACAAAATTCCCATCTTCAGAGAGTTTTCAGCTTAGTGCTAAAAATATCTAGGAAGACATTCCATTTCTGATGTATTAGTGCTACAACAGGTGAAGCATAAATTATCATGGGGGTAGATGGGATGAGCACCTAACTGAAATTTTGATGGTCAAGAAGGACTTGGCAATAGAAATATTTCTCAGCGTAGACCTATAGGGTTAGTAGGAGTTCACAAGTGAAAAGGAGGGAAAACGAAGATTCTAGAAAAGAAAAATAGTATGTGTGAATGCTTGGGATCAAGGAAAGTCATGTATATCTGTGAAAATATTGAAAACTGAGGACTGGGTATTTATAGAAACTCTTTGCTACCTTGATACCTTCTTTCTTACCTCACAACTACACACTTTAAAATAAACACATGACTGAAGACAAAGAGACAGAGGTCACCTGGGTGGGCGTCAGATCACCAAGGTGCTTCTGAAATGCAGGCTCCTGGCCCCACTGCAAGCCCACCATGTTAAAGTGAGAGTGGATACAGGGTGGAAGTGGGAATTGAGACGCTGCGTTTTAAACAAGTTATTCAGGTGATTCGTATGAACTCTAAAGTTCGGCAAGAACTGCTATATATCTATTTCCAGTCCTAAGAGGAAAGACTGAGGGCCTTTTAAGTATTTCATAGTACTTCCCAAACCTTCACAACAGACTGGAGTGTTGAAAATGGTATTTTCCATCTCAATTATTCACTTTCGTTCCTCTTCCTAATAGTATGTCTATCTTTGCCATGTGACTTGCAGTGTTTCTCTTTGGGAAAGTCATACTCCACCGCCACCACATTTACACTTCACTTGACCATGTATGTGATTAGCCAAAAAGTTCATTTGGGTTTTCCGTAAGGTGGTATAGAAAACCTGAAAAAACTTTTTGACCAACACAATACCTTACTATGGCCAATGCAATGTAAGTAAAGTAATAGGGATAAAACCTATTTATCACTTGGGCAGATGCTTCAAGTGCCATTGCATGGCTCCATCTCGGCTGTTTCCCCCACCACAGGACTAAGGCCTTATCTTTATTAGCCTGGAGCCACAAATGAAGAAGTTATGTGATACAGAGTCACAACTCTTCTGGAACCTACATAGTCTTGAGCAGAAACAAATAGATAAATAGACCAGAAACAAATATTTCTCTAGCAAAGATGAGTTTATTGAGATCAGCAGAGGACTGAAATTTGGGGTGTGCAACTGTGGTAAGCCACATGCATATTCCCCCACAGCAAGGAAAGGAGAATTCTTTATAGAGGGGAAAAGGAAGTTGGTAGGGCTGTAGTAAACAAAGAATTCCTGGATTTTCATTGGCTCAGCCCTTGCCAGGAAAGAAGAGGAGTCTTTCTTCCTGTTGGACTGTGCTATCAACTCAGGACATGAGACATCCCCTTTCTGGGCTCCCAACTCTATAAACTGAGCTTTGTGTTTATTAATTTTTTGTGGTGGATAGAGTGAGAAATAAACTATTAATTTTGTAAAGCAAGGAGATCTTGAACTTATATTTTATTAAGGGTAAACATGGGTTTCTCAGGTGGTGCTAGTGGTAAAGAACCTATCTGCCAGTGCAGGAGATGTAAGAGACGCAGTTTTGACTCCTGGGTCTAGAAGATACCTTGGAGGAGGGCATGACAATCCAATCCAGTATTCTTGCCTGGAGAATCCAATGGACAGAGGAGCCTGGCGGGCTACAGTCCATAGGGTCACAAAGAGTCGGACACGACTAAAGTGACTTAGCACTTAGCAAGGCAAAACATAGAGAAAGATTTCCGATCCAAAGAGATAAAACAATTTTTTAAAATGTTTTTCCCTAAGACAAAATGTGGCCTAAGGTAGATAAGGCCACAGTAACATAAAAAGCAATTTGCAGTGCCTCTAAGTTGCTGCAGTATGTGCACCTGGCAATACTCAAAAAGGCCAGACCCGATATGTACACAGTTACCTACTAGTCACCAAGCCAGGCTTCAACAGTACATGAACTGTGAACTTCCAGATGGTCAAGCTGGTTTTAGAAAAGGTAGAGAAACCAGAGACCAAATTGCCAATATCCATTGGATCATCGAAAAGGCAAGTGAATTCCAGAAAAACATCTACTTCTGCTTTATTGACTATGCCAAAGCCTTTGACTGTGTGGATCACAACAAACTGGAAAATTCTTAAAGAGATGGGACTACCAGACCACCTGACCTGCCTCCTGAGAAATCTGTAGGCAAGTCAGGAAGCAACAGTTATAGCTGGACACGGAACAACAGATTGGTTCCAAATAGGTAAAGAGGTACGGTCAAGGCTGTATATTGTCACCCTGCTTATTTAACTTCTATGCAGAGGACATCATGAGAAGCGCTGGACTGGAAGAAACACAAGCTGGAATCAAGATTGCCGGCAGAAATATCAATAACCTCAGATATGCAGATGAGACCACCCTTATGGCAGAAAGGGAAGAAGAACTAAAGAGCCTCTTGATGAAATTGAAAGAGGAGAGTGAAAAAGTTGGCTTAAAACTCAACATTCAGAATACTAAGATCATGGCATCTGGTCCCATCACTTCATGGCAAATAGATGAGGAAGCAATGGAAACAATGACAGGCTTTATTTTGGGAGGCTCCAAAATCACTGCAGATGGTGACTGCAGCCATGAAATTAAAAGACGCTTACTCCTTGGAAGGAAAGCTATGACCAACCTAGACAGCATACTAAAAAGCAGAGACATTACTTTGCCAACAAAGGTTTGTCTAGTTAAAGCTATGGTTTTTCCAGTAGTCATGTATGGATGTGAGAGTTGGACTATAAAGAAAGCTGAGGGCCAAAGAATTGATGCTTTTGAACTGAGGTGTTGGAGAAGACTCTTGAGAGTCCCTTGGACTGCAAGGAGATCCAACCAGTCCATCTTAAAGAAGATCAGTCCTGAGTGTTCACTGGAAGGACAGATGCTGAAACTGAAACTCTAATACTTTGGCCACCTCATGCAAAGAGCTGACTCATTTGAAAAGACTCTGATGCTGGGAAAGATTGATAGAGGGAGGAGAAGGGGACGACAGAGGATGAGATGGTTGGATGGCATCACCGATTCAATGGACATGGGTTTGGGTGGACTCTGGGACTTGGTGATGGACAGGGAGGTCTGTCATGCTGCAGTCCATAGGGGTGCAAAGAGTCGGACACGAATGAGGAACTGACTGAACTGAACAGAACACAGTAGTCCCACCCCACTATGGCTCCCCAGCCTGCACTGTCTCGTGAACAATGAGAGCTCTAATCTGTCTTCAAAACACTACAAGGAAGGCTTGCTTGGCCTGCTCCTCTCCTACACACACACACACACACACACACACACACACACAGTTTGAGCAAGAAAGAATACCACTGCACAAACTGCCTATAAATATGCAATCTATCTAATTTCTTCCTGGCTTTTCCTGTCTGCTTTTCCAAATTCACCGTCTCATCTTCCATGGCAACAGGACAAGACAAAATGATTCTGTTTTAATATTCAAGGGCTGTTGCTCCCAGACAATGTAGAGCTGTTCAGCGAAAAGCACTATTCAGCATACAAAAAACTCCTTTAACTCTTCCCTTCTCATCACTTGTGAATTAAAGATTCTCTGAACAATATTTTGCCAGATCCCTGATTTAATGTTCCTGACAATATAGGCTACAAACATGAATCAGCATGAAAAATAAAGTGCATGGTTGAACCATTTGCTATCCACTCATTTCTTTCTATAAATCAACAAAATAGCAGGATTCTGAAATGGATATGTAACATTAGCTTGGCAGTAACCATTTGGATTTGGAGTCCTATACATGGAAAGAAATTCCCAGAAGCTATCTTTTCTAACTCCTTGTCTTCTGAAGTAAATAAAAGCATTATGCAGACTTTTAAAAAGAAGAGTTCTGAAAGATGCTGGAAACAAGTTTAATATGATTATGCTAAAAATATGCATGCAGGTCTGCTCTGTACCGAGGTGACAAATAAGTCAAATGGAATTTTATTAAAGCAATTATCACATGCCATTTGTGCTTCACGATTAGTCTGGCATCCCTAGATAGTATAAAGGCAAATGTCTCTGATGATAAAAAGCCACTAATTCCTCCAGGTATAATTAGAGTCATATCATTTGGCATAATGTGCTCTAAAATGGTATGTGGCTACGTTCAAGGCCCCAAGATATATCAAATATAACTTTTCAAGTGTGCTTAAAGTTGCTAACATAAGCTGTAGCCCCTAGTTTCCAAAATTTACTTCAAGTGCAAAGAAGAAATGCTTCCATAGGAACAGAGGTGTTCAGGAGTCACAGTATCCTTCACTCCATGACCCAAGCCAACTGAGTCAGAGATAATGATAATTGAGGTCCCTCTTATTTCCTGTCTTGGAAGACCATGATTCTGCTGAACTGTTTATATTCAACTCATAACAAGATCCCAGGATCATCCTGCAGTTTCTAATGTTGTGGTCAATACTGGGAACACAAGGGTGTTCTAAACTCCACCAAGACTTACTCCACGGGAGCAATTCCTGGCCCAAGATAACCACTGGAAACCCCATGAGCTATTTATGAGTTCTTTCCCCTTCTTCCCGACCAAGGAATCCAAGATAGTCCTAAAAGTCTAGGAGCCACACAGTGCCGCACTTCCTGGAATACCTCAAATGGGCCCAGCATTGTTTTCTAATCTTGAGGAACCTCCAGATTCTTAGAACTGACACGAAAGAACATACACACACACACGCACTGATTATGGGCTGGACTATGTGCTCAGAGTTATAGTCAAGCAAATACTAAGATGCCTCTTCAAAGTTATGGGGCACAAAGTGTCAGGTTTCGTTCATGAACTGGCAGTCACTACAAGCACCCCCAATCTATTAAATGTACCATCGCTCTGACAGGGACGAGGATGCCCTCCATCTCCCAGGGATTACTTTACTTCTCTTACACATTCTTCTTACCTAAGTTTCTTTCCTATTGCCCCTTCCAAAATGTACGGCCATACTAAGAATGCCATCCACACTGGTTAGGGCATTTGCTCATTAAAAAGCCAACTCTGAGCTACATAAAGAGCCCGAGATCATTAGAGGTGACAGAGCATAGAATTTTTGAAATGAGTACCTCCCATAAGGCTTCAAATATCACCTTAGCCGTTTATGACTCTCTCGGTGTGTATTTTATACACCATTTATTTAAAACAGCTTTGAGAGAAGGTCATTCAGGTATTTGGATGTGGGTTAACATCTAAAATGAACCATGGTTTATTATTATTCTTATTGCCCGCTTAGTAAGGATAGAATAGTAGATGGTGGAAGACTATGGCCTCATTTGAGAAAGTGCAAAAACAGCACTTTTCCTTCACTCACATTAGAATGAATTTTTAATATTTAAGTCTATAACCCTTTAGGAGTGAAAGGTAATTTGGTGCAGAGTATATCTGTAGCTTATTCTTCTAACTCTCAAACATAATGTTCTAACCCAGGTAGAGAAGAGCTGTAGCAAAAGGATATTAGCGTCTGTAATAGTGTTCTGTTCAAGTGCATTGGGTCTATAAGACAATCTTATCAAGTGTGTTTCAGAATAAGTGGCAGCTTTATGTTGAAGAACAAGAGGAAGTAGTGAAGGATACCACGATGCATCATAAACCTGCAAGATTTTTTACAAGCTGAGATAGATGTTGAGATAATGAGAACAGATTTACTTGTCAGAGGCTCTGATGTCAAAAACCAGGGTTTTCTATAATTTTCAAAAAGAATATTTTTAAATATATTCACAACACAGTAGCACTCAATAGCAAATGATGATACACAGAAATGTATGTAAATTAATTTTGAAAATAAGCATCTACCTCTGATTGTCAGGAATGCCTATGGGTAATATGAGAATTACTTTAAACACTGTGATATTTTTGAATGTTAACTTTTGCGAGCTTATCTCAAGTTTGTTCTCATTTTTCTGGAAATAATTGAAGGGTCATACACAGAAAGACTAAAAACAATTCATTTGAGACTCTGAGTAGATTTTTATGCAACTTCTCCACAATTGGAAAACTTAGTAATCACCAGGCACAAGATGAATCTCCATCATAAAAACATCTTTGAGAAGAACAGAGAAGAAGTTTAAATGGTTAGTATTCAGAATATAAAGAGGTTAACCTGGGATGCCCCAAAAGTGTATTTTAAAACTCCTGATGTTCAATGAATTTATTAACCTCAGAAAACAGTGGGTTGTGAAGTTAAAAGTTTGCTAATATTACAGAAGTGTTAAAAGAATTCAAGAATGAGGATTTTAAGAGCTTCCAGGGGCCATCCTATTCCTTTCTATGATGCCCTCTGGGTAAAGCCTGGGTACTCAGAATTATGCTAGAAAAGATACTTTAACTATTTGTTCCTTACTGATAAATGTAATTATTGGACATTGAGTAAAGAATCTATTTGGAAAGTATTCAGAATCAAAAACTTTTTTGAAGATTGTCTCAAACTGGCTTAAGAAATGAAAAACTGAAGAAAAACACAGATTGTGCCAGTGTATAATGCAGACACATGGTGAACACCATTTTCGAGTTTGACAAGCAAACTTGGTAGAATTTTATTTTAAAAATGTAAGGGGATTTCAAGCACTAGATCCTATTATTTCCCTCAAGACCAGTACCCCCAGCTGCTCCAAATGGAGCAGCAAAGTGAAATTAACCAATTCCCTTGAAAGGCTGAAGTGGTTCAGCTTCAGGGGGCTTGTTAATTTCCCTTCTCCAGGGTTCTCAGTGAGGCCTGGGAGCAGAGCTGGGAGGCAGACAGAAAAAGTGAAATTAACAAGCTTTCTAAAGTATTGCAACCCCTACTTCTTTCAAGGGAATTGGTTAATTTCACTTTGTAACTCCATTCAGATCAACTCAAGTTTGAGAAAAGTTCCAATTAAAAAGAGGGAAAGGGGAGACAAAGACAACTGGGTAGGAAAGCAGGAAATGGATAGAATTTAAATCAATGACCTCAATCCAAGGTATTCCCCCCAAAACACTCAAAACATGTTACCTGTGGAGATTACAAACTATTTTTTTTAATTTAACAGAGTAAAAAAGTTTATTTTTCATTTTTTGTTAATTTTATTCTTCCTTAGAATCTTGACAGAATTTCTGGAACACAGACATATTCTACTTTATCTGAATCACATGGTTAAAGCCTCTTTGTTTATGTCTGATCCATAAAATCCTCATTCACTGTCTCCAAATCTGGATGATATCAATATCTGTACCCATTTCCAATGGGAAATAACACTATCAAGTATTTTAAAATGTAAAAAGAAAGAACGAAAGCAGCAGCTAGAAGTGACTTCTTATAAACATTTCCTTTAATTTAGAAAAGGGAAAAAATGAGAACTAAATAAGAAAGTAAGAAACAATTTTTAAAAATCAAAGAAACTAGTAGAAAAACTAAAGGGATGATAAGTGGAGAGGCTTGAAGGGAAGAGATGTGAAAATAGTCAAGTGCATATCAATATCAGTTCAGTCACTCAGTCATGTCCATGGACTGCGGCATGACAGGCCTCCCTGTCCATCATCAACTCCTGGAGTTTATTCAAACTCATGTCACTGAATTGGTGATACCATCCAGCCATCTCAACCTCTGTTGTCCCCTTCTCGTCCCTCCTTCAATCTTTCCCAGCATCACAGTTTTTTCAAATGAGTCAGCTCTTTGCATCAGGTGGGCAAAGTATTGGCGTTTCAGCTTCAACATCCGTCCTTCCAATGAACACTCAGGACTGATCTCCTTTAGGATGGACTGATTGGATCTCCTTGTAGTCCAAGGGACTCTCAAGAGTCTTCTCCAACACCTCAGTTCAAAAGCATCAATTGTTTTGCCCTCAGCTCTCTTTATAGTCCAACTCTCACATCCATACATGACTACTGGAAAAACCATAGCCTTGCCTAGATAGACCTTTGTTGACAATGTGTCTGCTTTTTAATATGCTGTCTAGGATGGTCATAACTTTTCTTCCAAGGAGTAAGTGTCTTTTAATTTCATGTCTGCAATCACCATCTGCAGTGATTTTGGAGCCCCAAAAAATAAAGCCTGTCACTCTTTCTTTGCTTCCTCATCTATTTGCCATGAAGTGATGGGACCGGATGCCGTGTATTAGTTTCCTGAATGTTGAGCTACAAGCCAACTTTTTCGCTCTCCACTTTCACTTTCATCAAGAGGCTCTTTAGTTCTTCTTCCCTTTCTGCCATCAGGGTGGTGTCATCTGAATATCTGAGGTTATTGATATTTCTCCCGGCAATCTTGATTCGAGCTTGTGCTTCATCCAGCCCAGCATTTCTCATGATGTACTCTGCATATAAGTTAAATAAGCAGGGTGACAATTCACAGCCTTGATGTATTCCTTTTCCTGTTTGGAGCCAATCTGTTTTTCCATGTCCAGCTATAACTGTTACTCCCTGACTTGCATACAGATTTCTCAAGAGGCAGGTCAGGTGGGCTGGTATTCCCTTCTCTTTCAGAATTTTCCACAGTTTCTTTTGATCCACACAGTCAAAGGCTTTGGCATAGTCAATAAAGCAGACATAGATGTGATTCTGTAACTCTCTTGCTTTATCGATGATCCAATGGATGTTGGCAATTTGATCTCTGGTTCCTCTGCTTGAACATCTGGAAGTTCACAGTTCATGTACTATTGAAGCCTGGCTTTGAGAATTTTGAGCATTACTTTACTAGCTTGTGAGATGAGTGCAATTGTGTGGTAGTTTGAGCATTCTTTGGCATTGCCTTTCCTTGGGATTGGAATGAAAACTGACCTTTTCCAGTCCTGTGGCCACTGCTGAGTTTTCCAAATTGGCTGGCATATTGAGTGCAGCACTTTGACAGCATCATCTTTTAGGATTTGATATAGCTCAACTGGAATTCCATCACCTCCACTAGCTTTGTTCTCAGTGATGCTTCCTAAGGCCCACTTGACTTCACATTCCAGGATGTCTGGCTCTAGGTGAGTGATCATACCATGGTGATCATCTGCATCGTGAAGATCTATTTTGTACAGTTGTTCTGTATATTCTTGCCACCTTTTCTTAATATCTTCTGCTTCTGTTAGGTCCATACCATTTCTGTCCTTTATCGACCCCATCTTTACATGAAATGTTCCCTTGGTATCTCCAATTTTCTTGAAGAGATCTCTAGTCTTTCCCATTCTGTTGTTTTCCTCTATTTGTTTGTACTGATCCCTGAGGAAGGCTTTCTTATCTCTCCTTGCTACTCTTTGGGACTCTGCATTCAGATGCTTATATCTTTCCTTTTCTCCTTTGCTTTTGGTTTCCCTTCTTTTCACAGCTATTTGTAAGGCCTCCTCAGACAGCCATTTTTCTTTTTTGCATTTATTTTCCATGGGGATGGTCTTGATCCCTGTCTCCTGTACAGTGTCACAAACCTCCATCCGTAGTTCATCAGGCACTCTGTCTATCAGATCTAGGCCCTTAAACCTATTTCTCACTTTCATTGTATAATCGTTGGGGATTTGATTTAGGTCATACCTGAATGGTCTAGTGGTTTTCCCCACTTTCTTCAAATTTAAGTCTGTATTTGGCAATAAGGAGTTCATGATCTGAGCCACAGTCAGCTCCCGGTCTTGTTTTTACTGACTGTATAGAGCTTCTCCATCTTTGGCTGGAAAGAATATAGTCAATCTGATTTCGGTGTTGACCATCTGGTGATGTCCATGTGTAGAGTCTTCTTTTGTGTTTTTGGAAGAGGGTGTTTTCTATGACCTGTGCTTTCTCTTGGCAAAACTCTATTAGCCTTTGCCCTGCTTCATTCTGTACTCCGAGGCCAAATTTGCCTGTTACTCCAGGTGTTTCTTGACTTCCTACTTTTGCATTCCAGTCCCCTATAATGAAGAGGACATCTTTTTGGGGTGTTAGTTCTAAAAGGTCTTGTAGGTCTTCATAGAACTGTTCGACTTCAGCTTCTTCAGTGTTACTGGTCGGAGCATAGACTTGGATTACTGTGATATTGAATGGTTTGCCTTGGAAATGAACAGAGATCATTCTGTCATTTTTGAGATTCCATCCAAGTACTGTATTTTGGACACTCTTGTTGACTATGATGGCTATTCCATTTCTTTTAAGGGATTCTTGCCCACAGTAGTAGCTACAATGGTCATCTGAGTTAAATTCACCCATTCCAAGGCATTTTAGTTCGCTGATTCCTAAAATGTGAACATTCACTCTTGCCGTCTCCTATTCGACCACATCCAATTTGCCTTGATTCATGGATGGTGACTGCAGCCATGAAATTAAAAGACGCTTACTCCTTGGAAGGAAAGTTATGACCAACCTAGATAGCATATTAAAAAGCAGAGACATTACTTTGCCAACAAAGGTCCTTCTAGTCAAGGCTATGGTTTTTCCTGTGGTCATGTATGGATGTGAGAGTTGGACTGTGAAGAAGGCTGAGCGCTGAAGAATTGATGCTTTTGAACTGTGGTGTTGGAGAAGACTCTTGAGAGTCCCTTGGACTGCAAGGAGATCCAACCAGTCCATTCTGAAGGAGATCAGCCCTGGGATTTCTTTAGAAGGACTGATGCTAAAGCTGAAACTCCAGTACTTTGGCCACCTCATGCGAAGAGTTGACTCATTGGAAAAGACTCTGATGCTGGGAGGGGTTGGGGGCAGGAGGAGAAGGGGACGCCAGAGGATGAGATGGCTGGATGGCATCACTGACTCGATGGACGTGAGTCTCAGTGAACTCCGGGAGTTGGTGATAGACAGGGAGGCCTGGCGTGCTGCGATTCATGGGGTCACAAAGAGACGAACACGACTGAGCAACTGATCTCTAATCTCTCTGATGGATGCAACATTCCAGGTTCCTATGTAATATTGCTCTTTACAGCACCGGACCTTGCTTCTATCACCAGTCACATCCACAACCGGGTGGTGTTTTTGCTTTGGCTCCATCCCTTCATTCCTTCTGGAGTTATTTATCCACTGATCTCCAATAGGAGATCACCTACTGACCTAGTGCATATAAGTCACCTTAAGGACATGAGGTATCACATTTTTTAAGGTATTGTTATAATAGAGGAGAACAAACCTGACTTCTCACTGGGTCTATTCCTTCAGCTGTAACCATTGTGTTCTGTTGCCTGCAGTTGGTAATGCCGGCTTCGCACCTCAAAGAATGTTGCCAATAGCCTCAAGTACACATAATTATCCTTTCTCAAGTTCTGCCTCCCAGGCTTAACCTTCAAACCAATAACTCTTTTCATTCAAATAAAGATAAAAAATTTTTGCAGAACAGGAAATAGCATTTGTTTTGTGTAGGTTTACTGGAATATCATGATCAGAACTACATGGACAGCTACAAGAACAAAAAATCACCATGTCCCTTCCAAGGTCTGGCCCAGTACCAAGGAGTGTCCAACAATCAGCCAAACTCCCTCCCTTTTCAGTGTAATAGGAGCCTGATTTCTACCTTGGGTAAGATAGTTTGGGAGGTCATTTGTCTGCCATCTTTTTGGTCTGCTGGCTTTTCAAATGAAGTGGTTATTCTTGCCTCAACACATCTCTCAATGTATTGGCCTATTGTACACTGAGCAGTACAAGCTCAGGCTCAGTAACACAGTGAAGGAGACAAGTAAATACATGTATTCAACTTATAATATCACTAAATAATGGGAAACGTTTTACTAAGAAGCCCTAGAATATGTAAAATTACTGAAATAATGCAATATATCTCTTTGTTGTTATTGTTCAGTCGCTCAGTCACATCCGACTCTTTGTGACCCCATGGACTGCAGCATGGGGTATACCCCCTGAAATATAGCTCTTCGCCTAGTGTAAATAGCTAATCATTAAAATACTAGTTTCTTAAAATATCTATAGACCATTTCTGTTCATGTTTTTCTTTTATAAAGTATGTAAAATCCTTTCTTTAGAAATAATCTTTTATCTTCAACAACACATCAGCCAACAATATTAAAACATTTAAGGATATATAAAGTATTTTTGTAAGTACCGTGATGAAATAGAAAAGGCACAGCTCTGATGCCAGATCACAAATAAAATCTTAGTTTACCAGTTTCTAGGTAGATTCCACACATGGTCTTGGGTAAATCACTGGCCTTTTCAAAGAAAGAAATGTCAACTTTTAGAAAATTAGGTAATGAGATCCACCATGAGAGACTGCTTGATTAGAGGATATGTAGGTAATGTTTCCAACACAATGAATGGTTAGTGTCCAGTGAATGGTGGCTATTATTATCATTTTTAAATTTCAATATAGATAAGCCTAAAGCTGAAGTAATTTAAGAAATTATCTAGTTTAGAGGTTCCCAGAACTAGTTTTGCCTCACTTACCTGTACGGAGCTTTGTAAAGCTAGAGATTTCAGGATCCCACCTCAAATTTATTAGATCAGAATCTCTGTAAGTGTTGTCCAAAAATCTATTCCCAATCCAAGATATTATGTTTATGAATGATACTTAAATAACTTCAGTCATTTGCTAATACCTCACAGCAGCAACAAAACTAGAACTGAAATTCTGTGTATGCCAGCTTGAGCTTTTCTGTTATACACTGTATCTCTACAGTCAGCTACAACATTATGGTGCCTTAGGAGTCCAATTAGTCTTCCTATTTTTTTTTTTAACATTTTGTGGTCTGATTCTATTTACAGTTGGTAAATCCCACTATCTTTTTTTCTAAATTCCAGATTATTCATGGCACACAATATGCAAGCATATATTTTGACCACTTTCTATATATTTTTCTTATTACTTTCTCAGCTTTGTTTATAGAGACAGAGCTAAATCAATAATTCAGATATATCAGCTTCAATAACAGCATGTTTAAAAAATACTTAACTTTAATATAAAGTTATACTTCTAAACAAGATAGAGTAACAAGAACCATGTTTCTCTTATCTAAAACAACTGCAAACCTGGGCAAGATATATAAAAATGACAGTTCTTAAGATACTGGACGTCAGGGGCTCTTAAACAAGGAAGTTTAGAACATGATACCCCAAAATATGTTCATTTGGCATATTGGCTATTTTAAGCTAAAGGTATCTGAAAAAACATCAGATGCAAGAAGAGCACTTTTATTCCTAAAGCAAGAGATAAAAATTCCAAGGAAAGATTCCTTACCTATATCAAGAGGAAAATAACATTCTCATCATTAAAGACTGGGAGTCAAGGCCAAGAGAAATCTATACAAACATACTTTGTTAAAATAACTCTAACTTTCTTTTAGCCTTCTCATACATGTTACTTACTTTTCCACAATTACTGCTTTGTTCAACCTATTACATAAGCACTTAAGCCTAACCAGTTGGGTCTTCATTTTCCCATGGAAGGCTCACAAGTGCATGTAAAAATAAAATTTGTGTGCTCTTCTCCTGTTGATCTATCATATTTCAACTTAATTCTCAGGCCTAGATCTCAAGAGGGCAGAGGAAAAGTTTTACCTCCCTTCACACTGAAGGGCAATGATCCTTGCCTAATTGAAAATAAAGAAGATAGTGCTTGCAATGCCCCAGCTGACATCCTAAAGAGAGTTTCCAGGCCAGAGTGTAGAGAGAGAGCTTCCCTGGTGGCTCAGATGGTAAAGAATCTGCCTGCAATGGGGGAGACCTGGGTTCAACCCCTGGGTTGGGAAGACCTCCTCCCCAGAGGAGGGCATGGGAACCCACTCCAGTATTCTTGCCTGGAGAATCCCATGGACAGAGGAGCATGATAGGCGTCCATGGGGTGGCAAAGAGTCTGACACAACTGTGCGACTAAGCACAAAGCACAAAGCGTAGAGAGAGGAGAGTTGGTAGAAGCTAAAAAAAAGCTCAAATCATACAAAATATCTTCTCTGACCACAATTTAATTAAATTAGAAATTAACAATGGAGGAATTTCTGGAAAATCTCCAAATATTTGGAAACTAACACTCTACTAAAGAATCCATGGGTCAAAGAAGAAACAAAATGTGAAATAAGAAAGTATTTTAAAATAAATGAAAACACAAATATCAAAATTTGTGTGATGTAGACACAGCAATACATGAGGGGAATGTACCAGTATATATGTTTTTTAAGTCTTCATTCTCCTTTTAAATGACAATTTCTTAAATGGAACAATTATTTAAAGCCACTAGCCTCTCATGTGTGTGCAATCATGTCTGACTCTTTGGAACCCCATGGATGGTAGCCCTCCATGCTCATCCACCCATGGAATTTTCCAGGCAAAAATACTAGAGGAGGTTGCCATTTCCTACTCCAAGGGATTTTTCTGACTCAGGGATCGAGCCCACATCTCCAGTGTCTCCTGCACTGGCAGGCAGATTTTTACCCAGATTCTTTACCGTGTGAAGCCCTGTGTAGGACTAAGATGCCTATATCAGAAAAAGAGAAAGGTGTCAGTTTCCAGCTATAGAAAAGAAAATCAAAATAAATCTAAAGTATTAGATAAAAGAAAAAATAAAGTGGAAATCAGTGAAATAGAAGTCAGTAGAATAGATAAATGAATTTCTGTAACCAAATTTATTTTAGAAGATTAGTAAAATCTACAAACTACTAATCATACTGACAGATGGGGAGACATAAATTATCAACAGCAGAAATAAGAGGGGTGACATCATTACTGATTTTACAGATATTAATCATATTTGCTATTTGCTAAGTCACTTCAGTCACATCTGACTCTTCGCGACCCCATGGACTGCAGCCTACCAGGCTCCTCCATCCGTGGGATTTTCCAGGCAAGAGTACTGGCGTGGGGTGCCATCACCTTCTCCGTATTAATCATAAGGGGACAACTTATGATTGTTAACAACTTTATATTAACATGTACATTTGTTAGACAAAATGGACAAATTCCTATAAAGACACAAATTATCAACTTAATTTAAAAATTGCCTGAATAGTCCCATACATGCTAAAGAAATCAAACTCAAAATAAAAATCTTCCCACAAAGAAGAATGGTAGGGAAAGATAACAAGTGGAATTAGGAAATTTGGGGAAATGATAGGTTAATTTTATTGTGGTGATGTTTTCAAAGATGAACACATGTCTAAAGACATCAAATTGTACATCAAATATTTACATATATGCAGTTTATTGAATGTTAAAGAAACTGAGAAAAAATATGATGTAAAAAACACTGACTGTATTCACTAAAGCTGTGATAGTTGGTAGACAATTTACTCAAGAGGATACCAAAAATTAACAAACAGAAACATGTAGCTCCAAACTTCAAAAGTGGTCAAAGAGAACCTTCAAGCAGAGAGTAAAAATGCTTCAAGTTTAATGACATGGTAGATCTTCTAGAGTGTTATTTTCCTTTTCTGGGTCAAATATGATTGTTTGAATTTCTGATTTTAAAAAATATGATATTCTTTAAAAATTCTGCTTATTATACTAATGGAGAAAGAAAACTATAATAATTATTACTGGAATGTGGACACTATTCATTTCTCCCAGTTTTTAACACTAATATCTGCTTCATTTTTTTTTTTCGGAGGCCTCTTACAAGAATAAAATAAAATAATGTGTCTGAAAAAAGGTTTTTCCTACAAAGGGTTTAAAGTTTCTAATACCTTGAGTAAGCCAGACCACAGGGTATAATAGAAAACATTGTATTCTTTCCTTGTCTGCCTGTAGATACCCATTCAAAGGTGATTGTTTGAACCTCCAGCACCCCCCACACATACTTCTGGTTTACACTAGAATCTTGGGAAAGTCTCATGATTTTTCTGATAAAGCTCACATAATTAAAAAGTCTTCTTCAGTCTCTCAAGCTGTTCTGGGACCTTAATGACTCAGTTCAGTTCAGTCGCTCAGTCGTGTCCGTCTCTTTGCATCCCATGAATCGCAGCATGCCAGGCCTCCCTGTCCATCACCAACTCCCGGAGTTCACCCAGACTCACGTCCATCGAGTCAGTGATGCCATCCAGCCATCTCACTTCTCCTCCTGCCCCCAATCCCTCCCAGCATCAGAGTCTTTTCCAATGAGTCAACTCTTTGCAGGAGGTGGCCAAAGTACTAGACTTTCAGCTTTAGCATCATTCCTTTCAAAGAAATCCCAGGGCTGATCTCCTTCAGAATGGACTGGTTGGATCTCCTTGCAGTCCAAGGGACTCTCAAGAGTCTTCTCCAACACCACAGTTCAAAGGCATCAATTCTTTGGCACTCAGCCTTCTTCACAGTCCGACTCTCACATCCATACATGACCACTGGAAAAACCATAGCCTTGACTAGACAGACCTCTGTTGGCAAAGTAATGTCTCTGCTTTTGAATATGCCATCTAGGTTGGTCATAACTTTCCTTCCAAGGAGTAAGCGTCTTTTAATTTCATGGCTGCAGTCACCATCTGCGATGATTTTGGAGCCCAAAAAAATAAAGTCTGACACTGTTTCCATAATGACTAGGTTCTGCTCAGAGTACTACCAACTCTGTATTAAATTTAGTGCTAAAGCATCTTCTCTGATTTATATTGACCACCTACAGTGGAGGAAGATAGAATGAATGTCTCCTTTCCTTTTTTCCCTCTTTGTGCTTCAAAACCTATTCCCTCCGCTTGCTACTATGAATGTATCATCTCTCTAGGATCTAAACAGGAGGTAAAATAGGAAAAAAGACAGGAGAGTTCCTATATAACAGGTACCAGTATCTCTGTATTGCCTTTTAAAGCAGACCCTTTCCCTTATGGGAGCACTCATGGGTTCTTGGGAGACCCTCAACACAGGAAAGCTTTTACTAACAGTTCTCAATGCAGGTACTCCTTGTGTAATTGTTTGTAATTCTTTTCTAAGCCCCTGGGCATCTGGATGTATACTACCAATATCTTTCAGCTGAGTAATCTTTGCCTCTTCAAGCAGTCCTCTTGAACAAGATCCAAAATGACCCTCTACCACCTCTTCTCTCCTGTAGCTCACAATCTGTCCCTGGGAAACTGCCTAAACTTTGTTGTCATTAAGAATACAATTACATGCTATATTTATTTCACCAGGCTTCCCTGGTGCCTCAGCTGGTAAAGAATCTACCCGCAATGTTGGAGACCTGGGTTCAATCCCTGGGTTGGGAAGATTCCTTGGAGAAGAGAAAGGCTACCCACTCCAGTATTCTGGCCTGGAGAATTTCATGGACTGTATAATCCATGGGGTTGCAAAGAGTTGGACACAACTGAGTGACTTTCACTTTATTTTCTAGGGCTGTGTAACAAAGTACCACAAACTAGGGGGATTAAAATCATAGAAATATATTGTCTCCCAATTCTGGAGACTAAAAGTCCAAAAGAAGGTGTTGACAAGGCCGTGATGACTCAGAAACCTGCAGGGGAAAATCACTATTGGCCTCGTGTACCTTTTAGTATTTGCCAGTAATCCTTGGCATTCCTTCGCTTATATAGATACATCACTCCAATCTCTGCCTCTGTCATCACATGGACATTATCTTCTTGTGTGTCTCTGTCTTTCCTCTTCTTAAAAGGACACTAGTCTTACTGAATTAGAATGGCAACCCACTCCAGTACCCTTGCCTGGAAAATCCCATGGATGGAGGAGTGTGGTAGACTACAGTCCATGGGGTCGCAAAGAGTCGGACACGACTGAGCGACTTCACTTTCACATAATTCAGTATTGCCTCATCTCAACTTGATTACATCTACCAAGACCTTATTTCCAAATTAGGTTACACTTATAGGTACTGGGGGTTGGAACTTCAACAAAGTTTTTAAAAGGGAAGAAATTCAACCCACAACACATACTAACAATTCCAGTGGTAGCCCTGAGCCTTAGTGCCACTAGATCTTCAAGTTGATGCTCACCTTGCCAATTTCTCAGACATGAGACAAGCACCAACCTCAGTGTCCCTTAAGCTCTCTGAATGACTTCTTTAGAGCTCCTGTTATTGCATTGAGGTGAGAGTCAAACACCCCCTTCCCATCCAACATCCACTTCCTTTAAATTCCTACATAGCATGGACCATGGGAAGAGGTAGCAGTCATTGTATTATGACCTCAGTCAAAGCTGAAGCCAAAATAGCTCAATATTTACACATACAATTATGGTAGTAGTTTAACAACATTTCTGTTAAAGCAGATGCATACCAAGCACATGCACATATGTCATCAGAAATTCATTCTCAGAGGTTTAAATAAAATCCTACCTCTTCCAAAATAAAAGTGTTTGCCTTCTTCTTGCCTCCTTAATGGGTGAAGCTAGATGATCTTTATGGAAAAGGTGTGTGGTATTGTTATTCAGTCACTAAGTCGTGTCTGACTCTTTGTGATCCCATGGACTACAGCATACCAGACTTCCCTGTCCTTCACGATCTCCTGAAGTCTGTTCAATTTTGCGTCCAATGAGTCAGTGATGCTAGCTAAACATCTCATACTCTGCTGTTCTCTTCTCCTTTTGCCTTCAACCTTTCCCAGCATCAGGGTTTTTGTGCATCCATAGGTAATAAATCCAAAAGCACAATAACTAAAATCAATCATGAATAAGACTGAAATTAGCTGTACCCTAAAAAGACATCCCTCCATAATATTTTTGTTAAATAAATAATAAAATTGGTACTTTGACATCTTTCACCTAATTGGCTTGTAGGTGAAATTCAGATGAGAATTAAAGTGGCTGAAAATAAGCATGAAAAAGCAAAAGTGAAAGAAGAAACTTAAAAGATGGGAATAATCGAGAAACTGAGTAACTGTTTTGAGAGTTATTGAATACATTTAAAATGATAAAAGGTAGAGTAAAAAGTGGTTTTATTTCACATGAGTCATGAAGAAGCTAACTTTTGTAGAATCTATTGTGAGAAAACGATTAGCTGCACATATAAAATATAACATTATATGACTGCATTTATAATCATTCTTGAAAGATGGAATGTACATGATCACATACTTATAACACACATGGCCACCCATTGCATAGCTCATGGCCCCATTGATCACAATTTTACTTACTAAGTACCAAGAGCTATATGAATTCTACTTGGGAGAGGATCAGATCAGATCAGATCAGTCGCTCAGTCGTGTCCTACTCTTTGCGACCCCATGAATCACAGCACGCCAGGCCTCCCTGTCCATCACCAATTCCTGGAGTTCACTGAGACTCAGGTCCATCGAGTCAGCGATGCCACCCAGCCATCTCATCCTCTATCGTCCCCTTCTCCTCCTGCCCCCAATCCCTCCCAGCATCAGAGTCTTTTTTCAATGAGTCAACTCTTCCCATGAGGTGGCCAAAGTACTGGAGTTTCAGCTTTAGCATCAT
This sequence comes from Bos indicus x Bos taurus, assembly GCF_003369695.1. Taxonomy (NCBI): domain Eukaryota; kingdom Metazoa; phylum Chordata; class Mammalia; order Artiodactyla; family Bovidae; genus Bos; species Bos indicus x Bos taurus. The sequence goes on from NC_040092.1 coordinate 53,339,491, forward strand.
TCCTTCCAAAGAAATCCCAGGGCTGATCTCCTTCAGAATGGACTGGTTGGATCTCCTTGCAGTCCAAGGAACTCTCAAGAGTCTTCTCCAACACCACAGTTCAAAAGCATCAATTCTTCGGCGCTCAGCCTTCCTCACAGTCCAACTCTCACATCCATACAAAGTACATACATACAAAGTAGGGAAAACCACTAGACCATTCAGATATGACCTAAATCAAATCCCTTATGATTATACAGTGGAAGTGAGAAATAGATTTAAGGGCCTAGAGCTGATAGATAGAGTGCCTGATGAACTATGGAATGAGGTTCGTGACATTGTACAGGAGACAGGGATCAAGACCATTCCCATAGAAAAGAAATGCAAAAAAGCAGAATGGCTGTCTGGGGAGGCCTTACAAATAGCTGTGAAAAGAAGAGAAGCAAAAAGCAAAGGAGAAAAGGAAAGATATAAACATCTGAATGCAGAGTTCCAAAGAATAGCAAGAAGAGATAAGAAAGCCTTCTTCAGAGATCAATGCAAAGAAATAGAGGAAAACAACAGAATGGGAGAGGATAATGATAGTTAATTCTTCTTTTCTAAGTTTCATCAAATAACATCTTTTTTTCTACCAATATATATTGATACATCCATTTGAGCTTTTAATCTAATTATGTATGTCCAAACTACATCATTGTGTCAAAAAAGCTGCTTTGTGCTATAACAATTTTAATCATGTATAGTAAACACCTCTCCCTCCTCTGACTGCCTGCATTTACACACAATTAATTTAAACTGCTTCCCTAGTATATGCTTTATTCAATTATACCAAATTACACTATTCTCTGTGTAGTACTTTTTGTAAGTCATGCCAGCATCAGTGACTTCCTATGACATGTAAGTGGTTAGAATTACAATATCTTCTTAGGGAAACTATGACATTCTCTCACTTCTTTATTTCACCACCCCAATCTCTAGCTCTTTGAGACCCTCCATTCTCCCACAGAATGATTCCAACAGATCTATTTAGTTCCCATTTTATGAATGAAAGTCATCAAACTGATCTCAGCTCCAGCTCATTATCCAAACTTTTGAATAAATGTTGAAAACACATGCTATGTTTGAGCAACAAATACTCCAAGCAAATTGGGGTTCACTTATGTGGAACTTAATGGAGAACCTTAGAAAATGTGGGAGGTAGAAACAATAGTTTTTCACTCCTTTCTGTTACATTCCACACAATTGCACTCATCTCACATGCTAGTAAAGTAATGCTCAAAATTCTCCAAGCCAGGCTTCAACAATACATGAACCATGAACATCCAGATGTTCAATCTGGTTTTAGGAAAGGCAGAGGAACCAGAGATCAAGTTGCCAGCATCCATTGGATTATCAAAAAAGCAAGAGAGTTTCAGAAACACATGTATTTCTGCTTTATTGACTATGCCAAAGCCTTTGACTGTGTGGATCACCACAAACTGGAAAATTCTGAAAGAGATGGGAATACCAGCCCACCTTACCTGCCTCCTGAGAAATCTGTATGTAGGTCAGGGAGCAACAGTTAGAACTGGACATGGAACAACAGACTGGTTCCAAATAGGGAAATAAGTATGTCAAGGTTGTATATTGTCACCCTGCTTATTTAACTTCTATGCAGAGTACATCATGAGAAATGCTGGGCTGGATGAAACACAAGCTGGAATCAAGATTGCCAGGAGAAATATCAATAACCTCAGATATGCAGATGACACCACCCTTATGGCAGAAAGGGAAGAAGAACTAAAGAGCCTCTTGATGAAATTGAAAGAGGAGAGTGAAAAAGTTGGCTTAAAGCTCAACATTCAGGAAACTAAGATCATGGCATCCAGTCCCATCACTTCATGGCAAATAGATGGGGAAGCAATGGAAACAGTAGCAGACTTTATTTTTTTGAGCTCCAAAATCACTGCAGTTGATGACTGCCACCATGAAGTTAAAAGATGCTTACTCCTTGGAAGAAAAATTATGACCAACCTAGACAGAATATTAAAAAGCAGAGGTTTTAGTTTTCCAACAAAGGTCTGTCTAGTCAAAGCTATGGTTTTTCCAGTAGACATGTATGGATGTGAGAGTTGGACTATAAAGAAAGCTGAGCGCCGAAGAATTGATGCTTTTGAACTGTGGTGCTGGAGAAGACTCTTGAGAGTCCCTTGGACTCCAAGGAGATCCAACCAATCTATCCTAAAGGAAATAAGTTCTGAATATTTATTGGAAGGACTGATGCTAAAGCTGAAACTCCAATACTTTGGCCACCTGATGTGAAGAACTGACACACTGGATAAGACCCTGATGCTGGAAAAGATTGAATGTGGGAGGAGAAGGGGACGACAGAGGATGAGATGGTTGGATGGCATCACTGACTCAATGGACATGAGTTTGAGTAAACTCCAGGAGTTGGTGATGGACAGGGAGGCCTGGTGTGCTGCATTCCATGGGGTCGCAGAGAGTCGGACACAACTGAGAAACTGAACTGAACTGAACCATTATTTTCTCCCTCTTCTTGCCTGCCCTCCTTTCATTCTCCAGTTCTCTAGCACTAACATGATGGTCAATGTGAAAATGGCCTAAATTCATTTACAAGAAGGCATTATATGTCTAATAACTTATGCCTTAGGAATAATTATATTTCCAAATACAAAGGGAAAAAACTCTTTAAAAACCTGGACCAGTACAAAAATAAATGAGTTGCAGAACTGGAAGAAACATTCATCTTTCCTCAGATATCATTTTATTCAACAGATATTTTGAGGGCCAATATATATTTTCATGATGATAGCATCCTTTTATATTACCCCAATCTATTCTATCCCAGTATTAGTTAACATTTGTCTATTTCTCTCTGACCTGTGAACTTCCTTCAGGCCAGAATAATAGCTTATTTAGTATTGACGTGATAAATGTCTGAGAATTCAGTTCTATCCAGTTCCTCACTTTACAGTTAAGGGAAAGAATATACTGGAATGTTCGGGGACTTCCCCAGTATCATACATATGGTCAGTGGAAAACAAGTGAAAACCACTAACATTTTAGGCACTGGTATAGAAAAATACCAATGATGCAAACCTAGAATAACCTGGGAGGAAGATGGCAAAGGAAGTGAATACTGTATAGAAAATGGCTGGAGTATTAGGGGATTTTGGACCTTCAGTATAAAGGATTTCAGGGGCCTATAAATTCTATTTTTCAAAGTCTTGAAGGTATTTAATATGACAAATGAATATACTTTTGTGTCTATCTTCAGAGACAGTAATAAAACCAAGGTTTGGAGAAGTGAAAGGAAATCAGATAACTATCAGTTTAGGTATAACTGATTTATTGAATCAGCTGGACTCAGTAGGATGCAAATAGAAAGAAAGCAGGAAGAGAAGGAAGGAAGGGTGAAAAGGAGGGAAGAAGAAAACAGTCCCTCTGCCCATTCAAACATGCTCAGGGGGTCCCTCTGTCCCCAGCACTAAGGGCATCCAGGGCCAGCCTCTTAGCCCCATCTAGTCACAAGAACAGTCTCATCTCAATAATTTTAAAAGCCTCATCCAATAATGTAAAAATTCTGAACCTCATCCTCTTGGAAGCTCTCTCTTCCCTCCCTTCCCCGTATCTGGGCTGGAAATCAGAAGTGCATGAATGACTGACCACCTCTCTCTTCCCAGTTCGCCCTCTTCTCTTGATTCATTTGATGGCTCCAGGATCAGATGCAGAGAGTGAACAAAGTTGTGTGAGGTTGCGGGAGTTACTGTGGTCAATTGTCTCGTTGGTGTTTGTGTAGACTCCTTGTAGATCTTCAACTGAGGATCCTCGTCTGCAGTTCACTCACCATGAGCAAGGCTGTTTCTCCAACTGGCAGTTTAAGACTAATCTGGACCTCTGGTGGTCACCTCTGCTGAGGTCTTCTTGCCCCTTTAGTCAGTCCTTGTGGGTAGGATACCTTTCAAACTGACCTAAGTCAGTTCCCTTCAAGCCTACATGTTGGTGCAGACACAGCTGGAGCAAATATAGCTCATCCCCAAAGATTTGCTTCCATCTGCCACCAGGAAGGGGCAGGTCCAGTCACAGCCTCTCACTGTTAGACTGAAATCTAGCAGAACCCTAAGGGACCTTCTCAGGACAGACCCCTCCCCTTCATATCCTCTGCCTGTCTCCTGTTTGTAGAAAAGCTGCAGTTGCTCAGGCCTCCCTTGAGTCACAAAAGCCTGGCTCAAGAATTAATGACTAAAGGATGTGAACATGTAGTGATAAATGAAGCAGTTGGGCAAGGAGAATAGGTAACAATTTACACAGTACATTATCCATATGGCGGTCACAGAATCTTTAGCTTGTCACTGAAATAAACAGATAGCAGTACCTGATGCACACTTCCTGAATTGATTTACAGATACTAAAATCCCCATGGATGGAAAAACTTAACTACGTGATGACCAGGAGACCTATTGGAGCCTGAGGGTTGGTAATATTAATCTCTTTGACACCATGCTGTTACATCACCATCAACCAATCAGCATTGTGCATGAACTGATCACATACCCTGGGATGCCCCTCCTTCACCTGGCCTTTAAAAAATGTTTTGCTCAAGTCAACTGGGGAGTTCAGGCCTTTCGAGCACCAGTGGTCAGGACTCCTTGCTTGGTGCCCTGCAGTAAACACTGCACTCTCCTTCAGCACAACCCAGTGTCAGTAGATTGGTATTACTGGAAGAGGTAAACCTGGTTCAGTAACAAGACTGGTTACAAACAACTTGAGTAACACGTCTTTAAATATCAAGAGCTTGACCAACACACATCAACTAGGAAAACCTCTTTGCTCATTGAAACCTGATCCCTTCCCTAAAGCCTTCTCACTTAGAGTGGGGAGGAAAATAATTAATTCTTCTTGCCCCATTCCAGCAACACATAGAAGATATCGCCAAAGAAATATCTTCCCTAAAGCCTTTTTAACCTCCATCTTTCATTTAGGGCTGTAGGTGGGTATAATAGTCCATACAGGCAGACCCAGGTTAGGATCTAGCTCCTTTGCTAGACTCTACAAGTCTAACTCCTTGATTGAGAATGTTTTCTAAATTATTCATTGGACTTCACAGGTGGTGCTGGTGGTAAAGAATCCGCCTGCTGATGCAGGAGACATAGAGATGCATGTGCAAGACCTGGCTCAGGAAGATTCCCTGGAGGATGGCATGACAACCCACTCCAGTATTCCTGCCTGGAGAACACTATGGACAAAGGAGCCTGGTGGGCTACAGTCCACAGGGTCACAGAGAGTCAGACATGACTGAAGTGACTTAGCATGTCTCCAATTTGAGCCTTTGGAGAAAAGACCACTGAATATCCTGTTGCTTACATACATTTTTTAAATAATTAGAATCATACAGAAAATGTAATTGTCAGCCTTGTGAATACCAAAGGAGTTCAAACAAAGGCTAGATCTCAGTTTGAGACAGTCATTGCATAGCAAAGTTTGTAGCTCGGATTGGGAAGTCAATCATCTCAAAGGTATTTTTTAGCTCTTAAGACTTGATGGTCTTAAGACCATTGCTTCTGTAGAAAATGTGTAGAGAGGTTTCCCTAGTTCTCAAGGACAAACAGAGGAAAGAACTTCAACAGAAAACTAGAATATGATGCAACTCAGTAAACATCTACACATGTCCTACTTGGCTATCATTTATTTGATCTCTTCTCATTTTGTTTGAATTGGCATGTCATGATAGAACCAAGCTTGTTATTTCAACTTTAACATAAGATCCCTAGAGGGATAAAAGGAGAGTTCTGGGTTCAGATACACCGGGGATTCAGATAATCAAAAGAAGTTTAAAAATAAAATAGTAACAACATAGGAATAGTTATGTGGAGACAGTCAACATCACTCTATTTAGAAATAATTACTAATAATTACAATAATAACAATTAATGTAATTTTGTTCTTCTTTCCTTCAGGTTCCTTCATTTTAATTGCACTCTGGTATTTTAGTGCCTAGGTCAGATATTATCTGGCACAGTTAGGGTCCTCCTTGCCTCTTACAAAGTTATTTTGGTTTAATTTTTGTTCAGTAACTGAAAGAAATATTTAAACTCTAGAGTAGCTTTTTTTCTAATCCTCTTACTCTGGAGTTCATCAACACACACACTTTTTGTTTTGTTTTGCTGTTTCTGAGAAAGCCTGGATGTGGGATTCATTACTTCTCTAAGTGGTCTTAAGGAATTCAGATACACACACACAAACACACAAAAATATATAAGCAATGCGGATCTAATATTTTCCTAAGTAAGATGGGTGAAAAGGTTAACACTTCATACTCCATAACCAACAACTTAAACTCCTCAGATTGTTTTGCCTCTACTATCCTCTTCAGCTAAACCTCCACGAAAGTTTTTTTTTTCTTCTTCTTTTGACCTCTCCCTTCCCTCCTGCAGTATGAGACTCTGCACTCTTTCTCCTCTCTCCCAGATTTCCCTCAGAAACTTCCAATTCTTCTCTTCTTTATATGCAGAGTAAATCCTCTCTACCTTAGTACCTACTGTGCATTTTGCACATGTGAACACATCCGGGAGATGTTGAGCCAATAAAACTTCCTTATGACAGGTTCTGCCTTCCTGCAAATACAATATTAACTCCCACTTTTGATTACCAGAACATGCTCCCATGGCTTGCCCTCTGTCTTCCCTAGAGGTTCATCCAGATATTCTAGCAAAGGAGAATCCCTATGTTTCAATATGACAGCTGAGTGAAAGAATGCACATTTTCTTCCTGAATTGCTTCTCTGTCCTGTCAACTAAAGCTTATTGGAAAATCCCTGGTAGTCACAGCATAAAATTCAATCAGATGACATGAATATATGACAAAGCAGGCTCTTAGTTATGGAAAGTGAAAAAGATGGTGTCACTGCTGTCCTGAGCCCTGGGCCTTGAAAGGTCATCAGTCCCCACACCCCAAAGTCTTTGCCAACGGGACATGCTTCCTTTCCAGGACCCACATTTCTCATGGCCCTGGGTATTACATTCCACGAGTTTTATTTCCAACCATGCATCTACAAACTTGTTTAGATGAAAAGAATGACAACATGATCCAGATAATTATACCATGAATTTATAGGGCACTTTTCTCAGGAACTCAGAATTCTTCTCAAAGATCTAAGACTCCTCATCATTTCACTTCCCTAAATATCATAATCTTAAAAGTAATGATTAGACTCATCAATGCAGACTATTTCAAGAGTTTAAGGACATCTTTAACAGTTAGCCCTAAATAGAGAGAACTAGCATATTCCAGGAGTGATGAAATAGGAAGCTGGTGGCAAGTTATGGTGCCTGCAGTGGTTTTAAAGGAGATTACCTTCTGCTTGAGTAAGGTATTAAGACACGCATCAGGGATCGTTAGGGAAGGTGTTCAGTAAGTGTCGGCCCCAAATAATTACAGACCACAGTTTCTTTTAAGACATGCTCCCTACTTTCTGCATGGTGGTAACTGCCTCATACCACCTGCTCTGTCACACTGCCTGCCGGGAGTGTAAGGGACAAGACTGGCTCACCTGAGGTTAATGATTACCCTGTGGCTTCTATGACAGTGTACACGTTCTAAAGTTTTCCTGCTGGATTATCACCCGGCAACTTCCAGAGAAGTGCACAACATGTCCAAATTACTGGCAGACTCCTCCACTGATGTGTGTGTATGTGTGCGAGTGGATGTCTAATCAACAGAGTTGTTGTAGTACTTTAGAACTAAGTTGCAAAAGGAAGAACCAAAGGTGAAAAAATGAGTCAAAATCATCTCTCCCAAGGTATACTGCTGAACCAGAGAAGGGATTTCCTTTGAGGGGAGCAAAACTATGTTCATAAGGGCTACCTGCATAGACAGATATTCTGCCCAATTGCTTTGAATTGATGTTTTGCAATGTGCAAATAGGTATGAACACACACAAAAACACACAGCAAGAACTTTCATCTACATTCCTTAAATACCACTTTGACTGGGAAAGCTTAGGTCTTAACATGGTTAGAAGACCATAATTTGGGCCCAGCAAGGCTGCTTTTTATGTTGAGAAAATGAAAGCCTTTTGAAGATTAATAGGACTGTGGGTCTCCATTCATTCTGCAAGGGCACAGCCATACTGATTCCTGCAATATAGCAATTTAAAGAGAGCAAGTATCAGCCCTCACCTAAGAGAAATGAATCATGAAGCGATCTTCCCTAGATTGCCCCCATTCCCTCAGTCTCTCCCAGCCGCCCTCTCCCCTCAACCTCTGTTTGCTGGGTCAACTTCCCCTTCCCTCCAGGTACTTCTGAGAAAATTTCACTCACACTAGACAGCTCAGTAAATATAAAAATACATGAAGGGGTCAGACACCTTGCCCAACAAATTAGCAAGTTTGATTCAGCACATTCGAATTTCCTGAAATCATATTTGGAGTGTTCTGGGAAGTTTTCTTCCTTAAGCCAGTGAGTGAAGTTGCTCAGCCGTGTGCGACTCTTTGCAGTCTCATGGACTGCAGCTTGCCAGGCTCCTCTGTCCACGGAATTTTTCCAGGCAAGAGTACTGGAGTGGGTAGCCTATCCCTTCTGCCAGGGAACTTCCCGACCTGGGGATTGAACCTGGGTCTCCCACATAGAAGGCAGACGCTTTACCCACGGAGCCACCAGGGAAGCCCTCCTTAAGCAAAGGTGATGCCAAAAAAGGGACGTTCCCCCCAAAATGCATTCATCCCATGGTTCAGATGCATCCACAGGAAAACACAACTGCCCTGCTGCCGTCCCCTGCCTAGGTCCCTAATGAGGCTCTGCTACTCTTCAGGTCCTAGAAGTGGCTCTTTTTTTTTTTTTTTACTACCTCTTGGGCTTGCAGCTGTGTGGCCTTTGGTTTGGGATTATTTTTAAAAAGCCATGTCTAAAGGCAATTCATCTAATCAGAGAGTTATACCCTGACTTCCTCTTTTATCATTTTCCAGTCAGACTCGGGCTACAGGTGAAATCCTGCAGTTTCTTTGTTTAACATTAAAAATAATTTCATTTTCCAGCCAGAAGCTGGTCTTACTGATCATGTTGCTGCTTAGAAGCCTGGAGAATCAAGGCTTTCACCTCACTTTTAGTAGTGAAAGATGGCAGATAATCCTAATTAAGAAAGAAACACAGGTGGGGAGAAAGACTGCAATACAGAAGAAGAAGAATAACAACTCTACTGTAGGAGCCATTTTCATAATCCAAAAGAGAAAGGGAAATTGTCAAGGCAGCAGGAATTGCTTTCAAGAGCTGGCTCCACTCTAAGACTAAAGCAGAGATGCGGCTAAATTTACTCAGATCACTTCCTTCTTCAGCTCAACTGAGGATTTCCATTTAATCTAGTACTGCCAAACCTCCAGTTCAGTAGAGAATGCCACAACTTCTGAAGGGGAAAATGATTTGTATTCTAGAAGCAAAAATGATATATTTTACTATGGCATTAAGTAAATTTGCATTCAGAAGATCTGAAATATTTTTTTCCCTAGCCATTATTTCAAATCATCAGTTAAAAATACTCAGTTTGAGGACTCAGAGGTGAAGTAAGAATGTCAACGCCTGTGGTACTGTGACCTGCTGTGGTTGACGGCCAGCCTCCTGACTTGGGTGTCTAAAGTCGTTGCTAAACCATTGAGCACTTGTTCATTACAGCCCAGGGGAGTGGTAATGAACACCACCAAGGGCAGCATATCGTAAATGCTGAATCTGAACGCAACACAAAAAACATCCAAGAATGGCAACATATCAGTAGCTTTTGGATACATGGCTCCCATAACAGAAAATAGATTTCCTATATACACACAATAAAGAATAGGAAGTAAAATTATTTCCAGAATGTTATAGAGAAAAGGCATGGGCTTTAGAATCAGACAAACCTAACTCCATGTAAACACATAGAAATAATACTGCCGACTTCATACTGTTCACAATTGGAATAGTTTCTAACTGGTATCACCAACTCAATAATGCAATTGTGGAAAACTCTGGGCCAAAAAGTATTGAATACCAAGCATCTCTCATTCAGCATTGCAAATTTATAGAAACATTCTTTAAAATTCAGAATTTCAGACTCTCACAGAGTCTAAAGGACTTACCCAGAGCAGTGACAGAGATCCAACTATTGGAGAGATAAATTCAGGTTCTGTTGTATCTAGAAAAGGATAAATAAATAATCTCAATTGATTTCCTATTGCATATGAGATATTTTATATACAGCTCATTTTTTTCTTAGGGCACTGAAAGCATTATCTCCATTTTACAAAGGAAAATAATTGAAACTAGAATAATAGTAGTAATGTCCATGATGACTGATTTTATTAACATTATAGTTCATACTTGGAGGGACAATTTGTCAGTTACTATACTAACTGCTTTAAATGTATAACCTCATATAAACCTCTCCAGAAAATGCAGGAATATATTTGTATCCCCCTTACAGATGAAGAAATTGAGGCTTGCAGAGTTAGAGTCGGGCTTCCCTGGTGGCTCAAATAGTAAAGAATCTGCCTGCAATGTGGGAGACCCAGGTTCAACCCCTGGGTTGGGAAGATCCCCAGGAGAAGGGAATGGCTACCCACTTCACTAATTTTGTCTGGAGAATTCCATGGACAGAAGAACTTGGTGGACTGCAGTCCAATGCACAAGTCAGAGTAAGGTGCCCAGATCACACAGCAAAACAATCAGACCAGGATTAAAACTCCGTAACGTCATCTAGGCCACAATCACCTAGGGAGACAGACATGATTACTTTACTTGCTATAAGTCTTTGCATTTTGTAAGTTACTGGTTATGTGACATACAGTAGGCCTCTCTAAATTACTGCTAACAATAATTAAAATAATTACAGTAATTAAAAGTATAGTCACTAGGAAAATAAAGGTAATATTTAGAGCACACAGTTTGGAGAGGTCTACCTACATTAGATGAACAAATAAGAAGCTTTGTGTATACAGCTTCCCTAAACTGCTTACCAAGAAATCTCATGATGATATAAAAATTAATTTGAGCACCAATAAATACATTCTTGTATTGATTTCTCTTCATCACTTAACATGTATTTGATTTAAAGCATAATTAATGAATGACCTAAAAGGGTTTTGTTGTTGTTGTTGCTATTTTTAAAGACAGGAACTCTTAAACATTTTGTTTCAGTCAAGGACACATTTCTTGATTATAATTACCCTAGAAAAATTATGTGTGTGTTAGTTGCTCAGTTACATCTGACTCTTTGTGACCCCATGGACTGTAATGCTCTAGGCTCCTCTGTCCATGCAAATTTCCAGGCAAGAATACTGGAGTGGGTTGTCATTCGCTTCTCCAGGGGATCTTCCAACCTAGGGATTGAATCTGGGTCTCCCGCATTGCAGGCAGATTCTTTACCATCTGAGCCACCAGAAAAATTATGAAAGATCTTAAAACATACACATTTATAAACTAAAAATTCTGTGAAAAAGCTTAGAAATATTCTCATATTTTCCTAAAGCACTTGTAGGATTGCAAAGTATTCTTCCCAAGTATATTTTCAAAGCTAGGTTTTGGAGCCTCAGTGTTGTACTTCCCGACTGTGTGAAGGGTCAGGAGCCTTATCCTATGAGTGAGCACCTCTGCTTCCCAGCATCCCTCACAGTTAGTTGGCCATGTGATTGACAGCACACAATGCAATATGGGAAGAAGTGATGTAAGACCAGGCTCCTAAACTATTCCAAGTAACTTTTTGAACTCACTTTCCTGAGTCTGTGCATCTGGAAATGAAAGTCTCAAGATATGGTGAAGTTGCACAACAGAAGGACTCTAATACCTCAGTAGCCTCTTGGAACAAAGCTACCCAACTAAGAAACTCTGATGAGTATTTGTGGGTGAAAATTAGCCTTGACTGGGTAAATTCAAAGAGAATTGTTTTAATAGCAGCCAGCCTTTTTTACGGTGACCCTGAATCTGGAAAATTAGGATTTTACTACCAACTTCATAAATTTCCCATGGGGATAAAATTAAATAATAAACTTAGGTGTATAGCAGTTATCCCCCCTTCTTTACATTGTTTGAATCTGCATACTGTAAGCTTTTGTGTGTCTGTATGTGTGTATTAGCTAATACAGAAAGTTAAATGTTCTCTATGACATAAAGAAACATACATATATACCTAAATATACAAACACACATCTCATCCAGTCCATACATTCTTCCACTGCTAAAATATGAAAAAGAGACACTCGTTACAATGCCATTTGGTGGTCATCAGATACAGAAAAAGAAGGCAGTAAAACATGAATTTCAGAAGAAATTTTGGTATTCATGCTAGACTCCCACCAGTACTTTTCCTCTTGAAGCAACATAATTAAAGACTCTGATTCATATAGAATTACAAAATTCATGTGATCATGAATCAATTCCACATGTGATTCATATAGTCACAGAATGACAAGCCCACAGAGTGAACTTAAAGAACCCCTCCATACTGAAGCCCCAAGCTAGAGTTTGGGCCTATATACCAAAAAGAAGGCCCAAGAGAGAAAGCTGTTTCAACTATAAAAAAGAAGAAAGTCCTACCATTTGTGACAGCAAGAATGAACTATGAAGGCATTATTCTAAGTTGAAGAAGTCAGGGAAAGACAAATACTATATAATCTTACTTACATGTGGGATCTTAAAAAAACAAATGCACAGGAATAGAAGTCAGATTGGTGGTTGCCAAAGTCAGAAAGTGGGGAGTGAGAAAAATGTATAAAGGTGATCAATGGGTACAATCTGTAAGTTATAATTTACAAAAAGAATAGGTTCTGAGGATTTCATGTACAGCATGATGACTACAGTTAACAATACTATATTATATATTCAAAAGATGCTAAGAGACTAGTTTTTTTTTTTAATTGTAACTTATATGAGGTGATGGATATATTAACTAACTTTATTTTGGTATCATTTGCAATATATACATATGTAAAATTACTGCATTGTACACCTCAAACTAAGCATGTTATATGTTAATTATACTCCAGAAAGAACAATTAGTGGACTGGTTTGCTGTGGAGAAAGGCCTCATCCACCCCTCACTCAATCCTAATGAAGAGCTTCAAGAGAGGGGACCGTGATGTTGGGGGGAAGCAGTGGTTTGGAGTTTGACTCCCACCTGAAAATTCCAAAAAGCAGAGTGGGGTTAGAAAGCTCTTCCAGGAGGAGGAGGAGGGAATGAAAGAGCAGATTTCAGTGGCCTGCGTTCCCACACGAGGTTGACACAAAGCATGCTGACGTCTTTTCCATCAGGAGATGAAGGGCCACAGCGTCACATACAATGTGACAGCATCTCTCGAGTCAGAGTGTATCATGTACATCAAGAGGAATGTAAGTGAGAGCTCCTCAGTCTTGAGAGCTCCCAGAAGACTCACAACTTTATGACCAAGAAACAGCACCTTTTAATTCCAGTCAGGTCCTAAGAGTCTGAGATCAAGTCTTGTATGAACCAAGTCAAGTAAGATATCCAGCCCACATATCTGCTCCTCTACAGTTCAAGAGGATCAGGAATCACATTTCCTAAGCTGATGGGAGGAGAACTGGTGCAAAAAGAACAAGCTGACACACATTCTTCCCCAACTGTAAGCTGTCCACAACTGGTCTTAGCTAAAAAGCTCTAACTTGAATGGAGCTGAAGCTTTGTCTGTAACGCAGAACTAAAATTCAAGAGATGTCTAAAATGCAAAATTGACATCTTTTGATGCCACATTTTATAAAGGTTGCGAGGGCAAGAGACTTTTGAGAATCATACATGGGTTCTGTTTTGCGTAACTCTCTCCAGTTGTATTCGATGACCCTACGACTTTGTATTTCCTAAGATTAATTAGGTAATGAAGTTTCCATCTTGAGCAGAGGAAAATCTAGCCCCGTAGACAAAAGGTTTAAGAGACTATGGAGAACAAAATAATTACACCACTTCCCATCAGATCAGATCAGTCGCTCAGTCATGTCCTACTCTTTGCGACCCCATGAATTGCAGCACGCCAGGCCTCCCTGTCCATCACCAACTCCCGGAGTTCAATCAGACTCACGTGCATCGAGTCAGTGATGCCATCCAGCCGTCTCATCCTCTGTCGTCCCTTTTCTCCTCCTGCCCCCAATCCCTCCCAGCATCAGAGTCTTTTCCAATGAGTCAACTCTTCCCATGAGGTGGCCAAAGTACTGGAGTTTCAGCTTTAGCATCAGTCCTTCCAAAAAAATCCCAGGGCTGATCTCCTTCAGAATGGACTGGTTGGATCTCCTTGCAGTCCAAGGGACTCTCAAGAGTCTTCTCCAACACCACAGTTCAAAAGCATCAATTAATCGGCGCTCAGCCTTCTTCACAGTCCAACTCTCACATCCATACATGACCACTGGAAAAACCATAGCCTTGACTAGACAGACCTTTGTTGGCTAAGTAATGTCTCTGCTTTTGAATATGCTATCTAGGTTGGTCATAACTTTCCTTCCAAGGAGTAAGCATCTCTTAATTTCATGGCTGCAGTCACCATCTGTAGTGATTTTGGAGCCCAGAAAAATAAAGTCTGACACTGTTTCCACTGTTTCCCCTCATATTTCCCATGAAGTGGTGGGACCGGATGCCATGATCTTCGTTTTCTGAATGTTGAGCTTTAAGCCAACTTTTTCACTCTCCACTTTCACTTTCATCAAGAGGCTTTTGAGTTCCTCTTCACATTCTGCCATAAGGGTGGTGTCATCTGCATATCTGAGGTTATTGATATTTCCCCCGGCAATCTTGATTCCAGCTTGTGTTTCTTCCAGTCCAGCGTTTCTCATGATGCACTCTGCATATAAGTTAAATAAACAGGGTGACAATATACAGCCTTGACAAACTCCTTTTCCTATTTGGAACCAGTCTGTTGTTCCATGTCCAGTTCGAACTGTTGCTTCCTGACCTGCATACAAATTTCTTAAGAGGCAGATCAGGTGTTCTGGTATTCCCATCTCTTTCAGAATTTTCCACAGTTTATTGTGATCCACACAGTCAAAGGCTTTGGCATAGTCAGTAAAGCAGAAATAGATGTTTTTCTGGAATTCTCTTGCTTTTTCCATGATCCAGCAGATGTTGGCAATTTGATCTCTGGTTCCTCTGCCTTTTCTAAAACCAGCTTGAACATCAGGAAGTTTATGGTTCACATATTGCTGAAGCCTGGCTTGGAGAATTTTGAGCATTACTTTACTAGCGTGTGAGATGAGTGCAATTGTGCGGTAGTTTGAGCATTCTTTGGCATTGCCTTTCTTTGGGATTGGAATGAAAACTGACCTTTTCCAGTCCTGTGGCCACTGCTGAGTTTTCCAAATTGGCTGGCATATTGAGTGCAGCACTTTCACAGCATCATCTTTCAGGATTTGGAATAGCTCAACTGGAATTCTATCACCTCCACTAGCTTTGTTCATAGTGATGCTTTCTAAGGCCCACTTGACTTTACATTCCAGGATGTCTGGCTCTAGGTCAGTGATCACACCATCGTGATTATCTGGGTCGTGAAGATCTTTTTGTACAGTTCTTCTGTGTATTCTTGCCATCTCTTCTTAATAGCTTCTGCTTCTGTTAGGTCCATACCATTTCTGTCCTTTATCGAGCTCATCTTTGCATGAAGTGTTCCTTTGGTATCTCTGATTTTCTTGAAAAGATCCCTAGTCTTTCCCATTCTGTTGTTTTCCTCTATTTCTTTGCATTGATTGCTGAAGAAGGCTTTCTTATCTCTTCTTGCTATTCTTTGGAACTCTGCATTCAGATGCTTATATCTTTCCTTTTCTCCTTTGCTTTTCACTTCTCTTCTTTTCACAGCTATTTGTAAGGCCTCCCCAGACAGCCATTTTGCTTTTTTGCATTTCTTTTCCATGGGGATGGTCTTGATCCCTGTCTCCTGTACAATGTCAAGAACCTCATTCCATAGTTCATCAGGCACTCTATCAGATCTAGTCCCTGAAATCTATTTCTCACTTCCACTGTGTAATCATAAGGGATTTGATTTAGTTCATACCTGAATGGTCTAGTGGTTTTCCCTACTTTCTTAAATTTAAGTCTGAATTTGGCAATAAGGAGTTCATGGTCTAAGCCACAGTCAGCTCCTGGTCTTGTTTTTGCTGGCTGTATAGAACTTCTCCATCTTTGGCTGCAAAGAATATAATCAACCTGAAATACAACACTGTAAATCCACTACACTTTACATTTTAAAAAGTAAAATTTTTTTTAATTTTAAAACTAAGGTTCTGATTCTCCCAATCCAGATACGAATCATTGCTATAAAAGGCAAGAACCACTGGAAAGGAGAATGACATTAACATATTTGGGTTTTAGAAAGCCCATCCTGATGCTTGAATGGGAAATATAAATAGACTAACTCTAGAGACTTTAAATATAAACACTTGCTAGGAGCTAAATACAATTATTCAGGTGAAAGATGATGGGAATCTGAGCTAAGGTAAGGTAAGGGATTCAACAAAGGAAAAAAAAATCAGGAGATAATTAAGAGGCAAGATTAACAGATCTCAGTGACAAAATTGGATATAAGGAGCAGGAAAAGAATTTTTAAAGATTGATGTTCGGGGTTCTGACTTGGGTGTCTATGCTTAATCACTAAGTGGTATCCAACTTTTTGCAACCCCATGGACTGTAGCCCACGATGCTCCTCTGTCCATGGGATTTCCCAGGCAAGAATACTGGAGTGGGTCACCATTTCCTTCTCCAGGGGATCTTCCCGATCCAGGGATTGGAGCTGTGTCTCCTGCACTGGCAGGCAGATTCTTTACCACTGAACCACCTGTCTGCAACTATATTACAGTAGTGGCCCCAAAATATTAGCTGTAACTTAGATAAGGATTGTTAAGTTAGATCCAGTCCTGGGTGGCAGCGTTTTGCTATATCACATCATCTTGCTGTGGTAGGCACAATAAAGCCACTCCCACTTAAATCCCCGACCCCATGCCACACACAAATGTCTATTTTCTAATCTTGGAACATTTTAGGTTACATGGGAAAGAAGAATTATGACTGTGTTGGAATTAGGTTGCTAAGCAGCTGGTTTTATTTTATTTTTTAATTTAAATGTATTTATTTTAATTGGAGGCTAATTACTTTACAATATTGTATTGGTTTTGCCATACATCAACATGAATCCACCATGGGTATACACGTGTTCCCCATCCTCAACCCCTCTCCTACCTCCCTCCCCATACCATCCCTCTGGGTCATCCCAGTGCACCAGCCCCAAGCATCCTGTATCCTGAATCGAACCTGGACTGGTGATTCATTTATTATATGATATTATACATGTTTCAATGCCATTCTCCCAAATCATCCCACCCTCTTCCTCTCCCACAGAGTCCAAAAGACTGTTCTATACATCTGTGTCTCTTTTGCTGTCTTGCATACAGGGGCCAAAGAACTAAATAGACATTTCTCCAAAAAAGACATACAGATGGCTAACAAACACATGAAAAGATGCTCAACATCACTCATTATCAGAGAAATGCAAATCAAAACCACAATGAGGTACCATTTCACACCAGTCAGAATGGCTGTGATCCAAAAGTCTACAAGCAATAAATGCTGGAGAGGGTGTGGAGAAAAGGGAACCCTCCTACACTGTTGGTGGGAATGCAAACTAGTACAGCCACTATGGAGAACAGTGTGGAGATTCCTTAAAAAACTGTAAATAGAACTGCCTTATGACCCAGCAACCCACTGCTGGGCATACACACCAAGGAAACCAGAATTGAAAGAGACACGTGTACCCCAATGTTCATCGCAGCCCTGTTTATAATAGCCAGGACATGGAAGCAACCTAGAGGTCCATCAGCAGATGAATGGATAAGACAGATGTGGTACATATACACAATGGAGTATTACTCAGCCATTAAAAAGAATACATTTGAATCAGTTCTAATGAGGTAGATGAAACTGGAGCCTATTATACAGAGTGAAGTAAGCCAGAAAGAAAAACACCAATACAGTATACTAAAGCAGCTGATTTTAAAATGGAAGAGTATCCTGAATAATCCAGGTGAGTCCAATGTAATCACAAAGAACCTTAAATGTGGACGAGGGAGGCAGAAGAAAGTTTTGAGTGATACCATGTGAGAAACACTCAACAGCCTTTGCTGTTAAACCAGGGTCCAGGAGACAAGAAATGCCTGCAGCCTTAGAAGCTGAAAAAGGCACTTCCCTAAAACCTCCAGAAACAAGTACAGTATTGCTGATACCTTGATTTTACCCCAGTGAGACCCATTTTCACCTTCTGACCTCCAGAACTGGAAAATGATAAATTTCTATTGTTTTAAGCCTCTAGCAATTTGTTACAGCAGAAATAGGAAATGGATACTCTTAGCATTTACCTTCCCTTAGCCAATCACTGGCAAATTTGTTTAACCTCTAAGCAATGCTTTAAGCTTTTCTTGACTCTTTGAAATGTACGAGCTGGTTACTATGCGCCTACAACTGTGTGAATACCTCTATACTAAACTACAAGGTGTATTTCCTGTTAACAGTTGGGCCCATTGAATTATCTCAGTACAAACATAAAAGAAAAAAGAACACTTTGTAAAGCAAGCCTTTTTTTTTTTTTTAACCCTGCTTATCTAATCATCATTCAACCAAAACATTTCTCAAGTAATAAATAATTTAGTCATAAAACTTAGGCAGCTTTCTGTCACAAGGTATAATATTTATTTTGCTGTTGAATTAATTAATGTTTGGGAAATGTCATGTAAATGTTAGCTCTTATCCTTTCCTTATTTATAGTAAGTACATAACCTTAAATTTAATTCCATGCAATAGAAAACACAGTGAAATATATGTGATAATGATGGATGAACATTATTTGCCCTTATGACTTTTTCTATAATCTATATATAATGTTTGGAACTCGAAATGATGAGGGTAATATCTCTCAGGTCTAGCTTGGTCTAATACTCAGGAAATATAGATGTGAATGATTTTGGCTGCAAGACTTAAATTTGAATGTGAAGCCACTACATTTTTCACATAATTTTCAAACAAGGGAGGAGGAGATGGGGAGGAGGCAAGACTGTCAACACTGTGCCTTTGGGGCAATGAGACTATTATATGCATTTTATAAGGTCCAATATATGTTTCCAAATAGAGATAAAGCAAAGACAATTGTGATTCTGTTTTAAGGTCGTAAATGGTCGAACATGAGGTTTATATTGTGAATCACTCCATGGAAGACAAGTCCCACGTGGAACCATCTATCATATTCACTGTGCCACTTCCAGATGTTCCTAGTGGCTAATAGAAAAGAGCAGTGGGGCTCTCAAAGACAAAGACTGTATCATCCTCTTTGTTGGACAAGGAGTGATGAGAATATTATTTTCCACAAAGTTCCAGCCAGACAGACAGGCAAAGGAGCAAAGAATCTGGCCCTCTGGGTTATCCTTAGTTATTACACTACCAGGTAATAAGGATAAAAATGCAAAGTGGGTGAAGAAGATATACATGAATTATATAGGTAACAGATTGAAACTTGACTCCAGGCACAAAGCAAGCTACAGATATTCTACTATAGCATTACAGAATTTTGCACCCTTGTCTAAGCCCTTAAGCCACAGAGACACAAAAGGCCTCTCTATGAAGATACTACTGGAAGCTATAATTTGATTAAGGTTGAGGTACTGTGGTTATAAATTGCATGCCAAATAACAAATATTTTAAACACTCAAAAATTGTTTGTTGTCTTTCTTAAATTTGAACCATATGCCATAAATCTCAAAATGCAGGGTAATTGCAGTCTCTGTGGCATGTCTGTTTGTATAGCAAAACCTGTATTTGAGCATCTCTGGAGAACTAAGGTGTAATCTGCCACAGCTGTGTAATTGAAGAAGCTCTGATGCGTGGAACTGTACAAGTGATTTTCAACTAGCAGAACTCAGGATTTTTTTTTTTTTTTTTTGAGAATGAAAGTGTAGAGTTCTGGATTATAACTGTATTTCTACCACATTAAAGGAGCTCACAAATGCTCACGCTATGATAGAAGCAGGCCTTAAGGATTCTACAGGTACAATTTCACCTCTACTGGATGATGTGATCTTTAACCAACTTTTAAAAACCATAAGCAAATTTCATCTGAACTCATATACGCAGTGAATCCAGGGTGGGAGTGTTCATTCAAACATATGCTTTACAATGAGTAAACATCCTGAAATAGGTCAACTTCCTGTTCATGTTATCTGCCCCTCCCAAATTCTGAAACCAAAGTTACCTTATGACCTCTTCTGCCTACGTATGCATGATTGTTCCAATCACCCAGAGAGACTCTGGTGTATTGCTCAGTACTTAGACCCTTTCATAGTTTATGCTCCCTAGAAGCTTTGTGGCCCCTTTTCCACTTCATTTGCTTGAGATTAGTTGGTTTGTCACTGGGTTTTCTTGGGTGAATTGTCTTTCCACCAAGAATCATCAAAAGAGTTTAATTTCCAGATCTTGCCTTAATGAAAAAAGAGCTGCAGCAGTGGCTGTGGCCCACACTTTGGTTCACCCTTGACATGACCTTAGCACAACTTCAGACAGGAGATATGACCCAGCTCCCGCTCTACCCCGAGAGAAACTAGCTAAAAGGGAATGCCACAGGATCACCAGAGACCACTAAGGAGCTTCCAGCTTGCTGTTAGCCATTGAAAAGAACATGTCGTCTGTGGGACATGGAACAGCAAGGACTCTCTGTTCTCTATAAATAGACCTTGAACATTAGCAGGAAGTACAGCTCCTCACAAAGCGCTCTTGCAAGGTCATTACCCAGAAGGGCAGACTCTAGGAGCACAGCTCGGAAGGGCCTCACATGATTGAGAGAAGGGGGGCTGACTCTTCAACCTCAACCACCAATGTCAGCCAACGCAAGAGTCACCAAGATGGCAAATGCCACAGGGAGATGATGACACTCTGTTCCCCTTTGCCTCCTTACAAGCTGGACATGACTTAGCAACTAAACAACACCAATAAATTTTAATTTGAATCCTTATTATTGTATAATACCCCTAAATTTGCATAAAGTATAGGTGCTTTTAATAACAACACTATTATAAATGTTACAATCAGTCCATATAAAACCCACCCATGAACTTCTTTGCTAGATTGTGAACTCCGCGAGAGGAATATATTCATTTTTGTATATTCAGAACCTGGTATATTTGGTAGAGAAGTGTTTATTAGTTTGAGTTTTTTCCAAATGTACCTTGTGTGTTGTCTATATTATCCTCAGCATGGCCATTTTCTAGTTCCCAGAAACTTTGAATAATGAAGTATAAAACAAATATTTAATGAATTTCATTCATATACAATGAAACAAAATCAATTATACCATATCTTGGTTCCTTTGTACCTTTCAATTTACTTATTTAATAGATGTGAGTGAACAGAAGGAGCAATGCAGGAGACATGGGCTCAATCCCTGGTCGGGAAGAGCCCCCGGAGGAAGAAATGACAACCCACTCCAGTATTCTTACCCAGAAAATCCCATAAACAGAGGAGCCTGGCTGGCCAAAGTCTGTGTGCATGCAAAAGAGTCAGACACAACTGAGCAACTAAACAATAACAACGACAAAGTGAAGATAGCGTAGTAGAAGGAGGTACATTCATCTTCTCCTGTGAGAGCTCCAAAAGTGCAACTCGCTGCTGAACCACCATCAACAAGAGAATGTTGGATCCCACCAAAAAATGATCCCCCTCGTCCAAGGGCAAAGGAGAAACCCCAACAAGACAGCAAGGCGGGTAGGGTGCAAAATCATGTTTAGAATCCAACCCTATACCTTCCAGAGATGCTTGGACGGCTCAAACAAAACTTGGTGTACACCAGGACCCAGAGACCCCACAGAGACTGAGCCAGACCTGCCTTTGAGTGTTTGAATGTATCCTGCGGAGGCACGGGTCAGTGGTGGCCTGACGCATGGGGGAACTGCCTGATTTCTGCTGGTTGACAGGACCTCCTTTTGAAGGAGGTCACCATTACCACCATTACCCCTACCATAGGTTGGCCTCAGGCCAAACTACCAGGAGGAAACACAGCCCCATCCATCAACAGAAAATTGAATTAAAGATTTACGGAGTAGTCCCTTTCACCCTATGGCAGAAAGCGAAGAAGAACTAAAGAGCCTCTTGATGAAAGTGAAAGAGGAGAGTGAAAAAGTTGGCTTAAAACTCAACATTCAGAAAACTAAGATCATGGCATCTGGTCCCATCACTTCATGGCAAATAGATGGGGAAACAGTGGAAACAGTGACAGATTTTATTTTGGGGGACTCCAAAATCACTGCAGATGGTGATTGCAGCCAAGAAGTTAAAAGATGCTTGCCTTGGAAGAAAAGTTATGACCAATCTACAGGTTATTAAAAACAGAAACATTACTTTGCCAGCAAAGATCCGTCTAGTCAAAGCTATGGTTTTCCCAGTAGTTATGTATGGATGTGAGAGTTGTATTATAAGGAATGCTGAGCACTGAAGAATTGATGCTTTTGAACTGTGGTGTTGGAGAAGACTCTTGAGAGTCCCTTGGACTGTAAGGAGATCCAACCAGTCCATCCTAAAGGAAATCAATTCTGAATATTCATTGGAAGGACTGATGCTGAAGCTCTAATACTTTGGCCATCTGATGCAAAGAACTGACTCATTTGAAAAGACCCTGATGCTGGGTAAGATCGAAGGTGGGAGGAGAAGGGGATGACAGAGGATGAGATGGTTGGATGGCATCACCAACTCAATGGACATGAGTTTGAGTAAACTCCGGGAGTTGGTGATGGACAGGGATGCCTGGCGTGCTGCAGTCCATGGAATCGCAGAGAGTCAGACATGACTGAATGACTGAACTGAACTGAGCATGGCCCCACCCATCAGAACAAGACCCAAATTCCCCCACAGCCAGTCCCTCCCATCAGGAAGCTTCCACAATCCTCTTATCCTTATCCATCAGAAGGCAGACAGAATGAAAGCAATAATCACAGAAAAATAATCAAACTGATCCCATGGACCACAGCCTTGTCTAACTCAATGAAACTATGAGCCATGCCATGTAGGGCCACCCAAGACAGCTGGGTCATGGTGGAGAGTTCTGACAAAATGTGGTCCACTAGAGAAGGGAATGGCAAACTATGTCAATATTCTTGCTTTGAGAACACTTATTAACAGCATGAAAAAGCAAAAAGATAGGACACTGCAAGATGACTCCTCAGGTCAGTAGATGCCCAATATGCTACTGGAGAAGAGTGGAGAAATAACTCAAAGAATGAAAAGACGGAGCCAAAGTGAAAACAATGCCCAGTTGTGGATGTGGCTGGTGGTGAAAATAAAGTTTGATGCTGCAAAGAACAATGTTGCATAGGAACCTAGACTGTTACAGGTCCATGAATCAAGGTAAATTAGAAATGGTAAAACAGGAGATGACAAGAGTGAATATTGACATTTTAGGAATCAGTGAACAAAAACGGACCAGAATGGGCAAACTTAATTCAAATGACCATTTTATCTACTACTATGGGCAAGAATTCCTTAGAAGAAATGGAGTAGCCCTCATAGTCAAAAAAGAGTCCAAAATGCAGTACTTGCGTGCAATCTCAAAAATGACAGAACGATCTCTGTTCATTTCCAAGGAAAGCCATTCAGTATCACAGTAATCCAAGTCTATGCCCCAATCACTGATGCAGAACAAGCTGAATTTGAATAGTTCTATGATGACCTACAAGACCTTCTAGAACTAACAACAAAAAAAGATGGTGATGGGCAGGAAAGCCTGGCATGCTGCAGTCATGGGGTTGCAAAGAGTCAGACATGACTGAGCGACTGAATTGAAACACAAGGAGAGTCACATGTTAGGATTTTAGATACATTTAAGACCATGAAAATCCTCAATAGCCGGAGATAGTTTACTGTAGAAATTCATCAATTTCATCAAAATGAACTTCTGATCAACATGGGGAAAGTACATGTACTAGTAAAGCCTGCATAGTTACAACTGTGCCCTGTCTTCGTCTCTTTACTTTTGCTGGCCTGTCCAGAAACGGAGCAAATGTGGAAAAGGTTCAGGTGTATGATTTTCAGTGCATGGTCTTCTGGATTACCCTGCCCACTTCTTTCAGACCAGAGAAGTCTCGTGAAGATGCCAGATTTTGCAAGTTTGTCCTCATGAATTACCCATCCTTTGCCCAGTTTCTGTCTCTTGGAACCCAGAGTAGCTTGCAATTTACATCTAGTCTGGTCCTATCTAGCTCTGCATCACTGAGCAAGCACGGGGGAGGAGGTCAGTGAAGAGAAGAGGGATCACCATGCTCCCAGCTTCACTCAGGCAACAGACTGCCACAGCTCTATAGCCTGGAGTGAAACCATCATTATCCAGAGCTTGAAAATCCCCATTAGCAGAACACTTACAGCATTAGGAGAAAATGTGCTTTTCTTTAGGGGTGACTGGCTACAGGGCTGCTCCCTGTCAGTCAGGCTCTGAAAATCTTCCCCTCACCACCTTCTCCCCACTGGATGTCACACTCAGGGCAGCTCCTCTCTGCAGTGGAGATGGCACCTCATATATCCTCAGTAAAGGTATAACATGGAAAGATGAAAAAAGTAACTATTTTTTAGAATTTTTTCTTATTGAATATAGTTGACTTGCAATGTTGTGTTTCAGGTGTACATTAAAGCATATATATATATATACATCTGAATATATGTGTGTGTGTGTGTGTGTGTGTGTGTGTGCTTAGTCACTCAGTCATGTCTGATTCTTTGCGGCCCTTTGGACTCTAGCCCAACAGGCTCTTCTGTCCACGGGAATTTCCAGGCCAAGAATATTGGGGTGGGTTGCCATGTACTCTTCCAGGGGATCTTTCTGACCTAGGAATTGAACCTGCATCTCCTGTGTCTCCAGCATTGCAAGTGAATTGTTTACCCCCTGAGCCACTGCAGATGGATTCTTTACCCCCTGAGCCCTAAGGGAAGCCATGTATATGTATATACATTTTTTTTCAGATTCTTTTCCATTATAAGGTATTACAAGATACTGAAAATAGTTCCCTGAGCTATATACTAAGTCCTTGTTATTTATCTGTTTTATATAAAGTAGTGTGTATCTTATTCCAGACTTTTTAATTTGAACCTGCATGAAGTGTTCAGATAAGATCCCCAGGGCAATGAAGCCCACCACAGCCCAAGTAAAGGACGAGTGGTCAGGCGGAATAGAATACAGTTATTCTTATGCCTGAACTTACTAATTCGAGAATCTGGATCAGTTAAGTGCTTCATTTGTTTCCAGATTTCCATGATGTTAGACAACTAATAAGAGCTTATGGGATTTCTACAGTCTTTTAACACACATATATAAAAAGCATGGTCACTAAATGACCAGAGACAATTTCCAAGAACCCTTTTATACAGTAGAGCCCGGAAGAGCCTTTCAGGTCTTAATGGTGAATCACATGAATACATCCGGTCAATACCCATTACGTTGAGATAGCTCTTCAAACAGTGAAAGACACCGTGGGTTAGTGGTTCAGAGCATGGCTTTGGAGTTATACTGCCAGGCTTAAAACCCTACATCTTTTCTAGGATTTTATGACTATGTGAGTTATTTAACCTCTGTGCGCCTCAATTTTCCTACCTATAAAGTGGAAGTGATAATAATGTACCTACCTCACTCATAATAATTAATAAAAGTGATGAACTTGTAAGAGTGTATGAATGTGGAAGCACATAGTAAGTGCTTAATAAGCATTAATTACAATATCTAAACTGGAATTTACACATTTTGTGAGGAGAAAAACAGAAAAAAAAATAGTGTCCAGGTTCTGTCGTCTGTTGGGAAATGAGGAAGTACAGTTTAGAATAGTTTTTAAAAGAAAAAAACAAAGGTCCTAAGAGCATGAAAGGAAATAAGACCCAAGACTGTTGTGGTTATAGATTATATGCAAGAAGGAGAAAGGTCTTTAAACTTGGTAATAAAGTTAAATGTGTTTTTCATGAACATTTAAAATGTATGTGATTGAATCAGCCATTCATTCAATTTTAAATTAAGAAAAGCCTTCTAGAGAAGATAGAGAGCAATCTAGACAACAAAAATGGGGATTAAAAAGCCACTATTAATTTGATTTCATATCATGTCTTTGTAAGATTAATATAAATGCCTATTAAAGTAGACTAGTCTGTGATCAAATTTACATTAAAAGTTTAACTCAGGCTGTGCTCAGTTGTGTCTGACTCTTTGCAGCTCCACTGACTGTAGCCCACCAGCTCCTCTGCCTTTGGAATTTTCCAGGCAAGAATACTGGAGTGGGTGCCATTTCCTACTCCCGGGGTTCTTCCCGACCCAGGGATTGAACCCATGTCTATTGTGCCTCCTGCATTGGCAGGCAGGTTCTTTAACTACTAGTGAAAATGGCACCCCCACTCCAGTGTTCTGGCCTGGAGAATCCACGGACAGAGGAGCCTGGTAAGCTGCAGTCCATGGGGTCGCTAAGAGTCGGACACGACTGAGCGACTTCACTTTCACTTTTCATTTTCATGCACTGGAGAAGGAAATGGCAACCCACTCCAGCGTTCTTGCCTGGAGAATCCCAGGGACCGGGGAGCCTGGTGGGCTGCCGTCTATGGGGTCGCACAGAGTCGGACACGACTGAAGCGGCGGCAGCAGCAGCAGCAGCGCCACCTGGGAAGCCCTCAAATCAAGCAAGTTGTCCAAACAAAATATACTATTGCTTTCATATACAAGCACATCTAAATAGCTATTCCAAAATAAAAAGTAAGAAGAAAAATGCTTGTTTTTTAACTGCATCCCAAGGGTGGAGTAATGGTATTAGTTTCACTTGGGATTTATTTGCGTATTCATTACATGGATGATGCAAACATGTCAGTTTTCTCACGGCCATATTAGGATTTGAACAAACCAAGAATGTTTTTATTGGAGTCTGTTTGCTTTACAATGTTAAGTTTCTTATGTATAGCAAAATGAATCAGTTATATGTGTGTGTGTGAACTTTTTTGAACTTCATTCCCATTTAGGTCAACACAGAACAAAGTAGAGTTTCCATACAAAACCGAGGCATTTCATATCACTGACCACCATCCCTAACTTTTAGGTTTTAAAACTGTGGCCCACAGAAGAGAATCAACTTGTCTAAAATTATAAATAGGGTAATTCCCATACATGTTTGTTTCATATAAAGAGAACTTGCTCTCACTCGGGGGAAGACAATATAGTACTGCACTGCCTGTGCACTAGTTTCCCAGGTGCTGTAACAAATCATCACAAATCGGTGGCTTGAAATAACAGAAACGCATTTTCTCATGATTCTAGAGCCAGAGGTCCAAAATCAAGGCATGGGCAGGGCTGCACTCCCTCTGTAGGCTCTAGGACAGCAGTCCCCAATCTTTTGGGCCCCAGGAGCCAGTTTCATAGAAGACAATTTTTTCCATGGACTGGGGTGGCGGATGGTTTCCAGATGATTCTAGCACATTTACTGTGCACTTTATTTACACTGTTATTACATCAGCTGCACCATATCATCAGGCATTGGATCCTGGAAGTTGGGGACCCCTGTTCTAGGAGAACATCCATTTCTTGCATCTTCCAGCTTCTGGTAGCCATCAGTATCCAGTGGTTTGTGGCCTCCTCTCTCTCTGCTCCCTCTTCACATCATCTTCTCTGTGTGGGTCTAACTTCAAAACTCCTTATTTAGAGCCTATCCAGATAATTCTGAAAAAAGCCTCAAAATTCTTAACTTAATCTCATCTTGGGCCTTATAAGTTATACTCATGGGCTCCGAAGCCTCGGTTGTAGACATATATTTGCGGGGCTGGTGGGGTTGGGGAGGAGAGAGGCAGGTTACCACTTAGTTCACTACGGCCAGGGAGAGCCAATAAGCCTGTTGACGCCCCTAAAATAGAAGTTCGATCTATGAGGCTTCAGACGATAAAATCTTAAGAAATTATTGCCTTTTACCAATTACCTAGCAACTCACTCCTCTTCATTGAAATGTCATTACAGAACTGCAGGATTCTATCATTAGTAAACCATTTTTTTCTATCTCTGGGTCCTGGTTAACCTTGACATGTGGACTCTGATTAAACATGACAGATTGGACACTTCCAACGATCTCCATTCATTCTTGAAAGTCCAATAAGAATCCAGTTAAGAAATAGAATAAGTAAACACATACAAGGTGAAATATGGAAGAAGATAAAGAGCAGAAGAGATATATTAACCAAATTTTGGAAGATGGAAAGCAGGTGAACAAGTGTTAACTGACTTAACAGAGCAGAGAAAGACAACACTAATTTCGCGAAGACAGAAGTTAGTAAGTCACACATTAATTCATACATAGAAATTCCAGAAAAGCTAAGGAACTGGAGGCAGTAGTTACCCTCAAAGGCCAAGTGACAGGTGAAGATTCAATAATGCCTTATCTGTAATTCTTAAATCCATCATTTCTGAAAACCCAAGTTGTTTTTTTTTTTTTCACTTGGCAGCAAACCTTGACATTATCCAAACTAATTTGCTATCAAAATTACTTAAAACACATTATATTAATAATAGTCCTTATTTACCCCTCTTCATATCGAACTGACTGCAACCCAGTTTTTCACCTGAAATCTCTTGAAAGTAAAGTGAAAGCGTTAGTTGCTCACTTGTATCTGACCCTCTGCAACCCTATGGACTGTAGCCTGCCAGGCTCCTCTGTCCATGGGATTCTCCAGGCAAGAATACTAAAGTGGGTTGCCATTTCCTTCTCCAGGGGATCTTCCTGACCCAGGGATTGAACCCAGGTCTCCTGCATTGCAGGCAGATTCTTTACCATCTGAGCTCAACATCCAGAAAACTAAGATCATGGCATCTGGTCCCATCACTTCATGGGAAATAGATGGGAAAACAGTGGAAACAGTGTCAGACTTTATTTTGGGGGGCTCCAAAATCACTGCAGATGGTGACTGCAGCCATGAAATTAAAAGACGCTTACTCCTTGGAAGGAAAGTTATGACCAACCTAGATAGCATATTCAAAAGCAGAGACATCACTTTGCCAACAAAGGCCATCTAGTCAAGGCTATGGTTTTTCCAGGGGTCATGTATGGATGTGAGAGTTCGACTGTGAAGAAAGCTGCGCGCCGAAGAATTGATATATTTGAACTGTACTGTTGGAGAAGACTCTTGAGAGTCCCTAGGACTGCAAGGAGATCCAACCAGTCCATTCTAAAGGAGATCAGCCCTGGTTGTTCATTGGAAGGACTGATGCTGAAGCTGAAACTCCAATACTTTGGCCACCTCATGCGAAGAGTTGACTCGCTGGAAAAGACCCTGATGCTGGGAGGGATTGGAGGCAGGAGGAGAAGGGGATGACAGAGGATGAGCTGGCTGGATGGCATCACCGACTTGATGGACCTGAGTTTGAGTGAACTCCGGGAGTTGGTGATGGACAGGGAGGCCTGGCGTGCTGTGATTCATGGGGTTGCAAAGAGTCAGACACAACTGAGCAACTGAACTGAACCCCTCTTCATATTCATGTTCCACTGAAGAAAATTCAGTTGTTTATGGAGCCTGTCTTAGGTCCCACTAAGAATATAAATTATGCATTATTATTTTCTGAAATCTTTTTTAAAAATTCAGATGGAATTGCTTATGAAATGGCACAGAGGGAGAAGAGTAAGAGAAATAGTGGGGTTGGGGCTTCTCACACTTTCTGAGAATTTGTTTCCTTTTTGGTCCCCCAAACCAGGCTTTTCCTGGAGCTTTCTTTGAACCATAATGCTTACTTCCAGGGTTCTGGCTGTGTTAGGTATAAGTCAGGGATACTAGAAGAGAAAAAAGAGAAAACTCAATAGTGGATTGGAGAAAAAAAAAATCACAGTGAAGTTAGAAGTTACTAGAGTGACTGCAAACAATAAAATCAGAAATGAAAGAAGAGACATTAAAAATAACAAGAAATACTAAGGAAAATAAGAAACTACTATGAACAATAAAAAATCAGATAGCCTAGAAGAAATAAGTAAATTCCTAAAAACATACAATCTACCAAGGCTGAATCATGAAGACAGGAAATCTGAACAAACCAATTATTAGCAAAAAGACTGAATCACTAATCAAAATCTCCCAAAAGACAGAAATCCAGGATCAGACGCCTTCACAATTAATTCTACTAAATATATTAATATAAAGAAGAATTAATAACAACTAATCTTAAGCCCTTCCAAAAATAATAAAAAGAAGGCAATACTGCTAAACTCATGTTTTAAGGCCAGCATAACCTGATACCAAAACCAGATAAAGATTGTTACAAGAAAATTGCAGGTTAGTATCCCTGATGAACACAGATGCAAAATTCCTCAACATACTAGCAAACTAAAGTCAACAGTACACTAAAAGGATTATACACCATGATCAAGTGGGATTTGGTTCTGAGATGTAAGAATGGCTCAGCATCCACAAATCAACGTGATGCATTGTTTTAACTAAACGAAGGGTAAAAATATGATAATATCAACAGAAATTCAAAAAGCATTTCCAAAATTGAACATCCTTTATGATAACTATCAGCAAACTAGGAATGGATGAATATGTCTCAACATAATAAAGTACGTATATGACAAACTCACATTAATCGTACTCAATGGTGGCAGGTTGAAAGATTTCCCACTAAGATCAGGAATAAGACAAACTGGGCCCCACTCTCATCACTCCTTCAACATGTTATTAAAAGTCCTAGCCAGGACCATTAGGCAAGAAGAAACAAAAGTCATCCTTATCTGAAGAGAGGAAGTAAATATTTCCTCTTACTGAAGATACAATCTTATACATAGAAAACTAAAGATTACACAAGAAAACTGCTAGAACTAATGAACAAATTCAGTAAAGTTCCAAGATACAAAAACATACACATATCAGTTGCATTTCTATATACTAACATATATACTAATTATCTGGAAAAGAAATTTTTTAAAAAAATTCCATTTATAATAGCATCAAAATAATAATACTTAGGAATAAATTTATCAAAGGAGCTAAAAGATCTGTATACTATAAATAATAAGACACTGATGAAAGAAATTGAAGAAGATACAAAGATGGAAAGGTATCCGATATTCATGGGTTAGGAAAATTAATATTGTTAAAATGTCCATTCTACCCAAAGCCATCTACATGTTCATTGCAAATCCTATCAAAATTCCAATGGGTTATTCCCATATATAGAAAAAACAATATTAAATTTCACATGGAACCCCAAAAGACTTTGAATAGTAAAGAAGGCATCACGCTTCCTGATTTAAAACCTTATTATGTAGCTATAGTTACCAAAGCAGTATGGTAATGGCATAAAAACGGACACATAGATCAATGAAACAGAACGGAGAGCCCAGAAACGAACCCAAACATACATTATCAACTAGTATTTGACAAGGAAGGCAAGAATACTCAATGTGGATAGTCTCTTCAGTAAATGGTTTTGGAAAAATAGGATATTCACATGTATAAGAATGAAACTGGCCCCCATCTTTCACGACTCACAAAAATGAACCCCAAATGAATTAAAAATGGCTATAAGAAAACTGTAGAGGTTTTTTCCGAAAATTTGAACTGATTTTATTTCTTTCAGACATATACCCAATAATCATCCATAAAATAACTTGATTTTAACAATGGGCAAATGACCTGAATAGATATATTTTCAAAGAAGGCATAAATACAGCCAATCATACATGAAAAAATGCTTAGTATCACTAATCATCAGGGAGTTGAAAATCAAACAACAATAAGACATCACCTGATACTTTTCGAATGTCCGTTATCAAAAAGACAAGAGATAGCAAGTGTTGGTGTGGGTGAGAAGAAAAAGAACACTTGCATGCTGTTGGTGGGAACACAAATTGATGCAGCCACTGTGGAAAATAGTCTGGAGTTTCCTCAAGAAATTTAAAACAGAACTACTACATGATCCAGCAACTCCACTTCTGCGTATATATCCAAAGGAAATAAAATCATTACCTTAAGGATATATCTGTATTCCTATGGTCATTGCAGGATTATTCACAATATCCAAAGTATAGAAATAATCTAAGTATCCTTTGATTAGATAATTGGATCAAAAAAATGTGATACACACTCATACACAGGAATATTATTCAGTCTTAAAGAAGGAAATCCCACCACTGCAAAAACATGAATGAACCTGGAGGTCATTAAGCTAAGTGAAATAAGCCCGACACAGAAAGACAAATACTACGTGGTATCACTTTTATGTAGAATCGTAAAAGATTCTTTTGATTAGAAAGTTATTAAATTTCCTGGTGTTCTTGCACATGTTGAAAGAGCCACAGACAACTAAGAAACAAAAACCAGAGCAATTATTATCTTCAATAAAAGCAAAAAGAAATATAGGAAAGGAAACACTAATTGTAACAGTTCATATGGCTTTGCCATGCACAATATTTATATATCATAAAATGAAAGCATCAAATATCAATTCGATATGATCAATATATTACCAAAAAGCAATTCAACATATGGTTAATATATATGTTCATGAGAAGAATGGAGCAAAGGAATTAGGGAGTGAATGTAGGGAACTATAGGTCGATCTAAGAAAGATACTATCTAAAATTTAAAATCAAGAACCAGACAAATGCATTTTAATTTAGAAATGAGAACGTAGCTATTAGAAGAAACAGGTGAAAAAGATGAAAGCTATCACTCTGAGACAGAGACCTAGGGTGGCTTGACTTGAGCAAGAGTTTGTTATTTTTCATTACGAATCTCTGACTTTTTAAAATATGAATTAACTCAATATAAATAAAAAGCAAATTAATTTTTAATACAGACTAGTGATTGTATTAGCAAATAAATAAGATTAGTATTATTGTAATTTCTTGCCTGTACAAGTTTAATATTTTACCTCCTCTCACTTTCTAGCTAATCTGCATTTTTTCCAATCTAAATTGCTGCCTCTTTTTTTGCCAAATTAACCTTTCTACAGTACAACTCAAATTATATTCTTCTCAAAAACTGTCAGTGGCTAAACTTACTAATCTGGCATGAAAGTTCTCCAGAACTTACTCCCCAACTATTTTTCTTCCACTTAATCTAGAGATTGTTTGTGCAGCCATTTTTGCATATTTTGTTGGAAGCAATGAGGATACAGTGATGGACAAGATAGACATAATTCCAGTCCCCGAGACACATTCTACATACTTCCTGCCAACACCCTTTTTTTCTACACCTTTGTTCTAGTATTTTTGGCTTTTTAGCCCTCTCCTTCTTCTTCAAGTGTATATACACAAACCCTGGTTACTCTTCAAGGCAGAATGCAAAGCCTACCTCCTTCACAAGGTCTTTTGTGACTCTGCACCCCTCAGGGGAAGTTAATTTTTTTCTTATGCAAACATCCTTTGGACTTCAGCCTTGCGGCTTGTATGTACTTACTGCTTTTCCCAGGATTATAAAAACTCATAAACATGTCTTCTCAGGTAAAACCTGAATTCCTGGAGAACAGGTTTCTTACAGGTTCATTTCTATATCCTGCACAGTACTCCTACACAAAATAAGTAATAAGCAGTTATTTAGAGAATCCATTTGGAGGTTTCAACCTATAGGCACCAGAGGCACCGTATAATACTGACATTTACTTCCTATTTTCTTTTAAGTAAACATTTTATTTTAGAATCGCTTTAGATTTACAGAAAAAATTCAAAGGCATTAGATTTCCCATGTACCCAATACCATGGGAAATTCTTCTTCTTATTAACAATACGTCTTATTGTTATTATTAACAATACGTCACGTCAATATGGTACCTTTGTCACAATTATTGAACTAACATTATGTTGTGTGTGTGTTAGTTGCTTAGTCGTGTCCGTCTCTTTGCAACTTCATAGACTGTAGCCCACCAGGCCGCTCTGTCCATGGGATTCCCCAGGCAAGAACACTGGAGTGGGTTGCCATTTCCTTCTCCAAAAGGAATTATAGAAAGAAAGAAAATGAAGTCGCTCAGTCGTGTCCGACTTTTTGGGACCCTGTGGACTGTAGCCTACCGGGCTCCTCCATCCATGGAATTTTCCAGGAATTTTTAATACATTATTAAAGTACAGTATTGTATTCAGTTTCCCTGATTTTATTTAATGTCGTTTTTTCTGTTCCTAGATCCATTCAAGACACCGCATCACACTTAGTTGTCCTTCCTCTCAGCTGTGATAGTTTCTCAGGCTTCTTTTAGATGACTCTACCAGTTTTCTATTGCTTCAATAAAATATTACACAAATGTAGTCACTTAAAACAATATAAGTTGTTTATCTTCCAGTTCTGTAGGTCATACATCCAATCCAGGCCTTGGTGGCCTAAAATCAGGTGGTCCAGAGAGCTTATTTCTTTCTGGAGGTTTTAGGGGACAATCTGTTTCCTTACTTTGTCCAGTTTCCACAGGCCGTCTACACCCCTACCGATGGCCTCTGATAATTCTGAAGAAAAGCATTCAGGTATTTTATGGAATGTCCCTCAACAGGGATATGTCCAGTGTTTTTCCCATGATTAGACTGTGGTGTGGGTTTTGCGGGGAAGGACATCACTCTAGTAAAGTAACACGCTCCAATATCAAGTATGCCCACGTGCTATCAGCCTGACTTGTCACTGCCGCGCTGTGCTTAGGTGCTCAGTCGTATCCGACTCTGCGACCCCGTGGACTGTAGCCCGCCAGGCTCCTCTGTCCACAGGAACTCTCCAGGCAAGAATACTGGAGACTACCCTCCTCCAGGGGATCTTTGCAACTCAGGGATCAAACCCAGATCTCCAGCATTGCAGGCAGATTCTTTACCTGAATCTGAGTAAAGGTAAGCCATATTTACTGAGCTACCAGGGAAGCCCTGTCACTGCTGAGGGATCCTAAGTCACCTGGTGAGGTCGTATTTATCAGATGTGGTAGACACAATACTCACTACCAGATGCGCCTCTGTCCTAAACCCTGGAGACTGTGATTATCTTAGGTTGCATAACAAAGAAGAATTAAGGTTGCCAGATGGAAATAAGTTCAGCTAACCTTCAGATAGGGAGGTTTTCCTAATTACCTGGCTGGGCCCACTATAATCAAAAGGCAGAAGAGAGAGTCAGAGAAATGGATGCAATGAAGGAAGCAACTCATGATGATGTGATGTGAGGAGAACCAGACAGGTTGTTGCTGGCTTTGAAGACAGAAAAAGTGGGTCATGAACTAAGAAGATGGGCAGCCTTTGGAAGCCAAAAAAACCAAGGAGGCAGATTCTCCTTTAGAACCTCCAGAGAGGAATGCAACCCTACTCCCATGCCTGACCACACCTTAATTTTAGCCCAGTGTTAAACCTCATACTGTAAAATAATTGTGTTATATTGTTTTACACCACTAAGTTTGTAGTAACTTGTTATAGCAGCAAAACTTGTACTTGCTTTTCCCTAAAAAGGTATTCCCCACCCTCCCCAGCCCCCCAGTTCCCACAGTCTGCTCTTTGGAAGGGAGGCACAATGCACAGTCCATACTTGAGGAGAGGGAATTACACTCCACTTCCTTAAAGGTAGAGTAGCTGCATAAATGTTTTGGAATTCTTCTATGGGAGAGATTGGTCTATTCTTCTCGATTACCTAATTATTCATTTATTTATGTCAGTATGGACTCACAGATATTTATTTTATATTTCAGTTTATTAGATTTCCACCTTACATCCTCTTGGCCAAAAATGGGTCATACACCCAGCCCCTGGACCAAAAGGAGCTGTGTGACTGATTTTCACTGATTGTGATTCACCACTGGGTCTGCATACAATGTCCATATACCCACCCACCTAGTCAACACCCCACAATAAGCTCATGGGAGAGGGTAGGAATGCATCGTTTGCTGTTCAGTGGGCAAGAAACCCTGCATGCAACTAACAGATAATCACTTTTGTTTTTGCTTTGTTTTAATACGAAATGAGTTCAAAGACATTGGTGTTCTAAATCTATCAAATAGAGACACTGTACTGACTAATTTATCATCACATTTGAAAATAAATTTTTTTTCTGGTTTTGACACACATAGGCAGCTGAAAAGACAAAAGCATACTTTTCACACCGAAGCAAGTTTTGTTTTGTTGTTTTTCCCTAAAGTTAAAAGTTTTAAAATATTTCAGGAGTTTGCTAAACATATCCCAACAAAAATCCCCGGAAAACCAATTTACAAAATGATAGAAAACAAATTGCCTGCTTTTTTTTTTTTTTTTTTCATGTCCCCAGGTATCCAATTGTCATCATTTTAGTTGTCTGTTAAGAAAACTTGCAGATGTACATTAAGCCCCTAATTACATGACTTTTCAGGTAAATTGTCCTGGATAGTCTGGATGGGCTTGACTGAACTAGTTGGAATAATTTAAAAACAGGAATGAAGTTTCACTAAAAGAGAAAAAAATTCTGTCTGTGGACAACTGCCACCCTTGCCCGAATGTTCAAGCTTGCACATGATCTCTCTTCCTGATTACCTGCCTGACAAATTTTGGACTTGTTTAGCCAGCCCCTGCAATCATATGAGGCAATTTCCTTGTAATAAACATCTCTGGCGCTCTCTCTCTCTCTGCCTCCCTCCCATATCTATCTAACTAACCATCCACCCATCCACCCACCCACCCACCCAACCATCCATCCATCCTACTGATTCTGCTTCTCTGGTTGAACTCTGACTGAACCACTTAGAGACAAATAACTTCAAAGAGGTCCATCTTCTGATTTTGATTAATATTATACTAATATCCCCTTTTATTCTAATATTTTATTATGCTTTTTTCTTAAAATTGTATCAACTTTTAGAGATAAAGAATTAAATGATTTCATTGTTATCCTTCAAGTGTTAAATGCAATCAACATTAATCACATTCTGTAGAAGGAAATTTCATCTGAGCTTGGCTCAATTAGAAGGGAAGGACAGAGATGGGGGAAAATCTAGGGCAGAGTGCAGAAGGTGGGGATGTGCATTCACAAGATGAAAAATAACACATGTTGACATTTTGACAAAATAAATACATCTCAAACATCTGCTGGTTTGGGAATGTTTTGAGTACTCCACAGGCTTGTTGACACAGTTCTAGAAGTAAACAAGAATCCAATACCAACTGACTCCAGCTCCTGCCTTTCAACAGGGGCCAGATAACAGTACTTTTACTTGCTTGAAAATTAAACCACTTTAAATTCCTTAGCTGCAATGACACTCCAAGTTTTTTTTTTTTTCTCTCCATTATGATTGTCCAGTCTTTACTGCCTACTTGGAGAATAATTAATGAACCACAGGAAATATCCTTTCTCATGAATACATAGCAAGAAATTTCATCAGGCAATAATCTCTCGTTCTTGGTATCTCACTATAATCCAAGTAGCACAGGGTTTGAAAACATAACTTCTAGGTTTGACTCCAATCAAATCTTGTGGCATAACACTATCTCCTTTCCCTCTTTATTTTTCACCATAATATCACTTTCTAACATCCACTATCATGGATTTATTCATCTTGTTTATTGTCTTTCTTCCCCATTAGAATCTAGAATATAAGTTCCAAGAAGGCTGGGATTTTTGTCTATGGATTCACTGCTGAATTCTATGAAGTAGCACAATGCCTGCCCCATAGTCAGTGCTTACTAAGTATCAGCCAGACAAATCTCACTGTTACAAGCCTGTAACATGTTGGTGCCTAGTTTACTAGATGGTGATGATGGTGAAAATGATAACACATGTGATCCTCTGGAATATCTCAGTAACCTGAACTCAGAAACTTTCTTTAGGGATTCTAACACCTGCTTCTATCCAAGCAGAATGAAGTTAGAGTAATATAGGTCAGAAATAAAGCATTCATTTTACCTTTTCTCAGGATTTACTATTCTGTTACTTATAGTTCTTTGATTCTTTATCTACAGCATTGTCTTGGGTTGGAATCCAGTGAGAAATTTGTACTAAGTAGGGATTTGGGAAGAACCTTTTGCTGCTTGTCAAGTCAAGTTATTCAGCCAGTAAGCAAACAGAATTATTGTTGCCTGGCATTCTGGTGCAAGTGATGACCAGAATTCAAGATCAGTAAGGCCTTTGTTCCAGGAACTAGGTAAAATTCCAAGAAATTTTTCTTCAGACATAATCAAACTACTTTATGCTATACTTTGCAGTTTATCCTTCTTGTTCATTTTTTTAGTGGAAGTGGAAGAAAAACGGACATCCCTTCTGCCATAAAATTCTGAAGAGAGCTTGCAAATAAACGCTTTTGAATATTCAATTTTGAACCCTGAGACCAAAGAACAGAAATTTGCAAGGCTTCATTCTTCAATAATGTGACATTGAGAATGAATAATTGAATGTTAAATTTAAAATATGAATGAAGTCCTCAGGGGCACACAAGATTGTTAACAGTGGCTGTCTCTGGGTCACAGAATTTTTGTTGTTGTTGATTTCTTTATTTTTTCAAGAGTAAGCACGCATTATTCATATACATATATATTAATTTTAAAAAGGAGGTATTTTTTTCCTTAAAACAGCATTTCAAGTCTTGGGGGTAATAGATATTTTGCAAATGTCTTCAAAGTCTTATCATTAGCTAAGTAGAATGGGAGAAAAGATAAAAAGCAAGTAGAGTTGAAAACAGGTAACCATGGGTCATGTAAGAAATACACAATCAAAAGTTCAAAAAACTGTTTTCACAACACAGTTAACTGAAATCATTTATAAGCAACTTCTCTTGGCCCTACTGATATTTTCTCATAAATGCTAAGATATCATTATATTCAGGGACTGTAGGCTATTGGAGGAGACAAAACATGAAACACATTTTTGACTAATAATATTTTATTTTAAAATGCCATTGATCTTAAACTACCTCCACAATTGTAAATTGGGGGCTTTTCAAGTAATTTATAGGGAAAAACTGTGAAGTTTATCTCTTGAAATAAAATGAAATAATACCTGCACTTCCTACTTTGGGGAAA
The DNA here is from genome assembly GCF_003369695.1 of Bos indicus x Bos taurus. Classification (NCBI taxonomy): domain Eukaryota; kingdom Metazoa; phylum Chordata; class Mammalia; order Artiodactyla; family Bovidae; genus Bos; species Bos indicus x Bos taurus. Next base: position 53,378,425 of record NC_040092.1, read on the forward strand.
TTTATGTTAAATCCCTTCGACAGGCAGAGATGACAAAACACTGAGAAATATTTAAAGATTTCATTTCTCTTCCTGATAACGACAAGGTTCATTTTGTGCTCTCAGAGGGGAAATCAAATCTGATTTACCTTCAACAACTTCAGTGCCATGATCCACATTTCACATTCTTTAAACAGCCTCAGCAAAGCAAGGATATTACTGTCCCTTCACAATGGGGTTGATCAACTGCCAAATGCCTGAAATATCATCAAATGCTTTCATTTGAAGCTACCTGTTTCTTTATCATGATGAAGCATGATGCGCAGCATGCGGCAGCCCATCATAATCTTATGGGTAAAAAAGAAACTTGATTTACACAACCTTTCTTTGAAAGGGCAAACAATAGTAGCAGTGAAAGGATGGACTACAACTACATGTATTTTTTTCCTTCTTGATTTTTTGTTTGTTTTGTTCCACCCAAAGAGCAGAATATCTCACTCCTTTCCTTTGCCCTGTCTGAGAAAAACCAAATAAGATTTGAAAGAAATCCCAGAAGCATCTGAAAAATAACACTGACCAGCCTCATTCTCATAATCCTCAAATTACTATTCTGATCTTGAATCCCGAGCAGACTGGCAGTGAGATGAGAGGAAACATTCGTGCCCAGGCTATGAATTTAAACATCCAGCAGAAAAAGGAATTAAAGGATTTAATCATTCTACCAAGCTCGTAAGGTGTAGCAAAGCAAATGTTGGTAGCTGCCTTGACTGAATTGGAGGGAAGATTGTTGGCAGCTTATTGAGGGTAGGTGGGGGTTGTATTTTATTGTTTCTAGTCTTTTCCGTGAACTGAATCCAAAGTGGTCAAATTTGTAGTGCAAGGTCCAACTCTGAGGACCATATCCCTGAGCCCACTCCAAGTTATCATGCTGGTCCCTTTGGGTTTTACTCTTTCCTTTGTGCCAACTGCCATACATTCTCAGTGATAAGATTCGGAGGTAGAATGAGAAAGGCAAAATAATCTATTTTGTTCTCAGAGAGATACCAAGATAAAGGCTATAACCCCAGCCATCAGTGTTACCCTCCTGTACAGCTGAAGGTGGGAAGAATTAGTGCTGTCAGGAAACAATTCATAGCTCAAGGAAAACAAAGCAAAACAGCATGACAAATTCTAATTTTAATACAAGGTATAATTAAATGCCATATCTCCCCTTTCTGAAGCCTAAAAAAGTTTGAAGGAGTTGTATCAAAGTTGCTTGGCCTTTCCATTCAAAAGAATTTCTTTAGAATGCTGTATTCCCCACCAACACATGGATCCTCTTGCCATTCATTAAAGACCAACATAATGTATTTTTCTATTCCGCCATTAAGTCTTGTTATTGGTCTACTTTTCAAATGGTATTTTTAGGCAACAAAAATCACTGAACTATTTTACTATCTCTGAGGACACACACATATACTTTAGAAGAAAGAACATACATAGAATATTCTATTTATCTCTAGAAAATTAGGTTTGAGGTAAGAATGAAACTGAAACTAAGAACTCTGGGAATTTCAGGGGAACGACATTTTTGTCTTCAAGGGCATGTCAGTCACTAACAAGGACAAGATCTTCTACCTACAAATGTAGTTCTTGTACCACTAGAAATAAAGAACAGGAATCCATCTTAATTTGAATACCATTCTCACTGCTGAGCAAACTCACAAAAGGAGCTCATTAGTGCCACCTGAGGTGACAAGTTTATGGTTCTGTCATTACAGCTGCTAATAAATGAACTGATGATATGAATCCGATTAACTAAAATCTCTGTTCATCTTAAACTATATTATAAAAATCAAAGTCAAGTCGATGTGCTCCACAGTATTCAGATGTAATGAAGCCTAAAGCTCTCACCACAAAATGAGAATTATGTATGGTGAGCTATCATATTTAACCCGAAATATTTGGGGGGCTAATAACCCATACCCCACTGCTCATCAAAATGCACCAAGAGAAAAGACACTGTTGAAATCGGTCAGCTAACACTACTGTCATTTGCGATTGTTTCCACCACTAAGAACATCAGTATAAGCACATCTATACGTAGATGTCTTAGACGGTCTTCCCAGGGAAGCCAGATTGATCCTTTTCTCCATTTAACATTCACTGGAACCAAGCAGAACCCTGTAGGGTCTTCCCAGCAGCAGATCCCTTCATATCCCCCATTTCTTGTTTGTAGAAAAAAAAAAATAAAAGCTTTAGCCCCATAGGCCTCTCCTGAGTTCCAAAGAGCAGACTTCAGCAGTTATTAATTACAGAAGAGAGGGAATGCAGAAACACAGGAAAGCGGTTTAACAGAAAGTAGCGATAGCTTAAACAATAGTTGAGCTATAAAAGAAAGTCACAAGACCCCTAGTTTTTCAAGAGATCTAGATAACAACCTGATATATGTCCTTGAGTTGTTTTACAGATGCCAGGACCCCACCAAACAGAACTACTGACCATAAACACAAAAACCTCACACTGGTTGGAACCCGAAGATTGAGAATTAAGATTTCTAAAACATCAACCTGTTACCTCCCCACCTACTAAGGAGAAGAGTATCCACAAGTTGGTCATGCACCCCTAATGTTGCTTTTAAAAACCCTTCCATAAAATCCATGGGGACAAGTTCTTTTAGCACCAATTGCCTGTTTTCCTTGATTGATGCCTTGCAAATATACTTTCCTTCACCACAACTTGGTATCAGTAGATTGGCTTTGATGAATCTTTCATTGGGAGAGTGGACCCAAACTCAGTTCAGTAACACAACTCTTAAATCTTGATTTCCTCCTTTGATAAGAATTTAATGTGTATTCAATAAATGTTCATAGACACTTGGAAAATTATAAAATGAACTATAGAGTCAGCACTTTAAAACTAGTTAGCTAGGTTATATTTACCATGTTTACATAGACATTTAAACACAAGAGACAACTGTTTTTAAAAATGGAGAGTCTTCTTATATAGATCACATAGTAAGCTTTAAGTAAATTTCAAAATAAAAGAAAGGTTATTTTGGAATAAGTTGAGTCTAAGAAATGTTCTTAGACGAACATAAATAAATATGGGATTTTATCTACAGCTCATTTGCTGTATTGGGTTGATAACATTTGACAAGAAGAAGTTGACAGATATTGAAAGCAGTAAGAGCAAATATTGATAAGATGGGGACATGTTAAGACATTTTCAATACTGGGATGAGAAAATCTCAACCTTAAAAGGGCAAAGGAAATACTGTATTCTTAATGAGAGTGACATGATAGAAGTGATGCTACAAGAAAATTACAGATTAAGGAATGAATATGCAAATGTCAGGGATACTTGTGAAGAGATTGTTGTGGCAATACAGGTCGACAATAATGAAGGCCTTGATTAGTTTATGGAGATTAGAATAAATAACCTAATGACTGAGAATGACACTGATAAATATGGATCTGTAGGATCTAGTGACTGATGAGCTGTGAGAGATTTTAGGGGAGATAAATATGAAAGAGAAAAGTGACTTGAACATTTTGATACTTAGAGATGGGAAGAAATGTCATTTTAATCAATAAACTTGGAAAAATGGAGGAAGACATACTTTGGGAACTACTCAAGTCTGGTATATAGGATTTTGCAGTAAAGGACAAAAATTTAAAGAGAACTGCCAAAACTTTAGAGTTGAGAGAGCCTTAAGGATGATGGGGTTCAAATTCCCAGCAGCTCTGTCTCAGGAATCTTTTCTGTAATTCTCCTAACAGAGGTACAAACATTTTGTGTTTAGAGACATTACTAGGAACTCCTTCCTTATATTGAATTAAAATTTACTTTCTTGAAACCTGAACTTAAATTTTCCATTTCTACCTTCTGGAACAAAACTGGACAAGACTATGGCCTATTCCATGTAATAACTTTTCAAATATATGGCAGTCACTGCATCCCCCTTTAATTCCAGCTTTTCAATATTAATCATCCCCTACCTAGTTTCCTCAGATATAGCTCATTGACATCATTTATAAACTTTTTATTATCATAGACTAATAGGCATCATGCTGCTGCTGCTGCTAAGTCACTTCAGTCATGTCCGACTCTGTGTGACCCCATAGACGGCAGCCCACCAGGCCCCCCCATCCCTGGGATTCTCCAGGCAAGAAAACTGGAGTGGGTTGCCATTTCCTTCTCCAATGCATGGAAGTGAAAAGTGAAAGCGAAGTCACCCGGTCGTGTCCGACTCTTCGCAATGCCATGAACTGCAGCCTACCAGGCTCCTCCATCCACGGGATTTTCCAGACAAGAGTACTGGAGTCGGGTGCCATCCCTTCTCCGATAGGCATCATGAATATCTCCCAATTATGAGAATTACTGATTACAATGTTAGTCTTATGCCTGGATTTTAATAATTCTCTCTTACAATAAAAGGACAGGCAACTTTCTTTTCCTGCAAGCAATGAATATAAAAACTACATTCAAAACTAAAACATCTTATGTCTATTGAAAACTCAAGACCAGCAAGTCTGAAGAATTTGTGCTTGAGATTCTATCTTAAATGAAAGAATAAATTTAAGTGAATCAAATTCAATTTCCCAAAGGTTTGTGATTTTCTACTTGTATTCATGCTACAAATTTGTCAGGCCATAAAGATTTTAGAAAAATTATTGTTATTATTGTCTGATATTTTTTAACAGTGTGTTTGCTTCTAAACCTTGAGGTGCACTCATGAAAAAGAAAAATCCATTTAAATATCTATTATCTCTGAATGGAGACTGAATTTGATGAAACCTCCATACAGCTAACTAATGTTTGCCTCCCCTAATGACTTTTGCTCTGGCGTTATGCCTCAGAAAATAAATTATTATTATTTATGATCATAATAATGTATATTTACATAATAAGTTTCTCAGAGGAGTTGAAACCAATTTTTGCTTATTCCACAGCACCTCTCATTTGTAAAAGTCAAAGAACTGCAGCTCTGCTGTTCCAAGAGGGAAAACGTGTTAGAAAGGCATAGGCCAATCAAGGCAAAAGTCAGTATTCAATGTGCCAGCAGTTAGAGAAGGCCCATGAATCTTGTGATTCAGCACTCATAATCTTTACATTCATTGTGAGGTACTCTTATAAAATAAAAATATTAGAATCTTAAAAATAAATGTGCAATATTTTAAGTACCTACTGTGTGACCGACGTTATATGACACAGAACAGGAGTGCTCAGTGGCTCAGTCATGTCCAACTCTTTGCAACCCCATGGACTGTAGCCCACCAGACTCCTCTGTCTGTGGAATTTTCCAGGCAAGAATACTGGAGTGGGTTGTCATTTCTTCCTCCAGGGGATCTTCCCAATCCAGGGGTCGAACCTGTGTCGTGTGTCTCTTGCGTTGGCAGGTGGATTCTTTACCACTAGTACTATCTGAGAAACCCCTGGAAGAAGTGCTGCAGTCTCAAATCTGAGAAGACAAGATGACAAAACAAGAAATAACTTCAGACTCTTGTAAGAGAGGATATAATGGCTTCTTTAGGGAAAGTGGCAGCATTGCTAAATTACAGGATAAGAAATAAAAAGAGCTCTGTTTTATTCCCTACTCTGCAACCAACCTGGGGCTAGTTATTTATCCCACCTGTAAAATGCAATAAAACTACATACCACCATCCTATCTCAGAAGGATAGGTGAGGATAAATTACCTGTAGGTGCCTGGAGTTTCACAAAACGTGTTGTGATATACAAATTATGTAACTTTCATCTTGCTTTTATAACTCATTCATGGCCCTTACATACTGAAGGGTACCTTTGGTGGTCTAGATAGCATCAAAATACATCCAACATTCCTCTTCAATGTCTCCTGAGGATTAGCTGAAGCTCAAGCTAATATGATTCACTGATTGCACATTAAATCATGTAAGATTGAGATGTACAAGGCCTCAATTTATTTTCATAATATAAAATTAACCTTGTAGGTACAAAATCACAGCATTATTTTATAATTATAGGTATATCCTCTGTGTTTATGAGACATTACAAAATATCTGACCTTCTCAGTGTAGGTTAACTAATTATTTTGTATCTAACGAGAGCGAGTTCATGAAACCTGTATCTCAATGTGTGACCAACACTTCTTCATCTTACCAGCTTCAATTACCATTGTTCTTGACACATTAAATAAATTTCATATTCAAGAAAGAATTGAGAATTTTAAAACTTAGCTAATCTTGCCCCAGTGACTGTTGTTTATGTAACATCAGACTCCTAGTGTAGAAAAAGCATAAACGAGTTCCTATTTATTTATCCATAGGCTTGTTTCCTACTAGACTATCAGCAGCTACTTTGGGGCAGAAAATTAATTTTTTAATTCATGCTTGTAACCATAGCTCCCAGAAAGATACTTTCCACAGGGTAAGCAAACAATAAATATTTCTAGCATGTTTGAGCAATATTTGTATTGAAAAGATATGGCTCTTTCAGTACCAGTGCTATTATGGCCAGTAGAATGTTGTCAATTTTTATTGGTCAGGTTTTAACACTGGTCATGCTCAGATTTACATGGGTTTTGAATAACTGCAAGTCTAAAACCTGTGATTCCATCTAATGAAGCTATATTTACTCATTTTCCCTTTTGATAATCATCTCTTAAAGAGCCCAGCACAGTGCAGGCATATAATACAGTAAAATAATCACTGATAAATTTAATGCTCTGAAAATAGCTAAAATCAAGTCATGGGCTCATTTTTGATCATAGCAGATTTGGAAAATATAGAAATCATCGTTTCCTATTCTTTAATTACAAATGTTACATTTTGCGGAGAAACATCTCAATATTCAAATGTGTGTAAAGGCATTGTAATAAATAAAGACTGAATCTTGAATGTGATTTTGTAAGTAGAAACCTGAGAAATACTTGATGCCAAATTTTTGGTAGAATCATTCTGCTTGACCATCACACTATCCTTCCTCAGATTTTTCTCAACCTCCAGATTTTTCTTCTCCGTGAAACATGCAAGAGCCATTTGCTTGCTATCTCCTTCTTGTGAGCAAACTCACAGTAAAACTGTATTTTTAATACAAAAGTTGGAGCTCAAGAATTTCACTACACATCACAGAAGTCCTTCATATAAAATGACAAAAGTCAAAGTCCACATATTAAGACATAACTATGGAACTAGATGGGATACTGTGAAAGAACTTATTTTTAATGTATTAATTCTGTATGTCTTGTAGCACTGGTACACAATCAAATTGACATTACTCAAGTTAGCTGCTATTTTTTAATAGTTTATTTAATTTCCATTAAGAATAGTAAACTATCAGGTGCCAATATAAATGCAACTGAAACAAAGCTTGATCTTGAAGAGCTTATAGTACCTTTGTAAGAACAAAACACAGTACCAAGAAATGGGTAAGAATAATTATGAACAGCAAGTTAATAAGTGAAGCCACAAACTACTTAGTGAACATGTAAGTCTTTAGGGAAAAAGTTGCTAATGGTTCACAGCAGAGGTGATTTCAGAGGCTAGCAATTCCCACAAGTAGATTTAATAGGTTACAGCAGATCAGGACCAGTTTTATTTACCATTCGCTGGTACCATGTGAATAAGCAATGTAAACTGGTCACAATGTTCATGTAGAAAAGTGGATGAATAAAGCCAGGAGAATGACAACAACCAGGTTGTAAGAGGCTCCCCAGAGCACATGAGCTTTGGTCCTGAAGCTCTTGAGTATTCAGTCCCCCTCAGAAGGAGGAAAGGAAGAGGGGTTAACACATGATTGCACTCATATTAAAAATAAGTGGTGGCATCAATTTGGAGAGATGAATTAAGATTAAGAAAGAGATTTTCCCAGAATCAGAAAGCTTATCTTTTAGATCTGAGGTAAGAGAAAACTAGGAGTTTTGGTAAATCAATATAACATATAGCATCAAAGGGGAGGGGATGAGCAATATCAGGGCTTGAGGTAAAATTTCAACAGGGAAATGGTGTTTATTCTATTCTAGTACAGGAAATCCTAGACTTTCTAGCTTTCAACATAGAACTGAGAATAAATACAGTATCTTAAGAACCTATTTCAAAATTTGTAAGAAATAAGAAAATAGTTATGAAATCATTTACACACTTAGCTAGCTACTCTTATCATTTAAAAATTCTATAAGTCAAATAGCTATGAATCTTCTCTTCTCCAGTCTTAAACATAAGGTAAAGACTGGGAATATTTATAAAGCTCACACAAATCAATTATTAAATAAATATTAACCCTAGGGTAAGTTAAGAAATGACTACAAATGATTTTTCATCTTCTTTTCCTGCCACTAGATAAAAATGCAGCTTCACAGGTGGTTCAGTGGTAAATAATCTGTCTGCAGTGGGAGACACAGAAGACACGGGTTCAATCTCTGGGTTGGAAAGATCCCCTGGAGAAAGAAATGGCAAGCCACTCCAGGATTCTTGCCTGTAGAATCCCATGGCCAGGGGAGCCTGGCAATCTATAGTCATGGGGTGGCAGAGTCAGACACTACTTAGCAACTGAGCATGCATGCTCAATCAAAAAAAAAAAAAAAAAATGTGCTCAATCAAAAATCCTTTTTATTAGTATTCAATTCACAGTGAATAGAGTGGTTCTGCATTGTTATTGTGATCAGAGAATTTAATCAAACTGTAAAAAAAAAAAAAAAAAGAAAGAAAAAACAAGCAACAATTTTGTTTTCCCTTCTGGAAGTTAAATTGCATGTGGAGAAATAGTTGCATATTCTCTTCAACCCTCCAACTCTGAAGTTCAGTTTCAGCCTAATTTATTGATTCTACTTTACAGTGTTTCGATCCCCAATGAAGCATCTCTCAGGGGCTTTGGGCCTGGAATCAAAAACAATATCAAAAACTACAACTTGAAGCTACTGCTAAACATAAGAATAAGGAAATTCAGAAGCAACCAAGCATTATCAAAAGGCACCAAGCAGAGGAGATTTAGCTTGCTCACTCATTTCTTCTGGAGAGAACTTAAAGTAAAAGTACTCTTTGTTTTAGTTATAAAAGCACACTTTTTCTCAATAGTGTCGTTGGGTGTCTATTGATCCAATATGGTGGACTAAAAAACCCTTTAGTCGTACAGTTTTTGTCTCTGATAACTCCATCCAAAAGTGGACACAGGCTAAGGCAGTAGGCTCCAAACATTCACTGTAGCTGCTTCAGAACCCCGAGAGGGTTTGTTAAACAGATTGCCGCTCCTCCCCACCAGAGTTTCTGACTCAGTGGGTCTTAGGAGTGAGATAGGAAAAATACTCAGATTTTGTTTTCCAACAGGTTCTGAAGTGCTGCTGATTCTAGGACCCAGTTCTGTAAACACTGGACTAAGGGAACTAGAGACCAAGCAGACAGAAGAATGGAAATTGTAAAGATTAGGCTCCTCAGAATCCAGCCGAACAGAGAATTCCAACCCAGAAATTTAACTACAGATGAATGTGCTATGTAGAAGGCAGAAAATATTTTCATATCCTTCTAATCAGTGCTTCCCAGATGGAATGTTCAAGATTAATCTCATGTGCCTAGGAACTACAAGGAACTAAAGATCCAGAATAAGGAGCAATGCTGCATAATTCATTTGTCTTACATCACCACTCCCCATACATGCCTTTCCTTACTGTGAACTTCAGCAAATGTGTGCATGCCTATGAACCAATACACTCTCCACCAGCTCCACCAGTAACAACTGCAGGGCAGGCACAAGAGTACAAGTGGAGGCCCAAATAACCATGTTTCTAAACACGTAAAAGTTATAAATCCACCTAAAACCTATTAAATAAAATACAGTCTCTATTTATTACTAGGTTTCCCTGGTGGCTCAGACAGTAAAGAATCCACCTGCAATGCAGGAGACACAGGTTCAATCATGGGTCAGGAAGATCCACTGGAGAAGGGCATGGCAACCCACTCCAGTATCCTTGCCTGGAGAATTCCATGGACAAAGGAGCCTGGCAGGCTACAGTCCATGGGGTTGCCAAGAGTCAGTGGGTCTTAGGAGTGAGATAGGAGTGAGATGACTGAGCGACTTTCCCACATACACACACACAATGACTGGGCAGGTTCAGTTCTAATTTAGAATATGCAGACATAGAGTTTTGTACCTAAATATTGAGGTTCCAGAAGAAGCAGTCTCCAGCCCACAAGTAGCCCTCCTCTTTCCAACTTCAGCTCTGACTTACACTGTGAGGGGCCTGGAGATTTGTCTATACCCCACAAAACAGCTGCCTCTCCTTGGGCCTGCAGCATGGACATGGTGGCATGGACTACCTTGAAAAGGTGGTCCCATTCAGTTGCAGGGTGGATCATCTGAAGGCTTGGGTTAGACTGGTAGATGTCCTCCCCATGTAGCTCACCCTCATGACTGGCAGTGGTTCTGGCTCTTGGCAGGAAGCCCCAGTTTCTCCTTACCAGGCCCTCCTCATAAGCCTACTCGAAGGTCCTCCCTATATGCTGTCCAGTTTCCCCAGGATATGAGACCAAGGCAGAAGCCATAATGCTTTCTCTATGACCTTGTCTCAGAAGCCACATACCCTCACTTTCATCCTATTCTGTTGGTTACAAAGTCTACCCTGATTCAATGTAGGAGGGGAAAATGCAAAAGCACGAATATCATGAGGAGTGACCCACTGAGGACCATTTGGGATGCTGGCTGCTACAAATGACCCTCTATGGACTCTTCTCATTCTAAGATTTTATGACTGGAGGGAATTTGGAAGTTATTAATAATAGAGATGGGAATACCAGACCACCTGACCTGCCTCTTGAGAAATTTGTATGCAGGTCAAGAAGCAACAGTTAGAACTGGACATGGAACAACAGACTGGTTCCAAATAGGAAAAGGAGTACGTCAAGGCTGTATATTGTCACCCTGCTTATTTAACTTCTATGCAGAGTACATCATGAGAAACGCTGGACTGGAAGAAACACAAGCTGGAATCAAGATTGCCAGGAGAAATATCAATCACCTCAGATATGCAGATGACACCACCCTTATGGCAGAAAGTGAAGAGGAACTAAAAAGCCTCTTGATGAAAGTAAAAGTGGAGAGCGAAAAAGTGGGCTTAAAGCTCAACATTTAGAAAACGAAGATCATGGCATCCGGTCCCATCACTTCATGGGAAATAGATGGGGAAACAGCGGAAACAGTGTCAGACTTTATTTTTGGGGGCTCCAAAATCACTGCAGATGGTGACTGCAGCCATGAAATTAAAAGACGCTTACTCCTTTGAAGAAAGTTATGTCCCACCTAGATAGCATATTGAAAAGCAGAGACATTACTTTGCCAACAAAAGTTCGTCTAGTCAAGGCTATGGTTTTTCCTGTGGTCATGTATGGATGTGAGAGTTGGACTGGGAAGAAGGCTGAGCACCGAAGAATTGATGCTTTTGAACTGTGGTGTTGGAGAAGACTCTTGAGAGTCCCTTGGACTGCAAAGAGATCTAACCAGTCCATTCTGAAGGAGATCAGCCCTGGGATTTCTTTGGAAGGACTGATGCTAAAGCTGAAACTCCAGTACTTTGGTCACCTCATGTGAAGAGTTTACTCATTGGAAAAGACTCTGATGCTGGGAGGGATTGAAGGCAGGAGGAGAAGGGGACGACAGAGGCTGGATGGCATCACTGACTTGATGGACGTGGGTCTGAGTAAACTCCGGGAGTTGGTGATGGACAGGAAGGCCTGGTGTGCTGCAATTCATGGGGTCGCAAAGAGTCGGACACGACTGAGCGACTGAACTGAACCAAACATTCCATTGAAAATACTTAATTTTAGAGATGCATAAAATTATCCATAGAAGGCAAAATAATGGCCACCAAAAAATGTCCATCCCTCATCTGTAGACCCTGTGAATATGCTACTTTACATAGGAAAAGAGACATGGGAGATGAGACTTGAGTTAAAAACCTTGAGATGGGGAAATTATTCTGGGTTATTCAAGTTGATTCAATCTAATCACATACGTAGTTAAAGGGTCTTTCTTGGCTATAGTCAAGGGGAAGTGTGAGTATGGGAGAGAGAATCAGAGGGATGGCAGTATGAAAGCTCAGTCCCCCTGCCATTGCTGCCTCTGAAGGTGGTGGAAGGAGCCAAGAAATGCTAGTGGTCTTCAGAAGCTGGAAAAGGCAAGAAAACGGATTCTCCTCTCATGCCTCCAGGAAGGAACCCAACCCTAAGATGCCTTGACTTAGCCAAGTGAGATTCACAATGGCCTTTTGACCTACAGAACTTTAACAACACATAGGTGTGTATTCTTTTGTATTCTTTTTATTCTACCACTATATTTGTGGTAGTTTGTTACAGAGAAAACTATAATCGACAATGCAATTTCAAGTTTTCAAACCACTTGATAATATTAAAATCTTGAATGAGTTCATTATTAATAAGTATAGAATATTATCTTATGGAATTTGTAGCTCCTGTATCACCTACATTATATTTTATTTCATTACATTAACACTCAAGTTTTGCCTTGAGACCAAACTGACAAACAAATCTCCTTAGTTAGAAATGTATTGTGGTGAAACTGTTTTCAAGGGCATCTTCCACCTCTCAGGAGACTACATTGGATTTCATTTCTAACAACAATTCTTATAGAAACTGTTAAAAGTAGATGAGATTTAGAAATCGCAAGGACAAGCTTTGAATGGACTAGAAGGTTGAGAACACGTATATAAGAAATAAATTTGATTGTGTAAAAATGTGGTTGTATAAAAACACTGCAAACTAATGTCAGTGTCAGGTTTAAGTATGGGTAGGAAAAAGGTATTAATTTATTTGACCAGTAAAATGTACTTAATAGCATTTATCGTTTGTTATGCTTGCGTTTGAATACCTAATATCAATATACTGTAAGGGCCTGGGGGAGCTATCAAGTTTAACACTTTATTATTAATCTCAGAACATGGACAACATAAAATGAGGATACAAGATAAAATATTAAACATTAAATTATAGTTAAAATTAGCAATAGAAGAGATGACAAGACACCAGATGATAAATTTCCAAATAAATGACTCAGAATAAATTACATGGAACTTCAAATGAAGGAAATGTGATTAATTGAGAAGATGATGGAGATGCTATTTTACCTGGGTTTTGAAGAGGGCAAGGAATTGTATAGTAAGAGAAAAGAGGACAGAAATTCTAAGTAGCTAATCTAGAGATGGGCTTCCCTAGTGGCTCAGTGGTAAAGAATCCACCTTTCAATGCAGCAGATGCAGGTTTGATCCCTGGGTCATGGAGATCCCCTGGAGAATGAATTGGCAACCCACTCCAGTATTCTTGCCTGGAAAATCCCATGGACAGAGGAGCCTGGCAGGCTACAGACCATTGGGTCACAAAAGAGTTGGACATGACTTGGACTAAACAACAACAAATCTAGAGATAATAAAATACATCTATACAAGTCACTAGATTATAATTATTGGTGACTTATTTCGGAAGTTTTTTAAGGATGAGAAACATGTCTCACACTTTTACTCCAGGATTTATGAGTCCAAAACATATAGTGCAAACTCAATAAATATTTACTGAGTGAAAGAGATGACTTTTAGAATAGTCAAGTTATAGAGAATATACTTAAATTTTTACAAAGTACACCTAACTCATTTTGTAAGATGAACGAAGGTCCAAAAAGAGGATCAGATGCCTCTTAAAAGGTTATGTTAACTTTCTGAGAAGAGATCATCAAAACATGAACTGAGTTGGCAATGAGAGAGAAGAGATACATGGCATGTCAAAGAGAAGGAAATGAAAGAATTCGATGTTGGGGTATGGGAGGAGTCAAGACAAAGTTGAACCTTTAGATCCTACATAACTATGATAATGAAAAAGTGATAATGATACTAAACTATGATAATGAAAAGTGAAAAGTGAAAGTGAAGTCGCTCGGTCGTGTCCGACTCTTTGTGACCCCATGGACTATGGCAAACCAGTCTTCTCTGTCCATGGGATTTTCCAGGCAAGAATACTGGAGTGGGTTGCCTTTTCCTTCTCCAGGGGATCTTCCCGACCCAGGGATCGAACCCAGGTCTCCCGCATTGCGGGCAGAGGCTTTACCCTCTGAGCCACCAGGGAAGCCAAGGACGGGGAAAGAGACTGAGAAGACAATTAGTAGGTAAAGATGCTTAGTGCTGTTTTTTACATGTGGAATGAATGATAAAACATATGAAAACCATATGGACCATGGCAGTGTGCCCTAGTAACTTAGGAGGGAGCATACATATTTGAAAGCTATGTGCACATCAATCATAATTGGAACCATGAGGAAGGATGAGATCACCAAGTGAATTCATGGAAAGAAAAGAATAAGGATACAACTTGGGAGACTCCCACATTTAAATAAAGGAAAGAAGAGAAACGAGTAGAGGAGAGAGAAAAACAACAGAGATGCTCAAGGAAGGCATGAGAAGCCAGAATAGGTCAACCATCAGGACCAAAAATCTTCTGGAAAAATAAAAGGAGTCTTTGCATTGAGGAAGTGTCTTTGGATTTGTTAGATGGTGACTTGTGACTCTTGAAAAGGGTATTTTCAGAAGAATGATTGGCAGTCATTAATATTGTGTATCTTTTTGCTTCAGAAACGTATTAAGTCATAAGTTAAAAGTTAACATATTGAAATAAAAAGAATAGGGCTCTGAAGGAGTATTCAACATCCCACCACACTTCCTCCTCATAGTTTCTACTATGTATGTATCCAAAGAAGTCTAAGTAGTTGCAGGTTAGTGAAGCAGCTAATGATCAAAAGATTCACCACATAAGGTCAGGTGCACGTAAGTGGAGGAGTGTGCCTACACCTTGAACCTTGAATCGAGGGAAGCTGACAACAGAAAGGATCTAAGAACCTCAATTGTATCCTGATCTGTGTGGACCCAAGGCTCCTTACATAGAAAATTGAAGTTAGTGTGGGCATTTCTTTATTGTTGAAGGGACACCTAATATCTGGACCACAGAGCAAAGAGAGTAGTTTCTCCACAACTCAAATAACCAGTGCAGCAACATTTGCCTGATGATACAGAACAGAGGGAGTTTCTTCTAAAATAAGTATTACCTTTACCAAATTTACATCAAGAATTTATAGTAAGGCTGCAAAATGAAAATATGTGAAATTAGCAAAACTGTGGGTTCACAAAGTTATATCTCATATGCCAGTAGATAAACCACACCACCTCCACTCACACTGACATTTTTGTCAACACACTCTGCTAATTATTCAGGATAGTATTTTTCATAATCGGCAAGGCCATGCCCCCTGCATGGATTTCTCAGTGAATGTTGAAAAATTGCTAAATACAATTTATGTAATTTATTTTTGTCACTGATCTTATTAGTGCTTCCATTGCCAAACTGTGGGTGGATGTGTGTATGAAAATGCAGTCTTGACTTTTTCAAGAAAGAAGTTATATAACTTTACACTTCATAAATTTAACAACCAAAATGTTATCTGTAATAAGTGTTTCTGGGAAGCACTGTTTTACCACTGACTGGTTTGATGGGAGTTGATTAGATCATGGTTTTTCATCGGTGTGTTGTTACTGATACTGGCTCCATTCCAGTTGGCAGAGAAGGTGTCTAAACACTCACAAACAAAAATTACCCATAAAACCTGTGACAGGGTTCTCTGAGTTCATAGCTACAGATCACTGCACATCTGGATGGGTTGTTTCAGCTGAGTTTATAATGTCACATCCCTTGTAAACACGAAACACCTGTCTCTCTCTTTAACAGACAATTTTTGAAGCTGAAGCATTTATTTTCTCCCAGAACTCAGCAGTGACACATTATTTACTGATATTGAAACAGGAGCCCCGAAAACATTGCAGGATTTTCATCCTTTTGTCTTTAGAAGAAGTAACCCTTGACTTAAATAAACCAGAAGAAAAAAATCAGTCCTGTTTAGACATACAGGGGAAATTAAAAGAGACACAAATGAGAGAATCAAATTCTCGATGATTCCCATTGCCTTTTCAGAGATTCAACAGAGGGATTTGTAGCTATTTTCATTTTTCACATGTTGAAAGTCACTTTTGCAGTCAGTGTTACAAAAGATTATCACCAAACTATCTGTGAGCATCCACTATGTGCAACATTACAAAGGGGGGTATCACTGTCGTCACCCTGCTCCAGAGGGACTTATAACCACGCAGAGGAGAGATCAAGAATGCATGAAAAGATGCAAAACCAGACAGCAAGTGGGTGTCAACCACACGTGTGCATCTGTGCTCAGTTGTGTCTGACTCTTTGTGACTCTATGGACTGCAGCCTACCAGGCTCCACTGTCCATGGCATTTTTCAGGCAAGAATACTGGAGTGAGTTGCCGTTTCCTTCTCCCGGGGACCTTCCTGACCCAGGGATCAAACCCACATCGTCTGCATTAGCAAGTGGATTCTTTACCACTGAGTCACCAGGGAAGCCCTGTCAACCACCTGCAAGGTGGGACTAAAGCAAATGATAAACAGAAAATACCTGTGTCTATAGGAAGCAGGAATGAAGTCTGCTCTGAGTCAATCACTGGTTGCTCAAAATCATTAACCTCAAAATCATTAATTTCAAATGAATCACTTTATTGCAGAAGCCTCAGGACCAATTTCCAGGCATGCTCATAAACTATACACCAGATTTTCTGTTTTTCACCCTAGTGTTCCTCTGCTTGGCCTCAAATATCTAATGTAATTAGATAGATATCTAATGTAATTAGATATAGCACTTAAACAGTGCTAGGGTATTTGGAGTTGGAGGTTGAATAATTTTCAGGACAAAACTTCTGGAGGTGTATCTTTATAATTATGGCTCATATGAAGTGGTGGAAGGTAACAAAAATGGAAAACAGTTTCTGAAGAAGATGTGTTCATAAATTTTTTTTATGACCATAGGATTTAACTCCTATTATTCAGCATTGGTGGATTAAAGTTGCCTTGATCCTTTCATAACTCATTCACTTTATTCTGTGTACCTTTATTAAGTAGCTACTATATGTCAATTTCTCTGATGGGAGCTAGGAAAACAATAAACCAGTTCTGCCCTCAAGGAGTTTCCAGTCTGGTGGAGGAAACAGACAAGGAAATAAGTGACAGAGAAGAATACATGTGATTCTACAGATGCACAGAACAAGGAGGAGGGAAACCAAGAGTGGGTGATTCGTGAGCTGAGTTTTATGAAGATAAAGAGAAGGGAAAGAACATAGCAGGGGAAGGAGACAATACATTGTTTACAGTTCATATGGGCCCATAAACCCAAAGGGTTCATAGGACCCCTTAACCCAAAACAAGGATTCACAAATACAAACTACTATATATAAACAGATAACCAACAAGGACCTACTGTTTAGCACAAGGAACTCTAGTCAGAATTCTATAATAACCTATATAGAAAAAGAATCTGAAAAAGAATGGATATAAAAAATTGAATCACTGTGCTGTACACCTGAAACTAATACAACATTGTAAATCAACTATACTTCAATAGAAAAAAAATGTATTAAAGAATATAAATGGGGCGAAGATGGCCTCTTCAATAAACGGTGCTGGGAAAACTGGACAGAATACATGTCCAGAATGAAATTAGAACACTTCCTCACCCCATACACAAAGATACACTCAACATGGATTAAAGACCTAAATGTAAGACCAGAAACCATAAAATTCTTAGAGGAAAACATAGGCAGAACACTCGATGACATAAATCAAAGTAAGGTCCTCTATGACCCACCTCCTAGAGTGATGGAAATGAGAACGAAAGTAAACAAGTAGGACCTGATTAGGACCTGTGCTTTTGCACAGCAAAGGAAACTATAAGATGAAAAGGTGAAAAGACAACCCTCAGAACGGGAGAAAATAATAGCAAATGAAACAACTGACAAAGGATTAATTTCCAAAATATACAAGCAGCTCATACAACTCAATGCCAGAAAACCAAACAGCCCAATTAAAAACTAGGAAAATGACCTAAACAGACATTTCTCCAAAGACATACAGATGGCTAACAAACACATGAAAAGATGGTCAACATTTCTCATTATTAGAGAAATGCAAATCAAAACTACGATGCGATATCACCTCACACCAGTCAGAATGGCCATCATCAAAAAGTCTACAAACAGTAAATGCTGGAGAGGGTGTGGAGAAAAGGGAACACTCTTGCACTGTTGGTGAGAATGTAAATTGATACTACCACTATGGAAGATGGTATGGAGGTTCCTTTAAAAACTAGAAATAAAACCACCATATGACCCAGCAATCCAACACCTAGGCATATACCCTGAGGAAACCAAACTGAAAGACACACACATCCCATTGTTCATTGCAGCACTGTTTACAATAGCTGTAAGTCTATCAACAGATGAATGGATAAAGAAGTGGTGGTACATATACACAATGGAATATTATTTAGCCATAAAAAGGAACACATCTGAGTCAGTTCTAATTAGGTGGATAAATCTAGAATCTATTACACCTATTTACCTTCTCACTCCTGAGAAAGTAAAGTGTGACTTATATCCCTAGAGGGTTTGGAAAGAGAAGCTGAGCATGGTAGCCCAGCCCCTTCTCTCTCCTTTTCTTTGGGAGAAATAAAGAAAGAGAAATAAAGTCAGAAAGAGAAATAAATATTGTCTCCTAACACATATATACAGAATCTAAAAAAATGGTAGTGAAGAATTTATTTACAGGGCAGCAGTGGAGAAAACTGGAGAAGGCAATGGCACCCCACTCCAGTACTCTTGCCTTGAAAATCCCATGGACAGAAGAGCCTGGTGGGCTACAGTCCATGGGGTCGTGAAGAGTCGGACAGGACTGAGCGACTTCACTTTCACTTTTCACTTTCATGCATTGGAGAAGGAAATGGCAACCCACTCCAGTGTTCTTGCCTGGAGAATCCCAGGGACGGCAGAGCCTGGTGGGCTGCCGTCTATGGGGTCGCACAGAGTCGGACATGACTGACGTGACTTAGCAGCAGCAGCAGCAGCAGCAGCAGTGGAGAAAACAGACACAGGGACTAGACTTATAGACTTGGGGAGAGGGGAGGAGAGGGTGAGATGTATGGAGAAAGTAACATGGAAACCTACATTACCATATGTAAAATAGATAGCCAACGGGAATTTGCTGTATGGCTTAGGAAACTCAAACAGGGGCTCTGTATCAACCTAGAGGGGTGGGATGGGGAGGGAGATGGGAGGGAGGTTCAAAAGGGAGGGGATATATGTACACCTATGGCTGATTCATGTTGAGGTTTGACAGAAAACAACAAAATTCTGTAAAGCAATTATCCTTCACTTAAAAAATAAATAAATTTTTTAAAAAAGAATCAGTTGAAAATAATTCAAAGAAGACAGTAGATGGGAGCCCAGAAGAAAATGTATATTACCAAAGAAAGCTAGAGTGGAGGATGCACCGTGGGTGCATCTGTGGGTAAGTGGACACTGCTAGTCAGTTGGCCAGACTTACTTCTCCAGCCACCGGCCATGTGGGACCATAACAACATGGAGAACAAGCCAACTCCCAAAGTAAAGGAGAGAGAAGGGGCTGGCCTACCACGCTCAGCTTCTCTTTCCAAACCCTCTAGGGATATATGTCACACTTTACCTTCTCGGGAGTGAGAAGTATATGAGGGCATGGAGAGAGATCAGAAATGTTACTCTAGTGGCTCTTCTTCCACATTCATAGATATTAATATACCAGGAGTGGGAAAGAAACATTCCTCCCTAACATTGTCCGATGCACAGACATGAAAGATCATGGCCTGAAACCCCAAGTAAGTTGAGATGGCAGAAGCAAAGTGTATGTTAACAGATGCAGCTGAGGATGAGACTTGCTGGGGACCACAGAGAAAAGAGCTGAAAATAAGAAGCCAGGAGTTCTCTATATTTTACGCCTTAGTGCCTACCCTGTCCCCTATACCATCAAACCATTCTGACATCAAATCTAATTTAACTGGTTTCAGTATTTTCATACCTGTGACTTAAGTATTGGTGATATTGTTAATCTGTGGGAAATACATGATTAACCAGAAGTCAGGAGGCAGGGTAAATGTCTAAATGATGGAAATAATAGGAACACTATTCACTAGAAGCAATAGACTATCCTTTCAGTCTATTCATCTGTATATATTCTAAACTATAGTGTTACTCTGAAGGTTTGGAACCAGGATAGAATTGTATTTCACAATTGTAAAATTGTAAACATACAATTGTATGTTACAGAATTGTATTTTACATATAAAAATGATCAGTCACAAGAGTTCATGTAGTCATTTTTTAGTTATTAGTCATTAAATTACTTGTGGAAGATCAATTATGCCAAGACATTTCTCTTAATATGCTGCAAAATCAAGATTTCCATCTGACCAGCGGAAACAATTTTCTGAAGGAATTAAATGATTTTGAAACAGTTGTTTCTGATTAACTCCATCATTAAAATGAGTACTTGAAAATACTCTGCCTTGTTCTATCTATAAAAGATAATCTACAAATCAAAACCACAATGAGATTGCCTCATGCCTTTTAGAATGGCTGTCATCAAAATGTCAAGAGACAACGAGTGTTGGCGGCGAGGGTGTGAAGAAAAGAATATCCTTGTGCATTGTTGGTGGGAATGTAAATTGGCACAGCCACGGTGTAAAACAGTATAAGTTCCTCAAAAACTTAAAAATGGAACTAATACATCACCCAGCAATCCCACCTTGAAGATACATTCGAAGGAAGTGAAACCACCATTTCAAACAGCTATCTGCATCCCCATGTTCCTTGCAGCATTATTTCATGGTAGCAGTGGCTCAGACAGTAAAGAATCTGCCTGCAATGCAGGAGACCCAGGTTCAATCCCTGGAAGATCCCCTTCCAGGAAGGGAAGATCCCCTGGAGAAGGGAATGACTAACCACTCCAGTATTCTTGCCTGGAGAATTCCATGGACAGAGGAGCCTGGTGGGCTATACAGTCCTTAGGATCACAGTCAGACAGAGTAACTACCACTTTCAAGATATGGAAACAAGTGTTCACTGATTCAGCCATAAAAAAGAACAAAATCTTGTCATTTGAGGCAATATGAATGGACCTTGAGGGCATTATGTTAAGTTAAACAAGTCAGACAAGGAAAGACAGTCCTATGTAATACAGTATGATCTCCTTTACATGTGGAATCGAAAGAAAACTGAACTCTGGTTGCCAGAGGTTGAGGTTGATGGTGGGAAACGGATAAAGGTTGTCAAAAGATACAAACTACCAATTACAAGATAAATAAGTTCTGGGGATGTAATATATAGCAGAGTGACTACAGCTAACTATACTGTATTTTATATTTGCAAATTGCTAAGAGAATAGATCATTAAAGTTCCCATTGTGAGGAAAAAAATGTTACTATGTGAGGTGATGAACGTTAATTAAACATATTTTGCTGATCATTTCTCAGCGTATGCATAAATCAAATCGTTATGTTGTACACTTAAAACTAATATGATGTTCTATGTCAATTATATCCTAATAAAGCTTTTACTTTTAAAAAATTTAAAAGATATTTTAGAACAAACTAAGAAAATAAGTATAAACTTAAGTATATAAACACAAACGTCAAACAGGAAACATCTTTTTAATAGCGCTCCTCTGTTGTTTCTCTATCCACTGACTAAAAATTGCATCAGTGTGAAGTTTTCTCCTCTAAAATGGTGCTCAAATGTCCTGAACACAAACAAAGGAAGGGTGCCTTTATTTGCATGGTGTCACCTCACCTTAGGAAACTCTCTCCCTCACTTCCCTCTACTCTGCTAGGCTAGCAGGGCCCTTTGATTCCTGCTACTGCAGTTCCTGTTTGCTCTCAGGTTTGTTTGATCACTCAGGGCACAGCTGAACAGCAAGGAGCGGTTGCCTTCTGGCACCTGTTTCATATTCGACAGTAGGTGGTTTCTCACCCGTCTGGCTCTTGCTTTAGGACAATAAGTGACAAGATGTTAGTTCACACAGCACGACTTACGTAACTGACAAAAGGAAAAAGATCAGGCTGAAGGTTTGTTCTGTAAATCAGTGAGATTTTCAAACCAAGAATAAAAGTCCTTCCCAGTATCCCAAGATAAAGATGACTCTGCCAAACCAATAAAGGGCAACTCAATCAAGAGACATGAGTTTGAGCAAGCTCTGGGAGATGGTGAAGGACAGGGAAGCCTGGTGTGCTGCACTCCATGGGATCACAAAGAGCTGGACACGACAGAGCAACTGAACAACAATGATCAAGATAATGAGTCAATGGGAAGAATGTTATTTTTAGGTTAATTTCATTCAACCAGAGATCCCTTAGGGTGTCTTTTAGGGATGAGTTGAAAACAGAAAATATTATTTATCATTTATTGAAACAGTAGTCATTTTAATAAAATGAATGTAAACCTAGAAAACCTAGAAAAATGTAAACCTAGAAAAAATGTCTACCCCCAGAGTTTCAAAAAATCAAAAATAACACAATTTTGCATGACCTGATAAAATTTATGTAAGTGCTAACTTCTTGCTTAGAGATTTTAGCTTCCTTTAAAATGTTAGAAAGTCAAATATTCCTCAAGAAGATAGCTCTGAAATAGTTGTTCTTTGCATTTGAAATTAATGTTTTGAGTCTCAGTTGTGATTTCTTATCACAGCTCCCAAGATAAATTCCTGAGAAGTTACACAATTGGCACAATGCAAGATGTAGATTTCTCAATGAATCCTGAACCCTTGCTGCCTATGAATAGTTGTCACACTGCAAACAAGATTTTCAAGGCTGTCCAATGTTTGGTTACCGTGTTCTATATGAATTTAAGAACAAAACAAAAACATGTGCATCCCTCCAGAATCTGGAATTCAAATCTCAATGCACTTTCCTGTAGTTATAGCTAACGGGGACAATTTCCTCCCAAATTCAAGGAGCCAGTTAGGTCTTACCAGGCAATGAAGTCAAGTCCCTCTCTCCACCAGTCACATATCTATCCATTTTTAAGTCAATTTTTATTGGAGTATAATTGATTTACAATGTTGCATTAGTTTCTGTTGTATAGCCAAGTTAATCAGTTATACATATATCCACTTTTTTTATTATTATTATGGGATTATTTTCCCATATAGCTCGTTAGAGTACTAAGTAGAGTTCCCTGTGCTATACTGTAGTATACAATAGGTTCTTATTAGGTTCTTATACACAGTTATATATTTCAGAGAAGGCAATGGCACCCCACTCCAACACTCTTGCCTGGAAAATCCCATAGACAGAGGAGCCTGGTAGGCTGCAGTCCATGGGGTCGCACAGAGTCGGACACGACTGAAGTGACTTAAAGCAGCAGCGTACATATATTTTGTATGTGTCAATCCCAGTCTCTCATTTATCCTACCCTTGTCCCGCTTGGTTATCATAAGTCTGTTTTCTACATCTGTGACTATTTCTGTTTTGTAAATAAGAGTATTAAGATGGCTTACAATGATAGACCTGTAAGATTCCTTTCGCCTCTACCTCCAAGAACTAAAAATTTTTTTGCGCAGGCTTTGAAAATAAAGTAAAAAATAAAACAACTTTCACAATTCTACAATTTAATTTTTGAAATGTGACTGGAACAGAGGTCAAATACATTGAAATACCAACCAAAAAAATGGTTTCAGTAAGCTAAAAACAAATGGTAATCATATATATTACAAGATTCTATTTTTCTTTAAGTCCAAAAAATTATTAGAAGAATTATTAGCAATAAATAAAGTTTAGAGGTAGAGTGAAACAGCTATTATACTAGTGACCAAAGAAATGGGTTCATGCCAGTTCAACCACTAACCTCAGTGACCTCTCCAACATGACAATTCTGAGGCTCTGGACAATAATTGCTCTATTCACTCGCTATACTAGGTGGCTGTGAAGTTCAAATCATAGCATGTACATAAAGGTGCTTGATAAACTGTAATATACCCAGAACAAGTTTAGATGTTATTGTTCAAATGTAAAGTGTTATGATTTTGTTAAGGTCATGTGAAAACTGCCCACACTATAGTCAGTATCTTGTAATAACTTGTAATGAAACAGAAACTAAAAAAGAATAACTGAAATACGTTGCTGTATACCTGAAACTAACATAACATTGTATAAATCAACTATATTTCAAAAAAATATTTTTAAGAGTGTGATTTGAAAAGTTCAACTGCATAATTATAAAATCTCCATGAATCAACACAGCACAGCTTACTTCTTATTGCATTAATCTTTACTTCCATCTTTTGCCCCAGTCATGTCATATAATCATACATTTTAAATATAAGAACATTATTAGTCAACTTCTAGTCCCAAAACACAATTTTATAGACCAGGAGACCGAAGTACAAATATGAAATGAAGTGACCCAATATAAGAAGAGTATTAGTCAACTTCTAGTCCCAAATCACAATTTTACAGACCAGGAGACTGAAGTACAGATGTGAAATGAAGTGACCAAGGTGGTGCCCACAAGGGCCTGACTGCAAGCATAAGACATCAGCTGACAGTGGGGATTCAGCCTCAGTCTTCTTTCCTTCTGACTACCTTCATGGCCGATAATAGTTTTAAGAATCAAGGATGAGTCCCAGAGTCATTGACGACTAATAAGTATCCATGTGCAAGAGCACAAGTGCCATAGATATCATTTCTATGAAAGGTAAAAACAACAACCCAATTTGATCAACTGTATTATTTGTGTTTGAAAAGCATCCATACTGACTGGACAAACACATCCAGGCCCTGCACATCTGTGCTCCAGAGCATCACAGGGCTTTCAATCACACTCAGCTCATTCTTTGAGAAAGACTGGCTTCATGCTGAACCCAGCGTGAGGACTACAGGGCAGGACACCAATTAGTGGAGGCATTTGTTCCAGGTTGACAGGACCACTGAGCAGGGAAGTTCAACAGACCCCAAGCAATGATGGAAGCATGTCCTCTGGCAGGAAATAATTAAATGAGAAGTAAAAACTTTATCCTTCATGGATACAGGCCAGATATATATTCAAAAAAATCTGCCAACTTCAGAAAACCTGATCAGTTGCTAATTCCATGTGACCTTGACAAAGCTGCTAGAAATTGTATTGTTATCCCGTGCCACCTTTCGTATGTGATCTACGTTTATTTTTTTGACCTTCTGCAGGATGAGCTTCGCTGGTGGCTCAGATGGTGAAGAATCCACCTGCAATGCTGGAGACCTGGGTTCGATCCCTGCGTTAGGAAGATCCTCTGGAGGAGGGCATGGCCACCCACTCCATTGTTCTTGCCTGGAGAATCCCATGGACAGAGAAGCCTGGTGGGTTACAGTCCATGGGGTCACAAAGAGTCAGACACAACTGAGCGACTAAGCACAGCACAGGACAGGCATGGGAGCAGAGGTCGCCACTGAGTTAGCAGAGTTATCAGACAGAAATTACTTCCTGACATTAAAAACAACTATAATTATTTGCCTCTCTGGACAGCAAATGCCATTTTACTTTTAGAGTTCACAAGTTCCCACTTAGCTATAATTTTAAGGTATATTATTTTCTATGCTTTTATATCACAAATTGTTTTTAGAGAGGGAAAAAAGTAATCTAAGTGGCCATGTGTTGGCTGTATTTTCTTGCAGCACATGCTTTGTTTTTTCATTCCAATTTCCAGATCTAATTCCCTCAGTCTATTTCCAGTCAGACTGATCCGCTAGAAAATACTAAGAAAAGATCAGAAACCAAATCCTATGGTAATATCCTCAGAAATTCTAAACAGCTCTAAGAGGTTTGGCCTCAGCCCCAAACATTAACATGATTGTTCAATTTTAATGAGGTCAAACAAGCTGTTGGGCATCTGGCTGGTGGTCAAGTTCTTGACCTGAGTGGGGCAGGCTATCTTGTTCTTACAAAGAATATAAGACATAGTGACAGGTGATAATGTAATGCACGAAACTCCTGCCCTGGGCCACTTCGCCTTTCACCCCACTGGGACCCCAGAGGCAACCACACTTTAGCCAGATGTAAATAGTAGCTAAAGATCTGAAATATAACCATGTTTTTGCAGAGAAAAAAATATTAAGGGATTTAAATAAATCCCTAACATTTGTCACATCAAAAATCTATATCCTTTTACAATTCTTCCCCCTAAATGTAATATTTGAAAAAATTGAGTCATTCCTGAGTAGACTGCTTCTTCTTTGAGTACCAGCAATATATTTAGGTCCAAATCATTTACTAATTATATAGGGAAGCTCATTTGAGGCCAAGATCAAAAAAGGAGGGGAGAAAACAACTTGAGCATGAAATCTTAGAAATTTGACAATTGCTTATATTTTCCTTCCAACTGACCATATGAAATTTTCATCTTAATATCATGATCAGTACAGAGCCTGCCATGGTACCAGTGGGGGCCATGTCACCAAATACAGGAAGGGCAAAAGCACCTATCAACAATTTTAACACTTACTTTTAAAATTAAACATTGATATTAACGCATACATACAGGAATGAAAAAGAAAAAACACTGAACTCTAGCTACCTTATTACAGATGTTGCGATGTTCTCTAATAAAACTTGGGAAAGTACTTCATTAAAAAAATGAGTAAGGCAAGTAAAGAAAGAAGCTTAATGGCTTTTTCCTAATTCCTAGTGAGAGAAATAGCATATGAACCAGCAGCCACACAGGTGAAGATGAACATTTTCTGAGATCAGGGAAAGGACCCCCTTGAGTCCTGTCCTACCCTTAAGAGTGTGTATGGGGTAAAAATTATTTCACCAACTCCAAGATTCTTTTACAATGCACTCAACAACCTAATAATATGACTTACAAATCACTAAAAGGTACTTTTCTGTGCCATGATGAACATGTGGGCAGGAGATCAGGGTTGCTGTACACTAAGGAACACCATTCATTAGAATGTCCTACGATGTGGAACATACTCCAGAGATACACTGTCCAGCATGGTAGCCACTAGCACATGCAGCTATGTGTACATGAGTGCATGAGATGTGGCTACTGTGGCTGAAGAACTGAGGCTTTTGTCTTACTTTAATTGCTTTAAACTTAAATGCGGAGAAGGCAATGGCACCCCACTCCAGTACTCTTGCCTGGAAAATCTCATGGACAGAGGAGCCTGGTAGGCTGCAGTCTATGGGGTCGCTAAGAGTTGGACATGACTGAGCGACTTCACTTTCACTTTTCACTTTCATGCATTGGAGAAGGAAATGGCAACCCACTCCAGTGTTCTTTCCTGGAGAATCCCAGGGATGGGGTCGCACAGAGTAGGACACAACTAAAGCAACTTAGCAGCAGCAGCAAACTTAAATAACCACAGGTGGCTAGTAGCTCCCTTATTAGACAGGAAAGCTGTAGAAAGCATAAAACTTGTGGACTGGTAATCAGCTAGATCTACTAAAACATGCATCAGTCTGCACTGGAAAATGAAAAATGTTTCTCTACTTTGACAGATCTATTTTAGTTCCATCACCACCACCGTTTCAGTTCTCTAACATCACCTGCTGTTGGATTTCTGAAAACTAGGAAATAAAAACTAGGGTAGAAAATCTCATGAAGTCAGAATATTCCAGGTGGTAGAAAGTATCAGTAACATGACCATTTATACATGCAACCCATGTGTAAAGATTACATCACACACTGCATTATGCCGCCTACTCATGCATATGACAAACAAATTTACCAAAAGCTATGAATAACAACAGATATTTAGCTTGGAGAAAGAAGTTTAAACTTGACTTAATGAGAGTTTTCAGACCAATGGAAGGGTTCTTTTAAGAATCAGCTGTTTTTCGCTTCTGGGCAGAGGGTCCAAAAAGAAATAGCCAAAAGTTGTATCAAGAAAATACAGATCCCATGCAAAGAGCTTTCTTCAAATTTACCATGAGGTAGTGGAAAAGTGTGCAGAGAGAGACTATAAAGTTGCTAACCCAGGATACGGTCATACATGCCATGTGCCTTAACCCACTGATGTCATTCACTATATACTAATTCTGGAATTATGTGCTTTATTTCAGCTGAGTATGTTTAGCTGAGTTTCTTACATAACGGTCTTGCTATATCTTTTCCAGACTTTCAACTCCCACATAGTCTAGTGTGGATGCATAATTACTTCCTTAAAAGTAGACGCTCCATCCAGGTTAATATGTTCAGTTGAAGTTAATAAACTCTCATATATGTTGTTACTCAGGCTGTTATTGAGTTGTAAAATGTACAATGTGCTTGGCACATTGTATTGAGGTACAAATGATGCAAGTCGTAACCTGAGGGCATAATCTACAATTTAGTCAAGTGAAAGATAAAGAAATGGCTATGATTTGATTATTCAAAACTTCTATTGGTAGGTAAGCTCTAGGGGGGAAAAATGAGTTCTTAGAAGCATTATGGAGCAGTAGGAAATGACATTCATTTCAACTTTGAAAAATTAGGGAAGATAAAAAAGAAATAAGAAGGAAAAATTGACGTATTGGGAAAGAATTTAGAGTGAGTAATACACTTGGTGTATATTCATTAGCAGTCAACAGTAAATTTAGAGGATTAATTATTAATGATGTTGCAGAAAATCTAATCCTGCTATGGGCTATAGTTATTACATGTGGTTTTAACAAGCAACAATAATGTGAGCACAACATTCCTTCTCGGAGTTTTTGTTTTGTTTTGTTTGAGGCTTTCATCATTCATTGTTTGCCCCTAAAAGATGAACTGTAATACAATACTACAGATGCAAAACCTTCAGGTCATTCACTTGCACATTTTCAGACTTCTTGTCAACACTTTGCTTTCAGTGATCAGTGAATCTTTGAGACAAGGTTTTCCCACCTTCAACCCAGCAGCAAGCAAAATGGAAGAGCTGAAATGCAGGAGTTATGCAGGAGAAACTTCAGGTGGTCAACAAAAGGAGGATGGATTTGAGACTGCCATTGACCAAAGAATAAAAAAAAAAAAAAAACCTGAGGCAAAGAAAAGCTAGGAAGGTTGAAATTTTAGGATCCCTGCTTTCCTGTCTCCAGTTCTTGACCTCACAGAAGCTATGGGCAGATGTGAGAGTGAGGGTTTGTAAGAATGACTCCTTTGCACTGCTTTCAACAGATCATCATCTGAATCCACCATCAGTGTGACACAGACCACAGGAAGCTCTGGGCTGACAATCAGATCGTCCAGCCTCTAGCTGGTGAGGCTGCCATTCTTAGATTTTCCTTAAGTCTCCTGAGCACTTTATGACAGGTGCCACTGGGTAACACACCGGTAGGAAGGTGGGTTCTGGAGTCAGACTGCCCGAGTTCAAGTTTCATACCACTGGCCAGCTGTGTGATCTTAGGTAAGTTAATTACACTTCCCAGACCTCAGCTCTCCCAACTGTGAATGAGGACACAGTAACACTGACCTGATAGGCCGGGAGTCCAGGAGACCCCGGATTTCAGGAAATCCACAGAATAGTGCTTGGCTTGGAATAAACAATTTATTACTTATTATTTACTGTGTTGATGTAGTATAACTGTATTTTCCATAACAAACAAAATTATTGATATTTAACAACTACTTAACAGATAGACATGGTAGTTTTCGTGGTTGGCAAATCTCATTAAATAGGTTCCTAATAGCCAACTGGTATTTAGTGAGCATATTAGTGGTCTTATTGCCTTTAGATTAAACTCCTATTTCAACCATTTAATTCCTGTTTTTAACACAGCTCCATTCTTTTAAAAAAGCCATATAAACTTCTCTTATAAAAGAATAATGATGTTCACTGGCTCCTTTCCTTCCCTGTTTTATTGACTACCTAAATCCTTAGAAGTATTTGGGCAAAGTTATTTTGAGCTGTTTAATCCTGCTGGATCATTTGTTGTTGTGAAATTATTTCCTGTCTAACCACAAATAAAATACACTTATGTAACTTCCTCTTTTACATCTCCACAGTTTCTGATTCACAGACAATCTTAATGTCACCTGAAGAGTCTCTTTTTATTTGGCAACACAATATCTATCTTTATGCTCTTCTTTCTTTCCCCTTATGCCTTTTCCCCTTGTGAATAACTTGAATCCTATCATTTCTCTTCCTACTTGCAATATCAATATTATCCTAACATCGTGTTGATCTGTACTCTCTTCTCTCCCATAGGTCCCATCAGTATAATTCTTTCCCTAGATTGACTAACCAGCCCAGTTTAATGTACTGTTTCTTGGACTGTCTTCAGTTGATTATCACACATTTATCAAGCACTGAATAAAATACATGGCTCGTGCCACAGTATAAGAGATCATTTTCTACTAGAAAAAACATACATTTACTAATCATACGGCAAAGAGCAAGCTGACCCCCTGCTTGAGATCTTGCAGAGAAGTACAGAAAACTCACAAAAGTCACCACAGAAGACTAGACTATAAATATCTGTCCAGTTGTCAGCTGTAAACACCTGCCAAGATGCTAAATCGCCACACAGGGAGCCAAGAAATAGTATCATTGCCTAGTTTCTTACCTCTTCTTCCTCTCCACCCCCAAACCCTGAAGAAACTTCTACCAGTGAGTTGGAGAAGAAAAGAGGAAGTAGAAGATTAGGTAATAAATCCCTACCACTCCCATTTTACATTCGGGCTTCCCACTGAGCTGCCAGAAAGGAAGAAGCCTCAACTTTAACTCAAAATTGAAGTTTTTTATTAACACATGCAACTGACAGTAAAATTACTAAACTGAGACAGTTGTCTGTGACCTTAAGTTACCAAAAAACTGTGTTGCCCAAGAGTGACCAGAAATGCCCTGGAGCCTGCCTAATGTTTCACAGTGATGGGAAAGTCTCATCCCACAGTCCATGTTTAGAAAGATAAGAGGGAGGGAAAAAAATCAAAACTGCCTTTATGACTAGAGTCTATGTGTCATCTCTGTTCAATGTGTCAGTTGCTTGTTAAAAGAGAAAATGGCGATCCTAGGGGCCAAAAAGGCTTCCCCAGGAATGAAGACGCCAAAGCACAGGAGCACTCAGGGACCTGCCTTGAAATCAGGGAAACCATCCTGAGCAGGAAACATGTCGCTTGTCATCACTGGTCACTCCTTCATGTTTTCCCCTGCCTAAGGACATGGAAAGGTGCCAAGCTTCAAATATCTCCATTCTCCCGAGCTGCTGGGAAGGAATTATATAACATGTCTCTCCCTTGCCTCCCAGGAAGATAAACATTCTCATGAAGAATTATAATTATCCTTTTAAATAATGACTTAAGCATTAATGGAAACATTATTCTTCTGCATGATAATATTGCCATCACTTAAAGACACAACTTACGTTAGCACCAACCGTCCAGAGAAGACATTCTAAATCAATGCAAAATAACAAAAGCATAGAAAACATATCCCGAGACAAACCAAGAAATGCACATTGCTTTGCATTTGTTAAAATGTAAATGTAAGCATGAGGCATAAAATGATAATATTGAACCAAGAACTTATATTTTGTAGAATATCATGTAACTTTGCTTTCCTTTGAGGAAACAAGGAGAGCAAGAAACATAGATTCATGAGACTGTTCACTATTGATTTGAAGGCAATTAGTAAAATATTTGGCATTTATTTTTTAATGAATGAAGGAAAAACCAAAGAAGGCTCTAGTATCATTCAAGAAAAAGAATTATGCCCTGAAAGATTTGAAATAATACTGAAACTCCATAATTACATGAAACTCCCCCAAATAGCTCATGTAGGCATCTTCTTCCAATCTGAGGTAGAGGTAAAACCTCAATGTCTGTTTCACTCCATGAAACAGGTGATCTATTTTCTAAAACTATCTAATGTTTGCAAAAGATAAGAGAGTATTTGCTCTGTTTGTTTTAAATCGACACATCCTAACTCATTTTATTTTATTTCTTAGACCTTAAGGAATCACACCCCAAAGTCATTGCGCTATAGGAAACAAATATTTGGGGATCAAGAGCCTTAATGGGAGTTAGAATTCTTGCTCATTCACATTTCAGATGTGCCAGACAGTGACCACAGATTTCAAAAGCTTCACTGGTGTTTCACAAGGTAAAAAAAAAAAAAATCTGTCTTCAATGGGAGACCCTGGGTTGGGAAGATCTCCGAGAGGAAGGAATGGCTACCCACTCCAGTATTCTTGCCTGGAGAATTCCATGGACAGAGGAGCCTGGCAGGCTACAATCCATAGGGTTGCAAAGAGTCAGACAGGACTGAACAGCTAACACTTTCAAAAGCTTAAACAGTACAAATTCAATTTAATTTTTAAGTTGCTAGGAAGATATAAGATAATGAACATGAACTTGTACAAAAAATTATAAAGTAATCTAAGATAGTGATTTATTTTTTCTAACACTATTTATCAATGAGAAAATTCCATCTCACTAAAGGACAAAAGAAATAAATAGGAACAGAGAGAGAGAAAGTATAATGTTATGGATAAGGATTACATCTCTCTCCTTACCCTGCTTACTCCAATATGTAAATGGAACTACAAAGAACAATAATTTAAAGAAAGAACGGGTCATTTCAAATTGAATCACAAAGGCCTCCTGCAAATCCCAAACCCACTCATTTTAACAAGTCATGTGCTGTGTGTGCTTAGTCACTCAGTTGTGTCTGACTCTACGCTAACCTATGGACTGTAGTCTGCCAGGCTCCTCTGTCCGTGGGAATTCTCCAGGCAAGAATACTGGAGTGGGTTGCCATGCCCTCCTCCAGGGGATCTTTCCAACCCAGGGACTGAACCCAGGTCTCCCGCACTGCAGGTGGATTCTTTACCATCTGAGCCACCAGGAAAGCCCAAGAATACTGGAGTGGGTAGCCTATTCTTTCTCCAGGGTATCTTCCCGACCTAGGAATTTAACCGGGGTCTCCTGCATGGCAGGCCGATTCTTTACCAGCTGAGGTACCTGGGAAGCCCTTAACAAGTCATAGGGTAACCCATTAACTTCTCTGTGCTACTTACAGTGGTGGCTCTTTCAAACTCTGTCCTCTTCCTCCTTGCTGTGATCATTCCTTCAAGACAGTGGCTGAGAGCTTACTCTCAAATAACTTTTCAATGTCTAGATGTATTCCCCAGATTCCTTATATTTTATTCCAATAAAGTTATATTTCACTTCTTCCATTCCAATTCTGCATCAAGATAGAACTCTGCTTTTAGAGCTTCTGCCTTGGCAGTTTGGGACAGGAATAAATTTTCATCTGCAATTTAATAATTCTTATCTGTTTAGTGGTAATTTGCATTTTACTGGAAGTCCCAGTATAAGAACAAAATTTCTTAAAATTCTTTTCCTAATTTTAGTTTCCAGATTTTAAAAACAGTAGGGATAAATTTCAGAATATATAAAAAAGTGTAAGTTTCATGTACAAGTAGCCATGGCTAAAACACTAGCATGCCTTCATAGAATCTTTCTAACGTAATTATTTGCGGGGGTTATTTTTGCTATTCTTTAATATAATAATAGCAATTACTTTAATAATAATTTAATAATAAGTAATTATTTAATAAGTATAGTAAACTTCATATTGCATACATTTTTGGTGTCTTCTTTCACTTAATATCATAAGCATTTTTCATGTCAAAAATTATGTATGTGATAAGGTTTAATACAAGCTAAAAGTGATAAAAGTGAAAGTGTTAATCACTCAGTCAGGTCCAACTCTTTGTGACCACATGAACTATAACCTGCAAGACTCCTCTGTCCATGGAATTCTCCAGAAAATAATACTGGAGTGGGTAGCCATTCTCTTCTCCAGGGGATCTTCTTGACCCAGGCATTGAACCTGGGACTCCAGCATTGCAGTCAAATTCTTTACCATCTGAGCCACCAGCAAGTTAAGAGTTTACTACTTGAATCATCCATCCATCCATCCATCCATCCATCATGTGCTCAGCTATGTCAGATTCTTTGAGACCTTATGGACTGTAGCTCACCAAACTGTTCTGTCCATGGGATTTCTCAGGCAAAAATACTGGAGTGTATTGACATATCCTCCCCCAGGGGATCTTCTTGACCCAGGGATGGAACCCACACCTCCTGGATCTCCTACATTATAGGCAGATTCTTTACCACTTGAAATCTTCCCAAATGCATAATGATGAAATGTAGGTTGCTCTGTATTGGTTTCTATCAAATGCCAGTTTGTTTTCTACAGAAGTTTGTATCAATTTTTTTTTTAATTTTCAGGAATAGTTTTCTTGTATATCAGGAATAGTTTTGAATTGGAGCAAATGCCTTTATAGCACCAATTGAGATATTCATCCATTTTTCTCTTTAACCTGTTGAAATGTAAGCTGTTACCTTCATTTTTTCTTCTCTTCTAGTTTTTCTGCACTACAGCAGGAAAATGTGATCAAAAATATTTCTCCTTTTTCAGAATGCTCTGAGAAGTGCATGTCTTTGGAAGTGATTCTAAATACTTGAATCCATTGCTTATAATATACATATTTAAATTAAGTATTTCAAGCTTTGACAATAGGGAAAGAAGTTTAAGGATTATTTTACATAAATGTAGAAGGATATTTTCAAATCTCTATTTCATTTATACTTTATAGTTTATCTACTGAATAAAAGCTATAACCACACCCAAAAAGTGATTTAGGACAACACCGGATGGCAAGTCACTGTTTCTCCCTCGAGCAACCATTTCCTAAGAAACCCTTTGAGAACTTTGTTAGAAGGTGACCAGCCACCCTGATTTGTCCTAGTCTGAGAGGTTTCCCAGTATAAAAGACTTCCAGTGCTAAAACTGGGACAGTCCCAACCTAGTGGGCATGTTTTAGTCACCCCAAAACAATTTCCCATAGGGAAATATCAGATGCCTCAAATCTTGAACCCAACTAGCAAACCAGTTCCTGACGCAGACATTTACACTTGTAATCCTCCTACTCTGACATGGGAAGTCTTTGGCCTCATCAACTGAATGATCATGATATACTTTCTTTTTAATTGGAGGATAATTGCTTTACAATATTGTGTTGTCCTTTCTTGCTTACTGTATTCCAGTCACTCTGGCTTCTTGCTC
Source organism: Bos indicus x Bos taurus (assembly GCF_003369695.1). Classification (NCBI taxonomy): domain Eukaryota; kingdom Metazoa; phylum Chordata; class Mammalia; order Artiodactyla; family Bovidae; genus Bos; species Bos indicus x Bos taurus. The sequence goes on from NC_040092.1 coordinate 53,413,337, forward strand.
TTCTTCAAACATTTTCACCAGCAGTTTCCTCTGCCTCTATCCTCTTCTGCCAATTATCCAAATACTCAAATGGTTTGCTCCCTCATTCAAATTTGGTACAAATCTCACCTCCTCAGAGAGAACTTCTCTGACAACCCTTTATAATATAGGCTTCTCTCCTTCACTCTATATCCCTTATTTTCTCTTCATCATTGTTGTAATCACCTAACACATGATCATGTATTTGTTTAACATTATTTTCCCCTTCACTAGACGGTAAATTCTAGAGGGTAGGACAGACACTTTAGAGCTATTTGTGAAATGAATAGGTGAATTATATGAGATAATGGTAAACCACAGACTCTGGAGTCAGAATGCCCAGATTAAAAACTCAGCTCTACTTCAAACAATTACATTACCTTGAGCAGGTAATACAAATGAATTTCTCTGGGCCTTAGTTTCCCTATAGGTAAAATGGGGTTAGCAATAGCCCCCTCCTCAGAAGGCTGTTGTAAGGGGAAAATAAAATACTATAGTTGATGTATGAAGAGTAATGCCAGATATGTGATAAGTCGTCAATGAATGTCATTGTGTTTCTATTATTCCACTTAATGAATATGTTTCCAAATATTTCACATATATAGAGCATCAAGCTGGTACCCTCTGAATATGATTATATGAATAATCAAAATCAAATGGCAACTATATATCACTGTTCAATTTTTCAGACTTTATTCTAGAGTTTTCTTAATGCCGTACTCTCTCAAGGGGCCATTCCTTTTTTGCAGAGGTTTCCATTTCACAATCTAGACTCTGGTTTCAGGCCGACTGCTAATCCAACACTTCTGAACTGAGTAATAAGTGACTGTCTAAGCATGTCCTGTGGATTTTTTCAGCAATGGGCTGGTCATTTGCATTGTGAACAACAGTTGTATTGGGAATTGTTGCTTTAATTTCTAAAGCATTTACAAAACCAGTTTCCCTGAATAGGATCATTTTCTGGGTCATAAAACACACAAAATTTGGTTTAGTTGGGCGCATCAGTGGAAGGTTTTGTCATGGATTCCACCAGCAGGGCCTTCTTACAATATGTCATATAAAGTTTTCTGAAATTTTACATAATTGAGCAGATGGTTTAGCTCCCTGATATTGGCCATAATGGCCTCACAAATCTTTTGATTTCATTTGTAAAATTTGAATCTTTAAACGATGATCACAAAGGTGGGATGGGGAGGTCACGGGGAAACACTTTTTTAAATGATTCAGTATTATCATCCTGTGTGTAGGGCTCTCCTGGTGGCTCAGATGGTAAAGAATCCGCCTGCCATGCAGGAGACCCGGGTACATTCCCTGGGTCGGGAAGATCCCCTGGAGAAGGGAATAGCAACCCACTCCAGTATTCTTACCTGGAGAATTCCATGCACAGAGCAGCCTGGAGGGCTACAGTTCATGAGGGTCACAAAGATTTGGACACGACTGAGCAACTAAAACACAAACACATACATGCGTGTGCCTGTAAGTGGTCAACCGAGAGAGGTTCTTGTTCATAATCTCCCAATCTATTGGGTTCAGGATGTTTGGAGAAAGAAGGAAGCAGAGTTTAAGTTTAAAATATGGCTTGCGTCACTCACTGAAGGAAAAAATAAGGGTCAAGACCAGCAGGCTGAAGCTGGGCAACAACTACACCTCAGTGCTCCGCACATCAATTGTGTGGCTGTCTTTGATATGAGGGCAAATCGTAGCCCCTCCCTACTGTGAACTGCTCCGTGGCCCACAGGGAGGAAGGGGCTATGACATTCAAATGGACCTTGTACTCAAAGTTAACAAACTTCAAAATGTCATCTGGAAGAGAAACTAGTAACACATATCAAAAAGAGGTCACAGTACTGTTTGAAGATCTATAAAGGAGTCACAATCTTTGTTCAAGGAAGCAAAAAAATTAAGGAAATTCTTGGTAGGGCTGTTTTGAACTAAATGTGTGCTGTGAAGTTCTTCTGATTATGGAAGCTGCTTTCCTATTCAAGAATAAAATAAAATGCTCTTGAAATGCAAATAATAAGAATATACTTTGGAATCAAATAGTATCTAAAAGCAAATTCTGAAAAGTGTCCCCAAACTGTTTATTTAAAGACATTCTGGTCAAACTTCAAGGTGGAACCTACAGGCAAATATTTACCCAGATTACTTGAAAAGGGATTTTCATTAATTTCCATTGTCTAGCTTTATTTCATTGATTTCTACCATTTAACTTTATTTTCAAAGATATCAAATTCTTGCTTTCAGTTAAATGATCGATGATAATATATTAAATAATAGAATTCGAGATTTTCTAAAACTGAAGAACTCTGCAAATAACTGTAATGAATTATCCTCAGAATATAAACAAACACATAAACTGTATTCCCCCAGGTCACATCAAACAGGATAGCACAACTAATAACAATGAAAAACTTGTCTTAGACAAAAAACAGTAGCTGGAAATTCCAGTTGTAAATCCTTTATTCACTAGTTCAAGAAGGTTGCCAAACTCCTTCCCTTGATTTTACCACATGATTATGACCATCATCTTTTCCGATGTGTATCCTCCATTTCCTCTATTTTTCCGCCAAGTAGCTCTGTTTGTGTATTATTTACTGGATTCTGGGGAAAGCTGTTGCTTCTCTTTGTGGCCCCGTCAGCTCAGCTGAACCCAGAATCTCTGGCCTGCAGTGATATATCCTGTCCTGAGGACACAGCTGCTCTCCAACTCAGCCTGAATTTTGCGGTTCAACTCCGTTACTAGGCAACAACGCCATACGAGCACGGGTGCTGCGTTCATATGGATACGTCTCGTCTCTTCAACTAACCTTCTGTAACAGTCTCCTCTCCCTAGCATCTGAGACAGGCCTTTGGAGAGTGTTCCAGAAGATAATTAGAGCATTAGATAAAGCTTATATAAACCTATTCATAATCCCCCAGGGCTATGCCCCCGTCCCACATTTCGATGTCTGTCAGAGGGAAACCCTAAACCAAAAGAACTTACTCAAATCTAGCTCCATTCTGTCACGGACCAGTGAGATTAAAACCTCGATTAGCTGGTTCTTTTGTCAAGAGACTGGCCTCAGGCAGAGCCTAAAAGAGCTCATTGTTCCTCAGTCCTCCTCTACCCAAAGCTCCAGAAGAGCTGGTTTATGCTCTTTGTGCTGTAGCCTGGGGTGGTTAAAAGGTCACAAGACCTGGGTTTGAATCCCACAACAAGACCTGAGTTTGAATCCCAACTCCCTTCTTCTTTGAACATGTTTTTAACCTATTTTGGCTGGAATAAGTGCCTAAAAGACGAGAGAGTGTTCCTCTCAGAACATCTTTAAAAACAGTGACTTTAAAAGAATAGAAATAATTATACAAAGCAAGCTTGCAGACAAAAGAAGGAATGACTATTGAAGCCTAAAATGATTAAACTATAATTTGGCATAAACCTGGGATATCACATAACTTCATGATATACTCAATGGCTAAAAATAGATATCTGTGAATCAAAGCACTTACAAATTTATTACTTACAGGTAATATTTGTTTAATTTTTAAAATAATAACATCATGTCTTTAAATAGTTAGGTTTAAAACACTGTCCCTGCAACTTTTTGCTTTTATTTCTCATGTCACAAATTTGTGGAATATAAAATACTCCACAATGCCTTTACTACTAGTTCTGTAACAAATACATACAGAACTGTAAAACACATTTCACGCCCGATTACTGTTTTTCTATCTTTGTGCACTAGTGTAATACATTCTATTTGTATTGCATTTTATTTGATTGTAATACATTCTATTTGGCTTAACAACTTGGGTATCTTATCAGTTATGGCAGGGCTAGCATGAAGCCTCCTTTGGGAGTAGGGAGTTTGGAAGGCTGAGTAGGAGCAGGAGGTGAAATAACAAGATAATATATCTTTAAGTGTGTAGCTAGTAACATGATGACTGATTCTGGCTTCAGTTCAGTTCAGTTCAGTCACTCAATTGTGTCCGACTCTTTGTGACCCCATGAATCGCAGCACGCCAGGCCTCCCTGTCCATCACCAACTCCCGGAGTTACTCAGACTCACATCCATCGAGTCAGTGATGCCATCCAGCCATCTCATCCTCTGTCGTCCCCTTCTCCTGCCCCCAATCCCTCCCAGCATTAGAGTCTTTTCCAATGAGTCAACTCTTTGCATGAGGTGGCCAAAGTACTGGAGTTTCAGCTTTAGCATCATTCCTTCCAAAGAAATCCCAGGGCTGATCTCCTTCAGAATGGATTGGTTGGATCTCCTTGCAGTCCAAGGGACTCTCAAGAGTCTTCTCCAACACCATAGTTCAAAAGCATCAATTCTTCGGCGCTCAGCTTTCTTCATAGTCCAACTCTCACATCCATACATGACCACTGGAAAAACCATAGCCTACCCCACCTACGAGGTTAGGGGCGGCAGCGGGCAGGAGCCACCCCACGCCCGAGCCGGGAGGAGCAACCCCACCTCCAAGGAGCGGTGGCTGCGTTGTCATGGTCGCAGGAGGGCCTTAGAGGAGCTTTTCCACGTTCAAGGTCAGAAGGGGTGGCGGTGAGGAGATAACCCTCATCCAAGGTAAGGAGCAGCGGCTGCACTTTGCTGGAGCAGCCGTGAAGAGATATCCCACATCCAGGGTAAGAGAAACCCAAGTAAGATGGTAGGTGTTGCAAGAGGGCATCAGAGGGCAGACACACTGAAACCATACTCACAGAAAACTAGCCAATCTAATCACACTAGGACCACAGCCTTGTCTAACTCAATGATTCTGGCTTATATGGGTATTAATATTATCAGACCATTGGTGATATAAAATGTACAGTGAGTCAAATTCTATGTGAATTGATGCTTTTGAACTGTGGTGCTGGAGAAGACTCTTGAGAGTCCCTTGGACTTCAAGGAAGTCCCAACAGTCAATCCTAAAGGAAATCAACCCTGAATATTCATTGCAAAGACTGATGCTGAAACTCCAGTACTTTGGCCACCTGATATGAAGAGCTGACTCAATGGACAAGACCCTGATTTTGGGAAAGACTGAGGGCAAGAGAAGGGGGCAACAAAGGATAAGATGGTTGAATGGCATTGCTGACTCAACGGACATGAGTTTGAGCAAACTCTGGGAGAGATGGTGAAGGACAGGGAAGCCTGACATGCTGCAATCCACAGGGTCACAAAGAGTGGGGCACAACTTCATGACTAAACAACAAAAGCACAAGGATGCTTTAAGATTATCCAGAAGACCTCAAATAAAAATCTAAGAGAAGTCCTACAAATCAGCTGCCAAAGCTGAGATACATCAGCCAGGGATTCCCCCAAGGATCTGAGGCACATTGTTAAGATGGAAACTAGCCACACATTGCCAAGTCCAAGGTCCATCCCAGATAATTTCTAATCAACATTTATCGAGTTTCTCCAGAATGAGTCAGGGAGGGCTAAGAGGTCTGTCTGCCATCAGTGAACTCGGCAGTGCTGGGACTACCACTTAGTGCTTCCTGGCCTTGGTTTCTTCTGCTACAAACTGGACAAGATCATGTGCGGTTCCATCCAGAGAATTCCTCTGCTCACGTAATGGAATCATGGTCATTTACTGGAAAGTTTTATTCTCAAGTAAAGTCCATGGGAGGCCAGAACATAAAACTTACCAACTTCGATCACTTTTCTATTTTAAGCATCATTATATTTGAGGGAAAATAGCCCCAAATGTTTTTATACTAATTCTTCTTAGCAACTTCCTAACAGTCCCTAAATTATTCAAATTAAGCATCAAGTTGAGACATCCTAGAGCAGCTATACGTTTAGTTTTAAATTGCCACCTTTATATTTTACATATCATTGAATTTTCAAATAGTACAATTAGCAACAGGGCAGAAATATAAGTGAATTGAATTTAACCTGTGAGGCTACAGGGAAAGAAGTTTTTAATCACTAGATGTTCTGTAGCATAACTGAATCAAGTTGTTTATGATAATTTTATTACCTCGGTCCTCTTTTTAATAGAGTTATTATATTTTCTCATGATGTATGATATCACACTTTCGAAGCCCTTTCAGTAATTGGAACTCCAAGAACCTGACTTTTAAGGCTCGTTAATGTGAAAAATTATCGTAAAAGTTGAATAAGTACATTTGTTTCATTTTAGTTTGGACCTTCCAACTATGAAAGACATTTTCTGTACGTATGACAGTATTTCTGATTAGCGGTCACCTCTTTTTGTCAACACTGTCTTCATGAATTGCATTTACATTAGACCCATTTGTAAGAAGAGAGTTTTAATTTTTCAAACTAAAAATGTCAATGTGTCCATTTTGCCCCAATTGCACATTTTGTTTGAGAAACCCTACAGCAGGGGTTTTTAACCTCAATTGCTCTTTAGAATTACCTTGGGAATTTGGGCAAAAAAAAAAAAAAAAAAATCTGTAACTGGGCCTAGTTTCAGAACATTTAAAGCAGAAACCCTGGAGGTGAGCAGCAGGTATCTGTATATTTTAAAGCATTCACTGGGGATGTGTGGTCAGGACTGAACTGCTGGCCTAGAGTAACCACTTACCTCAAGGAACTTGGATCCATTTCTATTGCATTTTACTCTCGGCATTCCCCTGCCTGTACCTACTCTACCACAATGTACTCTAGTTTTTCTGTCTCTAACAGATTTTCAGCATGCTCTTGAAATAGTAGTTCATTTTGTCTTTTTTTTTAACAATTTTATATAGCTGGCAGCACGCATATTACCCATTTTACAGATCAGAAGCCCGAAGAAACACAGAATTATGACTCGGATGTTCCTATGTCAGATTTAGTGCATTTCCCATCCCTGGAATCCCAATGTCTGCCTTTAATCACTCCTGGTCTGCATACAAAACTGAATCTTGAGACTATCCAAAGAAAATTGCAAAAAAAGTAGAGGGGATTCATATTCTGCATATTGGATGCCCACTGCCTGCCTGTATTCAGCCCATGAAAATTCCTTTCAGAGTTCTGGCAAGGCTTTCAATGCTTTGTTTTTGTAATTTTTCTTACTAAAGACCAGTCTTTTGAATAATTAATTAACTAACCAGTTTTTAGCCAACTATCAATTAGTTGAAAATTATTAGTGAGAACTGTGCTCTAGCCTGTTTTTCTCTGTGACTTTACTATTCATCCTCCAGCTCCTCTTCCCTAATTAAAAAATTCTCAACTGTTTAACACTTTCTTCTCTCTGGCTTCCAGATCTGGAAAGAAAAACGAGAACCTTTCGATTCTGGTAACATATTTTAAATGCATATGATTAAAATGTTAAAATTAAAGAAAAATATCACATACCAAGTATTTTCAGAGCACAAGGTATCTGGATTCCAAGATCTGCTACCCCAGCATCATGTGCGTGCTATCAGTGCTTTTGGTAACTCAATCTAAAATCTCAACTTTTTTCTCAACAATAAATCTATTCTTTTGCTTTAATAACCCAAATGATTGGTTCAACTGCCCAATTCTATTTCTGTATAAAGCAGACCATAGTAATATATATGAAATATAGCTATACAGACTCACAGATTTAGAAAACAAACTTACAGTTACCAAAGGAGAAAGGTGGTAGGAGAGGGATAAATTGGGATTAATATACACACACTATGATATACAAGACAGACAACCATCAAGAGCCTACTGTATAGCACAGGGAGGTCTACTCAATATTCTGTAATAATCTAAATGGGGAAAAATTTGAAAAATAGATATGTGTATATGTGCAACTGAATCACTTTGCTGTACACCTGAAATACAATATTGTAAATTAACTATACTCCAATATAAAATAAAAATAAGAATATAGCTGATGAAAAGAGATCTGTAGGAATGGGAAAATAAATTATATTTTTAATTTTAAAATATACATAGTAATTAAAGAAGTCTTGCAGATTGATTCCTATTTATCAGTCTGTGATAAGCTGAAAGACGGACATCCCTGGCCAGTCCAAACAAACAGAGAAGAGGCAAGAATTTCCCTGCAACCACTACATAGAAGGAGCATAACACGGGGTATCACCAAAGAACAGAAATCCTGGGTCCAGTGCCAACACGCCTCAGTCTTACCTCAGTTTCCTTATCTACAAAGTGAGGACAACAAAGGTCTCTGCCTCATAAAGTTTTTGTAAGAATTTAAAAACTTAATGTACATAAAAGCCTTGTAACAGCACCTGCCCCACAAAGCAAGGGCTACCAGCTAAAGTGTTAGCTCATATTATCATTACACATTTTTGGCACAGAGCTACTTTTAACTCTTCCCTCCTCATTCTTGCTCTCTCCATAGTTACTATACAACCATCAACTTGTTTCCAAACTCTGAAATCGGTGTCAGAACATGAACTTCTAATGAATTGAGGCAGTGGTGACAGCACAGGGTTTCCTAAGTCGGTAAGTGAGAAACCCAAAAGTGTATGATGAAAACAAGAGAGGCAAAGTGTTAGGGGAAGCACACTGATGGAAACCGCCCACCCTGGCCAGGCACCATAGTAACCATTTGCATGAGTTGTTTTATGACAGGAGATCCTGATAAAGAACACGGAACTAATAAGCCACCACCAACCGGAAGAGTTTGGGAAAGGTCAAAAGGAGACACCGCGTGTCCGTCCACTTCCCAGAATCCCTGTCGCTAGCATCCATCTTGGCTGAGCGATGCGTGAACCACCAGGAAAGACTCTGAATTAGAATGGTTGGCCATAGACCACCTGGAAACTAATCCCATCACCATAAAACCCAAGACTGCGAACCACATGGCAGAGCTGTTCTCCTGGGTTCTCTTACCCTACTGCTCTCCATCCGGGTTCCCTTTCCCAATAAAATCTTTTGCTTTGTCAGCAAATGCGTCTCCTTGGACAATTCATTTCCGAGTGTTAGACAAGAGCCCAGTTTCAGGCCCTGGAAGTGATCCCCCTTCCGCAACAAAAGGAAGCTCATTTATCTGAATGACAAGATCCACTAGACAGGACATGCAGAGCACTGATCCACCAAAGATAAGGTCATTCCTGAGATGGCCACAGTGATTTCAGAACTCCCCAGCTTACCTTGAGCTCAGTGGCCCCCCACCAGCAGCACATGCATGTGCCTTCATACCTCTTCCCAACACACACTGCAGCACGTACACACCGTCAAAAGTTCTTGCCCCAGTAACAAAGCAAAGGCCTGAAATCTGAGCACATGGGCCTCAGAATTTAGGCAGAATTTAAAACATCTCTAATGCTTTGAATTTCTATTATTTGTAGCAATATTAATAAAACACTCTTCAAGGCACATTCCTTCATTTGATACTCACTCTGATCTGTGTCTTCCTTCTTTCTAATTGCAGAACACTCTGACCCTAATAAGGTTTTTTGACATTATGTCCCTGGATCAGAAACTTTTGAACAGCCTTTAGAAGTACAAGAGTTCTGGCGGCACAAATATAAAGACATGATTATAGTAACTAATATATATGAGCATTGTCTTAAGCACTTCACAAACAGTATTGAATTTAATCTTCATAATTGACTAGTTAAGCACTACTTAATAAATCAAGTGGACTTTGAACTCAGCATGGCTGGATTATACAAGCTCACATTTTTACCAACTAATAATATTTTTGCACACAATTGGTGGAGAAAGGATAAAACAACAAATCTCTTAAACATGATTTGGGTTATTTAGAATCAACCAGCTAAATAGTGAGAATAGAATTTTCTACTTCAGACAGAGAACAACTTGATACCTCATGTATATATACATATGGCTCATTCAAATCCTATAATATCCTTTTCTCCAGGGAGAATGAAATTATATAATTTGAAACTCACACCCTTATTACTTAAAATGAACAAAATAGATTTTTAAGTTTGTTGGAATTTAAAACGTAGCAATAGAATTACAGTCCTTATACCTTTGGCAATGACCCTGATACTGCATAAATGCCACTAGTGAATGAAAACTAATTACAGTTCTTTCAAACTAAAAAGCAGTGACTGAATACCACTAATTATGCAATGAAGCTAACAATAATGCTAAAGCGTTAGCAATAAATGTATTCACAAGAAAGACAAATAAAGAATAAATGTAGCAAATCATCTATTGTAGGGGGAAAAATGGCAAATACTGAAATCTTCCTGTAGTACACAATGGGTATTTTTAAATGCTTAATTATCATAAAATGATTACTTCTAGCTCATCACAAAGGCAATTTTCATTGCTGTCACAAATCCCCAGATGTATCTTTAACACATATTGATGTTTGTGAGTTGTGTATTAATGGAGCTATGCCTAGGCTCACATGGCAAATAGCTAGAGTTGACATTCAGTTGTGCCAAGAATCATAGATCAATTTATAAGATCACAGTTATCCAAATGATTGGGAAGGAAGAAATTCAATTTTTTTTGGATTGGGGGGAAGTAATTGCCTTCAACTGTGTTAACCTGGCCAAATCGTTCTTCCACGTAGACTTCTACTGTAGTCTAATTAGATGCTATTAAAATCCTAAGGATCCAGTTGGGAACATACGCCAGTTTTATCCTTGATGTAGTCTGATTTAATAGAGACTTAACTGGAGATAAGAGAGAGAGACAGGCAGGGAGACAGTATAAATGCCAACCTATTATAGCTGGGTATTTATTTCAATAGTGCAATAGGCAACCCCGTCATCCTGCTCAATACGCATTTCTGCAGAGTGAGCACGAGATGAGAAACCAGAATCTGCTCTCACCTCTCCTTGGCCTCAGTTTTCCTGTGTCTCTTTTGGGAGAAGCACCTCACTTGCTCCTGAGCTAAAGAACTTTCAAGGGTGATTTAGTAAATGTGCCTATATGTGATTTTTACTTTCCATGCTCTCTTTAGGATCTAATTGTTGCGAGGAAATTACCAACACTGAAGGTGAATTTTCTGTGATAATTTACATTTTATGCAAGTGAACTGAATATTTTAATAAAGGCTTAATAGTTTGAGCTTGGGTAAGTGATATTTTAGAGGAGAAGCTAGAAATACTGTAACTAATATTAGAGTAAGAGACAGAAAACTAGGTTCCAGAACTAACTTGGAAATTAATGTGACCTTGAAAAGCTTATACCTACTTACAAAATAAGCCATGATTCTGTTAGGGGAAGCACACTGATTGAAACCGCCCACCCTGGCCAGGCACCATAGAAACCATTTGCATGAGTTGTTTTATGACAGGAGATCCTGATAAGGAATACGGAACTAATAAGCCACCACCAACCGGAAGAGTTCGGGAAAGGTCTAAAGGAGACACCGCGTGTCCGTCCACTTCCCAGCATCCCTCTCGCTAGCATCCATCTTGGCTGAGCGATACGTGCACCACCAGGAAAGACTCTGAATTAGAATGATTGGCCAAAGACCACCGGGAAACTAATCCCGTCACCATAAAACCCGAGACTGCAAGCCACGCAGCAGAGCTGTTCTCCTGGGTTCTGTTACCCTACTGCCCTCCACTCGGGTGCCCTTTCCCAATAAAATCTCTTTCTTTGTCAGCAGATGTGTCTCCTTGGACAATTCATTTCCGAGTGTTAGAAAAGAGCCCAGTTTCGGGCCCTGAAAGGGGTCCCCCTTCCTGCAACAATTCTATTACTTTTAAGCATTCTTAGTACTAAATTTCTATCTATAGTATTTCTGAAACTTCTTAATCATTCTAAAGTTGGGGGGGGGGGGATAAATACTGTTTAAAACATGAAATAAAGAAGGAGAAACAAAAAGGAAAGTGAAATTGAAAGACCATAACACCAACTATATGTCAGTGGAACTAATTAAATAACAGACAAGGAGACCCTAAATCTCCTGGACCTTAAGCAGAGGGGAAGGGACTCAGAAAACCACACATAATTATGTGAATAAAATTCAGTGCAAAAATGAGTACTTATTTTGAATGAAAAAGGAGTGACAAATTACAAATTTTGAAGGAATTTTAGCTTTTGAAGTAAAAAATAAAGGTCAAATATTACACTTTTTAAAAAGCTTTTGTGCTTTCAGGGCAAAGGAGGGCCTAGTAAATCAACAAATTCAGCAAGACTCTCAGAGCTAAAAAGCAAAAGCAGGGCTTCATTCTGTATTGAGAGGATTCTGATAAGGAAAGGACTGTGAAACCCTCAGAATTGGCCATTATTTTCTTTGCTGTTACAGGAGATCCAGGACAGTTTCAAAGAGGAGGAGCATCTGGGTCCAAGGTCACACAGGAGGCACTGCTTGTGTTCACACTTGCCTATGCTAAGTCACTTCAGTCGTGTCCGACTCTGTGCGACCCCATAGATGGCAGCCCTCCAGGCTCCCCCGTCCCTGGGAATCTCAAGGCAAGAATACAGGAGTGGGTTGCCATTTCCTTCTCCAATGCATGAAAGTGAAAAGTGAAAGTGAAGTCGCTCAGTCGTGTCCGACTCTTAGTGACCCCATGGACTGCAGCCCTCCAGGCTCCTCCATCCATGGGATTTTCCAGGCAAAAGTACTGGAGTTCACACTTAGGGGGTAGTAAACTCTCCTCTGGGTTACCCAGGTGGTGCTAGTGGTAAAGAACCACCTGCCAATGCAGGAGACCTAAGAGACTCAGATTAAATCCCTGGGTCAAAATGAGGGCATGGCAATCCACTCCATTATTCTTGCCTGGAGAATCCCATGGAAAGAGAAGCCTGGTGGGCTACTGTCCACTGTATCGCAAAGAGTCAGACATGACTGAAGTGACTTAGCATGCATGCACACACACTCTCCTGTAGCACCACAAAAGCCACAAAGTCCATAGTAAAAATAACACAGTAAGTAATTTTCTGTCATACTCTATATTCTTTCTGGCTGCAAACTCTTGATTTCCTTTTCATATGATAATGTTGCAACCCAAACATCCTTAAATGAGCATTATCTCTATTTTATTTCATACTTAAAAATCAATAATATATATCTGTTGCACAATAATGTGAATATACTTAAGACCACTGAACTATTCACTCAGAAATAGTTAAGAGGGTAATTTTTATGTTATATATTTTACCATGATTTTAAATTTTTAAATCATTTTTAAAAAAATCAATTATAGGATAATTTAGAAAAATTTCTTTTAGCTTCATGATTCATGATATACCTGTCAGTTGAAAAAAGTACATCCCAATCATGGTGCTGGAGAAGACTCTTGAGAGTCCCTTATACAGCAAGGAGATCAAACCAGTCAATCCTAAAGGAAATCAACCCTGAATATTCATTGGAAGGACTGATGTTGAAGCTGAAGCTCCAATACTTTGGCCACCTGATGTGAAGAACTGACTCAATGGAAAAGACCCTGATGCTAGGAACGATTGAGGGCAGGAGGAGAAGTGGGCAACAGAGGATTAGATGGTAGTATGGCCATCACCAGCTCAACTGATATAAGTTTGAGCAAATTCCAGGAGATAGTGAAGGACAGAAGAGCGTGGCGTGCTACAGTCCATGGGGTTGCAAAGAATAGGGCACAAATCAGTGACTGAGATAGCAAAAGTTAATAATTATGTTGTATTCAGTGGACTTATTAAGGATTTAAGCTCAGAATACAGCCTCTCAGATAGCTCTGAGAAACTGTTCCAAAGAGGTAAGGGAGAAATCAGAATATGTAGGAGTTTTTCAAAACAAACAAAAAAAAACTAATACAAAATAAAGGACTTGGAACATCAAAATATTACTGCTAATAAAAGAAAAAGAAAGAAACCAGACATCTCAAGTTAAAATGTTTAGTGTTTTTCTATGATGAGAAGATGCAAGAGTCTAGGCTTATTGAAATTTTTTTTTTTTTATATGCGCCTTAACTAGTATTTCGAAGAAGGCAATGGCACCCCCCTCCACTACTCTTGCCTGGGAAATCCCATGGACGGAGGAGCCTGGTAGGCTACAGTCCATGAGGTCTCAAAGAGTCAGACAGGACTGAGCAACTTGACTTTCACTTTTCACTTTCATGCATTGGAGAAGGAAATGGCAACCCACTCCAGTGTTCTTGCCTGGAGAATCCCAGAGACGGGGAGCCTGGTAGGCTCCCATAGACCAGGTCACACAGAGTCAGACACTGACGCGACTTAGTAGCAGCAGCAGCAGTAACTAGTATTTAGGGCCAATATCCTGTTTTTCTCTATCCTATATCCCCTCAGGGTATACTGTTGCAGGTGGTTGCAAGGGTTGATGGCTTGATGGCCTCAACATTGTTTGTTTATTGAAATGGCAGGTGACATTCTTTGTCTGCAAAGTACACATTTTTATGACTGCTGTCAAATTAGGAGAAATCACTTTACAAATTAAGCCCTTCCAAGTTTGCCTGTTCAATGAATAATCTTAAATAATCTGAATTGAACAGTTTGTAATTGATATCCTCATTGTAGTATGGCATGATAAGTTTTATGCTATCTATATTTCTGTGAATATTTATGTCAAAATATCAAGAACTTTAAATCTTTTCCCATTATGTTCATAAGATTCATTCTTCTTCATTACTTGGGTTATCAAAAATCTAAGACCCTATTCCTTATCTCTACTGAAGATGTATCTCTTTTTCTAAATCAGCTACTTGGGTAGGATTTTTTTTTTTAATGTTACAGTATAACTTTTTAATATTCCATTTTTATCTTAATATTCTCTTAGCTCTTTAAAAAGTTTATATAAGAAATGCCCAAAAAAGGGGGGAGGGGGTGGAATTGAAACATTACAAAACATTTTTCTGAAATGTACTTCAAACGAAGTATCCGGGCTTTATCAATTGTTTTGAATAAAGGGCTTTTTTTTGTTTGTGTTTCTCTTTCAAATGTCCTTAATTCCATTAATACACCCAAGTTGCTGGGCTCAAGGCACTTTAAACTTCAAACCATTTCATTACCCATGATCTCCAAAGACAAACCCTAGTTGGCATATGTCTTTAAAATTCTCTATCCAAGCAATAAACAAGAAAAAAAAGATAAGCTGTTTTCACTCAAGTAGTTTCCAAACTCAAGGACAGATGTGGTGGATGGTGGCCAGCAGATGATGGGGCCCGAGTAGCTCTGGCTTGGGCTCCTCTACCTCCCACTGAACAAGGTCAGCACCAGGATTTGGGAGACAGGAGACAGGGTGAGTATTTGCTACAGGACATCCAGGAAAAGAGACTTTGAAATTGACACAGGCTTTGAAGAGAGGACTGTGAGAAGAGAGACATAGCCACAGTTCCTCAATAATAAAAGGAGTTCTTCTTGAAGGCTCCCAGTTTTCTTCTTTGGGAGGGCAAGAAACATGCTGGGATTAGAGACTGCTGGTCTTCAAAGCTTCACCAGTGCCTTCTCAGTTGCTGTTCTTGCTAGCTATCATTTAAATGCTCATGGACATATCTGCCAAATAGGTAACTATATCCCACTAAATCCAAACTAATGGTGTCCTTGATTCAACTCACCCTCAACCCACCATGAAGCACCCACAGCCATTTAAACACTTAAGAGGAAAGGACACTTCATGGAGAAGGAGTCAGAATTGGGAATCGAGGGTTCTTAATCAATTCCAGATAAACTGGCTCATTTTTGCTAAATATTTTCAAATGTATGATCATGTAAACCCATTCCTATAGCCCCTTCTAAGGTCTAAATGGGACCCAGACAGGTGAGTGACCCTGGAGCTCATGCTTCATTTTCTACATGGTAGATCCTCTCATTTTTCACTCCAAGTTTCCTTACGACAGAAGCTACATCTTTATCTCTTCAAACTCGGCTCCTTGCACAAAGCATGATGCAGTGTGGGTGCACGTGAATCAGGGACTAACAGGCCAACTTCGATGCATATAAGACACAAAGTTAGAAAGAGGGGGCATTTAACTCTTCATGCCAAGATGACGACAGGAACCACAAAAAGCTTCTGAAATGTTTGAAATAAAATATTATTTACGAAGAATGTTGCAGGCATTTCCAATTGATTTTTTTCTACCCTTAATCTGCTCTCTCCTTCATAAATTTGGCAGATTAACCATTAGGTGAGTCTGGTGAGGAGGCTGGGCTTACGTCTTGGAGCAGAAACCAAAAAGTTCAGGGCTATGTTTTTCCTACCTCTAGGAGGCTATGTTTGGAGAAGGCAATGGCATCCCCCTCCAGTACTCTTGCCTGGAAAATCCTATGGACAGAGGAGCCTGGTAGGCTGCCGTCTAAGGCATCACACAGAGTCGGACACGACTGAAATGACTTAGCAGCAGTAGCAGCAGGAGGCTATGTTACAGGAATATGGCCTAAGCTTTGCCAATCAGATACAGTCACTAAGTCCTGCATCAGAAGTTCATGATAAGAATCCATGTCAGAAATGGAAAGAGTATCTTCTAGTGTCCAGGGGCGGAGGGCCAGCCATGATGCACGGTTCCCAAGGCACAGTGGTGGTGGTACCAGAGCCACAATTCATTACCAAAGAGCATCTCTGGAGATGCAGACCTATACAGAAATTTATTTAGCTTCTCTTCCTTTGTCTCCTGATAACAAACTTTTCTGTTGTCCTCCTGCCTCTCTGACCATTTCTTCTCTGTCAGCTTTGAAGGCTTATTCTGATTTTACCAGTCTCAAAATATTAGATCCTCAAGGTTCATCCTTAGGCCTTCTTCTTTCCTCGCTCTGTAATCTCCCTCTGGTAACCTCCTCCACCTCTCGGTACCCCAGTTCTAGATGCCATCACCTCCAGATCAGACTACCACAGTAACTTTGTCCTCCCAAATCCACTTCTCATGTCTCCTATCCTCTACCCAGCCTCTACAAATAAATCTCTATAGTAAACCATAGTAGTTTCTCCAAATGGCAATCAGATTTAGCCCCTCTTCTTTTTAAATCCCCCATTGGATTAACAGTGCCTTTAGAATAAATACCAAAATCCTTACCCTGGCTAGAAAGTTCTGTGCTGTCTTGCCCCATCCACCACCCAAAAACATGACACGTGTCTTTTGATGGAACCACACAAGCCCCTCTCTCCTAACTCTCCATTCAATAAACTGTTTATTTTCATTTTCAAATCTCAGTTCAAGTATAATGTCCTGAGGAAAATCCTCCCTGACCGAGACCAAAGTCTGATCTCTGCCTATATGTTCCTCCAGAATCAAATACCATTCCTTCAGAAGACTTACCATTTAGAATTATCCATTTGGGTAGGTAATTATGGAGTTCTATGACTAAATCTCATTAAAGGATAAAAACTCTGAGGAAGGAACCTCAAATTTGTTTTTGTTCACTGTCATGATCCAAAAAATTCAAAGTACAGATCCATGGAAGTTTGCAAGAAATATGTTGAAGGACCAAGTGAAAAAAGTTTAATGTTTAAAGAACTTAGTACTAATTTGTAAATAACACCCAACTTTCCCACTGTCCCCCTTGCTCAAGACCTGGGACCTACCACTCTCCCTTCCTTCCCTTCATTCATTATTTAACCATCCATTATCAGCATTCATTCTCGGAAATTTTCTCCTTCATTTTCACTTTATACTGTCCACACCTCAATACAACCATTCTTTCAGAAATAATTTTATAATATTGCAAGGCACAGATCACTGCCTTGTCATGGCTAAGGGGCCTGTGTAACTCAGCGAAGCTATGAGCGATGCCATGTAGGGCCACCCAAGACGGTGGGTCATAGTGGAAAGTTCTGACAAAACGTGATCCACAGGAGGAGGGAATGGCAAACCACCCCAGTATACTTGCCATGAGAACCTCATGAACTGTGTAAAAAGACAAAAAGTTCTAACACTGAAGGATGAGTCTCCCAGGTTGGAAGGTGTCCAATATGCTGCTGGGAAAGAGCAGAGGGCAACTACTAATAGCTCCAGGAAGGATGAAGGAGCTGGGCCAAAGCAGAACTGATGCTCAGTTGTGGACTTGTCTGGTGATGAAAGTAAAATCCACTGCTGCAAAGAACAATATTGCATAGGAAGCTCGAATGTTAGGTCCATGAATCAAGGTACATTGGACATGGTCAAACAGAAGATGGTAAGAATAAACATCAACATCTTAGGAATCAGCAAACTAAAATGGACAGGAGTGGGTTGATTTTATTCAGATGACTATTAAATCTACTACTGTGGACAAGAATCCCATAGAAGAAATGGAGTAGCCCTTGTAATCAATAAGAGAGTCCAAAATGCAGTACTTTGGTGCAACCTCAAAAATGACAGAACGATCTCAGTTCATTTCCAAGGCAAGCCATTCAACATCACAGTTATTCAAGTCTATGCCCCTACCACCAATGCCAAAGAGGCTGAAGTTGCTCCATTCTATGAAGACCTAGAAGACCTCCTAAAACTAACATCAAAAAAAAAAAAAAAAGATATTCTATTCATCATTGGGGATTGGAATGCAAATGTAGAAAGTCAAGATATATCTGGAGTAACAGGCAAGTTCGGCCTTGGAATACACAATGAAGCAGGGTAAAAGCTAACAGAATTCTGCCAAGAGAATGCACTGGTCTGGTCATAGCAAACAACTTTTTTCAACAATACAAGAGATGACTTTACACAGGGACATCACCAAATGGTCAATACTGAAATCAAATTGATTACATTCTTTGTAGCCAAAGATGGAGAAGCTGTATACAGTCAGCAAAAACAAGTCCTGGAGCTGATTGTGGCTCAGATCATCAGCTTCTCAGAGCAAAATTCAGGCTTAAACTAAAGAAAACCAGGAAAAACACTAGGCCAACCAGGAACAACTTAAATCAAATCCCCTATGAATATGCAGTGGAAGTAATGAATAGATTCAAGGATGAGATCTAGTGAACGGTATACCTGAAGAACTGTGGATAGAGGTCTGCAGTATTGTACAGGAGGCTGCAGACAAAACCATCCCAAAGAAAAGGAAAAGCAAGAAGGCAAAGTGGTTATCTAAGGGGGCTTTACAAATACTCGAAGAAAGAAAAGAAGCAAAAAGCAAGGGAGAAAGGGAAAGGAACATCCAACTAAATGCAGAGTTTCAAAGAATAGCAAGGAGAGATGAGAAGACCGTCTTCAATGAACAATGCTTAAAAACAGAGGAAAACAACAGAAGGGGAGAGACTAGAGATCTCTTCAGGAAAATTGCAAATATCTAGGGAATATTTTGCCCAAAGATGGGCACAATATAGGACAGAAATGGTAGAGGCCTAGTAGAAGCTGAGGAGATCAAGAAGAAATAGAAAGAACACATAGAAGCACTGTACAAAAATGATCTTAATGAACTGGATAACCACAATGGTGTGGTCAGTCACCCAGAGACAGACATTCTGGAGTGTGAAGTCGGGCCCTAGGAAGCACTGCTGTCAATAAAGCTGTCAGATGTGATGGAATTCCAATAAAGCTATTCAAAACCCTAAAAGATGATGCTATCAAAGTATTGTATTCAATATGTCAGCAAATCTGGAAGATCCAGCAGTGGCCACATGACTGGAAAAGGTCAATCCTCATCCCAATTCCCAAGACAGACAGTACTAAAGAATGTTCAAACCATTAGAAAATTGCACTCATCTCCCATGCTAGTAAGGTCAGGCTTAAAATCTTGCATGTTAGGCTTCAGCATTACATGAACCAAGAACTTCCAGATGTCCAAGTTGGGTTTAGAAAAGGCAGGGAACCAGAGATCAAATTGCCAACATTCACTGGATCACAGAGAAACCAAAGGAATTCCAGAAAAACATCTACCTCTGTTTCATTGACTATGCTAAAGCCTTTTACTGTGTGGATCATAACAAACTGTGGAAAGCTCTTAAAGAGATGGGAATACCAGACCATCTTACTTACCTCCTAAGAAACCTGTATGTGGGTCAACAAGCAACAGTTAAAACCCTGTACAGAATAACAGATTGGTTCAGGAATGAGAAAGGAGTACAACAGGTCTGTCTGTTGTCACCCCATTTGTTTAACTTATATGCTGAGCATTTCATGAGAAATGCCAGGCTGCATGAGTTACAAGCTTGAATCAATATGGGTGGGAAAAACATCAACAACCTCAGATATGTGGATGATACCACTCTAATGGCAGAAAGCACAGAGGAACTAAAGAACCTCTTGATGAGGGTGAAGGAGGAGAGTGGAAAAGCTAACTTAAAACTGAATATTAAGAAAACGAAGATCATGGCATCTGGCCCCTTTTAGTTCCTGGCAAATAGAAGGGAGAAAAGTGGAAACAGTGACAGATTTCCTCTTCTTGGCCTCCAAAATCACTGTGGATGGTGACTGCAGCCATGAAATCAGATGATTGCTCTTTGGCAGGAAAGTTATGAAAAACTTAGACAGTGTGTTAAAAAGCAGAGACATCACTCTACCAACAAAGGTCCATATAGTCAAGACTATGGTCTTCCCAGTGGTCATGTATGGTTGTGAGACCTGGACTGTAAAGAAGGCAGAGCACCAGAGAATTGATGTCTTAGAACTATGGTGCTAGAGAAGACTTCTGGGAGTTCTCTGGACAGCGAGGAGATCAAACCAATCAATCTTAAAGGAAATCAACCATGAATACTCATTAGAAGGACTGATCTTGAAGCTGAAGCTCCAGTATTTTGGTCACCTGATGTGAATAGATGACTTATCGGAAAAGTCCCCAATGCTGGGAAAGATTGAAGGCAAAAGGAGAAGAGGGCATCAGAAGATGAGATGGCTGGATGGCATAACCGATGCAATGGACATGAACTTGGGCAAACTCTGGGAGATGGTAGGGGACAGGGAGGCGTAGCATGCTGCAGTCTGTGGGGTTGTAAAGAGTCAGATAAGACTGGGCGACTGAACAACAATGCTTGAGACTCTTCTCATAGTGCATCCCACGTATTGCTGTAAAACTTAGTATATATATACCAAAAATAACTAAAAGATTTTTTTTAAGATTTTTATATTATAACCTTATAGTGAGGGAGACCATCAGAGGTTGAGTTTTTAACAATTTCCTAACCTTAACAATTTCCTAACCTAGTCGGACAATTTCCTAACGTAGTTGGACACGACTGAGTGACTTCCCTTTCACTTTTCACTTTCATTCATTGGAGAAGGAAATGGCAACCCACTCCAGTGTTCTTGGCTGGAGAATCCCAGGGACGGGGGAGCCTGATGGGCTTCCGTCTATGAGGTCGCACAGAGTCAGACACGACTGAAGCGACTTAGTAGCAGCAGCAGCAACCTTATTAACCTAGTTCATCAAAGCTTGAAATTGATGCATCTAGATAACTTCATTTCCCAAATGTTCCCAGCATAAAATACCACCTTACATTAGGACAGTCTAATCATATTCTGATTAACTTATAGCTCCGATTTCTCCTTTTTGTCTCAAATTGGTCTCATTTCCTAGAACGTCCTCATCTTGTTTGGACTGTAGAAAACTATAACCTACATACAATAGAGGCCTCACTCAGCCCAATCTCTCACAACCTCAAATGACAGAAAATTGCAAATGAAAACAATTCCAGTTTTTACCCTTTTCCACCAAGGGGCAATATGGCAGAGGTAAGATCAAAATATACTCAACACACTGCAAAACATGATAAATCCTTCTCTATTTCCACTACTTTCAATATTATCCAATTCTTTCTCTTAATCCCAAGTTTCAACCCAAAACATTTTCTAAATTTAGTCCATAATTCTTCACCTTCCCCCCAATCATCTTCAATTTGAACTTGCCCGCCTTTCCCCTGATAGTGATCCCTAATAGTCCATTCTTTATATTATAAATCTTTTTGTCTCTTTCGCTTATTTGCATTGCCATTGTGTGCTGCGTGCGTATGGAGTGAGATATACAGAAGTTGGATTACTCTTAGCTGAGTCATTTTTGTCCCTGTTCCATAATACTGTGCATCCTTAAAAATGAGTTTTAAGAATTATTTCTTCCATAAAACCCTCTGTGATAGTTTCATCATATACTTTATACACTTACATAATTAAGTTCTGTATCACAAATCTTTTGGCTCTTAAATACACTCAGTGATCAAATTTTAAAGCTGAAAAACTTTTAGGAGATCCTCTAGCTTAATTCCTTCCTTTTTTCAGATGAGAACATGAAAACTGTGTTTCTCAACCATTTTACAGATACATGCCTCACTGCCTCCCACTAGACTCAGTTCCTGGAGGGTGCAGGACAGCTGTGCATACTTTCATCTCTTCCTCAACCCAATGACTGAGGCACAAAATAAGTAAGTACCTATTTAATGTCTAAAGTGAATAAGTAAGAGATACAATGTCAAGAAAATTACAAAAAGGGAGTACTTTGCCCAAATTTAATTTCAAATAAGAAAACTAAAGCCTGGAGCTGGTAAATGCTTTATACACGATCACACATTTAGCTAGCACGCAGTGTAAAGGGGGCTTCCCTGGTGACCCAGGGGTAAAGAATCTGCCTGCCAGTGCAGGAGACACGGGTTCAGTCCCTGCCTGATCAGGAGGATCCCACATGCCGTAGAGCAATTAAGCTCGTAAACCACAACTATTGCCTATGCTCTAGAGCCTGGGAACCACAACTCCTGAAGCCCGAGCACTCTAGAGCCTGTGCTCCGCAACAAGAATGTGTGCATAACAAGAGAAGCCACTGCAACGAGAAGCCCGCACACCACAACTCGAGAGCAGCCCCTCCTCTCCACAACTGGAGAAAAGCCCATGCAGCAAAGAAGACCCAGCACAGCCACAAATAAATAAAATTATTTTTAAAAAAGAACTCAGTGTAATGAATTTAAATATATGAGTTTTGAATTTCATATATACTGTCATATACTAAGCCCTGCCATACATTAGTATCATATACTTCAATTCATATATGTGTGTATGTATATATATACACACACGAACTACTATGAAAGAAAGGGAAGAAATCAATGCCAATTCAAGATAATAGTTCACAGTTTTATCTGAAGGGTAAGGGAAGATGAAAATAATAGGAGAAATGTGCCAAAGGGGTATCCAAGGGTGTGGTTTTCTAACAGTGAATGGTGGGTCCATGGGAGGGCACCACACTGCTATTCTTCTGCCCTATGAATGTTTTTGTAATGATAGCTTTCTATTAAACTATAACACACCTATGGAGAATCACATAAATATTAAGTGAACATGTCAACGAGTTACAAATAAGCGAACACATCCATGTAACCAGCACACATAGTGGGATACAGAAATTTACAAGAACCTGAAAGCTTCTTTAGACTCTCTTCCAGTTATCACCCTCCACAGGAAAACACTATCCTGACTATTAACAACATGGATTAGTGTTGTCAGAACAGAGCTGGAACTTCATACAAATGGAATCATGCATTAAGTACTCTTTGGTACCTATTTTCTTTTCCACGATATTTCCGTGAGAGCCAACCATATTGCTACTTATAATTCCTATTTGTCCACTCTTATAGCTGAATCATCTAAGAGTACTCCTAATTATTTATTCTTTCCACTGTTGATGAACATATATATTCCCTCTGGCTCTCATAAACACTGCTGCTATAGATTTTTTTGTCCACACACAAGTATGTATTTCTGTTAGGAATACACTTGAATATGGAACTGCTGGTTCATAGAGTAAATATATGTTCAGCTTTAGTAGATACTAGGAAATTGTTTTCTGAAAAGATTGTATCCATTTATATCCCTACTAATAGTGTATGAAGTTTAAATTGCTCAGCATCCCCATTAATACTTGCCATTATCAGTCTTTCAGTCACTCCAGTCCTAAATGTATTTTATTAATATTTTGTATTTAATCAAAATTTAATAAAAACAAAATTTTAATGTGGAACATTTTAAAAATAAAGTCTTTATGATTTAAGAATTTGCTTTTAATTGAACTTCTTGTATCCCAAAAATCTGAACATCTGCTACATATTATGTGAAGGATTGGTGGAATGATAGACTGACATTGTTGTAAACACAGGTAATGACAGAGGCAGATCAGCATGATAGTTAAGAGCCAAGCTCTGACGACAAACCACTGGAAATAAATCTCAGATGCCCCACTTATCAGTTGTATGATTTTGTACAAGTTACTTAAATATGTTTCCCTGAGACTGACCACCTACAAAATACCAACAACAATGGCATATATGTCACATTATAAAATTGTTGGGATTCAATGAGTCAATATATGAAGTACTAAGAATAATGAGGACTACAGTAAATAATGAATTAATATTAGTTGTTCTTATGGTTTCTAAGCCTACATGGGATTATTTACATATATATAGTTGATACAATGCATTCTTTTTTCAATAGTAAATGTTCAGTGCTATACAACCTTAGGTTGGCTGAATACCAGAATGAGGAACCACATATACAGAAGGCCAACTGTAGAGCTACACACAGATTTGTGACTGCTCAGAAGATCAGTGCCCCCAGCCCCAGTGTGATCAATTATACACATACTTTTGTACATTAGTTATTTATTACCTCAGCTTGTATGAATTAAATGTAAATCACCCTTCTTTTTCCCCATTCCAATTACACATCTAGAAAAAATATCCCGTGGAAGGAAGGGAGAAGGGAAGGGAAGAGAGAGAAAGAAAGGAAAATATAAGCACAATTACTTCAAATTTCTACTTAAATTTACCTAGACTCTTTGGCAAAGCTTAAAGAAAAAATCATGGAATACATTAAAGTAACTTGACCAAAGTACCCAACAACAAATAAAATGAAACCTAGAGATGTGAACTGCTTTGTGCCATGACACATATCAAATTAGTAAAAAAGAAAAAAAAACACAACATATATATATATATGTGTATATATATATATATGTATATATATATATAAAGCCCAGTAACTCTCAACCCAGTGCTCAGATATTTCTCCAATAAAGTTTCCCTATCTGTAGCAAGATTTAAGATGCTAGAATCAAGATTACCAGGAAAAATAACAACAACCTCAGATATGCAGATGATACCACTCTAAAGGAAGAAAGTGAATCATTTTGATATTTGGCAAAACTAATACAATTATGTAAAGTTTAAAAAAAAATAAAAAATTAAAAAAATAAATAAATAAATAAATAAAAATAAAAATTTATTCAAGACCAGAGCAATCCCTTGACTAATAGGATCTGTAAGGTAAAATAGTACTTGCTAAAAAATAAAATAAAATAAAAAATAAAATAAAATAAAGGAAGAAAGTGAAGAGCAACCAAAGAGCCTCTTAATGAAGGTAAAAGAAGAGAGTGAAAAAGCTAGCTTGAAATTCAACATGCAAAAAACTAAGATCATGATATCTGGTCCCATCACTTCATGGCAAATACAAGGGGAAACAAAGGAACCGGTGACAGACTTTGCTTTCTTGAGCTCCAAAATCACTGCAGATGGTGACTGCAGCATGAAATTAAAAGACACATGCTCCTTGGAAGGAAATCTATGACAAACCTAGACAGCATATTAAAAAGCAGAGACATTACTTTGGGCAAAGGTCTGTACAGTCAAAGCTATAGTTTTTCCATCAGTCATGTACAGATATGAGAGTTAAACTATAAAGAAGATTCAGTCAGTTCAGTTCAGTCATTCAGTCATGTCCGACTCTTTGCGACCCCATGGACTGCAGCATGCCAGGCTTCCCTGTCTATCACCAACTCCCGGAGTTTACTCAAACTCATGTCCATTGAGTCAGTGATGCCATCCAGCCATCTCATCCTCTGTCGTCCCTTTCTCCTCCTGCCCCCAATCCCTCCCAGCATCAGAGTCTTTTCCAATGAGTCAACTCTTCACATGAGGTGGCCAAAGTACTGGAGCTTCAGCTTCAGCATCATTCCTTCCAAAGAAATCCCAGGGCTGATCTTCAGAATGGACTGCTTGGATCTTCTTGCAGTCCAAGGGACTCTCAAGAGTCTTCTCCAACACCACAGTTCAAAAGCATCAATTCTTTGGTGCTCAGCCTTCACAGTCCAGCTCTCACATCCATACATGACCACTGGAAAAACCATAGCCTTGACGTAGACAGACCTTTGTTGGCAAAGTAATGTCTCTGCTTTTCAATATGCTATCTAGGTTGGTCATAACTTTCCTTCCAAGGAGTAAGCATCTTTTAATTTCATGGCTGCAGTCACCATCTGCAGTGATTTTGGAGCC
This sequence comes from Bos indicus x Bos taurus, assembly GCF_003369695.1. Taxonomy (NCBI): domain Eukaryota; kingdom Metazoa; phylum Chordata; class Mammalia; order Artiodactyla; family Bovidae; genus Bos; species Bos indicus x Bos taurus. The sequence goes on from NC_040092.1 coordinate 53,439,311, forward strand.
TCAAAAAATAAAGTCTGACACTGTTTCCACTGTTTCCCCATCTATTTCCCATGAAGTGATGGGACCAGATACCATGGAACCACCATACATCCAAGCAACTACTAAGCTTCCTTAACTTCTCCTCCCCTTTGCCACCTTCCCCTCCTCTTCCTTCCTCTTTAGACATTTGCTTGTCAAATCCAGTGTGAACCCTCTCTATTGGGACATATTTTGTTCTCTTCTTTGCTGCTGCTGCTGCTGCTACTGCTAAGTCGCGTCAGTCGAGTCCAACTCTGTGCGACCCCATAGACGGCAGCCCACCAGGCTCCTCCGTCCCTGGGATTCTCCAGGCAAGAATACTGGAGTGGGTTGCCAATACCCTAATTCAGGTAAGTAGTGACTTATCTCTGAACTGTAGTTTTGAAATGGCACCCCCAAGTTCCTTGCCCCCAGTCTCTCCCTATATTTAATCCATTTCAGTTTGCCACAGTTAGTCTCCTCAGAACATTGCTAAACTCACTGACTCAGCCCTCAAAAACCTCCTGACTTCCCTTTGCCTGTCAAAGAAATTCAGCTTACTTCATCCAACATTCTGATTCTCCTCCCTCAAGCCCCACCAAACACTTGTAATTTCATTTCCTGTTGGTCTCTTAAACCTGAGTCAAAAAACATAAGAAGTGGGTGCCCATAAATGACCTATCACTTCCTCTCTTTGTAGCTACTAATATTAGCACTTATGCCAGAAATGCATCTCCCCTCAAATATAATTGTATCCTTGAAATATAGAAAAATAGTATAGATGATCTTATCTGCCAAGCAGAAATAGAGACAGAGAACAAACATATAGACATGAAAAGAGGGTGTTAGGATGAATTCAGAGATTGGAATTGACATATTTACACTACTGATACTATGCATAAAATAGATAAACAATGAGAACCAACTGTACAGCTCTACTCAGCACTCAGTGTTGACCTAAATGAGAAGAAAATCTGAAAAAGAGGGGCTATTTTGTATACGTGGGCTTCCCTAGTGGCTCAGCAATAAAAAATCTACTTGCCAATGCAGGAAACGTGGGTTTGATCCTTGAGTCAGGAAGATTCCCTGGAGAAGGAAATGGCAATCCACTCCAGTCCTCTTGCCTCAGAAATCCCATGAAGAGAGAAGCCTGGTGTGCTACAGTCCATAGGGTCTCAAAGAGTTGGATACAACTTAGCAAGTAAACAACAATATGTATACATAAAGCTGATTCAGTTTGCTATACTACAGAAACTAACACATCATAAAGCAACTATATTCCAGTAAATAAATAAATTCTGTCCTTCATTCAAGACCCAGAGAAACTGTCATAAATCCTTCCATAAACTACTAACTGAAAATCTCATTCTTGTCTTACACAAGTAATACTGTATTTACGGTTACACTATGAGACTTACTCTTTCCTATCTTATGTAATATATTTTTATGCTACTCATTAAACGGTGAGGTTGGCCAGTACGGTGAACCTCCATATGCTCTACATATGGAGCAATTCATAACCCAGTTACTTACTCACTACTCAAGTGACTTTAAGCACAGTAGTTGACCTTATGTATATCATCTCTAAAAACATGGTTAAATTTCACTTCATCTACTATTGTAAAGATTAATTGTGCATGTAAAGTGCTTACTATACAGCTGATACTCAAACAGTAGCTGGATCTTTTCAAGCTTCATATGTGTCAGATTTCACAAATTAATCTCACTTAGTGCACACAACAATGCTATCAAATAGGCTTCATGCCATTTAGCATTTGAAGAATCTGAGGATCAAGTTGCATACACAGGAAATGACAAACTGCCTTGTTTTTATATATTCATAATCCTCACTGGAAATATGCCATGTACATAATAGTTGCCTAGTTAATAATAGCCAAAAAAGTGAGTGCTTCAGTGTTCAGATATAAACAAGAAGAATTTATTGAACAAAATCAAATAAGACAGTAGCTATGTAATAAGTCAATCATAGTTCATGTTTTATGTTACATTTCTTTATGTTGTGAAAGAAGCTAATTAAGTAACTTATTTAAAAGTCATCCTAAATGTGGAAGTCATCCTGCAAAAGAGGACAGAAGTAGCAAAATACTATCCTGCTTCAGGCAAAGCAAACTTAATTTATCTTCGGTAAGATAATCCAAAACATCTGAAAGGCAGTAATGACAAAAAAGACCCAGAGAGGAGAATGGATAACAGATGACATATGGGCTTGCATTACAGTACAGAGAAAAAAAAAATGGGAAGGAGAAAAAAAAAAGCCTAATGTAATTTTGCCATAAGCTCAGAGGAATTGTGATGCTGTACAGAATTTCACCTAGAAAGCTCTGGTCAATTCTGGATATCACCGTGTGTAATAGTTGTAAAACACTGGAGGCACTTCGGAGGAAAGTAATAAAAGTGAGCCGAAGAATAGCTGGATGCAGGCTGAAATCTACACGAGGCTTCTGAGCACAGGTGGACTGTAAAATTCAGTCCCGACCATTTACTTCCATTAAACAGCAGCAAAGAACAGATCAGCTTGAAGAATCAAAACGATTTTGTGAGCGTCTACATTTGTGCGTGCAAACTTATTACATCTCTAAAAACATCAGTATATCGTCTTTTGGCAGAACTTAAAACCTAGAGACAATGGGCCACTTCCCAGTTTTCTCTAGATATAGGACAAGTAAGCTCAGATTTTGTCTCCAGAGAAAGTTTAACCTGCCACAAGGAGTGGGCCAAGTAACATTAACAAGGAGAGAATGAGCATCTTACTAGAGAAAAGGCACAGTACCTCTAAGGTTAAGAGGCTGGGTTCTCTATGTGCCTGGGTTCCAATCCCAACTCTGCTAAGGATTCAGCTATGTTGACCTTGAGCAAATTACTCAACCTTGCTAAAACTCAGCTTACTGAAAGAGACCTAATAACAGTACTTACCACCAAGGGAGGTAATAAAGATTAAATGAACTAATATATCCAGTGCATGTAGACTAGCATTTATTAAGGGTCAGTTATTACATATTCCAAAGACCAGGCTTGAAATTAAATGACAAAGCAAAACAAAGCTTAGAGGAAATCATCCCAAATTTATAGTTAGAAATTCTGGGTTCAAATTGGAGTCAGAGGACTTTTTTGATGTGTGACCTATGAAATACCCTGGCTCTTTGTGACTCAGTTTTTCCAGATGCAATCATTCTTTTTTTACATCAAATTATTTTTATAATGATAAAGTTTCATAAAAGAAGGAAAAGTGAAACGTGCTAATCACTCAGTCGCGTCCAACACTTTACAACACCATGGACTGTAGCCTGCCAAGCTCCTCTGTCCATGGGATTCTCCAGGCAAGAATCCTGGAGTGGGTTGCAATTTCCTTCTCCAGGGAATCTTCCTGACCCAGGGAGTGAACCCAGGTCTCCTGTATTGCAGGCAGATTCTTTACAGTCTGAGTCACCAGGGAAGCCAGGAAGAAGGAAGGCTATTTTTAAAAGGCTAGGTATTACTTGATTATTATTTTTAGCACATCTAAGAGTTCACAGTGCTTAATAGATGTTCAGTAAATGTTCATGTTAGATGTACCTAATGATAAATTGTTATGAGGTAATTACTTGAGAAACTGTTTTGAGGTAATTATTCAGAAAATAGAATAGAAGAGAAGAATTCTCATAGCTGACATAAAGAAATTCACTGAGAAGTGTAAATTATTGATTCAATGTTCCAGATAATTATCTGAAATCCACTGTTGTATTTTATAATCAAAGACTTGTACATAACATATTAAGAATTGAAGATATTTTTCTAAGAAAAATAAACCATATATAATTACTAAATTTAAATTATATCTAGTATGTATCAGGGGGCTTCCCCAGTGGCTCAGTGATAAAGAATCCACCTGCCAGTACAGGAGACACAATTTCGATCTCTGGGTAAGGAAAAACCCCTGGAAGAAAGAAATGACAACGCACTCCAGTATTCTTGCTGGGAAAATCCCATGGACAGAGGAGCTCATGGGCTACAGTCCATGGGGTCTCAAAGAGCCTGACATGACTGACTGAGTATGTACGCATATGATATATCAAACTATCAGAACAAAATTTCAGCTATTTCAGAAATGAGATCAATGAATAACATCCACAAAGTACATACATCAGTAGATTCAATTAATTCCTCTGGAACTAATTGTAAGAAGCAAAATGGAGTAATTTTCTACATAGCATCTTTACTATGAAACCTTTTCAAAGACATTTTTTGTGGTAAAACAAAGGAATTTTTTGACACCTCACATCCTGATTTCTCCAAGAACCAACTGAAAATGTGAAAAGATGAAAAACTCACATAAATTCACAGTGGACATATTCTTAAAGCAGTTGTGGGAGGAAGAAATGTAGGAAATGTGAGATAATGACCTTCTTGATGACTAAATTACATGTGGTGGTGGTGGTTTAGTCGCTAAGTCATGTTCGACTCTTGCGACCCTGTGGATAGTAGCCTGCCAGGCTCCTCTGTCCATGGGATTCTCCAGCAAGAATACTGGAGTGGGTTGCCATTTCCTTCTCCCCAACCCAGGAATTGAATCCGGGTCTCCTGCACTGCAGGCAGACTCTTTACCAACTGAGCTACAGGGGAAGCCATATGATGATCTAATACTTTGATTGTCAACTGAAGTGAGTTGACCATCCATCAGTTAACTTCTTAAAACAAGCTGAAGTATTATTTTCCAAACATGAGTTCCTAAGCATCTCATTTCACAGAAACTACTCCTTGAAATTATTTCTTTTTCAAATTTTCCATCTCTATCACTTCTCTTTGTAATAGAGAACCTATATGTATTTTCTAACCTTTAGCCCTAATATTAAGACACTGAAGTTATAGATTAAATATAGTAAGAATAACACTAAAAACATTTCCTGAGTGTACACTATATGCCAGGTAACTGTGGCATAGCTTTTAACATTTACATAACATTTTAATCTATTAGAGCATTTGACCCTTGTAACAATTATACAAAATAAAAAGATATTATCCTTATTGTAAATTTTAAGAATCTACACAAACACCACCACACTTACTAGAAAAATTGTAACAGCATTTCCATTTAAGTCAAGAATAAGAGAAGAATGACTCTTTTGTCATTTTTCTTGTACGTAATACTGTTCTGAAATTTCTAGCTAATGAAGTATTAATGTTGCAATGGAAAAGAAAAAAGTTATTTTATCAACATATGGCTTTATTACTCAACATACAAAATTCAATAGAATTAACTTTAAAAACCTGAACAACGAGAACAAAAAAACATTGCAGCATTTAGGTTTGTGTTTTGGTTACTGATAAAACAACTGTAATAAACATTGGCTTGAATACACAAAACTTATTCCCGCATGTAATGAGTATGGAGGTAGATGACATTCTACAAAATCATGAGGGAGCCAACCTCTTCCAGCTTTCTATGCTGAAATCCCTAAGGAATATCCTCATGGGTCCTGACTCTAGCAATACTGCATTCCAGCCAGAAGGGAGAAGGAAAAAATACAGGACACACACCCTCCCTTAAAGAACTACCATCCAGAACTTAGAAGTTGGGCTTAGCATATATGGTCTATGTTATGTTGTGGTATGTTCCCTCTACAAACCCTCACTTGGTTGAGTTTTAATCACAAATGGATGTTGAATTGTTTCAAATGCTTTGTCTGTACCTATTGAGATGATCATATCATTTTTATCCTTCGTTTTGTTAATGTGGTATATGATACTGAATGATCTGCAGATGTTGAACTATCCCTGATTCCTAGAATAAATCCCACTTGATTATGGTATATGATCCAGTTCATGTATTGTTGAATTCTGTTTGCTAATATTTTGTTGAGGATTTCTGCATCTATGTTCATCAGGGTTGTTGGCTAGCAATTTTCTTGGGGAATTCTTGCCCAGTTTTGGTATCAGGGTAATGCTGGCCTTGCAATATGAGTTTGGAAGAGTTCCTTCCTCTTCTGTTTTTGGAAAATTTGAGAAGGGTTGGTATTAATTCTTCTTTAAAGGTTTAGTAGAATTCATCAGTGAAGTCATCTGGTCCTAATGTTGTAATGTTGTTGGCAGGTTTTGGGTTACTGATTCAATCTCTTTTTAGTAATTGGCTTGTTCAGATTTTCTATTTCATCAAAATGCAGTCTTGGTAGATACTCTTGTATGTTCTTTTCTTCTAGGAATTTCTTTTCTTCTACATTGTAAAATGTGTTGATGTATAGTTGTTCATAGTGCTCTTATGATCCTTTGTGGTGATATCTGCAATCTCTGCTCTTTCATTTACGATTTTAGTTTCCTCTCCCTTTTTCTCGGTGGGTCTAGCTAAAAGCTTATCAGTTTGGTTTATCTTTTCAAAGAACCAACTCTTAGTTTCATTGACCTTCCATAATATCCTTTTATCTCTGCTCTAATCTTTGTTATTTCCTCCCTTCTACTAAATTTGAGCTTTATTTGTTCTTCTTTCTCTAGTTCTTTGAGGTGTAAAGTTAAGTTACTTACTTGAAACTTTGTTTATTAAAGAAGGCATTTATCACTATGAACTTACCTCTTAGAACTGCTTTTGCTGCATCACAAATTTCAGTATGTTTATTTTTAATTTTTTGTCTCAAGTTATTCTTTATTTCTTTTTTGATTTTTTTCTTTGACCTGTTGGTTTTTCAATAGCATGTTATTTAATTTCCACATATTTGTGATTTTTCTAGTTTTATTCATGTAATGAATTTCTACTTTTATACCACTGTAGTTAAAAAAATATACTTGTTGTAATTTTAATCCTCTTAAATTTATTAAGACTTTTTTGTGGCCTAATATATGATCTATCTTGGAAAACATTCCATGTGCACGTGAGAAAAATGTACATGCTATTGCTTTTCAGATGAAATGTTCCAATCCATGAAATCTAGAGAAAGATTAACAAGACTAGAGGCATCACACTCTTTGATTTCAAACTATATTACAAAGCTAAAATAATTAAAAGAGAATGCCATTACTAAGAAGACAAACTGGTAGATCAATAAAACAGAGAGCCCAGAAATAAAGCCACACATACATAGTCAATTAATTTATAAAAGATGAACCAAAAATAGACAATGAGGAAAAGTATTAGAAAAACTGGACCTTAACAGGCAAAAGAATAGAACTGAACAGCAACACATTAAAGAATAAAACTCAACCACCATCTTACACTATAAATAAAATATAAATCAAAACCACAATGAGGTATCATCTCATACTTGTTAGAATGACTATTATCTAAGTGACAACAAATAACAAATGCTGGCAAGGATGTGGAAAAAAGAAACCCTTGTGCACTGTTGGTGGGAATGTCAATTGCTGCAGCCACTATGGAAAACATTATGAAAGTTCCTAAAAAAAAAAAAATAGAACAAGCATATGATCCAGTAATTAGACTTCTAGCTATTTATCCAAAGGAAAAAACACTAATTTGAAGAGACATATGCACCCATTGTTCACTGCAGCATTATTTACAATAGCCAAGACATAAAAGCAACCTAAGTTGTACACTGATAGATGAATGAATACAGAGGATGTGAGATATATATATATATATTCATCCATAGAATAAATAATCTTGTCATTTGCAACAACATGGCTGGATCTCCATGGCATCGTGCTAAGTCAGTTAAGTCAGACAGAAGAAAACAAATAATGTATAATCACTCATATGTGGAATCTACAGAAAAAGCAAACAAACAAAAAGCAAGCTTATAGATAGAACAGATTGGTGGTGTCAGATGTGGTGGGGATAGGAAAGGATAAATATGCGAAGGGAGTCAATAGGTAAAAAGGATAAAAATATTTCCCTAAAATGCAAAACTGTAGGAATTTAATTGTACATTTTTGGACTGCTCAGCTGCACAAAGATTAAATTTTGTTATATTTAAAATGCAAGTCCTAGCAATATCTGCTTCAGAGTCTGTCAAGAGCATCAAATGAGACTCTGTATGTGGAAGTCCTGTGTGAACTTTAAAAAATACATCAGGATTAGATGGATATTTATTTACAAATACTTTTGTATATATAAACCTTGTGAGAATCAGATGATCTTTATGGACTAGGCAAGAGTTAAATTGGCAGAGACAAGAAGTGATGAGTCAGTGTGTGGGGAAAACGATACGATGTTTTTAAAAGAAGAAGAAAGGGACAGACCCTTCTTGGAACATAAATCAGAACACACAGGGTTACTAAATCTCAACATTCTACGTATCAAATTTCCATTTAAAATAAATATTATTGGTGTTTAACATTTTCCTTCTTGGAGTATCAAATATCCCAACTGCCTAAAATTCATTTTAAGCGAGATATAATTTTCAATGAAATTAATGTGACTTCTGATACCTTCATCTTGGTTTTTTGTAAGTGTCCCAGTCCAACAATCACATGATAAAGAGTAAATCAACTTTAAAATAAAAATAAAAAAGATTCTCCGCATCATTTGTCATCAGGGAAATACAAATTAAACAAGGTATCATTACACATCTATTTATGAGAATGGTTAAGATCCGAAACACTGAGGACAGCAAATGCGGCCAAGTGTGTGAAACAACATGCCCTCTCATAGATTACTAAGTGAAGTCGCTCAGTCATGTCCGACTCTTTGCGACCCCATGAACTGTAGCCTACCAGGCTCTGAGGAGCCTCTCGGTCCATGGAATTTTCCAGGCAAGAGTACTGGAGTGGGTTGCCATTTTCTTCTCCAGGGAATTTCCCTACCCAGGGATCAAACCTGGGTCTCCTGCACTGCAGGCAGACACTTTACCATCTGAGCCACCAGTAAGCCATAGATTACTAAAAGAAATGCCAAATGGCATGGTCACTTGGAAAGATGGTTTGACAGTTGCTTACAAAACTAAACTTACTCTGACCATACACTTCAGCCATTGCACTCCTGGCATTCACCCAGAGGAGCTGGGAACACACCCACAAAGGAACCTGCATGTGCATGTAGTAGCTTTATCCTTAATTGCCAAAGCCTGGAAGCAACCAAGACCTCCTTCAATAGGTGAGTGGATAAACTGTCATACATTATACGATGAAATATTATTCAGCACTAAAAACAAACTATCAAGACATGTAAAGACAAGGAGAAATCTTAAATGCCTATTGCTATGTGAAAGAAGTCATACTGAAAAGACTACAGACTTTATAATTCCAAATACATGATAATGGAAAAGGCAAAACTATAGAGACAACAAAAAGATAAATGGTTTCCAGGGCTGAGGGCTGGGGGGATAAATAGGTGAAGCAAAAAGGATTTTTCTGGCTGAACACTAGCTGTTCTCATAAGTGAAAATTATATGATTTCATTTTACGCCACTGAGATTTTTATGGTTTTTTTTAATGCAACATTATTATGACAACATTTGACTAATACACCTACCTATCAAATACACACATTAAGACAACTATAATTACAAAGCACTGTGCCAAAAGGAATATGTTATAATTTCAGAGAACTAACAATATAACAACTAACAAAGCAATATCTGCTTCAGAATCTGTCAAGAGCATCCCATGAAAATCTGCATGTGAAAGTCTTTGTGAACTTTAAAAAATACATTAGGATTAGTTGAATGTTTTTCAAAAGTACATACTAGGAGAAGGGAATGAGACTGTGATAGTGTATTAGTTACAAAGCCCTGTTCCTTTAGTGTTATTATGCTATCTAGTTTGGAGATGATAAAACAGAGGTTCAATAATTTCTCAGAAAATGGTAAAAATAGGATTTCTGCTTAGGATTTCTGGTTCTGAATCCTATGCACCTCAAGTAAGTTTCTTCCCAAACCTTCTAGTGAAAAGAACGTAGTCTCTATAGTTTTGAAAATTTTACTCATCACTCAGAAATCAAACAAAGTTATATTCTAAAGCAGGAACTTCCAGGTTCATTTCAAGTCCCTAAGCCCTTGATGAGCTGCTTTCCTCAACAAAAACGTCTCAAAGTGGATGCAAGATATTTATACAGTGTTTCCTAAGAAAAACACTAGAAACTAGATGAAACAGAAATCCATTGTAGAGAGAGAGGTGAAATCTCAATGTCAAAACATCCACCTTTAAGACATGAACATATTGTCTTTCCAAAACAGAATTTGGAGTTTTCTCATCGATACTTATTTATGAAAACTATCTTTTATCTAAAACATATACTCTGCAGCTGGTTCAGGAATGGATATCTAGCCTGTCATAGGATGTATATCATTATGTAAAACTGATGATCTCCCCGTCCCTAGGGCCATATAGCATTTTCTCTTTTATTCTTATATCTCAGGAGGAGAATACAGAGACATGACAGGAGTTACTTTTTCTCTAGTGTGAACATTTGGCAGGGATGATATCGTTTCCAGATGCTTTCTTATTTTTCATCTGTTTGATGATCTTACTCAGAGAACTGGAAGGTTTCTAAGTTTGGCTCCATCTGGGTATGATGGAGAAGAATGTTGAAAGCATTCTCACCAGCAGAGTCTCCTTGATCACTGCTCAATGTAGCTTCCAATAGGTAAAATGACTCCTCTCTTTTCATCCTGTCCAGGTGTAGAATAATCTATAATTAATCAAATTATTAACACCTATCAAGGCCAATAAGAGAGAGTGTAATCTGAGTACCCTTCATGATTCTGTTGTCCAGGCTGTAGTTGACTGATTTGTGGAATCAGCGGCTGCTCTACAGGCAGGATGCCTACAAACTTCAGATTTATAAGTTATTAAAAGTACTTTAGATGAGTTCACAGTGATAAAAACGTTGGGCACAGTCAGATGACTCCAGAAAAACATGTACTTGGCCTAAGTTTAACATGACTGATTTACTCTCTAAGTGCTTTGATCTAATTATGTTGGGAATTTTACAAATACCATTTAGGTATCTTATGGTTACCTGTCCCTGATGGCTCGGTGGTAAAGAACCCGCCAATAATGCAGGAGACATGGGTCCAATCCCTGAGTTTTGAAGATCCCCTGAAAAAGGAAATGGTAACCCACTCCAGTATTCTTGCCTGGAGAATTCCATGAACAGAGGAGTCTGGTGGACTCCAGTCCATGGGGTTGCAAGAGTCTGACACGACTTAGCGACTAAACCACTACCACCACCATAGTTACCTGTCAGGTTAAATGTATTTCCAATAAAGCAATAGAAAAATGTGTAAACTAATCTAATTACCAAGAAGTAGTATACACAACTTACCTATACAGAATTCAACTATGCCATGGTTCTTTAAACCAGAATATCTAACAAAACTGGAAATGAGCAGAAAAAACTTAATTTAAGGAAAATGGAAATACGTGTGACAAAATCAATCCCCTTCTCAAAACCCATTTATTTGTGTTTTCAAACATTTGCAATAAACCTGTTTTCCATTCCCTATAGCCAGAATTGATCATTTTAAATGACTTAGGACCAAATTTGGAATGTCTAATCTCTTTAAAAATACAACTTTTTAAAATTTGGTGTTCTGTTTTCTCTGAACTTGTAAGATCACATAATGAGAGATTATGTTCTCTTCTTCAGAAGAGTTTGGAGACTTTCATTCCAAAAGCAACATACCCACAGACTGACTAATTTGAGAGGACTAAAATACAACATTATACTTTCCTTCATCTAGAACAGCGGTGCCTTGAAGGTCCCACACCTGTACAGCACCAGGAAAGCAAAAGCTTCACACTCCATTCTGTGCACACCTAACAGCACTGAGCTCGTCTAAGTACTTACATTTTTAGTGCTAGCACTAAGGATAACGAAATCTGTGGCGAACATTTTTGTTGTTGTTTAGTCGCTAAGTTACGTCTGACTTCTTGCAACAAAATGGACTGTAGCCCACCAGGATCCTCTGTCCATGGGATTTCCCAGGCAAGAATACTTGAATGGGTTGCCATTTCCTTCTCCAGGGGATCTTCCCGACCCAGGGATCAAACCCATGTCTTTTGCTTAGCAGGCAGATTCTTTACCACTGAGCCACAAGAGAAGTCCTGGCGAATATTTAATCCCGTCTATAAAACTTTATAATTTTCCTTTTACTTTCCATGAAATTACTGTGATTTGGGGGAAATCATACCAAATGATCATTTCTTCATGCCTTCATTTCAAATTTACTATTATTCTGTTTACACCAAAGCATTTCTCTTTCATATTTTTTAGAAACACACATAACCTTCATATCACGTGATAACCATGTCTTTACTGGGAGCCCAGGGACAGCTGTAACAGAAGTAATGTCTTTGACACAGGAGTTTGCACATGTGGCTCAGGACATCCGCAAGGCTCAGCTGGAAGTCCCTTTCCCTTGTTTTCCACTCTCCTGCTCCCTTTCCCTCCTCCAGGGTCCTGGCTTATCCTGCAGCTCGCCCTTTGATCTGTTCCCATTTCCAGTCGGAGAGGAGCACAGTGACGCTTTCTTCTTCAAGGACTAACATTTATAAAAAAAAATTAAAACAAGGTTATTTCCTGCTAATGCTGATGGCATTTATACACTAAAATATCTCTCCTCACTGAGAGTAAAGTTGAAAGGATTAAAGAAATGAAAGACCATGTTCTGTCCACAAGCATTTTCCCCCTAAATCACAATGAGGTATGAAAAGGACAAGGGTCTTACTGAAGCCAAGCCTTTCTCCATTCTATCAGTACAGCAGGAATCTGGCAGAACTTCTTCCAACAGAATCCTTTGTTCTGTCTCATTAAAGAGCACAGAACCATAACCTCAAACCTATATGATCGAACAGCAATGGAGGCGATAAGCCTTTCCCTTGTGAAGCGATAGATTTCCAAATGTAGAGATTTCCTCTCTATTTGCAAAATAGCATATATAATTTTCTCCTAAGATAGAACATCAGCCTGTGTCTAAAATTTTGTTGTTGTTGTTGTTTAGGAAATTTAAGTGTTTTAAAAAAAAAAAAGTTTTTGAAAAATTTTCTCTTTGAAAATCCCAAACCTAACAAAACCAGAGTTAACAGTGAAAAATGTTAACTATTAATTAAATATATCCTTAAGTATCCATTTTGATCAAAAATGTATAATTACTATATTCAGTTGAACTAATACAATTATGTAAAGTTTAAAAATAAAATTAAATTAAAAAAAAATTTTTCCAATCAAAAAAAAAAAAAAGAAATTTAATGGGCAATCTAACCTCTTCAAAAAGAAATCATAGTATGAACCATAAGATAAGGGATCCGCTTAGATTTTATTTTCATATTGTCCTCTGCATATCATAAGCTAAAGGGTTTTTTCTTTATTTAGAACAAGTGAGATGAAATAGTTGTTATTCTTATTTTGATGTTCTTGAAGGGCAGATCAAATGAAGCTTATCCACAATAATAATGATTGATGAGCTTCGTCTAATGATAATCCTTAATACCTTAGAGAACTCTCCCAATAGATGCAAACAGCAACAAAATTCCTGCTCAGTGAAGGGCACTGTGAGTACACACAAACATGTGCAATTATTAATTTTAAAAAATCACATATGTTAATCCCAAATGCCATAAAGGAAGGAGAGCTGACAAGGTAATTCCAAATTCCTGGCTGTTCATCCCAGTTGTGCCACTGAAGAACAGTGGACACTGGGGAATTTCACAAATTTCAGTGAAATTTAGAGTCCACAAGTATAAAACAGACACTCGTTAAATTGTTTCTTTCCCCTCTTTGATTTTAAACTCTATGAAGTTAGAAATATTTTCTCTCTGGTTTAGTTCCATTTTACAAGAGTCCAGCTAATGCCTGGCTCTTAGTGTAAATGCACCATAAATATTTGATGGCTGAAAGAATGAAATCTATCAGCATTCAATAAATATTTAGTATATAGCTCTGTGCTTCCCTGGTGGCTCAAATGATAAAGAATCTGCCTGCAATGCAGGAGACTCGGGTTCAATCCCTGGGTCACGAAGATCCCCTGGAGAAGGGCATGGCCACCCACTGCAGTATTCTTGCCTGGAGAATTCCATGGACAGAGGAGCCTGGTGGGCTACAGTCCATGGGGTCACAGAAAGTTGGACAGGACTTCGCAACTAACACTTTCACTTTTCCTGTGGTCCACTCACTGTTCTAGTTACTCAGCAGAAGGTTGTAGAGAGTAGGGGTAGGGAGGAGAAAATAGAAAAATCCCTGTGTTTGTGGAGCTTACATTGCAATAGGGTAGGCAATTAACAAAGCAAGGCGGTAAAATTGATTTCAAAAGAAAATACTTACAGCTGGAAAGGAAAATATGAAAAACTGGGGGCTGTGAAATTTTAGCTAGGATCGCCACAGAAGTCCTTGGTAAGGTGACCTGGAGGAACTGTTATCCACGTGCCTATCTTAGAAACAACCATCCCAAATACAAGGAACAGAAAGTATGAAGACCCTGAGGTAAGGACTTCCCCAAAACAGCACAAGGCCACCATGTCCTATAGGAGTAACAGGAATGGAGGAGGGGAAGGAGTCAGAGAGGTGAAGGGGAAGCATCAAACCCAAGGATTTGTGGGTCACAGCAAGGACTTTGGCTTTTATTCTGCGATGAGACAGGAAGCTGCTGGAAGGTTCTAAGCAGAGAAATGATAGGATCTGACTTGAATGGGATCACTGACTGCTGTGTTAATAACGGACCACAGGAGGGCAAGGTAGAAGTGAAATAAACACCTGCCTGGTAGCATTAAAGATGACTCAAAAAGACATGTGCAGAGCCTAGCACAGGCCTGGCACTCATCACCCTTCCTCACTAAAGGAGAGATATTATCATTTTTGAAGATAATAGTTTGAACATTCTTGCAGACACACACACACACACAGAGCCACCAAGAGGTCACCGCTAACAATCCCAAGAGACCCAGTCTCCTCTCTGGCAGCCTAGGTTGTGATATTGAATTAGTATGAGCAAAAATTATAATGGGCTCTGAAAAGAAAAGAAAGGACCTGAGCATCTAATTTATAGACAAAGATTTTAGGCAAAGGGCAGCAGTCACCTTATTTATCATCCTGCCCCTGAACAAGGGCACTCGTTCCCTTAATGGTGAGGCATCAAAGGGTTGTGAGTATGCTGGGAATTTAGCTTTTATCAAAATGTTTATATTTAAATTCCACAGCACTAGCATCAAAGGACAGCCATTCACATCAACATCTTCAAACAAAACACATGGAGTGCTTTATACTCACTCCGTGTCTGGTATGTTTTCCCGAGGAAAAGCTAAAAGCTACATGAAATGTAACAAAATCCATGAACGCTAATTAAATTCCTTCTTAAAAGCCCATCATTAGACATTAATTCAGGATATCTTAGTCTCTGAAGGAGTAGCTGGTTAGTTTCATTTCTGCTTAATAAAAAAAGAACCCAGTGATTTGAGGGGAGGCTGTCCAAGCTTTCCTGACCTTGTTGATAGCCAGCTGAGGCGGCACTTCCCTTCTTACCCTCTATTCTTCTTGCTCACAGATGTTGAAAGACTCCTTGTCTCAAGGCTACCCTCAGTTCAGTTCAGTCGCTCAGTCGTGTCCGACTCTTTGTGACCCCATGAATCGCAGCACGCCAGGCCCCCCTGTCCATCACCAACTCCCAGAGTTCACTCAGACTCACGTCCATCGAGTCAGTGATGCCATCCAGCCATCTCATCCTCTGTCGTCCCCTTCTCCTCCTGCCCCCAATCCCTCCCAGCATTAGAGCCTTTTCCAATGAGTCAACTCTTCGCATGAGGTGGCCAAAGTACTGGAGTTTCAGCTTTGGCATCAGTCCTTCCAATGAATATCCAGGACTAATATCCTTTAGAATGACTGGTTGGATCTCCTTGCAGGCCAAGGGACTCTCAGGAGTCTTCTCCAACACCACACTTCAAAAGCATCAATTCTTTGGCGCTCAGCTTTCTTCACAGTCCAACTCTCACATCCATACATGACTACTGGAAAAACCATAGCCTTGACCAGATGGACCTTTGTTGGCAAAGTAATGTCTCTGCTTTTGAATATGCTATCTAGGTTGGTCATAACTTTCCTTCCAAGGAGTAAGCGTCTTTTAATTTCATGGTTGCAGTCACAGTCTGCAGTGATTTTGGAGCCCCCAAAAATAAAGTCCGACACTGTTTCCATTGCTTCCCCATCTATTTCCCATGAAGTGATGGGACCGTATGCCATGATCTTAGTTTCCTGAATGTTGAGTTTTAAGCCAAATTTTTCACTCTCCACTTTCACTTTCATCAAGAAGCTCTTTAGTTCTTCTTCCCTTTCTGCCATAAGGGTGGTGTCATCTGCATATCTGAGGTTATGGATATTTCTCCCGGCAATCTTGATTCCAGCTTGTGCTTCTTCCAGCCCAGTGTTTCTCATGATGTACTCTGCATAGAAGTCAAATAAGCAGGGTGACAATATACAGCCTTGATGTACTCCTTGTCCTATTTGGAACCAGTCTGTTGTTCCATGTCCAGTTCTAACTGTTGCTTCCTGACCTGCATATAGGTTTCTCAAGAGGCAGATCAGATGGTCTGGTATTCCCATCTCTTTCAGAATTTTCCACAGTTTATTGTGATCCACCTCAGTGCTATTCCTGAGAGGGTTTTCAGCAATTGATTCAACAGTTGACTGAATGTCTATTTTGTGCCAGGTGCTATTCCAGGTGCTAATGATACAGCTGGGAACCAATCGAGACACTGCTGTCTGGAAGCCTACCTTTCACAATCTGCACAGATTAAAGCAGAAAAGGAGAGAATAAGAAAGAATAAACAGATCTAACCCTCCAGATCCTCCCTTCACTGCACCTCCACCATGAACCATTCCCACCAGGTGACCTCTGGGAAGGAAAACACTTGAGAACAGATCAGGGATTTCCTGGGAAATGTTGATGGAACACATTTTACTTTTAGGGACCTAAGTACATACCATACCACCTGTGTGTTTCCTGTGTCTTTACTTGCAGTATTGAGCCTAAAGAAGGACGGGGGAAATGTGCTGGAACTTTGTTCATAGCACATAAAGCACAATTCAGAAATATAAGGTTTATTGCTTTTTAAAGTATCTTTTGAAACTTTGGCATTTTCCCTTTAATTATTATTTTTATCCATTTTAATTTTAGTTCCGTCAGTTTCTGCATTATCCAGACCTACTGCTTTGTAGGTGGGCTTCCCTGGTGGCTCAGCAGTAAAGAATCCACCTGCCAATGCAGGAGATGCAGGTTTGATCCCTGTGTCAAGAAGAACCCCTGGAGAAGGAAATGGTGACCCATTCCAGTGTTTTTGCCTGGGAAATCCCATAGACAGAGGAGCCTGACAGGCTATAGTCCCTGGGGTGGCAAAAGAGTTGAATGTAGCAACTAAACAACAACTGCTTTGCAGAGGATGTTTATGACAATTATTCAATATGTAAGACACCTTTTGACATCCCTGGCTCCAGAGGCAATTCAAGATCAATCACAGCCAATGAATGGGTTTAGAGAATTATAGAGAGTTATTAATGCTTGACCTTAATTTAAGGTATTAGTGACCTTAAATGGCTTAATTAGATGGAATGGAAGATGTCCACAGTTGGGGAGAAGTTTTTCTCTCTCTACCACTAGGTAAAAACAAGAGATTCAAGTTAACACTGTGAAAGACAGAATCTGAGCCCACCATCGAGCTCTTAAGTGAATCAAACTTGAGGCTACAGCAGATGATAAATTTCTTTATTGTCTAAGCCAATCTGGTTCAGGTACTCTGTTACTTGCAGCCCAAAGCATTCTATCAACTACACACTGGAATTGTCACAGCTCTGGGCAAATGCAGGATTTATTTGCAGTTCAGATTCTGAGTAGAAGAAGATTCTTCACATCACAGAATCTTTTTAAACTTTCCCTGTTTTATGACATGAAGAAACCTGTGCCAGAGCACAAAACTCTGACCCTGGCAGAGAATACAAACAGAGATCTCAGGTTAGACTTTAACACTACAGACCTGCTGCATTTTGAGGTTACTTTAAGTACTCAAAGATAGCAGTTTAAACAAGTATATTAGTTCAGTTCAGTCGCTCAGTCACGTCTGACCCTTTGCGACCCAATGGACTGCAGCACACCAGGCCTCCCTGTCCATCACCAAGTCCCAGAGTTTACTCAAACTCATGTCCATTGAGTTGGTAATACCATCCAACCATCTCATCCTCTGTATATTAGTTCAGATCATATTAAATAATAGGGTCTTATAACAGAAGTCCTACAGACAGCTTAACTCTGTAGGACAGGTACAACTTAGGACACAGGGAAGAGACTCCAGATGCTACTACACTGGTTCCATCCCTAAGTGAAGAGGAATGTGAGACTGAAAACAGAAGCTGCTATGAATGTCTTATATAGTCTATCATACCAGAAGATACATCCGGCATATTTGTGTAGTACTAGGAGCAGCATACATGTGTAGCATGTTTACAGTAGTACTAGTATTGTTTTCCTTATAGACCATTCATCAGCAGATCCTGCTCTTAAACCCACACTTGAAGTGTTTTTCATCTGTGGATACATTGATAGATTAGGGTAAATCCTCTGGTAGACTGTGTGCAACAATGTTTCCATCAATTCCTCCCATTCCTGGAAGCACATGCCTTTATAAACTGCTTGTGTTACTCTTCTTCTCAAGGTGGAACTTGTTTCCCTCCCCATTGATGTGGGCTGACACTCCAGAAGGGACACTGTGTGATTTTATACTCGACTTCCAAAGGTCTCACAGTTTCTTCTCTTGCCCTTTTGCTGCCATGGAAGGAAGCTCGGCCTCACCTTCCTGGGGATGGGCTGTGAAGGTGGAGACCCAGCCATCACTACGAGGGCCCACACATGTTCTTGAGATCATGTGGGGCCAGCCAGCCCCCATTTGAAATACCAACTGACAATGGCCACATCAGGGACATCTATTAAGATCTGCAAAAGTCACTGCTCTGAGCCTAGCCCTTGTTGCAGAATTATGAGAATAAATTGATATTTCAAGTCACTACATTTGGGGATAGAAAACTAAATCATCGTCCATGACTATGGAAGTCAGGATTCTGGTGCAAATTAAAATGTATTCCTACTTTAGAAGCTTTCTTTTTTTTCCCTGGATGTGTTACATATTATGTTACAAATAAATGTCTTAGAAAGGCCAGTGAGAGTTCTGAAGGAGGGAGTTGTCTTGGAAGCAAAACCACCTCTCCTCCGCAGAAGGTCTAGTTCCTTCCATCCTATCCCTATGACACTCGTCCTTGCCCACACAACTACTGTCCCATCTACCTGCCGTCAGTCCCAGGAGACACTGTCCACAAATAGAACTGGAATGGTAGAAAACCATGTTCCCATTCTGCCAGACACAGCCACCGACAGTGGCCACATGCCACAGTCCATCAGTAAAATCGTCTACATGCATTGTAGGGTGAGCTCGGTGAGCTGGTCTGAGGACCTAATACCCAAATGCTGCATTAGTTAGGAGTTCCAAACCACTAACTTACAAACCCATTTTGTTACAGCTTTAACCAACTGATTCAAAAGTAAGCTCAGGAGGGTGCAATCAGGAGACAGTTTTATTCTCCCACTTTGCCTTCTGGCTCATTCCATCCAATAATCTGCCTCGTGATAGCACTGGGTTCAGACCCCATACCTTTTCAATCACTCAGGCTTTTTAAAATTCTAGTCAATTCCAATGGATTTATCTCTGAGCTAATTCAAAGTTTTTCCCCTCCTTTCAGCATAAGTCTTTCCCTGGATGTTAAGCCTAGAAATTCTAGACTCTAACCGGGGATTTCTCAACCTCGGCACTTCTGGTAATTTGAATCAGATAATTCTTTGCTGTGGGGGCTGATCTGTGCACTGTAGGATGTTTTGCAGCATCTCTGGCCTCTACCCAATTCATGCCAGTAACACTTCCTCCTGTTGTGATAACCAAAAACTCAGATATTGCCAAATGTCAGTGAGATTTCCCCCTGGGAGGAAAACCCCTCTTGGTTAAGAACCACCACTCTAGACCATGCACTCTTAACAGGCATGATTTCATCCCCAAGGGGATGAAAATTGCTTCTCAAGGGATGAAAACAAGTGTTAGATGACCCAATAGTTTGTGGGTCCTCCAAAGGGCCACAGTATATAAGCTTATAGTGTGCCTGTCGCATCAACAACTCACAATTGCATGCAAAGTTAGAAATGGCTCTGTGAGGGAGCAGCAATGAGTACAGTTGAGAAGTGCT
Source organism: Bos indicus x Bos taurus (assembly GCF_003369695.1). Taxonomy (NCBI): domain Eukaryota; kingdom Metazoa; phylum Chordata; class Mammalia; order Artiodactyla; family Bovidae; genus Bos; species Bos indicus x Bos taurus. Next base: position 53,459,457 of record NC_040092.1, read on the forward strand.
GCCCTAGACTAAGAGTGAGATATGAGATCTGCTCTTTCCCTCTCTTCTTCATTTACTCTGCCAGGGTGGGTAAGACCAGAAGCTGCAGGGCTTTCTTAGCTGGTGCCATGTCATTGTTCCTTGACTATTGAGTCCCCTCTGTTGTGGCAAGCATCCATATGTGTCTCCTTAAAGTGGGGACCTCAGCGGTTTTTAACAGCTTCCACTCCCCACTCTGTATCATTTCTGATGTGGGTAGTACACCCTCTAACTGCCCTCTAGCAGTTAACCCTCCACTGCATCTTTCTACTGGGAGTCCCAGGTCTCTAGGCAATTCTCTTGGATGAGACTTTTTTAAAGATGGTGTTGGTTTGGCTCCCTATCTTGGTTCCACTGGCCCAGAGAAAGTCACTAAGGGTCACCCTTCTCAGAAGTTAAAGCAACCCTAGCCAACACCAGCATTCATACTTCTCCCTGACAGAGTCACCAGTTTCTGGGCCTTCAGACTCCAGCAATCTCCTCTCAGGATCTCAAGAGTTCCCCAGCTCTCTGCTTTAGTATCAATACATACACCAGCCTCAGAAAAATACAACTTGTGGCTGAGCAAGCCTCCAGGCTGGAAGCCAGATGCAGGAGTCCCCTGCTAGGGGGCTATGTGTGTTAGCCACTAAGTCATGTAGGACTCTCTGCAACCCCATGGACTGTAGCCCGCCAGGCTCCTCTGTCCATGGGATTCTCCAAGCAAGAATACTGGCGTGGGTTGCCATTCCCTTCTCCAGGGGAATCTGCCCAACTCAAGGACTGAACCAGGTCTCCTGCACTGCAGGCAGATTCTTTACCATCTGAACCACCAGAGAAGCTCTAAGAACACTTCCCTGGTGGTTCAGATGGTAAAGAAGATCACCCCTTCAATTGCCTTGGAGGAGAAGCCTCTCTCCCCTCTCCCCATCCACTGTTCTCTCAACACAGGTGGTTCCTTTTACTTACATGGGCTGGAGACAGTTAAGCAGGATTGATCATTTTCTAGGGATCTATATAAAATCTCTGCAAAATATTTTGTCCTCAACTTTAAGATATCATTAAAAATTCTGAGAGAACAGGATAACATTCATTAAATATCCAGTAAACCAACCCATTTGTTGATTGTGACTATGTGGAAGGAAAAATCTAAGCCAATGTGTCCCTGTTTGTATGCTGAAAAACCCAGTGATCCAGCCCAGTGATTCTACTCATTCACAAACATATAGTGAGTACCTTATCAGGAGTCCTCGTGGATATTATAGAAACAAGTTCAGCAAACTCTCCACTCTCATAAAGAATTAGTCCAGCAAAGGAGTACAGCCTATGAATAATGTAACACCAGACTGCAGTAAGTGCCACTGAAAAACAGGGAAGGTGATGCAACAGTGAGTGAGTGGAACAAAGGCAGGGTGGGGGAGGGACGGGAATGCTGTTTTAGATGGTGTGGCCGTAGGAAGGGTCTTTGTGAGGGAAATATCTGAGCTGAATCCAGAACAGTAGGGAAGAGCCAGTCTTGGGAAGATCTTGCAGGGAAGAATTCCAAGAAGAAGAGCAAATGCAAGGCCCCGAGCAGGAGAGGGCTGGGCATGTCCAAGAGAGGAGGCAGTTGTGGAGCCGGGTGTCCTGACTGTGGGAGGGAGAAGGCTGTTTGGAGTCACATTGCTCATAGACCAAATCTGTGTCACACGTGTGTGTGCTGCAGTTGTTCAAATTCATGAAACCTGTAAATGACAGACATGTCTTGAATATGTTACAAAATGTCTAGCAGCTTTCTGTCATGAGTTGAGAGATGGTGAACTCTGTTGATGTTGCAAGTCCTTACCTCTGAAAACACTAGAAACCATTCCCTGTTCTGACTTCCTGATACTAGATTTACTTACACAAAATTGAGTTTCCATTTTTTCTTCTATTCTGAAGAGAAATAAAAGTGTGCAAAGAGGGAGATGTGTACAGACTCATACTGTATCTTTGAAAGGGCCAAAGTCTATTTGTGGTAGACAAACCTGAGAATAGTTGATGGTATAAGCAGAAAAACCAGAGATCACCTTCAGGCAATTATCTCTGGGTTCTTGATAAAAAGCATCCCTCTCATATAAACACAGTATTTGTTATCTCCAGAGTCATGCATATTTACATTCCAAATAACTCAAAGGAGAACAAGAACTGTGTAGCTCATCACATTAGCAGGCACAGATTTTTACAAATAGAGATGATAAATATACACAAAGTTATAAATTGAAAGCAGAGTGTTTTTAATGACTGATGCCAAAATCATCACAGAAGTACCTCTAACTTACTATCAGAAGGGTATTTACCATAATTGACTTTTTGTTGTTTTACCTTGCCTTCGACCCCGTACACCAAGCTCCTGAATTTAAAAGAGGAAGTGATTAATGTGGCAAGTGCAGAGACAGTCAAGCTCCTAGACACCAGTGGGGACCTGCGAGAAGCCTGATAAATAATCATCATCACCACTTCTCATACTCATTCCCCCTTCCACTGCATCTTTCAGTGAGCCCTTTAAATGAGAGGTCACTTATTTTAAAGCCAAATATATCTCTGTGCTTTCCAAAACTTATTGATGCCAGGGTCAGGAAAAGATATTTACATCTGAAAATGCTGAACCATGGTACTCTAGCCACAGGAAAGGTTACTTGTATAAAAAATAGAAGCTTGTATGAACATGATTTCCATAACCATTTTTTTTTTTCTACTCAGAAAACAAACTCTTGCTTCTGCTTTGGCTTGGAAAACTTCGTTTTTAGGTATCCCTTCTGCTCAAATTTCTCCAGAAGACAAATCCCATATCAAAAGCCTTGAAGGGTGAATGCAAAAATCCTTTCACTTTGAGGGGAAAATAACAAAGCAATCAATTCTGGGAGTGTGGATGAGGGAAGAACAATGGTTTTGTGAAATTAAAAAACTATAGTGGATTTCAAATTCATTCTATGTAGGATGTAGAGAATTCGAAATGGAATACCCAGTTTCTAACTTCTTAGTAATCAGGAATTAATAAAGACTCTTAATTCAGTTTTGTTTTCAAAGATCATTTATATCTCCCTCCCACTATTACCTATTATCTTTCCATCCTATTGCTCCTTAGGTCCATTCTGATAGTTATTAGTTTACAAGAAATTGTACTTTCTCTTTCTCACAAGCAGTAAAGTAAGTCAAGGCACAAGGAATTAGATACTGCAGAAAATTCAGTTAACTCATCACTGTACGTATAAACAGAAATGCAATAAGCAGCATGCGGAGGGAAGAAAGATGGGAAGGAAGAAGTGAGAGCGCCCCATTCAAAGCATCTCACTGGTTCTTAGATTACTGCACCTGAGATAACACTTCTGTTTCTTGTCAGCTTCCTGCTTCATTCAAATATGCCAAGATTATTCTATGTTAGTGGTGGCTCAGTTATAATTTGCTTCCTCCTCCCTCCCTCTCTCCAAAGTTTCAAGTCTAAATCTCTTGAAGTTGGAGTTCCAGTAACCATGAGAAATACGTTGAGTTTAAATCTCAGCTCTGCCCTACAATACCAAGTCATTTAAACTCAGGGAATTCCAGTTTCTTTATAAGATGAAATCAAGATACAATAAGACAACACAGGTGGCAGCTCCCACTCCTGACATAAAGTAATTGCTTCCCAGAACTTAAGGGTGATTCTGGTATATTATATCTCTGTCTGAGGAAATTCTTTCATTTATTGTTTATTTTACTCTTCTAGTCCTTTAAGTATTTACTGAACATAAAACATATACCAGAATTTGAGCCAGGTGTTCGAGATACAAGACATGACACAAGTCCCTAACTTTAAGGAATTTGCAATCAAATGGGAATTGGAAAAAGAGACATTCCCAAAGGGTCTTCACAATATGTTAAACATCTGCTCTCATTTGCATCTTAATACTTGAGCCCTATGCATCACTAGAACAAATTTTAAGGCAAAAGTCACTTTCTTAAAATTATTCAAGCCAAAACTTGGTTTTTACTACATAGTACCTAATATAGTGAATGAAACAAAGTATAGAACAAAGGAATTTACTATTTAAACCTAATAATTGATTATGGATATTTATAATAACTTTTAAAATTTTCAGATATAATAAAAAGGGATCTCATTTTTGACAGATCTATTATAAGACAATACCCAATTCCCTCCAGCTTCTCTTGGTATGATTTAAGTCATATCACCAAAGAAAATCTATGAAAGAAAGAATCGATAAGCTAGGCAAGGACTCATACCCTTCATAAAAATTAACTCAAATGGATCCATAGACCTAAATGTAAAATTCAAAACTATTGCTATAAATCTCCTAAAAGATAACATAGGCGGAAATCTAGATGACCTCATTACGGTGTTTATATGTAACACAAAAGAAAATCTATGAAAGAAAGAATTGATAAACTAAGACTTCATTAAAACTATAATGTCTGCTTTGCAAAATACCATGTCAAGACAATTAGAAGACAAGCTACAGACTGGGAGGAAATATTTGCCGTGCCAGAGTCAACATCACCAAGAAAACATCAACAGAGAAAAAACAGAAGAGAAAAAGTCCAAAAATAGTGTTTTATTAGTTTGTGATATTGTAAAATAAATGTCACTAGACATTCCCTCTAATATCTTTTGGGTCCCTGAGTTCAAGTGGAAAGATCGCTGATCTACTTGTTTCTTGCTTTCTCCTACAAAACAGATTGACAGGTGGATTCCAAGAGAACATCATATCTGGCTGAGCACTGACTATAGAAAGGAACAAGGAATTTGAAAAGAACAAAAACAGATACCCATAAATATAGTCAACTGACTTTTGACCAAAACAAAAGGAAATAAAATGGAACAAAGATAGTCTCTTCAACAAATGATGCTAGAACAACTGGACATCCATATGCAAAAAAAAAAAAAAAAAGCCTAGACACAGACTTACACCCATCACAAATATTAACTCAAATGGATCCATAGGTCTAAATGTAAAATTCAAACCTATTGATATAAGATTCCTAAAAGATAACGTAGGAGGAAATCTAGATGACCTTGTTTTGGTGTTTAAATATAACACCAAGACAATTAATGAAAGACTTAATAAACTGGACTTCATTAAAACTAAAATGTCTGCCCTGCAAAATACCATGTCAAGAGCATTAGAAGACAAACCACAGACTGGGAGGAAATATTTGCAGAAGATACATTTGATAAAGGACTGTTATCTAAAATATACTAAGAACTCTAAAATTCAACAAGATGAGACAGAGACCTTAACAGACACCTCACCAAGGAAGATGCAGATGGCAAATAAGCATGCGAAAAGATGCTTCACATCACTTGTGGTCAGGAAAATGCAAATTAAAACAGCAACAAGATTCTACTACACTCCTAATAGAAAGGCCAAAATCTAGAACATCGATAACTCCAAATAATTGTGAGGATATGAACACTGCTAGTGGAACAATGTACTGCTGAGGGAACGAAAATGGTATTGCCACTTCGGAAGATAGTTTGCTGGTTTCTTACGAAATTAAACTTACTCTTACCATAGAATCTGGGATTCATTGTTCTTTGTATTTACCCAAAAGAGCTGAAACCTTTTATCCTCACAAAACCTTACAATGGATATTTACAGTAACTTTATTCATAATCACCAAAACTTGGAAGCCACCAAAATTTAACCCTTCACCTACTTTCCTTCAGTAGGTGAATGGTTAAACTGCAGTACATTCAAGCAATGGAATATTATTCAGAACTAAAAAAAAGAAATGAGCTATCAAGTCATGAAGAGACATAGATGAACCTTAACTATGTATTACTAAGTTAAAGAAGTGAAGTGAAAGTCACTCAGTCGTGTCTGACTCTTTGTGACCCCATGGACTAAACAGTCCATGGAATTCTCCAAGAGAGAATGTTGGAGTGGGTAGCCTTTCCTTTCTCCAGGGGAGCTACCCAACCCAAGGATCGAACCAAGGTCTCCCACACTGCAGGCAGATTCTTTACCAACTGAGCTATGAGGGAAGAAGTTAAAGAAGCTTATCTGAAATGGCTACATCCTATATGATTCCAAGTATATGACATCCTGGAAAAGAAAGAATGAATTATAAAGACAACAAATAGATCAGTGGCATGAGGACAAGATGAACAGGTGGAAGACAGAGGATTTTTAAGAGAATGAATATATTCTGTATGATGTGATAACGATGGATGTATGTCATTACACCTTTTTCCAAATCCATAAAATATACAGCACTAAGCACAGACCCTAAGGTAAACTATGGACTTTTGATAACTATGATGAGTCAATGTGGGCTCTTCCTTGGTTAAAAAAAAAAAAAAAAAGTACCATTCTCCTGAATGATGTCAATTATGGGGGAGGTTATACATATGTGGAGGCAAGGGGTATATGGGACATCTCTGTACCTTCATCTCAATTTTACTGTAAAAGCTTCCCTGGTAGCTTAGCTGGTAAAGAAGCCACCTGCAATGCAGGAGACCCTAGTTAGATTCCTAGGTCTGGAAGATCCCCAGGAGAAAGGATAGGCTACCGACTCCAGTACTCTTGGGCTTCCCTGGTAACTCAGATGGTAAAGAATCTACCTGCAACACGAGAGACCTGGGTTCACTCCCTGGGTTGGGAAGATCCCCTGGAGGAGGAGTGGTAACCTACTCCAGTATTCTTGCCTGGAGAATCCCTGGGACAGAGGAGCCTGGTGGGGTACAGTCCATGAGGTCGCAAAGAGCTGGACATGACTAAGCACAGCACAAAACTACTTAAACATGACCAATTCGGTTTGGTATATGGTCAACAAACTCACGGCATATTTTAAATTCTCTTTACTAGACATTAGTATTGGTGTTGGTATTTAATGATAAATTTTAATTAAAACCAATTAGTTTTTAAATTTAAATGAAATAACATAAATTACATTTAGATATGTAATATTAATAAAGAATTCATTCAGGAGAGTACCTTGCAGAACCTATTTACTTGATTTGCTTGTTCTAATTATCTTTTCACTTTTTACCCCAACCACTAATTTTTTCAAACACTCTACACAGGAAGACTGAATGACACCCAGCAGCAGCACACTATGAAAAAGCCAAGACTGACCAGATAATTCTGAATCACTGGAGCACAGATAGGCAGATTGTCCCAAGGCAACGAAACCAGAAAACTCACTGACACAAAATTCAAATGTTCCTGAACTGAAACTCCAAAATAGACTATACTCCAACAGGGAAGATAAGGATTAAAGACAGTGAGGCTTTCTCACAGGACCAAAATAGCCAGTTCATTCAATCCATGAAGTGGTGGAAAAAGCCAATTGGATTGCTCTATTCATCTGGAACAGAGTTAAGTCAATCAAAATAATCAATTCTGTTAGTCCACACACTAAGTGGGGAAAAGAACAAAGTCAATTATCAGGGACTCTGTATTAAATACAAAACAAAGTTTTGTTCTATAATGGATATTTGACATGTGCTAGTATTTTTAGCCTGCTCTATTCTGAAATATACATCAGTTCCCACGGAAACTAGAATAAGGAGATGCAATTAAAGCTATCAATGAGCATCTCTTTCTCTCATCTAAATGAGCTACTTTGGTTTTATCCCCTCTTACACACATCAGATCAGATCAGATCAGTCGCTCAGTCGTGTCCGACTCTTTGCGACCCCATGAATTGCAGCACGCCAGGCCTCTCTGTCTATCACCAACACATATTAGTCATCAATTGTGTCAGCCTGAGGAAAAATTAATCATTCAAATGGATATTGTCAATTCCATTCAACAAACTCTTGTTCAACATCTCCATCAGGGGTGCTTACCCTCCTCTTGAGGGTGATGGTCTACTTTCAGAATCTGAAGAAATTTGATGGACCCTCTTCCTAGAAAAATGACATATACTGTTGACATATACACATACTCTCAAACACATGAAATACTATCAGTTTAGGGACTTCACAGATTCTCTGAGCCATTAACTCTGGGTTAAGAACCCCTATCTCATGTACCTGAAACCGAGCTAGGCACTGAAGTCCTGAATTAGGGAAAACCTTATAGATAGCAAAACAAATTAAAACATTCCACGAAGTAAAACAGTCTGGTATCATGCAAAATACAAAAACAAGGCAACAGAATAGAGTCTGGAAGTTTACCCACACATACATGAGGATTTTATCTGTAAGATTTATAATCACGTTATTTCAACTTGGTGGGGGAAATAAATCATTCAATAAGTGGCATAGGTAAAAAACAGAATGAAATACTACTATTTGTAGCAATATGGATGGACCTCTAGATGATCATACTAAGCATAGTAAGTCAGAAAAAGAAAAACACCATATATTATATGGCATTATGATATTACATTGCAATCTAAATATGACACAAACGAACTTTTTTATGAAACAGAAACAGACTCAGAGACACAGAAAACAAACTTATGGTTGGTTAACAAAGGGGAATGAGAATGGGGGAGGGGTAAATTAGGAGTTTGCCTTTAGCAGATACAAACTATTAGATAAGGTCCTATTGTATACTCAATACCCTATAAAGCCTAATAGAAAAGAATATGAAAAATATATATATACACACAACTGAAACACTTTGCTGTACACCAGAAACTAATACAACACTGCATGAAGTTCTTCCCTATCTTTTCCTCCAGGAGTTTTCTGCTTTTAGGTCTTATTTCAAGTCTGTGGACTTCCCTGGTGGCTCAGATGGTAAAGCATCTGTCTACAATGCGGGAGATCTGGGTTCGATCCTTGGGTCAGGAAGATTCCCTGGTGAAGGAAACGGCAACCCACTCCAGCACTCTTGCCTAGAAAATCACATGGACGGAGGAGCCTGGTGCAGGCTACTGTCCATGGGGTCTCAGAGTCAGACACGACTGAGTGACTTCACTTCACTTAAGACTCTAATCCTTTTTGAGTTAATTTTTTGTATGATGTAAGAAAAGGATCAATTTTCATTCTTTGGCATGTGGCTATCCAGTTTTATCAGCACCATTTACTGAAAAAACCATTAATAGCACAATTTCCTCACTGTGTATTCTTGGCACCTTTGCCAAACATCAGTTGACCATATATGTGTGGATTTGTTTCTGGACTATTCTTTTCCATTGGTCTGTATGTCTGTTTTTATGCCAGTATCATATTGTTTTGATTGCTGCATTATAATATATTTGAAATCAGAAAATGTGATGCTTCCATCTTTGTTCTTGCTCAAACTTGCTTTGGCTATTAAGAGTCTTTTGTGGGTCTACACAAATCTAAGAATTTTTTTTTTTCTGTAAAAAACACCATTAAAAAAAAAAAAAACACCATTGAGAATTTGATAAGAATTGTATAAATATGTAGATAATTTTGGGTAGTATAAACGTCTACACAATATTAATTCTTTCAAACCATAAACATGTAATGTCTTTCCATTTATTTATGTCTTCTTTCATTTCTTTCACCCATGTTTTATAGTTTTCAATGTAATAAGTCACTTTAAGTTTATTCTCAAGTAATTTGATTTTTAGGCTATTGTAAATGGGATTGTAAACTTCCTTTTTGGGTACTTTTGTTGTTGTATTGCAAAAGCAATCAATAAAATGAAAAGACAGTCTATGGAATGGGAGAAAGTATCTGTAATTCATACCCATGATAAAGGGCTAATATCCAAGATATATAGAAAATTCCTACAACTCAGAAAAAAAATTAAAACATGGGTGTGCTGCATGCATGCTAAGTCGCATCAGCTGTGTCCAACTCTGTGCACCCTATGGACTGTGGCCCACCAGGCTCCTCTGTCCATGGGATTCTCCAGGCAAGAACACTGGAGTGGGTGGCCATGCCCTTCTCCATGGGATCTTCCTGACCCAGGGATCAAACTCACGTCTCTCACGTCTCCTGCATTGGCACGTGGGTTCTTTACCACCAGTGCCATCTGGGAAGCAAAACTTGGGCAAAGGGCCAAAATAGATATTTTCCCAAAGATGACATGCAAATAGCCAATAGGTACATGAATAGGTGTTCAACATCACTAATCATCAGGGAAATGCAAATCAAAGCCACAATGAGATATCACCTCACACTTGTTATGGGGGTATTATTGAAAAACAAAAAATAACAAGTGTTTGCATGGATTTGGAGTAATGGGAATCCTAGTACAATATTGGTAGGAATGTAAATTGATTCGGCTACTATGGAAAACAATATGGAGGTTCCTAAACAAATTAAAAACCGAATTACATATGATCTAGCAATTTCACATCTGGTTACATATCCAAAGGAATTGAAATTAGAATCTTGAGGGTATATCTGCATTTCATGTTCACTGCAGCATTGTTCACAATAACCAAAGTATGGAAGCAAACTAAATGTCCATCAGTGAATGAATGGGTAAGAAAACGTGATTGTATACATACATACATTGGTATAATATTTAGCCTTAAAAAAAAAGGAAAATTCTGCTATTTGTAATAACATGGATGCCAAACACAGAAGGACAGTTACTATATGAGAACTTATATGAGGACTCTAAAATAGCCAAAATCATAGAAGTAGAAAGTTGAACAGTGATGGCCAGAGGCTGGGAGCAGAGAGAAAGTGAAATATTAGTCAAAGGGCACAAAGTTTCAGTTTTTCAAAATGAATAAATCCTAGAGATATACCATACTATACCACAGGGCCTATAGTCAAGAACACTATATTGTATACTTAAAAACTGGCTTAATAGGATATATAGTATATTCTTATCACTAATGATTATTATAATAATTAATAGAGATGACATGTAAAAACTTTTGGAGATGATGAATATGTTTATGGCATGGATCATGGCGATGGCTTCACAAGTGTATATTTATCTTCAAACTCATCAGTTGTATATATTAAATATACACAGCTTTTAATATGTCAATCATATCTCAATGGAAGTTATTTTTAAAAATTAAAAGTATTTTTTTTTTACAACAAAAGACTTCAGAAACAAAGTTGGAGGCAAGTGACTGACAGAGAGAAAGAAAACATCCAAAATAGATTCTACAAAGGCTTAATATCTGTGGTGTATAAAAATGACTTGCCATCAGTTAAGGAAAGTCAAACACAGTAGAAAATAAACATCAAATTAACAGGCAATTCCCAGAAGAACCAAAAATGACCAATAAACTTATAAAAGGTGACCACCTCCCTGGTAATCAGGAAACTACAAAGTTCAATGCACAATACTATAGGCAAAATGTTACACAGCGGATCTCTAGAACTTACTCATGTTGAAAAATTTAACTTTATATCCATTGAGCAGTTAGCAGTCCTATTTTTTCACCTCTCAGATTTGCAGTGGCAAAAAAAGACATACTAAGTGTGGGTAAGGAAGGCAAAAGTCAGGCATTCTTATGCACTTTTAAAGGGAGGAATGTAAATTAATGCAATTTTTTAGAAGGCAATTTCAGGGATGAAATTCAAAGAATTTAATATCCAGTGTGGCAAAGGCCCTGGCTCATCAAAGCAGATACCAGCTATAACCAGTTGACAATATCCGGCCAGTACACTCTTCCCTACACACATCGTCTGAATATTAACCCCAGCCGTATTTATCTAATCTTGAAGTACACATGCCCTTTGATCCAGCAATTCTATTTCTGGGAATCTATCTCAAAGAAATTCTCTATCTATACAAAGATATACATACATTGATGTTTATTTGTCATTGTTTCAAGTAGCTTTAAGAAAGGAAAAGCAAACTTAATTGCCATCAAAAATGAAGTGGTTAAATAAATTAAGGTGCATTCAGTATTAAGGTGCATATAGTATTCCTATGGAATACTATACAACCATTAAAAAGAATGCCATGAACCTAGAAGGATCAATACAGAAAAAGATGGCTCAGTGTAAGGGGCAAGAAAGGCAAGTTGTAAGTCACAGAACTTGCATACTTAAACCCACATATTTTAAAAATATGCATCTGTCTCTATGTGAAAGCACACATATAGCATAATGCGCATAAATACATATTAATACATATAAAAGAAGATGCAAGAACATGCAACACTAGATCTGAGTCACCTCTGGGAGAGAAGGATGGAAGGCAGAAGAGGGAAATAGCATTTTGCTTTGCGTATTTTGCATTGAAGTTTGAATTATCCATAATGAGAATACCGATAACTTTTTTAAAAGACATAAAAATATATATAAGGAAGCCCTAAAAATACTAGGCACACTCCTCAAAATCACTGCATGGCTTAAAGGAACATTTGCTTTTCGAGTTGAAAGTCAATGTCATTTCCCAACATATAACCTGAAATACTCAAAGTGTATGTATGGAATGAGCCACATCTCAAGGGCAGAATTCTAAATGGAATTTATTGAACCATTTTTAAATTAGCTAATTCTCAGTTTTAAATATTTGACCTCTGGGTTTTACCCAGCGTCCTTATATTCTCTTATATTCTGAATTTTGTGTTTTTCTTATAGGAGAATTCCTAGAAGCACTTAGTGAAAACAGACTAACTCACTTGTTAAACATGGAATAGTCTGAACCAAAAGCCCAAATGTATAATTGACTCCATATTTTTCAGAGTTGAACATCATTTGCAATTGATATTCCTCTCCATGGTTACGGTATTTTATTTCATATTCTGTATCACTAACTCCACAAGGTGAATGGCCAAAGACTTTGAGTTATAAAATCTCTGTGCCTAACTCTTTAAAGCCTATTATACCTACTGTACAATGCGTCATAAAAGAGAAACTTGGTTCTGAAGACAGAATTTAAAGACAACTCTTAGAAATATCTAGCAAAAATCTATATACATTAGCTGTATGCCTCACAGACAAGAATACAACCACTCAGAGGATGTTGGATTAGGTAGCCTTAACCAGGAAGGGAACAGCCATCTAGATGAGGAAGGGAGCTTGCCCTGGGAAATCTATTGCTGGTATTTTCTGAAGAATTGTACTCTTCACAATCAAATATCTTCTAACTCACAGTAGGTGCTGAAACATTTCCTGGGTTAAGTTTATTAAGTCTATATCATTTTTAACATCACATATTCACCAAATTAACACTTTTAGAAGAGCTTCATCAAGGAGTAAAAGAATCACAAAACTGTCATCTCAATTTTATATCATATTCTCACTCAGAATGCCTGGAGAACAGAGGAGTAATTTGAGTAGATGGAGTATATTTTCCTTAGGTAATTAGATTGTGCTTTCATTTAACTTGGACTTCCCTGGTGGCTCAAACAGTAAAACATCTCCTGCCCTCAATGCAGGAGACTGGGGTTTGATCCCTGGGTCGGGAAGATCCCCTGGAGAAGGAAATGGCAACCCAATACAGTATTCTTGCCTGGAGTATTCCATGGATGGAGGACCCTGGTAGGCTACAGTCCATGGGGGTCGCAAAGAGTCGGATATGACTGAGCGACTTCACTTTCATTTAACTTGTCTGATATATATTCCTTTTAGGTTCAGACGAGACAAATGAACCATCGTTCTCAAGGTGACAAGAATGTTCAATGAATTTGGGATAACCTAACGTGGTGACTGCAGACATGAAATTAAAAGATGCTTACTCCTTGGAAGGAAAGTTATGACCGTTTAACCTAGGTAGCATATTCAAAAGCAGAGACATTACTTTGCCAGCAAAGTTCCAGCTAGTCAAGGCTATAGTTTTTCCTGTGGTCATGTATGGATGTGAGAGTTGGACTGTGAAGAAGGCTGAGTGCCGAAGAATTGATGCTTTTGAAGTGTGGTGTTGGAGAAGACTCTTGAGAGTCCCTTGGACTGCAAGGAGATCCAATCAGTCCATTCTGAAAGAGATCAGCCTTGGGATTTCTTTGGAAGGAATGATGCTAAAGCTGAAACTCCAGTACTTTGGCCACCTCATGCAAAGAGTTGACTCATTGGAAAAGACTCTGATGCTGGGAGGGATTGGGCGCAGGAGGAGAAGGGGATGACAGAGGATGAGATGGCTGGATGGCATCACTGACTCGATGGACGTGAGTCTAAATGAACTCTGGGAGCTGGTGCTGGACAGGGAGGCCTGGTGTGCTGCGATTCATGGGGTCGCAAAGAGTCGGACACGACTGAGCGACTGAACTGAACTGAACTGATTGAACGTGGTGATGGTTCAAATCTATACATGAGAATCAAAACTCCATTATCCTTGCAGTAATTTTGGCCCATTGATTTTGCTTCAAGTTTTAATTGTGAACTTGACTTTTTGGTGAATTTATTGTGTGAGAATACACTTATTCAAATAAAGTTTAAACAGTGTTAATGTAGACATCCTTATATCCTTTAAGAAAGACCAAAGAGCTTTTTCACTGTCGTTAACTTAACATGGTTCCACAAGGCAGAGTCCAGTACTTTTCTTTCCCAAGCCACTAAAGTCAGAAATTTCAAATAACTGGATATATTAAAGCCGGAAACATGTCCAATTTAGGTCGAATTTTTATTTTTTTGCTGCTCTATCATAATTTACAAGAGACCTTGTATAGCATCTAAGCTCATCAAATCTTTTGAGAACAAAATGTACTGAGTGCCATAAAGAGGATTTTTGTTTCCACTGCAATTCAAAGCATGATGTTCTAGAAATTGAAACTGCATAACAGAGCAAATACTCATGCATTCTCAGCTGTTTCAGGTTAGTTCTTTCAAGAGGTCATGGCTTTAAATGCTCACAGGCAAAAGCAAGATACCTATTTGGGTGGTCAAGTGGAGATAGATAAGGTACATAGAGAACAAGGTTTGAATTGCCTACCTAGCCCTAATGTTTCAGAAGAGAGAAACAGTGCAGGATGTGCACACAGGAATACTACTAAAGCAAGGATTATTCCATTTCAGATCCGGTGCAAGTCTGACCACTGGAGGTCTGTATTTTGTCAGGTGTCTAGGCAACAAACCTGGCAGGTGGCTAGCAAAATCTGGAGGAAGTGAAGACTTATTGTTTAACCCACATTCTTGACATAGATAGGAAAATATAGCATAACTGAGGTTATGCAGTCAGCCCTTGGGAGAGCTGGTCTCCCATTTCTCCTTCACCTAATCTTTCTAGGCTATTGCTCTGATACGGGCATCAAAGCCCGTAAAAGCACATTTGAAAATGAAAGGTCTATCACATTCCACGCTTCTTTTGAAACATCAAAAAGCCACATAAAGAAGCGGTAGGACTAGAAAAAGCTGACAAGGAGCAGGACAGTGCCTGTGAGGACGTTAGGAATAGCTGGAGGTGAACCAATGTGAGGTCTATGAAAAGGCGAGGGAGAGAACCAGGAATTTGCTGCTGACAAGATGAAACAGCCCACAGCTGTGTCATGCTAATAAAAAGTTAATTTCAACTTTCAGACACTTTTCATGGTACTTTACAGTTCAATGGTACCAAACTCATCCACTGTACTGCATCACCTGCAGAAGCTGAGTCTATTTACCAGCTCCTGGATTCCAAATAGAATCTGAGGAAACTATTTTATTCCTGGAAGATGTCCATGAGGTTAAAAACATTCGTGACCAGGTTGGACAGCTATCCCAATGTCCTTGCAAACTTGAGCTGCAGTCTTAAAATAAGCCCCGAAACACAGACACAGGGGGATCAGGAGCTTTTCCTTAGCCACAGTTCATGGCATCACTGGCAAAATCTGGGGTTAAGCAGAGTTTCAGCTGGAATAAAAAAGAAAATCTTAAATTTCTTGATAAATCTGCGGTCACTCTTATGACCTACTTCTTTCAGGCTGAAAGAGACAACCTACAAAACTTTTTTTAAAAGCATGTCACTAAGTTTTCTACTATATTATTTCCTGATCATAAATCCAAGCTGTTGTGTATACATAGAAGCTGCCTCCAGGAATCTTGTACTTGGTGATGTTTAAGAAATACAAGTAGAAAACAAAAATCCAATCATTGCTCACATGCACATCTTCTCGGTGTTATTGTGCCCTGCTTTCAGAAAAAGTCATAGTGACTCTTTCACTGTAGAAAGTAGGCTAAGCATTACATTTCCTACAAATACCGTGTGATTTCAAAGTGCCATGTATTTGAAATTGAAAAGCCTGAGTGTGAATCTCAGCCTTGTCACTGATTATTTCATTGTAAGCAAAATATTTAACCCTATCCCAGGCCGGAATGTCCTAAGGTGAGATTTAATAAAAGCTGCCCCGCCCTGTTCACCTTACAAGGATGTTTTGAGGAGCAAAAAAAAAAAAAAAAACTTTCCAAATAGTAAAGTGTGCCATTATTAAGATTCAGCAACAGCCAGCAGTACTGAACACTGAATACTTTCAATGTTCAGTTCAGTCACTCAGTCATGTCCAACTCTTTGCGACCCCATGGACTGCAGCACACCATGCTTCCCTGTCCATCACCAACTCTCGGAGCCTATTTAAACTCATGCCCATTGCATCTGTGATGCCATCAAACCATCTCATCCTTTGTCGTCCCCTTCTCCTCCCACCTTCAATCTTTCCCAGCACCTTTTCCCAGGGTCTTTTCCAATGAGTCAGTTCTTTGCATCAGGTGGCCAAAGTATTGGAGTTCCAGCCTTAGCATCAGTCCTTCCAATGAATATTCAGGACTGATTTCCTTTAGGATGGACTGGTAGGATCTCTTTGCAGTCCAAGCAACTCTCAAGAGTCTTCTCCAACACTACAGTTCAAAAAAAGCAATTCTTCAGTGCTTAGCTTTCTTTATAGTCCAACTCCCACATCCATACATGACTACTGGAAAAAGCATAGCTTTGACTAGATGGACCTTTGTTGGCAAAGTAATGTCTCTGCTTTTTAATATGCTGTCTAGGTTTGTCATAGCTTTTCTACCAAGGAGCAAGCATCTGAATTCCATGGCTGCAGTTACCATATGCAGTGATTTTGGAGCCCCAAAAAATAAAGTCTCTCACTTTTTCCATGGTTTCCCCATCTATTTGCATGAAGTGATGAGACTGGATGCCATAATCTTAGCTTTCTGAATGTTGAGTTTTAAGCCAACTTTTTCACTCTCCTCTTTCACTTCCATCAAGAGGCTCTTTAGTTCCTCTTCACTTTCTGCCATAAGGGTGGTGTCATCTACATATCTGAGGTTATTGATATTTCTCCGGCAATCTTGATTCCAGCTTGTGCTTCATCCAGCCCAGTATTTCTCATGATGTACTCTGCATATAAGTTAAATAAGCAAGGTGACAATATACAGCCTTAACATACTCCTTTCCCAATTTGGAACCATTCTATTGTTCCATGTCCAGTTCTAACTGTTGCTTCTTGACCTGCATACAGATTTCTCAGGAGGAAGGTCAGGTAGTCTGGTATTCCCATCTGTCTAAGAATTTTCCGGAGTTTGTTGTCACCCACACAGTCAAAGGCTTTGACATAGTCAATAAAGGAAAGGTAGATGTCTTTCTGGAACTCTCTTGCTTTTTTGATGATCCAATGGATGTTGGCAATTTGATCTCTGGTTCCTCTACCATTTCTAAATCCAGGTTGAACATCTGGAAGTTCGCGGTTCACAGGCTGTTGAAGCCTGGCTCGGAGAATTTTGAGCATTACACTGCTAGCGTGTGAGATGAGTACAACTGAGTGGTAGTTTGAACATTCTTTGGCACTGCCTCCTTTGGGGATTGGAATGAAAACTGACCTTTTCCAGTCCTGTGGCCACTGCTGAGTTTTTCAAATTTGCTGGCATATTGAGTGTAACACTTTCACAGAATCATCTTTTAGGATTTGAAATAGCTCAATTGGAATTCCATCACCTCCACTAGCTTTGTTCATAGTGATGCTTCCTAAGGCCCACTTGACTTTGCATTCCAGGATGTCTGGCTCTAGGTGAGTGATCACACCATCATGGTTATCTGGGTCGTGAAGATCTTTTTTTGTTTAGTTCTTCTGAGTATTCTTGCCACCTCTTATTATTTTCTGCTTCTGTTAGGTCCATACCATTTTTGTCCTTTATTGTGCCCATCTTTGCATGAAATGTTCCTTTGGTATCTCTAATTTTCTTGAAGAGATCTCTAGTCTTTCCCATTCTATTGTTTTCCTCTAGTTCTTTACATTGATCACTGAGGAAGGCTTTCTTATCTCTCCTTGCTATTCTTTGGAACTCTGCATTCAAATGGGTATATCTTTCCTTTTCTCCTTTGCCTTCAGCTTCTCTTCTTTTCTCAGCTATTTGTAAGGCTTCCTCAGACAGCCATTTGCCTTTTTGAATTTCTTTCTCTTGGGGATGGTCTTCATACCTGCCTCCTGTATAATGTCACAAACCTCCAGCCATAGTTCTTCACACACTCTATCACATCTAATCCCTTGAATCTATTTATCATTTCCACTGTATAATCGTAAGGGATTTGATTTAGGTCATACCTGAATGGTCTAGTGGGTTTCCCTACTGTCTTCAACTTAAGTCTGAATTTGGCATAAGGAGACTGAGCCAGAACTGTGTCTGAGTGTCCCCTGTGGAGGTACGGGTCAGCAGTGGCCTGCCTCAGGGCTCTGGGTGCAGCAGACCTGGGAATGGCATAAGCCCCCTTGGAGGGGGTGGCCATGAACCCTACCACAGAACCACCAGAACTTAGACAGAACTGGGGAAACAGACTCTTGGAGGGCACAAACAAAACCTTGTGCACACCAGGACCCAGGAGAAAAGAGCAGTAACCCCACAAGAAACTGACCCAGACATGCCCATGAGTATCTAGGAGTCTCCGGTGGAGGCGTGGGTCTGCGGTGGCCTGCTGCAGTGTGGAGGCACGGAGTGCAGCAGTGCATCATGGGACCTTTTGAAGGAGGTCACCATTATCTTCATTACCTCCACCATAGTTTGGCCTCAGGTCAAGCAACAGGGAGGGTGCACAGCCCGTCCCATCAACAGAAAATTGGATTAAAGATTTACTGAACATGGCCTTGCCCATCAGAACAAGACTCAGTTTCCCCTTTAGTCAATCTCTCCCGTCAAGAAGCTTCCATAAGCCTCTTGTCCTTATCCATCAGAGGGCTAACAGAATGAAAACCACAATCACAGAAAACTAACCAAACTGATGATATGGACCACAGCCTTGTCTAGCTCAATGAAACTATGAACCATGCTGTGTAGGGCCACCCAAGATGGATGGGTCATGCTGGAGAGTTCTGACAAAATGTGGTCCACTGGAGAAGAGAAAGGCAAACCACTTCAGTATTCTTGCCTTGAGAACCCCATGAAAAGGCAAAAAGGTATGACACATTCAACGTACTTGATGAATTAATGGGAAAATCAACTACTTATAACACTAAGGAAATTTGTGTTTTTTCAGTCACAAAGTCATGTCTCTTTGCAACCCCATGGACTATAGCTCACCAGGCTCCTCTGTCCATGAGATTTCCCAGGCAAGAATACTAGAGTGATTTGACATTTCCTTCTCCGGGTGATGTTCGAGACCCAGAGATCGAACCCACATCTCTTGTGTCTCCTGCATTGGTAGGCCAATTCTTTACCACTGAGTCACCAGGAAAACTCAAGGAAATTTGTACCATACACATAATTAAATGTTTCATGATTCATGATTGCAATATTCTTAATATTCCACTGCATATCTCTAAAGATATTAATTATACTTGATATATTCTGTTTGCTATATTAACTCTTTTTCTTTGGATTTTAGCTCTTCTGATCATTGAATTTAATGGCTCACTTTTACAGAAATGCTTCTCATCAAATGTTTGGTGAGACTTTGCTATTTGAGTACCTTTGTTTTTGAGAATGCCAGTTGTATGATCTTTTCTACTCCAACCTGATAACAGATTATTGTGGAGCAATGTTGAGACATAGGGATTGGTGGGACATATTGATATATTTCTTTTCATGAAGATGAATCCCAGACTCTCTTGGTCTTGGTAACTACTGAAAATACTGCTCTGCCTATGCGGACCCAACACCCAGTGACTCCATCTGCTGTGGGGACATGAAGCTACTGAGCCATTTGCAACAAAAGAGTAAGCCTTAGGGGAGAGGAGACCAGCCCAGACGGCACAGGCTAGCTGATCCAAGGCCCCTTTGCCATTGCCTCTACTGCCTGAGCTGAGAAGACTGCCAAATGGGTCCAAATTGCACGTGCCTTTCTAGTGAATCTCTTTGAATCCATTTGCTTCCTGTTTCTCAGAACTATTTCAATTTCTCATCCTCTTATAGGAATCCATTCTTTTTTATTATTATTACTGGTGATATGACGAATTTGCTAAGTGAAGTATGCACAGAAGAAATTAGATTGGAAAAATCCCCAGGCAATTGATTTGCTTATCATTTTATCCATCCATAAGACCATCCATTTATTATGAAAATAACAAAATTTTGGTCAGAAAATAGTACAATAAAGTTTCCAAAGGAAAGTGATTCTACTTCCTACTTTACTCCTTCAGACTTACTACCAAGTGGTAACCACAGTCAACGGTTTTTTGCATGCCTTTCCAGAACACTTCTGTATAAATACATGTCTGTAGACATTAAGTACGGACTTTTCTTTTGCTTAACAATATACAAATTAGCCCATGTAGAGTCTTTCATTTTAATGGCTATGTAACATTTTATTATAGAATTGCATTAAATATTTTAGTCAATCTCTTGCTAATGGACGTTAGGTTGCTTCTTGGTTTTGTTTTTTTTAACTTTTATTATTTTTTTTTACTTTTATTATTATTGTAAATAATAGTGCAATGAACAATTTTTCTTCAGACTTCTCTGGATATTTATGCAAATCAAACCAAAGGATAAATCCCTAGAAGTGGGAATTGCAATATTTGCACATTTTAAATTTTGATAATGTTGTCCAGTTGCACTCCAAAAAAGTTGTACTAATTTTTACCATTCCCGCACACATATATGGAGAAGGCAATGGCACCCCACTCCAGTAGTCTTGCCTGGAAAATCCCATGGACGGAGGAGCCTGGTAGGCTGCAGTCCATGGGGTCGCTACAAGTCGGATATGACTGAGCGACTTCACTTTCACTTTTCACTTTCATGCATTGGAGAAGGAAATGGCAACCCACTCCAGTGTTCTTGCCTGGAGAATCCCAGGGACGGGGGAGCCTGGTGGGCTGTCATCTCTGGGGTCGCACAGAGTCGGACACGACTGAAGCGACTTAGCAGCAGCAGCACACATACATGGCTGTACCCTCAACATCATCCACTGTAAATTTCCACATTTTATGCTAATAACTACCACAAGCCTATTAGGTGAAAAATTATGATCTGAATTTGTGTTTAATTATGAATGCAACTGAAGATTTTTCATATGCTTCAAAAGATTTTTTCTCTCTGCAAACTGCTTTCTCATATCTTTTGCCTATTTTTTGAGATCTTTTTTGTATTTTTCTTGTTGACATATATGAACTCTGTATTTTGAGGGTATAGGTGCATATACAGTGAAGATACAGTAAAAGTTGGTACAATCTCTATGGAATACAATTGGACATGTATATGTATTTTTTACAGTTTTTGTCTTTTACCTTTAACTACCATGTGTTTCCATAGAGGAGCTTTAATTTTTATAGCAAAATCCTTTTGTTTTTAAATAAATAGGTTGCTTCTTACATAAGAAGGTCTTACTCCAAGATTATAAGAAATTTTTTCCATGATGCCTTATAAAATTTTTACATGTCTGCATTTTGTCTTTATAGCAGAAATCTAATTTTTTTCTAAAATACCTAAACAGTTGTCTTAATAGCACTTATTAAATAATCTTTTTTCTTCACTGATTTAAAATGCCATCCTTATCATACACTAAATTCCCTGAAGTATTTGGACCTACTTAAGATTCTATTCTGTTCCATTGATCTGCCTGCCTATGCAGATACTGTAGAAGTAAATACATTTATGGAGCTATAATTTAGCATATGTGGGTATATTTCCAGGCTTTAGTTATTTGTATTCTACAGTATTTTTATTTGTCACTGTGTTCCTCTGGCTTGACTTCCTCAAGGGCAAAGATTATGGATTCTCCTCCCTTTGTAATTCCCTAAAACACTAGTCTCTGCCAAGTTTGACATTACAGAAACAGAAATCAAGCCATGTCCTTTAGGCAGAAAAAATGATGAAAAAAACTTTTGACCCCTAAAGATAACATACAAAACACTACAACAATTAATTCTTTTCATCAAATGTACTTCCCTGTTAAAATGTTGGTATGTTTGCCTGTTACTGAGAGTAAGTTTATCATAGTGTCCTCTTGGTCTAGGTTTTAATAGAAAGGCAATGTGAACTAACATTTAGAGAGTGGCCCAATCCATTGAGAATAGTACACATTCCATCTCATTTAATATCACCAATAGCCTAGGAAATTGGTATCATTAATCTTACTTTAAAAAGAGGAGATAGGTTCAGAGAAGTAAGTTAATTTGCCAAGTTAGTAGTGGCAAAGCCTGGATTCAAACCCAAGCCCGCTGACACGAATATGTCTGATTGAAAGTTTGGTTACTTGACTTGATATATAGCTCTAGAACATTCCTCTGCTCTCCCATGCTGCCTCTCAGAGACAGAGTTCCCCGAGCAAGGATGTGAAATAATTTCTACTTCTTGTGCCAGCTCAGCAGTGGCTGCCTAGGGCAACAAACAGAGAATAATCCCTAGTTGCAACCATGCTCAGCAGGAAACAGGACCATGATAAATGACCAGTGTCTGCCACGGACATTGGAGGCAGGCATGGCAGTGTAGCACACTATGGTTGCCACTGCCCTAAGCACAACACTGGGGACCAAAGAAACATTTTACTGACCTCATAGTTGTTTTGGAAAAAACTCTTTACAAAATTGGTCAAAAAAACTTCACTTAGTAAATAAAGCCTCAGTTCAGTTCAGTTGCTGAGTCGTGTCCGACTCTTTGCGACCCCATGAACTGCAGCACGCCAGGCCTCCCTGTCCATCTCCAACTCCCGGAGTTCACTCAGACTCGTGTCCATTGAGTTGGTGATGCCATCAAGCCATCTCATCCTCTGTCGTCCCCTTTCCCTCCTACCCCCAATCCCTCCCAGCATCAGAGTCTTTCCAATGAGTCAACTCTTCACACGACGTGGCCAAAGTACTGGAGTTTCAGCTTTAGCATCATTCCTTCCAAAGAAATCCCAGGACTGATCTCCTTTAGAATGGACTGGTTGGATCTCCTTGCAGTCCAAGGGACTCTCAAGAGTCTTCTCCAACACCACACTTCAAAAGCATCAATTCTTTGGCGCTCAGCCTTCTTCACAGTCCAACTCTCACATCCATGCATGACCACAGGAAAAACCATAGCCTTGACTAGACGGACCTTTGTTGGCAAAGTAATGTCTCTGCTTTTCAATATGCTATCTAGGTTGGTCATAACTTTCCTTCCAAGGAGTAAGCATCTTTTAATTTCATGGCTGCAGTCACCATCTACAGAGATTTTGGAGCCCAAAAAAATAAAGTCTGACACTGTGTCCACTGTTTCCCCATCTATTTCCCATGAAGTGATGGGACTGGATGCCATGATCTTAGTTTTTTGAATATTGAGCTTTAAGCCAACTTTTTCACTCTCCTCTTTCATTTTCATCAAGAGGCTTTTTAGTTCCTCTTCACTTTCTGCCATAAGGGTGGTGTCATCTGCATATCTGAGGTTACTGATATTTCTCCTGGCAATCTTGATTCCAGCATGTGCTTCTTCCAGCCCAGCATTTCTCATGATGTACTCTGCATATAAGTTAAATAAGCAGGGTGACAATATACAGCCTTGATATACTCCAAATAAAGTCTAAGAAGCCAATAATAAAAATAAATTTTGAGAAATAAAGTAAATAGAAAAGAGTATTCTGTACGGTATCCAAAGTAGCTTGAGAAGGGAATGGGAATCCACTCCACTATTCTTACCTGGAAAATTCCATAGACAGAGGAGTACAGTGGGCTAAAGTCCTTGGGGTTGCACGAGTCAGACATGACTGAGTAACTAACACACACACACACACACACATATCCAAAGTAGACCAGACCTGCCAACTTGACATACTAAATGTTCAACGTCATTTTGTCACGATTCTTGGCTCTTCAAGTCCCAAGGAGGTCCCCTTAACCTTCTGTCTGTGCTTCACCAAGGCCTCTGACTCAAACCAGTTTTCCGCAGCAGAAGAGAGGTGAGAAATTCTAGGCTGGTAGGTAAATGGCACAGCATCACATTTACCTTGTTGACAGCTCCATTCTAGAACTAGATATCAAACCAAGCTACTGAGCTTTGAACCAAGCTCTATCCAGATTTACCAGTTCTAGAAAGTGGACTCCTGAATTTATGAGATAATCCATAGCTCGCAGAGCAGCATACAGCCTCTCTGAAGTAGCCATTTGGGGGGGCCACCCAACTCCTGCCTCTCTCCCTTTCCCTTGTCTGCTAAGTCACTTCAGTCATGTCTGACTCTTTGTGACTCTATGGACTATATCCCACCAGGCTTCTGTGCCCATGGGAGTCTCTAGTTAGAATACTGGAGTGGGTTGCCATGCCCTCCTCCAGGGGATCTTCTTGACCCAGGAATTGAACCTGTGTCTCTTACATCTCCTACATTGGCAGACACGTTCTTTACTACTAGCGCCAGCTGGGAAGCTCCTTTCCCTCAGAGATTGGCAATTTTATTTAAGTATCCAGTTTTATTTAGGTATCCCCCTACCAGCTTCACGTGACTCAGAAAGGCTTAGTCCCACCCCAGCTCCTGACAGTCCACATGCAATCCCACGACCCTCGTCAGTGACTAGACTAGCAATGGTGCGTGACTGTGTTCAGCGTCCTGAGATGCAGATAGAGGTTTTGCTCTCAGCATCTGGGGAAGGTCTTCCTTATTCCTCTGGGACAGCACCAGAGTACAGCTGTTTTTCTTCTTCCAGCCAGTATTCTGTGCCAGTAAGAGATATGGAATTGCTGTAGCCACATCTCTATCCCTCATCAGTCAGAGGAAGGCAGAGCTAAAGAATCATAGGAAAATGGATCAGGACTCAGCTCTGATGACCACAATAACTCTGACCTCGTAGGTACTGAGTCAGTTGATATGTTTACACTGTAAGCCGGCACTTGCCTCTGAATGCTTCCTAGCTGACTTCACACATGGACCTCCACCACCAGTCTCTGAGGTGGTCCTCCCCAGAATCTAGACTAGGTCTCTCTGAAGCGACTTGCCTGCTTGAAGGACAGTTTAAGAATTAAGAGCATAGGTTCAAAGCTTGGCCCTGGCACTTATTTCCTGTATGACCCCAGACAAATTACTTAAACTTTCCATGCCTCAGTCTTCTCATCTGTAAAGTGGGGACAACCTTAATATCCCAGAATTACATCAAGATTAATGAGAGAAATCAAATAAACTGCTTAGAACCAGGCCTGGCATATAATTACTATCGTTATTACATGAAATTGGTAATGCCTTCTGCCTGATTTTCGGCACCCCAACAGCAGGACCTCCATTCCACACTCCCTGTGTCTACTTGGATCACCACCTGTAACATCCAACCTTGAATCCAACCCAACAATCTTACTAGCCCCTGAACCCTGGTTATTCTGAGTTTCTGACTCTTTTCACATCCGACTATAGTCACTGTTATTTTCCCATCCAGGAATCCTAGAGAATATATAGCTAATATGAAGCCTGCAACCTAAACAAATACATCTGATGCTAGAGGAGTTCTTGTAGATTTTATCCACTTTTTCTTGCCATAGCACTGCTTCTTAAGGACCTGCTCTTGTGGGTTCATGTATACAGAAAAGTTACTAATTACTGTTCCTATCTGGCTTTGTTTCTCCATGGACAATCATCCTGCTGCAGTAGCCCTTCTCCTTCCATTTGGCCACAGCTGTTTAATTCATTTGGCATTATTTTTTGCTTTGCTTTGGAGCCACTCCGAGCTGTTATGCTGAATTCCAAAAAGCAGACTGATCAGGGAAATTTTCAAATGCATCTTTCAAGTTTCTTTTCTGCTAGAAAATGAAGTTCAACAGTCCTTATACCATTAAATGTGGTTGTTGAGTTGATGGGACGATTCCTCTAAAAGCACATACCTAGGGCTGTTTTCCATACCCTGGCATCCGCTTGTCTGTCACTTTTCATGCAGCTTCCCTGGGAACTGTGCCATATACAGCTATCATTTTCTGCTTATAAAGAGGAAGCTGGAGATCAGGATCGTTAGATTCTATAAACCCTTGAATGCTTGAGAAATGCAAGCGACAAGCTATTTTACAGGGCTGCTGGAGACGAGGAATGGAGAGAGGAGAAAAGAAATGACTGTATCTTAAAACTCAGATGCTTACCATTCTTATATGATCTAAAGAGACAGGAATTCAAGTTGAGTATCTGAATTTTAAAACAAAATAGACAATGCAATGATCTTTCCAGCAAAATAGCTGCAATACATGTACTGCCCTGAATGGGAAAGAGAAGAAAATAAGAGAAACGAGATAAAATGAAATGTAGGGAAAAGAGAGAGGGGGATGGGCCAGGGACAATGCAATTAAGACTCTTGTAGTTTTACATGAATTCTGTTACATAAAGGGAGTTAAAAAAGAAAGAAATATGAAAGAGTCAAGCTGAACTTCAGAATCTATGATTCTCTAACATAGACTATTTCCTTACCTGATTTCAACAATTTCAGGTGGCCGATTCAATGTTATAGAATCTCAGAAACGGTTCATGGAACCAAAGAAGCGACTTTGGAGATCCTAAACTCCCTGGTTCAAATCTGAGAACATTACTTTCCTGTTTTTCTTCAGCTGCTCTCCAGTTCCAAGGCAAATTAGTAGAAATCTAATGAGATTTCAACATGTGGGCTGGATCGTCCTTTTTTAATGTGGTTTGTATAACCTTTCCCCATCTTCACAGATACTGAGAGGCCTGTTTGGTGTGCATTTTAAATTTTCTGCTCTTACACAAAATGGAATGCTTCTGAGAAACCAAAGTGGTAAAGAACTTGGAGAGGGTGATAAAACCTCGTTTTTGTACTGTTGCTCAATGACACTGTGCAGCTGAAGCTGCCAGGCAGTGATAGCCATTGAAATGATACTGGCCCACCAGCCCTTGGACAGGAAGAAAACTGACTGTGAGAACTTGGATTTTATTGAAAATCAAAAGCCAGCTGACACAATGCTCTCGGCACTCACCCAGGAAACTCTTAGTTGAAGTCATAGGCTATAACAACACTGTGAAAAAGATTCAGAACCTAAACCTCAGGGACTTGTTTTACACACACACACACACACACACACACACACACACCAGGGTAAATTTTATATTAGTATAAGTATTTTATATTAGTATAATTTTATATTAGTATACTTTTATAAAAGTATACGAAAGGATACAGGAAAGGGGTGATTTAAAAACAGTATACTACGGCCAAACACATGATGCAGTTTTAAGTTCAATAAATAATCATAATAGAGCCTGAAAGCATAGAGTAGAAAAATGAGCAAAATAAGAATATAATTATTTTAAGGCTGTTCACTTTTTTTTAGGTAAACATAAGTCGGTATGGGTATACGCAAAAGCACATGCAATCACTCACGTGTTCCACAAATGTCTACTGAGCCCCTACTCTGGGTTGGTGTCTGTACCATGTGCTGTGGCTACCATTTTGAAAAAGACAACATTTCTACCCCTACAGAACTTCATTGGAGGAAATGAGAGCTAAACGAATATGTTTATGTAGCCAGAGTCAATGTCTATATATAATCAAGGTTAGCCACTTCACTTAACATACATACCAGGAAAAGGTAAAAGCCTATTTGAATCTTAGCACATTTTCACAGACTCCAAAACATATTTTTCTAAAGAGCAGAATGATTGCACACCAGTCAGAATGGCCATGATAAAAAGTCTACAAATAATAAATGTTGGAGCAGGTGTGGAGAAAATGGAACCCTGACATTGTTGGTGAGAATGTAAACTGGTGTAGCCATGATGGAGAACAGTATGGAAGTTCCTTAAAAAATTAAAAATAGAGTTACCAACCTCACTCCTGGGTATAAATCTGGAGAAAACTCTAATTTGAAAAGATATGTATCCCACAATACTCACAGCAGCACTATTTACAACAGCCAAGACACAGAAGTAACCTAAGTGTCAATAAACTGTGGAAAATTCCAAAAGAGATGCAAGTACCAGACCACCTGACCTGCCTCTTGAGAAATCTATATGCAGGTCAGGAAGCAACAGTTAGAACTGGATATGGAACAGACTGGTTCCAAATAGGACAAGGAGTATGTCAAGGCTGTAGATTGTCACCCTGCTTATTTAACTTATATGCAGAGCACATCATGAGAAATGCTGGGCTGGAAGAAGCACAGGCTGGAATCAAGATTGCCAGGAGAAATATCAATAACCTCAGATATGCAGATGATACCACCCTTATGGCAGAAAGTGAAGAGGAACTCAAAAGCCTCTTGATGAAAGTGAAAGAGGAGAGTGAAAAAGTTGGCTTAAAGCTCAACATTCAAAAAACTAAGATCATGGCATCTGGTCCCACCACTTCATGGGAAATAGATGGGGAAAAAGTGGAAACAGTATCAGACTTTGTTTTTCGGGGCTCCAAAATCACTGCAGATGGTGACTGCAGCCATGAAATTAAAAGATGCTTACTCCTTGGAAGGAAAGTTATGACCAACCTAGATAGCATATTCAAAAGCAAAGACATTACTTTGCCAACAAAGGTCCATCTAGTCAAGGCTATGGTTTTTCCAGTAGTCATGTATGGATGTGAGAGTTGGACTGTGAAGAAAGCTGAGTGCCGAAGAATTGATGCTTTTAAAGTGTGGTGTTGGAGAAGACTCTTGAGAGTCCCTTGGACTGCAAGGAGATCCAACCAGTCCATTCTGAAGGAGATCAGTCCTGGGTCTTCATTGGAATAACTGACCCTGAAGCTGAAACTCCAGTACTTTGGCCACCTCATGCGAAGAGTTGACTCATTGGAAAAGACTCTGATGCTGGGAGGGATTTGGGGCAGGAGGAGAAGGGGACGACAGAGGATGAGATGGCTGGATGGCAACACCAACTCAATGGATGCGCGTTTGAGTGAACTCTGGGAGTTGGTGATGGACAGGGAGGCCTGGCGTGCTGCGATTCATGGGGTCGCAAAGAGTCGGACACGACTGAGCGACTGAAGTGTCAATTAACAGATGAATGAATGGAGAAGAAGTGCTCCATTCATTGTATATATGTGCATGTGTGTGCACACACACAGTGGAATATTAGCCATAAAAAAGAATGAAATGATGCCATCTCCAGCCACAGGGATGGACCTAGGGATTATCATATTAAGTGAAGCCAGACAGAAAAAAAAATATCATTTGATATCACTTATATGTGGAATCTTTAAAAAATGAAACAAATGAACTTATTTACAAAACAGAAATAGACTCACAGGCATAGAAAACAAATTTATGGTTACCAAAGGGGGAAAAAAGGGAGGGATAAATTAGTAGTCTGAGATTAACAGATACAAACTACTACACATAAAATAGACAAAAAGGACCTACTGTATAGCACATATTCAACTTGTAGTAATATACTTGTACTACAACTTGTAGTAACCTATGATGGAAAAAAATCTGAAAAAGAAGAGGTATACACACACATATACATGAATCATTTTCTGTACACTTGAGACACAACATTGTAAATCAACTATATTCCAATTTTTTAAAAATAGAGAATAATTATACTTATGAAATATATATTCTTTACCACTTCTTATCTAAGTTGACATAAAGAAACTGTCTTAGGCCAATGAGTATCTGAAATAAAGATCTGTCACTTTCAGCAAATCAAAGCATTTCCATCTCTGCTTTGTTATCATTAGGTTTAACACTTTCAAGTTTTCCATTTTCAAGTAATTTTAAAGTAATCAAGAAGTACAATAAAATATTCAAGTAATTGGACAACCAACCATATGAAAACACAAATCTGCTGAGAGGAAATAGTCATCTGACACATAGCTTCACTACAAAACAACTTGAATTTTTGTCTCCTGCTATAAGAAAGTTCAAATTTAATGAATCAAAAGTGATTTAGAAGAGTGGAAGTGTAACGTAATAAAAGGATGGTTTGTATGGAAATTGAATTGAAAGAAGTCTCTGTAAAGTTAAGCACACACGCTATGCTACTGTAATTAACAGAAATCAATAGAATTAATAGACCATCCCACTACAAAGCTGTCCTGTGATCCAGAATTCCAGATGTGCTTACCCTCTCTAAGGTGGGGAAAAACAGGGGTCTGAACCTCGGAGAGCGGTCCAATGGAGCCATTAACATGATATGTGCCATAAGACTATCCCATTAAGAGGGTAAGGAAAACCAGATGCATTAGTATTCTACTCAGAGTTCAGGGATGAGAGAATAGGGACCAGGTGATTTCTATGTATCTATCCCTTTCTACATATCTACACTTAATCATGTAGGTAGGCTAGTAAGAATGGAAATAGGCCATATATTTTTTTAAGGTAGCCCTTACAAAACCCATTCTGTAACAGCAGCCGTTAGTGATTCCTTTAACCTCTCTGAGGCTCAGTGTCCCTCAACTCTAAAATGATAACTGAAATAACTCACAATAAGACCGTACTATTATTCAGGGACATAGAAAACACCCTACATGGATTACTGATTAAACAGGCTAGTATAGCTTTTAACAGGTGACCAAAACAGCAAATCTCGGTGAAAGAACAAATTTATCTAACTCTTGATGAAAGTGAAAGAGGAGAGTGAAAAGGTTGGCTTAAAGCTCAACATTCAGAAAACAAAGATCATGGCATCTGGTCCCATCACTTCATGGGAAATAGATGGGGAAACAGTGGAAACAGTGTCAGACTTTATTTTGGGGGGCTCCAAAATCACTGCAGATGGTGACTGCAGCCATGAAATTAAAAGACGCTTACTCCTTGGAAGGAAAGTTATGACCAAGCTAGATAGCATATTCAAAAGCAGAGACATTACTTTGCCAACAAAGGTTCATCTAGTCAAGGCTATGGTTTCTCCTGTGGTCATGTATGGATGTGAGAGTTGGACTGTGAAGAAGGCTGAGCGCCGAAGAACTGATGCTTTTGAACTGTGGTGTTGGAGAAGACTCTTGAGAGTCCTTTGGTCTGCAAGGAGATCCAACCAGTCCATTCTGAAGGAGATCAGCCCTGGGATTTCTTTGGAAGCAATGATGCTAAAGCTGAAACTCCAGTACTTAGGCCACCTCATGTGAAGAGTTGACTCATTGGAAAGACTCTGATACTGGGAGGGATTGGGGGCAGGAGGAGAAGGGGACGACAGAGGATGAGATGGCTGGATGGCATCACTGACTCGATGGACATGAGTCTGAGTGAACTCCGGGAGTTGGTGATGGACAGGGAGGCCTGGCGTGCTGCAATTCATGGGGTCACAGAGTCGGACATGACTGAGCGACTGAACTGAATTGAACTGAATGGTCACTCACTGACAGTCATCTGGAGGGGAGCCCACTGTGGTGTCAACCAGTGGCTGGGCAGGACCACTAGGGGTTTCGGTAACTGTTGCCTGGTAACGGGGTACAGGGTAACGGGGGCATAGCAAAGTTCACATGCTTTGGGTTGCACTTGGCGGCTATTACATTAGCAACAAATTCCTATAAGGTACAAGCATATATGACCAATGAGTAAAGAATTTCAAATGTCCTATGGAATACAGAGTTTAATTTCTGATAAATCAAGTGCCTGTCTTCTTTTTCACATTTTTGGTTTGGTTTTTTAAAAACATTAATTTCTTACCTCATTTTTGTTTACTTTCCTAATCAAATTTATTTTAGCAGAAAACTATTTGTTGTAAATTCATGATTTTTATCTATTTACAACTTTCAACCATCTACAGAATATTATTTTAAAAATATATAAAATACAAAGTTTCTATTCAATAAGTAATTGAACATCTTGTTTTAAACTCATTGTCTAATCTCATTAACATTTTTCTAAACCCATTAGTCTCTTAGAAGTCACATTTTTCACTTCCTAGTTTTCAAAGGCTCTTTGTCGAATACTTTATATTTTCTCTAAACTGGGTTGAATAGACGTCAAAACACAGCAATCATTGCTACATTCCACGTATATCACTTTCTCACAACACTATAAATAATAGATAAAAATCAATAATAATTTTATGTCTGATTGCTGGTTCAATGCCATTTTGTAGGAAAGAATCTCTGTGTGGATTTCTCATATTCTTCTATTTTCTCTTAAGATAGTCAGTAATTTTGCAAACTTTTTGTCCTCAATCAGATAAATTATTCAGGGTTCTTTAAAAATAAATAGACTTGTGGGTAGGACACAGAAACATTCTACCTCAGTTCCTCTTCAATAACGTTAGATCTAACTACACAAGATGAATTTGTTAAAGGTTTTGTGCTTATTTTTAGGAAAATGGTGACTGTTTAAGAATATGTATTATTTGTCACTAAATGCTCAAAATATATAAACTAGTTAATTTACTACATAATCTCTATATTGATGTTAAAAGAGCCAGAAAATTGGTATCTACAAGGAATGCCACAAGCTGACCATCATCAGAACATAATCTATACCTGTAAGAGTGTCTCTCAGAGCCAGGAAAGTATAATGCTCTTTCAGGGCTCCTTGAAAAAAAATCAGAGTAAGCAAGTTATACAGAAGCAACAAGCAACCTCCAAAACCTCAGTGATTTTAGACCACAAAGCTTTCCACCTGGCCCACGCTCTGTGTCCATCACAGGTCAGCAGGGGCCTCTGCTTCTTACAGCCTCTCAGGGATCCAAGCCAAACCACTGGCTACTCCATCTGAGTCCATGCTTAAACATAACTAAAGGAGGAAGTAAGAGCTTAATGAATCAAGCATTCAGCACTAAAGATACTTCCTGAAAGTCACAACCATCACTCCCTCTCACACTTGATTAGCCAAAGCAAGCCCATGGATCACTCAAGTTTGATGTGAGCAGGGCAGTGTGATTTCTCCATGTGCTAAGGACAAGTGGACGAATTTGGTGTGCAGCACTCACGGCTGTCACAGCCCCTGCTCCCCTTCACTGTCATCAAGAAAAGAAGCAAGAGGCAGTTTTAAAAACTGACCCAGCAAATGCTCAGACACCTTTCAGTGAAATCTGTCTTAGTGGTGGTTTAGTCGCTAAGTCACGTCCAACTCTGGCGACTCTGTGAATGGTAGCCTGCCAGGCTCCTCCGTCCGTGGAATTTTCCAGGCAAAAATACTGGAGTGGGCTGCCATTTCCTTCTCCAGGGGCTCTTCCTAGGGATCAAACCCGGGTCTTCTGCATTGCAGGTGGATTCTTTACCGACTGAGCCACCAGGGAAGATCCAAACTTCAAACTTGGACTCCAGAGGTACAGAGATAGAGAGAGTAAGAGCTACTGTTTTCCCTCATAGCATTACCTACTTGTATATACAAATATGTAGCAGAAAATGATCCTTTCTTCCTCTTGTGTTTCCATCATACTGCTAAATGTGAATGTGGGTAGCTCCAAAACTTCCCAGAAAAATTAGGAAGAGCTTAGTACAAACTTGAGAACATTAGGTCCCTAATGTTTAGACTCTATGCCAGATGCTATTTTTAGTGTGTACCATTTAGCTATTTTGTATGTACCATCTCATATTAGATTGGCCAAAAACTTAATTCATTTAACAGAAAAACCTGAATGAACTTCTTGGCCAACCCAATATAAGACTTCATAGCCATCAAATGAAGTATGCAGATACTAAGATCACCCCACGCTTTGAATGAGGAAGGTTGAGGAGATCATTGAACATGTTGGTGAAGGAAGAAGGAATCTGCCCCAGCTGTGGACTCCAGAGCCTGCACTCCTAGCCCACACATGACACTGAGTTATACTGGGAAAGTGTTTTATTATAAATGCCATTGGAACTTGTCTATTTATATGAACGCCAATTTACAATCATAATTCTGAGACAGCATTCCTAAGCAGCATTCCAGCGCATTCCCCTACACAAAAAAATAAACATAGCTCTGCTGTTGCTGCTGCTAAGTCGCTTCAGTCATGTCCAACTCTGCATGACCCCATAGATGGCAGCCCACCAGGCTCCCCCGTCCCTGGGATTCTCCATGCAAAAACACTGGAGTGGGTTGCCATTTCCTTCTCCAATTCATGAAAGTGAAAAGTGAAGTGAAGTCACTCAGTCGTGTCCAACTCTCAGAGACCCCTTGGACTGCAGCCTACCAGGCTCTTCTGTCCATGGGATTTTCCAGGCAAGAGTACTGGAGTGGAACATAGCACTAGCTTTTAATTTTGTCAGATTCCTTCCATACATCAAATAGCAGGACATATAAAGAGAATTTTTGGAACAACTCCATAAATTCTACATAGCTGTAAGTTAATTAGAAAAATTTTAAATATTACCAAAAGTGAATAAGACTAAAGTTCATGAAGAGTATACTGAGAACATGACAACATTCAGAGCTGTCACATTTTATAACTGTGGGAATGACATTCGTGAAAGCCATGTAAGCGTCGCCCTCTGGAGTTGTGCAGTGTACAATGTGCGTGACCATATGTTGAGGTCCTGATGTCTTCTACAGTGTTGTCGCCTACAGTCTTGTTCCAATATGTTGTGTCTTGACAAACAGTCCTACTTTGGTTTTGGTTTTCCAAAGAGCCTTGAAGAATCTAATACCTTAAATTCTTTCCCAAATTGATAGCAGACAATGTTGTCACACTGATAAGCATTATGAAATTCAGTCTTAAATAAGCACAATTGATACTCTCATTCTATTTGCTAGAAAGATCAGTGTCTAGGCCTGTATATGTAAATTATGTTAATTGAACTGGGAATCCACAAAAACAGCTGAATTTAAAAACTGTATTTACTTGAGAATATCAAAAGAGCTAGTCAACTCTTTCAAAACTTTGTAGCAATATACTGTTGTTGCATTATACTTTGTGTGTTTGCTGATGTCTATGGGGGGAAAAAAACATAATATTTTCAAGAATACAAGAAAGAAAAACCACTTCATCAACTCCAACAGCGTCCTATCTCAATCTCCAGAAAACTGCTGGTTTATTCCTCTCCTTCCAAAGCACCTCATTATTGGTCCCACGGCATCCCTCCACTACAGCTATTGTGTCTTAATTTTTTATTTCTTTTTTTCAATTCTCTAACCCACCCAGTTCAGCAAGCCGCTGTTGATCTTGAGAAATCCTTTGTTGCAAATCCCACAGAGCTTCCTTCTGCAGAGAATTGCCCCCTTTGAAGACTTGCCCCAGGGGTCTTTGTGCTAGCTGCTTCAGTGAAGGAAGAAAGAGGTATGCCTTAGGTAAGAGCGTTTGCAAAACCATTTCAAACGGTATTTGTATACCTTCGTAGTCATCATAGATTCTCTGCTGACCGAAGAGATTTGCAGCTTTATAAAGGCTGCTGCAGATGCTTAGAATATTCGTTAATCTTTTTTTTTTCTTTTGAAACAGGCCCAAAAAGAAATGACTTGTGGGCAAATATTGATTTCTTTTCCAAAGATCAACTATTAAGTACAAAGGACACCTAAACGTGAAACCAAAAGGTTTACATTGTCAGACCGGGACAGAAGATGGGGAAGCAAGGCTGTGCTTTCCTATTTCAAAACACAAGGGCTGAGGTACAAGTCACAATATAATGCCTGTGGCATGCCCTCTGAGAGTCTACTCTGGAAGCTGAAGG
Organism: Bos indicus x Bos taurus; assembly: GCF_003369695.1. NCBI lineage: Eukaryota > Metazoa > Chordata > Mammalia > Artiodactyla > Bovidae > Bos > Bos indicus x Bos taurus. The sequence goes on from NC_040092.1 coordinate 53,495,058, forward strand.
GAAATAAATGAAGCAATTTTTGGATATGATTTTCAAGCTTAAGCCTTACATGCATATGAATCAGCAGGGATCTTAGTAAAATGCAGATTCTGCTTCACTGGGTTGGGGTTGGAACCTGGATTCAGTATTTTTGATTAGCCTCCTTACTGGTGCTTGTCCAGGGACCACACTCTGAGCACCAAGTGCCTGGGCCACTTGCTAGTAGCAACTGACCATGGTGCCCCACAACAGCAAATGTCTAGGTTCTTTCCAGCAAAAAAAGGCGGAAGAGGCACTGATGCTCCATCTGCATTTCCTGCCTCAGAGAATAAAGAAACATGAGGAGCCTCCCAGGGGCACTCTCTGCCCACGAAAAGATTGCATACACATGAAGCAGGGATTGAGGGAGACAACCAGGTTGGCGCAGTGAGCTGGGTGATCCCTCTGATGAGGGTCGGGGACTCTGGTTTGGCTTCCATATTACCAGCCTCAGTGAGGTGGAACAGAGGATTACAAAGGGATAAACTAAATGGCAATTGCAAGTGTATTGTTGTGGTCACCAGCAACTTTTCCATCAGTATTTTCTATTTCTTCAAAGCTGTATGGAGCAGTTAATCTATTTAGGTGATTTCTTAAGAGAAAACGAACAATAGATGTTCCCAAGCGGCAAGTGTAGTAAAAGTTAAAAATGATATTTTCTTTTATCCCAGAGCCTCCAAAAAGTCCATAGATCTTACTATTATCATAAAAATAAATGACAAAAGGGATTTAGTTCAGTTAGAAATCAGCCTGCTATTGGCCATGCAGCGAAACTTAAAACACACTGGTTTCTAGCCTTCAGCCCCTTCCAGCCTCAGTATGGGGATAAAAGTCCAATATGAAAGCTTCTAATGATCTACGATTTGAAGAGCTGGCTATTTGAACAGAGATCATGGCCAAAAAGTGAGAAAAAGAAGAATTTCAGATCCAAGACTAAAAATAGTAGATTTATGCTTAGGTGGGTTTGTTCCCTTAGTGAATGTGCCATTCATCTGACTGAAATTCTTCCAGGTGAGTTACTTTCTCTGTCCAAGAGTATTTGCTCTCTAAAAAATAATAAAGCATTTATTCCTAAGCTAACAGTTCTCTCCAGTTGAGTCACAGACTTTGGCCACATTTGCAAAGAAACATTTTTCACTGACTTTCCAAAGACATAGATCAATTTTGTAAGTAAAAAAAAAAAGAAAGAAAGAAAGAAATCAAATGTTTAAAAGCCAAACATGATTGTACCAAATCCACATGGTAGAGGTCTGGATTGAAGAGCAATTGGAAGAATAAAAATGGCTGAACAGAACCTGACCTGATTTATATTATTATTCCCACAGACAACCTAATTGGTGAGCAGAAGATGTAGCCACCAAGACAGGGTTCTAGGGACTCTTCCTCTATCCTAGTTCCCAAATATCTTTTGCCTAAAATTCCAAATGAGACACCTTAGTCCTACTAATACATCCAGGGGAAATAATACATTCAATTGTATTTGATTCCCTGGTATATTTGCATTGTTTTGATAATCAGAGCTCCTTATAATCTAGCCATGATAAATTTTGTTTTCATGAAGGGAATAAGAGGAGGAAAAAAGGAAATGTCAGGTTCAGAACCAAATCAGGACTGATAAGCAAGTCATCTAGAGTGAGGACAAGGGTATTCGGATATGTGGAGCCTGAATACTGAACTGGGCCTTTGCCAAAGGCAAACTTAATATTTTTAAAATTTTTGCCTATAACAATGAAAGCCATCATGGAATGACAGGTGAAAACTGGCACTGCACATCTCAAGTGAAACATCCATGGGACCTCAAAGAGAGACTCTTTTCAATTAGAAACACAAAATGACTGACATTAATCGTTTGACAAAATCTGGGTAAAACACACTAATGAATATCATCCATCTTATCTGTAGTCAAGGTATTCATAATAGACAGGAAACAAATCTCTTAATATCCAGGATCACTTATATGCTCTTAGAAAACATATTTTCCCCTCTGGCAAGAAAGATTTTTTTGTATTAAGCAGCTGTTTTCACCTCCCCCTTAAAAATGGTTGTGATTCCCCCAAGTTCAAGTTCTCTAGTCAAAATCCATCAAAAGTTGCTTGAGGCTAAGAAGCGTGCACACTGCCTTTTATGCCCATGAGAGTAAAGGCGTGGGGGAATGGGTGCCACAGTAACAGTCACATAAAAAAGATTTTCAGCAGATGCTAGACACAAATTCTCCTGGTCCTTGGTCTCGTTTTCTGCTTCACCACGTTGCTCCCTGCTCAGTGTCCTTGATGCAACTCTGAACATCCTGAGAATGATTTTCAAGCCAAATACATTTTGACAAGTGTGGAATGGATGCCTCTCTGAAACAGAGAGAGGAGCTTGACAGAAAAGATGAAATCTGCACATATTCCTTTGCAAGCAGGACTTGCCAGTGAATCGCTCAATTCAGAAACTAATCCCTGCCCCTGTTTTTCATTGTGTGAAGTGGAATGTGTGTTCCAGCAGCTAATGGATCTATTTCTGGCCACGATGCCATCTTTGGGATGCAATCTTTGTAGAGGGGTGGCAGATCAACCTTGGCTTCCCAGTAAATCTCGATCTCAAAGCAAACTGACATGTTCTTCCGAAAAGAGAAGCATGAGGATTAGGAAGCTTGGCACAGATGAAATGAAGAGAAACACAATACATTTGTATTTTTCTTTAGGTAGCTAACTGAAGTCTCTTCAAAGCATCAGGGTCATTTATTCACTTAGTACACACATGTATGTGGATGCATACACACTCATCACCTTGAACCTTTCTTGACACAGGGGATAAAGAGTAAGCAGGTCAATGCCCCTGCCTCCATGGAACTTACTCTGTAGGAATCCTAGACAGACAATATAGAAACCAAAAAGTCCTGTGTATGTGTAACATGATGCTGTGTAGTAATAAGCACTGTGAGTTAGAATAAACCTGGGTAAGGGGATCAAGGTGAAGGTGGAGTATATATCCAGTAGGCTCATCTGAGAAGGTAATATCGGAATGAAGGCTTCCATGAAACCAGGGAAAGTCCTTACAGAGGTCTGGGGAACAGAGCTGTCCAAGCAGAGGGAATAAAGAATATGGTCAAGGCCCTTAAGTGGGCAGCAAGCTCCCTATTTTTGAGGAATACCAAGAACCAAGAGTAGAGCTGAGAGTAGCAGGAGATAAGCTTATGTGGATAGAAGAGGGCCTTGCAGACTAAAGTAAGAAGCTGGAATTCCATTTTGACTGAATAAATACACTAGAGAATTTTGAGCAGAAAAGTCACTTCCATGACCTGATTTACATTTTTAATCAGATTACCTGGTGCTCTTGACTTGGCAGTGGGCAAGATGAGAAGCAGAGAAACCAATCGGGAGTCTGAATGGCAGTCTTGGACTAGGAAAGTGATAGTGAACATGATGAATTGATTATATTCTAGTTCTATTTTGAGGTTGAAGATGATTTTCTGATAAAGTGAGATTTTCTGATAAATGTGAGGTCTGTGGGCTAGATAGACATCAAGGATAACTCCCAGTGTTTGATCTGAACAATGCAGGAGAAATAAGAGATGTGGGTTCCTTCCCTGGGTTGGGAAGATCCCCTGGAGGAGGGCATGGCAAACCCACTCCAGTATTCTTGCCTGGAGAATCCCATAGACAGAGGACCCCAGTGGGCTACAGTCCATAGAGTCACAATGAGTCACACACAACTGAAGCAACTTAGCACATGCTGAGTGAATGGCAGTGCCATTTATGAAAATGAGAGTAAGAACAGTTGGGGAAAAGAAAATCAAGAATTCTATTTTGAAGCTGTTAAATTTGAAATTGCTTTGTAGACATCCAAGTGGAGATGTTGAAAAGAGAGTCAGACATACACATCTGGAGCCCAGAGAAAAGTAAAAGGCTGAAAATATGAATTCAGAACCACCTAAATATAGATATTTAAAGCCATGACATTGAGTGAGATCACTAAGGAGAGAACACAGAAAAATAGAGGAGACAACCAAGGGACTGAGCCCAGGAGCACTCCTCAAATTTTTAAGGTCAAGGAGAGAAGGAGCCAGCCATGAAGAATGGGAAGACACAGTCATTGCTTTCCCAAGGCAAGAACAGAGAAAATAAGGCAAGAGCAGAGTAGAAACCAAGTAGAAAATGTGCTTCCAGAAGGAGGACATGAACAGCTGGGCCAAGGGCTGCTGATGATTGAGAAATGCCCCTGGGATCTGGCAAGATAGGAATCATTGCCATCCTCAACAAGAAGGGTTTCAGTGAAGCATTGGAGATGAAAGCCTGAATTTCATGAACCAAGGAATAAGAGTAAAATATAAAACCTTCTTTTAAGGAGAAAAAAAGACTACCCAAAAGGGGGTGTGAAATCCAGTCTAGAGTGAGTGACTTTGCCAAGGGAGACTGTAGAATATCTTTGAATGCTGATGGGAACGATCATATAGAAAAGAGGAAAATGATGCTGGAGAAAGAGCATCTAATACCAGAGCAGAGTGCCTGAGGAGGAAAGATGGGGTGGGATCTAGTGCATCAGTGGGCTTTGAAAGAAACAGAACTGTTAATCTACTGCAACAAAAGGAGGCCAAGGACATAGATCCAGGGACAGGGGCACTGGTGAGAGTGAGAACAGACAGAAGCTCTCTTGCGTTTGCCTTTATTCTCACAGTGAAGTAACAGACAAGGCCATCAACTTAAAGTGAAGGGAAAGGGTATCAGATGCTAGGGAGCAGGAGATGGTGTGAAACAGCATCTCAGAGAGTGGTGTAGAGAGATGATCAGAGAACCTAAATGCTGTCCAGACCATGCACTGAGATCGGAGGTCACAGTAAAGTGACTCTCTCTCCCCCACTGCCTCAACAGTATTGCTGGTTGGGAAATTTAGCTATCACCTCTACATTCTAAGATTTTTTTTTTCTATCTTTTTAACTAGTGAGAATAAAACTAATAGGGATCATGTTATAAAAGGCAAAAAGAAACACGTGGAAGAATTCTTAAACCAAACTTTAAAATCATAATGGTCTTTAGTCTCATTTCGCTCTATACATAAATCATCTCCATATATGCTTAGAAGTCCATTTTCTCTGATTCAAAAAGCACTGCACCATCAGGAGACCTACTTCTAATCTCTATCATTAGAAAACTGTGTGATCCTAAGCAATTATTTAATCTCACTGAGGTTACCCACCTCAGTATCCTTTCTTCACACTTTGTGGGTAACAGAGCACTTGATTCTTAACTGGGCACTGACTCCCAGAGATAAAACTGTTTCCCAACTTTCTTTGCAGCTAAGTGTGGCCACGGAATTAAGTTCGGGACAATGAGACGTAAAGAAAAGTTGCGTGAGGCAGGTTTTAGGAAATTATAGTCCTTATCTGCTTTTTAATCTCTTCCTCCGTATTAGCTAGAGTCCCAATAATCGTGTAGAACCATCCTAAGAAAAGCCGTGAGCAAGAGAGAACCTGGGTCTCTAACAATTTCAGAGAGCCCCCACAGCAGTGGAGTCCCAACCTGTAGCCTTCAAAAATATGAGAGAGAACTCTATCATGCCAACTAAACTTGATCATGACTGATCCTGATCGACTCTAAATCTCAGTTTTATTCTTCTTCAGACTAAAGCTGCTGTCAAGTTTCCTGTGCAAATGCAGAAGTCTCATTTACAATATAGTGCTATCGCTCTGTTTCAGAAGTCCAAGCAGGAAATCTGCAATACCTAGAATTCAAGATGTCTGGCTCCAATCATTGATTTAATGCTAACCTGAAATCTGTTTAGTATTACCAAGGGGGTTAAATAAGCAGTTCAACTCCTTTCTTCATATTTCTATTTCCACAGAGGTGGGTGATCAGACTGTTTGATCTCTCCAGTTCAGTGACACAGTTCTGACACCAGGCTCAGATTGGGATATGGGGCAAAGGGGGCCTGCTGAATACTTTCTATGAGCCCCTGGAACCCCCACACTGCCCCACAATGTCACCAGTTTGAACAGTCTACTGTACTATGCAAAAAATAAGAATCAAAAATTATAACTCTTGCAAAATCTCTCCCCAAAGTTATGCTTTTTTTCCCTTTGCTATCCTAAAAAAGAAAATGAACACTATCTGCTCTTAGGATTTATTCATTAACCTGGGGCACCTGTAGTTTCATTTGTAAAGAGCAATCACAAAAAGGATGGAGAAAAACTGCCAGACAAAAGCAATTATTCAAAACAAGTTTTATGAAAACTGTATCTTTAGGAAATAAAAATTTGAACTTCAGTTATTTTGCTAATGTGTACGTAACTTTTTAAAACTGTATTCCACACTCCATTATTATTAAACTGGAGTAGAACTCTTTCCCTTGAGTTGTCATTTATTTAAAATATCCCTGAATTTTCAGCCAATTTAGGGAAATGCAACTTGCAGGAGAAAAAAATTTATATCATGTTTTAACAAAATTTATCTTTTGAAGAAGCAGTTGAGCCTTCTGCACCCTGTGCAAATAGCATGGAGCCAACAGAAAACACTGTAAGAGCCAGCAGTGGAAATCTGTCTCTGTATTTTCTTTTGATCTCCCTGGATTTAGTGCCCTCATGAAGTGCGAATGCAATATATGCATGTCACAGCATGGCAGAGGGATAATACATTTCCCCCTGCTTCACTGAACATGAGTTGTGTATCTTGCCATCTTGAGAGTCCACAGCACAGTACATTTATCCCCATTAGAAAAGCTCACTCCAGTAATATATGGATGCTGCAGCCATTTATGACAAATATGTAAAATCATAACCTTGCACATTCTAGGGATGGGGTGTATGTACTTGAATCTATTAACCATACATTGACAGATTTTCATTAAAACTAGATTTTCAAGCCCAAGACTAAGAGTGCAAATATATGGATTATATTTGTATATAAACGCAGTTCAAAAAGGCTATAACTTTAATGTCAAGACAGAAATAAAGAATAGCGCTTTCCCCTTTGGCCATATAGGAATTCACTTGCCCATCATGAGCAAAAATCTATTTAGAACAGAGTACATGTTTATAAGTATAGTTTGATTACTCTGTGATAGTACATTCGGCTCTTTCTAATTCATTTATAATCACAGCAATGAAAGACTACATTTTTTTAAATGATCTCAAAATAAGGGAATATTTATAGCTCAAATCCCAACAGCTACTAGTATGTAAGCTTGGGCAAGTTTACTTAACCCAAGTCTCAGTTTGCTCATCTGTGAAATGGGGATAATAATGATATCTCCCTTAGGATTGTATGTAAAGTGGTACTCAACAAATGTCAGCTGTTTACATGATGATGATTACCTCAAGACCCTCACCAGAATGCTAGTAGAAAGCACTAAACATAAGTGAATTAGAAAAGATGGGTAAGCTGCCAGGACTGTGCGCTCCATGTATCGATCCTCCAGGGGTCGAATGTGGTGTCCCTAAACACAACTAAGAAATAGATGTTGAGAAGTACACACAGGCCTGATAAACTCAGAAAAACTCTGGGTTCTTTCGTCATAACTCCAAATTTTAAATCTGTGTCTACATCTAACTGGTACACAGAAATACCTTCTAGCAACCTCACAACCAAGAGAATCATGGCCAGGGAACACTTGAAGCGAGCAATAGGGTTAGTTTTCTGTCCTCTGTAACCACAGGTTGCAGCATTTGCATCTTTTCAATCTCATGGTTTACATTTCTTGGAACAGATTGTGTAAAACACTAATTAGTTGATTCTCTGTGTTGATAAGGCTATCAATACACTACTCAAATTCTTGTGCGTTGAGGATAAAAGCCATGGCATTGAAAAATAATGTTTCACACCATTTTCCATAAAGTTAAAGATTCATATACATTACCAGTATTAAAATCTCATAGGTATTCTTAACATACCTGTTTCTCCAATTAACACAGCACAATCATTAATAACTATATTATGTGATGAACTCATAATTGCAGCCAAGCAGAAAATAATTACCATCTATCAGCTCTCATGGTTTTACAAAAGCGAAATTTCCTTTGCTTTAGAAGTTCCCCAGAACAAATAACAGTTTTACACTGGCAACCCTTTCATTTTGTGAACCAACTGCCATATGTCTCTATAAAGTTGTCATATATCCTTCTGGGCTCGACTCACATGCAGCAGTTTCAATTTTAAAATCTAATCCAAGGGCAAATCTTCCTGATTCCATTGTGAACACCTGGTACCAACAACAGTGAAAAATACTGGATCTCTTTCAAATGAATCTTCATGTGAAAACAAGTGACAGTTATCTCTCAGAATTATAAAACAATTAATTAAAAGCAATTAATTTATGTCAGCAAGCCAATAGCAAATACACTCAGATGCATTCTTGGGCAATATACACTTGGAGGTACAAGAGTCCTTGCCCTTGGGGAGTTTACAGATCATTAGAGAATAAGATAAGGGGCACAAATATCTGTAACATAAGGCAGGTGGAGAAAAAGGCCTGAGAGAAAAAATTGATTATAAGGTTCAGAGCAAGACAACTCACAATCAAATTAAATAGGCATCATTGAAAAGATGCAATGTAAGGTTGGTGGAACTTCATCCAAAGAAATAAGATTGGACATTCCTGGCAGAGGGAACCGCATTATGAAAGGCCTTAGTGCAGGAAGATACAAATTTTGCAGTCAACAAATGGCCCTGGCTGCTTGAGTCAAGAAGAATCTGGGTAATGAACTTCTGCTGTTTCTGCTACCCAAAATATACTTTGATGTTGCCACAGATACATGCAGCCATGTAACCATTAAACTATTATCACAATCAAGAAATGGAGTATTTCCATCCCTCCAAAATTCTCATTCAAGCCCATTTACAGCCATTCTCTCTTAACCTCTGGCCTCAGGCAACCATGGTCTGCTTTCTGTCATTAGGGATTGGTTTTGCCCATTCTAAAATGTTCTGTAAGGGTAATCATATAGCCTGAATCTTTGTGTCTGGCTTGTTTCACTCAGAATAATGCTTCTGAGATTCATCCATGCTATTTGGTATATAGTAGTTTATTTATTTTCATTCCTGAGGAATATTTCATTAAATGGATATACTATTATTTATTCATTTTCCCATTGAGGGACATTTGGGTTGTTTGAGGGGTTTGGCTATAATGACTGTGCCAAAGCCTTTGACTGTGTGGATTACAATAAACTGTGAAAAATTCTGAAAGAGATGGGAATACCAGACCATCTGACCTGCCTCTTGAAAAGCCTATATGCAGGTCAGGAAGCAACAGCTAGAACTGGACATGGAACAACAGACTGGTTCCAAATAGGAAAAGGAGCATGTCAAGACTGTGTATTGTCACCCTGCTTATTTAACTTATATGCAGAGTACATCATGAGAAACGCTGGGCTGGAAGAAGCACAAGCTAGAATCAAGATTGACAGGAGAAATATCAATAACCTCAGATATGCAGATGACACCACCCTTATGGTAGAAAGTGAAGAGGAACTCAAAAGCCTCTTGATGAAAATGAAAGAGGAGAGTGAAAAAGTTGGCTTAAAGCTCAACATTCAGAAAACGAAGACCATGGCATCCGGTCCCATCACTTCATGGGAAATAGATGGGAAAACAGTGGAAACAGTGTCAGACTTTATTTTTGGGGGCTCCAAAATCACTGCAGATGGTGACTGCAGCCATGAGATTAAAAGACGCTTCCTCCTTGGAAGGAAAGTTATGACCAACCTAGATAGCATATTCAAAAGCAGAGACATTACTTTGCCAACAAAGGTTCGTCTAGTCAAGGCTATGGTTTTCCTGTGGTCATGTATGGATGTGAGAGTTGGACTGTGAAGAAAGCTGAGCGCCGAAGAATTGATGCTTTTGAACTGTGGTGTTGGAGAAGACTCTTGAGAGTCCCTTGGACTGCAAGGAGATCAGCCCTGGGATTTCTTTGGAAGGAATGATGCTAAAGCTGAAACTCCAGTACTTTGGCCACCTGATGCGAAGAGTTGACTCATTGGAAAAGACTCTGATGCTGGGAGGGATTGGGGGCAGGAGGAGAAGGGGACGACAGAGGATGAGATGGCTGGATGGCATCACTGACTCGATGGACGTGAGTCTGAGTGAACTCCGGGAGTTGGTGATGGACAGGGAGGCCTGGCGTGCTGCAATTCATGGGGTTGCAAGAGTCGGACACGACTGAGCGACTGAACTGAAATGAACTGAACTGAATCCCTTAACTCTATATCGCCCCTCCTCCCTCTTCCCATTAGCATCCACTAGTTCTCTATATCTGCAAATTTGTTTATTTTTTGTTATAGTCACCAGTTTGTTGTATTTTAGACTCCACATATAAATGACATCATACAGTATTTGTCTTTCTCTGTTGAGTAGACATAGATGTGAAGGGTATGTCAGAGGCACCCAAATCAAGAGAAAAGAACAGCAGCTCATGCAAATACACAGTGATGAGAAAGAACAAAGCTCATTCAGGGAACTACAGTCGGTGGGTGGAACTGGAGAACAAGCTATTGGAGATAGGGAGTAACTGCTGAGGAGAACGCTGGTGATGATTCCTATCAACAAAGGTAAGATAAAGGTTTCTTCCCTTTCTTTTAAACAAACTTTGACTTTCATTGCATAAGAAAATCAGTCATTTTCCCCCCAAATTTCCACCTTCATCTAATACCTTCTAGCTGTGTGATCCTGAAAAAGTAGAACGTCCCTGGATCTGTTTTCTCATTTGTATCACAAATAAAACCTCCCTGAAGTTGGTGAAAAGACTGAGCTAATACATGTAAAATACCATGTCAAAGATAAACTATTTAGATGCTCACCAAATGGTTTACCCCTCCTGGGCACAGTCGGAAATATGTTTTACAGCAATGTATGGCCCTAGGTGGGCCAGGTTTGACACTAGAATGTGAGCCCAATGATGGTGTCAGTTCTGGGCAAAGGGAGTTAAGAGCAGGTATTAAGCTTTTCTCAAGATCTCTCTCTCTTTCATGGTAACTTTGAAATCCATATGCTGAACATACACCGCGAAGAAGCCTGGCTTCCTGAATGACCACATGGAGCACAACCCCTTGGCTCCAACACATACCTACCTTCAGCTTACTGCATTGTGATATATTGTAGGGGAAATTTTTTTTTTTTTTAATTCTGTTAAGATACTAAAGATTTGGGGGTTTTCTGTTACAGTAGTTATCCTATCCTGATTTATTCCAACATTTTCCCCAATGTTTAGCACATAGTAAGTACCCCCAATAAATGTTAGCTGAGGATGCTACAACTGTTATTTGTTGTTTTATTATTATTACTTGAGACAATAGGGCATAGTGGTTTAAGTTCAAGTTCTGGAATCAGGCAACACTGGGTCTAACTCTTGATTCCACATTTACCTACTTGCTTTGCCAGTTCCTTGGTCTCTTGAGCCTCACTTTTCACTTATCCACTTGCCTGCCTTGGAAGGTCGCTGTGAGCATTGCACGAGATGGAGCATGTAAATCTTTTCACAAATGCACGGAGTGAGTGCTCATTAAGTGCAAACTGCTAGTAATACTACCTTGAGAGCAGAATCTGATACTAGGGAAGTTTGAAGATTTACTACCGCCTCATTTATGGAGAAACACCCAGTGAAGCAGAACTCCCCTGCATCTTAACATCTCAGCCAGAAAGTACAGCATGCCTTCCTTTCTGCCCCCAGGTCATGTGCAAGAGTGGACTGGTCACTTTGGCACCCTGAAACCTGACTGTACTTTCTGTAATCGCCCCAGGAATGTGTACTCTGAATGCATATCCATAATATGGTCAGGTCAGTAATTACTCTAGCTGGCAAAGATAATAATGTGTTAACAGATCAGGCCTCAAGTGCTCATAAATTATTCTTTCTCACCTTTCTGGGCAGGTAGTTCAGGAGTGCAGGGGATGTGAGTTGTTACTGGCCACTGAGGTCTTCTGGTAGCTGGTTCTCTCACTGCGAAAGCTCCCGGCATGCTCCATTTTCCCAGAGCCACCGGTTGCAATCAAAGCATGCTGGTAGTTGATATCTTCTAATATTTGTTGCTCTCTTTCTGCCTGGCACTTGTGGCTCCATCTTGACACGAAGCCGTTTCCATTATTGCTGTTAGTAACTAAATAGCCCTTGGACTCTAGCTGGGAAACACAGCCAGAAAGTGCTTAGTGTTACCCTATTTCCTGCAAACAAAAATCCTGACAGCTTCAGGCCCATTTTTACTTTATTATTTATACAGCCAGGCCATTTATTGCAAGACACTACCTCTCTCCAGCTTGGAATAGGCAAATTATTCCATTTTCTATTGTAAATGGTGCAATTCCTGATTCAGCAGCCTCAATAGGAGGCAGACTTGGGATGGAAGGATTTGCACATTTGTTGTTGAGAGCAGAAAATCATTATCTGTGCCCTGTTTTTCTCTGGCACTTAAAACAGAGGCGGGATTGAAGAGACAGATTTTCATATCACTTTAGCCTTTGGGTCAGGTTATTGCTGGAGAGAGAGAAAGAAAGAGAGAGCTTGGACAGCACGGATTCATTTTAATGGTCTATTGGTTCCACTTAGTGAAGGCCTATTAATTGTATAACATGCATCTGTATCTGTGTCTTTCAAATAACATTTCTAACCACCTGGGGAACTGCTCAGAAGACACAGAGGGATAAATAAAGAATGGGTGCAATTAGGCAGTTACGATCAAGGATGGAGAAAGGTTTGAAAGGAGAGATGGGAAAGATGCTCTGACTTCAATGCCACAGGATATTTTTAATCAAAAAAAAAGGCTCTAGTTATGAAAGTCTTTCTTTCATAAATTGCTACACAAGCAATATAAAGACTGAAGAAGTAAATTCATCAATGAGGGGATGACATGTATTATGAAAAGTAGGAGAGCCAGGAGTTTTCTTATTGAAAAGACACTTACTTTTTATTTGGATAAAAACCTGGTAAAATTACATTTTTCCTTCTTGTCTATCATTTCCTAATGAAATTCCATTTGGATGAAATATGGGAATTAATAAGTATTTTTGGTATGTTTTTAACCCCACCTAGTGTCCCATGCCCACTGAGGGACCCCAAAGTGCATCTCTGGGGAAATTTCAAGAAGCATCTCGATCCCCGTGTAAGAGGAGCTGTCCAGTCACGGGATCCTTGCCCCTTCCTGACAGCTCCATTCACCCAACCTCTGCCATCACAGAGCATAAAGTATTAGGGGACAAGGGGCTTTCTTTAAGTATAGTGTTTTGATTATCTCACCTTAGAAAAAAGAAAAACAAAAATTTTTTTTAAATATTTAGATTTTTTATTATGTGTTATTCTCTTTTATTAGAGAGAAGGAAATTAATGGCAACAGATCTTTTCTCTTTGTATTTGAATTACTCCATTTTGATTTGCTGGGAAAGACAAAGTATCCAACAAAAAGTGCCTTTGCTTCTAGAACATTCTCAGGTGGAAGGAATAAGTCAGTTAGGAGTGAGCCCTTTTTGATGTGGCCACCTTGAGAGAGGAGGATTAGCCAAGATCAGGCTCTCTCCCTGACGCCTGAGCAACTGGGAAACCATTGTAAGAGGACCAGAACTCATCTCTGGCTAGAGCGCACACTTGGCTTCTTTTGGAGGATGTTTTATTTTTTAATTTAAATTTATTTAATTGGAGGCTAATTACTTTACAATATTGTATTGGTTTTGCCATACATCAACATGAATCCGCCACGGGTGTACACATGTTCCCCATCCTGAACCCCCCTCCCACCTCCCTCCCTGTACCATCCCAGAAATCAATTCAACTCCATGGCTTTTGGATGAGAGCCCAGCAGTAGACAAGCTGCAGTCCAGGAGGCAGAATCAATATGGTGCCCACTACCAGCCAGTCTGAGTCAGACAGGGACACCTGGACAGTGAACTTATCTTGGGCCTACAGGTGGCTGTTAAGGAAATGAGTGGTTGATATCTCTACTTCAATCATAGTCCACCACATACTCAAAATACGGGCTTCTGCTTTAAAAAGTCTGAGTGCTATTAGTTAAAGGAGTAACTAATTCTATTTTCTCTCCTAACAGGTAGGACATTACAACAAGCTATTTCTCTGCTAAAATGGGCCTTCTTATGAGTCCAGGATGAGACCTAGGAGTTGAACTGTGATATAAGTCCCAAGGAGGAAAATATAGTGCCGTCTTAAATTCCATCAAACACAATTATGAACAGCAACAACCTGTAACATTCAGGACACTAGAAGTAGTATATAGGGCTTTCCTGGTGCCTCAGTATGTAAAGAACCTGCCTGCAATGCAGGAGACCTGGGTTCCATCCCTGGGTCAGGAAGATCCCCTGCAGGAGGGCATGGCAACCCACTCCAGTATTCTTGCCTGGAGAATCCCCATGGGCAGAGGAGCCTGGCAGGCTATGGGGTCACAGAGTTGGACATGCCTAAGCAACTAAGCACCGCACAGTAGTATATAGGACTTAAAGTTCAGCCTGGAACTGGGTTTTATTAAAAGCATCATACTTCAACTTTCAGAGTGTCTCCTTTAGCCCATACTACAGAGATTGTTATACAAGCCTCATGCACTATCAGCCAGAGACCACCTCTCTTATTCTACAATGCAATTTAAGACCTTCAATAATAGCCATATATGACTTTATTATCCTTACATTATGAAGCTTAGTGTCCTCTACTTGGCAATTCAAAAGCACTTGCTAAATAAAATTAAATGGAATGGAATTAACTTCTTGCAAAGACTAGAAATTTAGCAATTTAGTGTATTTTCCCCATATGATCCTACTCTGTGTGACTTTGTTTCAGTTGAATGACATACCTAATTAGGGGGGAAAAAATGCTTTGTCCTCCACCTATGACAGGGGTGATCAAAACTGTTACGTTTGGGGAACAATTTTTCAAAGTTGGGTTACCCCCTTATACATAAGACCAAGTAGAGAATCACAGCTAAGTCATATAACACCACTGATTAAACAAATATATTTCATAGGTACTAAAGAAGCATGGCCAGATGGTGAAAGTCACTCAGTCATATCTGACTCTTTGCAATCCCACAGACTATACAGTCCATGGAATTCTCCAGGCCAGAATACTGGAGTGGGTAGCTTCCCCTTCTCCAGGGAATCTTTCCAACCCAGGGATCGAACCCAGGTCTCCCACATTGCAGGCAGATTCTTTACCAGCTGAGCCACAAGGGAAGGCCAAGAATATTGGAGTGGGTAGTCTATCCACAGGAAGATCCCTGGCCCAGGAATTGAACCAGAGTCTCCTGCATTGCAGACGGATTCTTTACCAACTGAGCTACCAGAGAAGCCCTCAAATAGGTTTAAATCAGTCTTTCAAGATAGAACTGACTAGGTTTTAACTTCTTGTCATGAGGACCTATTACTGATGACACATTTTACATATTTTATCTACTGTTCTTAACAGATAAAAATAGACATGTAAGAGGGAGCAGTCATCTACCACTCTGCTCTCAAAAACTCAGATGGCTCTGATCATTGTTTAGAGAAAGCCACCTCCAACTCAAAGGCCAGAGAAAAAAGGAAAGAATTAATACTGTTTTAAAGACTTTCAAACTATTCTTGTTCAGCCATAAAAAAGGGAGGGTATGGGGAGGGAGGAGGGTTCAGGTTGGGGAACACAGGTATACCTGTGGTGGATTCATTTCGATATTTGGCAAAACTAACACAATATTGTAAAGTTTAAAAATAAAATAAAATTAAAAAAAAAAGAATGAAATAATGCCATTTGCCCCAACATAGTTGGACCTAGATATTATCATACTAAGTGAAGTCAGACAGAATGACAGGTGTCATATGATATTATTCATATGTGGAAGCTAATTTTTAAGAAATATAAACAAACTTATTTACAAAACAAACAGACTCACAGATTTAAAAAACAAATTTATGGTTACCAAACGGAAAACCTGGGGGGGGGGGGGTGGCATAAATTAGGAGCTTGGGATTAACATACATACACTACTATGAATTAAATAGATAACCAATAAGGACCTACGGTATAGCACAGGGAACAGTATTCAATATTCTATAATAACATATCAAAAAAGAATCTGAAATAGAGTAACTACATGTATTGGGTTGGCCAAAATGTTGATTCAGGTTTTTCCATAGGATGTTAAGAAAGAATTTGAACAAATTTTCTGGCCAACCCAATATAACTGAACACCATGCTGGATACCTGAAACTAACACAATGATGTAAATCAACTAGACTGCAATAAAATTAAAATTAAAAAATAAATAGTGTCAAAATAAACCTTACAAGAGAAAAGATAAACCCAAACAACATGGAGAAAAAAATATTTGCTAAGGAAATGTATCATTCACTGTCAATATATTAGGGAATACAAAGCCAGTTCTATAGCAGCTGCTGAATCATGCTTCTAAGGGACAGCCTTTTTACCTTCTCGTGGCATATGGAACAGCTAGAAAATTATTAATATAATCCTCATCATCGCAAAGCATACTGTGAAGTGAAAGTGAAAGTGTTAGTCACTCAGTCGCATCTGACTGTTTGCGACCCCATGGACTGTAGTCCACCAGGGTCCTCTGTCCCTGGAATTCTCAGGCAAGAACACTGGAGTGGGTAGCCATTCCCTTCTCCAGAGGATCTTCCTGACCCAGAGATCAAACGGGGGTCTCCCGCACTGCAGGCAGATTCTTTACCATCTGAGCCACCAGGCAAGCCCAAAGCATACTTTAGTAAATATCCATTGTGGACTGAGGTGACCTGCAGGGATTGAGAGGCACACCTCAAGCCCAAGGAGAGGTGCATCTCAAGCACTATTCCTTCTAGAAGAGTGACTGGCAAATTGTGCAGAGGGCCAGACAGCAAATATTTTGTTGACATTTTGCCTAAGTAAGTGTCTGTCTCAACTATTCAACTCTAGGTTGGAGCACAAAATCAGTCACAGATAATACATAAAGGAATGGGCATGGCTGTGGTCAATAAAACTTGACTTGCAAAGAGAGGAAGTGGTGGGATTTGGCCAATGGGCCAAAAGTTGCTGACCCTTACTCTGGGAGAATAAAATGGGAACTGAGTGAGTAGGCTTTGCACACACCACCCCCAAATACACACACAAGGAAGCTTTATTCTTATCTATTTTGCCTACTGAGTTTCCATGTGAGATATTGCCTTCAAATATTTTTACAACTGAAAAACAGATAAGTAAAACTTTGAAAACTAGTTTAATAAATATTATAAATATATATATACACCTTCATTAAAAGGACAGCATTATTTAACTAAATTCCACTACTTTTTTCTGAATCTAAGATTCAAAAGAAACCAATATTTGAAGAAATACTAACACCTAGGCACAAAGAAAGTTATTTTACTCACTAATTTTTTTTAATGGCATCTATTATTTTCCTAAATCTAGATCCTTCTTTTTAGTTTCAAAGAGAGACAGGTTAGTTTAATCATTTGGTTTTTGCTTTATTCACTTCTATACTTCTCTACTTACAAATATTGAAAAATTTTCAGATCCTTGGGATGTTTATGAGCTCTGATTAAGTCAGTTATAACTAAAGCATGAAAAGAAGTTCCAGCACTTTTATTTACTTTTTTAACTAACTGATATATTTAGATGCCAAACTACATGTGATACCTGTAGGGGAAAAGTTTCTGGGAATTAAGAGTGGGAAGGATAGATAACACTTTAAACTCATCTTTACCTACCATTCTTGAGTTTCTCTACTAATCCCAGGGAAAGCTTCCAGCAGACTTCCCCTTTCAACTTAATTTGCTAGTAGTTTTCACTACATATAAAATAAATAATCAACAAGCAACTACTGTAGAGTACAAGTAGCTCTACTCAATACTCTGTAATAACCTAACTGGGAAAAGAATCTGAAAAAGAATAGATGTATGTGTATGTATAACTGGGCTTCCCAGCTGGTGCTAGTGGTGAAGAACCCACCTGCCGATTCAGGAGACAAAAGAGGATGCAGGTTCGATCCCTGGGTCGGGAAGATCCCCTGGAGGACGAAATGGTCAACAACTTCAGTATCTCTGCCTGGAGAACCCCATGGAAGAGGAGCCTAGTGGGCTACAGCCCATGGGGTTTCAAAGAGTTGGACACAACTGAAGCGACTTAGCACACACATACACATATGTATAACTAAATCACTTTGCTGTACATCTGAAACTAACATAACATTGTAAATCAACTACACTCCAATATACAATTTTTTTAATCTCTCCACACTGTCACAAAAAATGAAAATAATATTCATTTAAAATTTCCTAATAGTTTTCAAACTTCAACTGTATAATACTTAATTAGGGATGCCCAACGGAGATGCAAAATTCAATGAGTCTCATTCAGAAGATCCGAGGTCAGGCCCAGGAATCTGCATTTTTAATACATATCCTCTGTGAGTAATGTACACTTTGGGAAACACCACAGTTGAGTGAAATAATGATATATATTACATCGATTTATAGCAACAGGTTCTTACCCTTCTGAAAAGTGGGAGAATCAGAGAATAGTATATTTTTTAGACAAGGGTTCTCTACTGAGATTTTTTTCAATGACATGTTTGCTCTAGGTATCTGAAGAGTATTTTAACTTCTTTGTTATTCCATTTTCTGGTATTCACTGACATCTACTCCTAACAAAATATTTTAAAAAGGTACAGCAACACAACTAGAAGATATGATCTATATTTTAAAGCAGCACTGGTTTGAGACCTTTCTCAGATGTCTTTGGGGAGTTGAGTTTATATTCTATTCTAAAAGAACCAACTCTCAGTAGACACTGGTGTTAGAGTCAGACAAGTTGAAATCATTGTACAAGCACATTTTTAGTCAGTTCCAGATTTCATTCAAACAGTATTAAAGTTTCTTTGTACTTCATTTTCATGAGAAGTAACTGCTATAACTTCTAAGAAAAAAAAAGAATCATGGGAACTACAAGTATTGATCTTTGATGAAAAAATGTTTAAAAAAGGAATTTATGAGAAAGAGCAAACTACGTCTAGAGTACTAAGTGCAAGCATAGTAACAATCTGGAAACACTGAGAAGATACAGTAAACACTTAATTGTGAGAGTCACATTTAGCTGAATACAGCGTGCAAGACAAAGAGAAACGGGTCCTATTTCTGCGTGGTTTTCTGTCACAACTCCAAGTTGCTGATGACATAGTTTCAGCCATTTTTGAAAAAATTGTGTTTTGGTGCACACAAGTGAAGCTCTTCACTAATCCAGGACTGCGGATGTGAATGCAGCACGGGTTTATTTACAATCAGGCCTCATATTTCCAAAAGGAAAATCCATTTCTAAAAATCTTTAGGAGACTTAATGTCTGCAAAAACTCTCCTCCCGCCCCGTCCCCTCAAGGGTGTCAACTTGTGATGGGTGAATCAAACAATCAACTTGACGAGGAGCACAAACATTAGAAAATAGTTCGCGACCAGTGCCGTTGCTGCAGGGGATTGTGGGAGCCACCGCGTCCCGCTCGCTTGGAGAGTTGTCCGCTGGTTCTCAGCTTGAAGAAGATTCTACAGTCCTTATTGATCCTTTTTCTTGGCGTTACCATTTTTTGAAGCAAAGTTAACCTAGTTTTCTAGTTGATCTTTCTTTTTGGCCATCTTTAAAAAAAATTTTTTTTTTTAATCTATAAACTAGACAAGAGATAGTTCTACAATGTCCAAGTCATTCCAGCAGTCATCTCTCGGTAGGGACTTGCAGGGTCATGGGCGTGACCTGTCTGCAGCAGGAATAGAACTTCTTGCTGCTGCTACCCAGTCTTTAAGTATGCCAGCATCTCTTGGAAGGATGAACCAGGGTACTGCACGCCTTGCTAGTTTAATGAATCTTGGAATGAGTTCTTCATTGAATCAACAAGGAGCTCATAGTACACTGTCTTCTGCTAGTACTTCTTCCCATAATTTGCAGTCTATATTTAACATTGGAAGTAGAGGTCCGCTCCCTTTGTCTTCTCAACACCGTGGAGATGCAGACCAGGCCAGTAACATTTTGGCCAGCTTTGGTCTGTCTGCTAGAGACTTAGATGAACTGAGTCATTATCTAGAGGACAAGATTACTCCTGAGAATTTGCCCCAGATCCTTCTGCAGCTTAAAAGGAGGAGAACTAAAGAAGGCCCTACATTGAGTTATGGTAGAGAATGGCAGATCTGCTACACGGGAGCCACCATACAGAGTACCTAGGGACGATTGGGAAGAAAAAAGGCACTTTAGAAGAGATAGTTTTGATGATCGTGGTCCTAGTCTCAACCCAGTGCTTGATTATGACCATGGAAGTCATTCTCAAGAATCTGGTTATTATGACAGAATGGATTATGAAGATGACAGATTAAGAGATGGAGAAAGATGTAGGGATGATTCTTTTTTTGGTGAGACATCGCATAACTATCATAAATTTGACAGTGAGTATGAGAGAATGGGACGTGGTCCTGGCTCCTTACAAGAGACGTCTCTCTTTGAGAAAAAGAGGGGCGCTCCTCCAAGTAGCAATATTGAAGACTTCCATGGACTCTTACCGAAGGGTTATCCCCATCTGTGCTCTATATGTGATTTGCCAGTTCATTCTAATAAGGAGTGGAGTCAACATATCAATGGAGCAAGTCACAGTCGTCGATGCCAGCTTCTTCTTGAAATCTACCCAGAATGGAATCCTAACACTGATACAGGACATACAATGGGTGATCCATTCATGTTGCAGCAGTCTACAAACCCAGCACCAGGAATTCTGGGACCTCCACCCCCATCATTTCATCTTGGGGGACCAGCAGTTGGACCAAGAGGAAATCTGGGTGCTGGAAATGGAAACCTGCAAGGACCAAGACACATGCAGAAAGGCAGAGTGGAAACTAGCCGAGTTGTTCACATCATGGATTTCCAGCGAGGGAAAAACTTGAGATATCAACTATTACAACTGGTGGAACCATTTGGAGTTATTTCAAATCATCTTATTCTAAATAAAATTAATGAGGCATTTATTGAAATGGCAACCACAGAAGATGCTCAGGCTGCAGTGGATTATTACACAACCACCCCAGCATTAGTATTTGGCAAGCCAGTGAGAGTGCATTTATCCCAGAAGTACAAGAGAATAAAGAAACCTGAGGGTAAGCCAGACCAGAAGTTTGTTCAAAAACAAGAGCTTGGACGAGTGATACATCTCAGCAACTTACCTCATTCTGGCTATTCTGACAGTGCTGTCCTCAAGCTTGCTGAGCCTTATGGGAAAATATAGAATTATATACTGATGAGGATGAAAAGTCAGGCCTTTATTGAGATAGAGACCAGAGAAGATGCAATGGCAATGGTTGTCCACTGTTTGAAAAAGGCCCTTTGGTTTCAAGGGAGATGTGTAAAAGTTGACCTGTCTGAAAAATACAAAAAATTGGTACTCAGGATTCCCAACAGAGGCATTGACTTGCTCAAAAAAGATAAATCCCGGAAAAGATCTTACTCTCCAGATGGCAAAGAATCTCCAAGTGATAAGAAATCCAAAACTGATGGTTCTCAGAAGACTGAAAGTACTGCTGAAGGTAAAGAACAAGAAGAGAAGTCAGGTGAAGATGGTGAAAAAGATACAAAGGATGACCAGGCAGAACAAGAGCCTAACATGCTTCTTGAATCTGAAGATGAGCTACTTGTAGATGAAGAAGCAGCAGCAGCACTGCTAGAAAGTGGCAGTTCAGTGGGAGATGAAACAGATCTTGCTAATTTAGGGGATGTGGCATCTGATGGGAAAAAAGAACCTTCAGACAAAGCTGTGAAAAAAGATGCAAATGCTAGTGCTTCTGGAGCTGCAAAGAAAAAGCTTAAAAAGGTGGACAAGATCGAGGAACTTGACCAAGAAAATGAAGCAGCGTTGGAAAATGGAATTAAAAATGAGGAAAATACAGAGCCAGGTGCTGAATCTGCTGAGAATGCTGATGATCCCAACAAAGATACAAGTGAAAATGCAGATGGCCAAAGTGATGAAAACAAGGAGGACTATACAATCCCAGATGAGTATAGAATTGGACCATATCAACCCAATGTTCCTGTTGGTATAGACTATGTGATACCTAAAACAGGGTTTTACTGTAAGCTGTGTTCACTCTTTTATACAAATGAAGAAGTTGCAAAGAATACTCATTGCAGCAGCCTTCCTCATTATCAGAAATTAAAGAAATTTCTGAATAAATTGGCAGAAGAACGCAGGCAGAAGAAGGAAGTTTGAGATGTGCAAGAAGCTTAATGATTTCAAAGAAAATAATGGTTCTTTGTTTTTAAATGTTAACCTTTTTTAAATACAATACTGATAGTTAGAAGAAAACTATTGTACTCTTTTGTTTTAGTGGAAAATAATAGATAATAGATGTCTGTTCATGTGTTAAGTGTTATAGCAAAAATACATATACGGTTAAGTTATGAAGAATTGTTTTTGTTTTATCAAAATAGTAACAGACAGAAATACTTTGTAGAGACTGACTTCGTATGCTAAAGACACTTGCACCACTAAGAAAGATATGTAGAAGCATTCAGAGAAATGAAATTTAGTAGTTCCAAGCTTCAGAGATATGTCAAAACTTTTGATTCCATTCAATAAAGAACAAAACCAATTGTATTTTTATTACTTTCATCTAAAACATTCCACATTTTAATCTGAGCCTTGCAGACTTTTCATTTGGAGTTTGAAGCATTTTTGGTTTTGTTTCATTTATGGAGAACTTCACTAATGTGCGATTGGTAATTAAAATGCAGGCGCAGTTTTCTTTCAATGTCATGTTGTTATTTAGGTAATAAGACATATTAAGTAATTGGCTTTATATTTTGTAATTTTTTCCCCTAAGTTCCTGCTAGATTTCGTATTCTAGAAGTTAATGTATTTTCAGTGAAATGTAAAAATATTTCCCTTCTCTTTGACCAGTGTTAATTTCTTGAGATCTTATTGCTTGTCACTTGAATCCTGTAGCTGTCATACATCATCTGGTATAAGCAACATTTGATTTTTGAAGTGTGTAGACCATCTCTTTGTATTTTCAAGATGTAATTTTACATTTCTGCATTTTAAAAAAAGTTTGGCCATAATCTTAGATGCACGCTTCGAATTCATATACTTGCATATGTGACCTTTGTGAACAGAAATTTGCATGTATAATCTGTGTTTACTTGTAACTTTCTGGTTATATTATATACTGCTTATATCTGTGGATTCAAGTTTCTTAAGAGAGTACCAATAAAAAACAAAAACCTAGGCCATGTTCATTGGTTATACATGTTTGAGGTGTTAACCAATATATTTGTCACAGTTATGGTTTTTATTTACTGTTACACTGTCTTGCATGCTTTAACAAATTATTCCATTTTTAATCTAGAGTGTTCTAAAAACTGCTACTAAAAATCTGAGTTTAAAAAAAAAAAAAAAACACCAAAAAAGAAAATAGTTCGCAACTCTCATGATGTCTGTCACCTTTTAAAAGCTTTCAAGTACTCCCCTCCCCTTTCAGTAAGTTATGTAAACCAGAAACCCAGGAAAGCAATGAAGTTGGCTGGTCTGGAAGATAATTCACATTCCCAGAGTGAAAAATACTGCTTATCCGCTCTCATCTCCAGGCCACATGCTACATCACATTCACATTTCAATACTGACTCAGCCTATTACTTGCCTCTTTCATGTGGTTTCCTCCTCAAGATTCATCTCCTCAGAAAACTGAGTTTTGTACCAAATTTCTGAAACTCTGTCTTTCTACCTTGCCATAATATATTTCCCTTGTTTATTTTACCACATGATATCTTATCAATGAAAACCAATACCCCCTGAAAGAGAACTGGTTTAAAGTCCTCTTTAAAGATATAAAGTATATAGATATAAAGTGGTGTATATCAAGTGTTTGTCTAAGGATATTTTCATGCAACAGAAGCTCTTTGAGTGTGGTCTGCAGTCAGAACCATCAGCATCATCTTGGTGGTTTAGTCGCTAAGTCATGCCTGATGGACTGTAGCCCGCCAGGCTCCTCTGTCCATGGGATTCTCCAGGCAAGAACACTGGAGTTGGTGGCCCTTTCCTCCTCCAGGGGATCTTCCCAACCCAGGGATTGAACCTGGGTCTCCTGCATTGCAGGTGGATTCTTTACCAACTGAGCTACAACCCAGCATCACCTTGAAAAAATGCAAACCTCCACACCTATATCCAGACCTGCAAAATCTACATCTCCATTTTAACAAGATCCCAAAGTGATTCATATTGTCAGAATCACTTCCTAAGCCCAAGATGGAGCTATTCCCACCTCGGGGACTTTTGTCAATAAACCTGAACATAGCTAACTTCCTGGCCCCATAAATATTCTGCTTAGCCAAAAATGTAGGACATTCTGTTAGCCAATCATCAAATATCAAGCCAGCTCTGGGCTGTGTGCTGCTGCTGCTGCTAAGTCGCTTCAGTTGTGTCCGACTCTGTGTGACCCCATAGACGGCAGCCCACCAGGCTCCCCTGTCCCTGGGATTCTCCAGGCAAGAACACTGGAGTGGGTTGCCATTTTCTTCTCCAATGCATGGAAGTGAATAGTGAAAGTGAAGTCGCTCAGTCATGTCTGACTCTGTGCGACCCCATAGACAGCAGCCCACCAGGCTCCTCCGTCCATGGGATTTTCCAGGCAAGAGTACTGGAAAATCCCATGGACGGAGGAGCCTTGCTTATTCCTTCTTACCCACAACAAGGTTGACTGTATGGCTCCAACCAATTAGATACTTTCTATCGTTCTCTTCTTGTTCTTCATTCTTTATCCTAAGAAACCTTCCTGTCCTGTCTTCTGCCCCATTTTGTTATAATCTCTGGATGGAGATTGTCCATTTTATGAAGTGTTAGTTTGTTTTTATCACCTCAATTGTCTTCTTTCATTATTTTTTAATAGTCTATACTTCAAAATTTAAGAAGCAGAAGTTCTTGCACAGGCAAGGAATCTGGGCAGGGAGGAAATCAGAACCACCAGGGAGGGTGTTCTATATGCCCATCTAGCTCCCACACTCATAGGATTCTGATTCTGCCATGTCCTATGAGACTGCCCTGGAAGGATTGGGTGGAAGACATGCTGGAGATATTTCTTCTGTTTTTCCTGGTGGGAAGAGTCCTAGGGTGTCATTTACCACTCTGTCTAGGGTAGACCACACAGAAGGTCAAATTCTGGAGAGACAATTATTTTCAAACAAGCTATTATAGCTTAGAACTCCAGTGCAGAAGGCGGTGCCTGACATAGAATGTGTATGTGAAGAGCAGCAAAATCACAGATGAAATGCAGAACCATTTCAACATCTTGAACAAAGCTTCTTGGTAGGATGACACGAGACCACCTCCCCTTGTAGTTTCCTTGCTTTGTGCAAGTCAAACCTTTGTTTGTGGAATTTGTAGTCTATCCCAAATACAAACCTCCACAAAAACAGAGTAGAGTTTGGTTGGGCGAGTAAATCAAAGCTGCTCACTGACATCATAGGGTATGTATTCTAAAATTTTGAGGGCTTGTTTAAGCCTAACTATATGGCATGGGAATGGTGAGAACTTCATAAATGCTGCTGACAGACTGACAAGATTCACTCACCACTGGCTTGGGTCTTTGTGACTCAGTTCAACCTCAAAGGAAAAGAATTCACAGACTTCGCCATTCATTCTAAGCTGGGCAGCCTTTGACAAATGCAGAGGGCTAGTTTCTTCTATGTCTGTGGATTGCATATTGCTTATTATTGGCATGACATTCCAGTACTGAAGAAGTACAAATAGTGATCCCTGAAGCTTCTTTAACCTTTTAAGAATATAGCAACTTAATGGTTCGCCTCATTACACTCCCCAGACCTTCCCCAGGATGACAGCCTGAATCAGAGGGTTCAGCTGCATCCCTCATCACTTTTTTTCACCATTTCCCAGCACAGCAAATGTCCTGCGAGCACAGACAGAAAACTCAAACAACCATTCCTCAGTGTTTGAGTCCTTCAAGTCCCTGGGCACATTTCCTAACTATTAAACCATGTGTGTGCTTTCAAAACCTGAACTTAATGAGATTTGCCCACCCTAGCTGGCCCTAGGACAAACCCTTCACTAGAAAATTCCTCTCTGTGGTTTTCCTATCACAAAGCAGGAGCACCAGTGCAAACATAAAAGCTCACAAATCTGAGATAAGGTACATAAAGATGAAAATGGTGCCAAAAGGCTGGAAAGGTTTCCTGAGATGACCACTGCTATCATATTTGGTATCAGATATGAAAGTCCCGCTAATGTGATCCCAGCTGCCATGCAGACTCACCAGGAGGCTTTACCATCCACAGCGCCCTACCCCAAACACATGCTGCACCCCCACAAGCTGCCCCACAGTGAAGGCACACTAGTTTTATATGGTCATGTCCTCCATTCTACTCGCTAATTGTCTGTTCATCTGTGACGGCCCTGTTCCTTGCTCAAATAACCTCTCCTTCAACCCTCCCTGAACTGCAGCTTATTTTCTATCCTGCAAATGATAACTTTATACAAACCCTATTTTACAGCATATCACACTTACAGTGAGTTTGTACGTATGTCTCAACCCTAGAATGTACAATATTTCAGACCAAGAATGGCACCTTATGTATCCTATGGCCAGCTGAGAAAGTACTTGACTTTGTGGAAATAAGAAAACAAAGAGCAATTAATAGTTTTTAATGCCCCAAATTAGAGAGATTTTTAGGAAACATGTAAGACCCACTAACGTGCCTCCCCGTTTTGGAAAAAAAAAAATAACTATGGATAAAGTAAATGCAAAAATATAATGTAATGAAAAGTCTAATAACACAAATGAATGAAACCAGGACTCACTCTCCTGCAGAGTTTAAAAAGAGAACTACAGAAATTGCTCCCACTCAGCAGGAGTTAATTCTGTTTATCTAAACCGAAGCAATAATCCCATTAATCTAAATGACTGAGAAGCTTCTCAATCTTTATAGGGACCAATTTCATCACGTGGTTCCATAACCATATTATTGTGTTGAAAATGTTATTTAAATACTAATATGAGAACATGCCAAAGCAAGCCACAAGTGATATACTTGTATTACTTTTCAATTCAACAATGAAGTAATAAGTAAATAAAAGGAAATAAAATTAGGACCTAGAAAAACACCTTGAGGAGATAAAAGTTTATCTTTGAAAACCACCATTCTTTATATTAATTTCAAATATTTTTTCTGAGAAAAATCCATGCCATGTTATCTAGCTATGTGTGTTGAGAATGAAGTATTTTCTTTACATGGTTGCAGTAGACATTAGAGAAAATATTTTCAGTCTAAGAAGTACGTGACATGTCCTTTGGTAAACAGGGACATAGATGAAGGAAACTATTCATCTCTAATGTGCTTTAACTTCTAAGTAAACAGTCACAAGAGCATCAGAGAAAAAGTTCTCCTTTTCAGGAAAAATATGATTCTAGAATATTTGAAAATGTTTCTGGCAAAAGCATGACAAGAAGGGCCAAACACAGGATGCTGAGTTTTAGACATTCTTATTTTTTTTTTCATACCTAAAAAAATCCAGATTTTCTACCCTTATAGAAGTTTCCTCCCTGACATACCTAATGTACATAACCATTTTCCTCACTCAAATTATTTATATACTGGACTGATATAATCCTCTGGAAGGGGTCAAGTTCAAAGGTCAAGAGTTCAGGCTCCATATCCCAGCTCTCCCACTTGAATAAATTTGGACAAGTATTGATGGTTTCACTTCTCTGTCTCATTTTCTTAATCTATAAAATGAAGCTGATTAAAAAACATACCATGTTTTCACTGGGAGATAAGAGTTTTCACATTTTAACCTTTCTGAAATAAGGAGCTATCTTACAATGGCTTCCGGACTAAACAGAATTAAAGTTCTGCCAGAGAGGGCATTCCATGCTCCTGACAGGAGCTACCCTCCCTCCACCAGTGCAGAGGAACCAGACAAGTCTTCCTTCTTTACTCTTCTGGGTGAGGAATTTCTTTCATTTATTGTTATCCAGAAGGTGGAGATCCAAGATTTACCTGAAGGTCTCCTATTTTGTGATTTCAACATTGATGATATGATGAACTATCTTGGAGAGCAGACAGGAGAAATACATGAGAAAATGCACAGAGAGAGCTCCAGAGCAACACGTGGTCGGTGATCATTAGCATCAAAATCTGCTGACTATCACCTCTATCATACTATCAATATCCGTTTGTCACAAATAGATCAGCATGTTAATTACTTAATCCTCTTAATGTTGAAAACGTGTCAAAGTGAAGAAAGCCATTTGAAATAGCCCAGCTAAAAAGGGCGCTTTGAAATAGCCCTTGTGCATGGCTCAGGGGGCCATGGCCTATGGCTAGCTATGGCCTCAACCGAACAAGACTCACTCAGCCCATGTTTCAGATATGATCTTGCCGAATGTTTCAAATCCCTCTTCTGGTTAAGACTGGCTACACAGCAAGTGTTCCCTTTTCTGTTAATGGAAAAAGGGATTTAATCTCACAGAGTTCCTTCTTGTTGTTCAGTTGCTAAGCCATGTCTGACTCTTTGTGACCCCATGGACTGCAACATGCCAGGCTTCCCAGACCTCTACTATCTCCCAGAGTTTGCTCAGATTCATGTGCATTGAGTCAATGATGCCATCCAACCATCTTATCCTGTGTCACCCACTTCTCCTGCCCTCAATCGTTCCCAGTATCAGGGTCTTTTCCAATGAGTTGGCTCTTCACATCAGGTAGCCAAAGTATTGGAGCTTCAGCATCAGTCCTGCCAATGAATATTCAGGGCTGATTTCCTTTAGGATTGACTGGTTTGATCTCCTTGCTGTCCCAAGAACTCTCAAGTCTTCTCCAGCACCACAGTTCAAAAGCATCAATTCTTCAGTGCTCAGTCGTCTTTCTTTACACGTTCGAAATGGACTCCCCGGAGTGCTATGCTGCTGCATCAGCAGGGCAGGTAATTCTCTTGGCATCCCACAGACTAGCCTGAAGGTCATGCTACTCTGCTAATTCAGTAAAACATAATTACACAGCAAAGAGCTGCTTCCTTTCTAATTCCTCTCTCTGACACACAAAGTTCCTGCAATTTAAACTGTTTAAATGCCAGGGTGTCCACGCACTTACTCGGTGAGAATGTCCACATGTACTCCAAGGGCTCTGGACTTGGACTCTAGACCAGAAAAGGAGCTTGTTGATGGGCTCAGTGTACAGCCAATGTCAACAATCTCTCTCCCTTTCCTGGTTCCAAGTCCTTTTTCTCTGATGCTGAAGTATGAGAGAAGCGGATGAGCGATGGCACATCATGCAGCCCTTTCAGTAAGGCTTCACTACACACCTCCAGGGGCACTTTTCACATCACAATCTGTGTGAGCGGTGCCCCCAGGAATTATCCAGGCCACAATCCGTGAGACCACAAATGGCGGCTCCGGGACCAGTAACTGAAATCAAGGCAAAGTTCTCAGAATTTATTTATAATCAAAACATTCATTTTGATTCATTTGATAATGCCACAACTGACAAAACATCATGCCTTAAAGAACAGATAGCTTACAACTATTCAACTAGGATTTTATAATTATTGGCTTTATCGAAATCTATCACTTATCTATACCGCAAATAATCTAATGGATAACATACACGAGGCATGCAGCACTTACAAAACCATCTCTTCATCCAGCAAACCCACTCCTTGGCCTATATCCAGAAGAAACTATAATTCAAAAAGATACATGCACCCCAGTGGTCACAGCAACACTATTTACAACAGCAAAGACATGGAAGCAAACTAAATGTCCATCAATAGATAACTGTATAAAGAAGATGTAGTATATTTATAAAAGGGAACACTATTGAACCATAAAAAGGAATGAAATAATGTCATTTGCAGCAACATGGACCTAGAGGTTATCATAGAAGTGAAGTCAGACAGAAAAAGACAAATATACGATATAACTTATATGTGGAATCTAAAAATATATACAAAGTCACTTACAAAATAGAAACTCATAGACATAGGGAACGAACTTATGGTTACCCAAAGAGAAGTGGGGGGAGATAATTTAGAACTTTGGGATTAACAGATACAAACTACTGTCTCTATATTTATTTTACTATAAAATAAACAAGCACCTACTATATAGCACAGGGAACTACATTCAATATCTTGTAATAAACCGTAATAGAAAAAATACAAATATATATATATATATATATATATATGAATCACTTTGTTGTATGCCAGAAACTAAAAACACTGTAAATTAATCAAACTTCAACTTTAAAAATTTTTAAAAATTAAAAATAATCTATCTTTTTATTTACAAGCCCCAAACTGGTACTGACTTAAGTGGTACAAAATACCAGAGGGTTCCTTAGGCCTCCAGTTTATCCCCCAAGTCTATCTCTTCTCAAAAATCTCCATAGGAGATCTTCACATTCCATGGTTACCCATTCCTATAAGTCACAGTTCTTAAGGTCACAATTTCTTCCTGTTCTTAACAAAAATCCATCCTTTTACAACTGAAGGCATTTTTGACAGTGAATCCTTGAGAGGTAAGGAGAGTTCTTTTTGTCATCAGTAGTTCATAATTCCAAACTGTAAGTCCTCCCTAAAGAAATCTGGTATTTTGAAATATCTCCTGCCCCAAATAAGAATTTCCAGCACCACCACATGGCTATGTTTTCTGTATCTATAATCCTAAATCAGATTCAGCCTTTCAAAGTTATGATAAAGTTAGAAATACTGCTCAAGTATAATGAAATTTTGTCCATCAGCACTGGCTATTCAACCTATACAGAATTTTGCTTTTTCATTTTCAAACTTTTTATTTTATATTGGAGTATAGTTGATTAACAATGTTGTATTAGTTTCAGGCCTACAACAAAGTGACTCAGTTATATAAACCTGTATCTATTCCTTTTCAAATTCTTTTCCCATTTAGGTTTTTACATAATATTAAGCAGAGCTCCCTGTGCTGTACACAATAGGTCCTTGTTGGTTATCCAGTTTAAATACAGCAGTGTATACATGTCACTCCCTAACTATCCCTGCTATGTTCCCACTGGTAACCATAAGTTTGTTCTCCAAGTCTGTGAATCTAAGAAATTATTATTTCTCTAGATCATTTGATATTTGATTCATTTTTTAAACAGCCTTTATTTAATGCTCTCCCACCCTCAGTCTCCATGGATTTGGACGAATAAAGTCTGTACTACCTCATTAACCTTCTTCATTATCCTACTACAAAGAGCAGAAAGGGGGCACTTGTTCCTTTTGGGGCAGAACAAGCAGGCACCTATACCAGGGTAGGAGCAGCCCCCAGGGCCCAGAGAGGGGTTGTTAGAGCCTGACCAGAGCCAGAAGGTTTCCCCACATTGGGGCAGCCCATTTGGAGCGTTAGAGCTAAGAAGTGGGAAGATCTGCTGGATGGTGAGGAAGAGCCTGAGAAGTGTAAACAGTGTCCACCCTGGGAGATGACCCCACCCATGAGGAGCATCTGAACTACCACAGGGAGGAGAGGAGGGATCCACACAGGGACAGCCTGGGACAGCTATCAGATGTGAGCAGGGTAACAAGGACTTCCTTGGGATGGGGCCTGGGGGAGAAATGTGGCATGAGGTGCTGGAGCCCAAGCAGGGGAGGAGGCTCTCAGTGTGGGAGAGGAAATGACAGAGGTGACAGTAAATCAGCTATTACAGGGAGAGAGCAGAGAATAACTAGATGAGGAGAGTGAGTGTAGTCTTCTCACTACTGATGAAGTAGGTTACAAATGCAGTAAGTAAAGCAGAATGGCCCTGTGACATCGTTGTATTGAGTAAGAATTGGAGGTATGGTGTAAACTTGTATTATTCAATAAATGGACAGATAGAGAGACATAAATAGTTGTTTGAATATGTGTGGGTTAGGGTTAGGGTATATATATATATATATATATATATATATATATACATACATACACACACACACATCTGAGTATACACAGATACACATTTTTCCTATGACTAGTAGCATCAATATGACAAGAGCAGTGAGCACACTCATTGCCCATATCTGGGCTCCTGAATGCCATCCTCCAGGGAAAAGAAGCAGGGCTGCTTGAAGAACAATCTGAATCCAGGTCTGGGGAGAAGAAATGTAAGATGATCCTGGAACATCTGTTTAGAGCAAAGTACTCAAAGCACGACAGGGATATATGCCAAAGTGTGAAGCAGCTTCTACTGCCAAATCAGGAAAACTTAAGTATCAAAATAACGATGGTGATGGATTATCACTCATTGAGTATAATAGGAAACTATAAATCCATGAATGAATAAATTAAATGTCTGGTGATGAATGAGACATTTAGTTTCAAAGTAGCTCTCCTAAAAACAGTCATTAATTATGAAGGGAGAAAGTAATTTTGCAGTGGAGAAGCCTGGAAGGTGCCACCTTTATCAAGTAATCCAAGTGAAGATTCTCAGTACTAAGATATGTCAAAATTGTGTGCCACCAAGACGCACTGAAAAGAGCACAGAATCACACCTGCAATATCCCTGAAACATGCATAATCTGAATCACAAAGTAACAAACAAACCCATATTGAAGGGCATTCTACAAAATAAATGGCCTGCAGTCTTTAAAAATATCAAGGTCATAAAAGTCAAGGAAATCAGAGAAACTGCTTCACAGTAGGAGAGACTAAAGAGATATGACAACTAGATATAACACATGACTCTGAACTGGATATCTTCTATCAAAGATATAATTGAGATAATTCACAAAACTGAGGGCTAGATAATAATGTATAAATATTAACTTCCTCCATTTGATTATTATTCTGTGGTTACATACAAGATAGTCTTTGTTGGAAATACACACTGGAGTATTGAGAGAATGTGGCGTGGCATATTACCTTTAAACAGTTCAGGAATAAAATTCTTTGTACTGTACTTTCTGTTTTTCTTTAAGTTATGTGATGATTTCAAAAAATTTAAATGTATTTAAAAATCAACTAGATATACAGGATGGATAAACAAGGTCCTACTCTATAGCACAAGGAATTATATTCACTATCCTGTGATAAATCATTATAGAAAAGAAGATGAATGAATATATATAACTTTGCTGTAAAGCAGAAATTAACATTGTGAATCAACTATACTTCAATATAGATTTAAAAAATTCAACCAGATATAAAGAATACAGGGAAAAATCAGTAAACTTTGAAAACATCGTATACTAGATAACTGAATCAATGTTAAATTTCCTGAATTTGATATTTTTGCCATAATAATAAAAGAATGTGCTTGTTCTAAGAAGATGAATGCTAAAGTATTCTGATGTTAAGTATCACGATGTCTAGAATTTACTCTCAAATGGTTTAGAAAAAATATGAATAATAAAAAGGCAGGTATATGTACACACAGAGCATGTGTGTGACAATGTTAATAATTGGTAAGTCTAGGTGAAGAATACAAGGGAACTCCTTGTACTCTTCAGGAATTTTGAGGGTTTTTTCAAAATAACTTTTAGAATAAAACAAAGTAAAAATAACTTGGACCATGGTTTCCGATCTTAGCTGCATATCTAAATCACCAAGGGAACTTCACAAAGGAAAGATTCCTGACATACA
This sequence comes from Bos indicus x Bos taurus, assembly GCF_003369695.1. Lineage (NCBI taxonomy): Eukaryota > Metazoa > Chordata > Mammalia > Artiodactyla > Bovidae > Bos > Bos indicus x Bos taurus. Next base: position 53,528,621 of record NC_040092.1, read on the forward strand.
CCCCAGTTTTACAAATCAAATACAGGAAGCTTGGGGATGGTGCACTGGGATGACCCAGAGGGATGGTATGGGGAGGGAGGTGGGAGGGGGGTTCAGGATGGGGAACACGTGTACACCCATGGCAGATGCATGTTGATGTATGGCAAAACCAATACAATATTGTAAAGTAAAAAAAATAAATAAATTAAAAAAAAAATCTCAGAGTTCTGCCTGGAAAGATTTCAAAGTTTTCAGGGGTTTGAAAGTGTCTCGTCAATGAACAGCATCTGGGACCCACTAATCTATTCTGTCCCCCTCATTTTACAAATGAAGAAACGGAGGCCCCAAAAGGTAAAGGGTCTTACTTAAGGTCACAACATTGGGTAGTGGCAGAAAGATGACCAGAATCTAGCTCTCCTGACTCCCAGTTCAGTGTTCTCTGAGCACAATTCATAAATGGTTGACTCTCAGTAGGATTGTTTTTTTTAAAAAAATCTTGATCTTCAAAGCTTTCTCAACTTAAAATGCCATTCCTTTTGACCCTAAAGCTTCCCACAGTGCTGTGCAATGCAGCTGTGACCGCCCTGGAGCACAGGGCTAAACTGGAGACCTGGTCTTTGAAAACACAGATACTGGCTTGTAATTATCCTTTCAAGTCAAAAAGTCAAATCTCTGAATGCTTACTGGAGTTTACGGGTTTCAACCCTAAAGGAAATAAAAGCAGGTAGAAGAGAAAACTGAGGGAAGCAGGTAGAGAGTCTTGTTGGAGATAATTTCTGATGAAGTCTCAATGAGCTTGACTGAAGCATCGCCCCTCCCCCATCTCTAGAATGCAGAAGCAGTTCTGAAAAACCAAGAAATCCTATGGGTTTACACTGGTACTATACAGTGAAATCTCTGTGTATTTCCTACCAAGCATCTCTGCTTAAAAGAAAAAGGAAAAGGATAAATTATAAAAGGTTATTCTTTTGAGTCCCTTTGCTGAGCTAGTTCTTGCTGCAGTGAAGGAAGCCTTATAATCATATTTGTGCAAGAATTTCTGTCCAGACTTGCCGAGCTTTGTCAGCACAAAATGTTTATAAACTGCTAACGTACAGCGGGGGTTTTTTTTTTTTCAGTCATTTTGGATGGTTTCATTTAATTTTACTTCTCTCCACCTATAGACCAAATATTTCATTCCCAGAGAGAGAAAAGAAAAAAACAACTCACCTTTGAAATCCACTATCCTTCTACCATATAAAAAATTGGGAAACCAGAGGATGCAGTTACGGAGCTAAAGGAATCAAATCCCACTTCCTGGCAGTTTACATATGAAATTCACAACATTCGAAGACTTCTACCTACTTTAGCTACATTTAGTATAATCCGCTGAACAGGACTACTGTCAATCTACCAGCCCATTACAGTGTCTACTTACCCAGTCATGCCACAATCTTTGGTTCTCCTAGATGCCACCATAAATTGGGGTATTTACAGCATGGGAATGGGGCAATGTCGTTCCTGTTATCAGTGATAACCTATCTAGGAACATATTATAAATCTTAGCAGATATCCTTCTAATCATCGAGGCCAGAAGCCTAAGAGTTATCGATTCCCTCTCCCTTTTCTCTCCTATGCAATAAGGCTCCAAGTGCTGCAAAGTGTATCTTTTCCTTGTCTCTTGGGTCTGTCCTTTCCCTTCTGTTTCCAACGCTTGGGCCAGTCACTCAACTATCTTTGCCTTAGATATTTCCAGTGGCATTCTAATTTGTTTCCATGTCACTGATCTCTCAGTTTTTCATTCATTCTTTATGATACTATCGAGTTAGTTTGTTAAGAAGATAGAATTTATTATACTATGCACTTATTCAAAAGTCTTCTTTGACTCCCCATGGTCTACAGAATAAAGCCTTTGCATGGATTTTGCAGCTCCACTCGACACTTCTATCCATGTAATCTTGCCAACGCAGGAGACTTTAGAGACGCAGGTTCGATCCCTGGGTTGGGAAGCTCCCCTGGAGGAGGGCACAGCAATCCACTCCAGTATTCTTGCCTGGAGAATCCCAGGGACAGAGGGGCCTGGTAGGCTACGATCCATAGGGTCACAAAGAGTCAGACACAACTGAAGCAACTTGACACAGAACAATTTTCCCTATCCCTTTACATAAAATATTTCATCCACATACAAGGAATCATTTACTTCAGCTTCTGTGCTTTTGGACTTCTGGAAGCATGATGGACTGAGATGATGTACTTAAGCTCAGCTCTTGCAATAGATGCATGAAAATTCTTAATGAAATAAAACATGTCCAAAAAATCAAATACACAGCTACCTCAAAAGAAATAAGAGTAGGATCTAGGTTGAAGAAACAAAGAGTGATGGGGAAACCATTACAATAAGCAGAGGGTGATGCCAATAGGGTTTAAGCTCCAGACAGCAACTGAGGTGGTGGGGTCAGGGAGGGGGTGGTGGGGTCAGGGAGGGGCTGGTGGGGCAGAGGTTCTAACATATGTATGTGGAGAAAATAAGTAGCCATTGGCCTGTTTTTTTTTTTTTTTTAAAAAAGGGAAACCAGTCTAAAACCCTGAAAAAAATTCAACAGCCTAAAAGATCTGGCCCATCTCTGAAAATGAGACTACAAAAATTTTGACCATTAACCCAGAGAAAACTGCAAGGAAAACTGCTATTTTACTGAGCTTGTTGGGACGGAGGAAGGTGGGCAGAAAGATCTCAATCAGAAGTCAAAACCAGAAGCCCAGACATTACCTCTGTTATAAAAAGACCTCAAACTAAAAAACGGTCTACCTTGCTTAATAGACTCCAAGCAGAAGCAAATGGAAATCTGTTTGGTGAGGACCCTTCCACAGCTCAATGCCCATGGAAAGGTCCCAAAATTAAACAACACCCATAGAAGACGATTTTACAGTAAAAAATTATAAACCTCAAGAAAAAACAATCCACCATGACCCAGAGAAGACGCAACAAGCAAGACAGTAGTTCACCAAAAGCTACAGATAGTAGAACAACCTGACAAATATTGGAAGGAGAGGTACAGAGTTCAATTGGACCTCATGGCTAGACAAAGAAACCAAAACAAAGGCAACAGTGTCTCTTTTAGGAGTCGCGTGTTACCTTGATATTTTAGAGATTACTTTTATCCACTTACATAATAAATACTACACTAACTTCATAAACAATAGCTACTTACTTCTATTTGGAAGTATCGGCTTAGAGCTTGTAAGATTAGATTTTGTAATTAAAAGTTCTGAGTTCATCCCAATCCTGCCACTTACTGGCTACGTGACCTTAAATTTATCCTTTTCCAAGCTCCTCATACATAAAATGAGAACAATGGTGTGTACCTTGCAGGACTGATGAGAGAGAGTGAGATGGCTCTGTAAAGTTCTTAGCCTAGGGCTTGGCATGAAGAAGTATTAAATAAATGTTGTTATTCATGCCAATTACCTTGAACACATGATTATATATCCTTACAAGAATCTTATAAAAAGATATTACCTCTGCGTCACATATTAAGAAAGAGAATTCAGAGGTTAATTTGCCTAAGGTAACACTGCGAGTAAGTGGTGGAGCTACAATATGAACCCAGATACCTTTGACCCCAAAACAAACTGCCATAGTCAACCTCCACATGACATTGTAAGCTTACTCAGGACCCAAGATACTTAACTTTCAGATTCCCCACTGACAGACAATTCCTATGTCTTAAGTTTGCTTATTCACTGAATGTATTCATTATTTTTCTTATGCAGATCTAAGTACTGTGTAAGGTACAGGATCTACAGTAGACAACAATGCTCCTTGCAATCTAGTGAGACCACCAGAAAGTACCTAAGAATGTGTGTGTGTGTGTGTGTGTGTGTGTGTGTGTGTGTGCATGCGTGTATGTGTTTGTGTGTAAGTGTTGGGAAGAAAATTCCAGGTTGCAGTAAGAGTCAGAAGTGGAACCTACCGTAGCTGGTATACTGTGGAAAGTCATCTGCTAAAGGTAAAATTTAAGCTGATTCTGAAAATATTCAGGGGAGGCAGTATGTGAAGGGTGAACAGAAGAGTGACCCACAAAGAGGGGCACTGTGTGCAGAGGCTGGGCTGTAGAAATCCCCTTACCATATTGGAGGACTTGAAACAAGGCCAGAGTGGCTGGAGTATAGAGAAGGGACAAGAGAGTGAGGAGGAAGAAACCTGGGGGCTGAACATGGGAGGGGTCAAAATGTGGAGTCGTTCTCAGCACAAAGGGAAACCAACTGAGAGTCTTTAAGTAAAAGAATGACCTGATCTGATACTGCTTTTAAAGCATATTAGGTCTAACTGGGTTTCCCAGGCTGTGTAGTAAAGAATCAGCCTACCAATGTAGGAGACCCAAGAGACATGGGTTCAATCCCTGGGTCGGGAAGATTCCCCTGGAGTAAGAAATAGCAACCTATTCCAGTATTCTTGCCTAGAAAATTCCATGGGCAGAGGAGCCTGGCAGGCTACAGTCTATGGGGCTGCAAAGAGTTAGTCATGACTAAGCGACTGAGCACTAGGTCTAACTGGAGAATGGACCTAACAGGTAAGAAGCTGCAAATGGAGAAACCAGGTGGGAGGCTATGGTAATATTCTACCACTAGGTAGGATTGAAGCAGAGGGAAGTGAGCTGCTGCTGCTGCTGCTGCTGCTAAGTTGCTTCAGTCATGTCCAACTCTGTGAGACCCCATAGACCGCAGCCCACCAGGCTCTGCCTTCCCTAGGATTCTCTAGGCAAGAACACTGAAGTGGGTTGCCATTTCCTTCTCCAATGCATGAAAGTGAAAAGTGAAAGTGAAGTCGCTCAGTCGTGTCCTACTCTTAGTGACTCCATGGACTGCAGCCCACCAGGCTCCTCCGTCCATGGGATTTTCCAGGCAAGAGTACTAGAGTGGGGTGCCATTGCCTTCTCCGGGGAAGTGAGCAGATTTGACATATAACTTTTTGAGAGAAACTGGAAAGCTTTGCTGATAGATTGGAGAGATTCTAATAGGCACATTCATTTAAGATTCGGCCCGATGAATCTTGAGTCACTGCTTAGTCAGTATGGATTGGCTTCCTCTGGGCTCTGTGTCTATTCCCCACCAACCAGCTATGACCAGGGAGGGGGACCAGGGGCAGAGTGAGGGCTAACCCTTGGAGAGGCTGCAGATGAGGCAAACTCTAGGAAAATGGTGATTACACCGCTCTCTTCAGCCTCCCACACTGGAGAATGAGCTCCTTGATGACACAGATCTTCATTTTGTGTAACTTGCAACCCTCCCACCAATTAATAATGCCTATTACATAGTACATGCTCAATAAATATATTTTTAATTAAACTACGTCACTCAAGACTAAAATCAATGCCATATGAAAGTGAAAAGCTGCCTCTTTCTCCTCCTTCATCTCTTTTTCTTTTCCCTGTTTCCATATTCCTCTCTTCCACATAACTAGTATTTTTTTTAACTTGCTGTCAGACTTTACCATTCAGAGACAACCAAAACAAAAGAAAAAAAAAAATGGTACAAAGAGAAAATCAGCAGTTCTGTTCAATAATAGCCAATTGTTTCCCTGACAGCATCCAGACAAATAGTCTAAATCACAAATGCATTTGTGACCCTCATTTTGGAAGGGCTGCTCTAATCTTAGTGACTGGAATTGAACTTCAAAAATGGGTATCAAGGTCCTTGGGGGCCCCTCAATTTTCTGTTCCAACACCCCAGTGGCTGAACTGCTACCATCCTTTTTCATTGGCTTAATAAAAATAACAAGAAAAACCATAATAGCCAAATTTTTTCTCTCAAATGCCAATGTAGAAAGCAATCATTCCCAACTCTAAGGCAGTAAAAAGGAAAAGAAAAAAGCGATGTTGAACAATGCTTTATTTTTACCTCATTTATTTCTCAATTTTTATCCCCAGATTAGATATATACCTATAGGAGACAATACCTCAAAGCTGCAGAGTAGTTTAAAGTTGCAAAGCAGATTAAGCAAAGAATTATGTATAATCACCACTGAATCCCTATGTCCATCACTCTCCTCTCATGCCTTTATGGAAGTCAAAAGGTAGTCTAGGTTTAAAACGAAAAAAATCACAGCATGACTGGAAATGGGTTCCAAGAGCTCCTTTTTAGGAAACAGCAGATCATGAGCAGCCCTCATCAGAGAAAATAATATTGGGATAAAACTCCAACTAAAATGCTATGGAGACGTAAAGGCAATAAGGATTTTACACTATGATTGCTTTCAGATTTTTGCTAGGTAAAATTCTCAAAAATGTACAAGTTTCTTAGCTCCCCATACACAAATAAATGTTAATACATGCATGAATATAGGATGCAGATGTTTAGTGAAAAGCTAAAAATACATTTCTGCAAACATCGTCCCCCAGGATATTTTATACAAATGCATTTGAATGACTTATATAATTATATGGCTAAGTTCTTCAGCTAAGAATGCTTACATATTTATTGTTTGAATAATAATAAAATATTTGAATGGGCATATTCTTCAGTTAGTAAATGTTTCTTCCAAAGGAAAAGGTTCTCACAGACTCACAACATGAACTTAAATGTATTTTATTCCAAAGTCAATGGACATCACTAAAACTTAAATATGAATAAAATGTATAAACATATACTTACTGTTCTTATATAATATAAAAATTACATTAATTCCAAATGACATTGTTTTGTTGAAACTGAATAGCAAATTTAATGAGAAAGATAAATTTCAGGTCTAGTTCTCATTTATTGTAACTACAGTTTAACTTCAATGACAATAATGTGGAAAATGACTTTTAAATAGTTATTTTTCCAAAGAGGTTATTAATAACCTCAAATTTTGTGTCCCATTTCAGGATAATCAGATTGCACATTTCTACAAATCAGCAAATAAGGCAAAAGATTTCTCTTGATATTTCTATAAAGCTATCTTGTTTCCTTGATTATAAGATTAGACTTGTGGCATTATTAAAATCTGAATTGAAATTGGCATCGAATCCAATTATAGCAGGAACCAGGAGAAGAAAACTACACACATACACACACACACACACACACACACACACAATTACACTTAACTTCTAATAAACTACTGTAAAATGGTGTGAACAAAGGTGGGACTCAGGAATACATTCATCCCAAATCATAATATATCACTAACTTCTATGGTACAGATGCTTCTGAATTTTGCATACCTCTAAAGAAATATGCCACATTTTTTCAAACACAGTTTTTCTGTATTTGAACTATGAACAATCTCCATTTGCACAGTGTGCTAAGACACTGTTTAACCTTTACATGGTATGAAACAACCATAAATATATATACACAAGCACCAAAACCATGTGAAATGCTGTTTGTCCACAGTTTATCCTAATTATCCTAATTTTATCCTAATTTTTGGTTATAATCCAAATAAAACATGAAATTTAAAATGTCTTCTACATAACTCAGATACCTAAGAATCCATTCAGACACAAATACAAACAGACACAGATATATACATAGATGTACATACGTGCATGTGTGCGTGTGCACACATACACACACACAATAGTTTTATAAACGCTAGTCCTTTAAAACAAAGACAGTCAACACTTTTTACCCCTTTGCTCACACATAAGTAAACAATTGAAGGAGTCTTCCAATAATTTTCAGCTCAGTACACTCAGTCACTTTGGTGGCTATTTATAACTCCATTTATTCCTCTTCTACTCAGAAAAGCATATTAGAATACAAGTCACATGAATCTATAGAGATAATCCAGAGTATGAATTAATTTATTTACAAAGTAAATAAATTTTACTCTGCTAACCTAAATATTTAAATTTAGTTTAAATTTAAATATTCTAAATATTTAAATCATAATTAATATAAGATTATTTGTAGCACATTTTAGAATACTAGGAATATCATTAATTTCACTATAGTCATCATCAAAAATCAAGCAAAATTTAGGGGAACCCTGGAAGAGAGGTGAGTCACCATTAATTTGGACACAAATTTTATTTCAGAAACTCTCATCATTTAGATACCAGAGATAAATGTAATGAAAAATAAAATATTCACTGCATTATTTCAAATTGTTTATGTCATTGAAAGATAATGCACTATTTGGTTTAACTCACAGTTTGATCTCTATAGTATGAATTTCCAATATTTTAAAAAATTTATTTATTATTTATTTGGCATGCACCGGGTCTTAGTTGTGCCACATGGGATCTAGTTCCCTAACAGCAATCGAACCCAGGCCCCCTGCACTGGGAGAACGGAGTCTTAGCCACAGGACCACCAAGGAAGTCCCTCTAATACCTTTTTGACCCTAGGCATGTTTTTTCAAAAACAGTCTAAATGTAAACACGTAACTCAGCTCTACATGGGTTGACTAATGTTAAACTTAAGTTAGATGTCATAATGAGACATACCTAATAAATTATTTAATTTTCAAAAATGCTTTTATTTTTAATTTAAAGAAACTTTCTAAATTTGGGGTTTTTCTTCTGGCTAATTTACACCTTTAAGAATCATTTTTATTATTGGATTCGGTTTAGAGACAGTCATTAGAATTAAGAGCACAGGGGTTGGAGACAGGATTTGGACTGATGTCTGACTCAGCAGCCTACACGCTGCATGATCTTACTTCTCTATGCCTCAGTATCCTCCTTCATAAAGTGAACATTGTGATACTTAATCATACTATATGAGGGTTCTTACAAGAACCACATGAGATAACACAGTATAAATCATTTCTATACTGCCTGGCACATAGTGTTCAGTAGATGTTGCCATTCATTGTATAATTTGCCAAAGTTCTTTAAATCAAACCTTCAGTATACTAATGTCTGTCTTGCTATTTGATGAGAAGTCTGAAATCCAGTGGTTTTCCTCACTCCAAAATGGCAGTAATATGATCAACTCTTCTGTATGCATATGTATTACTTAGTCTGAATTTTGTCTTAATATCAAGAATATCTGGCTAACATTAATTCTAAGAAGTTTCTGAATGTTAAATTCTTGCTTAAAAATCAAACGAAATCTGCCACATTTCAGTCTTTAAAAGTGCCAACTGTAAATCAACTCTACTTCCAACAAATAAATAAGTAGCAATTAAAGGTCAGTAATTATTAGCACATTTAGATTTAATGTTAGTTTAGAAAAACAAAACTCTCATTTGTAAGATTATATAATTATTCACATTTTATTAAAGAGAATGCTGAAGTTCAGAGCTCAAATGACTTGTCCCAGACTTACACAAATGGAAAGTAGCAAAATCTTAGTAAAATTCCAAGTCAGTTTGATTCCAAAATATGTATTCTTTCCATCCTACCTTGAAGTTTCCAGACATTAGAGCAACAACACAGCCTAGGATGAATCCCAGGTTGCTTTAGCCCAAACAGTCACCCCTACCACCTAACTACCCAAGTTACTAAATAATTAGGTTATTTCCTTATGTTTAAAAAACAAAACAAAACAAAACAAAAAAATAGTAGGTCTCCTGTAGCATACCCATGACATCTCAAATTTTCTCCTGAAGAAAAATTATTTATAGCATAAAAGGGACCATTTTTCTAGTAACATGCATGCTTGAGTCAATGAAAATTGAGAATTTGTTCCAGTTTCCAGTTGGAAGTTCAGGGACATCTATTCTTTGTAGTGAAGACTGGGCCTTCTTTGTCAAAAGAGCCACATTCTCCTGCCAAGCATTCAGAACCAGATGGACACAGGGCTGGGGGGATGCCCCCCCCTATTAAGTTTCATCAACCATTGTGGGTGACAATTGTCAAGCCTAGGTCATTCCTGAATACAACTAGAATTGTCAGCCAAGACCTCCTGCTGGCAAGTCCCAGAAAGTCCACAGGGAAGATCAATACCGTTTCTCTTTCTTTGTGAAATCCTCCACGTGTATCATTACGGCTCCAGAGGAGACATTCAAACTTAAGGCATTTATTTTCTTAAAAGAACTTAGGTGTGAGATGCCCGAGTACTGAAAATGAAAGACTACATTCATAATTACACAGGTTGTGGAAAATTACTGCTGTTCAGAGGCTGGCTGTGAGGGCGGATGAAAAACTGAGTTTTTCTATCCAGAAGTTATCTAATTCCTTCAGCCACTCGCACTCCCAGCCCCTATCCATAGCTTTACAAATTCTCAAATTAAGAGTCTTAAAACAGAAGCCTCTATTTTGGCAAAGTTTCATTAATATTCATGTTAAGTCCAATTGCTCATACCAGGATTACTTACACATACTGTTTTATTTCGGCTTGTAAAAGATATTTTTAAAGATACATTCTTTATATTTGTATCATGTATAATATAATTATAGACTACAGGATACTTTTTTGGAACATCAGGTACAGAATGTTGTCTTAATCATCCAGTTCAGTTCGCAGCATATTATTAGCACTGGTTAATAATATGGCATTGCCTTGTTTTATTTCACTCCCTGTTAATTCTGTAAGTCCACTCACATTCCTCTCTCCCCTAAGCCAATGGTTGTAACGTGTTGGACATGTATCTGTTTACAAGTGCTCATGTTGTTCTCTTTTGTATTTTATAAAGTGGTATATTTGTTGGCTATTTGCTTTTTGACTCAGAAACATGTTTTTTAAGTTTAACCTATGTTGAGAGCATCTATTTCTTTATATTCTGACTGCTGCTTAGAGTTTGTATGTTATTTCTCTCCCCATGAAGAACCCTCTCTACCACAGCAATGAGTATTCTCATACACATATTCTTATGGGTCAGATGACCATATTGTCCAAACCAGGTCCTTTCTGAGAGTGAATGGGGGCTATGATTACCAGACTTGCTCAGGAAAACCAGGTTGTATGATCAACCAACCAATGGACCTAAGTGGGACCCTTCATGACCTACACCAAGAAGCAGTGTGCAAATGTTCTAACTACTACCAGATAGCTCACCAGAATACAGCATTAGGCTACATTCCCATCAGTCCAGACATGCTTTCCATTTTTTATATTATTTTTATTGTAATATTTCCTGCACTTATGTTAAGATGTTTTTAATTATGAAGTGTTCTTTTAAAGGCATGTCAAGTAAAAACTAAGCCAAATACTTAAAGTCATAAAAACTAGAGCAGCATAGGATACAGCCAGAAGCCAAGGGCATTCTCAGAGCCATATATTCCTTTCTGTCCACAATTGATATTCTCTGCACAAAGGCATACTGGTAAAGTCTTATATAACAACATTTCCAAATCTTTTCTTCCATGAAGATACACTTCATGACACTCACATTTAGAACTACTAAGATTTGTCTAGGATCCATGATGCGTGCCCACTAACTGTAAAATCACCTCTTTATTTCACACTGACTGTTACCCAACACTGTTACAACATCGTTCTTGAGAACTTGGTGATTTATTTCAGTATGTAAACACACTTTGCATCAACCATCCTATATAAGGAAATCTTCCAAACTGCTAAAGCTTAATCCTTTTAGTGCCCAAAGCTCATTTAAATTCTATACATACTTCCCCGAGATTAAAACCACAACTAAATACAGAAACAAGTGCTTTAGAATAATTTCCCTGTACCACCCAGTTCCAGCCCCCAACAACTTGTATGGCTCCCTGGATAAAGATTTGCACTGTTTATTACAGGAAATCTATGAAATGCGGAACTTTTTATATACAAATGAGAGACGATATATTATAAGGTTACCAGGAGATCTGAAATCAGGTAATACAGACAAAGATCATCGAAAAATGTAAAGATCTAGCAATATAATCATTGAAGAGTCTCCCCGTTCCCCCAAACACCTGGATATATGGGAGGTTATAATGGATAGCTGATAAGCCACAGTGGACATTGACTCCTGGGCAGCAGATGGGCTCCAGGGCAGCAAGCAGCAGCAGTGAGGTGGTATGGCCTCTGCTCCTGGGTGTCCTCCAACATCGGCTCCAGCCCTCTGCAGACCCCCTTCCCAGCCACTCCAGCAGGACCTTTGCCTCAAACCCTGGGCACACGTTGACCAACATCCTGTGGCCACTGTAGATTTAAACACTCAATGAGGACAGCAGTGGGTGAGCCAGGGCACCAGGCACATCATCCAGCTACGCTGAGCAACTGAAGGCATGTTCCTGCTAGTTAGGGCCTTACAAAATGTGGTCCAATGAAGAAGGGAATGGCAAACCACTTCAGTATTCTTGCCTTGAGAACCCATGAACAGTATGAAAAAGCAAAAAGATATGACACTAAAAAGATGAGCCCACCAGGTCAGTAGGTGTCCAAATTACTACTGGGGAAGAGTGGAGAAATAGCTATAAAACAATGAAGAGTCTGAGCCAAAGCGAAAATGATGCCCAGTTGTGGTTGAATCTGGTTGTGAAAGTAAAGTCTGATGCTGTAAAAACAATATTGCATAGGAACCTGGAATATTAGGTCCATGAATCAAGGTAAATTCGATGTGGCCAAACAGGAGATGGCAAGAGTGAACAGCGACATTTTAGGAATCAGTGAACTAAAATGGACTGGAATGGGTGAATTTAATTCAGATGACCACGAAATCTACTAATGTGGGCAAGAATCCCTTAGAAGGAATGGAGGGAGTAGCCCTCAGAAACAAGAGTTAGAAATGCAGTACTTGGTTGCAATCTCAAAAATGACAGAATGATCTCAGTTTATTTCCAAGGCAAACCATTCAATATCAGAATAACCAAGTCTATGCCTTAAACATTAATGCCAAAGAAGCTGAAGTTAAACAGTTCTATGAAGACCTATAAGACCTCCTAGAACCAACATCCAAAAAAGATGTCCTTTTCATTATAGGGGACTGGAATGCAAAAGTAGGAAGTCAAGAGATACCTAGAGTAACAGGCAAGTTTGTCCTTGGAGTACAAAATGAAGCAGGGCAAAGGCTAACAGAGTTTTGCCAAGAGAACACGCTGGTAACAGCAAACACTCTCTTCCAACAACATGAGACGACTCTACACATGGACAACACCAGATGATCAGTACCAAAATCAGACTGATTATATTCTCTGCAGCCAAAGATGGAGAAGCTCTAAACAGGCAGCAAAAACAAGACTAGAGCTGATTGTGATTCAGATCATCAGCTCCTTATTGCAAAATTCAGCCTCAAATTGAAGAAAGTAGGGAAAACGACCAGGCAATTCAGGTGTGATCTTAATCAAACCCCTTATATTATACAGTGGAGGTGACAAATAAATTCAATGGACTAGATTTGGTACAGAGTGCCTGAAGAACTATGGATGGAGAGTCATAACATTGCACAGGTGGTGGTGATCAAAACCATTCCCAAGAAGAAATGCAAGAAGGCAAAGTGGTTGTCTGAGCAGGCCTTCCAAATAGCTGAGAAGTACAGAAGCAAAAGGCAAAGGAGAAGGGTAAAGATATATCCAACTGAATGCAGAGTTCCAGAGAATAGCAAGGAGAGATAAAGAAAGCCATAAGTGAACAATGCAAAGAAATAGAGGAAAACAATAGAATGTTTTCTATTAGAGATCTCTTCAAGAAAATTGAAGATACCAAGGGAACATTTCACGTTCCCATGTGCAAAGATGGGCACAATAAAGGACAAAAATGGCAAGGATCTAACAGAAGCAGAAAAGATTTAGAAAAGGTGGCAAGAATATACAGAGGAACTGTACGAAAAAGCTCTTCATGACCCAAATAACCACGATGGTGTGTTCACTCACCTAGAGCCAGACATACTGGAGTGTAAAGTCAAGCGGGCTTTAAGAAGCATTACTATGGACAAAGCTAGTGCAGGTGATGGAATTCCAGTTGAGTTATTTCAAATCCTCAAAGATGATGCTGATAAAGTGCTGCAGACATTATGACAGCAAATTTGGAAAACTCTGCAGTGGCCACTGGACTGGAAAAGGTCAGTTTTCATTCCAGTCCCAAAGAAAGGCAATGTCAAAGAATATTCAAATTACCATACAATTGCACTCATTTCACATGCCAACAAGATTATGTGCAAAATCCTTCAAGCTAGGCTTCAACAGTACGTGAACCAAGAACTTCCAGATGTACAAACTGGATTTAGAAAAGGCAGAGGAACCAGAGATCAAATTGCCAACATATGTGGGTCATAGAAAAAGCAAGAGAATTGCAAAAACAAACAAACAAACATCTGCTTCACTGACTATGTAAAGCAACAAACTGTGGAATATTCTTAAAGAGATGGGAGTACCTGACCACATTACCCGCCTCCTGAGAAACCTGTATGCAGGCCAAGAAGCAACATTTAGAACCTTACATAGAACAATGAACTGGTTCAAAGTTGGGAAACGAGTACGTCAAGGCTGTATATTGTCACCCTGCTGATTTAACTTACATCTAGACACGTGAAATGCCGGACTGAATGAAGCACAAGCTAGAATCAAGATTGCCAGGAGAAATATCAACCACCTCAGATATGCAGGTGGTAGAAACCACCCTTATGGCAGAAAGTGAAGAGGAACTAAAGAGCCTCTTGATGAAGGTGAAAGAGGAGAGTGAAAAAACTGGCTTAAACCTCAACATTCAAAAAATGAAGATCACGGCATCCAGTCCTATCACTTCAAGGCAAATAGATGGGGAAACAGTGGAAACAATGTCAGATTTCATTTTCTTGGGCTCCAAATCACTGCAGATGGTGACTGCAGCCACAAAATTAAAAGACGCTTGCTCCTCGAAAGAACAGCTATGACAAACCTAGACAGTGTATTAAAAAGCAGAGACATCACTTTGCCGACAAAGGTCCATCTAGTCAAAGCTATGGTTTTTCCAGTAGTCATGTATGGATGTGAGAGTTGGACCATAAAGAAGGCTGAGGCCCAAAGAATTAATGCTTTCAAACTGTGGTGCTGGAGAAGATTCTTGAGAGTCCCTTGAACAACAAGGGAATCAAATCAGTCAATCCTAAAGGAAATCAGTCCTGAATATTCATTGGAAGGACTGGTGCTGAAGCTGAAGCTCCAATACTTTGGCCACCTGATGCGAAGAGCTGACTTATTGGAAAAGACCCTGATGCTGGGAAAGACTGAGGGCAGGAGGAGAAGGGGGAGGCAGAGGATGAGATAGTTGCATGGCATCACTCATTCAATGGACATGAGTTTGAACAAACTCAGGGAGATAGTTAAAGACAGGGAAGCCTGGCGTGCTGCAGTCCATGGGGTCACAGAGAGTCACACAGGACTTAACAACTGAACAATAATGATGAGACAAAGTAGAAGAGGAGAATGTCAGAAAAGATATTGAAATATTAACATCTGTGGCATCTTGGTGAATGCTTCCTTCAAGACAAGCCTGGATCATGATTTATTTTATTGGCTTGGTGCACCAGCTATCATGAGGGTAACAAACTCTCTTAAGCCAGCCTTTGACTTCCCCATGCTATTCATGGCCCTTTAAGGGGCCATACAACTATTAAAAAAAAGAGTCTATGTATGAAAAAATAGGTGTAAACATAATATTTGGCAATAGCAGGAAAGACAAATAAATTACTCCTGCTTTGATCTTAAAACATTAAAATTCAAATTTTTTTATATTGCTAAGTAATGAATGCCATGAACACTCTTATGCCATAGGTCATGCTTGTTTCCCTCACCCTAGTCACATATCCTTGACCTCCACATCATCTTTAATACGTTTCCTTTTGACTAGTTCAAGTTACAACACCACTATTTCCGGAGTGTGCATATAGTCAATAATGGAAAATAAGGTCTTTACTAATGGGCTACTTTTGCCATTTCTATTTCTAGTTATGCAGTACTAATAGAGAAAAAGTACTTATTTTTCATTTTATATCCAATCACTCCAAATTCTATTAATTCTAGTAGTTTTGGTTTGGTTTTGCTTTATTTCATCTTGTTATTATTGTACAGTTTCTACTTTGTTTCAGTTTTTATCTGCTCTAAGAGAGTACCTTGATTTCTCTAGATAAATTGTTCGCCCATGGAGACATATTTTCTTTCCCAATTTATACTCATTTTCTTAGCATTATTTTTCTACATTTGCAAGTCTGTCCAACACTGTTTTATAATAAGGTAACAATTTTTCTTAGCTCTTGATTTTATTAAAAGTCAAAATAGTTTAAGTGATTCCATATTTTAAATTGTATTTATTTACAAGTTTCAGAAAATATAATTTACCCCATTTAAGTAATACCTCTCCCTTACTTGGTTAAGGGTGATTGCTGACTTTCCAAATGCCTTTTCAGCATCCATCCATATCACCAGTGTATGTTCGAGCCAGTTCACCCTGGCTGGGGGAGACCCAATCATGCAAATCCCTTCTCAACTCCATTCAGTGCTATCATGTCAACTAATAGTTGAACTGTTGTTGAAGGGCCATAAGGGAAGTATTTGCACCATGGAAATCAGCAAATTCAACAAATCAGGGCTTTTTCTTTTTTGAGAGTTGGTTTTTGAATATTTACCATAGATACCATTGAGTATGATTATATATTCTTTCTCCTTTGATTTAATTTACATAATCCATTCAATCAACAGATATTCATTGAGCAGACACTATATAACAGGTGTTGTTTTGGATACTGGAGATACAGCAGTGAAAAAAACATCCAAAATTCTTTCTCTCATGCAGCTTAACATCTGCTGGAGTTTACATTCTGTGATGTCATTGTGTTGATAGATTTCCTGATATCTGACTACTTACACTGGAATAAATCCTAATTGGTCAGAGTGTATATTTTTTAATGTACTATTGAATTGAATTTATTATATTTAAATATTCACATCCATATTCAGTGATAATAGTCTTTAGTTGGAGGGTTGTTTTTGTATTGTATTGATGAGGTTTTTCTATTAATGTCAATCAGTTTACATAACATTAATTGAGGAACTTTCTGATTCTGATTCTGGAATAGTAAAACAACACTGTAATCACCTGTTCTTTAAAGGTTGGCTGAAAACTCAGCTGTGAAACCATCTGGACCAGGGTTTTAATATGAGATCTCTAATAGCCCTCCAGTCTCTTCGTGTGTCCAAACATTTTTTTTTTCTCAGCATAACATATCTTTATATCAAAAGCATCCACTTTGTTTAGATTTTCAAGCTTATTAACAAAGAGTATCATTAAGTATTACTTTTAATTTTAAAGCCCTACTTCATTTGTGTTTTATCCTCTTCATATTGTCTCTCTTACTTTTCAGATTTGTGGAGGGTTTCATTTAAATTGTTATTCTTTCTAAAGAAGAAGCCCTTGGATTTATTTTACTCTCCACTCCTTTCACTGTTGTTTCTACATTAATTTCAGCTTGTATATTTATTTGTTTCTTCTCAATATCTTTTGGTTAATTTTATTCTCCTTTTTCTAAAGTATCAAATTCCTTTATTTTTTATGTTCTTCAATAATTATAGCAATCAGTGTCATGTTTTCCTCTTAATAAAACTTTATAAATACAGATTTCTATATGAAGCAATATTTTTATTTCAAGACAGTTTATAGTATCAGTTTGAATTTCTTTTGTGATTTCAGAGTTAATTGTGGGAGTATACCTTAATTTTCAAGTAGTTGATACTTTGGGTTACCTTTTTTTTTAGTTGAATTATCATTAACATTTTGACCCTTCATGTTTTTTGCTTTTAAATTTGTTAAAGGTTTTGTGTGTGTTCGTGTGTCTGTGTGTGGTGGTCAAGTACAAAATCATTTTTAATAAATGTTCCATGAAAATAAAAGTGTAGATATTCCATATGTAGACGTAAAGTATGAAAGTGTAATGAACAGAATTTTGTGCACCTGGCAAACAAACAAAAAAATCCATACGTTTAAGCCCTAATCCCCAATGTGACTGTATTTGGAGAGATAAGGTTTAATGAGGATGGGAACCTTATGCAATAGAACTAGCGCCCATATATCCATATAAGAATAGAAGAGATACCGGGAGCACTATAAACAGAGGAGAGTCCACCTGAGGATACAGCAAGAAAGCAGTTGTCTGCAACAAGGGGAGAAAGTGATAGCTGCTCAGTCGTGTCCGACTCCCTGCAATCCCATGGATTATACAGACCAGAATACCAGAGTGGGTAGCCTTTCCCTTCTCCAGGCGATCTTCCCAACCCAGGGATCGAACCCAGGTCTCCCACATTGCAGGTGGATTCTTTACCAGCTGAGCTACCAGGGAAGCCCAAGAACACTAGAGTGTATAGCCTATCCCTTCTCCAGAGAATCTTCCCAACCCAGGGATTGAACCAGGGTCTCCTGCATTGCAGGCTGATTCTTTACCAGCTGAGCTACCAGGGAAGCCCAACAAGTGGGGAGGCCTTTGGAGAAAGTAAACCTACTGACATGTTAATCTTGGACTCCCAGCCTTCAGAACTGTGACAAAACTAAATTCTGTTGTTTTCAGCCAACCAATGGTATTTTGTTATCACAGCCCTAGGTCTCCAATACAGAGAAATAGGGGGAAAGGTAACATCAAATTTATTGGTTATATATATTATTTCTATTTTCTTGCTTGCTTTGGGCCTGCTAGATTCAAACCATTTGGATACCATATATGGAAATTTCCCATTATATTTGTATATTTATCAGAATCTCCTTGTATTTCTAACAGTTTTTGCTCCATTTATTTTTTTAATATAAATTTATTTATTTTAATTGGAGGCTAATTACTTTACAATATTGTATTGGTTTTGCCATACATCAACATGAATCCGCCACAGGTGTACACATGTTCCCTGTCCTGAATCCCCCTCCCATATCCCTCCCTGTACCATCCCTCTGGGGATGCTAGGGGCTGGTGCACTGCTTCATTTATTTTAATGTTCATACAGGTTTATAATTTACTCATAAATTTTGCCTTCCATAATTGCATAATATCCCTATTTATTCTGTTAATGCTTTTGATCTTGTTTAGTGTTTTTAACTTTAGTTTGATTAATTATGGTCTAATATTAACATTGACTTTAGTGTTTTCTGTGTGCTTTTTTCTTAACCAAATTTATATTTCAAACATCTTTTCCATCATTCTGCTTTAAGTGGGTCTTATTAATCATTCACTATAGATTTTTTTTTAACCTGCTGCAACTATCTTTGGCAGTCTATGTACATTTAATTTCCTAGGTTTTATTCTTCCTGTAATATTTAGTATTCATATAATTTTGATGTTCCCTTTCTTTGACTATGGGCTAGTTTAACAATTTAGAAAAGGCAGAGGAACCAGAGATCAAATTGCCAACATCCGTTGGATCATTGAAAAAGCAAGGGAGTTCCAGAAAAACATCTACTTCTGCTTTATTGATTATGCCAAAGCTTTTGACTGTGTGGATCACAACAAACTGTGGAGAATTCTGAAAGAGATGAGAATACCAGACCACCTGACCTGCCTCCTGAGAAATCTATATGCAGGTCAAGAAGCAACAGTTAGAACCGGACATGGAACAATAGACTATGTCAAGAGTCTGTCAAAAGAGTGTGTCAAGGATATATATTGTCACCCTGCTTATTTAACTTATATGCAGAGTACATCATGAGAAACGCTGGGCTGCAGGAAGCACAAGCTGAATCAAGATTGCTGGGAGAAACATCAATAACCTCAGATATGCAGATGACACCACCCTTATAGCAGAAAATGAAGAGGAACTAAAAAGCCTCTTGATGAAAGTGAAAGAGGAGAATGAAATAGTTAGCTTAAAACTCAACATTCAGAAAACTAAGATCATGGCATCTGGTCCCATCACTTCATGGCAAATAGATGGGGAAACAGTGACAGATTTTTTATTTTGGGGGCTCCAAAATCACTGCAGATGGTGACTGCGGCCATGAAATTAAAAGATGCTTGCTCCTTGGAAGGAAAATTATGACCAACCTAGACAGCATATTGAAAAGCAGAGACATTACTTTACCAACAAAGGTCCATCTAGTCAAGGCTATGGCTTTTCTGGTAGTCATTGCTTCCCTGGTGACTCAGAGGTTAAAGCGCCTGCCCGCAATGTGGGAGACCAGGGTTCGATCCCTGGGTTGGGAAGATCTCCTGGAGAAGGAAATGATCCCCTGGAGAAGGAAATGGCAATCCACTCCAGTATTCTTGCCTGGAGAATCCCATGGAGGGAGGAGCCTGGTAGGCTACAGTCCATGGAGTCGCAAAGAGTCGGACACGACTGAGTGACTTCACTTTCACTTTCATGTATGGATGTGAGAGTTGGACTATAAAGAAAGCTGAGTGCCAAAGAATTAATGTTTTTGAACTATGGTGTTGGAGAAGACTCTTGAGAGTCCCTTAGACTGCAAGGAAATCCAACCAGTCCATCCTAAAGGAAATCAGTCCTGTACATTCATTAAAAGGACTGATGCTGAAGCTGAAACTCCAATACTTTGGCCACCTGATGCAAAGAACTGACTCATTTGAAAAGATCCTGATGCTGGGAAAGATGGAAGGCGGAAGGAGAGAGGGATGACAGAGGATGAGATGGTTGGATGGTATCACTGACTCAATGGACATGAGTTTCATAAACTCCAGGAGTTGGTGATGCACGGGGAGGCCTAAAGTGCTGCAGTCCATGGGTTCGCAGAGAGTCAGATGAGACTGAGCATCTGAACTGAACCAAACGATATTGGTACTCATTGACAATTTTTCTTTTTATGAGGACATTTTACTGAATTCTTTACTCCCACTAGTGCAAATTTCATTCCTGAAACTCACAATATGCCAATTATTTTCACCAATAAGATGTTCCATGTTCCAGTTGCTTTCTGCCTAACTTAATTAGATTGGACCTTCAGAATACTTTGCCTTCTCTACTCTCTAAACCAAATGATTTTAGATTGATTTTATTTCACCTCTTTCATCATATCTAACAAATTCCTAAGCTTGGCTTAATTTAGTACTGTGATTTTGGACTATTATTAATTCCATTGAAACATGCTGGTGGTGGTGGTTTAATCATTAAGTCATGTCTGACTCTTGCAACCCTGTGGACTGGAGCCTGCCAAGCTCTATCCATGGGATTTCCCAGGTAAGAATACTGGAGTGGGTTGCCCTTTCCTTCTCCATTGAAACAGTTCTTTTATGTCAACAATTTTTGTGTTATAATTTTGGGGTATTCTCTCACACAATAGGCATAACCCATTTTATTGAGCTTTGTCTTCCTGCGCTTCACAGATACTGTGCTTTTTACCAATTAAAAGTTTGCAGGAACTCTGCATTGAGCAAGTCTATCAGTGCCATTTTTTCAAAAGCAGTTATTCATTTTGTTTCTCTCTGTCACAGTCTGGTGATTCTCAGAATATTTCAAACTTCTCATTATTACTATTTTTTTACGATGACCTGTGATCAGTGATTTTTTTATGTTACTATTGTAGTCATGTAAGACAGTGAACTTAATTGATAAATGTTGTGTGTGTTCTGTCTGCTCCACTGCCTAGCTGCTCCTCATTTCTCTCCCTCTCTCTTCAGGCCTCCCTATTCCCTGATACACAGTATTGAAATTAGGCCAATTAATAACTCTATAATGGCCTCTAAGTGATTAAGTGAAAGGAAGAGTCACCATCTCTTGCTCTAAATCAACAGCCAGAAATGATTAAGCTTAGTGAGGAAGGTATGTTAAAAGCCAGCTTAGACCAAAAGCCTGGCCTCTTGTGCCAGTCAGCCAACTTGTAAATACAAAGGAAAAGTTCTTGAAAGAAATTTAAAGTGCTAAGTCAGTGAACACAAAAGTGGTAAGAAAGTAAAACAGCATTATTGCTGATATAAAACAAATTTTACAGTGTACTATATAGATGATCAACCAGTTACAGCATTCCCTTAAGTCAAAGCCTAATCCAGAGGAAGACCCTGTGAATATGTGTCCAACTCTTTGTGACCTGGTGGACTGCAGCCCACCAGGCTCCTCTATCCATGGAATTCTCCAGACAAGAATACTGGAGTGGGTTGCCATTCCCTTCTCCAGGGAATCTTCCTGACCCAGGGGTAAAACCCAGGTCTCCCACATTGAGGCAGATCCTTTACCATTGAGCCACAAGGGAAGCCCCCTAGGTCTCGTCAGTTTGTGAAAAATGAGAAGATGAGGAAACTGCAGAAGAAAAGTATGAAGATAGCAGAGGTTGTTTCATGAGGTTTAAGGAAAGAAATCATCTTCATAACATAAAAGTACAAGGTGAAGTAGCAAGTACTAACATAGAAGTCACCCACAAGATCAAGTTAAGATAATTAAGGAAAGTGGCTTCATAACAACAGATTTTCAACAAAGACAAAACAGCCTTCTAATGGAAGAAGATGCCATCTGAAAGTGTTAGTCCCTCAGTCGTATCTGACTCTTTGCAACCCCGTGGACCCACTAGGTTCCTCTGTCCACGAGATTTTCCAGGCAAGAATACTGGAGAGGGTTGCCAGGCCATTCTCCAGGGCATTTTCCTAACCCAGGGATTGAACCTGGGTCTCCTGCATTGCAGGTAAATTCTTTACCATCTGAGCCACTGGGAGGACTTTCATAGCTGGAGAGGAGAAGTCAATGCCTGGCTTCAAAGAACAGGATGACTATTGTTAGGGGTTAATACAGCTGGTGACTTTAAATTAAAAGCAATTCTTCTTTGCATTTTGAAAATCCTAAGGCCCTTAAGAATTATGCTAAATCTACTCTGCCTGTGCTGTATACATGTAACAACAAAGGCTGGATGACAGCACATCTGTTTACAAAATGGTTTACTCAATATTTTAAGTCCACTGTTGAAACCTATTGTTCATTTAAAATGGAAATTATTTTTCATTGGCAATGACAACTATCATTCCTTTCATTTGGCAATGCACCTAATCAATCAAGAGCTCTGATGGAGATGTACAACAATATTAATGCTGTTTTCATGTGGGCTAACATAATATCCATTCTGCAGCCCATGGATCAAGGAGTAATTTCAACTTTAAAGTCTGAAAAGAAACATGTTTTGTTAGGCTATAATTAAGTGCCATAAATACTGATTCTTCTGGTGGATCTGAGCAAAGCAAATTAAACATTTTATGGAAAGAATTCAGTAATCTAAATGCCATTAAGAACATTTGTGATTCATGGGAAGAAGTCAAAATATCACACATATACAGGAACTTGGAAGAAGTTGACTTCAGCCCTCATGGATGACTTTAAAGGGTTCAAGATTCAGTGGAAGAAGTAACGGCAAATGCGGAAATAGCTTGAGAACCAGAATTCTACAGAGCCTAAAGATAATAATGACTGAATTCTGTAATCTCATGATCAAACTTGAATGGATAAGGAGTTGCTTCTTATGGATGAGCAAAGAAAGCAGTTTTTTAAGATGGAATCTACTCCTGCTTAAAGATACTGTGAAGATGGCAGAAATGACAAGAAAGGATTTAGAATATTACAAACGTAATTGATAAAGCAGTAGCAGAAGACTGACTCCAGTTTTGAAAGAAGTTATACTGTGGGTAAAATGCTATCAAATAGCACCACCTGCTACAAAGAAATTGGTCATGAAAGGCAGAGTCAATTCATGTAGCAAATTTCATATTTTCTTAATTTTAAGAAATTTCCACAGCTACCCCAACCTTCAGTAACCACCACCATGAAAGATTACAACTTGCCTAAGGCTAGTACTTCTAAGCAATAAAGTATTTTTAAATTAAGGTATGTATATTTTTTTAGACACAATTCTATTGCATGCTTAATAGACTTCAGTATGGTATAAGCATAACTTTCATATGCACTGGGAAATCAAAAAACTTGTGTCTGTAGCTATCGGGATATTTGCTTTATTGCAGTGGTGTGGAGCCAAACTTGGAATATCTCCAAAGTGTGTCTGTAAATTTAAACATATAGGTACTGCAGGCTTCACTGACCATCACTTGCCTCTTCATCTTACCCTATATTAGTGTCTCTTGTATTTATTTGTTGTCTGAATAGTGCTTTCCCTGTAGTCTTTTTCTTAGATGAGACAACCATCTACATATTTAAAGACTTCTTTTATCCTGAGAGATGATTATCAGCACTTTTCCCTGGGGCATTTCATGTTTTCTAGCTTCCAGGTTGAAGATGAAAAGTCTGATACCAGCCTGATTCTATCTTATTTTCAGAGTAATTTGTTCTTTATGCCCAGAAGATTAGAAAATATTCTTATTCTTCCCAGGGTTCAGGAATATTTCCAGGAGATTGCATATGATTTTATGTTTAACTTTGTGAGCTTCTTTAAACTGCAGAGTCAGAGCCAAGATGGCGGAGGAGTAGGACGGGGAGAACACTTTCTCCCCCACAAATTCATCAAAAGAGCATTTAAATGTGGAGTAAATTCCACAAAACAACTTCTGAATGCCGGCAGAGGACATCAGGCACCCAGAAAAGCAACCCAACTCTTCGAAAGGAGGTAGGAAAAAATATTAAAGACAAAAAAAAGAGACAAAAGAGGGAGGGACGGAGTTCCGTCCCGGGAAGGGAATCTTAAAAAGAGAGAAGTTTCCAAACACCAGGAAACCTTCTCACTGCCGAATCTGTGCCGAGCTTTGGAAGCACAGAGGGCAACATAACAGGGAGAAAAAATAAATAAACAATTAAAACTCGCAGATCGCGAGCCCTACGGTAACTCCCCCAGCGGAGAAGCAGCGCAGACGCCTGCATCCACCATTAGCAAGCGGGGGCTGGGCAGGGAGGCGCGGCGTGGGCTGCATCGCTGAGAGTAAGAATCTGGCCTGAATACCCTGAGCGCTATCTGAGCGAAATAATTTGGGCTAGCAAACCAGACTGTGGGATATCTACCACGCGAAAAGCCAGCCCTAACCTAAGACTGCCAGGCCCGCGCACGGAACAAAGGACTGAACAGAGATAGCCGGCTGCAGACCTTCCCCCTCCGGTGACAGGCAGCCAGAGCCGGAAGGGGGCAATCGCAGCCCCAGAGAGACATTATCTATAAAACTGTAAGCAGGCTTCTTTGCTAACGAAAACTTCTTGGGGGTCTGGACGGTCAACATCTGCCTGAGAAGGTGCGCCGGTTTTACACCCAGATAACCGAGTGGCGGGGAGGCAATAAGTCGCAGCATTGGCGCTCGCCAAACACCTTGTCACCTGAGCTGCTCGGACCTGGGAAGAGCACAAAACGCAGGCCCAACTGAGTCTGAGCCTCTGGGGACTACCCGAGTGCCTGAACCTGAGCGGCTTGGACCTGGGAGGTGCATGCAGCCCAGGGCCGGCCTCGGATTGTTCCCAGCGGAACAACCTAGAGTCTGAGCAGTGTGGACAGGGAGGCTACATGCCCTGTGAGCGGGGGCAGACCCAGGGTGGCTGAGGCACTGCGAGCCCACGCCAGTGTTATTTGTTTGCAGCATCCCTCCCTCCCTCCTCACAGCGCGACTGAACAAGTAAGCCTAAAAAAAAAAAAAAAGTGTCCTCCACCGTGCCCTTTGTGTCAGGGCGGAAACCAGATACTGAAGAGACTAGCAAACAGAAGAAGATATAACAGAGGGAAACGCCTTGGAAGCTACAGGCAATAGATCAAAACCCTGTGGTTACTACGGACTACATAGGAAGGGGCCTATAGATCTTGAGAAATATAAGTCTGACCAAGGAACTAGCCAAAAATGAACTGAACCCACAACACCCACAAAAAACCAAGAAAGTCCTAGATATATTTTTATTATTTTTACGATCATTCTTTTTTTTTTTAATTAAAAAAAAATTTTTTTAAGTCCTCTATTGTTCCTTTAATTTTCACTTTTATAACCTATTACTTTGCAAAAAAAAAAAAAAAAAGACCTTTTTTTTTTCTTCTTCAGCAAACTTCATATATATATATTTTATAATTTTTTGACCTTGTTTTTTTTTGCTTTTGTTTTTTTCTTCTTTTCTTTAACATTGTATTTTTGAAATTCCAAACTCTACTCTAGATTTTTAATTTTCGCTTTTTGGTATATGTTATCAATTTTGTACCTATAGTTTTTTTTATATAATTTCTGTGACTTTTTTTTTTTCTTCTTCTCTGTTTCTTTCTCTTCTTCTTTTATACAACATTGTATATCTGAAATTACAAACTCTACTCTAGATTTTTAATTTATGCTTTTTGGTATTTGATATCAATTTTGTACCTGTATTTTCTTTATAATTCTTGTGACATTGTTTGTATTTGTTTGTTTGTTTTCTCTCTTTATTTTTCTTCTTTTTTTTTTTAACATTGTATTTTTGAAATTCCAAACTCTACTCTAGATTTTTAATTTTTGCTTTCCGGTATTAGTTATCAATTTTGTACCTGTATTTTCTTTATAATTTTCGTGACCTTGTTTGTTTTTGTTTGTTCGTTTTTTCTCTCTTTCTTCTCCTTCTTCTTTTCTTTAACATCGTATTTTTGAAATTCCAAACTCTACTCTAGATTTTTAATTTTTGCTTTTTGGTATTAGTTATCAATTTTGTACCTGTACTTTCTTTATAATTTTCACGACCTTGTTTGTTTTTGTTTGTTCATTTTTTCTCTCTTTCTTTTCCTTCTTCTTTTCTTTAACATCGTATTTTTGAAATTCCAAACTCTACTCTAGATTTTTAATTTTTGCTTTTATGTATTTGTTACCAATTTTGTATCTTTAAGGACCCAATCTTCAGGACCCATTTCTCACTAGGGAGCGAGATTACTGGCTTGACTGCTCTCTCTCCCTTTGGACTCTCCTTTTTCTCCACCAGGTCGCCTGTGTCTCCTCCCTAACCCCTCTCTACTCTACCCAACTCTGTGAATTTCTGTGTGTTCCAGACGGTGGAGAACACTTAGGGAACTGATTACTGGCTGGATCTGTCTCCCTCCTTTTCATTCCCCTTTTATCCTTCTGGCCACCTCTGTCACCTTCCTCCTTCTTCTCTTCTCTGTATAACTCCGTGAACATCTCTGAGTGGTCCAGTTGTGGAGTGCACATAAGGAAGTGACTACTGGCTAGCCCACTGTCTCCACTATTGATTCACCTCATCTCATTTGGGTCACCTCTAACTCCCTCCTCCCTCTTCTCTTCTCCATGTAACCCTGTGAACCTCTCTGAATGACCCTCACGGTAGAGAAACTTTTCATCTTTAATGTAGATGTTTTATCAATGGTGCTGTATAGAGGGAGAAGTTTTGAAACTACTGTAAAAATAAGACCGATAACCGGAAGCAGGAGACTTAAGTCCAAACCCTGACTCCAGGGAACTCCTGACTCCAAGGAACATTAATTGACAGGAGCTCATCAAATGCCTCCATACCGACACTGAAACCAAGCACCACACAAGGGCCAATAAGTTCCAGGGCAAGACATACCAAGCAAATTCTCCAGCAACAAAGGAACACAGCCCTGAGCTTCAAGATACAGGCTGCCCAAAGTCACCCCAAAACTATAGACATCTCATAACTCATTACTGGACATTTCATTGCACTCCAGAGAGAAGAAATACAGCTCCACCCACCAGAACACCGACACAAGCTTCCCTAACCAGGAAACCTTGACAAGCCACCTGTACAAACCCACACACAGTGAGGAAACGCCACAATAAAGAGAACTCCACAAACTGCCAGAATACAGAAAGGACACCCCAAACTCAGCAATTTAAACAAGATGAAGAGACAGAGGAATACTCAGCAGATAAAGGAACAGGATAAATGCCCACCAAACCAAACAAAAGAGGAAGAGATAGGGAATCTACCTGATAAAGAATTCCGAATAATGATACTGAAATTGATCCAAAATCTTGAAACTAAAATGGAATCACAGATAAATAGCCTGGAGACAAGGATTGAGAAGATGCAAGAAAGGTTTAACAAGGACCTAGAAGAAATAAAAAAGAGTCAATATATAATGAATAATGCAATAAATGAAATTAAAAACACTCTGGAGCCAACAAATAGTAGAATAACAGAGGCAGAAGATAGGATTAGTGAATTAGAAGATAGAATGGTAGAAATAAATGAATCAGAGAGGATAAAATAAAAACGAATTAAAAGAAATGAGGACAATCTCAGAGACCTCCAGGACAATATTAAACGCTACAATATTCGAATCATAGGGATTCCAGAAGAAGAAGACAAAAAGAAAGACCATGAGAAAATACTTCAGGAGATAATAGTGGAAAACTTCCCTAAAATGGGGAAGGAAATAATCACCCAAGTCCAAGAAACCCAGAGAGTCCCAAACAGGATAAACCCAAGGAGAAACACCCCAAGACACATATTAATCAAATTAACAAAGGTCAAACACAAAGAACAAATATTAAAAGCAGCAAGGGAAAAACAACAAATAACACACAAGGGAATTCCCATAAGGATAACAGCTGATCTTTCAATAGAAACTCTTCAAGCCAGGAGGGAATGGCAAGACATACTTAAAATGATGAAAGAAAATAACCTACAGCCCAGATTATTGTACCCAGCAAGGATCTCATTCAAGTATGAAGGAGAAATCAAAAGCTTTTCAGACAAGCAAAAGCTGAGAGAATACTGCACCACCAAACCAGCTCTCCAACAAATACTAAAGGATATTCTCTAGACAGGAAACACAAAAACGGTGTATAAACTTGAACCCAAAACAATAAAGTAAATGGCAACGGGATCATACTTACCAGTAATTACCTTAAACGTAAATGGGTTGAATGCCCCAACCAAAAGACAAAGACTGGCTGAATGGATACAAAAACAAGACCCCTACATATGTTGTCTACAAGAGACCCACCTCAAAACAGGGGACACATACAGACTGAAAGTGAAGGGCTGGAAAAAGATTTTCCATGCAAATAGGGACCAAAAGAAAGCAGGAGTAGCAATACTCATATCAGATAAAATAGACTTTAAAACAAAGCCTGTGAAAAGAGACAAAGAAGGTCACTACATAATGATCAAAGGATCAATCCAAGAAGAAGATATAACAATTATAAATATATATGCACCCAACACGGGAGCACCACAGTACGTAAGACAAATGCTAACAAGTATGAAAGGAGAAATTAACAATAACACAATAATAGTGGGAGACTTTAATACCCCACTTACACCTATGGATAGATCAACTAAACAGAAAATTAACAAGGAAACACAAACTTTAAACGATACAATAGACCAGTTAGACCTAATTGATATCTATAGGTCATTTCATCCCAAAACAATGAATTTCACCTTTTTCTCAAGCGCACATGGAACCTTCTCCAGGATAGATCACATCCTGGGCCATAAAGCTAGCCTTGGTAAATTCAAAAAAATAGAAATCATTCCAAGCATTTTTTCTGACCACAATGCAGTAAGATTAGATCTCAATTACAGGAGAAAAACTATTAAAAATTCCAACATATGGAGGCTGAACAACACGCTGCTGAATAACCAACAAATCACAGAAGAAATCAAAAAAGAAATCAAAATTTGCATAGAAACGAATGAAAATGAAAACACAACAACCCAAAACCTGTGGGACACGGTAAAAGCAGTCCTAAGGGGAAAGTTCATAGCAATACAGGCACACCTCAAGAAACAAGAAAAAAGTCAAATAAATAACCTAACTCTACACCTAAAGCAACTAGAAAAGGAAGAAATGAAGAACCCCAGGGTTAGTAGAAGGAAAGAAATCTTAAAAATTAGAGCAGAAATAAATGCAAAAGAAACAAAACAGACCATAGCAAAAATCAACAAAACCAAAAGCTGGTTCTTTGAAAGGATAAATAAAATTGACAAACCATTAGCCAGACTCATCAAGAAACAAAGGGAGAAAAATCAAATCAACAAAATTAGAAACGAAAATGGAGAGATCACAACAGACAACACAGAAATACAAAGGATCATAAGAGACTACTATCAACAATTATATGCCAATAAAATGGACAACGTGGAAGAAATGGACAAATTCTTAGAAAAGTACAACTTTCCAAAACTGGACCAGGAAGAAATAGAAAATCTTAACAGACCCATCACAAGCACGGAAATTGAAACTGTAATCAAAAATCTTCCAGCAAACAAAAGCCCAGGTCCAGACGGCTTCACAGCTGAATTCTACCAAAAATTTAGAGAAGAGCTAACACCTATCCTGCTCAAACTCTTCCAGAAAATTGCAGAGGAAGGTAAACTTCCAAACTCATTCTATGAGGCCACCATCACCCTAATACCAAAACCTGACAAAGATCCCACAAAAAAAGAAAACTACAGGCCAATATCACTGATGAACATAGATGCAAAAATCCTTAACAAAATTTTAGCAATCAGAATCCAACAACACATTAAAAAGATCATACACCATGATCAAGTGGGCTTTATCCCAGGGATGCAAGGATTCTTTAATATCCACAAATCAATCAATGTAATACACCACATTAACAAATTGAAAAATAAAAACCATATGATTATCTCAATAGATGCAGAGAAAGCCTTTGACAAAATTCAACATCCATTTATGATAAAAACTCTCCAGAAAGCAGGAATAGAAGGAACATACCTCAACATAATAAAAGCTATATATGACAAACCCACAGCAAACATTATCCTCAATGGTGAAAAATTGAAAGCATTTCCTCTAAAGTCAGGAACAAGACAAGGCTGCCCACTTTCATCATTACTATTCAACATAGTTTTGGAAGTTTTGGCCACAGCAATCAGAGCAGAAAAAGAAATAAAAGGAATCCAAATTGGAAAAGAAGAAGTAAAACTCTCACTATTTGCAGATGACATGATCCTCTACATAGAAAACCCTAAAGATTCCACCAGAAAATTACTAGAAATAATCAATGACTATAGTAAAGTTGCAGGATATAAAATCAACACACAGAAATCCCTTGCAATTCCTATACACTAATAATGAGAAAACAGAAAGAGAAATTAAGGAAACAATTCCATTCACCATTGCAATGGAAAGAATAAAATACTTAGGAATATATCTGCCTAAAGAAACTAAAGACCTATATATAGAAAACTATAAAACACTGGTGAAAGAAATCAAAGAGGACACTAATAGATGGAGAAATATACCATGTTCGTGGATTGGAAGAATCAATATATTGAAAATGAGTATACTACCCAAAGCAATTTATAGATTCAACGCAATCCCTATCAAGCTACCAACAGTATTCTTCACAGAGCTAGAACAAATAATTTCACAATTTGTATGGAAATACAAAAAACCTCGAATAGCCAAAGCTATCTTGAGAAAGAAGAATGGAACTGGAGGAATCAACCTACCTGACTTCAGGCTCTACTACAAAGCCACAGTTATCAAGACAGTATGGTACTGGCACAAAGACAGAAATGTAGATCAATGGAATAAAATAGAAAGCCCAGAGATAAATCCACGCACATATGGACACCTTATCTTTGACAAAGGAGGCAAGAATATACAATGGATTAAAGACAATCTCTTTAACAAGTGGTGCTGGGAAATCTGGTCAACCACTTGTAAAAGAATGAAACTAGACCACTTTCTAACACCATACACAAAAATAAACTCAAAATGGATTAAAGATGTAAACCTAAGACCAGAAACTATAAAACTCCTAGCGGAGAACATAGGCAAAACACTCTCCGACATATATCACAGCAGGATCCTCTATGACCCACCTCCCAGAATATTGGAAATAAAAGCAAAAATAAACAAATGGGACCTAATTAACCTTAAAAGCTTCTGCACATCAAAGGAAACTATTAGCAAGGTGAAAAGACAGCCTTCAGAATGGGAGAAAATAATAGCAAATGAAGCAACTGACAAACAACTAATCTCAAAAATATACAAGCAACTCCTACAGCTCAACTCCAGAAAAATAAACGACCCAATCAAAAAATGGGCCAAAGATCTAAATAGACATTTCTCCAAAGAAGACATACAGATGGCTAACAAACACATGAAAAGATGCTCAACATCACTCATTATCAGAGAAATGCAAATCAAAACCACTATGAGGTACCATTTCACACCAGTCAGAATGGCTGCGATCCAAAAGTCTACAAATAATAAATGCTGGAGAGGGTGTGGAGAAAAGGGAACCCTCTTACACTGTTGGTGGGAATGCAAACTAGTACAGCCACTATGGAGAACAGTGTGGAGATTCCTTAAAAAACTGGAAATAGAACTGCCTTATGATCCAGCAATCCCACTGCTGGGCATACACACTGAGGAAACCAGAAGGGAAAGAGACACGTGTACCCCAATGTTCATCGCAGCACTGTTTATAATAGCCAGGACATGGAAGCAACCTAGATGTCCATCAGCAGATGAATGGATAAGAAAGCTATGGTACATATACACAATGGAGTATTACTCAGCCATTAAAAAGAATACATTTGAATCAGTTCTAATGAGGTGGATGAAACTGGAGCCTATTATACAGAGTGAAGTAAGCCAGAAGGAAAAACATAAATACAGTATACTAACGCATATATATGGAATTTAGAAAGATGGTAACAATAACCCGGTGTACGAGACAGCAAAAGAGACACTGATATGTATAGAACAGTCTTATGGACTCTGTGGGAGAGGGAGAGGGTGGGAAGATTTGGGAGAATGGCATTGAAACATGTAAAATATCATGTAAGAAACGAGTTGCCAGTCCAGGTTCGATGCACGATACTGGATGCTTGGGGCTAGTGCACTGGGACGACCCAGAGGGATGGTATGGGGAGGGAGGAGGGAGGAGGGTTCAGGATGGGGAACACATGTATACCTGTGGCAGATTCATTTTGATATTTGGCAAAACTAATACAATTATGTAAAGTTTAAAAATAAAATTAGAAGAAAAAAAAACTGCAGAGTCAATGTTATTTTCAGATCAGCCAAATATTTTTAATCTTTTGTTTACCTCCCTTCCATCTGTTGTGTTGTTTGTTTTTTTTTCCTTCCTCTGAAATCCTATCATTTGTTTGTTGGGAAATACAAATATGTCAACCAAATCTGTTATATTTTCCCTCAGGGTTTCCAGTTCTTTTTATTTTTGCTGTGGCATTCACATTATTTCTTCCATTTGAACTTCTAGGCCTCCAGTTCTGATCTCACTAATTTCCCTCTCAATTTATCTACCAAATTTTAAGTTGAGAAATCATGATTTATTTGCTTGTCTTAGATAAAATGTGTCTATTTATTCAGTTACTGAATCTCCCTCATGCGCCAATACCTTTCAGCTTACGACATTATCTGTTTCCTCCGCAGTTCTGCTTCACTGGAAAATTGTTGTTCTGGGTGTACTTTCCTCTAGTCATCCATTCATCTGTTTAACAAACATGCTGTATGCCTACTATGCATAAGACGCTTTTATGGATGCTGATGATACAGTGGTGGAAAAGACAGAAGTCAGCCCCTGCCCTCATAGAGGTGAAAAAGACAAATGAAATGCACAATGTCAGAGTGATCAATGACTTAGAGGATACAAGGTAGGGAAAACGACTAAGAAATTCAGGATAGATTGCATTTTTATGTAGTCAAGGAAATCTTCAATAAATAAAAGCAGACAGAACAAAGACTTTAAGGAGGTGAAAGCTTGGGGAGATGAACATGCCAGGCAGGGGAAACTCAAGGTGAGGGGGGGTCACAGCAGAGCAAGTGAAGAGGGTGCAAGTAAAGAGGCTGTGAGAAGGTAGTACATTCAGAAAAGGTAGCAGCAGCCAGACTACATAAGCCTGTCTCAGGGTCACCACCTTGCACAAGTCTTGGGGAAATATTTACACCAGAGTCTGTATAAATGAGAACCTCTGTAGTATTAAAAAAAAAAAAAGCATAGACCAAAAGAGGCTAGTTAGAAAGTCACCACATTATTTGGGCAAGAAATAACAATAGTGTGTACCATGCTGGTAGCAGTAGACGTGATGAACAGTGGTCAGATTCTGCTTGTGTTTTGAAAGTAAAGCCACCTGTTCATTCATTCATTCAGAGCCAACTTCTTGGCCACTCAACCCATTCAAGAATGCAGAGCCCCATATTTAGAAGGATCCCATACTTGGTTTAATGCCCTGATGTGGTCATCCTGAAATTCACAATAATTTTTGTAAGAGGGGACCTGAATTTTCACTTTCACTGAATCCACAAAATGTAACCAAATAACATAAATATTTATTTAGCATTTATTACTAGAGGATCGGACATTGCATCAGAGGAAAAAAAACAAAACAAAAATATGACCGTCCTGGTCTTACAAGGATAAAGTACATAATGGCCAATAAACATAAACCAGTTAATTAGCATGTTAGCAGTTTATTTGTTCTATGGAGAAAAAAGTAGAAGCTGGTAAAGAGACTTGGAGGAAAGCATAGAGCATATGATTAAGTGAGGTGGTCAAGATAGGCCTCATTGAGATAGTGAGGTGTCTAAAGATACTTAAAGGAAGTAAGGGAGTTAATGAAGATAATATCTGGGAAATAAGGCTCCCTATGAGCAGTTCAACTGTGGTGCTGGAGAAGACTCTTGAGAGTCCCTTGGACTGCAAGGAGATCCAACCAGTCCATTCTGAAGGAGATCAGACCTGGGTGTTCTTTGGAAGGAATGATGCTAAAGCTGAAACTCCAGTACTTTGGCTACCTCATGCGAAGAGTTGACTCATTGGAAAAGACTGATGCTGGGAGGGATTTGGGGGCAGGAGAAGAAGGGGACGACAGGATGAAATGGCTAGATGGTATCACTGACTCGATGATTTTGAGTGAGTTTGAGTGAGTTTGAGTGAACTCCAGGAGTTGGTGATGGACAGTGAGGCCTGGCATGCTGTAGTTCATGGGGTCGCAAAGAGTCAGACATGACTGAGCGACTGAACTGAACTGAACTGAGGAGCAGTTAGTGAAGACCCTGTGATGGAGTGTGCTGACTCTGTCCCAGGAGAAGCAGAAGCAAAGGAGAAAGGAGGAGATAAAGAGGAACCATGCTGAAAGGCAGATACTATAAGGCCTTGTAGGCCACTGAAGCTCTGACTCTTACTGAATGAAATCAGAGCTACTGAAGGGATTTGATCAGAGGAGCTACTCTTTTTTTTTTTTAATTTATTTTATTTTATTTTTAAACTTTACACTATTGTATTGGTTTTGCCAAATATTGAAATGAATCCGCCACATGTATACATGTGTTCCCCATCCTGAACCCTCCTCCCTCCCCATACCATCCCTCTGGGTCGTCCCAGTGCACTAGCCCCAAGCATCCAGTATCATGCATTGAACCTGGACTGGCGACTCATTCCATATATGATATTATACGTATTTCAATGCCATTCTCCCAAATCATCCCACCCTCTCCCTCTCCCACAGAGTCCAAGCTACTCTTGACTGTGTTTGATAGGCTCACAGCTGTTTTAGAGAATCAACTGTAGGAAGGTCAGGATAATCTAACCAGCTGGAAAACTATTACAATAATCCAGATAAGAAGTGACGGTAGTTCAGGTCAGGTGATAGCAGAAGGGGTGGTAAAAAGTGGTGACATTTTAGACATACATTGCAGGTGAAGCCAACAGAACTTACTAAGGGATGGATGTGGCATGTGAGATGGAAGAGTCAAGAATGACTCCCAAGTTTTGGTCCCAAGACAATGAAAGAATAGATATACTAAGAGAGTGGAGGGATAAAAAGGAGAAAGTCTGGAGAAGACGACCTCAAGTCCCAGATTTAGACTTGACTTTGGAATGTCTCTTAAGAGCCCCAAGTGGAGATGGGGTAGAATTTTGTCAAGACATCAGCCAAGGGGTCTGTGCTGGAGATATAGACTCATTGGAATATTGATGGTATTTAAAGTGTTGAGACTCTGAGGTGATCAAGGGGATGAATGGTGCTAGGGAAAATGACCTACCACTAAGCCCTGAGGGTACTTCAACATTAAAGGACTGGGAAGAAGAGAAAGAATCAGCAAAGAAGATGGAGAGACAGCAAGCAGGAAGTAGGAAGTCGAGTCACACAACAGTGGGAGAAAAGGAATAGGAGACATTGAATATAGATAATTCTAAGAATTCTCTCTTCAAAATGGAAGAAAGAAAATGGCTCAAAGCTGGCAAGGAAATAGATAAAATGAGTGTTTAAGAGGTTAAAAATAACAGCACATCGGCAAGTTAAAGGGAATAATTCAGTAGACTTAGGAAATGGGAAGAACTGCTGGAGCTATGCCCTTGAGTAGGAAATTGATTTATTCCACAGTGAAGGTGTTGGCTAGCTTTAGATATCATGAATTGTTCACCTATGATTCTGTCACAGGAAGGACAGAGGAGAACATGGCTACAGATATGGATGTAAATTAATGTGGCCACTGGAATGTACATAAGATCAGATCAGTCGCTCAATCGTGTCTGACTCTTCGTGACCCCATGAATCGCAGCACGCCAGGCCTCCCTGTCCATCACCAACTCCCAGAGTTCACTCAGACTCACATCCATTGAGTCAGT
The DNA here is from genome assembly GCF_003369695.1 of Bos indicus x Bos taurus. NCBI lineage: Eukaryota > Metazoa > Chordata > Mammalia > Artiodactyla > Bovidae > Bos > Bos indicus x Bos taurus. The sequence goes on from NC_040092.1 coordinate 53,564,835, forward strand.
GATGCCATCCAGCCATCTCATCCTCTGTCGTCCCCTTCTCCTCCTGCCCCCAATCCCTCCCAGCATCAGAGTCTTTTCCAAGGAGTCAACTCTTCACATGAGGTGGCCAAAGTACTGGAGTTTCAGCTTTAGCATCAGTCCTTCCAAAGAAATCCCAGGGCTGATCTCCTTCAGAATGGACTGGTTGGATCTCCTTGCAGTCCAAGGGACTCTCAAGAGTCTTCTCCAACACCACAGTTCAAAAGCATCAATTCTTTGGCGCTCAGCCTTCTTCACAGTCCAACTCTGACATCCATACATGACCACAGGAAAAACCATAGCCTTGACTAGACGAACCTTTGTTGGCAAAGTAATGTCTCTGCTTTTGAATATGCTATCTAGGTTGGTCATTACTTTCCTTCCAAGGAGGAAGCGTCTTTTAATTTCATGGCTGCAGTCACCATCTGCAGTGATTTTGGAGCCCCCCAAAATAAAGTCTGACACTGTTTCCACTGTCTCCCCATCTATTTCCCATGAAGTGATGGGACTGGATGCCATGATCTTCGTTTTCTGAATGTTGAGCTTTAGGCCAACTTTTTCACTCTCCTCTTTCACTTTCATCAAGAGGCTTTTGAGTTCCTCTTCACTTTCTGCCATCAGGGTGGTGTCATTTGCATATCTGAGGTGATTGATATTTCTCCCGGCAATCTTGATTCCAGCTTGTGTTTCTTCCAGTCCAGCATTTCTCATGATGTACTCTGCATATAAGTTAAATAAACAGGGTGACAATATACATCCTTGACAAACTCCTTTTCCTATTTGGAACCAGTCTGTTGTTCCATGTCCAGTTCTAACTGTTGCTTCCTGACCTGTATACAGATTTCTCAAGAGGCAGATCAGGTGGTCTGGTATTCCCATCTCTTTCAGAATTTTCCACAGTTTATTGTGATCCACACAGTCAAAGGCTTTGGCATAGTCAATGAAGCAGAAATAGATGCTTTTCTGGAACTCTCTTGCTTTTTCCATGATCCAGCGGATGTTGGCAATTTGATCTCTGGTTCCTCTGCCTTTCCAAAAACCAGCTTGAACATCTGGAAGTTCACGGTTCACATATTGCTGAAGCCTGGCTTGGAGAATTTTGAGCATTACTTTACTAGCATGTGAGATAAGTGCAATTGTGCGGTAGTTTGAGCAGTCTTTGGCATTGCCTTTCTTTGGGATTGGAAAGTAAACTGACCTTTTCCAGTCCTGTGGCCACTGCTGAGTTTTCCAAATTGGCTGGCATATTAAGTGCAGCACTTTCACAGCATCATCTTTCAGGATTTGTAATAGCTCAAATGGAATTCCATCACCTCCACTAGCTTTGTTCGTAGTGATGCTTTCTAAGGCCCACTTGACTTCACATTCCAGGATGTCTGGCTCTAGGTCAGTGATCACACCATCGTGATTATCTGGGTCGTGAAGATCTTTTTTGTACAGTTCTTCTGTGTATTCTTGCCATCTCTTCTTAATATCTTCTGCTTCTGTTAGGTCCATACCATTTCTGTCCTTTATCGAGCCCATCTTTGCATGTTCCTTTGTTATCTCTGATTTTCTTGAAGAGATCCCTAATCTTTCCCATTCTGTTGTTTTCCTCTATTTCTTTGCATTGATCTCTGAAGAAGGCTTTCTTATCTCTTCTTGCTATTCTTTGGAACTTTGCATTCAGATGCTTATATCTTTCCTTTTCTCCTTTGCTTTTCACTTCTCTTCTTTTCACAGCTATTTGTAAGGCCTCCCCAGCCAGCCATTTTGCTTTTTTTGCATTTCTTTTCCATGGGGATGGTCTTGATCCCTGTCTCCTGTACAATGTCACGAACCTCTGTCCATAGTTCATCAGGCACTCTATCTATCAGATCTAGGCCCTTAAATCTATTTCTCACTTCCACTGTATAATCATAAGGGATTTGATTTAGGTCATACCTGAATGGTCTAGTGGTTTTCCCCACTTTCTTCAATTTAAGTCTGAATTTGGCAATAAGGAGTTCATGGTCTGAGCCACAGTCAGCTCCTGGTCTTGTTTTTGCTGACTGTATAGAGCTTCTCCATCTTTGGCTGCAAAGAATATAATCAATCTGATTTTGGTGTTGACTATCTGGTGATGTCCATGTATGGAGTCTTCTCTTGTGTTGTTGGAAGAGGGTGCTCGTTATGACCAGTGCATTTTCTTGGCAAAACTCTATTAGTCTTTGCCCGGCTTCATTCCATATTCCAAGGCCAAATTTGCCTGTTACTCCAGGTGTTTCTTGACTTCCTACTTTTGCATTCCAGTCCCCTATAATGAAAAGGACATCTTTTTTGGGTGTTAGTTCTAAAAGGTCTTGTAGGTCTTCATAGAACTGTTCAACTTCAGCTTCTTCAGTGTTACTGGTTGGGGCATAGACTTGGATTACTGTGATATTGAATGGTTTCCCTTGGAAACGAACAGAGATCATTCTGTCGTTTTTGAGATTGCATCCAAGTACTGCATTTTGGACTCTTTTGTTGACCATGATGGCTACTCCATTTCTTCTGAGGGATTCCTGCCCGCAGTAGTAGATATAATGATCATCTGAGTTAAGGTTGCCTCTAATTTCTTTCATTTTCTCTGTAGTGTAGGAAAACAAGGCACTGAATCAATAGAAATTGCTGATGGACAGGGTGTGGACTACACAGAAAAAGACAGTGTGGACTATCCAAAAAATAGAGAGAGAGAGAAAAGGATGACTCCAAGTTTTTGGGCATGAACAATGGGAAAGATGGATTTGCCCTATCTAGTGGTGAGCTGGAGCTGGCTCATACTGGCCCAGGGATTTGGTGAGCTGGTTGTTAAACATTAAAGTTAAATTACACAACTTGCAACCAAATAATTTATATTAAAAACAAAAACAATATTCAACACTGATTAGTTTACTGTATTTCATCATTAGGGATGAAGTTATGTATATAATAAGTTTTCAAAGTTATTTACATTTATGATATCTGTATGATGTAAATATCACACAATGGTGTGCTGTCTTCTTCCTAACTGTACATTTAGTGATGTCACATTAGTAGCCTGAAATCAGCCATAATAGGATTATTCACAACACAGAAATTGGAAAATGCTAACAAATCAGAGCTTGGTGTATCATTTTGTTGCTTGTCTAGACTTAAGTGATAGAGAATATGTATCGTTTGAACATACAGGTATGTGGTTCTGTGCTTTTACAATGTGGTTTGACATTGTAAAAGCACAAAATATTGGGGAAATATTTTTCTAGTATTCAAAACCCTTTATGTGACTCAACAAAGAAGTCACTGTGTCACCAATAAATGAGTGAAGTTCCAACACACACCGCTGTTGCTTCACGTCCATCTCAGTCATTAAATAAAAATAACCAGCATGCGTGTTGGGATTGTGATTGTTCATCAATTGCAACCATAGATATCTTTTTGTTAAATGTCAACAAAAGCGTTCTGTAAGAATCAATTCGCTATCAGTAAAATGCATGACAAAATGTGTGTGTAATTTTTTTTTTTTTTTAGAAAAGCAATTGCAAACATTTAGCAGCTCATGCCTGCTTTTTACTAAAATGGAAGACGGGGGGGAGTTCGTGGAAGATTATCATCAGTACTACATTCCTTTGTCTACCTAGTGGCTGTATATCCTTAGCGCATTACTAATTTTCTTTGTCTACTGGTCACTCACTTTGGGGATAGCAGTAACCCAAAGAATGGCAAGAGAAAGAGAACAAGGACATCACCTCGGCTCTTCTTCGTTCCCCTTAGTTCCATACAACACCCCACAATTCCTCAGCCCCAAGAAGTCCCCCTGAATTTCCAGCACCAGTGTAGACACAGAGGAGACTCTAAGGGGGATGGTGGCCTTGAGGGAAACCTCTGAGCCTACTCAAGCCGATTCAAGCCCCAAGGTTAGCTGTTTATGTCCCACGGCTTTCAGAGGAGAGTGTAGAACTATATTCATGCAGTCATCCACCTGCCATTATGTTGTTCTCAAAAACTATGTGTAAAAGGGAAAGAGGGCTAGATTTAGATACAACAAAACTAGCTTCTGGTGCCTCACATTAGGCAAATTGGTAAATATTAACTGGGGAGTTTGGGCTAGGTCTGGAGAATTCAATGGACCGTCTAGTCCATGGGGTTGCAAAGACTCAGAACTGACTGAACGACTTTCACTTTCACTTTTCACTTTTGGTCTAGGTCAGTTTGAAGTTCTTTCTAACTCTAAATTTCCGTTCAAATTTATTCATCATAAGGAGCATCAGGAGACAGTAACAAGGTGACTACTGACTACAGAAGGCTATGGGTTATGCTTTAAAATTGGATATATTTTAAAGAACCTGTGGCACAAATTATTCCCTCAATGAGAGTCTCAATTTACAAGGGAAAGAGCATTTCATTAGCAGCAGAAAGAAAACTTGAGACGATATTGACCATATACTTACTCAATAGCATAACTTTTTTTTAAATTTTATTTTATTTTTAAACTTTACAATATTGTATTAGTTTTGCCAAATATCGAAATGAATCCACCACAGGTATATCTGTGTTCCCCATCCTGAACCCTTCTCCCTCCTCCCTCCCCATACCCTCCCTCTGGGTCCTCCCAGTGCACCAGCCCCAAGCATAACTTTTAAGTTTGTCTTTTAGAATAACGTACTTTTAAGTATAATCAAGACAACATCAGTGACTCCGTCACTATTCCTATCACAAATCAAAGGTCACCCTCTTTGTGGCAGAGACCATTAGTGCTCACAAAATATTCACGTGTCCCTTCACAGACTGCAGCCTCCCTTGAAGTCAGCTTGCCAGGTGACAAGGTTCTGGCCCAGGGCATGTTAGCAAAGTGATGAAAGCTACTGCTAGGCCTGGCTTTTATAAACATCCTACAGGATGCCACCTTCACCATGGTAAGCCACTGATATTTCATGAGTTTGCTTGTTGCAGCAGGTAGCAGTAATTACCGTGATGCATGGACTCCCTGTTTTCCATAAACTTCCTACTAATTTATAGATCAAGTAACAACTTCTCATCATATTAAACCCCAATCCTAACTCCTTTACCCTTCCTCCCAAGAGGGCAGACGCTGAAAGTATGGTTCTGCTCCATGTGACAAGGCAAATATGCTATGAGTCTAGTGTTTATTTCTAGTTTCATTTTATCATAGTAAGCCGTAATAAATTCACAAGTAATCCTGTGCTGTGATTTGCAGATGCAATAAAAATAATTATATTTCATGAATGAAACGGCTAGCTAGTAGGTTTAAGTTCTCTATGCTATGCTATGCTAAGTCACTTCAGTCGTGTCCGACTCTGTGTGACCCCATAGACGGCAGCCCACCAGGCTCCCCCGTCCCTGGGATTCTTCAGGCAAGAACACTGGAGTGGGTTGCCATTGCCTTCTCCAATGCATGAAAGTGAAAAGTGAAAGTGAAGTCATTCAGTCGTGTCCGACTCTTCTCGACCCCATGGACTGCAGCCTACCAGGCTCCTCTGTCCATGGGGTTTTCCAGGCAAGAGTACTGGAGTGGGCTGCCATTGCCTTCTCTGTAAGTTCTCTAGTATTCATTATTTTAATTTGTACCTTAAAATGATTGTAGGTTCATGAGAAGTTACAAAAACAGTGTATAGAAACAGTGTATAGAATTCTTTCATCCTTTCCCCCGGCTTCTCTAATGTTGTATGTTGTGTAACCATTCTACCTTATCAAACCAGGAAATTTATATTGGGACAATACTATTTGCTAGACAGCAGAACTTACTGAGCTTTCATTAGTGTTTATATGCTTTCCTCTGTATGTGTGTGTTCACGTTTCTATGCAATTTGACTCCATGTAAAATTTGTGTTTCTGACCTGTTCCATCACACAGGGGGACTCGCTCATACTATTACATTGCTTTATATTTATACCCACTCAATATCCTCTCAATGCTATTTCTGTCCTCCAGCCACCACTGTTCTGTCTCAAGTTTTATCATTTTGGGAATCTAACATAAATTAATCATATAGCATGTATACATTTTGAGACTGATTTCCCCCCATTGAGCAAAATGCCCTTCAGATCCATCCAAGCTGTATTATCAGTAGTTTATTCCTCTTCATTGCTGAATAGTATTTCATTGTATGGATGTACCAAGGTCTGTTTAACCACTCATCTACCGAGTGTCATTTGGGTTGTTTCCAGGCTGGGGTTATCACAAATAATACTGTTGTACAAGTTGATGTACAAGTTTTCATTTGAATATAGATTTTTATTTCTCTGTACTTAATGCCATGGGTGTAATTCCAGGGCTTATGCTAAGTGCATATTTAGTTGTATAAAAAAAAAAATCAGACTATTATCCAGAATGCTTGTATCAATTTATATTTCCCAGTGATACATGACTAACCCAGTTTCTCCACATCCTTGCCAGCATTTGATGCTGTCACTGTTTTGGATTTTAGCTGTTCTAGTGTGTGTGTGTAGTGAGAGCTCCCTGTGGTCTAATTTGCACTTCCCTAATGGTTCTATCATTGAACAGTTTGGGGTATGTGTGCTTATTTGCCTGCCACATTTTCTCTTTGGTGAAATGTTCTGTCCATGTCTTCTGCCCATTTTCTAATTGAATTGCTTGTTTCTTTACTCTTGAGGTTTGAGGGTTATCTCTATATCCTAGATATCAGTTCTTTTACAGATATATGACTTCCAAGTATTTTCTCCAGTACTCATTAATTTCCATACATGTATTTCAAAGAAAAGCTCAAGTTCTCACAAATTCAAATGAGACTGAATAAAGATGTTGAAAAATTGGGGATACTTTAGGAGACAATGAATATAGACGTTACCAACTTCTTCTGAAACAAGAAGAAATAATCATTGCATTCTAGGTAACAGATGCAGGAAGGTTATTAAGATTCAGTAGGAAAAAGTTACATTTTAGTGTACCTACAGAAGACTGATTTTCATTATCGTAAATTGAAGACAGAAAGATAAGAACATTGAAGTGATTTACTAAGAAGTTTATCAAGCATATGTCAATATAATTATTTTTTTAATCCAACAAGAAAATAGGTGTCAATAAATAAGTCATTAATAAGCTAAATGGACTTGTTTCCAGTATATTGAAATTGAAAAAGAAGCTTATTTAAAGATTAACACAGACATCAAGAAATACATTGTGGAAAGATTAAAGGGTACTGTTAATCAGCTAAGTATGTGTTTGCCTCTAAATAAGAGAAAGGTCTAGAAAAGAAAAATAAAAATGTTTCATTAACAAAACCAAACATGCAATGCATTAATTAAATACCAAGAACAATTATCACTATTACTAATTTTTTTACATTGAAAAGAAAAAACAAGTTATTTTAATAAGGGTGAGAAATGGCTATTTGCTTACTACCTGAGGAAATGAAATGACCCTCCAGGGTAGTTTCAAAAATACAACACTTTAGTAATTAAAATAAAATTATAATTACAATTAATGGATTAGATTCTGTATGTATGCAGATAAAGTAGTAACATAACTATGCATAATGATGAAAACAGAATTAAGTGTTATTCATGAGACCTTACTTTGTATCATCAAATTCTAGAGAAACACTGGGCAATAAAGATAATGATTTTTAACAGGTGTCTTCACCTTGTATTAATGGAATTAATATAGTTTTTAAGATTGCACTAAAACCATCTGGTAATTTATCTAAACCAGACTATTGTGAAAACTGTAAATTCTGAAAAATCCCATTTCAGATGAAAATTCTACTCTAAAAAATAGCCTTGAATAAGTCCTATTTTTAGGGGAACTCTGAACTGCAAAAAAAAAAAAAAACTACTGAATTTCTTACCTCCATAGCCTAAAATAAAGGAAAAACTATTTCATTATATTCTTTTTTTTAAACTTTACATAATTGTATTAGTTTTGCCAAATATCAAAATGAATCTGTCACAGAAAAGATGGCATGACTCTCCACATCTGCTCCTGGTTTTGGAAACAATCATAGCTAGAGCTTCACCCAAATCCCACATCTGGGAGTTGGAGTTGACCCCAAAAAAGTCACCATACCTGGACCCTAAGTTTTATCTTATCATCCGAAACCACTCTTTCTTCTTAGCACCACAAGTCTATCAATAGCACACACATCACTCAGTCATGTCCAACTCTTTGTGACCCCATGAATCGCAGCATGCCAGGCCTCCCTGTCCATCACCAACTCCCGGAGTTCACTGAGACTCACGGCCATAGAGTCAGTGATGCCATCCAGCCATCTCATCCTCTGTCGTCCCCTTCTCCTCTTGCCCCCAATCCCTCCCAGCATCAGAGTCTTTTCCAATGAGTCAACTCTTCGTATGAGGTGGCCAAAGTACTGGAGTTTCAGCTTTAGCATCATTCCTTCCAAAGAAATCCCAGGGCTGATCTCCTTCAGAATGGACTGGTTGGATCTCCTTGCAGGCCAAGGGACTCTCAAGAGTCTTCTCCAACACCACAGTTCAAAAGCATCAATTCTTCGGCGCTCAGCCTTCTTCACAGTCCAACTTTCACATCCATGCATGACCACAGGAAAAACCATAGCCTTGACTAGACGAACCTTTGTTGGCAAAGTAATGTCTCTGCTTTTCAATATGCTATCTAGGTTGGTCATAACCTTCCTTCCAAGGAGTAAGCATCTTTTAACTTCATGGCTGCAGTCACCATCTGCAGTGATTTTGGACCCCAGAAAAATAAAGTCTGACACTGTTTCCACTGTTTCCCCATCTATTTCCCATGAAGTGGTGGGACCGGATGCCATGATCTTCATTTTCTGAATGTTGAGCTTTAAGCCAACTTTTTCACTCTCCTCTTTCACTTTCATCAAGAGGCTTTATACCCAGGTTTGAAGACCTTAATCTTTCTCCACTGTAACTATTGTATCAGAGAGCCATGTGTTCTGCCAGAACTTTATCTGGGAAAGGGTTAATTTTATTACCAAAGCCTGGATACCAGGGCTTTTGAAGCCTTAATGAGCAGAAGCCCCGGAAACTATCATTTCAAAGCCTTGAGGTCTTCTTAAGTAAGCCTCCTGAGAGGTGGCAGCAGAAATGCTCCCACCTGTGGAACATACTTTCTCTGGGGGAAGTCAGCAGAATGGGTCCTTTAATTACACAAATGTAAAGAATTGATCCATTGATCCTGAAGGAAACTTTGAAGTCACCATCAACCTGTTTCAAGTTTCAGAAAAGTTGTTTTAGACAGGTTGAGTGTGCTGATTTGATAAGCAAAGAGGACTCTGTTTAGGATCTGCCATTGTCTGGATAGGAGAGAGGAGAGTGGGGTGTGGGTAGAGGATGTTAGTTTGCGTTCAGTATCACTGATGCAGTATTTCAAATGACTCCCTGTGATTGTGGAGGGCGTTTTGTGTGATTTGTGTTGCTGTTGTTGGTGTTTCACTGCCTTTTATAGTAAACAGAGATCTGACACTGAAAAGATGGCCAGAAAAACTTACAGACTTTGTCTTCAATTCTCATTGGAGGTGAAGTTGTGAAGAGGAGCTATGCTGGGCAGTGCTTAGCTCTCATGCTGTGGGTTTTCAAAAGACAGCAAAGCCAGAATGCTCAGATGTTTGTCTACTGGGCACTGTCGAGCAAGATCTTGGGTGGTTTCTCCTGAAGGGAAAGGACATTCCCATAGACAATCATCTTGAACCAAAAAATGGTTTGAGGAGTTCCTCTCCCTCTTTGAGCCACATGGTAATTGGGCTTAGGCTTCAAAGCAGCTACTCAGAGCCCTGGAAGAGGGAAAGGGGAGGTATGGAGGATGGGGTTTTTGGGGGTTCCAGCCAGAGGCCAATTAGGACTGTGAGATGTTGAAGAGCATGCAAGTCTCATAGCTGGTTGAAGATTTATTCCCATGGTGTTTTCCACCATTATCCCTGAACTGTCAGTAAAATCTTACTTAATGAATTTGGTATCAGTTATGTGTAGACCACAACAAACTGTGGAAAATTCTTCAAGAGATGGGAATACCAGACCACCTGACCTGCCTCCTGAGAAATCTATATGCAGGTCAGGAAGCAACAGCTAGAACCAGTCATGGTACAACAGACTGGTTCCAAATTGGGAAAGGAGTATGTCAAGACTATATATTGTCACCCTGCTGATTTAACTTATATGCAGAGTACATCACGTGAAATGCCAGATGGATGAAGCACAAGCTAGAATCAAACTTTCCTGGAGCAATATCAACAACTTCAGATATGTAGATGACACCACACTTATGGCAGAAAGCGAAGAAGAAGTAAAGAGCCTCTTGATGAATGTGAAAGAGGAGAGTGAAAAAGCTGGCTTAAAGCTCAACATTCAGAAAATGAAGATCATGGCATCCAGTCCCATCACTTCATGGCAAATAGATGGGGAAACAATGGAAACAGTGAGAGACTTTATTTTCGTGGGCTCCAAAATCACTATAAATGGTGACTGCAGCCATGAAATTAAAAGCCACTTGCTCCTTGGAAGAAAAGCTATGACAAATCTAGATAGCATATTAAAAAGCAGAGACATTAGTTGTCAAGAAAGGTCCATCTAGTCCAAGCTATGGCTTTTTCCAGTAGTCATGTATGGATGTGACAGTTGAACTATAAAGAAAGCCGAATGCTAAAGAACTGATGCTTTTGAACTGTGGTGCTAGAGAAGACTTTTAAGAGTCCCTTAGACTGCAAGGTCAAACCAGTCAATCCTAAAGGAAATTAGTCCTGAATATTCACTGGCAGGACTGATGCTGAAGCTGAAGCTCCAATACTTTGGCCACCTGATGCAAAAAACTGACTCACTGGAAAAGACTCTGATGCTGAGAAAGATTGAAGGCAGGAGGAGAAGGGGACATCAGAAGATGAGATGGTTGGATGGCATCATGGACTCGATGGACATGAGTTTGAGCAAGCTCTGGGAGTTGATGAAGGACAAGGAAGCCTGGTGTGCTGCAGTCCATGGGGTTGCAAAGAACAGGACACGACTGAGCAACTGAACTGAACTGTGTAGTAAAGGTTCTAACCTAATTGGGAATAATGAAAGAAAAAAACAGAACCAGAAGAGTGAGCTGTACGAGTAGACTGGAGCTTCAAGAGGTGACAGACTGAGGCCTTGGTTGGACTGTTTGCTAGAAGCCTGGAGAAGTTCCACTAAGACATGACTTCTGAAAGAAAAAATTTAAAGTAGGACCATGAGAGACACTAATATCCTAAAAAAATTCACAGCAGTTGCAAACTCAATATCAATGACTATTTATGCTCAGATAGAGAATTCAGACTGGTATTGAAACAGGAGGGAAGGGGACAGAGCACTCTTTAAAAGAATTACATAGCCATATGCCATGACAAAAACTGGCTAGAACCAATTAGATCCAAGATGGTGGAAGATCGGACTTCCAGTGGACCTTGAGCTTCATTATGTGCTCATTGTAATGCGTTAGCATGCTAAATGACACAACTCAGGTGTCATGACGGTTTAGACGCTAACCATAAAAGGCCCAAAGCGGGCAATGGCCTCCTTCCTGGAAAGTCCCACCCCTTGCATGAAAGAGTTGTATTATAATACTACAACTATGAATAACAACCCTGTAACAGTAATCCTCCCACTCATTAGCCTATGAAATTACCCGGCCCATAACAACTATCCAGGCAATATTTGGGGGCCTCTCACCTTCTGAGACGGTCCATACTCTTGTCTGTGTAGTGTATTTCTCCCAAGATCATTCTTGCCTTTTGAGATGGACTGCATTCTGTCAATGAAATGTAAATCCCTCTCTAAATAAATCCACTTCTTACCTATCACTTTATCTCTCACTGAACTCAGTGACAAGCCATTAAGAACCTGAGCTTCATTAAGTCCTGAGACCAGGTGTGTGATTTCAATTAAAAGACCATGGATTCAAGTCCCTGCACATGGGTTCAAGTTCCAGTCTGAATTGGGTAGTTTTAGCATGGACTGGAAATGCAAGCAATAATAGCTATGTTTCAATTTAATCCCTTCCCACTTTATTCTTTGCACCAACATCATCCTAATCCAGATCCTCATGGCTCAATATCCAAATTCCTGCAACAACGTTCCAACTAGAACCTGGAAACCCAGTCATTCTATCACATGACCTGAATGACACCATGAGGTTCATCTTCATAAAACAAGACTTTATCATAGGGCTGTTTCACCCACACAAATCATCTGCGTTGGCACAAAATTTCACATCCTGGATCAGCAATAACAACGCCAGGGTCCAAAAGCAGAAAAACACAGATTTTAAAGAACATGAAGGAATTAAGCAAAAACCTGAGCTGAGCCCTTCACCAGAGAAGCAACAAGGACTCAATGTAACCTGTCTTGACCCAGTGACACCAGCCAGAAGGCAAGCTAGATCAGACTCCTCCTCTGAGAGGAGTGTGAAGGTGTGTGCGTGTGCGTTTTTGGGGGGAGGGGGTAGTGCTGTGTGGAGCCTGCCACACAAGCCAGGACATCACAGCAGCCTCAGCTGAAAACTGCAGGGTACAGTGCCCCACACCCGCCGGGGAAACTTGCCCAGGAATCCTGACAACAGAGGATGATTAATCTCCCCAATCAGAAGTTGAAAATAAAGTGTGATACGGTAAATACTGCATTCTGACCAGAATTGCACACAGCTAATTAAGAATGACAGACGTCACACGTCAATCAACATTTACAACTAACGGACCTTGTAACCTGCCTGTGGCCTCTTCGGCAGCACAGAAGACAGCGTTGAAAGCCACAGTGCTTCCCCTCAAGTTGCCAAGATTGAGGGGTGAAATAAACAAGAGATGTTCACAGTAAAAGTGTGTGGGTCTCTAATGAAAGGGCGCACAAGATGCCCTGTAAACCTATAAGAGGTTCATATAACTTGGACCCAAGGCGGATACAGGAGAACTCTTTAGAGGAGGTAACACTTGAACTCAGAGAAGGCAATGGCACCCCACTCCAGTACTCTTGCCTGGAAAATCTCATGGATGGAGGAGCCTGATAGGCTGCAGTTCATGGGGTGGCTAAGAGTCAGACACAACTGAGCGACTTCACTTTGACTTTTCACTTTCATGCATTGGAGAAGGAAATGGCAACCCACTCCAGTGTTCTTGCCTGGAGAATCCCAGGGACAGGGGAGCCTGGTGGGCTGCCGTCTATAGGGTTGCATAGAGTCGGACACGACTGAAGTGACTTAGCAGCAGCAACACTTGAACTATTGAGATTAAGTAGGTGCTAGCCTCGTATGAATGAAGACATATTCATTTCTTCTGTTTCCTGAAACAAATTATCACAAGCTTGGTGGCTAAGAGAACTGAAATGTTTTCACTCACGGTTCTGAAGGCTGAAGTCAGTATCCCCAGGCAAACACTGGCAGGGCCGCGACTCCTTGGAAGCTCTCAGAAGAACAGTTCCTTGTTTCTTTCAGCTGCTGGGGAGCTGCTGGAATTCGCTGGCTTCTCCCCACGCCACTGCAATCTCCACCTCCGTCTTCGCCGTGCCTTCTCCTCTGTGCGGATTAAATCTCCCTCTACCTTCTTCGTAAACGTATACAGCTGATAGTACTTAGAGCCCACGCAGGTAATCAAGGACTATCTTGCCATGTTAAGATCCTTAACTTCATCACATATCCAAAGATCCTTTACATTCATTTTCCACAGAAGGTAACATTCACAGGTTCAAGGATGAGGACATGGATATCTTTTGGGGTCTACTTTTGACATGCCACATAAAGGGTCAGAGAACGGCATTTCAGGAAGAATATGAGACACTTGCAAAGGCTTCAAAATTGCAAGAGAGCAAGAAGGATTTGGGGAGAAAAAAGGAATTTAATATGGCTCAGGTGTTGTTTGCACTTTGCTCATAGAGAAGCAGCAAGCTGAGGGAGTAAGGAACGTCTGCATAGCAAAGGCTTTATAGCTTGTTCTACAATTTAAAGGAGCACTTCACAAGACCGCCTGAACACCCCTGACAAGATCTTGGTATGTCAATGAACATTACAAACTGCTCTGGGGCAGTTTATAATGAAAGACAGGAAAATATAGACCTTGTTGTTGTTCAGTCACTAAGTCATGTTCCACTCCTTGCGATCCCATGGACTGCAGCACATGAGACTTTCCTGTGCTTCACTATCTCCCAGAGTTTGCTCAAAATCAAGTCCATTGAGTCAGTGATGTTATATAGACCTTAAAGAACTTGAAAAAGAAAGGGAACCATCACAAGGACTAGGGTTCCCATGCTCTAAGAAGCCAGGCAGGCCTCTTCTATAAGGAACCAGGTACCCACCAGGTAACTGAGGCCTTTGGGGGAAACGTGGAGACATGAGTTAACTGCTAACCTCCGGCTGCTTCTATATGAGCCCCTCAGTTATTCCTCTCTAAAACATCTCAAGGTGGAATTTGTGGTTGGGATAAACTAGCTTATGTGAGCCTCTTCCATGGGGAATCCTGGTTCTCAAAGAAGCTGGGGAAATCTCTTTCTCAGAAGCTCCTTCATCCTGTCCCATGCATGCACTCACCAAAATTTTCCATTTTTCTAGTCAATGACCAGTGTCGAAAGAAGGGCCTCTCTACCCATCTCCTTTTCCCCTTAATAACTTTAGTTTCTTCAAGTGAGAGAAGAGAGAAATGGGTATTCAGAAAGAGTGGAGGGACGGAGGAAAATAGAGGAAGGAGAAGCAACTGACTAGACAGAAGCAAGTTAGTAAGTTCACTAAGTATTTACCAAGCACCCCCTATGTAAGCACTATTCTAGGTGTGCAGAAGATAGCAGGAAACAAGATGTAAGGAACTTAATTGCAGAAGCTGTGCAAAGCCATTCTGGAGCTCCTACTCCATGCTTGCTGCTGCTGCTGCTAAGTCGCTTCAGTCGTATCCGACTCTGTGTGACCCCATAGACGGCAGCCCAACAGGCTCCCCCGTCCCTGGGATTCTCCAGGCAAGAACACTGGAGTGGGTTGCCATTCCCTTCTCCAGTGCATGAAAGTGAAACGCCATGCTTAGCACTGCACTAAGCTCCATGCATTCCCTCCTTAAAGAAAGTGAAAGTCACTCAGTCATATCCGACTCTTTGCAAGCCCATGGACTATATACAGTGTATGGAATTCTCCAGGCCAGAATACTGGAGTCGGTAGCCTTTCCCTTCTCCAGAGTATCTTCCCAACACAGGGATCAAACCCAGGTCTCCCACATTGCAGGCAGATTCTTTACCAACTGAGCCACAAGGGAAGCCCATTCTCTCCTTAAGCCCCAAAGAAATAGGGATGAAACAAGAGTTTGAAGGCAGAGCTAGGACTGCCCTCAAAACAGAGATAGAGGTAGAAACAGAGAAAGTTTATGCAAAATTATCTGGTTTCATCCTTACCTATAGAACCCAATTTTCTGTAACTTATTCATCTCAGACTTCACTCTAGAATCAGATGGTTTTCCAGAAACCTCAGCCAAGTCAAGCAAAAGAGTTCCAAGGATAAATAAAGGAAAGTTCCTAAGTTTGACCAGCACTCTGGGCCATGTTAAAGTGAGGCAGATTTGGCTGGATACTCTGGTTATTTATAGAGCGAGTGAACACTAAAGCATGCTGCACTTGCAGATGGCTGGGCCAGATGATCTGTCACGATCCCTTCCAACTCCATTTATTTTGTGATTTTTTATTTTTGCCCTAGTACCTATCACAAGGACTAACAAGTGAACCATTATTAAGTGAGGAGAAAAGAGGCCAGACAAAAGATTTAGAAAGGATTTTATATCATAAAATCAATTAAAATAATATAAAGGGGAGAACTGCGTTTCTTATTTGAGAAAACCTCATCAGCAAGGATACCTTCCAGTCCTTGTGCCGAAGGCGATTTCCTGTAATCGAAACGCCTGAGGCCATCAGATGAGCCCACTCATTTAATAGACAAGGCTACCTTGACCCAGAGAAGGGACATGGCAGGCCCAGGTCTTCTGAATCCTTGTCCAAAGGTCTTTTAGCCAAATCACAGTTCAAATCATTTTAATACAGACTTCCATCTCAATTAAGGAACTTCTGACTCATTCTGGACCCAGTAAAAGTCAAAATAGATACATCTGATATGCTAATGTGCATGATTTGTGATTACAATATAATTTCACATATACATTTATATAAAATTTAATGATTATACATAGAGACAAGTTCTCTAATTCAGAAGCTATACTGAGAAACTATTTAACTCTTTTATAATAAGAACATAACACTAGAGTAAATTATAGCCTCAGTGGTACATTATGTTATGTCTTATTAAAATAATTTCCAAGGAGATCTAATGTAAATCTGAAATTTGGCTCACATCTGAGTTCCCCCTGGGATTGTAAAGGATAATCTGACAATGAAACATCCTAGCTAGAAACTTATATTCATCTGCATAAACATAAGAAAAATATTTTATCTGGGGTACTACAGGACTTGTGTTTTTTTCCTAGACTCCTTTGTTTTTAATAGGAATATGAGATTTTTCCAGTCAAGAAATATCTCTATGGGTGTCAAGAATAGGAGGCAAACAGCAAGATGTTTTAACCTAGGTCTCAACTGAAGCGACTTAGCCGCAGCAGTGGCAGCAGAGTGAAGAAAGCACAAACATGCCTGTTTGGAAATCTAGTCCATCAATGGTTGGCTGTGTTCTATAACAGTAAATAACTTAAACAACTCCTTCCATTTATACATGACTGACTCAATCCAATGGCTGATTGAGATTTGAATAGATTAACTTCTTCCTGCTGTTAAGCAAAACAGTTTTCCAATCATTCTATTAAAAATATCAAACATCTTTCAGAACATGACCAGAGATTTTTTTTTCCATCTTTCCAGTAGACACTGTCAAATAAAAAAACTAAAATTTAGTAATGAAGTTGATGTCCTTTATTCTAGGAAAAACAATCCATGGATTAGGGAAGTACAGTGCCTCCCAAGCAGAGAAGCCCTCTTCCCTGGGGATTTTGGACAACAGTGAGTTTTACAGAGTGTTGGAAGCAGCAGGGCAGAAAGAGGGCTTGATTGGCTTGGGCTGCATATCTGACCTTACTTAGAAAGATCAAGAAATTACACATAAAGTCCAGGGTTGGCTTGGCATTTAGAGATTGGTTGATTGGAAATACTGGTTTATGGTCAAGCAGAGCATTTACAGGAAAATGAATGTTCCGTTTGCTGACATGGCACCCTAGGCAGGAGTGACTCCATTTGGGGCCTAAAAATTTTCTTTAATGCCTCTTATTCTGACAACCTGTATCAACTGTGGTCCCACCTCAATGCAAAAAGCGGTAAGAAGCCAGGAAAATCTATCATTACCTATACAGGAAGCATCAGTCTTTATTTACAAGGAAAATCAATGCTCACAAAAGCCTCTTTGAGATAGCTTTAGGAGAGAAGTATGCATTATTACCATGATAAAATAACTTTGTATTGAGTAGCTAGTAAAGAAATTAACATTTATGGAGTACTTACAATTAGCTAAGTACTTGGAATTACTTATCTCATTTTGTCCTCACAAAAATCCTTTAAGGTGCCCATTTGGCAGGAAAAGAGGGAATAAACCCATAATGGTTAATAGCCCCAAGCCACAGAAAGTAAAACTGTGGACAGAGAAACCCAGTTCTTTCCTCTCCCTCGGGTTTCTGGCCCTTCATCACCTGGAGATTTTTCTCATCAAATAAAGTGAAAGGAGCATTGGAATCAACTTCCCAGAATATAAGAGATGGCCTTCTCTTTTCATTCAAGAAAAGGAATTGCAGATGAAAAAAGACTGAAATTCCTTTTGCAGTAATTATGTGTTCGTTGTAGCAGTATTTACCCAAGAATCTCAAGGATTCTGTAGTCATGAATTGTCAACAATCATTAAGGAAAATCCCTGATGATTGCTTTTGCCTCAGATCCTACAGCCCTTGCCAAGTAAAACCTTTTGTCATCTGAAAACACCAATATTTGTTGCTGGTTCTCTGGAGGGCATAAGAGTTAAACAGAGGTGTGTATGTTCTCTAAATGGATTTCACTCAACAAGAACTGAACACCTAACAAGACAACAAGAACTTGTGATTTATGAGAGTTTCTAACTGATGGGAAGTCTGCTAACATCCACAAAGGCTCTCAAACGGAGGAAACCACACAGTATCTGTCACAGGGTTACACGTACTATTTTAAGCTCTTATGATGAGGAAGATTTTCTGCCAAATATGGTATGTGTCCAAGAGGGACAAAAATCTGTTAGACTCTTTGGTTGCTTTAAAAAAAAAAATCCTATTTAGCATCATTTTAAAATAAATTATGACCCGAAAGAGTACCATCTTAGAAATCACAGTGTCCATGTAAATGTATTCAAATTTTAGGAAAGTTTTGTTATAAATCACAACAGACCTAGATTGTGTGTGTGTGATTCCTTATACAAGGAAGACATTCCTCCACTCTCCAGTATGCAATAGCTGGGTCTATTGAAAACTGACAATATGCAGATTAACAGGAGAAAAGGTATACAAATTCATTCATTTTTAATATCACATCACAGGAAAACAACATCCCCCAAAAGTGGTGAGATTGGAGAGTTTATATTCTGACTTAATGGGGGAAGGGGAGAGGAGGTGTAAGCCACAGAATAAGTGGTTTTTAGGAAAGATGAATGAGCCCTCACTAGAATAGATGCGAGGTATGATAGTTTGTGACAAAGTTTGTCATTTTGTGACAAAGAAGTCAAAGTGGTGAGACTTCCAGTCTCTCCTGCGATAAAAGTCAATCTTTCCTAGTTGTTGAAACTCTGGGGGAGGGTATTGATGACAATTTACTTCCTTTGGGAGGATCTGTCCTCAGGCAGGTAAGGGGAGTTCAGAGGAAACCTCTGCCTGCATCTGCTGTTTTCCAAGTGCCTTCAGCTCAAAATAATCCTATGTCAAAGATTTTAGCACCCTTTATTTTATATCATTATTTTTCTGGATTATGCAATGTCAAGTTGATTAATGATGCAAACTATGCTTCCCCAAAATATCCTTCTCTGTATGGTTCCAGGTTAAAGTGGTCCAAAATAAAGGAACTTGTACCAAAACTCGGAATGTGGATATAAAAGAGTAAGCACAGTCAGACATGGTCATGTCAGAGACAAGTTCTGCCCTCTGGATCCTCTGCTCTGCACTGAGTTCTTCTTCCTGGCTGCTGGCTTCCAGGCAATGGCCCCAGGCCCACAACCAGGCATAGAACTGGGGGCCCCCAGGGGCAGCATCGTTCCCAAGGCCTCTGCACAGCTCTCCTGATGCAAGAGCTGGATGTGGAAGCTCTAGCTTGTCCACCCATGCAGGACTCCCAGCAGGCTGAGGGCTCTTCCCTGATCTGACTCCCATTTCCAGAACTTCACCTCCCCAACTCATCTTACAGCTGCATAGGGACTCATTCCTATAATTTATCCTTTCTTCCAGAATGCACAGAGTAACTCTGCTTTTTCAAATGAATTCTAACTGATAGACCACACATATATACAAACACACACATTATATATTTCATAATTATGTACTAAATTATTTATATATAATATAGTTCTTATATAGGTTACTGTTGAATGCCCAGTACAGTATCTGATACAAAACATGTGTTCGATACTGGTCAAATTCAAAATTAGTGGAGAATTAATTTTAAGATCACTTACAAATACTCTTCTACCCAATGGAAATCAATGCTCAGTAGCTCTTGAAAATTACACCAAACATCAAAGAGCTATTAAGCTTAATTTCAAAATGTAAAACTAAATAGAATATGCTTTTTAAAAGTAATATTCAAAAACAAGTTTCCAGACCTGATCAACTGTATTGCTTTTCTGCAGTATCATGTCAACTCTATTCATTTCTTTAAAAGGAGGAAATTTCAAACATATAATTGTGAAGTGACTACCCACCACAACCCCATTTCTGTGTTATGTATCTGGGTTTGTTATGTTGCCTTCTGATGTTTATCCCTTGAAAATAGGCTAGGACACTCATGGATAGAGAAAGTCTGCCCAGGAAAGGAAAACTGTCTTCAAAAAAGGAAACTAAGCCAGATGAGACTGACTCATGGAGGCTGGACAATGAAGAAGCCTGGTGATTCTTCTTCTGGGCTTGGATTTTGAGGAGAGTGGATACATATGTAGTCAAGGGTAAGTAAAGCTGCTCCCATCACCTGGAAGAAGACCAGGAGCTAAGAAAGGTCTGTATAATAGAATATAGGACACTGAGCAAGACATGCATTATAATTAAGATTATCCAATTTATACCACCCTGTCCTGATGAATCCTGGAGGATTACCAGGAAAAGAGGGACTGTGTCTATTTTGCTCACCAACGAACCTCTAACCCCAGCACAATGCAAAAGCTATGGGTTTTCCAAAAGTCATATACAGATATGAGAATTGAACCATAAAGAAGGCTGAGCGCTGAAGAACTTTTGCTTTCAAACTGTGGTGCTGAAGACTTTTGAGAGTTCCTTGGACAGCAAGGAGATCAAACCAGTCAATCCTAAAGGAAATCAACCCTGAATACTCATTGGAGGGACTGGTGTGGAAGCTGAAGCTCCAATACTTTGGCCACCTGATGCAAAGAGCTGACTCACTGGAAAAGACCCTGATGCGGAGAAAGACAGGAGGAGAAGGGGACGACAGAGGATAAAATGGTTGGATGCGTCACTGGCTCAATGGACATGAATTTGAGCAAACTCCAGGTGATAGTGAAGGACAGGGAAGCCTGGTGTGCTGCAATCCAGGAGGTTGCAAAAAGTCGGACACGACTGAGCAACTGAACAAGAAGCACAATGCCTAACATACAGGAAGCATCAATACACGTTTGTTAAATGACGAGTGACTGAATATTTTCTAATGTCATCACAAAAGTCTTATTTAAATAGGACTACCCGGTCTAGCTGTGCTATGGAGACAAAGAAAAGGGGGCTGAATCTACACCTGGCCTAGAAAGGGAGTAACATATGCTGCACACGCCAGCCCTGAGCCAGTGAGGGTGGGCAACACAGCAGTCATGAGCATTATTTTTAAAAAGTGGGTTCATGAAGAAAAGGAAAAGATACTCTAGTCCAGTCATATCCCATCAGGAAATGACTCCCATTCTCTTTCTCTGGTTAGTTTTAAAGATTCTGTTTTTTCTACCCTGAAAAGAAAATCAAAATGGAGTTGATATTGCTAAGAGATCTATCTTAAATGGAGCATGGAGGCCACTGAGGAAGCATGACTTATGCACATCTCAGCCTGCATGGAATCTGACCTTTCAACTACTTATTGTCTGGTTCAAGATACTTATCAGACACTTAGCCTGAAGTGACTAGTGATTCCTTAAGGACAGATGTTCCACAACTTGCCTAAGAGTCAATCACATTTCTTGCCAGGAAACTTTAACAACCTTGTTGCTTTTTGTCTTTTTAAGCTCCTGACTCTCTTCCATAGGACACTCTGGGTTTTATCTAATCTGTGCCTCTTGAATTGAAATTAAGACTCCAAATAAAGCTCTCTGTTCTTTGCAACTTCAATATTGACTATTGTTTGACACTACTGGTATAGAAAAGTCTTTTATTAAGAATCTACTGTAACAGTGTATTGAAAAATTACTTGTATTTTGCTGTTATCTGCTACAGACTCATCAGAACTAAATGAAATGTATCTCTCTCCTCCCCAGGAGAATAGTCAGTCATGTAATTTTTCCTCCCAAATCAAATATTTGGGTTTTCCTTGACCTCAGGGGAAAGGAGGATGCTTTTCCAGTGTGAAGGTTGAAAAGGAGATAAAAGTCCGGTCTTTAGCTTTGTATAAATCCCTCAATAGGCATTTTGGTTTCCAGTGTCTGCTCAAGAGTTCTCAAACTGGTGGCCCAAGACACTCTTTCTTTCAGTTTGGTTCGTCTGATGTGTATTCAGTGTTTAAAAGTGTGTAAATTAGTTGCAGTGGAGAGAAACAATAGAGCTCAAAGTTCTTAGCAATGACCTGACCAGCACTTGATAGGCCCAACTTTCCAGGGACCAAGGCCTCCTTTACTCAGGAGGGCAAATCAACCTCTTAGGACTTTCTCACGTGACAGATGGCATTTCCAGATTCCCCGCATAGCTTCTATTCACTCCACACTGCTCAGTGCCTGAGCTCAGAACTCTCTTCCCTACACCCAGATGGCTTTTCACACTGGCATTGTTAGCAGCAGAAGATGTGCGCCATTCTTCCAAAGGAAGTTGCATGTCCAGCAGCCTTCCCTGACCTAGCACACTCCCCTGTGGGGTGATGAAGGGACAGAAGACTACATGCCTATTCTTGACCCTCAGCTTTGTAAACTCCCCCTCAAAAAATATAATTTCTTAATCCTCTCCAACTGACACTGTAATACTTGTCTTTATAACTTGCCATAATTCCCCATTGTCAGTATTTAAAAAATGAGAGGTTTTACATGTAAATCTGAATTACCAGTGTGTCTTAAAAGAGCCTGTATTCCCAAATGGCAGCAAACAACTAAAGCAAAGAAGCCAGTGCCCCAGTATTTCTTGAATTCAAGCTTAAGCTGTCATTTAGCATCATGTTTGCCCTGTGATTTACCTGATTGTAAAGTGAAAGAAATGTGGAAGATTTCTTCAGCTCAGAGCTCCACCCTATACTTACCCCTGCAACACTAATTTAGACCGCTCTGGCCTCTGTAGGAATGTGTTACATGCTGATCTAAGTTCACTAAGAGATTCAGCCAGATGGTCAAAAGGGGGGAATGAAGGAGACTGTGTGTTTTGAGTGCAGGTGAAGGGACCAACACGAGGAACTGGAAATAGAAGAAGCCACATAGTTTCCAAGAGGAGGACCTATGAACTGTGAAAAGGAACACTCAACAGACATTGCCGCTGCATTGCCCTAAGTAGAAATTCCAGAGAGACAGTGGAAGACCAGCCTTCCATGAGGCATTATGTGCAGCCAGGAGTGATGGTGAAAAGACATCTTGTCAGGACTGCAGAAGTCGCTCTACATGTAACCCAAAATAAGGGTTGATTAATAATATTGGGTTCCTCACCCATAGTGGTGAGGCTTAAATGATATTAATATTTAATCATGACTCAGGAGAATATAGACTGGAAAAGGCTGTATCCTTGTGCCAGATAGCTCCCATTTTCTCTCCAAAGCTACTCTCCTCTCTCCTCCATCTTGGTCTCTGCTCCCAGGCAGCTAACTTGCAGATAACATCAAAATACTCTGGCTTCCAGTTGAGTTCAGTGAATGGGAAGTTCCCGTGGTTCTGTGAAGAAGAGTAGAGGCTCCCTCCCAGCAAGGTCTATTCAAGCTGGCTATGCCCCTGCAAAGGATACTGCTCTTCCCTAGGAGGCTAAAGCTACACCACTCTCTAAGTGCCCCAGACCTGAGGGTGGTAACACCTCCACTTCTGCCAGGCCAGGTTACTACACCATTCCCTGTGGTTCCCTGATACTGTGCCTTTTTAAGTAGAGCCATTGAAAATAAACTTTTATTCAATTAACCTGTTTCAAGTATGTCATCTATTTCCTGCTGGGACTCTGACTGATACAACATCACTGTAATAGAACAGTTCACATCTGTCACACTAAGAAGAGCAACATTACAGCCACAGGAGTAGCAGTGATACGATCAGAACCCAACTACTGAATGCAATTGCTCCAGGTCCAGAACAAAAACAGCTTCACCTGAGATCACAGGGCTGGTTATATAACCAGAAACACAACACACACTTGCTTACAGTGGGAAAAAAATTCCACAAGTTATACTGGAATCCAAGCTGCCCCCCCACCCCCCGTTATATTTAAATGCAGCATTCAAAACACAGAATTCTATTCAATAAAAGCCTAAAGTAGTAATTGCCAACTAAGAGAGAAAGTAAGAGAGGGAAACAGAAAAGATGACATTTTTAAAAAGAAAGAAAAAATTCTGAACTACAGAGAAGAGATGCAAAGAATATAACAGAATCTGTGCTAATAGGATGGGGTCAGAGATTCTGTATGTGCCTAGTGAAAGGCTTCTTACACAGTGGTCATACACTGAAGGTGAAACATGAGCTTTGAGGTACAGCCTTGTGAGCTCACAGACCTCCCATTCCACCAGATCCTGCACCCTTTGAAACCCTTGAGCAGGTCATGCTGAGTATAGGGTACAAGTCGGGGTCCAAACAGTGTCTTCCCATATACACCTGAAGGAGGGGAGCAAGAGATGAGATATCTTCCTAGTTATGACCTGAAACATTTGATAGGGGTATAGGAACTTTCCTAGATTTATGCTCAAAGATCATGTCTATGGCATAAGAAGAGCCGAACCCAGGCTTCCACCTGAATATCTGATCCCTTTTCTCAGTGCAGTGCTTCCAAGCTGTGGCTCTACAGCAGTTCTTGTTCTGTCACACAGAGGGCAGCAGAGGACTAAGGTCAGGTCAGCTATTGCGATAGAAATGTTCATCAATGGTAGGGGGGCACTGTGAAAGTTAAAGCTGTAATTGTATGAGGAGCTTGCTTTGTGTGAAGGTCTGGGAAATAGCTGGTGTAAGGTGGAGTCACATGGAGCTCAAAAGCCTGGCTGCCCTGAAAGTAGAAAGTTACTGCACTAGCATGCAGTTAGGGTATCTTCATGACCACTGGCTGGAAGCAGGTGTACAGGGATAATGTGTGGGCTGGGAACTGGGGCATCTTCCACAGGACCTTCCAAAATTTAGACAAAGTCTGCAGTCACAGTTCACAGATGAGATATTCAGAGGGACTGTGGAGTCAACTTTGCTCTCTGGCCCAGGCCTTGGGGTCCAAACTTCACACAGAATTTACAAGATTTTTCCAGAATTTAAGTGTATTCAAATGAATATGGATCACAGACATCACGTTTGTGCAGGGGTTAAAAGAAAAAAGAATCTAACTTTCATGCTGCCTAAGATAAAACGAAGATCATAGCATCTGGTCCCATCACGTCATGGGAAATAGATGGGGAAACAGTGGAAACAGTGTCAGACTTTATTTTTTGGGCTCCAAAATCATTACAGATGGTGACTGCAGCCATGAAATTAAAAGACGCTTACTCCTTGGAAGAAAAAAGCAGAGACATTACTTTGCCAACAAAGGTCCATCTAGTCAAGGCTATGGTTTTTCTAGTGGTCATGTATCTGTGAGAGTTGGACTGTGAAGAAAGCTGAGCACCGAAGAATTGATGCTTTTGAACTGTGGTGTTGGAGAAGACTCTTGAGAGTCCCTTGGACTGCAAGGAGATCCAACCAGTCCATTCTGAAGGAGATCAGCCCTGGGATTTCTTTGGAAGGAATGATGCTAAAGCTGAAACTCTAGTAATTTGGCTACCTCATGCGAAGAGTTGACTCATTGGAAAAGACTCTGATGCTGGGAGGGATTAGGGGCAAGAGGAAAAGGGGACAACAGAGGATGAGATGGCTGGATGGCATCACCGACTCAATGGACATGAATTTGAGTGAACTCCGGGAGATGGTGATGGACAGGGAGGCCTGGTGTGCTGCAATTCATGGGGTCACAGAGACTCGGACACGACTGAGCAACTGAACTGAACTGAAGATAAAGCCTCTGGGAATTGGTTCAGGGGCTAGGATTGACTCAGGAACTGATTTCTTACTTGGAAGAAGCATTTATCCATCACTGGTTGAGCCTTGCCCTGGGAAACACTAACTCTCCAACATTCCCACTTCACAGCTCCCTTCTGTGTCCCACAAAGGCTGTGTCACTAAAGAAGTCCCAGGGCCAAAAGTCAAAGTCACAGGAGGCATGCTTGAGCCAAGATACCATCAGCACAATGCGAGTCAAAACCTGCACAGACCACAGTCAGCTCCTCTAGCTATAGTTGAAACCAGAAGTGACTCCAAAAGGATGCGAGGCAAAGTATAAGGGGTGTCTGGCCTGCAAAGGATCTTGGGAAACTGGATTCATAATTGGGACTGTGCTTAATGAATATGGAATTAGAACCGAAAGCCTCAAATGCTCTTGTGGTATATTTGATCCAAGCTACAGTAGATCTTGAAGAATTAGACTTGTTTCTATTTATATAATGTTCAAAACCAGATAAAACTAACACACGATTTATCAGAAAAAGTACTGAAAGACTTTGAACAGGCAAAAAAAGTACTGGGTATCTTTTCAATGACATAATGGGAGTTGCCCAAACCAACCTTCTGGGTTACCTGATTCTACTGGTCGGTGCCTTTTATTGTCCTAGATCTACTATATAGCTCTTTAAGTTGTAGACAATGGATAGTAATACAATTTATTACTTGTCTATACATACACAAATGAATTTTGTCAGGTAAAGAGTAATTGACTACTGCCCTGTAGATACTGGCTGATTTTGCATCTATAAGCTAATTCATTTCAATATCCCTAATTGGCTATACGTGTGTCTATCCTTTGGATTCCCTTTGAACTGTTTTGGATTTTGTTTTTTTTGTTGTTGTTTTATATTTTACCAGTTTCCTCACTAATTAATGAGTTAAAAAATTGCTGACCCATATGCATATTTGTATGAGAGTCATGATTTTACTTCTGTTTATGGATTCATGTTTAATAAGGATAAGAAGTCATGATAGTAGGAGTAGGTAATAACTGAAGGGTACCTAAGGCAAATGGGACTCTTGGCATCCAGGGGGCTGCTGAAGTGGTAGTATGTTCTTTTTCCAGGTATGGGTGCTGATTATACAGATAAGCCCTTTGAGCTGCAGACTAAGGCTCTGT
Organism: Bos indicus x Bos taurus; assembly: GCF_003369695.1. NCBI lineage: Eukaryota > Metazoa > Chordata > Mammalia > Artiodactyla > Bovidae > Bos > Bos indicus x Bos taurus. Next base: position 53,591,497 of record NC_040092.1, read on the forward strand.
GATTTTGACTATATGTTGTACTTGAATGAAAAGCCCATTTTTTCATGTAAAAATAAATAAATGTTAAGCAAAAAGTATTTAGTGAAATATTTCTCCCCAGCTAACCACTTCCCACCTTACATTAGCCACTGTTACTAGGATGTATTTCTTTTTTTAATGTATCATTCCAGACAAGTTTTTCTTTCAAGTATATACAAGTAAATAAGGATACAGATCCTTATTCCCCCACCACTTTTTTTTGCACAAAAGATAGCACCAAAGATACGATATACACTGTCCTGCGCCTTTTACTTTTCACTTGACAATGAATCTTGGAGATCTCTGCTTATCAGTACATACAGCATCGCCATCCTTTATTTTGGCTCCATTGTATTTCATTAAATGGATGTGCTACACTTTATTTCACCAGCCCTCTCTATTGATGGGCATTTGGGTTGTTTCTAATCTTTCGCTTCATAGAAATATATCAAGCTCTTAGATAATAAGAAGAAAAAGACAGGAAGGCAGAAAGGAAACAAGCTTGGAAATCGGAGTGGGAGAGGTCATCACTGGCACAAAGGCTGTGAGCGTTTGTGGGGGTGGGAATGTCTAAGATGTGGGTTGGGGGACTGTGACATTGCAAATCAACTATTTTCTTGAGAATTTTGCCCTCCACCAGCTTTGACATTTTTCTTTAAAAGGTTACTTATTTTAACAAACAAAAGTCAACCAGCATGGCCTTTTCTCTAGTGAAGCAGGACAGTATGCATACTTGGGACATACAGAGGTCTGCTTAACAATAATTCAAATACTGGCATCTCCCTCAACTCTGAAAATGACAAGAGAAGCTGATTCCAAACAGCTAGTATTTTATTTCCAGGAATAAAATGCCAACAACTTAACCACCTCCCCTAGAGCAAAGTGAACCAGGTTGCTAGGCAGGCCACCAGAGGCTGGGACTCCCAGAGCCACTGCCGGGCAGAATGACAAGCCCAATTTGTAATTCCTCTTTTAGTTTCTATCCCTCCAGGATTAAACTGCCCAGCCACCTCTTGCTAACCGAAATTTATTATATCAAGAAGCGCCATGTTCTTTCAGTTCTAGAGAAACCCAGTGTGAACTGGGAAATACAAAACAATTGTTCTCATTTGCACAACTGTGTGGGAAAGAAAATAAGATTATGGGCATCAAGGGAAAACTTAAAATTTTCCCCAGGCAAGAAGAATTGACTTCCTGTGCTCCAGGATGAAGGCTGTGGAGAATTTACTGCCTGACCTAGCTGAACAAAAATAAGGAGCCTCATAAAGCTAGGCAATTTACACACATACACACAGGCACACAACCAAAAAGTCTCTGGGATGTGGTTTTTGCAAATGTGTTAATTCATAATGAAAAGGTAATTGGGATCATTCTATTGGCCCTTTCTTCCTTTTAGACTGCCTCAGTGGCAGACCTCTGTCACATCAATTTTGGGTGTTAATATATCAGTTTCAGTGATTTTATTGTCTTAAAAATAACTGGGCTACTGCAGAGTCTGCCTTGGGGAGGTTGGTCTCCAAGGAGGGAGCTATGTAACAGCCAGTCCTTTCTGATCTCCCAGTTATTGACATGCAGAAAAAGAAACATTCACTTTTAATAATAGGGCTCTCTTTCATGCAAAGATAGTAGAGGATTTCTGAGAATAAATAATTCATGCTCCTCCAAGCTCCCTGAGAATAAATTTGTTCCTTTTCTGTTTTGTTTCTCTTCAAGATATGACATCTTAGGAAGAAGGGGCTAGGGGAAAGAAAGTACTTTCTGCTTCTGTGGATATAACACACTGAGTGTTTCATTCCCTAGTGCAACAAAACCTCAAGATCAACAGACAAGAGCTGAAAACCTTTTCCCACTAGACAGACACAGTGCCATCTAAGTGTTCTCTCAAAAGATAGCATTTCATAAACAGTCTCAACAAAGGGATGTCACTTTTCCCTTTACTATGCAGGCACTACATCACTTTTTTTAAAATGACCATAGCTAAATCCAGCATGAAATTGATTACATTTTGTTGATCACATGACTCTCTGATTATAACTCCTGCTGCATTTTGAAAGAGATCTATATTCTTTGTGTATTTGAATTCATTTTCATTAAAAGAGAAAAATAGATTGTAGTTTTCCAGTATACTGTCGTGTGTGTGTGTGTGTGTGCGCGCGCACAACTCAGTCATGTCCAACTCTTTGTGACCCCAAGGACTGTAACCCACCAGGCTCCTCTGTCCATGGAATTTTCCAGGCAAGAATACTAGAATGGGTTGCCAATCTCCTCGCCAGGGGATCTTCTTGACCCAGGGATCGACCCTATTGGTGGTCTAAAATTTCAGTGTATGTTAAAAATCATCAAAGAAATTTGTCTAAAAACAGATTCCAATTCCTTGCTTCTTAAAGCTCCTATTCATTTGTTTGGTGACGGACCAGGTAATTCTGATTTTCCTTTAGCACAGTTTGAACAACACTCCACTCTAATTCTAATAACATATAATGTGGCTTAATACTTGTTTTTAGACAACATTTGTGTCCCCCAAAAGTTGTATGTTGAAGCCTGACTGTGATGGTATTTGGAGGCAGGGTCTTTGGGAGGTAACTAGGTCATAAGGGTATATCCCCTATAGTGGGCACAGTGCCCAGATGAAAAAGTTAGCTCCTTTCCTCTCTTCCACATGAGAGTACAAACCAAGAAACCCATGGTGCTAGCATCCTACTCTCAGACCTGCAGACTCCAGAACTGCACAACTTCCAGTCTCCAGAGAAATAAATGCTTGCTGTTTAAACAACCCAGTCTATTGTTGTTGTTCAGTCGCTAACTTGTATCCGATTTTTTGCCACCCCATGGGCTGCAGCACACCAGTCTTCCCTGTCCTTCACTATCTCCAGAAGTTTGCTCAGATTCATGTCCGTTGAGTCAATGATGCCATCCAATCATCTCATCCTCTGTCACCCACTTCTCCTCCGGCCTTCAGTCTTTCCCAGCATCGGGGTCTTTTCCAATAAGTCGACTCTTCATATTAGGTGGCCAAAATATTGGAGCTTCAGCTTCAGCATCAGTCCTTCCAATGAATATTCAGGGTTGATTTCCTTTAGGATTGACTGGTTTGATCTCCTTGCTGTCCAAGGGACTCTCAAGAATCTTCTCCAGCACCACAATTCAAAAGTATTAATTCTTTGGTGCTCAGCTTTCTTGATGGTCCAACTCTCATAGCCATACATGACTACTGGAAAAACCATAGCTTTGACTAGATGGATCCTTGTCAGCAAAGTGATGTCTCTGCTTTTTAATACACTGTCTAAGTTTGTCAGGGCTTTTCTTCCAAGGAGCAGCCAAGTCTATAATGTTCTGTTATAGCAGCTCAAACTAAGATAATACCATTACAAGAATTTCCTCTATGACATGATTTCATTGTTCATTTCCTAACACTAACTGTTGCTCTTCATGTGCCCTTGAATGGACTACTCTTTTGAAGGAAATTACATATTTGGATTACATGAATGGTGCTTTGGGGCCATAATTCTTGGTGGAATTGAAGGAGGAATAGAGAAATGTTATAAAATCTAAACTCTTGGGATACTGCTTCAAACACTGGAGACCAACAGGTTTGTTGAAAAGCTGATGAAAACTATTGCTATAACAGAACATTATAGACTGGGCTGCTCCTTGGAAGAAAAGCCATGACAAACCTAGACAGGGTATTAAAAAGCAGAGACACCACTTTGCTGACAAAGGTCCACATAGTCAAAGCTATGGTTTTTCCAGTAGTAGGAAAAAGGCACATCCACACACATTTCATATCATTTTAGTTGTTTTACAGACCTGAGGATAGAGATTTTCATCATAAACTAATGTGTTTCCACATCACAAATTTAAGGTCAAATCTTTACTTGAGCTTAGGAATGTGAAGGCACTATGCCCTGTGATGAGGTGGTGGCTACATTTAAAGTGTTTTTGAAGCATGAGGCAGGTCTTTCAATTCCAAGAAATACAGGACGCTTGTCTACAGACATTCCATTTACAAACTTTCTAATAAAAAGTAAAATTTAGGACATAACCAATTCGCAGACTCCATTTAAAAAAAAGCCAAATTAGATCATTTTAAGTCTTAAAGTATAAAAATTTAAGAAGGAAAATGTTAGGAATGGAATAAAAAGAGGGTAAATTTTTTTTATCTTCCCCAAACAAGCTCAAAAATCTATAATTTTGCCTATTTTTTTGGTTCTGTATAAACAGAATAGAGCATTCTGTTATGTCTTTGTGATTATTTCCCACATGGACTACCTACTATCTCATATATAATAATTCAACAAAAGAAGGGAACAGTAGCAAGGTCTAAGCACTGCCAGAAATTCCATGAAGATATTCAGTTTGCTCATCACACTTTATCTTTCTCACTGCACATTGAAAGGAATGGTGAGATCATGTCTACAAAGCTAAGTGAGCCTCTCTTAAAAAAAAGTATTAATCCAAAACACTGTTTTATCATCATAAAATGGAATACTGCTGCCATCTGTTTATTTCATATAAGTTCTAGAATTAATAAACTAAGACTTTTTTAAAGATTGTATTCATATAAAATATTATATAGTTAATAGCAAATGGATTGCACAGAATATATTATGACAAACAAGATATTTTTTAAAGGGCCTAGAGAAGAGAAATTGAAGTCGTTAGAAGGGCTGATTAAAGGAAGGTGAAAGGAAGGCAGAGGTGGAGGAGGATTCACCTGGACAGTAGACACTTACCTGTCACTGTGTAAGAGACTACCACAAGGCAGAAGCTTTTTTCTTTTCTTTGTTTTTTTTTTTTTGGCTTGGCTTGTGGGATCTTAATTGGAGAAGGAAATGGCAACCCATTCCAGTGTTCTTGCCTGGAGAATCCCAGGGACAGGGAGCCTGGTGGGCTGCCGTCTATGGGTTCACACAGAGTCGGACACGACTGAAGCGACTTAGCAGCAGCAGCAGCAGCAGTGGGATCTTAATTCTAAGAGCAGAGACCAACCCACACCCCAGGTAGAAGCAGAGTCCCAGCAACTGGAACACCAAAGAATTTCCAAAACTTAGTGCCTTAAAATAAAAATTTGTTTTTAAATATGTGGGTCAGCAATTTGCAACAGATGCAGCTGAAACGATTTCTTCTCTGTTCCATGTGGTTGAGTTGGGCTCACTCATATGTCTGGCGTCCCAGCTGGGATGAAGAATGGCCAAGATAACTAGGGTCCCTGGGTCTCTCTCACCCTCAGGAGACAGGGTTCCAGGAGACCTAAAACAAAAACTTCAAAGCCTTGCAAGACCTCGCCTCAGATCTCACATTATGTCACTTCCACCATAACATATTTATCAAAGTAAGTCTCAAGGTACCCCAGACACAAATAGTGAGGCCATCAGCCCACCTTTTGATAGGAAAAATTATAAAGCATTTGTGGCCATATTTATCTACCAAAGATACTATTCTGTAAAACTGTACTTCATGTAACACTAGACTTTTTTATCTGGAGAAGAGGCTGCACTTCATTAACACTATTGACCTGAGTGCTGAAGAGTGATTAGTGCCATAAAAGTGGTTTATAATTGTTTCTTGAGTTATTGTATTTTAGGGATCAAAAGTGCAGAAGGGCAGTTGGAATGTTTGATAAATGCTGGGTCCATTTGGTAAATTATTTCGGTAAAAAGTACCAAAAACTATAAGAAACTCTTCCCTCTATCTTTAATAATTAATATAAATTGATAGATGAACAAATACGATACAGATACTAACATCTAAGATAAAATGGTTTTGTAATTCAACATTGAATATAGGATATGATGAATCCATGGCCTAAATAACCATGCCCAACTGTCAAATAACCTGTTGCTCACATAAGTTGTTTTTAATGGGTAGGGGGAAAAAATCATTTCAATGAGAAAAAAATGAGTTGTGATGTAAGATAATATCAAATCTTTCTAGATATTTTCCTTTATCTTTCCATTGCAAAAATGAAGGAAAAATACAGAAACAAGCAAAGAGGGAATTTTGCTGGGTTGGGAGTTAGGAGATGTGTATTCAGTCCTACTGTGCCAGAAACATTACATAGGTACAGGTTCCTCTAAGTGATCAGAGTGGTAGTAGATAATGCATACAGTTCTTCCAGTTGTAATAAAATCACACACACACACACACACACACACATGCACACACAAACACAGATATACATATGTATAAACATGCATGTAGACAGGGAAAGAGAAAGAACTCACAAAAATCAATAGCATCTTCAAGAAAAGAGCATAATTAAGGAATTTATTTGTTGTTAGTTCTCTTGGCCTTTCATTCCCAAAGCTAATTATTCAAAAAATATTTATATCCCTAAATCTTTCATTTCATTTTTTAAAAAGCCTTTGATATTCCATTTATGCTGAACATGGTAGATTTATTTTTTAAGAGTTCTATTAGCAAATATTAAAGACAATAATTCTAAATTTGTCCCACTTTGAGAATATCATCAAATTAGAGAATTCTAGAAATGGAAAGATCTAGTATACTTCAGGTTTTAGCCATGAAATATATACTGATATAGCTTGCATTCATAAAGTTCCATTTTCAAAGATTTTTCAATCATTGCCCGATATTGAATATTTCTATGTACCTTTATGAAAGAGGTATATATCCCTCTATGAAAATTAAAAGCTGATAGTATTGTATCAATTTTGCATATAAAATAACTGACTAATAAATTGATGATAGAAGATATCACTATATTTTTGTTAGCAAATGACATATTAACCACTGACAACTCAAGTAATAGAAAAACTTGATCAGATTCAATATATTTCCTTCAAAGGCAGGTGAAACTTTTTCAGTTCTGGAAGTGTACTTTGATAGGTTGACAAGCTTTAAATAAATACAATTAACAGAGATTTCTGCTATCAATCACAATAGAGATGAGAAATGATTTATCCTCCCACCTAAAGGAATTGAAAAGCAGGCAAAATATATGGTGGGGAAATAGTTTTAGGACATTGAACATCAGGCAACACAGGACAGTGATTACTAAGAGGGGGAAAAGAAAACAAGTCCTATAATACCTCACTAACCGACTGGAGAGAATTTCTAAGGTGTAGCACATAGAGGAGGGATCCAGGAGAGACAGAGAAGTATCTCTGAGTTGAAAGAATAAAGCTGAGAGTGCAGGGAGGACAAGACCCTAGACTTTGTAGGGCAGAGTAGAGAGAGGAGACAACTACAGAAATTACAGAAAATCCCAGTAGAAATTTCAGGGTAATATTTGTCAGCACATGTGCACTGGGACGACCCAGAGGGATGGTATGGGGAGGGAGGAGGGAGGAGGGTTCAGGATGGGGAACACATGTATACCTGTGGCGGATTCATTTTGATATTTGGCAAAACTAATACAATTATGTAAAGTTAAAAAAAAAAAAAAAAAAGCTAATGTGAAAAAAAAAAAAAAAGGAAACTACCTGTGACTCAGGAAAGAAGTGGAACACAAAAAAAAGCAGAGGAAAAAAATCTCTGGAATTCATATAGATCAAAAATAGTGTCTGTTTCCCCTAGTCAAAGTGGGAAATCATTAAATTCATGAGATATCAAATAAAGTGTCCAGAATGTACTGCCTCAGTATTGGGACAATATTAGATGCAAGCTAAACGCTGCTTTAGTCCTGCCTAACAAGGCAATGGCACCCCACTTCAGTCCTCTTGCCTGGAAAATCCCAAGGGCAAAGGAGCCTGGTGGGCTACAGTCCCTGGGGTCGCTAAGAGTTGGAGACAACTGAGCAACTTCACTTTCACTTTTCACTTTCATGCACTGGAGAAGGAAATGGCAACCCACTCCAGTGTTCTTCTCTGGAGAATTCCAGGGACGGGGAGCCTGGTGGGCTACCATCTATGGGGTCGCACAGAGTCAGACACTGAAGCGACTTAGCAGCAGCAGCAGCAACAAGGCTTAAAAGCAAGCCTAGGAAATCAAACTATTCAAGGTATTTAACTGTAACCCTAAACAAAGCTCAGGACATTTATAAAGATTTCAAAAATATCTAGTACTCAACAAGATAAAATCTCAATGTCTAGCATCTAATCACAAATTACCAAGCATGAAAAGAGGTAGGAAAATATGACCCATAATATGTATAAAAATAAATCAAGCAAAAATCACCCAGAAATGACACAATTGGTAGAATTAACAAAGATATTAAAATGATTATTGTAACTTTATTCCATATTTTCAAAAAGCTAGATGAAAAGTTGAACATGTTAAGTAAAGACATAAGAAAAATTCTTTAAAAGATCAAACCAAGCTTCCAGAGATTAAAAATAAATATGACTGAGATGAAAGAAATATCTTGGGTGTCAGAAGATATCTGTCTTACTAGCAGATTAGATACTGTAGAAATAAAACATGAGTGAAAATGGATCCATAGCAATAAAGACGCTCAGGAATGAAACAAAGAGTAAGAAGAAATTTTTAAAAAATGAATGAAGCAACAATGATCTGTGAAAGAACTACATTCAAGGGAGAGGAAAAGGAGCATTTGAGAAAGTAGTGGCCAATTTTTTTCCACATTTGATGAAAATAATAAACTTTTTATAATTTTATAAAATTTTAACAGAGCTCCAAAAAGTTCCAAGAACCTCAAGCCTAGAGGCATGGAGAAAAGTGAACTAAGACACATCATAATAGAATTGTTTAAAACCAATGATAAAAGAAAAATACCTTAAAAGCAGCCAGGATAAAAAGAAACATCATGGACAGAACAAAATAAGAATGAGAGTGAACTTGTCTTTGGAAACAATGCAAGCCAGAACAACATATTAAAAGTACGGAAGGAGGGCAGGAGAGTCAGCCTTGAATTTCATACTGCGAAATAGTCAAATTAGAAACATTTCAGACATATAAAATCTTAAAGAATTAGTCACCAGCTTTCCTGCTGTACATGAAATATTTAAGAAAGCCACTTAGGTGGAAAGAAAACCACATAGAAATCTACATATACAAAAAGAAACAGAGTGCCAGAAATGGGAAATACATGAGTAAATATAATCTTTGTTCTTAAATTTTATATTCCTTTTAAAAACCAACTTGTTAGAACAGAAATAATGTTGTATGGGGTTTATAATGTATGTAGAAGCAAAATGTATAACAATAATAATACAATGTCCAGTATACAGGAAATGGAATTATTATGTAAGGTTTAATTACACACATTAAGTGGTATACTATCTCTGAACATAGATTAAGACAAGTTAAAGATGTATACTATAAACTGTGAAATGACCACTAAAAATGCAAAACAAAGAGTTAGACTAATACACTACCAGACAAAAGAGATAAAATAGAAAAATTAAAAGTAACCCAAAAGAGAGAAAAGAACAAAGATATGGGATAAATAGAAAATAAATATCAGGATATAGATTGCAAGCCAACTATATCAATAGTCATATTAAATGTAAATGGTTTAAACACCACAAATGAAAAGCAGAATTGTTCAGATTGGACCCCCCAAAAAAGCAAAACTCAACTATATATGATTACTGTAAGAAACCTACATTTAAAAATAAGAACACAAATGGGTTAAAAGAATGGGAAAATGTATACTGTATTAATGGTTGTCTAATATTATTAGCAGCCTAACTGAAACTTTATTAGAAAACCCTTCTTAAGCTTAATTTCCAAATTATACAAACAGCTTATACAACTCAACAACACCAAAAAAAAAACCCCAATCAAAAAAATGAGCAGAAAACCTAAATTGACATTTCTCCAAAGAAGGCATACAGATGACCAATAGACATATGAAAGGATGCTCATCATTACTAATGATTGTTGCTGTTCAGTTGCACAGCCATGTCTGACTCTTTGTGACCCCATGGACTGCAGCACGCCAGGCCTCCTGTCCAGCACCAACTCCCAGAGTTTTCTCAAACTCATGTCCATTGAGTCAGTGATGCCATTCAACAATCTCATCCTCTGTCACTCCCTTCTCCTGCCTTCAATCTTTCCCAGCATCAGGGTCTTTTCTAATGACTCATTTCTTCACATGAGGTGGCCAAAGTATTGGAGTTTCAGCTTCAACATCTGTCCGTCCAATGAATATTCAGGACTGATTTCCTTTAGAATTGACTGGTTTGATATCCTTGCAGTCCAAGAGACTCTCACAGTTCCAAAACATCAATTCTTCAGTACACAGCCTTCTTTATGGTTCAACTTTCACATTCAAACATGACTACTGGAAAAATCACAGCTTTGACTAGATGGACTTTTGTCGGCAATGTAATGTCTCTGCTCTTTAATATGCTGTCTAGGTTGGTCATAGCTTTTCTTCCAAGGAGCGAGCATCTTTTAATTTCAAGGCTGCAGTCACCATATGCAGTGATTTTGGAGCCCAAGAAAATAAAACCTATTACTGTTTCCATTGTTTCCTCATCTATTTGCCATGAATTATTAATTACTAGAATTACTAATTACATGATTTCTAATTACATGATCACTAATTAATAATTATATGATTCAGTTCAGTTCAGTTCAGTCACTCAGTTGTGTCCGACTGTTTGCGACCCCATGAACTGCAGCATGCCAGGCCTCCCTGTCCATCACCAACTCCTGGAGTCCACCCAAACCCATGTCCATTGAGTCAGTGATGCCATCTAAACATCTCATCCTCTGTCATCTCCTTCTACTCCTGCCCTCAATCTTTCCCAGCATCAGGGGCTTTCAAATGAGTCAGCTCTTCTCATCAGGTGGCCAAAGTACTAGAGTTTCAGCTTCAACATCAGTCCCTCCAATGAACACCCAGGACTGATCTCCTTTAGGATGGACTGGTTGGATCTCCTTGAAGTCCAAGGGACTCTCAAGAGTCTTCTCCAACACCACACTTCAAAAGCATCAATTCTTCTGCGCTCAGCCTTCTTTATAGTCCAACTCTCACATCCATACATGACCAGTGGAAAAACCATAGCTTTGACCAGATGAACATTTGTTGACAAAGTAATGTCTCTGCTTTTGAATATGCTATCTAGGTTGGTCATAACTTTCCTTCCAAGGAGTAAGCGTCTTTTACTTTCATGGCTGCAGTCACCATCTGCAGTGATTTTGGAGCCCAGAAAAATAAAGTCAGCCTCTGTTTCCCTGTGTCCACTGCTTCCCCATCTATTTGCCATGAAGTGATGGGACCGGATGTCATGATCTTAGTTTTCTGAATGTTGAGCTTTAAGCCAACTTTTTCACTCTCCTTTTTCACTTTCACCAAGAGGCTCTCTAGTTCTTCCTCAGTTTCTGCCATAAGGGTGGTGTCATCTGCATATCTGAGGTGATTACCAATTACTAATTACATGAATTACTAACTACTAGAGAAGTACAAATCAGAACTATAAGGAGGTACCACCTTACACTAGTAAAAATGGCAAATAACAAAAGCTGGAGAGGGTGTGCGGAAAAAAGGGAAACTTCCTACAAGGGTAGGTAAAGAAACAGTATGGAACATCATCAAAAAACTAAAAATAGAGTTGCCACATCATCCAGCTGTCCCCCTCCTGGGCATTTAACTGAGCAAAACTACAATTCAAATCGATACATGTACCCCTATTTTCATAGCTGAACTGCTTACAAAAGCCATGACATGCAAACAAACTAAATGTCCATCAACAGATGAATGGATAAAGAAGATGTGGTACCTATAAACAATGGAATACTATTCAGCCATAAAAAAGAACAGCAAGGAAAAAAAAAAAAAAAACCTTTAATGAAGTAATGCCATTTGCAGTAACATGGATGGACCTAGAAATTACCATAAGTGAAGACAAATCCCACACAATATCAAAGAGCTTCACGACCCAGATAATCACGATGCTGTGATCACTGACCTAGAGCCAGACATCCTGGAATGTGAAGTCAAGTGGGCCTTAGAAAGCATCACTACGAACAAAGCTAGTGGAGGTGATGGAATTCCAGTTGAGCTAGTTCAAATCCTGAAAGATGATGCTGTGAAAGTGCTGCACTAAATATGCCAGCCAATTTGGAAAACTCAGCAGTGGCCACAGGACTGGAAAAGGTCAGTTTTCATTTCAATCCCAAAGAAAGGCAAGTCCAAAGACTGCTCAAACTACCGCACAATTGCACTCATCTCACACTCTAGTAAAGTAATGCTCAAAATTCTCCAAGCCAGGCTTCAGCAATATGTGAACCGTGAACTTCCTGATGTGCAAGCTGGTTTTAGAAAAGGCAGAGGAACCAGAGATCAAATTGCCAACATCCGCTGGATCATGGAAAAAGCAAGAGAGTTCCAGAAAAACATCTATTTCTGCTTTATTGACTTTGCCAAAACCTTTGACTCTGTGGATTACAATAAACTGTGGAAAATTCTGAAAGAGATGGGAATACCAAACCACCTGATCTGCCTCTTGAGAAATTTGTATGCAGGTCAGGAAGCAACAGTTCGAAGTGGACATGAAACAACAGACTGGTTCCAAATAGGAAAAGGAGTTCATCAAGGCTGTATATTGTCACCCTGTTTATTTAACTTACATGCGGAGTACATCATGAGAAACGCTGGTCAGGAAGAAGCACAAGCTGGAATCAAGATTGCTGGGAGAAATATCAATAACCTCAGATATGCAGATGACACCACCCTTATGGCAGAAAGTGAAGAGGAACTCAAAAGCCTCTTGATGAAAGTGAAAGTGGAGAGTGAAAAAGCTGGCTTAAAGCTCAACATTCAGAAAACAAAGATCATGGCATCTGGTCCCATCACTTCATGGGAAATAGATGGGGAAACAGTGGAAACAGTGTCAGACTTTATTTTTCTGGGCTCCAAAATCACTACAGATGGTGACTGCAGCCATGAAATTAAAAGATGCTTACTCCTTGGAAGGAAAGTTATGACCAACCTAGATAGCATATTCAAAAGCAGAGACATTACTTTGCCAACAAAGGTCCATCTAGTCAAGGCTATGGTTTTTCCTGTGGTCATGTATGGATGTGAGAGTTGGACTGTGAAGAGGCTGAGCACCGAAGAATTGATGCCTTTGAACTGTGGTGTTGGAGAAGACTTGAGAGTCCCTTGGACTGCAAGGAGATCCAACCAGTCCTTTCTGAAGGAGATCAGCCCTGGGATTTCTTTGGAAGGAATGATGCTAAAGCTGAAACTCCAGTACTTTGGCCACCTCATCCGAAGAATTGATTCATTGGAAAAGACTCTGATGCTGGGAGGGATTGGGGGCAGGAGGAGAAGGGGACGACAGAGGATGAGATGGCTGAGTGGCATCACTGACTTAATGGACGTGAGTTTGAGGGAACTCCGGGAGTTGGTGATGGACAGGGAGGCCTGGCGTGCTGCGATTCATGGGGTCACAAAGAGTCGGACACGACTGAGTGACTGAACTGATCTGATCAAAGACAAACACCATATGTGTTTGTTCCAGTTACATGTGGAATCTAGAAAGATGGTAACAATAACCCTGTGTACGAGACAGCAAAAGAGACACTGATGTATAGATCAGTCTTATGGACTCTGTGGGAGAGGGAGAGGGAGGGGAGATTTGGGAGAATGGCATTGAAACATGTATAATATCATGTTTGAAAAGAAAAAAAATAAATAAAGTATGACACAAACAAACGTATCTAACAAAACAGAAACAGACACACAGATATAAGGAACAGACTTGTATTTACCAAAGGGGGTCGAGGAGGGATGCATTGGGAGTTCGGGACTAGCAGATTCCATTATAGAATGGATAAACAATAAGGTCTTAATGTATATCACAGGGAACTATATTCAACATCCTGTAACAAACCATAATGGAAAAGAGTATATATGTATAACTGAAACATTTTGTTGTACAGCAGAAATTAACAAAGAATTGTAAATTAACTATGCTTCAATAAATTTTAAAAGGAAGCCCTTTTCATCCATACATGTGAAAACATAATATCCTAGATTTTTTTTTTAAGTTCTGTAATTGCCTTTTAAAATGGTAATTACATGATGTTGCATACTAGTTCCCTGGGAGTTAAAGGAGAATGAAATCTCTGAAAACAGGAGATGAAAATGTCTGTCTTTGTATTTTATTTCTTTTCTTTTGGCTCTTTTTCTGTTGACTGAACAGTAAAAGAAAACAGCAACATAATCTTGAGCTCCTTTTGCTCAATGCACCAACTGCATTATTGATCTGGTATCATAGTGTATATAAAGCAATGTTTGCTTCAGTGACTCCAAGCTGTATTCCAAATAAAAGGCTCTATATACAGATCCCTACAAAGGTAAATTGAAGAGAAAATAATTATTTAAGCTCATTCTATTTTCCTTCCCACTCCTTTCTTCTCATACAGAACTATCATTTAACCAAATTACATTGCTTTATTATGCTAGATTACGGAACATCAGTTACCTTACTCAAAGATTTTTGTCAAGTTATATTTTGAGGAAATTCAGCTCTATGGGTGAAGTGCCATAAGAAAAACTAAATGCATAAGTATTCAAAAGAAGTGCCTATGGTTCATATAAATAGTTTCTTTCTTTCTTTTATGAGTAAAGGTTTATAAAGTTGGGCAAATAGGGAATGAAAGCCAAGGGGAGGATATAACATGGTAGCATCAGTTGGATGTGGTCTAGGTTAGAGGCAAAGTAGGGGTCAGGGCATGAGACCCCTGCATGTCTAAATTTGAAGACAAGTGAGGACAGGACAAGGGGATAAAGTCTAGAATCTTGACTGTAGATGCAAGGAATTAAAAAATGGTAAAGTGAACTGATGTGTCCATTAAGCAGATTCATGAAAAAAAAGTGAAAAGTGAAAAGTCATTCAGTTGTGTCCAACTCTTTGTGACCCCATGGACTGCAGCCTGCCAGGTTCCTCTGTCCATGGAATTCTCCAGGCAAGAATACTGGAGAAATATACAGAGGAAACTTAGATGATGAGGCCAATTTATCATCTGAGCCTGTGAACACCTGTTTTATTTCACAAACAAAATTCCGGCTTTGAATAATAACAGAACCAATCTCATTTCTTCATGTTGATCTTCAGTGCTACAGAATCCACTGTGTGTGTGACAGGCCTTGACCCTGCAGCAGAGCTAAAAGTTTTAAGGAATATGGGAAGATTCAGGTTCAAGCATTGCCTGTAGATGAGCACAGATGGGTAGCGGGAATAAAACCATCACCATTCAATTGCCAAATGAAACTAATTATCTGCTCTCTCAGGTTTTTGTTTTGTTTTGTTTTGTTTGTAGATTTTTTTTTATGTGAACCATGTTTAAATTCTTTATTTAATTTGTAATAATATTACTTCTTTTTTATGTTTTGGCAACAAGGCATGTGGGATCTTATCACCCCAATTAGGGATCGAACCTGTACCCCCTGCATTGGAAGGTGAAGTCTTAACCACTGGACCACCAGGAAAGTCCATAGGTTTCTTAAATGCCTTTTGATTACATTTCATCCTAATTCTTTACTATATGTTGGGAAGACTCTAATTATTGGCCGCTTTTCATAAAGAGGTAGAAATATCTTCTGTCCAATTATCAATAAATTGATCCTGCCTGGACCTCTTGGGAAGAAACAGCTTAAACCTACACTCTTGTACTCTCTCTAATACACTGTTTTGTCCCCACAAGAACTGAAAATACAGTAAGAAAAATTTCAAATGTTTAATTCCAAATGAATTCATGCCTTTTCTACTTAACAAAATAAACCACTTGAAACTTAAAATTCAGATATATTTGTTATGGCTCAGATATTCTGTAATTCATCATTCTTGCCAAAAATATACTCATTTCAGGTATATTCTGCACATGATTCTGAGGGAGATCAAATGTACAGTGGAATCAGTAAATGTGAATAGGTACTAATTTGAGCACCTAGTATGCTGAAAAAAATGTCAAGCCAAGATGTAGGAAAAACCTGATCCTCTGTTGTCTCCGTGGCAATCACTATGTGGAAACCCTGTCCATGTTCGCTTTTCCTAAATTCAGTATTTAACTGCCCATTTTTATATCTCCTATGGGTCTCTGACATAGGGAAGTACATCTGTTAAAGTCAAGTTTTAAAGTGAAAAAGTTGTTGGTTTCTTTAAAACCCAAGAAGATGACTTCATTAATATGTATGCTTACATCTTATAACAATCTGGGTAAAAATCTATAAAGTATGATCATGTTCAATTCTTAAAGTAAGGGATGTTTAAAAGGCATGGGATGGGCAAGGGTGGTAAAGATATAGAATTGAGGCAAAGAGGAATGATCTGTGCTGTGGATTTGAGAAAAGACACTGGGGTAAGAAAGAACAAGGAAGAGCTGAAGCACTTTAGCAGGATAACTGCTGTCACTTTCTGAGCCAACAACTATACTTCCATCATCTCTAAGCCTTATATCAACCCACAAGGCAAATAACATAATCTCCATTTTACCAATGAGAAAACAGAGGCTCAGGTAATTTAAATAAGGACTAAGGTCAAATACTTGTGCCAGAGTCATGTTTAAACACGAGCTTCTAAAGTACCAAAGCCCAAGTGTACTTCAGTAAGCCACAGAAAGAAGAGCCCCGACGGCCTCAAATGACCATTTACAGAGATTAAACGGATAATGCAAAGTCATTGGAGGTTTTAAACAAAGGAGTGTTAATATCAAATCTGGATTTATAAAAGAGTCATCTTCCCAAAAGTGAATTAGGGAAGTGCAGTTACAAAATATTTCCAAGAACAAGGGTTACCAGGGCCTCGATGTGGTCAGGAGAGCATGCATGCAAAGAAAGCACGCAAAGGCAAGGGCAGATGGAATGCCAGCTATGCCGAAATACGACCACACAATTTGGAAACTCATTAGTCAGAAATTGTCTTTATACATCTGGCTCCCACGGCCTGCACCTGAGCTTTGTCAGATTGTCCTGTCAACCTGATGTAAACCTACAAACTGAGGCAAATCCCCTGACATCTCCTCATCAGGACAAAAATAGGTGTTCTTTATTAAGTGCTTGTGAAAAGTGAAAAGTGTTAGTCTCTCAGTCATGTCTGATTCTTTTTGACTTCATGGACTATAGCTGTCAGGCTCCTCTGTCCATGGGATTCTCCAGGCAAGAATACTGGAATGGGTTGCCATTCCCTTCTCCAGGGGATCTTCCCAACCTACGGATCGAACCCAGGTCTTCTGCATTGCAGGTGGATTCTTTACCATCTGAGACACCAGGGAAGCCCATTTATTAAGTGTTTACTATATATTACCTCTTTGATAAGCATAGTAAATATATCATCATGGTTAACCCTCTTAGCTGCAACTAGGTATAGTTATCAGACACTTTGTAGGTAAAGAAACTGAGGCTTCTAGGTAAATTTGTTAGCAATACTCCAGTTCTGAGTTTACTAACAATCAAAGCCTATATATATGTTAAACTACTGGGCTGGACAACTTCTCCTGAAATTGATCTAAAGACCTCAAGTTCCAAATACAAATTCTTTCAAGTGTACACTCAAAAATTCAGTTCAGAGATCCAAATTTAAAGAATTGCCCAATTCAGGCCTATGGGATTCCCTGTTGATGGAAATGCTTTTCCCTGTGAACCAATAGAAGAAGAAGAAGAAGAAAGAGGAGGAGAAGGGAAGGGAGGAGAGAGAGGAAGGAAAGGGAAGAAGGAGGGAAGGATAAGTCAGTCTAACTTTTACATTTCTACAAAGTCAGACAACTGTCAGTGCTAAAGCAACGAACTGCCCTTCTTCCTCTTCTTCTATTGGTTTCCTCTCCATTTTCAATGTACTCTTCCTGGGACATGACAAAGAAACCACCGGAGTTCTCGAATAAAACAAATGACAAAAGTAATATGTAATCTACTGAGAACAAGAACAAAATTTAAGATCTATGCAGTATTTGATTTTTCAGGTGTATAATGTAGTTTTAGTGCTAATTTTGATGAAGCTAGATTCCCTGTGGTTCAGTTCAGTTCAGTCGGTCAGTCGGGTCCAACTCTTTGCGACCCCATGGACTGCAGCACCACAGGCCTCCCTGTCCATCACCATCTCCCAGGGTTTACCCAAACTTATGTCCATTGAATGAGTGATGCCATCCAACCATCTTATCCTCTATCATCCCCTTCTCCTCCTACCTTCAATCCTTCTCAGTGTCAGGGTCTTTTCAAATGAGTCAGGTCTTTGCATTGGGTGGCCAAAGTATTTGAATTTCAGCTTCAACATCAGTCCCTCCAATGAACACCCAGGACTGATCTCCTTTAGGATGGACTGGTTGGATCTCCTTGCAGTCCAAGGGACTCTCAAGAATCTTACCCAACACCACAGTTCAAAAACATCAATTCTTTGGCACTCAGCTTTCTTTACAGTCCAACTCTCACATCCATACATGACTACTGAAAAAACCATAGCCTTGACTAGATGGACATTTGTTGGCAAAGTAATGTCTCTGCTTTTGAATATGCTGTCTAGGTTGGTCATAACTTTCCTTCCAAGGAGCAAGTGTCTTTTTATTTCATGGCTGCAGTCACTATCTGCAGTGATTTTGGAATCCCCAAAAATAAAGTTAACCACTGTTTCCACTGTTTCCCCATCTATTTGCCATGAAGTGATGGGACCAGATGCCATGATCTTAGTTTTCTGAATGTTGAGCTTTAAGCCAACTTTTTCGCTCTCCTCTTTCACTTTCATCAAGAGGCTTTTGAGTTCCTCTTCACTTTCTGCCATAAGGGTGGTGTCATCTGCATATCTGAGGTGATTGATATTTCTCCCAGCAATCTTGATTCCAGCTTGTGCTTGTTCCAGCCCAGCGTTTCTCATGATGTACTCTGCATATAAGTTAAATGAGCAGGGTTGACAATAAACAGCCTTGATGTACTCCTTTTCCTATTTGGAACCAGTCTGTTGTTTCATGTCTAGTTCTAACTGTAGCTTCCTGACCTGCATACAGATTTCTCAAGAGGCAGGTCAGGTGGTCTGATATTCCCATCTATTTCAGAATTTTCCACAGTTTATTGTGATCCACAGAGTCAAAGGCTTTGGCAAAGTCAATAAAGCAGAAATAGATGTTTTTCTGGAACTCTCTTGCTTTTTCCATGATCCAGAAGGTGTTGGCAATTTGATCTCTGGTTCCTCTGCCTTTTCTAAAACCAGCTTGAACATCTGGAAGTTCACGGTTCACATATTGCTGAAGCCTGGCTTAGAGAATTTTGAGCATTACTTTACTAGCATGTGAGATGAGTGAAATTGTGCGGTAGTTTGAGCATTCTTTGGCACTGGAATGAAAACTGACCTTTTCCAGTCCTGTGGCCACTGCTGAGTTTTCCAAATTGGCTGGCATATTGAGTGCAGCACTTTCACAGCATCATCTTTCAGGATTTGAATTAGCTCAACTGGAATTCCATCACCTCCACTAGCTTTGTTTGTAGTGATGCTTCCTAAGGCCCACTTGACTTCATATTCCAGGATGTCTGGCTCTAGGTGAGTGATCACACGATTGTGATTATCTGGGTTGTGAAGATCTTTTTTGTACAGTTCTTCTGTGTATTCTTGCCACTTCTTTTTAATGTCTTCTGCTTCTATTAGGTCCATACCATTTCTGTCCTTTATTGAGCCTATCTTTGCATGAAATATTTCCTTGGTATCTCTAATTTTCTTAAAGAGATCTCTAATCTTTCCCATTCTATTGTTTTCCTCTGTTTCTTTGCACTGATCACTGAAGAAGCCTTTCTTATCTCTCCTTGCAATTCTTTGGAACTCTACATTCAAATGGGTATATCTTTCCTTTTCTCCTTTGCCTTTTGCTTCTCTTATTTTCTCAGCTATTTGTAAGGCCCCCTCAGACAGCCATTTTGCTTTTTTGCATTTCTTTTTCTTGGGGATGGTCTTGATCCCTGTCTCCTGTACAATGTCATGAACCTCCATCCATAATTCATCAGGCACCCTGTCTATCAGACCTAGTCCCTTAAATCTATTTCTCACTTCCACTGTATAATCACAAGGGATTTGACTTGGGTCATACCTGAATGGTCTAGTGGTTTCCCCTACTGTCTTCAATTTAAGTATGACTTTGGCAATAAGGAGTTCATGATCTGAGCCACAGTCAGCTCCCAGTCTTGTTTTTGCTAACTGTATAGAGCTTCTCCATCCTTGGCTGCAAAGAATATAATCAATCTGATTTTGTCATTGACCATCTGGTGATGTCCATGTGTAGAGTCTTCTCTTGTATTGTTGGAAAAAGGTGTTTGCTATGATCAGTGCATTCTCTTAAAAAACTCTATTAGCCTTTGCCCTGCTTCATTCTGTACTCCAAGGCCAAATTAGCCTGTTACTCCAGGTGTTTCTTGACTTCCTACTTTTGCATTCCAGTCCCCCATAATGAAAAGGACAAGTTTTTTGGGTGTTAGTTCTAAAAGGTCTTGTAGGTCTTCATAGAACCATTCAACTTCAGCTTCTTCAGAGTCACTGAAGAAGTGACTTCAAGGCATAGACTTGGATTACCGTGATATTGAATGGTTTGCCTTGGAAACGAACAGAGATCATTCTGTCATTTTTGAGATTGCATCTACGTACTGCATTTTGGACCCTTTTTTTGACAATGATGGCTACTCCATTTCTTCTAAGGGATTCCTGCCCACAGTAGTAGATATAATGGTCATCTGAGTTAAATCTACCCATTCCAGTCCATTTTAGTTCGCTGATTTCTAGAATGTCGAAATTCACTCTTGCCATCTCCTGTTTGACCATTTCCAATTTGCCTTGATTCATGGACATAACATTCCAGGTTCCTATGCAATATTGTTCTTTACAGCATCAGACCTTGCCTCTATCACCAGTCACATCCACAACTGCACATTGTTTTCACTTTGGCTCCATTTCTTCTCTTTCTGGAGCTATTTCTCCACTGATCTCCAGTAGCATATTTGGCACCTACTGACCTGGGGAGGTTCTCTTTCAGTATCCTATCTTTTTGCCTTTTCATACTGTTCATGGGGTTCTCAAGGCAAGAATACTGAAGTAGTTTGCCATTCCCTTCTCCAGTGGACCACATTTTGTCAGAACTCTCCACCATGACCCATCCTTCTTGGGTGGCCCTACATGGCATGGCTTAGTTTCATTGAGTTAGACAAGTCCTAGTGTGATTAGACTGGCTAGTTGTCTGTGTCTGTCTGCACTGCGATGCCCTCTCTCAGCGCCTACTGTCTTACTGGGGTTTCTCTTACCTTGGTTGTGGGGTATCTCCTCTCGGCCGCCGCTCGTCATGGAGTGGTTCCCTGCAACCTATTCAGATTCAGCCTAACAAATAGTTATCAACTGTTGACTAACACTTTCACTTCATCTACTATATGCTCTGTTGGTAATCTAAGTACAAAGAAGAATATGGGTTTCCCTGGTGGCTCAGATGGTAAAGAATCTGCCTACAATGCAGGAGACCCAGGTTCAAACTCTGGGTTGGGAAGATCCCCTGAAGAAGAGAATGGCTACACACTCCAGTATTCTTGCCTGGAGAATTCCATGGACAGAGGAGCCTGGCAGGCTAAGGGGGTCACAAAGAGTCAGATACAACTGAGTGACTAACGCTACTTTTTTCATGAAGAATATAAAGAGATTTGCAAATTTGTGAACGTGGCCCCTTGCTTTCAATAAACTTACCCTACAGGATGTATAAACAGTGCTCAGATGACAAGAGCAAGCATTGTAAGGCCAAGGCCACAAGCCAAGTCAGGATCCACCAGGCCAGTAGGAATGTGCCATCTTCACACGATCTGTACACATCTTACCTTAATCTTATCTCATGACCTGAAAAAGCACTGCCTCAGGAAAACACGTTCATGGTGTGAAACTACATCTGTAGACTTTCCAGAATAAATATCCCCAGTTCCTTCAATGATACATACATATTAATGCATTTGAGAAACACTGAAGCACAAGCTGGAATCGAGATTGCCAGGAGAAATATCAATAACCTCAGATATGCAGATGACACCACCCTTATGGCAGAAAGTGAAGAGGAACTCAAAAGCCTCTTGATGAAGGTGAAAGAGGAGAGTGAAAAAGGTGGCTTAAAACTCAACATTCAGAAAACAAAGATCATGGCATCTGGTCCCATCACTTCATGGGAAATAGATGGGGAAACAGTGGAAACAGTGTCAGACAAGTTTTTGGGGACTCCAAAATTACTGCAGATGGTGACAGCAGCCATGAAAGTAAAAGACAGTTACTCCTTGGAAGGAAAGTTATGACCAACCTAGATAGCATATTGAAAAGCAGAGACATTACTTTGCCAACAAAGGTTCGTCTAGTCAAGGCTATGGTTTTTCCAGTGGTCATGTATGGATGTGAGAGTTGGACTGTGAAGAAGGCTGAGCGCCGAAGAATTGATGCTTTTGAACTGTGGTGTTGGAGAAGACTCTTGAGAGTCCCTTGGACTGCAAGGAGATCCAACCAGTCCATTCTGAAGGAGATCAGCCCTGGGATTTCTTTGGAAGGAGTGATGCTGAAGCTGAAACTCCAGTACTTTAGCCACCTCATGCAAAGAATTGACTCATTGGAAAAGACTCTGATGCTGGGAGGGATTGGGGGCAAGAGGAGAAGGGGACGACAGAGGATGAGATGGCTGGATGGCATCACTGACTCGATGGACGTGAGTCTGAGTGAACTCCCAGAGTTGGTGATGGACAGGGAGGCCTGGCGTGCTGCGATTCATGGGGTCGCAAAGAGTCAGACACAACTGAGTAACTGAACTGAACTGAACTGGGCCTCAGCTGTAAATAAAGAAGTCAATGGTGATGATGATGGTGATAATGGAACAAGAATGATCCTTACTTCTACAACATTCACAGTGTGAAGAAAGAAGGAAAAGAAACTCTGATGATGCAATGAGAGGTGGGCTATGACTAGGGCAACAAGTCAAGTTCAGGATCATTTTCCACACTGAGTTTGTCTGTGACCCTGTCAGAATGTGAGAAGAAAAAGAAAACGCAACATCCAGAGACATCTTGAAATAGACACCACACTAGCATACATTTTCTCTACTCTTTCATCTGAGTTTTGAAGATCTACCAGGAGTTGAGCAGGCAGAAGTGGCCAAAGAGCAGGAAACCATGAAAGAAACAGCATGAGCAAAGCCTGATAGGACCTGTCACCTCTACTCTGGGTTCAGCAGAGTAGTCAGCCTCCAGGCCACCATTTAATCAGCTTTCATCAACTTCTCAACCGTTGAGGATACCCCCACCACTACCACACAATCAGTTTGTTCTCCATGTGCCCCTATGAGCTCCAGGTTGCCAAATACTGGCTCCGTATCCTTGTATTTCTCGTGTTTCTAATGTATATGCTCTTGAAATTTTGCTTTGTCTCCTTGGCTTCTGTCTCCTTAATCTCTTTGCAAACAGTCCTGTTGCTACTCTGTATGTGTGTCCTATCACTGCTGTTGTTTCTAGCTTCTGTATCTGACCCCTATTCTTTCCTCACTTGCACAAATCATCCAAGTGCAGGGGAACCTGCCTCTGCCCTTGGAAATATATCACAGGCCAATTCTGGGGCTCCAGACCCATAAAGCCAACTGCCAATTGAATATCAATAGAGATTTTCCCATGTAGGCATGAAATTAAGACGCTTGCTCCTTGGAAGAAAAGATATGACAAACCTAGACAGTATATTAAAAGTAGAGACATCACTTTGCCAGCAAAGATCTGTATAGGCAAAGCTATGGTGTTTCCAGTAGTTATATACAGATTACAGACACAAGAGTTGGATCATAAAGAAGACTGAGAGCTGAAGAATTGATGCCATTGAATTGTGGTGCTGGAGAAGACTCTCGCAAATTCCTTGGATACCAGGGAGATCAAACCAGTCAATTCTAATGGAAATCAACCCTGAATATTCATTGGAAGGACCGGTGCTGAAGCTCCAATACTTTGTCTACTTGATGGAAAGTGCTGACTCATTGGAAAAGACACTGATGCTGGGAAAGACTGAAGCAAAAGGAGAACGGGGTGGCAGAGGATGAGATGGTTAGATAGCACCACTGACTCAATGGACATGAATCTGAGCAAACTATGGGAGATAGTGGAGGACAGAGGAGTCTGACGTGCTACAGTCCACGGGATGGTAGAGTCAGACACGACTTAGTGACTGAACAACAATGAGATCTTCCCAGGGAAACTCAAACTGCACCTATTTCTCAAATATGTTCCTCCTCCTCAGTCTTCTCTCTCATCAAATTGTAACTTACCAAGTCAAACTGATAAGAATTCTGGAAATCAAACTGGACTCCTCCCATATGGCACCTTCCTCCTCCCCAAGCAAAGTGCTATTGATGTCAGTTCCTTAGTAACTTGAGAATCTGACAGCATCTTCCTATATTTACTGCCTCAGTTCAGGCCCTTATAACTTTTCACCTGGACAACGGTTATCAGTCATTTCTCTGGCTTGACCTATCACTTCTAATTCATCTTCCAAACTGAAGCCAGAGTGATCATTCTAAATTACATTATTAATCATCTCACCCACTGAAGCCCTTCCCTGCTTCTCAGTGCTTCAAGGATGAAGCTAATCCCCTTTCTTCGGCCAACAGTGGCTCCAATCTACTTCTAGCACTGTCTTATGCCATTCACACATGCACACACACACACACACACACACACCCCATTCCAGACACACCAAACTACTTCCCACTCCCAAGTGCACCCCTATCTTCTGCATCACTATGTTTTTCCATGTGTTTTTCCGTCTCCATGGAAACCATTCTCTCCATCTGTCTCTGCCTGGTCCACTACTCTTATCCACCAAGAATATACCAAGGGTTAACCTCTTTTCTGTGCTGTCTCCCCACATTGGGCCCCATGTAGCTTGTTGTTGGCCCACATGTCAGTTGCCCTGACTAGACTCTTTCTTTAACCAGCAGACGATCTGCATTATTAATACACGCCTAGCACAGTACCTGGCACATATCAGGCACTCAAGAAATGCTTGATGAGCAAAGATGCCATTTTTCATCAACATGGTTTCCACACTCTTGCGTCCCCTTCTTGTAGCTCACTGGATGTTTTGTAATCTCATTATATATATGGGGTAATTAGAACTAAGCATAATATTACACAGTAGTTCAGCCAGCAGTATTAGCCAACCCCCTGTGGTTCAATATTTTGGGAGCCACAATGCAAGGCTCATATCTAATGTCAAATAAAATGGTTGGTTTTCTTTGGTTTGGCTCATGCCTTTTGGTAATCAGTTTATGAAATTCATTTTTCAACTCTCTTGTTCCTTGCCTTTTTTTGTTAGTTTGATACTTTTATTTTGGACCATTAGTAAACCCTATTAATTTAGACCCATAATTCTATCTTGGATTCTGAATCTCTCATTCAATATGTTATTGTTAATCTCAGTTGAATACATTAGCATGTTAGGTAAGAATTTATTTTATGTATTAATCCAAGTTTTTAGAAAAAACAAACAAACAAAAAAACTAGGAATGAAATCTTGAAGGATGCCACTAAAAACTGTTTCTAGATTAACACTAATCAACTAATCCTCATTCTTGGGGTAAATTTTTTTAACTTCCTGGTTACAATGCATATTTATGAGGTATCCTGAAAAGCCCCACAGAATCATTTGTTGTGGTGTGTAATGATCTAAGTCTATCAAACAGTATTCAAGGTTAGTTTAAACATGACTTGTTTTGGGTGAACACATGTATCCTTTCAAATTCATCTATTAAACTGTTTGGTAATTAACATCAAGCTACCAATAGAAGCTCTGGGGACCTGCATCTTTCCATTTTCTCAAAGTCAGCACATTTTCTATCTTCTGGTGCCCCTCCTCCAGGGCTACCAATAGTGTGTTTCACTACACTTCTTCATGAACTCTTCATTTTTTCATGAATTCTCTGCATCATGGCATGTGGATTCCCCTAAAGCCTTAACTCACTTAACACAAATAGAGATTCTCTCACTATTTCTTGAGTTACCTCTTTCCAACATTTCCCTACCCTTCCAGTTTTAAAATCAATCACCTTCATGGAAAGGAGAGGAGAAAATTCAGAATCATACAGTTGTGCATTCCCTTCGGTCATCAGATCAACACTGCAGTATTTGCCCCAGGCATTCTGGCTGCTCTACCACAATATCCTCACTCCAGGCAAAGCAGGACAGTCCACTAGTGAGAGGTCTGGATGAACCAAACATTCTGATTCAGGTTACATTGGAGCAGCTTTCTCATTTGGTCCTGTTGTATAAGCTTTATTTAGAATTGCCCTATGTCTTTCTGAAGCTCAGCATTCCTAACACTGCATGAGCAGTTTCTTAGCATTCTTTTCTTTCATGTTGGTTCATAAACCCTCCTTCCGTCTTTCCTCCTGTCCTTTTAAAGAAAGGATCTATCCTATACTTTTTTCCAATTCCATCAGTCTTTATTACTATGAATCCAGCAAGTTTCATTCACATTTTCTCCTTGGCCTAACCTGGTAATTTATCAAACATTCCCAGCTGCTACAAATTTCACTTCCTGTAACTACTAGCATATGCTGAAAACTGTACTTATTTATACAAGCTGTGCAGAATTTCTCACCCTGCTTAGACAGGTCCCTGACCCAGGAATCTGGAAAAAAAAAAATCATGTTCTAAACAACTTGTTCTAGGTCATTATTTTTCATCTAAACTTAGAGCCCCTCCTTGACCCCAAGCTGTGCTCCATATCCTGTAAGCTCTCTGTACTTTAACTGCCACAAAATATTGCAGACATCTGATCTTGAGATCAAAAAAGTATAAGACTAATGTTCACAATATGGCAAAAGGAGTTTTCTTAACCCTCCCCAAAAAGCTAATGTACAGGCTTTTTTTTTTTTTTTTTTGTATTCAAGATGCCATCTGGGGCCATACAGCACCATGGACAAGGATAAAATAAGATAAACTGGGCTCAAGCCTGTATTACTTCTCCAGAGAAAACACCAATGCCATGATCGAGGCAAAGTCTCAAGGGGTGAACATGTCTCAGCAAACCCTGGCTCCAAGATTTTACTTCCAAAGCAGGCAATTTATACATGACTTCACCAGTCCATACTATGGTTAAATTTTCTTGATTTTCACTGAAAACAAAAAAATTTTCCATGATGTATTTATGTGAGGTCACTGCAGCCTTCCCCTGCTAGCCTCAGGATGAAGCCACCTAAAGACTGGGTGAGAAGAGAAGGAACAAGATGTGGAGCCCGAGGCCCTGCGTGTGAAGCCTGCCGTGTCCCCTGTACCCCTCGCTAGATGAGTATCACACCTTCTCACCATACAGGCAAATGTCTTTGGCTGTAACAGTAATGGAAATTCTCTTTGACTTTTCTTTATTTCTGTGGCAGGTTGTCCACATCCACATGTCATTCACGTCTGTAACACAAGCACAATACAATTAGTTAGGTGGACCATCCAAAGCTGTGCATATTTGTTGTTCTTTAGTAGCTGTGACCCCATGTACTGCAGCAGCCAGGCCCCATGTCCTTCACTATCTCCCGGAGTTTGCTCAGATTAATGTCCGCTGAGTTGGTGATGCTATCTAACCATCTCATTCTCTGCCACCCTCTTCTCTTGCCGTCAGTCTTTCCAGCGTCAGGGTCTTTTCAAATAAGTAGGCTCTTCGCATTAGGTGGCCAAAGTATTGGAGCTTCAGCTTCAGCATCAGTCCTTCCAATGAATATTCAGGGTTGATTTCCTTTAGGATTGACTGGTTTGATCTCCTTGCAGTCCAAGGAACTCTAAAGTCTTCTCCAGCACTACAATTCAAAGGCAGAAATTCTTCCGCACTCAGCCTTCTTTATGGTCCAACTGTCACATCCATACATGACTGCTGGAAAAACCATAGCTTTAACTATATGGACCTTAGTCAGCAAAGTGATGTTTCTGCTTTTTAATACGCTGTCGAGGTTTGTCATTGCTTTCCTTCGAAACAGCAAGTATCTTTTAATTTCATTGTTGCAGTCACCGTTCACAGTGATTTTGAAGCCCAAGAAAATAAAATCTGTCACTGTTTCCACTTTTTTCCTTTTTATTTGCCATGAAGTGATGGGACCAGATACCATGATCTTCATCTTTTGAACGTTGAGTTTTAAGCCAGCTTTTTCACTCTCCTCTTTTACCTTCATCAAGAGGCTCTTTAGTTCCTCTTCACTTTCTGCCATTAGAGTGGTATCTGGATATCTGAGGTTGTTGATATTTCTCCCAGCAATCTTAATTCCAGCTTGTGATTTATCCAACTTGGCATTTGGCATGATGTACCCTGAATATAAGTTAAATAAACTGGGTGACAATATACAGCCTTGTCATACTCTTTTTCCAATTTTGAACCAGCCCATTGTTCCATGTAAGGTTCTGACTGTTGCTTCTTGATCTGCATACAGGTTTCTCAGGAGACAGGTAAGGTAGTCTGGTATTCCAATGTTGTTAAGAATGTTCCACAGTTTGTTGTGATCCACACAGTCAAAGGCTTTCGGGTAGTCAATGAAGCAGAAGTAGATGTTTTTCTGGAATTCTCCTGTTTTCTTTATGATCCAGTGAATATTGGCAATTTGATTTTTGGTTCCTGTGACTTTTCTAAATCCAGCTTGTAGATCTGAAAGTTCTCGGTTCCCATACTGTTGAAGCCTGGCTTGAAGGATTTGGGGCATAACATTACTAACATGCGAAATGAGTATAATTACATGGTGAAGTGAAGTGAAATGAAAGTCACTCAGTTGTGTATGACTCTTTGTGACCCCATGGACTACACAGTCCATGGAATTCTCCAGGCCAGAATAGTGGAGTGGGTAGCCTTTCCATTCTTTAGGTGATCTTCCCAACCCAGGGATAGAATTGAGGTCTCCCACATTGCAGGTGGATTCTTTACCAGCTGAGCCATCAGGGAAGCCCAAGAACACTGGAGTGGGTAGCCTATCCCTTCTCCAGCAGATCTTCCCAACCCTGGAATTGAACCCAGCATATCTTCCAACCCAGGATCTCCAGCATTGCAGGCTGGATTCTCTACCAGCTGAGCTACCAGGAACTCCCCAACTGTATAGTAGTTTGTACATTCTTTGGCACTGCCCTTCTTTGGGATTAGAATGAAAACTGAACTTCTCCAGTCCTATGACCACTGCTGAGTTTTTCAAATTTGCTGACATATTGAATGCAGCACTTTAACAGCACCATCTTTTAGGATTTGAAATAGCTCAACTGGAATTCCATCCCCTCCACTAGTCTTGTTTGCCGTAATGCTTCCTAAGGTCCATTTGACTTCAGACTGCATAATGCCATGCTGTAGGTGACTGAACACACCATCATGGTTATCCAAGTCATTAAGACATTTTTTTGTATAATTCTTCTGTATATTCTTGCCACCTCTTTTTAATTTCTTCTGCTTCTGTTATGTCCTTGCCATTTTTGTCCTTAACTGTGCCCATTTTTGCATGAAATGTTCCCTTGATCTCTCCAATTTTCTTGAAGAGATCTCTAGTCTTTCCCATTCTATTGTTTCCCTCCATTTTTTTGCATTGTTCACTTAAAAAGGCTTTCTTATCTCCCCTTGCTATTCTCTGGAACTCTGCATTTAGCTGGGTATATCTTTCCCGTTCTCTTTTGCTTTTTGCTTCTCTTCTTTCCTCAGCTATGTGTAAAACCTCCTCAGACAACCACTTTACCTTCTTACATTTCTTTTTGTTTGGGATGGCTTTGGTTATCACCTCCTATACAGTGTTACAAACCTCTGTCCATAGTTCTTCAGGCATTCTGTCTACCAGATCTAATACCTTGAATCTATTTGTTTAGTCTAATCCAGTGCATAATCACAAAGGATTTGGTTTAGGTCATATCAGAATGGCCTAGTAGTTTTTCCTAGTTTCTTCAATTCAATCCTGAATTTTGCAATGGAGAGCTGATGATCTGAGCCACAGTAAGCTCCAGGTCTTGTTTTTGCTGACGGTATAGAGCTTCTCCATCTTCAGCTGCGTAGAATATAATCAATCTGACTTTGGTATTGACCATTTGGTGATCTCCATTCACAGAGTCATCTCTTCTGCTGTGGATATAGGGTGTTTGCTATGATCAATGTGTTCTCTTGAAAAAACTGTTAACCTTTGTCTTGCTAAATTTTTCACTCCAAGGCCAAACTTGCCCATTACTCTAGATACCTCTTGACTTCCTACGTTTGCATTCCAATCCCCTATGATGAAAAGAACATCTTTTTCTGGTGTTAGTTCTAGAATGTCTTGTAGGTCTTCATTTCAGCTTCTTTGGCATTAGTGGTTAAGACATAGATTTGGATTACTATGATGTTGAATGGCTTGCCTTGGAAACGAATGGAGATCATTCGTTGTTTTTGAAATTGTCACTAAGTACTACATTTTAGACTCTTGTTAACTATGAGGGCTATTTCATTCCTTCTAAGGGAGTATTGCCCACAGTAGTACATATACAATGGTCATCTGAATTAAACTCACCTGCTCTCATCCATTTTATTTCACTGCTTCCTAAACTGTCAATGTTCACTCTTTCTATCTCCTGCTTGACCACATCCAATTTACCTTGATTCATGGACCTAACATTCCAGGTTCCTATGCAATATTGTTTTTTATAGCATTGGACTTTACTTTTACCACCAGACATAGCCACAAGTGAGCATCATTTCTGCCTTGGCCCAGCTGCTTCACTGTTTCTGGAGCTATTAGTAATTGTCCTCTGCTCTTCCCCAGTAGCATAATGGACACCTTCCAACCTGGGCGGCTCTTCCTCCAGTGTCACGTCTTTTTGCCTTTTCATATTGTTCATGGGGTTCTCACAGCAAGAATTCTGGATTGGTTTGCCATTCCCTCCTCCAGTGGACCATGTTTTGTGAGAACTCTCCACCATGACCTGTCCATCTTGGGTGGCTCTGCACAGCATGGCTCATAGCTTCCCTGGGTTCCATAAGCCCCTTCGCCACAACAAAGCTGTGATCCATGAAGGGGAAGTCACGCAAACCTCATATAATACCAAGTCTTCAGAATTGGGTTTGGGGACTGGTCTTTTACAGGTTATGTCTTTCGATCAACTGCTTCTATAAATGACTGATCACCTTCTTTCCATGCTTTGGTTGTTTGTTTTGTTTTCCCTAAGTTTCTTTTCAGAGAGTAACTTCCACTTCAATCTTAATGGTATCACACTGTTACCTCCATTTACCACCCACAAGGGGTTGAACTAAATGTTCCTTAAGGTCCTTCCCAGCAGTAAAATTTATGACTCTATATAAAAACCAGTTTCACTATCTTCTAGAGATTACACATAAATGCTTTTCTTTTATCTGAGCTCATGTCAGGCGGGACCTCCTCTAAATCTAAAAGCAAAACCATTTTACTTAGGATCCTTTTAGAACAAATAGAAACAAAACAAGTGTCTGGAAAAGGAGTCTGTTTTCTGAAAGAACAAAAACATGGAGTATTTGTGCCCTTTCATATATAATTTTTACTGTTGGGAAAATTATTTCATACTGTCGACTTCTCACAAAAAGAGGTTCTAATAAGCATTTGGAGTAACATACATGATGGTTCACATTAAGAGTAAAATAACAAACTCTCCAGTGAGTGAGATCTTGTTCTGTTCATCTCACTCTAAAATCACGTATCTTTTAGTGGGCCTGAATCCCACTGGTGAAATGAATCAATAATGCAATACCTAATCCTACATTGAAGGAAATTTGGAAATACCTTTTTCCACACCTGGCAAAATCTCGGAGCTATGAACAGAGCAGTACTGTGCATGCTGTTTTAAGGAGATGGCTTTTTTAGTCAACAGGAGGAGAAATAAAACGTGGGTAGCATGTGTCTCTCCCTGGTTTGGGCCTGTCCCCGACGCAGAGGCTGCTGGGTGGTTGAGGCTGACGCTCTGTGACAGTGGCAGCATACTGCTGGCTTAGGACTATGGTGATACAGTTCAGGCAGAACCTCTGTAACCCTCATTATCTGCCCCTGTGGATGCCGCTCTGCTCCCTTCAGAATAAGGGAGGAATTATTAGTTATAATTCTACTAATTATAGCTTGGTAGAAAAGTTGGATGGGTCCAGAGCCCATGCCCCGAGGGAAGAACAACGTGAGGTAAAGATTGGAGGGCTTTTTTGGTGGTGCTTGAAGATAATTATAGGGTTAGAAACCAATTCCAGAAAGAGAAAATAATTTAGCCAAGCCCAGACTGTTTTCATAACGCAATAGAGCTGCCTTTTAACATGAAACACTAACTGGTTTTCCCCGAGGGGGCGAAATTCTCATAATGTCAGTCTCCTGGATGAGAGGCTCTGACTTAAAGCACCAGGCAGCAAGTGGGAACTCAAAAGCTCTACGTGCATGCCCGTTGCCATTTTCCATCCTTTTGCCACGGCAGCCAGGATGCCATCTCACTCATTTTGCTGCAGGTCCTCCAGCCAGCAAACAGAAAAGATAGCAGACCCCTGCAGTATGTCCTGCAGTTTACAACATGACGTTACCTGTAAACTGATTCACATGATAAAAATTAGAACAAAAAGTGGAGATCGTGAATAATGATACTGACTCATCCTCAAGCACTGGAACATTCAATGGGCAATCAGCTAATATCAAAGAATGTAGTCCTTCTCTTTAGAATATTATGACCCAGGATAATTATTCTAATAAGCATTCTGAAGCAGAGTCACTGTAATACTACAGAAAGAATTACAAGTTCATTTTAAATGGCCTTTGTAATGGGCTGGGAGTGGGCAATAAAGCTCCATGAGGGGATTTGCCACTGGTTGGGAATAAAAGGCTTCAGGTTTTTATTTTGCAATTTAAGATTCCTCTGATTTTTTTGGATTCAGAGCAACAGCCCCAGTTATAGGTAGCCATTATCTGGGTGCACCACTTAAAAATCCACACCCTAAAAAATGGGCCCAGAGCAGTAGTTCAACATATGGCAAACTAACAGAAAACCAAGAATCAAGGCAGAAGACTATATACGTGAGGAATAACATAATTCAGCATTTCACAAAATGTGAGACGTGTTCACGATAACTTTAATCAGTGGGGAAGACAGTTTTTCAGTATTAAATGAATATAAGACACAGAATTAAACACCAATGAAGTGCAGAATGAGAAAGCTATTCTCTTTTCAATCCATCAACCCATTCCATTTAACTTTATTTAAATTTGATGCTTCTCTTTAGCACTTCCCTAAAACTTGCTACTTTCTCATTTCATCAAAAAGACAGCAGCCATCAGGTATCAACTTATAATTTAATGATACTGTTTTGTCTTTATTGGATGTACTTTTTTACGATGGCTTTACTTTTATGAAAGCTATGATTGTTGTTCTGTTTATGATAGTAATACAACATTTCAACTTAAAATAAATATACTTAATTTTTTCAAGTGAGTTCCATTTGGGGAAAACACTATGCCAAAAACAATGCAGGTTGTATGTGGATTTGACAAAAGTAGTGAAAATCGTAGAAATGCTACCATGCTCACTGGCCTCTATCCACTGGAAGCCAAAGCTTCCCTCCTTTCATTGTCATGACACCAAAAATGTCTCCAGATGATCCCAAATATCCCCCCGGAGGAAGAATTGCTATGGGTGGAAAATCACTGATTAGAGCATAAGGTTTCTGAATAATTGTTTTAGTTAGAAGGCAGACAGGGAATAATGTTGGGCTTTTTGGAAGTGACAAGGTGAAGAATTCTGAGGGTTGAAAGCCATCAATCAAACTGGTACAGGAAGTCAGAGAATGTTGGGTAGGTATGTTGTAATAAAGAAAGAGATTTCCTGTGAGGGTTTCTCCCATCCACTGGCTCATTCAAATATATTAAAATCAACCATCCTACTTCTAATAAAGGACTCCAGATCTGAATCCCCCAAACACGGTTGCTGATGGCCTTTGCCTTTGCAATTTATTTCTCCATCCCACCAGCCAGTAGAAGAGTGTGTGAACCTTCAGGGGTAAAACACAAGCCTGAGCCTGCCAGTCTGACAGGCTCAGTAGGCTAAACCGGCCTGACTTTTTTTACGAGTTGTTTGGCAGCCTATGTATTTAATTTCATTCTTTTATTTTATGTTTTGGGTGCATATGCCTAGAGGCCTTTGGACAATTGCCTCTTTTTTAATAAAGCTAATAAATGCCCATAGGAAATTTACCTATATCTAAACTGACATAACAAAGCTGATACATCAGAGGGGTCAGGCATGAGAGAGTCCAACAATTTATATAAACGGAGGAAGCTGGCATGGATTTGGACTGCCTGGAGTTATTACTCAGGCACTGGCAGTCTTCCAGGCTGTTCGTAATTTTAAATAAATTCTGATCTTGGTGATGTATACTTATTGATCAAGTTTTCAGAAAGTCATCACCATGTACTCTTTGACTACATATCGATCTGAAGTGTCCACAGTTCCTGAGAGAGGTCTGGCATTACATTAGCTATTATCTGTACCACAATCCATCCTTCTATTTGAATCAAGCCTGTGGATAAGTGACTCATTCTTTCCACTTACCATGGAAAGAGACCTGGATGGTATATGGAAAACATGATTCTTAGGTTCTATATCTCAATTCACCACTAATTTTCTTCTCTTATTTCACTTCAGATGAGCCTGGTGGGCTGCAGTCCATGGGGTCACAAAAGAGACACAGTTTCGCAACTAAACAACAACGACGTCCACATCCTAATTCCCAGAACCCATCTGTTAGGCTGTGTGGTAAAATGGAATTAAGGTTGCTAATCAGCTGACCTTAAAATAAGGGTATTATCCTGGACTAGCTAGAGGATACCAATGTAATCACAAGAGTCCCTTAAACATGGATATGAAAGACAGAAGATTTAGTGTCTGAATGATACAATGGGAGAAAGAATCGACCCTCCTTTGCTGGCTTAGAAAACAGGAGGAGGCCACAAGACAAGGAACACAGGCAGCATCGAGAAACTAGAAAGTACAAGGAAATACATTTGTCCCAAGAGACCACAGAAAGGAATGTAGTCCTGCCCACATCCTGATTTGAAGCCCACGGAAACCTGTAGTATTCTTGTAACCTGCAGAACTATAGATAATAACCTTATGTCGTTTTAAGCCACCTGTGCTCATTTGTTCAGAGAAGGAGATGGCACCCCACTCCAGTACTCTTGCCTGGAAAATTCCACGGACAGAGGAGCCTGGTTGGCTGCAGTCCATGGAAGAGTCGGACACGACTGAGTGACTTCACTTTCACTTTTCACTTTCATGCATTGGAGAAGGAAATGGCAACCCACTCCAGTGTTCTTGTCTGGAGAATCCCAGGGACGGCAGAGCCTGGTGGGCTGCCGTCTATGGGGTCACACAGAGTCGGACACGACTGAAGGGACTTAGCAGCAGCAGCAGCAGCTCATTTGTTACAACAGCTTTAGGAAACTAATACAGTGATACTTCTGAAAACAGTAACCACACAGACGTTAAAAAAATGATTTGTGACAGTTCTCTAACTTCCTAACAATTAAGAAAGAATGAATTAGAATGACATCAAAAGCAACCTTTTCAGGACCTGGAGTCTACCCTGTCCTAGGATGGTTCCCCCTGGAAAATCCACTTCCTCTCCATACTCCCTTTAAGTTCAGGCTCCCTCTGTTCCTCAGTACCTCCAGCCTCAATCATTCACACATTCCCAATCATTCTTTGACCCAAGAAAAAGTGAAACACATTTCTAGAATATGAAACAGAATTTAGTAAGCATTTAACATTTATTTTACTGTAAACTCTTTCGTTTATCATGTTCCCCATGGATTCCTCTCTCCTATATGTTTCAACCCCTAGTAATCAAGTTCTATAATAAAAATATGTTTCAGAATCCTCAGGAGTTCTTTATTACCAACAACGCTGTGTAGTTTAATAACTTTACTCAGTCACTTGGCAAACTTCGAACGTATACATGGTGCTGGGTGGAAGCACAGACAAATCTCAAAGTTCACAAATTAATATGACATAAAATAGGAGGAACATTCGTTTATTCCACAAATATTTACTGAACATGTAGCTTACATCGGACATACACTTAACTCGAGTGCAAGACAGAAACAAGAGCTCTATAAAAGAGCTACAAACAACAGTAACAGTGAAAAGACAGTCGTCAAAGTGACAGTGAAACGAAACGGGCCACTGCTCCAAAACCCAGTACATACTTCCCAAACAGACAAGAAAGAGAAGTTAAAACAGAAAAAGAAGAACATACCTCACGGTCAAAAGATACAAAGCAAATTCCAAACACTGAAACTCAAGTATTTTGTATGTCAAGTATGTCTCATCCACCTTAACTCAGTACCCACTTTCCCATATTCTGTGTACCACCACTTACTTTTTATCCTGGCCCACAGATGATTAAAGAGAGAAAATTGGAAGAAACTGCTAAAGACAGTCACACCAATAACAAAAATAAATAGTATGTAGTTTGGCAAGAGCAGAAGGAACAAAAGACAATCAAAAGCAAACACTCTTAATCTCCCAATTTATCCCTCCCCCTCTTATCCCTGGTAACCATAAGTTTGTTTTCTACACATATAACTCTGTTTCTGTTTTGTAGACAAGTTCATATGTACCCTTTCCACACTATTAAATACAAAATAGATAATTAATAAGGACCTACTGTATGCACAGGGAACTCTATTCAACCTATATGGAAAAAGAATTTTAAAAGGAGTGGAGATATAGATATATACATATATATATAATCGATTATATATATATAATTATATATAATGTATATAATATATACAATTACTATATTATTATGTAATTAATATATATTAATTTATATTATTCTGATTATATTATATTTTATATTATTTTATATATAATTAATATATGTAAAATAATATATTATATATTAATATATAATAGATTGTGTATATATAATATATAACTGATTCACTTTGTTGTACACCTGAAACTAGCACAATATTTTAAACTAACTAGACTCCAATGATTATTTTTAATTTTGTAATTAACTATAATGGAAATTAATCTGAAAAAATATATATAACTGAATCACTTTGCTATACACCTAAAATGCAATATTATAAATCAACTATACTTCAATAAAAAATATATATATAAATAAACAAAAGCAAATGTTCTCAGAGTGGCAGCAATTATGTCATAGGCATACAGCCTGCACCAGTGAATAAACCCTAACACCATCCCATTCATACGTTCCACACAGTGACTTGGCTTCCAATGATTCTAAGCAAATGTTCAAATTCTGTTCTGCATATCCTATTTAGGAAAGCAAGGAAGTAGGCAACCACTTTTACCAAAACTGCATCAGAATTTGTTAAAATCTTTTTCTAATCCAAAAAAATGAAAACAATAATTACTATAACCTTTTAGAAAATCTTACCAAGAAAAAAATTCAATTGAAACGTCATTAGAAAAGAGGTAGGGTCACAAACACCAACTGAGAAGAGAGTAAATGTTAGAACATATGTCAAATTTTACAATAGTATATTTGAAAGGTTGTATGATATGAATAATTTTCTAGGAAAATGTGAATTATACTAAAAAATCATAAAGTAGAAAACTGAGTAAGTTCATAAAACAGTATGTTGAAATGTTAAAATCTTTTAAATTGTTGGGCTTTTTGCAGGAAAATGTTTCAGTGTTCCATGTACTGTGAGCCCGTGGGTCACAGAGAGCTGAGCAGCATGGGCAGTGGGTCCATGCAAATGGATAAAGAGGATTTATTCCAGCACTAAAACATATTAAATATGTCACTGTGTCAGAAGCCAGGCAACAAGGATACCCAGAATATCACTGTCTGCTATTAGAAAAATCATAGTTCAGGGGAAAAGATTCAAGTAATCATCTTGGGCTGGGAGCTCATTTGCAAATGTCATGTTGAAAATATAACTCTATTATGAAAAAACTGTTTAAGTTCATCACTAATGCCTGACATTTCAGGATGGTCCTTGCTCTGTTTTTACTAATCACACTCAGGGTAGCTCTGATTTTCATAGTCCCTCTGACGATTAGAATGCTGAACTTTACTGAAAAGTTTCTGGGAAAAGCTCTAAAATTTGATTTTCTAGGTAATCTTAGCAAGTCAACTAACAGAGGTCTTCAGCTCTTTCCCTTCATATAAATCTAAGGCACTGAAGCAGCCTATGCTTTATGAAGATCAAATAAAGCCATAAATAATATCAGTGCATTCTGGAAAAAGAAGTTGCTGTGGAATCTCGGAATGGGAGAATCCACCCCTTTGCTTCAAAATGAGTCAGAAATATGCGTTTGCCTTGGTGACCCCGCTTCTACCAAAAACTGCACAAACTCCAGGATGCAAAAAGCCAACATTCCACATCACATATTCTGCCTCTGCCAGAGAAAAACAAACATCAGCTGACAGATCCAGACACATGTCTAGTATCACTAATTCTCCCCATTCCCATACACAAAGAGAGAAGGAGCAAATTTCTTAATCATTCTTCTCCCTTAGTGTCATCCCAACCTTAATTAAGAACTACATAGCGAACAATAGAAATGGCTACTATGTATAGATCATTTATTCTGTTCTAGGCATTTTTAAAAGGATTATCTCATTTAATTGTCACAACATCTCTATTCTGTCAATATCGTATCCATTTGCAGATGAGGACACTGTGACTTGGAAAAGTTGAATAGCTTGCTTAAGGCCACACAGGCCAAAAATGGAGGAGTCATACAACAATATGCCAGAGGCCACCCTCCTAACCACTATAATATTAGTGAATGCGAATGCTTTGGAAGCTGTACAATAGCCTGTTATAATTTATAAACATAGGCAACTCACAACAATTTAAACATTTATCTCCATCTTTGCTAGAATATTTATATGCTCTAAGAGTCTTTACATGCTCTAAAGTGATTAAACTAAAGATTAATCACTTTAAAAAATTTGCTGAAAGAAGGGAAAAGGTGCTGAAGCCAAAAACAAAATTGTATAATAGGAAAAACATGCAAACTAATCATCCTCAAGCTCTTTCTGCCCTCAAAATTGACCCAATTTTTTAAAGAGGAACTCTTTCCCATTCCCTTAAAATCTGTACTGGCTCATTGTTTTTCTTGTACACTTCACCCAAGGCCTTGTGTCACTTCAGTTGATAAGCACTATTAGGGTTTGTGCCATGCCACATGCCCAAGGTGATGAACGGAAGGACTCTTGGAAAGAGCATGAACCGACCATTTTTCTTGTAAAATAAATTTAAAAAAAAAAAAAAATATATATATATATATATATACTGTTTTGAGTCCTAATTAATTGGAAAGGTTTTACCTTTAAAAGAAGCAAGTATTAGTGGAAATAGCACAAGCCCTAAAAATCAAAAATTGTGTCTAGAGTTGTTGTTGTTCAGATGCTAAGTCATGTCTGACTCTTTTGAGACTCCATGGACTGTAGACTGCCAGGTTCCTCTGTCCATGGGATTGCCCAGCCAAGTGTGTTTCCACCACTCAAAAGACAGCACACCTTGGGGAAAATTTGTCACCTGCTTCTTTAGACTCAGCTTCCTCCTCTTTAGACTCAACTTCCTCCTCTACAGGATGGGAACCATAATAATCCCCTCACTATCTTCCACACTTGTTATAAAGATCCAATCAGTGCAATGTGAACCATATTTATAAAATATAAGGTATAACTACTTATACAATGTAAGATAGTACTATAATGATGATAAAGTGAAAAGTATAAGAAGTAAAAATGGGGTGAAAATGTACCAAGAGAGTCATAAGCAATTATAACATGTCTCTCCTGGGAAAGTGAAATATTAGTGATAGCCATAAACTATTACTCTGTAGAATCATACCTACTACTCAATCTTACATGTAACAACATTTTAGGACTTCCCTGGTGGTCCAGCGGTTAAGACTCTGTGCTTCCAGATGCCCTGGACTGTATTCTGGTCCATGGAATTTTCAAGGCAAGAATACTGGAGCGGGTTGCCATTTCCTACTCCAGGGGATCTTCCCAACCCAGGGATTAAACCCTCATCTCCTGCATCTCCTGCACTGGCGGGCGGATTCATGAATGGATACATGTATGGCTGAGTCCCTTTACAGTTCACTTGAAACTCTCACAACATTGTTAATCGGCTATACCCCAACACAAAATAAAAAAGTTTTGAAAAAAGACTGCATTTCCACTGCACAGTAGGCATTTTTGATCTCCGATCAGGGAAGATCCTGCAGGCCCTGAAGCGCAGCCAAAAAAAGGTTTGTAGACTTCTGGTTTCCTGTTTCACATCTTTCATGTAGCATCCTCTTACACATTGAGAGACAGCCTTCAAGTTCTCCTAAGTCTTGTCTTCTCTTGGTTGAATGTCTAGAGTTTTCCCAATTATTCCACATGGGCTAGAATTCACAAGACCTTTATCATCTTTGTCTTTTCACTGAGTTTTGTCAGTGCCCTACTTACAGTGAATATAATGTTTCAGACACAGTCAGAAGACCATAGGAATTACTGCCAACTTTGATCTAGGTTATATACTTTCATAAAATGCAAACTTTCATTGCCTCTTGTTGGAATGTACTGAATATCCCAGGTGTCTTCATCATATGTATTTGCCTAACAACACTTACAAAACCCTTTTTTTAATCCTAAATACAGGATGTCACTTTTATCCACCTGAAATATGATTTTTTTGAGTTCTACCTATCTTTCCAATATGATGAAGTCATCTTGAATGATGATTCTCATCCATCATATTATCTTTCTCTCCCAGGTTCTGTCATCCACAAATTTGATAAGCACAACTTTTATGTCTTTATACAAATCATGGGTAAAAAAAAAAAAAAAATCCAAGACAGATTTTGAACAAATTTAACTAGATTTAAACCTCTGTTTAAAGAGTGTCTAAATACTGCTTTCCAGGTGGAAAAGTCACTCATTAGACTAAATTCTTTGGGAATGGATATGAACTAGCCATGAATCTCCCTCCTTATGTTCCTGGTATATTTCTAGAACTGTGCTGAACTTCCACGTGTCTGACAGGTTTTCCCATTTTCATAATACAGACACCATTTTTTCATGTTTGATCATTTAGATCTTCATTTTTCCATGATTTTAAAATAACTGCCCAAAACAAAAACCCAATATTACACGCACTGAGTCCTTTAGTGGCCTGGGATCATGTCATCCATCAAAAAACTTGAGGTTTTGTTTTTTAATAGTTAGAGACTACCCAATGAGTGAGACTATTCATCTCATGTTTCAATCACATACCAAATACTTGTGCTCTCATCTGCCCAGTCTGAGCACCATTCTCCCTGAGGAAACAAAATCAGAATTGAATTTGAACAGTCTCTGCCGTCTCCCTTCTGTTTGCATCACACCATCTACAACTAGGAGAAAATTCCTTTTTTTTTTTTTTTTGTAGAAAATTCCTTTATTATAGTGCAAATAACTTTCAGCAGTGACATCATAACGCTAAAACACATTTAGCAACATTTTACACCATGCAGTAAATAAGAAAGTGTTTCTTTGAAAATATGTCATCATAGGAACATTATTTCTACATTAATAATGTAGCTGGAAAATGCCAAGGGTGTTTCTCTCAAGGCAAAAGGGCTCCCTCCCTCTTTTTGGATATTTTCTTTTTAATACAAATGAAAGGATTTGCCATTTTAACAAATCATCAACAATTCTAAGAATGATCCCTTTGGAGGTTTTGAACTAAGGTTGGCATGATTTGAAATGGGGTTTCAAATTTTGAGAAAATTCTTGACTATCCTTTTATTACTATAACTCTAAAAGCATCCCTTTGTTGTTTTTACATTTTTCATAAACCTTGTGAGGGTGTTTGTATTTGTCGTATTTTCCTCTTTTCCACCTATATCTGCTCCTTTAAAATCTACATTCAAAGAACCAACATTTTCTGCACCCACACTTTCCATAGTTGAGCATTCCAAATTTCATCCCAAGAGCCCCCATCCCTCTTGAACTTTCTTCCCTTTCGGAGTCACCTTTCTCTTGTAAAACAATTACCTGCTTGACATCATGCCTGAGCTTTTTGCCTTACTAGAGAATACTATCAAAGGGTCACAGAATTCAGGAAAAAAATTTAATAGCAGTAATATAAAAGTAATTTCAAATATTATTATAAGTTATTATCAACCATAAATCCACTGGCACTTAATTAAGAAGGAGAATAAAAGGATCATAAGTATATGTACATATTAATATAGAAAGTATCACCCTAGGAAAATCCTAATTGCCAAATAAACAACCTCAGCATCCAGAAAGAATCTATCAAATTGAAATCTGTGTCCTTCACCCTGTAGGGATTACAGTGGTAAAAGAGACAGGAAAAAAAAAAAACCTTTCCTAATGGAATTTATATTCTAGAGAAAAGATATGCAAGAATAAGTAAATAAATAAACCATCAAATGAAACAGATTGAGAATAAAGATAGTACTCTTTTAGATAAGTCAGTCAAGGAAGACCTTCCAGAAAACTGATATTTGAATTAGAACCTAAAGCATGAGAATGGTCCAGTTATACAAAGATCTGGGGGAAAAAGCAATTCAGGGAAAGGAACAGTCTTGGGCAACATCCCAAAGATGTTCAAAAGGAACAAGAGCATCAGTCAAAGCAAACCTGTTCAGAAAATAAAGCAAAAATTCAGGAATTCAAAATATTAGAAATACCTGTAAGTAAGCCTCAAAACATACCAAGGAAGCTGATATAAAATAAAAGCACAGTGAAAGAAATATTTGAGAGTTATGTTACATCAGAATCATCCATATATATATTAACTATAACAACTTGCATACCAATAAATGTTATTCATACATGACTCTACAACTTCAAATCTATCTTTGATAATTACATGTTTAATAGTTGGGTTGATAGTTCATTGGACCGACTCAAACACCAGTTTTCTCTGCTGCTACGCCAAAGTTGCTGAGAACTGCTGTCTGACAGGTGAAAATATGTATCTGCTATCTTTCCCTCTGTCCTTTCTTCTCAAGAGAATTATCTGCTGGTGACACTCAAGTCCTGGCCATTTGCAGAAATGATCAAGACAATGAGTAGAGCAGGGAGTTGGAGAAAGTCCAGAAAGGTAAAATTGATTTATATAAAATAGGCCACAGAATTATCCTCAAAAGTAAAGTGAAAAATCTAAGAGCCTCGAGGAGGCAGTGGGGAAAGAAGGGACAGAGAATGAGGATAAGGCAACACTGGGTAGAGCTCTATGAAAGAGAAAAGAGAGATGTGCGGTAACAGCCGCCATGATAAGTGACACAATGGAGGGGAAACACTAAAATTTACTTTCAAGAAATTTTATTATATATTGTATGATATAATTGCTTCCTTTCTGCATTTGCAGGAGACCTTCAGGATAATCTTGCATTACTTTCCAAGGTTTTACGGGGTAAGATTGAAAATGATAGCCCATTTTGATGCAATTTTATATGCATGTTGGATGTTCTAATACAAATTCATGAATCACAACCTCAGTTGGGTCCCAGCTAACTGTTGCTTGAAAACATTTCACTTTTCTCCCAATGGATTCTCTTTTCTATCTTCCAAAATGTGTTTTTCAAGCCTTTTCCCTTTTTTCCACATTTCTGACCCTACTAATGACTATTTTGATGATTAATTCACTGAAATAATTGAGAATATCAGAATCACTCACCTTCTAGCCCCTCATCACCTTCCTTCATCCATCATTTCCTCCTCCTCTCTGACTTTAGAGGAAACAGGAGCCAATCCCTTTCCTAACTAACTCCACACTCCGTATGGCAGTCCTAGCTTTCCTGGCTCACCCAGGATAAGGTGCCATCAGTCAATCCATTTTTCTTTTCCATACTCTGTCTCTGAGGCAGAGCCTCCGTTTCCTACTTCTTCACAAAATGGAAGTTACTCCTTAGCCCAACAGTTCCGCTGCTGGAAACATATCTTTGAGCAACCATCATACAATATACAAATGCATAATCCACATACCCTTTTTCCAAAGTTTCTCCCCAAAAATATTACCAAGCACACAGCTGTTATCTCTGAGGGACTTTAACATCCCTCATTTTATTTGATGGTATTTGAATTTTTACATCCAGGATTTATTACTTTTTTAAGAAAAACAATATGGATTTTTTGAGGAACAACTCTTCACCTGCGTCAACTAGCCATCCAATGCTACAGACAATACTTTTGAGATGATGTTCAAATCTAACCATTCCCTCACATTGTCCTCACCCCTGCCAATTCTCTGAGTGTCTCAGGTATTAACATAATAGCCCAGGAGCTCACTGCTTGACTGAGCTTCCTGACTCTATTTCCACCCTTTGCAATTCTCCTTCCACAGAGCTATCTCTTCTAACATTCTAACTGGGCAATGTCATTGTTTAGGCTCAAGTACCTTCACTGGTTTCCCATCACCTCCTAACTAAAACAGAGGCTTCTTACAAGGTATATAAAGCCTTGAAAATATACCCCAAACATCTTTTCATCTCCATTTATCTCCTTTTATAAAATTTCATGGGTAGCAAGACTAGAGCTCACCTTTGAACATGAGCTTCCACCACTTCATAATTTGCTAGAATTTCTTCCTAATCTAGAGCTCCCTTCCTCTTCACTTCTGACTACATCCAAATCCTACTCATCCAAACCACACCCATCACCCTGTGAAGCTACACTCATGCCGCCCACTCATTAGGATCAGTCATTGCTTCTTTGTTCTCCAATGGAATCCTGTCTCCAACACTGAATTTACTCTAGTAAAGTAATGCTCAAAAGTCTCCAAGCCAGGCTTCAGCAATATGTGAACCGTGAACTTCCTGATGTTCAAGCTGGTTTTAGAAAAGGCAGAGGAACCAGAGATCAAATTGCCAACATCCGCTGGATCATGGAAAAAGCAAGAGAGTTCCAGAAAAACATCTATTTCTGCCTTATTGACTATGCCAAAGCCTTTGACTGTGTGGATCACAATAAACTGTGGAAAATTCTAAAAGAGATGGGAATACCAGACCACCTGATTTGCCTCTTGAGAAATCTATATGCAGGTCAGGAAGCAACAGTTAGAACTGGACATGGAACAACAGACTG
Source organism: Bos indicus x Bos taurus (assembly GCF_003369695.1). NCBI lineage: Eukaryota > Metazoa > Chordata > Mammalia > Artiodactyla > Bovidae > Bos > Bos indicus x Bos taurus. The sequence continues at coordinate 53,636,469 of NC_040092.1, forward strand.
GTTCCAAATAGGACAAGGAGTACGTCAAGGCTGTAGATTGTCACCCTGTTTATTTAACTTATATGCAGAGTACATCATGAGAAATGCTGGACTGGAAGAAGCACAAGCTGGAATCAAGATTGCCGGGAGAAATATCAATAACCTCAGATATGCAGATGACACCACCCTTATAGCAGAAAGTGAAGAGGAACTAAAAAGCCTCTTGATGAAGGTGAAAGAGGAGAGTAAAAAAGTTGGCTTAAAGCTCAACACTCAGAAAACAAAGATCATGGCATCTGGTCCCACCACTTCATGGGAAATAGATGGGGAAACAGTGGAAACAGTGTCAGACTTTATTTTGGGGGCTCCAAAATCACTACAGATGGTGACTGCAGCCATGAAATTAAAAGACACTTACTCCTTGGAAGGAAAGTTATGACCAACCTAGATAGCATATTCAAAAGCAGAGACATGACTTTGCTAACAAAGGTCCATCTAGTCAAGGCTATGGTTTTTTCGGTCGTCATGTATGGATGTAAGAGTTGGACTGTGAAGAAGGCTGAGCACCGAAGAATTGATGCTTTTGAACTGTGGTGTTGGAGAAGACTCTTGAGAGTCCCTTGGACTGCAAGGAGATCCAACCAGTCCATTCTGAAGGAGATCAGCCCTGGGATTTCTTTGGAAGGAATGATGCTAAAGCTGAAATGCCAGTACTTTGGCCACCTCATGCGAAGAGTTGATTCATTGGAAAAGACTCTGATACAGGGAGGGACTGGGGGCAGGAGGAGAAGGGGACGACAGAGGATGAGATGGCTGGATGGCATCACCGACTCGATGGACGTGAGTCTGGGTGAACTCTGGGAGTTGGTTATGGACAGGGAGGCCTGGCATGCTGCGATTCATGGGGTCGCAAAGAGTCGGACACTACTGAGCGACTGAACTGAACTGAACTGATAGCATACTTAGGTTTAAGCCTTACTTCCCTCAAGACTGTGAGCTTTTTGAAACCAGAACTAAATTTATTTATGTGTGCATTCTTTTCACATGAAAAATATGTGGCATATACTAGTTGCTGAATCAATGTTTATTCTGATGAGCTGGAGACAATCACTTATATCAGCACCAAAGTTAGTTACCTGATATTGTTAGTATTATTTTCTATTTTGACTGCTTTAATTTCTAAGCTTTACATAAAAATATTACAATTAAAAGTTTAAGTGCATTTTTGAGTTTTATTCTTAATTTGAAAGGAAAGGGAGCAGAATTTATGAACATTTTACTCATAAATTTGGCTCTAGTTGCCTTTTATTGAGTATCTACTGTACGCCAAGTACTGATTTAGCATAATGCACTCATTGTATCATTTCATCTGCCAAAGAAACCTGTAGAGTACAGCAGATACAATTTTATATCCATTTTACATATAAAGAAGTTGAGTCTCAGAGAAGTAATCAGTCCCAGATCATAGGGCTGGCTTTGTGGAACTGTCAGGCATCAAAGCAAGGTAATCTGATACTGGTACCCATACTCTCTCAACTCTGTCCCACTGTAACCTCATCAACTGCTTTAGAGGGAGAATTATGATGGCTGGGTGAGGACTCCACAAAGAAAGTAGACTGGAGTGGACTGACATCACAGGCTGTGCCCTAGAAAGTCCCAAGAAAAATATCTCTTATTGATTAGAAAAACGGAGTAAAGGCAGGGGGAAGTTTGGGGGACAGCCATTATGTACCCAGGTGTTTGGGAATACAAGAAATCCCTTGTCCTTTTCAGATTCATGGCTTGGAACACTAGGTGTGATGAAATCTGCTCCTTCTTCTCTAGGGTCCCCTGGTTTAAGCCCCAGCCACCTCCCCTATCCCTTTCCTTGAGAAAAAAACTCAAAAAACACCCTGAAAATGCCATTGGAGCCTATACTCACCTTGGTCTTTTTTATCCTTGCACTAAACTGCAGATCAAAGGAGGGACTAGAAAGACAAATAAAATTAAAATCTTAATGTAAAATTAGTGTGATTATTTTGAGAGTCTCTCAACAAGGCAATCAGGTTTGTAATGTTTTTCCATCCTTGTTTGAAAATGTCCTTGGGCTAGATAGGAGATGTCTTCAGACTAACACTCTAGAGATAACAAATAGAGAGAAGAACAATCTGGGAGCAAACACTTATAAAATATTTGCGATCACTTGCTCTGTGTTCATTGAGCTTTTATTTCTAGGCAGGCTATTTTGTTGTGCATAAACCAGGAAAATGTTATGTTTTATTTCACATACTGTAAACCTAAGATTCTGCTCTATATCCAAAATCTATAGTGATTACTTTTGTTTCTTTTCTTTAAATTTCTCCTCAGAAGTCCTGCCCCCTTCTTAAATGGGGCTGGGGTTGGGGGTGCCTGAAGATTCAACCGAGAAAAATCCCTCTGAACACAAAGCCAGATGCCAAATATGTCTACCGAAGGAGAATTACCCCACTTCTCCTTATTCATGTTCTGCCCTTAAGTCTTATATGTCTCATTAGATCATAAGCCCATAAGGGAGAATTCATGCTTTCAAGATCCATTAGGCGAGTAGTATATTACACATGCAAAAAAAAAAAAAAAAAAAGCTTATCTTTAGAAATATGCAATCATGTAAAGTTATAAAAGTCATGGAGGAAAAGGACTGACATTTCTTGTTAAAATTATCTGCAGTTTCATATCTAAAAGTGCTTTATTCCTAATATTAACCTCCAGAAAACCTCACAGGTTAATGGAAGGAACCTTGGCTGGGAGTCAGAAAACCAGGTTCTAATCCTAATGCTTCTACCAATGCATCCTATGAAATTGGACCAGTTACTTTACCTGTTTGTGGGAGTCCATGTAACAGGTATATAAATCCTTCATACCACCTCACAGGGAGTTCTAAGCAACAAATGAAATGTTAAAGTGCATTCATTAGTTTAAAACAGTAATTGATTGAGATGGTGGTTGTTATCATTATGCCATTTGCTTTTTAGTTCACCATGGTGAAACAACACACACATTTCCCTTTGCTCCCTAAAAGGGAAGCAAAATATGAATAATACTGTTTAACAGATACGAAGCACAAACAACAGGAGATGAGAAATAATTAACATGTTTGGAAAAGGTAAAATGAATCAAAGAACAAGAGTGAGGAGAAAGCTGAGTGCCAAGTGGCTAGAGACAGAATCAATTCATACCCCCAAACTAGCAAATGCTCAGAAGTTAGAGGCAGCAGTCATTTCAGGAGGCGTGAGTGAGGTGGGTGCTCTACTAAGGGAGTTGAATATGATATCAATGATATGTGAATCTTAAAAATTTGATATAAAAACATTTTAATGATACAAGATACTTACAAAACAGAGAGACTCAGATATAGAAAACAAACTTATGGTTACCAAAAGGGAAAATGAGGGGAAGGATAAATTAGGATTTGGGGATTAACAGATACACACTATTACATATAAAACAGACAAATAACAAGGACCTATTGTATAGCACAGGGAACTATAATCAATACCTTGTAATCACCTATAAGGGAAAATAATCTGAAAAAGAATGTGTGTATGTCTGTGTGTATATAACTAAATCACTTAGCTTTACACCTCCTGAATATAATGTGTATGAGTGTGTTAAGTCACTTCAGTTGACGGACTACAGCCTGCCAGGCTCCTTTGTCCATGGGGATTCCCTAGGCAAGAATATTGGAGTGGATTCCCATGCCCTCCTCCAGGGGAATCTTCCCAATTAAGGGATTGAACCCACATCTCTTATGTCTTCTGCATTGGTAAGTGGGTTCTTAACCACTAGCACCACCTGGGAAGCCCCCTGAAAACTATTACAACATTCTAAATCAGCTATATTTCAATAAAAAAAATTAAAAGAAATCTGAGGATCAAGAGTAGTTAGAACTTCTACAGTCACTTCTTCTATGTATGGAGAAGATCCTGTTTCATGGTAACAGGAACAATATATATATATAGAGAGAGACATTACACAGAAATCAAGCGAGTTAAGTGTAGGGCTAAGTACTGAACAAGCTGGATTTAGAAAAAGCAGAGGAACCAGAGATCAAATTGCCAACATCTGTTGGATCAGAGAGAAAGCAAGGGACATCCAGAAAAACATCTACTATGTTTCATTGACTACACTAAAGCCTTTGACTGTGTGGATCACAACAAACTGTGGAAATTCTTAAAGACATGGGAATACCAGACCATCTTACCTGCCTCCTGAGAAATCTGTATGCAGGTGAAGAAGCAACAGTTAGAACCAAACATGGAACAATGGACTGGTTCAAAATTGGAAAAGGAATACATCAAGGCTGTATATTATCACCCTGCTTATTTAACTTATATGCAGAGTATATCAGGCAAAATGCCCAGATGGATGAATCACAAGCTGGAATCAAGATTGCTGGGAGAAATATCAACAGCTTCAGCTATGCATATGATACCAGTCTAATGGCAGAAGGTGAAAAGAAACTAAAGAGTCTCTTGATAAGGGTGAAAGAGGAGAATGAAAAAGCGGGCTTAAAATTCAACATTCAAAAAATAAAGATCATGGCACCTGGTCCCATCACTTCATGGCAAATAGATTGGGAAAAAATAGAAACAGGGACAGACTTCATTTTCTTGGCTATGAAAAATTGCTGTCAATGTTGACTGCAGCCATGAAATTAAAAGACACTTGCTCCTTGGAAGAAAAGCTCTAACAAACCTAGACAGCATATTAAAAAGCAGAGATGTAATTTGCCAACAAAGTTCTGTGCAGCCAAAGTTATGGTTTTTCCAGTAGTCGTGTATGTATGTGAAAGTTGGACCATAAAGAAGGCTTAGTGCCAAAGAATTGATGCTTTTGAACTGTGGGGCTGGAGAAGACTCTAGAGAGTCTCTTGGACTAAAAGGAGATCAAACCAGTCAATCCTAAAAGAAGTCAACCCTGAATATTCACTGGAAGGACCGATGCTGAAACTGAAGCTCCAATACTTTGGCCACCTGATGGGAAGAGCTGACTCATTAGAAAAGACCCTGATGTTGGGAAAGGGCAGAAGGCAGGAAGACAAGGGATTGACAGAGGATGAGATAGTTGGATGGCATCATCAACTCAATAGACTTGAGTCTGAGCAAACTTTGGGTGATAGTAAAAGACAGGGAAGCCTGGCATGCTGCACTCCGTGGGGTCACAAAAAAGCCAGACACTACTTAGAGACTGAACAACAACAAGTACTGAACATCGAGATTCACCCTTCCGCTTCATTCCAAAAATTCTCAACCACCTGACACATCCCATGAATACAAGCATAAAATATATCCTACTTATGTATTTAACTGGTGATTCAAAACCATGGTGGTAAATACCAGAAGACTAGCCAAAAGCATGAAAAGTGGTTGCCTAACAGGACTGGGAACCCCTATATTGACAGTAAAATTCTTGAATACTAATAAATCACAGAAAAATGTATTAATTTGAACTTTCTTTAAATACTTCTTTAAAGATTTACCTTTCAAAGAAACCAAAGTATAGGCTCTTAGGAGTTGATATATTCCCCACTTTTGATCTTATTAGCAAAACACGATTAAATCTAACAGATGGGGACTGTAATAAAATTACACAAAATGACACATGCAAGTTAGAAATTTTTTAGGCTGAGTCAGCCCAGTCAGAGCAGAGTCACATGTGTTTGAGAGCATTTGCTTGATAGTCTATTACTTGTAGGAAGAGTGTCTTAGAGGGAGAGGCATGGGTATTCTGGCCTTCCCAGGTGGCATGAGTGCTAAAGAGCCCACCTGCCAATGCAGAAGATGTAAGAGACATGGGTTAAATCCCTGGGTCAGGAAGATTCTCTGGGGAAGGAAATGGCAACCCAGTCCAGTATTCTTGCCAGGGAAATCGCAGGGACAGAGGAGCCTGGTGGGCTACAGTCCATGGGGTCGCAAAGAGCTAGACACGACTGAAGTGACTGAGCACGCAGGCACACGTGGGTATTCTGGGGTCCACCCCCAGATGGCCCTGGTGCCAGCTATCTGAACTGCCTTGTTTACAGAGAACCTGCCCATTGTCTTTAGCCCCTTCCTCCTGCCTCTCCTCCTGACTCATCCTACCCAAGCTATTTCCAAAGTGTGGGTCTGATGGAGTCGCCCTTCTTCTATAAATCCTTTGATGGTCCCGCCCATCCAGCCAGTCACCAGCCTCCTTACCCACTGTGCACACTCATCAGAAACTACTCACCGCCCCCTCAACTTTCCATGTGTTTTCATGTCTCCCTACCTCATGGAAGTTCTTCCCCTCTCTACAGTGTTCTGCTCTGTCTTTCCTGGCAAAGACTCACTCCTTGAAAACACCAATTTAAAAATCATCATCCAGTTTCAACCCAACAGAGCGAAATACTTGCTCATTATTCTATATTCACTACTTTTATACCCTGAGTTGGGCTTCCCTGGTACTTCAGCTGGTAAAGAATCCACCTGCAATGCAGGAGACCCCACTTCAATTCTTGGGTCAGGAAGATCCCCTGGAGAAGGGATAGGCTACCCACTTCACTGGTGGCTCAGACGGTAACGAATCCACCTGCAATGCAGAAGACTTGGGTTTGATCCCTGGGTTAGGAAGATTCCCTGGAGTAGGGCATGGTAACCCACTCCAGTATTCTTGCCTGGAGAATCAGCATGGACAGAGGAGCCTGGAGGGCTGCAGTCCATGGGGTCACAAAGAGTAGGACATGACTGAGCGACTAAGCACACACACACATATCTTGTGTTGCAATTGTTCACTTCAATATCTGTATCCCCTCCTAGACTAGGAGTTCTGAAGAGCAGGGATCAGGTTTAATCATCTTTGTATCCTCAGTACCAAGCAAAGTGTCAGACACACAGCCCTCAGGGGGAGCTGGTGGAATATACCAGCAGGAAGTGAATTAATTTCACATTAATCTGGGCCTGGTTTACACCTTATGTTTGAATGTCTATATAATGCCAATGTGAGAAACTATGACTTAACATTCCCCAATTTACACTGGCTAACATCTAAGTTCCCAGGGCATGAGGTCTAAATATCCCCTCAAACGCTGGAACCATATCAATACTCTTCTCCCCTTAGAGATAAGAGAGAAGAAAGAATATAGCACAGTGATGAAGCTAGTACATGTATCACTTGGAGCCGGTCATTTCTTAATATCCCTCTCCTTCACACAACAAAATTATTTTCTGTCATAAGCATTATTTTCTTGAAGTGCTCTAATTATCAATTTAAAATGAATAAATCTTACTTTTAATTTTCCTGGTAGGATTCAAATTCAGTAAAATATCTCATGAATGAACTAGAAGGTACACTTGCCAAACAAAAGATTACACCTTGCAATCCATTTGTGCTCAGTTTTCTCTTTAAAATATTAAACACAAACAGAAACTCCAAACAGTCACAGTGTGACAGAATTCAAGTAACTCGAGTTCCCCTCTTTCATCTTTACGGTCACATGTCGCCATGGTTAATTTCTAACCTACTGGGTTTTGGGGGGTTTTTTAATTAAAGAAAAGATTGATTTACAATGTAAATAGTTGATTTACAATGTTGTGTGAGTTTCAGGTATGTGTGTGTATGCTTTGCTAAGTCACTTCAGTTGTGTCCAACTCTGTGCGACCCCATAGACGGCAGCCCACCAGGCTCCTCCATCTCTGGGATTCTCCAGGCAAGAACACTGGAGTGGGTTGCCATTTCCTTCCCCATTGCATGAAAGTGAAAAGTGAAAGTGAAGTCACTCAGTCGTGTCCGACTCCTAGCGACCCCATGGATTGCAGCCTACTAGGCTCCTCTGTCCATGGGATTTGCCAGGCAAGAGTACTGGAGTGGGGTGCCATTGTCTTCTCCGTATGTGTGTATACACACACACACACACACACACACACACACACATATATATATATATTTAATATATAGTGTTCTTTTTCAGGTTCTTTTCCATTATAGGTTATTAGAAGATATTGAGTATAGTCCCCTGAGCTATACAGTAGGTCCTTGTTGTTAATTATATATATATTTATATATATATATATATATTAGTGTGTATCTGTTAATCCCAACCTCCTAATTTATCTCTCCCCCATCTTTCCCCTTTGGTAACCATAAATTTGTTCTCTATGTCTGAGTCTAACCTATGGTTTAAAAGCAAGAATATGATGTACCATGAGCTGGGAGACAGAAACTGTGCTCCACGGGAGCGCGAACAATTCCCAACCCTAGAGAACTTACTCTCCAAACCAATGCATATTGCTGACTTGGCCTATGTCAGGGCCAACTGTATGATCTGGACTTCTCCAAATTTTCTTCCACACAGAACACAATTTTTATTAAAGGAAAGGGAATAAAAACAAGTGCAATGGGAAGCTTAGATATATATCCATAAAACTCAACAGTAACCCCAGCAATTTGTGAGTACTTAGGCCAACAAAATGTATGATTTGGCTGGAGGTGGAGGCAGTGGTGCTGGGGCCTGGCATTGTTAAAATTGCTGGAGCTTGGTGACAATGAGAAGCACACCAACTCACAGTTTTATTACTGCTTTTCAATTCTCAGTAGGCAAAACATCCTTTTATTGGCTCCCCCCAGGAAGACTTCAGGAAATATCTCCTTCCCCCTTGCCCCTGGGCATTACGGCCTCTCCCCACTTCCTTCTGAGCACAGCGAGGAGCAGGCAGAGGACAGGAAGGATCAAGGCTCTCCTGGAGAACAGAGCCAGGGAAGCCCGGCCTGCGGAGTCAGAGATGAGTTTGTGCAGCCTTCCAAATGAGCCTGACAGCCTTCGTGTCCAGACTGCAGCCAACCACCAGCACGCAGCCGCCGGCCACCTGCGGCAAGGGCCTTGGACAAACTTCAAAGAAGGCCAACTCTATCAACCCCCTACTTCCTTATGAATTTGTCTCCCCAGGTCCTATTGTATCAATTTGCTAGGAGTGCCATAATATAATACCCAGGACAGGTGGCTCAAACAACAGAAATTCATTCTGTCACACTTCTGGAGTCTAGAAGTGCGAGATTCAGGTGTTAACAGGGCTGTTTCTTCTGAGGCTTCTCTCCCTGGATCACAGATGATGGTTTTCCTCTCTGTCTTCACATGGGCCTCCCTGTGTGTGTGTGTGTGTGTGTGTGTGTGTGTGCGTGTGTGTATGTGTGCATCCTAATTTCTGCTTCTTATAAGGATACCAGTTAGGGCCCATCCGTATGACCTCATTTAACCTTAATTACTTCTTTAAAAGCTCTATCTCCAAATACAGTCACACGGTGAGATCCTGGTTAGGACTTCAATATATGAATCTGGGCGGATACTGCTTAGCCTCTAGCACCCATGCTCTGACCCCAAGGCCCCCAACCCAGCACCCTCTCCTCTCCTCCAGTTTTAAAGCTCACCATCCACTTTCACACCTGGAACATCTCGCTTACCCATCTTTCATTTCCCAAACCCATGTTCTTTGTCTCTTATATGTCCCTTGTCTTGCTGATATGATTACTGGAATAACCAGCCTTCCTCACCCAGAATAAACAGCACTTAAGAGAAGCTGGCTAACTACAATGATGCACTAGTAGAACATACAGATGACGGGGATGGGGGTGAGAAGTGTAGGTCTTTCAGGCACCTTTTGTCCCTTCTACTTAATCCCACCAGCATCCCCTTGCTGCCCATCCCATTCCCCAACAAGCACACAGAGTCTGCAAGATTAAAGTACAGAGACTTCTTTCAACAGCACATTTCCTCTGCCTCCACTCAAAGCCTACATCACCCCTCTCCCAGGCAGTAGACAGGGAGTTCAGTAAAACACAGCATGTCATCTCTCGGAGAGACATATGAGGATCATTATAGAATTACATTGCAAAACAAAAGTTTCCATATTTGTGAGTTCTCTTAGATAGTAATCTTCCAAAGCTACAGTTTGACCGAAAGCACATTGGAATTAATATAATAACATCTCTGTCCAGCCAGCCTCCAGTGTGGCACCTAATGTCTAGGGTGATCATGCCCTTTTTTAATTATTTTTAATTATTTTATTTTATTATGTAATTAGCCTACTGTGGGGACAGAAAAGTTCGGACTGCATCTAAAAGGAACACATTCCTGAATGGACATTGCTACATACGTCACATTATATTTTATCTGTCAGCTTTGCTATTATCCAGAAAAACTATTCTGAAAAGTATATTAAACTCATTAAAAACAACAGAGCAAAAAAAAAAAATGCCAAGTACTTTTGGCACCATTAACCACAGCTTTCCACTATCACATATGCAGTTTTCTTCTGAAGCTTCCAGAGGAAAAGGACTGAGTCTTTTGGTACCACCAGAAACCTTGGCAAAACAAGGTGCTAGGTAGCTACGTGGGTCTGAACTAAATTGAATGGAATGAGCGTTTGCTGGCCAATAAACACATAAATAGCTTATCGATCTTCACCAGTTAATTCAGTGTTAGAAGGAAGATCAGAACACAGATTTCCATGTGACTATTTCAAACACTAAAACACTCCAAATTTCTGAGTTTAAATAACACTTTCCACATTTCAGATGTAAGAAATTTAAATACAGCAGAATTTTTCTTTTATCTATTATTATATCTCTTATCGTTATTCCTAAATTCTTCTCCACACTTAAGTTTGATCTGCTTAGCATTTAATTATCCAAAGTGCACCGAAAGTCATCTGTGCCTAAGAAAAAACATAAAACACACAATTTAGAGAAGAAGAAAAATATGATATTCTGTATTATCTGACTTTCAGAAAATAATTATGTATGCATGTAGAGCTTACTATGAAATAGGGAATAATTTAACTGTATGACTCTCATATTCAATTGTTAATTACTTTTCTGTTGGCCTCAAGATATTTCTATTGCATCAATGGAAAACCATAATCGTCCTCCAGTGACCAAAATTATACATCAATTGCTAAGAATATTAATTAAGAGCTCTTTGTCTTCATGGAAAACCATCTACTTCCTACATCAAAGGCATTGAGTTACAGCACTATAAAAAATTTACTTCAGTTAAAATTTCTAATCAATGGGATTATAGGTTCTTTTGCTGCTGTTGTTGTTTCACTTCTGGCAAGACAAATCTTTTAAATGAAGTAATTAACCTACAACATTTTGTCTGTAAAAGAGCCTATTTCAAAAGAAAATGAATGGTCCATGTTTGACTTCTAAAAAAATACATATTACAGAAGGATGGTCTTCCCTTGTGGCTCAGCTGGTAAAGAATCCGCCTGCAATGCAGGAGACCTGGGTTCAATCCCTGAGTTGGGAAAATCCCCTGAAGAAGGGAAAGGCCCACTCCGGTATTCTGGTCTGGAGAATTCCATGGACTGTATAGTCCATGGGGTTGCAAAGAGTTGGACACAACTGAGTGACTTGCACTTTCACAGAAGAAAAGCTGTTTAGTTATCGAGGCTTTTAATAACTGAGCAAGCAGAAGCTGGGAAAATCAATCCGCTCTGTTTGCTGTGTGCCCAACCCCACTGTGGCAGAGAATATAGTGGAGGTTATGAAGAGTCTTCATAATCGTGTACTCACCCTCCTTAGAGAATACATTCCAGTGTCTGCACACACACGCATACACGTACAAACACGTTTGGTAAAGTATTAGGGTATTTGGAAGGGAAGATACTCATTCTTACAGGCTTTGTTCTCTTATTTCCTTCTTTGTCCTTTGAGAACAGGAAAAACAAAGTGAGGGGTCAGCGGATGGAAAATTATTAAAAGAAGACATGAAGGATAGAAGGAATTTTGCTAAACCAACTTATCAGGATTTCTTGCTGCAAGCAGATCAAGGATTTATCCATCAAAAGGGAGGTTGAGGAACTTGATCAGATCCTAGGGTTATCAGCTATCAAGGGTTGGAGGACTCGACTTAGCAAGATACTTGCTAAAACTGGGCTATGCAGGTCTGGCAAGGACAGGGCTAAGGTCAAGGCTTAGTTAAGAAGGGGATCAGAGGAGCCTGACTAAAGTTTGGTCAAGGAGAGAACCTTTATCAGTGCACACAAAAACTTGTACACTAGTGTTCATATGAGCATTATTTATTCTGGCCAATATGCAGACAACCCAAGTGTCCATTAACTGATGAATGGATAAACAAAATGTGGTTTATTCACACGATGGAATGTTATTCCACAATTTTTTAAAAAATGAAGTATTAATATGTGCGACAACATTGGTGAACCTTGAAACATGATGCTAAGAAGCCAGTTACAAAAGACCACATATTGTATGTTCCCATTTATATGAGATGGGCAGGAAAGGCAACTCCATAGAAACAAAAACTAAATGAGTGATTGTCAGACTCAGGAGAAAGGGAGAGTGCGGAGTCACTGGTGATGGTTCAGGGTTTCTTTGAGGGTACTGAAAATGCTCTAAGATTACACAGTGGTGACAGTTGCCTAACACTATAAATATACTAAAAACCCTGAATTGCATGCTTTCAAAAAAGTGAATTTTATGGTATGTGAATTATACCTCAATAAGACCATTAGATCAAGATTGCTGGGAGAAATATCATTAACCTCAGATACGCAGATGACACTACCCTTATGGCAGAAAGTGAAGGGGAACTAAAAAGTCTCTTGATGAAAGTGAAAGAGGAGAGTGAAAAAGTTGGCTTAAAGCTCAACATTCAGAAAACTAAGATCATGGCATCTGGTCCCATCACTTCATGGGAAATAGATGGGGACACAGTGGAAACAGTGGCAGACTTTATTTTGGGGGGCTCCAAAATCACTGCAGATGGTGACTGCAGCCATGAAATTAAAAGACGCTTACTCCGTTATGACCAACCTTGATAGCATATTAAAAAGCAGAGACATCACTTTGCCAACAAAGGTCCGTCTAGTCAAGGCTATGGTTTTTCAGTCATGTATTGATGTGAGAGTTGGACTGTGAAGAAAGCTGAGCACCAAAGAATTGATGCTTTTGAACGGTGGTGTTGAAGGAGACTCTTGAGAGTCCCTTGGACTGCAGGGATATCCAACCAGTCCATTCTAAAGGAGATCAGTCCTGGGTGTTCTTTGGAAGGAGTGATGCTAGGGCTAAAACGCCAGTACTTTGGCCACCTCATGCAAAGAGTTGACTCATTGGAAAAGACTCTGATGCTGGGAGGGATTGGGGGCAGGAGGAGAAGGGGACGACAGAGGATGAGATGGCTGGATGGCATCACTGACTCGATGGACGTGAGTCTGAGTGAACTCCGGGAGTTGGTGATGGACAGGGAGGCCTGGCGTGCTGCGATTCATGGGGTCGCAAAGAGTCAGACACGACTGAGCGACTGAACTGAACTGAAAGACCATTAGATAAAAGAAAGAGTTCTCAGATGTTTCCACAAGTGAGGTCCCAGACATGCATTAATTTGCTCAGTCCTCTCTTTCCCTCTCTTCTTCCTCCACAGCAATAGAAAAATAATTACCCTCACTTTGCCATGGAGAGCAGATCCACTATCTACAATTCCTGCCTCAGCCCTGAGCTCTCCTCATCAATGCATTCTGATTACAAAGGTTCTGCTGGAAACTTCTTTATACCCCAACAGTCACTAATATGTCCCCCTTTTAAAAATAGGAAATAAAAATTGTTAGATTTCACTTCTAAGTCTTGTGGGTCTTTTAACTCAATAACAAAATTTTCATATTAAAATGAAGTGTGTCTGTTGTAGTTTCAAGGCATGCATGTCCAATAAGGTTATCTTAGACTTTTTAAAAGTTCAAAACATGAAAGATTATCATGCAATAGTTACAGGGGTGCCTAATACATATGATAATGATATAATCAAAGAAGACAATAATAGTTCAAAATGAACAACTACAGCCTTAAATCACTATGATTAAATCTCATTTAACTCATCAGTATTTATGCCCATTCAGGTTATTTTGAGGACATGTTAATAAAATATTAAATGTATAAATAATGACTATATTGAGAGAGGAAAACTGTTCTATACAAATCAAATGGAGCATGGCATGTGGATATGCCATAAAATCATTTAGCTGACTACATACAAGCAGTCACAAAATGCTTCTTTTAATAAAATAGCAATGATTCCAGGTGTCTAACTAGACTGTTAACATGTTAAAATTACAACCATCCATTATGCTTAACTTTAGAGAGCCCCAACCTGAATCTTGATTCTTGTTCCATGTAGTTTGAACACTTCAGGTGGCATAATTTTGCCTAATTCTTACTAGTCAAAATTCTTGGCTGATTTGAAGAACAGGAAATCAAAGGGATACTGAGATCAGTTAACTCAGAGAAACGGTTCTGGGAGTAGCTGTTACAAGTATATAATCTTATAGAAAGGCCAAACATAGAAGCTGCTCATCAATTATTTTCATGGTTTATGAAAGAAAGAATAACTGTAAACAGATTCAATCTGAGAATTTCACCTAGAATCATATACTTCTGCAAATAACAGAAAAACGTGCTGTATTAACTTAAACAGATAGAGGTCTCCACAACTACAGCCCAGGAGTAGATAAACCAAGGCTGATAAAGTGGCTCAGTGATACCATCGGGAACCAACCACTCACCGATCTTTCCGCTCTACCACCCTAGCATGTGAGCCTTTGGTCTCATACTTGTTGCCTCACGGTTGCAACATGGCCTCCAGGCATCACATTCAAGTTCCAAACAAGAAAAAATGGAGTGAAGGATGAAAGAACTGTAAAACTTTCTCTGAAATCTCTAATATGTTTCTGCTTGCATCTTATTAGTCAAAATTACGCCAACAGGTACCCCTTAATGTAAAGTAATATGGGATGGTAATTTTTTTTAAGTCCTTATGGAAGAAAGATAGATGGATATTGGGTAGGCAACTAACATTAGATTTTATAAATTCATTCTCAGTGGTTTGCAATTTTTCCTCAAGAACTTTTACACTTTACTTTTTAGGTTTTCATATTGATTATAAGTTACTACTTTAAATGTTAAGCTAGAAGACCACCTTACAGTTATTTGAGCCAGAACTGAAGTGTGATTTTACCCATGTTTAAATCTGTATATATGGTGGAACTATGCCAAATATCATTACTTTAACTGTCATGACGTAATGAGAAAAGTCAAAAAACAGGAGGTGAACAATACATAAGTGATATGGTTGAACAAAATAAGATTAAAGGACATTAGGGCATGCTATACTGTTAGAAAAAGTAGATAAAGCAGTTTGCAACATCATTAGACAAGACTTGGTCTTTGGTGAATCTCTTGAAAATGTATATTTCCAAGCAAAGACACAAAGGTATTTGGAACCATTTTATTATTGCTTCCAGTGATTGGAATCTAGGAAGGCAGAAGAACCATCCACTAAAAATGGCACTAGCCCCCTAACTTAGGCATTTGATTAACAAATGGGTATGTTACTGTTCCAAAACCATAATACAGAAGCTGTAAAAAAAAAAAAAAAAGGAAAGAAAAGAAAAGCAGGCATATGCACATTACTGTGTCTAGCAAGAACAACTTTCTTCTGTAGCTTCTTAATTTAATTTCATAATGACTTCTTAGAAAAAAAAAATTATCAACCATAAATAAAAAGAAAAAAAAATCACTGGCTTTAAAGTCATTTCAAATATGGCTGAGAAATCTGATGAGCTTCCATCTTGCTGGCCAAGAAGGATGGCATTGTGTTGTGACTGAGATCTTGCCCAATCTCAAAGCATTTTCCCTTCCATGGTAAACAGAACTGCTACAGGCATCAGTGCCAAGCATTTTATTACTCTGACCAAGATAGCCTGTGGAATCAAACTAACCGTGTCAACCTGCCTGGATTGCTAAACAATCGGATAACAATGGACACTGACACGAGTTTCCAAAAGTATAATACAAAGCATATGGGCTTCAATTTTTAAAATCTAGGAAAGGAAGGGCTTCTTTTTATTTCCTCCCTTTGGAGAAGGCCATTCTTTGAAAGCTCTACAGCCTCCTGGAGCAGTTTCAGTGGTTTTGAACATTCTTCTCTTCTCTTTAAAGCCTCGAAAATGGGAAAATGCCATTATATAAAGAACTAGCCACCATCAGTGGGACCATGACAAGCACGAGGTTTCAAAATGAACATGAAATGGCAGATTTTTCCATTTAAGGGTCATCTACTTAATGAGCCCCAAACCATGTTCAAAATCCCCCCAAGGCAGTCAGACTTTTCTTTCCACTTAAGCTATATGTGTTCAGTCATTCAGTCATGTCTGACTCCTTGCAACCCTTTGGACTATAGCCCACCAGGCTCCTCTGTCCATGGGATTTTTCAGGCAGGAATTCTGGAATGGGTTGCTATTTCCTCCTCCAGAGGATTTTTCTGACCCAGGGATCGAATCCACACCTCTTGAGTTTCCCACATTGCAGGCATATCCTTTATCACTGAGCCATCAGGGAATCCCATTTGAGTTATATCTTTATCTTTTTCTCGGATAAATGCTCATGAGTTGTGCCCTGCCATAGGCTTTTTCTGCTTTATTGACTATACTAGAGTTTTTGACTGTGTGGATCACAAAAAACTGGAAAATTCTTAAAGACATAGGAATAGTAGGCCACCTTAACCTGCTTCCTGAGAAACCTGTTTGGAGGTCAAGAAGCAACAGTTAAAACCAGACATGGGAGAAGAGACTGGGTCAAAATTGGGAAAGGAGTACATCAAGGCTGTATGTTGTCACCCTGCTTATTTAACTTATATGCAAAGTACATGATGCGAAATGCCAGGCTGGATGAAGCACAAGCTGGAATCAAGATTGCCAGGAGAAATATTAATAACCTCAGATATGCAGATGACACCACTTGACACTACCCTAATGGCAGAAAGCGAAGAGGAACTAAAGAGCCTCTTGATGAAAGTGAAAGAGGAGAGTGGAAAAGCTGGCTTAAAACTCAACATTCAAAAAACTAAGATCATGGCATCCGGTCCCATCACTTCATGGCAAACAGATGGGGAAACAATGGAAACATTAACAGTCTTTATTTTCTTTGGCTTCCAAATCACTGCAGATGGTGACTGCACCCATGAAATTCAAAGACGTTTGCTCCTTGGGAAAAGCTATGAGAAACCTAGACAGTGTATTAAAAAGCAGAGACGTTACTTTGCTGATAAAGGTCCGTTTAGTCCAAGCTATGGTTTTTCCAGTAGTGATGTACAGATGTGAGAGTTGGACCATAAAGAAGGCTGAGCATCAAAGAATTGATGCTTTTGAACTGTGGTGTTGGAGAAGACTCTTGAGAGTTCCTTGGACTGCAAGGAAATCAAACCAGTCAATCCTAAAGGAAATCAGTCCTGTATTCATTGGCAGGACTGATGCTGAAGCTGAAGCTCCAATACTTTGGAAACTTGATGCAAAGAGCTGACTCATAGAAAAGACCCTGATGCTGGGAAAGACTGAAGGTAGGAGGAGAAGGGGACGACAGTGGATGAGATGGTTGGATGGCATCCCTGACTCAATGGACATCAGTTTGAGCAAACTCCAGGAGATGGTGAAGGACAGAAAAGCCTGGTGTGCTGCAGTCCATGGGGTCACAAAGAGTCAGACATGACTGAGCAACTGAACAACAACAGGTTTCTTTGGTATACAGCCTTACCCTTTCTCACCTCACCCCTTATTCTTCTGCAATGTAAGCACACTATTCAAAGCCATTTAGAAACTGTAAACACTCAGCCTTAATGAAAATGTCACATGGATAGTATGAGAAAAAGATGTTAACCAACACAGCCACTACTTAATTCCTGGTGGAGCTAAATTTCTAGCTGTGAGTTTCAATTCATCTGGGGTCCCAGGAGGCACAAGAAGATCCCATTTTTAACTGTGAAACAGCTCTGTGTAAAATCCCATTTCCTTTCTTCCTTTTATTTTTTTTGTATTTTTCATACCAAAACTGGTTTAAGTCCTCTCTTTCTCTCATCTTCATCCATAATTTCCTACCTAAACTCTCCCAGAGATTATGAAGACTCCTTTATTTTCTCCCTGCTCCTTCCACCCTCTCCTCTTTTCTTCCCAACTGGACCAAACAAGTGCAATGAGTACTCTCCAACACAAGTCTGCCATTTTGGAATCTTTTTTTTTTCACTTCACCCAGCTGTTAAGCTCAATCTACATAATAGAAGGCAGGGTGTAATACTAAACAGATGTCTCCAAAGTTGACCTGGGGATTTGGGGAGGGGGCATATTTATTGAAACTTCATGAAATCTTGTTCACATATGGCTTTGTAATACTATCCAGGCTTCAAGTGATCCAAGGGCTTCTTTTCCACATGAAAGCTACCTCTCTTCTTTATTCCCCAGTCTGCATAATTAAAGTCATAATGCTTACTGTCCACTTGGTCATCAATACTATCAGGCACTGAAAGAGCAGGATTTGGTAATGAGGTGATCACTCAGAGTGCAGCCTGACTCTCTTTTTAGGTTATTATCTAAGTAAAAAATCAAAATTCAAAAAATTCGAGTGTATCACTCACAAATTCTCAAGACTGTGCGGTTAACTTGAGAAATTATGAGTTCGAGGGTCTCTGAGGTCCTTGCCAGCTCAGACATTCTTTGTCTCCCAGTGAACTGAGGTAAGTCAACCCAGAAAGGTGGTTTGATGCCTGAATGCCACTGTCGACTCTCTTAAACTTTAAATCACTTTTCTTCACGGACTCTGAGGCTGAATCCAAAGATTAAACAGCTTTCTCAGCAGAAATAACAAGAGATACATCTCACAACTGGCACTAAGTGAACTCCATGGCATTTCACAATGACATGTTTCTAGGGCGATGAGAGGGAGGGACGCTTCCACATATAAGACTTTGTTCTTAGGGGGCCCTGGGAACTGGCTGACCAGTCAGGCTTTTCTGCAGGACTCACTGCAGGCTCTAGGGGAGAATCTACCATGGAAACGAGGACAGGATGCCCATGCAAATAGCTCCCACCCACCTGTCCTAGAGCCTGAAATTCACACCATAAAAAAAATTGATTATTCCATTTCCAATTCTTCCTTGTAAACAAATACCCTGTGGAGGGATGACACTTCCACAAAATATTAGCCACTTCCCATTGTCAAACCATTGTTAGTGCTCTGCCGCTTCACCACATCATTCCCACAATACCCTGCACTCTCCTGTGCTCTGAATTTCATCCAGTAGACCCTCCAGGGTTCTGCTTAAATGCTCACCTCCTACCAGGACCTTTCCCACTGCATTTGAGAGTGAACCTCCCTCTTGGCTTACTTCTTATGCTTTTAATCACATACTGTTTATAGTTGTTAACTTCTCTCTCTCTCTCCAGCTGAATCTCAAATACGCTTTAAGGTCTTCAAACAGAGTTTAAATCATTATTCTTTTTTTTTTTAAATATCCTAGAGCTAAAAGTTAATCACAACTTTTTCAGACATTAGGTCGAAAGTGACAAGAGAAGGAATGTGATACAAGAGATGATTGTTTTGATAAGGGAGCAAACAGGGAGAAGCAGGGCTGGGTGGTCACTGCCACCAGGGTGGACAGAACTACAGAAGGCAACAGGGAACCCTCCTCACCATCCTGCCAACAGCTCTCTGAGCTTCTGACTTCCTTTTTCCCTGCAAATTTGGCTGAGTGGAAAGGCCAAGGTTGTCCCAAGGTGACAATCTAAGGCTGCGCTGAAATGTTTGGCCTTTTTCTTTTTCCTGGTTGATTCATGATTTGTCATCAAGAACCACACAGGAAAATGTGTCCCCTACCTTACTGTCTGCCTCATCTTCAAAGCAGATGAGCCATTTCTGGGACAGAAAGGCTACGAAGCTGCTATTGTAAAGAATGTAACATAATGCTAGGCCCATGATCACACAGTTGCACAGACCCCTTTCGTCTGGTCAAGAAACAGACTCCGGAATACAAGGTACCGTACATTCTTAAAAGGTCCAAGTCCTTCATCCATCCAAAAAGTCTCGCACTTTAGACTCCCCGATCTGTACTGTGAAGGGCCAGGGAAACTTTCTGCATTAATTATGCATGAGGACCCCTGGGGACAGACTGAGCCAACAGCCAAATAAACACGTGCTATTTCTTGGCCCCTCCCCTCCCCTCCCCTCTCTGGAGCAGTGACCCTGGGGGAGGCACTTATGACTGTCATCAATTTCAGCACAGCCACATGAAGCAGGGAATGTGAATGAGAAGGCAAAGATCAAAGAGCAGGAGATGAAACCAGGGGAAGAGGCAGAGAAAAAGAGAGAGGGGGATAAAAGAGAAATGAGGGCAAAGGAGAGCCAGGGAAAGAAAGAGGAAGGAGACAGGCTGGGACAGAAAGAGACAGACCAGTAATGAGGTGGTTTGTCCTGTTGCATTTCCTCTTCTTGATATTTAAGCATTTTCCCCCGGAGCACTCACCTTCCTGGCTGAAGTGGGTGGGATGGCACTGGGGGCTGAGCAAAGGGCACTGGGTTCCGGTTCTCACTGGTCCCTCACTGGATCCTACACAGGCTTCTCTGCCCAGACACTTGAAAGTATCCATTCTAGTCAGCTCAGCTATTCCAACTGAATCCATATCCATCAAATTATCATTTCTAGCAGTGATAGAAAAATTAATGATTTCTTGAAGGGACTATTGTATTTAAATATTTCAAGCCTGTTGGTGTGATATGTGTCAGCAAGAAAGAAACATATTGACTCGGAGCTGCAGCTAATGCTGGCTTTTATAAATATCCTGTCAGATAAATAATGGCTCTCAATGGATCCAATATGATGTACAGTTCTAAAGCAGGCAGGGTTTTGCCAAGAGGCTCAAAGGAAACTGCCATTGCAATACCGTGGGTTGAATAATGGGATTTTCATTTATCTTTCCTACCAGAGAAGGCAACAGCAGAGAGATGGGCTCGGCAGGCACCAAGGTGGAGGTTGATTGATTCATCAGATTCCACAAAAGTTCCAAATATCAAAGGCCTTGAGCTGAGAGCATCCAGAATCCGTGAGTCCATCTGAGAACCAGTCAGCATATGTGGGGCACTCGAGGGCTGCCCTGCTAGAACAAGCAGACTTCCCTCTCAGTTGAGGAAATCTGTGGACAAAGCAGGAAAAGCCCCAGGGCCTAGGGAGTTCTGATCAGGATAGAACACTGTAGTGACTGGGGCAGTGTAGACAGTTCAACTGTTAGGGAATTGGGTGACCAAAACTGCTCACCTTGACCAGGCAGGATGACAACAGCTCGCAACAGGAGGTCCCAGTAAAGAGCTCAGTGCTGTCCCCACTGAAACTAACCAGGAGAGTTTGGGAGGGGTCAAAAGGAAGAGGGAAGACAGAATGGGTCCTGACAATCTCCCAGAAACCCTCACGCTAGACTACATCTTGGCTGAGCAATGCATGCACCACCAGGAAGGATGCTGTGTCAGAATGATCAGCCAGAGACAAACCAGAAACTCACCCCATTACCATAAAACCTGTGAGCCACGTGGCAGGGCGGTCCTCCTGAGTTCCCTTACCCTGCTGCTCTCCACCCCAGCACCACGTTATGTCCTCTCAGACAATTCATTTCTGCCTTCCTGTAACACAACCACTTATATTATGTCTCATCATCCCTCTTTTCTCTCCTCCCTTCTATCATTTACCCTTTTTTTTTTTTTCGTTACACATTTGAGAACAATTCTTGCTACAGACTAAGTCTGTCCTCCCGCAAATTCATATGTTGAAACTAAGCTCCAATGTGAGGGTATTAGAAGGTGGGAGGTAATTTCAGGAGGCAATTTCAGGAGGTAATTTCAGGGAGGTAATTAGGTCATGAGGGTGGAGCTCACGTGAGCAGAATTAGTGCCCTTATAAGACAGACTCTACAGGGCTCCCTCATGCCTTCTGCCATGTGCTGACCTTGACTTCTGCTCATTCTAGCAGGGGCAACCCTCAAGTGCCCCACCGAGGCTGCCTGGGCGTTTATGAACCAGAAAGTGTGCTCTCACTGAACACTGAATCTGCCCACATCTTGATCTTGAGCTTTCCAGCCTCCTATGAGAAATCAGTTTAAGTTGTTTACAAGTCACTGGTCTATGGTATTCTGTTTTCACAACCTGAGCAGACTAAAGACAACCTAATCAGGAAACTCAAAAAACGTTATTTTGCTTCCTGTTAAGGAGTTCACACAAATGTTAGGTGGTGGAGGGGTGGATGGAGGGATTACAACTTCTAGATACAGAGGAAATGGAACTGTTGTCTGTGGACTTCAATTACCCATGGAGAGTTGAGTACTGACCCTATTACACTGGCATCCCATACTTCATCTTCAAAAGACATTAGTAGATGAGAAGTTAGAGAACTTTAAAATCCTAAACAACCTCATTTGAAGTGAAACACACACTTTGCTGACCTACTCAGGGTTTTAATGTTGCCTTCTATTCAAAGCAATTGAGAATCTCTGCTCTTTAACAGATAGAGTTGAAAGATTAATTAAAATGTGGGTCAGAGAATGCCCTACCATATTTCATATGGGGACATGGCACAAAGTGACCATGCAAACCAACAATATTCCAAAGACCTCATCTTAACTGACATTGTTTTTGTTCAAAAGTTAAAATAGAACACAACTTCTCAGAATAGTCCCACTAGCGACAAGGCCACCACTGTATAAACTTTCTTCACATAAATTAGATATCCCTATGTTCCTGCCAAAGATTCTTCTAGGCTGCTAGTGACTAGAAGGGAAGAGAAACAATATTCAGACATACTTTCTGGGTGTGTATTTGGCTTAACTGAGAGAAACATTTCTCTCCCATCCCCAGACATCATGACCGTGAGTTTACAGAATGACTGTGGCATCACATGCTTGGGTGTTTCATGTTTGTAAAGGAAATGGCCTTAAAATCATTGATCCTCAACCTTTTTGGTACTAGGGACCAATTTCATGGAGACAAATTTTTCCATGGATGGGGCTGGGGAGATGGTGCAGGTGGTAATATTAGCAATGGTTCAGGCAATGCAAGTGATGGGGAGTAGTAGATGAAGCTTCACTCACGTGCCAACCACTCACCTCCTGCTGTGCGGCCCAGTTCCGAACCGGCCAAGGATCGGTACTGGACCTCTGCCATGGGAGTGGGGACCCCTGCCTTAGATGACAACAAACCAAATGGCCCCCTGCCTCCCAGGTGCTCAGCTCCTTGGATACATTTTTAAAGTTAGAGAGAGTGGTTCATGTTTCTATGGCATCTACTCACTTGTCTGAATTGAGCTCAGTCTGAAAGCTAGAAGTTGCCTTGAAACTCTAGTTATTCACCCCTTTAGCCCTCTCTCTTGGTAACCACAAACTGTCCCATCACACACACCATGTCCCATCACGTTCCCACTGGAACATCCTCCCTTCTTCCACAAAACCATCCTTTCAAATTCTCACTGTTCATCTTGCAGACATGAGGTTATCATATCCCGGAAATGAATGTTGACCCCTGGCAGCCCCACAGTTGGTGAGTATAACCCTGACTCCAGCTCCACTGACAGCTCCTCATGACGCTTAGCAACCTGGCCTCCCACACCAGCTAGGACTGTTGCCCACCTGTCCTCCCGTTTCCTCCTGGGGACCCTGAAGCATGGGCAGCATCATGCAAATGTGTGGTGTTTCCCATCCTCTGGTCCACTCAGACTGGTCACAATTCTTAGTGTCCAACTACCATTTCCTACTGGATGCTTGAGGCTCTACTGCCACAATACTCTCCTGTCTTTTCATTCTCTGGACTTGGATACTCCTCTAAATTCAGACACAATTTCTTTTAAAAAGTGATATCGCATGACTAGCAAGAGGGAAAATGTTTCCTCCAAAATTTTTGAAAAGACAGCTCCAAGGGACAGCAGTTCTGTTCACTCATTAAACCACTCTCTACCACACTGTATACTAGAGATACAGCAGTGGACAACAGGCAAGGTCCCGCTCTCATACAACATACATCCTAATTGAGGGGAGGCCAGAGGACAAATAGAGGGCTGAAAAGGAAATAAAAATAAGCTGGATGACTACACACTGATGGGCCCTCAAAGTAGACTTCCAACACAAGCCCCAAATCTGACACCGCTTCGGGGAGAGGGCAACAGATTCTACGGTTAACGTGCAGTAACCCTTCCACTTCTCAGAAAGTGATTGTGTGGGTTCTTTTGTGATAGGCAGAGGAATGTCCTGCTTGTGATTCCATCATCCAGTAGGCTGGGAGCTATGCTGGCTAGTGAAGTGACCTCTCTCCTCGTATGTAGAATGCCCCCAAATAGGGGCGAGCATATTCTTTTAATTATATTTGTGTTCACCCACAAGCATATGGGCCAAGAAACTCATAACGATTTAAAAATGCATTTTTTCTCCTACTTTCACGATTCTATCCTCATTCCTAAAGATCTTCCCAGCTTTTCTATCAGACTTCAGGGACATCAAAATAAAAATCTGAAGAGTTGTTTCTATTTTACTTAGTTTTCTATGTCTTTATAACTCTCAAATCATTTTATCTCTTCCTTCAAAATATTTCCAGGCCTTGCTATCATCCACAAACGAGCTAATTCTGACCCTCTTATTTCTCTTTGAAGTGATCTTCCTACCTTCTTTATCACGATTCCTCAGGTTATGGCATTATCTTCTCACTTGAAACAAGAAATAATCACTAACACTCTTCCTCCACCCACAGCCCCTAAACCACAAAGAAACCCCCACTACCCTGACCTCTAATTTGAAAACTACTTTTCTCTGTTATCCTCAGAATAGATTATATCTGCTGCTTTGTTCTTCTCCAAGATCCTGCTGTCAACTGGCAACAGAAGCGGCAACAGCAGCCACTTTTCTAGGTCCTCAGCTCCAGATCCTGCTTGCTCTTCTCCAGCTGACCATAGGCATCTCACCCAAAGGGAGCAACAGCTATTCTGGAAAGCTTTTCCACGCCAGCAGCCAGGCCTTTGAGACTCCAAAAGGAAAGCCCAGGAACACGTGATGATCCTCACTCAAAGGTTTTCAACAGGAAATAGAGTATCTCCAAAAGCAGATAGAGTTTAGCCAAGAGAACACACTGGTCATAGCAAACACCCTCTTCTAGCAACACAACAGAAGACTCTACACATGGACATCACATGATGGTCAACACCGAAATCAGACTGATTATGTTCTCTGCAACCAAAGATGGAGAAGCTCTATACAGTCAGCAAAAACAAGATGGGGAGCTGACCGCGGCTCAGATCATGAACTCCTTACTGTCAAATTCAGACTTAAATTGAAGAAAGTAGGGAAAACCACTAGACCATTCAGGTATGACCTAAATCAAATCCCTTATGATTATACAGTGGAAGTGAGAAATAGATTTAAGGGACTAGATCTGATGGATAGAGTGCCTGATGAACTATGGAATGAGGTTCGTGACATTGTACAGGAGACAGGGATCAAGACCATTCCCACGGAAAAGAAATGCAAAAAAGCAAAATGGCTGTCTGAGGGGGCCTTACAAATAGCTGTGAAAAGAAGAGAAGCGAAAAGCAAAGGAGAAAAGGAAAGATATAAGCATCTGAATGCACAGTTCCAAAGAATAACAAGGAGAGATAAGAAACCCTTCCTCAGTGATCGATGCAAAGAAATAGTGAAAACAATGGGAAAGACTATAGATCTCTTTAAGAAAATTAGAGATACCAAGGGAACATTTCATGCAAAGATGGGCTCGATAAAGGACAGAAATGGTATGGATCTAACAGAAGCAGAAGATATTAAGAAGAGATGGCAAGAATACACAGAACTGTACAAAAAAGATCTTCACGACCAAGATAATCACGATGGTGTGATCACTGACCTAGAGCCAGACATCCTGGAATGTGAAGTCAAGTGGGCCTTAGAAAGCATCACTGCGAACAAAGCTAGTAGAGGTGATGGAATTCCAGTGGAGCTATTTCAAATCCTGAAAGATGATGCTGTGAAAGTGCTGCACTCAATATGTCATCAAATTTGGAAAACTCAGCAGTGGCCACAGGACTGGAAAAGATCAGTTTTCATTCCAATCCCAAAGAAAGGCAATGCCAAAGAATGCTCAAACTACCACAATTGCACTCATCTCACATGCTAGTAAAGTAATGCTCAAAATTCTCCAAGCCAGGCTTCAGCAATACGTGAACTGTGAACTTCCAGAGGTTCAAGCTTGTTTTGGAAAAGGCAGAGGAATCAGAGACCAAATTGCCAACATCCGCTGGATCATGGAAAAAGGAAGAGAGTTCCAGAAAAACATCTATTTCTGCTTTATTGACTATGCCAAAGCCTTTGACTCTGTGGATCACAATAATCTGTGGAAAATTCTGAAAGAGATGGGAATACCAGACCACCTGATCTGCCTCTTGAGAAATTTGTATGCAGGTCAGGAAGCAATAGTTAGAACTGGACATGGAACAACAGACTGGTTCCAAATAGGAAACGGAGTACATCAAGCCTGTATATTGTCACCCTGCTTATTTAACTTATATGCAGAGTACATCATGAGAAACGCTGGGCTGGATGAAGCACAAGCTGGAATCAAAGTTGCCAGGAGAATTATCAATAACCTCAGATATGCAGATGACACCACCCTTATGGCAGAAGGTGAAGAGGAACTCAAAAGCCTCTTGATGAAAGTGAAAGAGGAAAGTGAAAAAGTTGGCTTAAAGCTCAACATTCAGAAAATGAAGATCATGGCATCTGGTCCCATCACTTCATGGGAAATAGATGGGGAAACAGTGGAAAAAGTGAGAGACTTTATTTTTTGGGGCTCCAAAATCACTGCAGACGGTGACTACAGCCAAAAAATTTAAGACGCTTACTTCTTGGAAGGAAAGTTATGACCAACCTAGATAGCATATTCAAAAGCAGAGACATTACTTTGCCAACAAAGGTCCATCTAGTCAAGGCTATGGTTCTTCCAGTGGTCATGTATAGGTGTGAGAGTTGGACTGTGAGGAAGGCTGAGCACCAAAGAATTGATACTTTTAAACTGTGGTGTAGGAGATCCAACCAGTCCATTCTAAAGGAAGTCAGTCCTGGGTGTTCATTGGAAGGACTGATGATGAAGCTGAAACTCCAATACTTTGGCCACCTCATGCGAAGGGTTGACTCCTTGGAAAAGACTCTGATGCTGGGAGGGATTGGGGGCAGGAGGAGAAGGGGATGACAGAGGATGAGATGGCTGGATGGCATCACTGACTCGATGGACATGAGTTTGAATAAACTCCAAGAGTTGGTGATGGACAGGGTGGCCTGGCATGCTGCAATTCATGGGGTTGCAAAGAGTCGGACATAACTGAGCAACTGAACTGAACTGATGCTGATGCTGAATCGAGGATGGTAGGAATAAACGGCCCATGTCTCTAGCCATCCTCTGCTGTAAGGCCATACCTCCTTTCACAGCAGCTGTGGTTGGCACTTCAGAACTGTGCATCTTTGTGAACTCAAAAAAAATTTTTATTCTCAAATAAAACATGAGAACTTTTAAGTATTCCAAACCAGAGCTTTAAAAATACAATTCTGGGGCCTTCCCAACAAGGCCCCTAAGCCATCTTCCCAGCATTATCTTCCCCAAGCTCCCCTACGCAGACATCAAACTCCTACCAAAACACCTGAAGCATCGTTTCCTAATCAAACCAGCATTTTCCAACCTCTGAGCATCTTCTCTTCGGATTCCTATCTTGGAATGTGCCTCATTCTCAGCCTCCATCTGAAGTGTCTTCAACTGCTGCCTCCACCATGAACCATTCCCCACCCCTCAGCCAAAATCAGTCTCCCCGGCCCTGTGCTCTCCCAACACACTGCTTATAGGTCTATAATAAAAATGGCCGTGTGCCGTCTTGTCTGATCGTTGTTGACTGTAAACTCAATGAAGGCAAGTCCTGGGTCTTAGTGATTCTGGTAGTCCCTCCAGCATCTGGCACATACAATAGGCAATCTCTAAATATTTGTTACATGTAAGTGATCATAAATTGTGACTGCTTCTCTTTAGTGATAGTTTGTGGAGGAAACAAATCTTCTCTTGTGAATATGGGATTGTCTCTTTGGGAGTCCCTTGGACTGCAAGGAGATCCAACCAGTCCATTCTAAAGGAGATCAGTCCTGGGTGTTCATTGGAAGGACTGACCCTGAAGCTGAAACTCCAATACTTTGCCCATCTCATGCGAAGAGCTGACTCATTGGAAAAGACTCTGATGCTGGGAGGGATTGGGGGCAGGAGGAGAAGGGGACGACAGAGGATGAGATGGCTGGATGGCATCACTGACTCAGTGGACATGAGTCTGAGTGAACTCCGGGAGTTGGTGATGGACAGGGAGGCCTGGCGTGCTGCGATTCATGGGGTCACAAAGGGTCGGACACGACTGAGCGACTGAACTGAACTGAATTGAACTTCTCTCTCTTATATGCTGCTGGAACACTAAGCAAAGTGTCTGGTACACAGTAATGATTCCATACATTTTTATCACTGGTGGAGGAAGAACAGGATGATGACAGAATGAAGAGAAAGAAAAAGAAAGAAAGAAACCACTGCCATGGTTTACAGATAGCCATAAATTCTTTGATGCTCCTCCCATGAAGAGGTGTGGTCTATGGCCCCGAATGTGGGTGGGCTCTGTAGCAGCTTTGACCAATGAAATGAAGGAAAAATGACACCATCTCAGTTTCCAGGGGAAACTCTTACAAGACTGGCAGTTTTCACTGCCTGTCTGGATCTCTACTTTGTTGGAAGGCAGTTGCCATGCAGTGGAATCTTCAGCAGCCCAAGGAGAGATTTCTGTGAAAACTAATCAAGGCTCCAATCCAAGAGCCCCAACTGAGCTCCCAGCTAATAGCGCACCAACCTGCCAGCCATCTGAGTAAACCATCTTGGAAGTGAATGTTCCAGTCCTTGTTAAGTTGCCCCAGCCTGAGGCCACTGGAGCAGAGCAGTGCCCATCCAAATTGCAATTCAGAAACAAATTAAATGCATGTTGTTATCTCAAGCCATTAAAGTATTGGGATCACTTGTCAAAAGAACAGCAAATAATTGGGACAACTGCTTAGCTAACTTTCTTTTCATCTTTTAAGGTCGTAGTCTCATATTTTGAAAATCTAAAAGTTTCTTAGGTTTTTCAATATTCGTAATATATTCATAATATATCAGCCTGGCCAGTTAATGAATGAGCTACTCTTTCTGAGTGAATTAAAATCTGAGGGTGGCTTTTAAACTGCCCTTAATCAAAAACTCTCTGGTTGGGGGATGAGCAGCAGGCAGGCCTCCCCTCTCTGTTTCAACTAAAGCTGCTCCTCTTCCCTCTGTTGTCATGAGCTCTCCTTAAGAATCCATCTGAACAAAGGATTCTATTACAAAATGTCTGAAAAATGCTGTTCTAGAGTCTTAGACCCAGCAAATCTGAGACTATGTTCTGTGCTAGTAGCTCTGACCACTTTCACGAACCGGTAGAGCAGAGGCTTAAATTGTTTTCCATTTGCAGGCAAAACTAAACTGAAACCCTAGTTACACTGTCTACAGTCTCTCCTGTGCTGGGCATTTTTGCTTCTGCCTGGGGTATGTGGTACATGAAAGGCAACTCATGTTGCTTCAGAAGCTCCCACTACTAGCAGCAAAACAGGGACACCTGCTTGGAAAAATTCCTCCCAGGAGTCACGGATGACATTTCTGAGAAAGATCCCAGAATGGCACATTGAAAATTAATAAGCATACCAAGCAAATGGCTCCTGTGGAAGATGTACCCTTGTTCATTCAGCAGAACTGTAGTGGCTGTGCAATGACCCCACTGCCTCCCTGGGCCACCACTTCAGCACTGAAGGCATTTCACATTATTTCTTATAGGTTTAGCTTGCTTTAGACACTAGGACCCTATATATCACCAGTCAGGGGTGATTTAAGGACAGACAGGTCAGAAATATAAGTGTTTGGGATGGAAAATGACCTTGGTAGTCCCATCTGATTTTAGGGTCAGATTCTAGTGACAGGACCTGATACCCTCCTCCCATAACGGTACCCACATTCCCTCAGTGTCCAGACACTAAATCCTAGCCTTGCTCATCCTCGGTTTTTCCCCAAACCAGAGTCCTATCATTTTCTTTGTCATTCAGTCTGGGCTCTGACAGACTTCTTGACAATGATGAACATCTTCCTGAGTCTAGGCATCTTGGCTCTTCTGGTCTGTATCACTTTTTTTTTTTTTGGCCACACGGCATGGCATGTAGGATCTTAGTTCCTCAACCAGGGATCGAATCCACACCCCCTGCAGTAAGAGCCCAGAGTCCTAACCTCTGGGCCACCAGGGAAGTCCCATCTTGCCTCTTCCAGACTCCTCACTCCTGGGCTGCACCTCCCCACAAGAACACCGCTGGTCACCTCTTGCTGGTTGGCCTTCACACTGGTGCTTCTCAGAACAACCCACAGCACGCAGGGTGGCTTGCTCCATCCCTGCAGGCAGAGTCGGCCTCTCAGGCCCCACCTGAGAACTGTTCCTGGGATGTTGCGGGGCTACGAGGGCTGCCGTAACATAGGACGGACCACAGACAGATCAGGTGGCTTAAACAACAGAAACGCATCATCTCCCAGCTCTGGAGGCGAGTGATCAAGATGTCAACTGACATATATACACTACTATGTATAAGATAGATAACTAATGAGAAAACACTGGATAACTCAGGGAACTCTACTCAGTGCTCAGTGGCGACCTACATGGGAAAGAAATCTAAAACTGAGTGGATATATGTATATATATATGACTGATTTACTTTGCTGCACAGCAGAAACTAACACAGCACTATAAAGCAACTAATCCTTTAAAATTATTTTTTTTTTAAAGATCAAGATGATAAGATCAAGGTACTGGCCGGATTGGCTCCTTCTGAGGACAGGGAGGAAAGGACTGTCCCAGGACTCTCTCCTTGGCTTGTAGACGGTCATCTTCTCTCTGTGTCTCCACATCCTCTCCCTCCATGTGGTATCTCTCTGCCCTAATTTCCTCTTTTTCTAAGTATACCAGCCATACTGGATTAGAGCCCACATTAAATGTCCCATTTTCATTTAATCCTCCATAAAGACCCCATCTCAAATGTAGTCACACTCTAAGAAACTGGGGGGTGAGGACCCCAGTATACGAATGAGGGGCTGCACACAACATCCTGTAACAGAGACCATCCCTCTGGTTCACTTCACCCCACTATCCACTTAGGCCTGAGCTTGAGAGAATCTCAAAGCACTGATGTTCAAGTCAATCGCACTCCATGATGAAGAAATCCCAGCTTAAACTAAATGGTGTTCAGTGCCAGGCCTCCAATATGAGCGTGTCTAATTGTCTGGTGAGGCACGATGGCCAGGACCCTATTGTCACTTGACAGACTAAGTTCCTGGAGTAAACTGACCCAAAAGAGGCCTGGAAGACAAGCAGCCAGTGAGAAAGAGCGTGGTGACTGTCACCTGGGTATTTCTTCCAACTTCCCATATTTGGGGAGGAAGGGGAGGGAAATAGACTTCAAATTAAAACTAAAGAAGCTATTTTTATTTTTTAAATGTTTTTAGTTTTTGAAGCATAAGCGGTGCTGCCTTGCTGCCTGGCTAATAGAGAATAATAGTATCCTTATTTCTGGGCTTAAAATAGCATAGCCAGCTACACTGGTGGCTCAGAGCACACAGCAAAGCTCTGATGACAAGGCATTCTGGTGCCTTGAGTGGCTGCAGCAATAGCCAGCAGAAGCAGGAGCGGGGAGTGGCGAACCGACCAGACACCTCGTGGGAGATAAACTTCTAGCTCATAAGCACACATAAGTCACATCATAGAAACTTCCAGAAATTACTGGAGGAGGTGGAGGTCATTCTGCAAGGTGCTAGAGTTCATATCTTAGCAGGTAAGAGCAAGAGTGAACAAAATGTGAATTGTCTCAAAAAAAGACTTTTTGTGTGTGCCTAGCTAGATAGCTAGGGCTACCGAAGTCACAGTTCAAGAAAAGATCTCTATAACGGTGAGATTTTTAAAAGAAGAGCTCGTGATTGGCGGTAATGCCATTTCAATTTGGCTGTAGCAAAGTCAGATAGATTATGATTTAATGTTAGCATCTGGTCAGTATATTTCTTCCAGTAACACCTTGTTAAAGACATGCATCCTCTGTCTCCTTGAGCACAGTCGGTTATCTTCTTCATTTGGGCAATGGACCTGGGTGTTAGGGAAATCTGGCGAAGAGACATGTGATTTCACCCAGCCCCATTATTATGGCGTCATTAAAGAAAAGTGATCAAAGTTGAAACCTCTTAAGGTCGGCTTCATTTGGAAAAATAAAATTCCCAGAAGGAGCACATGAGCCTCAGGAGACTTCCTACAAATCCAGCAGCACCAACTCCAACTGCATAAAATCCAATAGTATCATCGAGCCCCATTGTCTCTTATTTGTGGTCGGTAGTAAAAACCAGTGCTGCTTGCAATGAATCCACCATCTAAGGTGGAAGGTTTATGACAACCTTATTTTCCTTGTCACAAAGTACAAGGGAAAACCAAGTTGAGAAGGGAAACAAAGGGCAGAAATCCTGAGGCTAAATTACAGGTTTATAGACCCATGAAATATTATTAGCCTGGTCAAATTCCTACTGAGCTCCTGCATTCTGTTTATTCAGATTTCTCTGCAGCTTCAGCAGGGCACCGTGCTTGACTGCCTCGTGAAGCATTGTTATTTAATCGTTGATGCTTTCAAGCCAGCTATGAAAACAATTCCCCACAGAGGTTTTACATTAGTTTAATTTTTTGAAGCTTTGCAAAAATGTTTTAGTCTTACAGAAGTACTACACAGAGATGGCAAGTTTTATCAAGTTTTTAACAGAGCTGTGACCGATGGGTGATGATGAATATGGACCGCCAATTTCAATGACCTGAGAGCTTCAGTCTTGCAAAGCATGTGACATAGAATCTGATAGGTGTGCAACAAGTGTCACTTCCCTTCCCATTCAAGGCGATCAAAGCGCAGGCCTCTATTCAATCATAGCACAAATATTTAAATAGTAGCCCTAACTTCTGTCTGAGACTATATGTTTCCTGATCAAAGTTCACGTCTTTAAGGAGGTCCTTCCGCTTTGCTACTGTAGGAATTAAGCGCCCAACTGAATCACTCTTAGCCACCGAGCTGGGCTTGTCAGTCGGTTTTGTAGAGATCAGAGGGCACACAGAAGCTATGCAGAGCAGGGACACAGAACTGCCTGAGTCTAATGTGAAGCCTGTGTTGCCTTGCGACAGCAGCCAAAGCAGAAGATTCACACAGATGACATTCCAGGGAGGAAGAATTCTGTTTGCCTCCACACGCCTTCTGCCTTCTGATCTCAAGTAAAAAGGGCGGAACCACCAAAAGTGGTGGACACACCCTGCCCTCTGCCTGGGAGGGGCCACAGGCCCCCTTGCCCTTCAGCTTCTGGTGGAATTTAGCCAACTGGGTGGCCTGCTGGAAGATGGAGGGAGAGAGGAAAGTCGTGGCAAGGTAGCACTCCCTTGGGTTCTTCCAGCTGACTGTGAACCTCCACTAAAGGCTACAGGGCCCGTCAGGGTGGCCCGCCCTGCATAACTTTCTCCTTCCAGGCTCCAGGAACATCCCTCCTCTCACCTTGGGGGTTTATAGGGGTGAAGACTGCACTCGGGCACTTTACCATCACTTGTAGATTCCCTGTAACCTGCCTACGGCTTTGTAGTTTATCTCTTTATTAAACCATCCCGGAGTTATCCTTTAAAATGGTAGCATGTAAGTGCCCTGTTTATTTGGGAACTCACATTGTGCATGTCAGTACAAGGAAGACTTGTCAGTCACATTGAAATGTATGACATGAAATGACAATCGCTGAATACATCTTTGGACACCATGTCCAACTTCCCCTGTTCATTCTTTCAACCCACATTTATTGGTTGACTTTCTGTGTGATGAATCAGACACAACCTCAGGCACACTGGTGGACGCAATGCACTAGCCGGGCAGCCCCAGCAAACCCATGGTGGCGATGAAGGCACTTGGCCTGCCATGTATCTGATCTCTGGGCTTCCCAAGTAGTGCTAGTGGTGAAGAACCTGCCTGCCAATTCAGGAGACATAAGAGACACAGGTTCAATCTCCGGGTTGGGAAGATCCCCTGGAGGAGGGCATGGCAACTGCCTACAGTATTCTTGCCTCAAGAATCCCACGGTCCGAGGAGCCTGACAGGCTGCAGTCGCACAGAGTCGGACATGACTGAAGTGACTACGCACGCTCACATGTATATCTGATCTCCATGCCCTGCTGGAATTCAGGCCTTCATGAGTAGAAGGCTCCCACCTGGCATCTCCCCAGTTCATCCTCTGCACATCCTCTGCCGCAGCCGCCTTGAAAGCACAGAGTTCACAGTGGCGTGGCTGATTCAGGGAGAATTGTCAATCCTGAGCATGCTAGGGAGTCCTTGCCCATCCTTTCATCCCATGTTCCTAACACACCAACACTCGTTGTTCCTCCAAGCTGCCAGGCCTCTGAACACCTCTGTGACTTTTACATACTGTTCTAGCTGCTTAGAATGCCGTTTCCCCATTATCTTCCTGGAAAATTCCTAACTCAAGTCAGTCTACAAAGCCTTCCAGGAAGCAGCATGTGGGACTAAACACTTCCTCCTGTGTGGTCCTATAGCAGCCATTGCACACCCCTGTCCCATCACTCATAATATTTTGCTACAAAGTTGCTTAGTGCACTGTCTCTCCTGCTATGCCCAGATTGCTGGCAGGGATGCTGCCATCTTAATTATGAAACAAAATGCAACTGTAAAAGCTGCCCATAGCTATCTCTACATTCTAGCTGGTGTGACTGATTTATCTTTGGAGAAAACTTGGTTTTTTTTTTTTTAATTGGGGAAAACACTATGGCATGCTTTTTAATTTGCAAAGAATGTGCCTGAGGTCAGATATGAAAAGAGGAAGACAATAAGAAACCAAACAATGTCAAAAATCAAGCCCTTGGGGGGCCTGGGGCGCCCCTAAGGAGACATTATCCAGCTGCTAAGACAGTCCTCCCCGCTCTTCTCAAGTGAAGAGCCTGAGGCTAGAGAAAGGGAAAGCCTGGATGAGTGGCAAGTGACTCACTAGCAAAATGATGGCTGGCCAGGGAGATGGGAGGTGGGTGATAGGAGATGCTTTTGGAGCAGTGAAGGCCAACATTTTCCTCAGGCTTTCCTTGTCTAGGTTACAATTCTCTCACAAGGACTTCTAAGGTGCCACTGTGACCTGTTCACCCCTACCCTGAATAGCAGCCTTAGGCAATGAAGGAAGAAAGTGTGTTTATGTTTTGAAACAAACCAGAGCACAGACAGGTCCTGGAGAAGCAGAGGCAGAGGAGAAGAGGTGATGAGAGAATCCCAAGACAGAGCAGCACCCAGAGAAAGAGGTGTCACACCAGCAGGCATAGGTATATCTTCACACAGCCCTTAGAAAGAGTGACTGGATTTCTGCAGTTCGCAGAATAAAGGTACAGGTCACTTAGGCTCACAAAATGAAGAGTGATCCTGGAAGGCTGACAATTTTTTATACACTTGAGTTACATCTATATTTTGAGCAATTCACATGATTTTGGGCACACTGAACACACTTTAAAAAAAATTTTGACAAGTGGATGGATGGATGGATGGATGGATGGACGAATGGATGGATGGACGAATGGATGATAAAGGAATGGGAGTTTTGCTTCAATACAGCCTCAAGCATTTGCTTCCTGACAGGCCCACCATGTTTCTTTCATCTTGTTACTTTGTTCTTATAAGGCCTTAAGGGAACTGGAGACCGTAAACAAAGAGAACAGATCCAGTAATGACAAGTCCAGGGTAATAAGGTAATAACCTTGGTTAAGACAGAGGGGAACGACGGGCTAATTAGTACAAGACATGTAACAGCTCATCTAGACTCCAAGATGCTCCCTCTCACCTGAGCCGCCAGCCAGCCTCACCTCCACAGCAGGAGCAGATGAAGCAGGTCATTCTCTCAGAGGCAGCATCCAGTGTGTTCCCCGTTCTCACTTCCCTGGACCACTAGAATAATGCTGAGAGCCTGAAGGGCTAATTTCTGCATGCCATGGGGACCAAGAAACAGAAAGCAGCCCTGAAGAGAGGGGCATCCTGTGTGTTCTGAGAGGCCCCAGAGAAGGAGAGCTGGGCTGGAGTGCTTCCAGACCAGAGGTCTCAGGAGCCTGGGGTCAGTAACTCAGTGCTGGGGAGCAGCTCTTTGGGAGGCACTGCATTTTGTCTTAGGAAG
The DNA here is from genome assembly GCF_003369695.1 of Bos indicus x Bos taurus. Classification (NCBI taxonomy): domain Eukaryota; kingdom Metazoa; phylum Chordata; class Mammalia; order Artiodactyla; family Bovidae; genus Bos; species Bos indicus x Bos taurus. The sequence continues at coordinate 53,672,595 of NC_040092.1, forward strand.
CCCCAAAGCTTCATCCTCTGCAAAGTGGTTGAGGAGGGTAGGGTACAGGAAGTCACAGCCCACATAGAGGGCCCAGGCACGCTGGGCGCTCAGAAAGACAGCTGGGACCCAGCTTCGGTGTCAGGGCCACACTCGGCCCCACGCCGGAGCTGCCTGGGAACAGGACTCTGGCCTGGGAAAGGAGGCCAGGGCTGGTTGTCCCACCAACGGCAGTTCTCCAGTCGGCTGTTTACTACTGTAAGTGCTTCTGCCAAAGAATGTGAGAGGCGGGAAAGGTCAGAATTGTGAGCTGTCCATCACAGCTCATGGCTCAAAGTCTTGACAAGAAATAGGAAAATGACAGAATTAATGATGAAACAGGAGACTGAACAAAGGGGAAATGACAAACCAGCAAGGTTTGACAGTATGTTTAGATTCTATATTCACTGCCTCTCAACACAGAGGAGGGCAGAATGATAGATATCAGCACACAGGAAAGACCCTTGGGGTAAACGCATCCCAATGCTTTGACCTCTCAAGACAATAACACTACAACACAGGTGAATGTTATTAGCAAAAGGTTAGTTGTCGGTTGAGAGAGTCCACATTTGGAATTTGTTTCTATTGTTCCTGTGAGCACGCTCTTGTCTGAAAGCACAAAGCAAAACACTTCACTTTCTAACATATAATTAGAACTGTTTGTTAGTAGGTTTTCAAGTTATTAACCTGAAAATATATAAATTTATGTTTGGATTTTCCTAGACATAAAAAAAAATCCCAGATGAATGGAGAGAGTAGCATGTAAACATATACACTACCATATGTAAAATAGATAGCCAATAGAAATTTGCTATATGACTCAAGGAAATCAAACCAGGGCTCTATAACAACCTAGAGGGGTGGGAAAGAGTGGGAGGTGGGAGGGAGGGTTCAAGAGGGAAGGGACACATGTACACGTATGGTTAATTCACATTGATACATGACAGAAACGAAACCAATACTGCAAAGCAATTATCCTTCAATTGAAAATAAATAAATTAAATAAGAATCCCAGAGGAGAGGCTGGGACTTATTTGAGAATATAAGCGAAGTCTTGAGTGCAAAATAAAGCTCATGTATCCATGAAAAATGTAACTTCACCCCAAAACCCAAAGTGGTTAATAAGTCCTTAAGTATTACAGAGATGGAAGGAAGGGAGGGAAGGAAAGCACAGATTTTAGAAATCTCCAGACCCAAGACTGATTCCCAAACTCCCCACCTCTTTTGCAGCCACCATCAGCATGACACTGACCCTCTCCAAGCCCCACATCCCTCTCCATGATAATGGCAATCATGACATCTAAGAAGGTAAGGTTTACATGGAGCATGGGGCAGGCACTCAGGGAAGATGATTTCCCTCCTTTCTCCCTTCAGAATGGCTTTGGGTAAGCAATACTGGATTCTTTTATAAAGTCCTGAACTTCCATTTGTGGAGGTAGAGCAGTCACGAGCCAGAAAAGAGAAGTGAACTAACGAGTAAAAATGAAGCACAAGGAAAGCAATCCTCAGAAATGAAAAATTGTTCTCAGTCACTGCAAAAATAGAATGAATATTTACTGCTAATGTCTCCTAGCAGGCAGAGCAAAATGCCCACACATGCACTGAGAGCTTACTACAGAGGGCCTTTTGACACCACTGAATTGTGACAGAAGGCACCCCCTTCTCAGTGCTCGCCTCTGCTCAGAAGCAGCTGACCATCAGAAGCAGTGAGCCATCTTCCTTTCAGAGTAGAAACTTGAGCAGAGACATCTTAAAAATAACCAACACACTCATGATATAAGTAAGGGTATAGATTCAAAACACTTGGACATCCAATTTCAGTTTAGGACAGGTGTTCCCAATATTTAAAAAATATGAGATGTCTTTTTTGCCATGCCAACTCCCCACGTGTTAAGAGCTGCCCTTTCAGTAGCTATCAATTAGGAAAATCCATAATCATAGAAAACAACTGTGAATCCCCATTTCGAACTGTGATGCTGAAGATGCTTAAGAGTCCCTTGGACAGCAAGGAGGTCAAACCAGTCAATCCTAAAGGAAATCAACCCTGAATATTCATTGCAAGGACTGACGCTGAAGCCAAAGCTCCAATACTCTGGCCACCTGATACAAAGAACTGACTTTCATTAGGAAAAGACCCTAATGCAGGGAAAGATTGAGGGCAGGAAGAGAAGGAGGCAACAGAGGATGAGATGGTTGAAAGGCATCATCAGTGCAATGGACGTGAGTTTGAGCTAACTCTGGGAGATAGTGAAGGACAGGGAAGTCTGGCATGCTACAGTTCATGGGGTCACAAAGAGTAGGACACGACTTAGCAAACGAACAACAAAGTACCCACATACATTAAAAAATAATCATGACATATGTGTGTAAAATATTATTTATCTCACCAACAAAAGATACAGAGCAAAAACAGCTTTCTGGACCCATCACAGCAGTGTTGTAAACAAACTCCCTTCTCCTAGAGGTGCAGAGCCCACAGATGAAAAGCCACTCACTGGGGCACTGAGTCTCTGGTTTCTTTTATATAAAATCTCCATCAAAAGAAGCTGAGGATGAATAATGATTTGTGTAGTTTTGAAGCAAAGACTTTAAAATAAGAAAATGAGGATGGACCTAGAGATTATTATACTGAGCGAGGTAAGTCAGAGAAAGAACAAATATCATATGATATCACTTTTATGTGAAATCTAGAAAAATGATGCAAGTGGGCTTATTTGCAACATAGACTCATAGACTTCAAAAACGAACTTACGGCTGCCAGAGGGGAAGTGGGGGGAAGGAATAAGTGAGGAGTTTGGAATTAACATATACATACTACTATATGTAAAAATAGATAATTAACAAGGACTTACTGTATAGTACAGGGAACTCTACTCAATAGTATGTAATAACATAAATGGGAAAAGAATCTGAATAAGAATGGAAATACATATATGTATAACTGAATCACTTTGCTGTATACCTAAAACTAACACAAACTTTGTAAATCAACTATACTCCAATATAAAATAAAAAATTTTTAATAGGAAAATGAAGACAACATTCAACTCCTGAGAGTATATTTATCCCTGATGTTATTTATGCTATTTATCCCTGTTATATGTTATTTATCCCTGATGTTATTAATAAACCAAAGAGTTTTTTGTAAGACCAATATTTAGGATTATAATCTTGCTTAAAGAAGAGAACAAGCATCCTAATACATGTATTCTGAAGCACTAGAAGAAAACAATAATGAAGAGAAGGCCACTGTTTTCACAATGACTTTTTGGCACAATGACACAGCTTTATCTCAGAGTCTCTTGACTGAGAGAGACTCTGATTAAATGAATACTGATTAATTACAATTTTTAATAATGGAACTCTGTATTGCTAGATGAAACCCCAATTTGCCATAAAAGGGAACAACTCATAAACTAACCCAAAGGAAAGTCCTTAAAATCCAGTTGTTAAAACAGAAGGAAAAACCCCAAACATTCACACAATTACTCAGTGTGATTGGCCAAGAATCTCAGGGGAAATCAAAACATGTGACCAAACACTTCCTTTTACTGCCTGAATCTCTTGAAAATGACAAAAAATGATCTACAATAACATCTACACCAAGTCATCACAGGATCAAACACTCGCCTCCAAAGAGACAAAAAATGCCATTTTCACAGGACCATTCCCAGGTACTGTGTCTGTGGATTCGATTCATATGGTGTGTCACATCATATCTTCAGCTGGAGGCACACATCCGTCCCACCCCGCTGGAACAGACTTGAGCATCTGCCTTCCGTGCTTGGTTATGGTCTTCATCAACAAATACAGCAGCAAAGAAAGAAGGCTCAGCAAAATTATTCACCAGGGACCTGTTTACATTTGCACTGTCAATTCTAATTGGTTTTTTATGGAGTTAAATTCTTCTGCCCTCATTAGAAGCATGATTGCCTGTCAGTGAGTCTAAGGTGTTTGAATTCCCACGAGGGGTGTCAGACTCTCCATCTTGTCTACTGCTCAGGTAGGATCAAGGACAAGGTGCAGTCAAAATTTTACACATCAGTCCTTGAAAACACACGGCAAATCCCACTCCACCCACAAGTGCTTGTGCTTCACCACGCCACTGGAGAACTCTTGGGTTCTTCTGATCTTAGGCACTCACAACTCGGAGGGTCCTGAAATAACCAGGATGACCTTGCCTTGTAGGAGGAAACTGTACTAGCTTCCTCCCTTTGTAGGAAGAACCTATGCTAGCTTCTTGGGTCTTCTTGGAACAATTGACAACAATAATGACTAGAGTATCTAAGGGCTTCCCTTAGGAAAGTAAAGTAAAATCGCTCAGTCATGTCCGACTCTTTGTGACCCCATAGCCTGTAGCCTACCAGGCTCCTCTGCCCATGGGATTTTCCAGGCAAGAGTACTGGAGTGGGTTGCCATTTTCTTCTCCAGAGGATCTTCCCAACCCAGGGATCGAACCCGAGTCTCCCTCATTGTAGGCAGACGCTTTACTCTCTGACCCACCAGGGAAGCCCAGATGGTAAGGAATCTGCCTGCAATGTGGGAGACCCGGGTTCAGTCCCTATGTTGGGAAGATCCTCTGGAGAAGGGAATGGCAACCCACTCCAGTATTCTTGCCTGGAGAATCCCATGAACAGAGGAGCCTGGTGGGCTACAGTCCATGGGGTTGCAAAGAGTCAGACACAACTGAGCAACTAACACACACACACACACACACACACACACACACACACACAGAGTATCTGAAGGCGGACAAGGCTTATGACCACTGAGAGCCACCTCACCTGTGTCAGGTTGGTGCTGTGCTGTACTTCATCACTCAGTCGTGTCTGACTCTTTGCAACCCCATGGACTGTACCCCGCCAGGCTCCTCTGTTCATGAGGATTCTCCAAGCAAGAATACTGGAGTGGGTTGCCATGCCCTCCTCCAGGGGATCTTCTCAACCCAGGGAGCAAACCCAGGTCTCCCACATTGCAGGCAGATTCTCTTCTGTCTGAGCCACCAGGGAAGTCCAGGTTTGAGGTAAGAGTTATTTCTAAGAACCCAGCAGATGGGAGAGAAAAAACCTGGGCATCGTGGAGGGTAGGGAGTTCTCTGCTGGGTAAGAGGAGGGAAGCCCAGTGGTCAAGCCTTTGCCTTCCAATGCAGCGGGTGCAGGCTCAATCCCTGGTCAGGGAGCTGAGATCTCCATAGCCCCCACAGCCAAAACACCAGAACATAAACAGAAGCAATACTGTAACAAATTCAATGAAGACTTTAAAAATGATTCACATCAAAAACATTTTTAAAAATTAAAAAAAAAAATTACAACTCAGTAGAATGATGATTACACCCACTGTTTCAGTGGAGGGAACTGGGGGCTCAGAGAGTCATTTTCCCACAGTCCCAGAGAAAGTAAGTGGCCTAGCAGGATGGAGAGTCGAATATTGCAGCTCCCATCCTATAGTGGCCCTGGGCAGAGCCCAGCCCTCCAGACAAATGGAATGTGGCGGGAGCTGACTTGGGGGCCTGGGGACTCAGAAAGTGTCCCTGCTAACAGGATGGATAGAACCATAAACCAGATGCCAAGATGGGGAGATCTCTGAGCACAAATACTCTCCTCACCCGAACCCTCCATAAAATAGGTTCATAATTTGGTCTACTTTCAGTAATTAACTATAAAGAAAAAAGAGGAGTTTACTAGACCAAAAACTATGGTGGGAGAGAAAGAAGTCACCCTCTAGCTCCTTTGTCCTTAATTTCCAATCATTGGAAGGACTGATGTTGAAGCTGAAACTCCAATACTTTGACCACCTGATGCAAAGAGCTGACTCATTGGAAAAGACCTTGATGCTGGGAAAGATTGAGGACAGGAGGAGAAGGGGACAACAGAGGATGAGATGGTTGGATGGCATCACCAACTCAATGGACATGGGTTTGCGTGGACACCGGGAGTTGGTCATGGACAGGGAGGCCTGGCGTTCTGCAGTTTGTGGGGTCACGGACACGACTGAGCGACTGAACTGATACTGAAGTCATTCCAGGAAACTTTCTTTTCGGGGAATTTTTAACTAAGATCAAATTAGATTGCTTTACAACTGAGTGTCCATTAGTAGATAAATGGAAAAAGAAGGTGTAATATATATTTGCATGTATACACACACACACACACATATATAATATAATGGAATACTATTCAGCTATTAAAAAGAACAAACTTTTGCTATTTGCTGCACCATGGATGGACTTAGAGGATATTGTGCTCAATGAAAGTCAGAGACAGACGACTACCATGTGGTATCATTTATGTGTGTAATCTAAAAGAATATAACAAACTAGTGAATAAAGCAAACAAACAAAAAAAGCAGACTCACAGAGAACAAACTAGAGTTTACCAGTGGGGAGAGGGGAGAGGCGAGAGGCGAGAGGGGAGAGGCGAGAGGCGAGAGGCGAGAGGGGAGAGGCGAGAGGGGAGAGGGGAGAGGCGAGAGGCGAGAGGCGAGAGGCGAGAGGGGAGAGGCAAGAGGCGAGAGGGGAAAGGGGAGAGGCGAGAGGGGAGAGGGGAGAGGCAATGTAGCTGGGCGGGGCCGGGGGGCAGGTTACTATGGGATTCTATGAAGTCATGTGTGCGAAACTTTTGAAAATTGTATTTCACTCTAGAGTTTAAAGAATCTTGTATTCAACTACAGAACTCAGATTGCTTCATCCTCCGAGCCCTAAAATATTTGCATTTTAGAACTTTACCCCATTTCTTAGTATTCCCCAGCCTGAGTTTCTCTTAGAGATGCTGCCTACACTTGAGAATCCAAGATCTATGGAGGTGGGGTCAAGGCAACCATATTCTTAACAGCTCCCCCCGCCCCAGAAGGTTCTGGAGCAAACAAAGTGAGAGGCCCAAGGTATAAGGCAGGTTAGCATTTGTGATTGGATCTCAAGCAGTCAGTGTCTTTGTTTATGGAGAAAATGTGGAAGGACTGAGTTTGGACAGGAGGCCCTGAGATGTGGGCTGGTTGTAGGGAAACCCACTTTCTCATCACTGTCCAAATTCTTCTCCAAGAGGTTTAAAATCAATTATACAGGAATATCTGAAAAAGTTCTCCCATTAAAAGAAAAAAGAAGCAATGTAAATATCAATCAACAAACGAATGGATAAAGAAGATGTGGTGCATATAAACAAATAGAATATTACTCAGCCCAAAAAAAGGAATGAAGTAATGCCACTTGATACAACATGGACAGACCTAGAGATCATCACAGTCAATGAGGTAAATCAGGAAGAAAAAGACAAATAAATATCACTTATATATGGACTCTTCAAAAATGATACAAATCAACTCATTTACAAAACAGAAACAGACTTCTGTTCAGTTCAGTCACTCAGTCGCGTCTGACTCTTTGTGACCCCATGAACCGCAGCACGCCAGGCCTCCCTGTCCATCACCAGCTCCCGGAGTTCACTCAGACTCACGTCCATCGAGTCAGTGATGCCATCCAGCCATCTCATCCTCTGTCGTCCCCTTCTCCTACCCACAATCCCTCCCAGCATCAGAGTCTTTTCCAATGAGTCAACTCTTCGCATGAGGTGGCCAAAGTACTGGAGTTTCAGCTTCAGCATCATTCCTTCCAAAGAACACCCAGGACTGATCTCCTTCAGAATGGACTGGTTGACTCTCCTTGCAGTCCAAGGGACTCTCAAGAGTCTTCTCCAACACCACAGTTCAAAAGCACCAATTCTTCAGCGCTTAGCCTTATTCACAGTCCAACTCTTACCCCTGTAGAAAACAAACTTAAGGTTACCAAAGGGGCTAACAAAGTTCTGGGGGAGATAAATTGTTTGGGATTAGCAGATACGCATTACTACATATAAAATAAACAACAAGAACCTACTGCATATCACAGGAAACTGTACACAATATCTTGTAATAATCTATAAAGGATAAGAATCTGAAAAGGAATATGTATGTGTGTGTGTGTGTGTGTGTGTGTGTAACTGAATCACTTTGCTGTATACCTGAAACTAACACAACTCTGTAAATTAACTATATTTCAATTTACAAAAAAAAGCAGAGACGTCCCTGTTGGTTCAGTGGCTAAGACGCCACACTCCCAATGCAGGAGGCCTGAGTTTGATCCCTGGTCAGGGAAGTAGATCCCACATGCTACAACTAAGAGTCAGAGCGCAACAACTAAGACCCAGCAGAGCCAAATAAATAAGTGAAGAGAAAGTGGCCCAGAAAGAACAGAGGACAAGAACGTAAAGACAGGGTCTGTCTGCCTACTTGCTTGTTTGCACTCATGACCTAGGCTGGTAAGCAGTTTTGCCTGCTGGCTGGCTTCCGTCTGGTCGCCTGTTGAAATGACTTGCTATTCAGCCCCAGCCCTTTAAGGATATAAAGCAGGAAAACACTGCAGCCGCTATCTCTTTTCCTTCCTCTACCCCCTTCTTCTCTACTGGGAAGCCTCCTTATTCTTTTCCTCTCCCTCATTCTCTGTTCTCCGCGTCCCAGCTTTCTTGGACAACGTCTCTATACTTGGCCTCCAGACACTTCCTTCTGTTTGGGTTTTTTTCTCTCCCTTCCAACTTCAGGAAGCCTTCTGTTCTAACATCCCTCCTTTCCCTGCCACTCACCAGCTCACGGTTTGGTACCCAAGCTGTTTTCTGTTTGCTGGCAACACGCCTCGAATTCCATTCTGCCACAGAATTTAGCTCTAAGTCAGGCAGTAAATGGGCTCTTTACAAATCTAGCTTAATTTAAAGAACTCTCTCCGTGAGCTGCATTTCTGGGGACATTTTGCAAGGGTGTTAGCAACTAGACTGCATCCACGTGCTTGTACAACAGCAGACTGGCTGCTGTTTCTGTCACTCTGAGAGACTGAAGGTAAGGTTCAAATTAACTAGCAAGTGTAAACCACAGGAACCCAGAGAATGGTTTCGCAGAAACTTTTTTCCTTTTCTCTATTTGTGTAATTTCAGTGACTAAGGCGTGAGGTGCACAGGTCTGAGTGTCAGCTTGGTGGAGGCAGCAGAAGAAAAATGTGTTGACTGATCAGCTTGGGGTCAGTTTGGATGCTGGAGGATGGGAAGATGGGATATCACTGATCATGACTCCACAGCTCAGCCTGGATGACTAAGAGACTTGTGGTCCCTCAGCCATTTAGTCACTAAGTCATGTCCAACTCTTGTGACCCCGTTGACGGTAGCCCACTAGGCTTCTCTGTCCATGGGATTTTCCAGGCAAGAATACTGGACAGGGTTGCCATTTCCTCCTCCAGGGGATCTTTCCGACCCAGGAAATGAATCTACGTCTTCTGCATTGACAGGTGGATTCTTTACCACTGGGTCACCTGAGAAGCCCAATTCTTATTTCTTTGATATTTTATGTCCTATCCCTTTCTCACTAGGTCTAGCTGGGACCATGGACATTTGGATCCTAAAGCAATTTTTTTTTAAGGGTTCATCTTGACAAACTGTCACCTGGCCTTATACATGCGTTAAATCTCTTCAAAAATCTTTGAAAACCTACACTAAACAGGGTGCTTGACTGCCAGACTGGGTCGCTAAGCAGGAGGCACCACTGTGGCAGAAATCCATGGATATGCAAGACTCCAGTGTCTGGAGAAGACACAACCTAACTCTTTCTGTTTTGAGAGAGCAGCTTCCATGGTGATTAAGATCTTTCACCCCACCATGAAACAAGGAACTATGACAATGAGTAAACCTCCATTCTCCTGTCCCTGTCTGGACGATGATGAGGAGAGACCTGGCCAAGACACAAACAGGAGGGCACAATGTATGATGAAGAACAAGAGAGTCTGCTGAAATGTGGAAAACTACATTAATAACAGAGGGGCTGCGGTGTAAACCAGCCCTTCCGTATCACAGTGCAACAGTCAAGCTCCATCATAAAAACAAAAATAAACAAAAATAATCCATGAAAAGTCTGGGTATTGTGGGTGCAGCTGGGTCTTTCACTGGCCATAGGTAACTACTTAACTTTAAGTTAATATGAATTAAAAATGTAGTTCATTAATCACAGCAGCCGCATTTCAAATGGTAATAGCCACAATGGGCCAATGCCTGCCATATTGGACAGAGCAGATACAGAGCTTCCTTCTCAGCACAGCAGGTCCTGCCAGACAGTGCTGCTCCAGCATATTCTGACCCAATGGCATACTCTGACCTGCAACATGGGGAATCGTTACTGAGCCAGAAGAAAGCCTTACAAAGTCATGAGCAAGAGGGAAAATCCAACCACTACACACAGAGGGGAGCGGCCTGACCCGGGCAGGGCAGGCGTTGCTGCCCAGCAGCAAGGCTCCAACTGAACACTGAGAATTCACCACGGACGACGCAGGCCAGGAGGAGGCAGAGACGGGAGCATCTCCTGCCAGATCGATTGCTCCTTTTCTTCTGCCTGAGGGTCCAGCGGGGAGCAGGGAGGTGAGGAGCAATTCCTCACATAAATGAAGTGGGAAGGCAGGGCTACCCCAGCACTCCAGGCCTCTGAAGCCAAGAGAGCCAATGTGATTAAATAATTGCACGGTCTCACCTTGCCCAGTCAAGCTAGATTCCAATGAGGATAATTAATCTTTATAGTGCCTGTTATCCCCTGCCCTGTGCATACTTCTGCTCCTGTTCAAAGTCAAGTTTCCCAAACTGTCTGCTTCTTGCACAAAAAGAAAAGGGCAGAGGAAGCGAAATAGACTTCCTTGTAGAAGGACATAAATAGAAAATTACCTTTGGAGCTAGTCTTTATGAATCCCCCTCCAAAAATGGTGGAATCACAGTGGAAAGCATATGTGAAGTGAAGTGAAAGTCACTCAGTCACAGCCGACTCTTTGCGATCCCATGCACTATAGAGTACATGGAACCCTCCAGGCCTGGGTAGCCTTTCCCTTCTCCAGGGGATCTTCCGAACCCAGGGATCAAATCCAGGTCTCCCACATTGCAGGTGGATTCTTCACCAGTTGAGCCACCAGGGAAGCCCATAAGCATATGTAACTGTCTATAAACAAATTTCAGAGAAACAAAGATACTTGGGGTTCATAGCTATTCTTGGAGGGTGAATTTTAGAACTTGCCTTTAAGAAACCCTCAGCCTGTGTAATTCCATGAGCCCAGAAACAAAACAATGACTGGGACAAAGAAGAAAGCCAATGCAGATACCCAGCCTGACCTCAGTCCCCAAGAAACTCATTGCTCAAAAGCAAAGCCAGAAGGTGGGCTACATCGTGAACAAACACAAAATCCATGTATTGATGGAACTTCTTCCTAAAACCGATGGTTGGATTTGTTTTTAATCCACCCACACTTGTTCCAGTAATAATATGAGTCAATTTAAAAGATGCAACATTTGAGCATCTATTTATTTTGTATCACTCCCTGTAAAATGATAGCTTGATTCCTTTAAAAGTGTGTTTGTATGGGTGCATAAAAGTAGTGTGATCCCTAGAAACTTCCCAGAATCACGCAAATTGTGAGTGTAATTTCACACCAAGAAAGAGGAAAGACAGGGCTTTGCAGTCAGCTCCGCACACATCTGCCAGCTCCACAAAATGACCAGCAATGCCAAAGACGACCAGCAATGCCAAAGATGACCAGCAATGCCAAAGATGACCAGCAATGCCAAAGACGACCAGCAATGCCAAAGATGACCAGCAATGCCAAAGACGACCGGCTGCCAGGCCTGTCTGTTCCTAGAGGGGAGTAGGTAGGGGAGTAGCTACTTGGCAACAAGACAGAAGGACAGTGAGAAAAGATGGGACAGCCAAACAAAAAGTGAGGAAAAGGAAAAATAATCTCTCACTGCATTATCCACCACCCCTAAGTGTGTATTAATGAACCGCTGAAGTATGCCCTGGAGAGTCTTAATACGACAATATTAAACTCTGTACACCAAGAAAAGCAAAGATGGCACGTTATAACAAAGAGGGTTTGGGTTCTATGTTGTTGGTTTTCTGGTTCTTGCTAATATTCTGGTTTTTAGTTTTGCTCACTTGGATGTATTTTCCTTTAAAGGGCTGCTTGCCACCGAGCCCATTTTCCAACCAAAGTGCAATGCTGCCCCCTGATGGTGGAACACTGTAAGAGCACCTGGAGAAATCGAGACTCTCCAAGGCAAACTTCCTTACAGTTCTGCCTGGATTTCATTTTGCTATCTTTTCATTCTCCGAATGCAAATATTTCATCCTTAAAGATCCTCTGCACAGAGACATTTTCTGGCTCAGGCTGGTTCACACCCGTAATCAACATAGCCGTTTTATTCTAAAACATGAACTGTGTGCTGATTACAAAACAAGCAGTGGTGGGGAGTGGATTTCTCCCCCTTTTTGCTTATAAATTAAGCTTTCTCCCCAGAGAAGGCTCAGAAATCAGGCCTATTTTATATAACCTTTAGAATCCTGATTGGAATTCTCACTGGAAAGACATTTACTGAGAACTCAAGCTCGAGAAATCAATGCTGGGCCTGACAGACATTCAGCTCCCAGACAAACGTATTTGATTTCAGATCATCCTTCAATCTTTGTAGCAGGAATAAACCTGAGACTGAGAACAATGCAGGTGACGCTCTGCACTATCAGAAGCCGCCCTCCTGAACTGCGTGAAAACACAACAGCTATCTGAGAGAAAATTATACGAAAACACGTGAGGAGGGGTTGAGTGGAGAGCTCCTCCCTCCACGGTCAAGCATTGTATGATCTGTTTCCTCAAACCACGACTCCAACCACCTGCATCAGAATAACCTGGGAGTGTGTTAATGCCAATTTGGGGGCCCAGTCAAGGTCTGTTAAATCTGAAACTCTGGTTAGGATCTAGAAGTTTGCATTTACCTTGCCTCTTACTAAACCTTGAGTTCCAATGAATAAAATTTAATAGAAATTTTTAATTTCCATTAAGAAAATTCTCCTATTCAGGAATTCGCAAACATTACACAGATAAAGGATAACCAAAAATTTTTTTAAATCTATCAATTGATACATTTGCTTGATTTTCTACAAAAATGAAAAGATATCACTTGGTCATGCAAGGCACTCTTCAGCTAGTAAACAAACCCAAATCATAAACACGACTTGATTGTTTCTAGTGGTCGTTCCCAACTGTACTTCTTACCCCAAAGCCATGCTTTTGAAAAGCCCTATCAGGAAGTAGCATAAAATGATTCATTAAACAGAAATCACTGTGGATGATGACTTCAGCCATGAATTTAAAAGACGCTTGCTCCTTGGAAGGAAAGCTATGACAAACCTAGACAGCATATTAAAAAGCAGAGACAGCATTTTGCCAATAAAGATCTGTCTAGTCAAAGGAATGGTTTTTGTAATAGTCATGTACCAAGGTGAGAGTTGGACCATAAAGCAGGCTAAGCACTGAAGAACTGATGCTTTTGAACTGTGATGCTAGAGAAGACTTTTGAGAGTCTCTCAGACTGCAAGGAGATCAAACCAGTCAATCCTAAAGGAAATCAACCCTGAATATTCATTGGAAGGACTGATGCTGAAGTTCCAACGGCCATCTGATGGAACGAGCCAACTCACTGGAAAAGACCATGATTCTGGGAAAGATTGAAGGCAAAAGGAGAAGAGGGTAGCAGAGGATGAGATGGTTAGATAGCATCACCAACTCAACGGACTTGAATCTGAGCAAACTCCAGGAGATAGTGAAGGACAAGGAAGCCTGACGTGCTGCAGTCCATGGGTCGCAAAGAGTCAGACATGACTTATCGACTTAACAAGAAGAAATAATTCACTATATCAGAAGATAAGACAACCATGAGAGTACCACACAGCTCTCAGCCCTCATAGAGAAGAACCTGACAAAAACAGCCAAAAAAAGACAAAAAGAAAACAAGCCAAGAAAAAAAAGAAATCCAAGCAAGTAGTACTGGCTATTTGTCACCCCTTCGGAACAGGACTGGCTGCCCCTGGTGTTGCCTCCTGCTCCCCGTCCCCTCCCCTGACCCACGGTTCTCAGCCTCTCTCTGTCATCATTCCGTAGCCACTTGTCATCTGATCCAGTTCCAGGGCGTGGTGAGAATGGACTGTGCCCTGGTCCTGCCAAGCCGGGCTGAGGTGCCCGCCCAGCCAGACTGTCTCCATGCATGCTGTAGCGCGTGGCTGGGGGCCAGGGCCGATGGGCTGTATTTCATTTCCCCTTGTTTGCCGGATGTGTCACAGTGGGGCACAGCAAGAGATGGAAATGGGCTGTGTCTGCCTCAGGGAACCTGTGAGGATGAAAGGAGGTCTGTCAGCTCTGCAGACCATCCCCTCAGTCACCAGCAGAAAACCCAGATCGTCCAAGTTCCACTGCCTGTGTGCCAGGAGGGCAGGACCTCAGCGCCACCAGGCTGGGCTCACTGGAGAAGACAGTCATGAAAAGGAATCTCCCTTGCGCTCACCCCAAAGGGAGAGCAGGCTGATGGTGAGATCGAGGAAGGTCCCAGGGGTTAAGCCGATGCTCAAGAGCAACAGCTGCAGAGGAAGTTCTAGAAGCCTGAATGATATTAAGAAAACAGCCTGTTGGAGGGTGTGGAGAAAAGGAAACCCTCAAACGCTGTTGGTGGGAATGTAAATTGGTGCAGCCATTGTGGAAGATGGTAGGGAGGTTTCAACAAAAAAAATTAGAGTTATCATATAATCCAGCAATTCTACTTCTGGGCATATATATCTGGAAAAGAGGAAAACTCTATGTACCCCAGGGTACACAGAGTACCCCATGTACCCCAGTGTTCACAGCAGTACTGTGAATAGCCAAGGCACAGAAGCACAACCTAAGTTTCCATCAACAGATGGATGGATAAAGAAGATGGAACACTACTCAGACATAAAAAGGAATGAAATTCTGCCATTGCATCATAGACGGACTTGGAGAATATTATAATCAGTGAAAGAAGTCAGACAAGAAAGACAAATACCATATGATAGCACTTAAATGTGGCATCTAAAAAACAACAACAAAGGAGTGAATGAAGCAAAACAGAAGCAAATTCACAGAAATAAAGAACAAACTGGTGGTTACCAGTGGAGAGAGGGAAGCAGGGAGGGGCAATTCAGGGGTGGGGGGGAAAAAGGGCTATTACGGGATTATATGAAATCATGAGTGTGAAACTTCTGAAAACTGTAAACACTATAGAATTTAAAGAATCTTTCATTTGATTAAAAAAGACAGAAAGAAAAGAGCCTTTTGGTCTATTCTGAGGAGGGATATGAGGGCCATGTCAGGTCTGTTTGTTTGGGGAGAGAGATCGAATATTACAGAGCATCCTTTAATTTGCTATAGAATTTCAATACATCTGCTGAAGTGGTTCCTAAGTCACTACAGCAAAGAGAGGCCTAGGACAAGAATTTACCTCGGAGGCTGGCTGTTAGTGTTTATGTCTGGCCGCAAAGAGAAGCAAATTGCAAATTTAACGATAAAACAGTTTAGAAGAGAGAAGGGTTTTTTTTTTTTAATGTATTACAATAAATATATATGAATCCATGTACTTTCCCAGAGGTAGGATTTGAATTTTCCTAAATCAGCTAATGTCTTTGTCAATTCTCCATTTGTATCTGGCCTATGTCACATCTTAAAATCCATACCACTTTATATCTCTCCTTAATTGCTCCATGTGGGTAACTTGCATTTAAAACTAGCTCTCTTTGCCACCTGACCTTTAGAAGAAGATCAGAAGGTAAATTTTTCATCCTCCAAAACTACTATATTCCATACACATGAAATAAATCGCAAAGAACACAGTCGAACAGAAATTCAATTAATGTTTTTGCGATTTTCAACCCTGTATGAGGCTGAAAACAACTGTTTCAAGCAAAGGGGGTGGAAAAAAGGAATCCAAAAATGTATTGATATTGCTTGTTTATAAAAACAGATTTCCTACTGTGCTTTTGGTCCTTGCAATGGCAAATATCCACAGCCTAAACCCTCGAATCTGTGACGATGTTATCTTACATGGCAAAGGGACTCTGCAGATGCAATTAAGTCAAGGAACTTGAGTTGGGAAGATTATCCTGGATTATCTGGTGGATTCAATGCAATCACAAGGGTCCCTCCAAGAAGGAAGCAGGGGACCTTGTTCAAAGAAGGACCTGCCATGCTGGAAGCAGAGGGAGGAGTGACGTGACTGTTAGCTTTGAAGATGGAAGGGGGCCCCTGTCCAAGGCATCCGGGTGGCCTCCAGGAACTCTGGAGGCCTGTCGTCACTTGCATTCTGCCCCGTGAGACCCATTTTGGACTTCAGCCCTATAGCATACAAAATCTGTGATGCTTTAAGCTGCTAAACTAGCAGACATTTGTTTTGGCAGCAACAAGAATAGTCTCCAAGTCCTTTCTGAAAGGAGTGATGACAGCCAGTCTCTATGTCTCAAAAATGGACAACACGGCGGTGGCCAAACATTCAAAGTCGGTGATATTCCTGGGCATCATTACGATCCCACACATACTTTACAGCCTTGGGCGCCAACTACCAACGCAAAAGCAAATTACCATTGAGCATTTTTGTCAAAGTTATTAAGGATTCATCACAGAGGACACTGGGAGGATGAAATCTACTCATGGAAACTGACCTGGAAGCCATGTGGGTGATTTTATCATTTCCTCTGATCCTCGTGATTAACAAGAGTGGACAACTAACACAGAAATGGCTGGTGTTTGTTTTATTGGAGTGCAGTTGGTTTACGATGCTGTGTTAGCTCCAGCTGTATAGCAAAGTGAATCAGTTAAACGTATATATGTATCCACTCTGTTTTACATTCTTTTCCCATATAGGTCATTACAGAGTATTGAAAAGCGCTCCCTGTGCTGTACAGCAGGTCCTTATTAGTAGTAATTACCTGTTTTATATATAGTAGTGTGTGTATGTCAGTCCCAATCTCCCAATTTATCTTTCCGCATCGCGTACTCTTTTAAAAAATTTTATTGGAGTATAGTCATTTACAATGTTGTGTTAGTTTTAGGTGTACAGCAAAATGATTCAGTTATACACACACATATATCCCACCAAAGGCCATTATAGGATATTAAACATAGTTCCCCCTCTATACAGTAGGTCCTTGTTAGTCCTTGTTAGTAGGTCCTATTTTATATATGGTAGCATATGTCTGTTCATCTCAAAACTCTGTTCCCGCCCCCCGCCACTTTCCCCTTTGGTAACCATAAGTTTGTTTTTCTACAACTATGAGTCTGCAGAAACAGGTTTTCTTAAGTGAGCCAGAGAGCCCCACTAAAATGGACTTCCTGACCTGCATCTCTACCAGATGAACCAGAACTCAATTTTGTTGCTAAAAACAGAAGGGATATGTGCCTCCCAGTCATGGAAGACCACGGAAGGGATGAGTGCAAGGGGAAGGCTTCCCGGAGCCCCAGCTCCCCATCACAGAGGGAAGATGATGGCCACGCCCTCACCAAGAGGGAAACCCAGGGTCTGACTTAGCTTCGTAAATGCTGCCTTTGAATTGGACTCTAAACATGGACTCCTTCTAGGGTAGCTCAGGAAGAATACGCTGGGACACAATGTCCCAAAGTGAAGGGCTCTCAGATACTTTTCTCTTCTATAATCAAGACCCTGGACATTCCACTGTTGTGAAAATACTTACTCTGATACCTGAATGTGGGAAATACTCTTATGTGTTTTTTTTAATAAGACTATTTTGGTCTTTCCCAAGCCCCACTGAAATATTGAACCCCTAGAAGCTTTTGCTTTCAGTGACGTTTCACATCCCAAAGACTCTGGGTTTTGTTTTTCTATCCAATTCTGTCTTCTTGGTTTTTAAATTAACGGTGTCTTGAGAGCTGGCCAGGAGTAAGAAGGGGGTTTGGAAGGGAGAGAAAGTGGAAAATGAAGAGGCAGCGAGGGACTCACTCGAGCAATCAGACAAACAAATCATCTGTCTTCCGGCTCAGGTGGCGAGGGAGGGAGAGCATCCTGCCCAAAGCCCAGAGCAGGCGGGTGCAGCAGACCCTCTCCAGCTCTGAGGGAGAGCGAGAAGAAAAACCCTCCCTTCTCTCCAAGCAGTAAGGACAAAAGAGAAGGCCACGTCCGGCTCATTAGGAATAATAGAAATTGCTGACAATCATCTCTAATGCATTGCCAGTTTTCTGACAATGGGCTCAGCAATTAGTTTGTCAATTTTTAACCAAATGCAAAAATAATAATTATCCTCTGAGGGAACTTCTGCCCGGCCCTTCCACCTTTCACCTGAGGCCCTGGAGGCTCCAGGCACCCTGCATTGGTCTTTTGGCATCTGCCACACCCACTTCTGACCAAGGAACTCATCCACCTCCTTCCCAAGGTCTCTCTGGAAATCCAGCAAAAAGCAGAAAAAGACTTACAGAGAAAACAAGTTTATGGTGACCAAAGGGGAAAGAAAGAGGGACAAATGAAGAGTTTGAGATTAACAGATACACACTACTATATACAAAACAGATAAACAACGAGGACCTGTTGCATAGCACAAGGAACTATATTCAGTGTCTTGTAATAATCTATAATGGAAAATAATCTAAAAAATAATATATACACACACACACACACACATATATATATATATAAGAGGCTTCCGTGGTGGCCCAGATGGTAAAGAATCTGCCTGCGATGCAGGAGACTGGGTTCTTCAAACCCTGGGTTGGAAAGATCCCCTAGAGAAGGGAATGGCTACCCACTCCAGTATTCTTGCCTGGAGAATTCCATGAATGGGCTACAGTCCATATGGGATCACAAAGAGTCAGACACAACTGAGGGACTAACAACATATATAACTGATTCAATTTGCTGTGCACCTGAAACTAACACAATATTGCAAATTACGCTTCAATTTTTAAGAAAGGAAATTCAGTGGAAAATCATGGTCTTTCACCCCTTCCTACTCTGGGTCCCCTGCTGCTGCTGCTGCTGCTGCTGCTGCTGCTGCTGCTGCTAAGTCGCTAAACCTTCGAAAAATACATTTTGCCTCCCTTTTGAACCATTCGTCATCCTTGGTTTTAGCTGAGGCTAAACCAGAAACTGGCCTTTTAAAAATATCTGACCTCTGACCACATCATATTAAATTACTTTCATGATTAAAAATCTGCAGCTGCCAAGAAAATCTCTCCGTCTTGCTTCCCAGTCTTCTATCATAAGAAGAAAGTGCAGCCCTGTCTAGCCCTGGTGGGGAGCTGACAAGCCCAGAGAAGACCTCCAAGGGCACTGGCTGGCTGAGCCTGGAAAGGACAAGATGAGGAGAAGTAGCCAGAGGCGGAGGGGGAGACATCCAAATATCCACCTGAAGCAAACAGCCCAGTGTTTCAGGTCCTGAACTGGCGACGAGGACCCACACAAAAGGCCTGACTGATTCCAGCCGTGACATTTCTAGCAGATGCCTCCATGCCTTGGTGTTCCTCTTTCTCTCCCAAGATACAATAACAACAAACCCTGTGACCACCTCTTCTCCGAGCACTTGAGAGAAAACACTCTGTGAATCCAAAGTCCAGCAACCGTGTCACTAATATTGCCACCACGCCGGAGGCATTCTTCCCAGGGTCGAGATGGTTTGATGGACATCCTTGCCACCGTGTCCTAATGCTGGACGGCAGGCTGAGGGACTACACAGAGTGTGCCGGCCAAGGACGCAGGGTGAACCAGCAAACTCCAGAGCAGATTCTTCCTCCTCCTCCTGAAGCTATATGTGAACCTACCTTTTTCCAAAGAAAAACAGCATGATGGGAAAGCAGGAAGGGCCACTGCTATAACAACCCCTTGTTTAATAACATCTGTGCTTTTCTCCCACGGCCCTTCCCCAAGTCTCCCGTCCTCTTGCAAGTGTCCCTCAGAAAAAATCAACTAAGAGCTTGTTTCACCCTGTGCCAGGAGCTCTGGTGACATTCCCACATTCTCAGGAACCTTCACTGACACTATTCTGTTTGCATCCTTCAGGGTTCATAATATCGTTTTAATTATATGCTTGTTCACTTTTTTGTCATTCTCACAAAAGCAGAAGCCAGATATGATTATACCCATCTTACAGGAGATGGGTGTATATATATATGTGTGTGTGTGTGTGTGTGTATATATATGTATGTTCTGAGTCACTTTGCTGTACACCTGAACCTAACACAACATTGTAAACAAACTGTATTTCAATTTTAAAGAATAAATTAAAATTCTTAAAAATAAAATGAAGGTAACCTTGAAAATAAGAGTCACCCCGCTCAGATGGTAAAGCATCTGCCTGCAATGTGGGAGACCTGGGTTCAATTCCTGGGTCGGGAAGATCCCCTGGTGAAGGAAATGGCAACCCACTCCAGTACTCTTGCCTGGAAAAATCCCACGGACGGAGGAGCCTGATAGGCTACAGTCCATGGGGTCACAAAGAGTCGGACACGACTGAGCGACTTCACTTTCACTGTAAAAACAAGTAAAAATAAATAAATAAAAGAAGCTCAAGGTCCACCTCCTCCTTGAAGCTTTGCCCATTAATTTCTCCACAATTGCTGACCTTTTCAGTAGACTCGCATCTTTACTTACATAATAGCTTACATGAGGGCTATTTGTCTACCTAAGTTATATAATGATTAGAAAAGAAAGGAAACTGGAGGGAGGGAGGTCAGGAAGCGAAAATGGAGGTAAATGGATTTCAGAACAGAAGGAGGTATTTGTGCAATGCAGCCTTGAAAGAGAGAAAGGATGCTGAGGAGAGAGGCCAGCTGGGGTCTGGAGAGTGCCTTCTCCCCGTTGGGAGGAAGGAGCTGGGACACACAGACACACATTCACACGTTGGGGGTTCATTCTGCCTGGTTCTGCTATATCCCAGCACAGAGTTGCCATGCATGAACATACAGTGATGCAGTCCTGGGTACTGGGCAGGGAGAGGGGAGAAGTCCCTGGCTTAAGGAGAGATTCCTCCCCAAACTGCACCAAACCACAGCTCCACCTGACCAAGGCTCCCCACACTCTCCCTATTGGAAACACCGCAAGAGCTTCTGGTCTATCTACAAACAGCCTGGGATGGGGATGGAGGGGCGAGGGGAGGCTCAGGCAACAGACTACAAAGTTGGAGGGCAGAAACCCCGTCCATTCTTACGCACACCTGAAATGTCGAGAGTAGGGTTGTGCTTCATACTGCCTATGCTGTATTTTCCTATCAACCCCTGCTGACTGCCGGACCATCTGCACTTTAGCAGAGCACTTCTAATATGTTCAGACACAGAGAAAATGAGTTCTTCGCCCTCCCGGGCTCCTGCATCTCAAGACAGCACAATTACTTCTTCGGATTGCTCTTCTCCACCCTATTTGAGGTGCTTGGCACTCTCAAGGGTGAGCAGAGAAGATAGGACTTAAGATGCAAAGTGGAAAACCGCTCTCTGACTATTGCACACAGTATTATAGTGTGGTAAGACTCTAGGAGCAGCTGCACACGCAACTGAGCCCAATCACAGCATACAGCAAACCCAGAATCATTTAGGGGTAGAACCCCCCAATTGCCGCCTTCAGAGATGGGCCCATCCATTTGGTTCACATTATGCAGGACAAAGGAGAGAGATGTAAAGAATCACCTGTTTACCAGTACTTTATTCCATTACAGCTGGGAACAGAAGCTGACACTGACAAGGCCCCTCCTTGAGGGATTATATATTACAGCAGAGAAATACCTTAAAGACAAATAATCCCCGAGATCATCACACCTCCACTGACCTGTCTGAAGACTGCTGCAATTAGAGACCATGGTCACTAATGTGGCATGCAGCTCCGAGTGCCTGCATTTACTCTGATCCTGCAGAAATGACCCAGGATGGATTTGGTGGGCACAGACTTCATCTAAGTTTGAATTCTGTGGGTCTGATTCTGATTTCTGGGAGTTTGGTAACTGTGCTTTTGTTAACAAGATCTTTCTCAGCTTCTGCAGCGTTTACAACATAAGATCTCTAATTTGGGCTTAAAACGCTCACGAAAATTAACTGCATTACTTTAAAAAATGCAACTGGGGAGAAACGGAGATGGAAAGAACATCACATACCACAGACTCCCCATGTTTGCACACTTCCCCACCATCAGCAACTGACAATCATAGACGCCACCACTCCAGCCCTTTGGTCAGACCTGATTCTGCGACCTGGGGACGTATTAAGAGCTCCATTTTACTGCTTTTCATCATAAGAGATGTTGGAAATCTATTTGGGATAGGACGGGAGCATCGAGGCTTTATTTGTTATATTACTTAAAAAACATCCAAGACCCCAGAAGCAAAGCTTCTAGAGCACCGTAAAACTGGTTTTTTTCTATAATAATAGTAGCTTTCACGTGCCAGGCATCACTCTAAGCATTTTCCTTTCCCCAACAACTGAGGAGTAGGTTGAACCACGGATCAGGAAAGGAAGCTTCCCAAGCCACACAACCCGCAGACCCCAAATGCAAGCCCAATTTAGCTGGCCCTCGACCCCCAACCCATCACTCTGATACAATGTCTGCTCTAAACTGCTCCCTTGCTGTTGTTTACTCATTAAGTCATGTCAGATTCTTTTGACCTCACATTTTGCAACCTTACAGACTATAGTCCAGGAGGCTCCTCTTTCCATGGGATTTCCCAGGCAAGAATACTGGAGTGGTTTGCCACTTCCTTCTCAAGGGGCTCTTCCCCACCCAGGAATCAAACCTGTGTCTCCTGCATTGGCAGGCAGATTCTTTACCACTGAACCACTAGGGAAGCCCAAACTGCTTCTTACACCAACCCCTCCCAAAATTAGAGATCCATTACATTATGACGGCCAAATCCCTTGCACATAAACAATACTTAAAATGCCTTCCAGTCATGAGTTCAGTAAAAGCCAGCCAGGTGAATTTCAAGCCTACAAGGCAATGGATGGATCAGTCCAAACAGAATCAAGAAACACAGGTGTGGATGTTTAAAGGAGAAAGCTAGCTTATTCTGAGCACAGCCAGGCAGTGCGCTGCCTCCAGGGAGTGGTCAGCCGGCTGTCTCCAAAGAGTCTAATTTCTTTGCTGCACAGAGTGGACCCAAGTCTATCTCAGAGGCAGTCAAGAAAGAGCAATATGTATAAAACCAGAATCCCAAAGTATTAAATTCCAACAAAAATTGATCCGCCACGTGAAACACAATGGAACACAATCCACCCCAGTCTCCCTGTAGACTGACCCACAGGAAGTCAGCTGGTAACCAGCAGGGGGCTGGTGAACTGGAATACCTGTCCTTAGACGCGGGTTTCGTGGCCTCTCTGCAGGATGGCTTATCACCAAATCTAGCTCCGCAGTAGAGACAGCCGTGTGAATCAGGCCTTTCTTCAAGTGGCTGAGGCTTCCTCTTCCATGGACAAGATTTTGAGGTGGGGAGATTTCTGAGCACCTCTGTGCTCTCCACTCATGACTGAATGATCCTCCTCCTTGAGGGGAAATTCTGCCAGGTTATAACCAAATCCTTGCCTTCCTGGGAATCGGTCTGTCTCTATTAAGTGATGTTCACATATCTGTACAGTGTTCTCACAAGGCGCTCAGTTGGGCTCCGGGGGAAGCCAACTTTCAGGGAGAAGGTCTATTAAGGGGCGCCCCTGGATCACCACCTGTATAAGGGAAATGGGGGAGGAGGCAGGAGTGGGTGGAGGGGGACACTGGGCGACAACATGACCCCAGGAAGTGCTCAGCCAACCCCTCAGGGAGCCCTGGAACTGGGATGACTTCAGTGGTGTCTCAGGTTAGGGTGAGGTGGTCTGGCTGTGGACCCTGGAAGTGGGCAAGGTGGCCGTCCACAGCCTAGTGTGGTCTAGTATTCATTGCTCAGTCGTGTCCCACTCTTTGCGACCCCAGGGACTGTAGCCCACCAGGCTCCTCTGTCCATGGGATTCTCCAGGCAAGAATGCTGGAGTGAGTAGCCATTTCTTTCTCCAGGGGATCTTCCTGACCCAGGCATTGAACCCGGGTCTCCTGCATTGCAGGCAGATTCTTCACCATCTGAGCCACCCGGGAAGCCTCTAGAAATCCCCAGAGGAAGCTGAAAGCTGAGACCTCTGTCCGTGGCACCCGGGCAGTTTGGGAAATGAGTCTGTCATTCCTGGAGGGGCACATGGGCGACACACCACAGCATCCCCCACAAAGGAGAACCCTAAATGCCGGGAGAAAGCCTCCCTCATTCACCACCAAACTGAAAACCAGAGAGGGAGGGAAGAGGCGGTGGGGGCAGGGAGGGCTACCTGGGGTTTTGAGCCCGCCCAGCCTGAAAGCCTCGAAAGGACAGGAATGCTTCCCTCCTGCCAGGGCTGCCCTGCAGCTTCCAGCAAATTCCAGACCTCCCGTCCCTTCCTGCTCCCCGACTCCACCCTCCATCACCCCCAGGGCCAGGCTTTCTCTCACCTCAGGATCCTCGCACACACACCCTACTGCTCCCTCCACTGGGACACCGCGGTGCCCTCTCCCCGCACCTGAATCCCATTTCCCCTCAGGCATCAGCTTAGATCCAAACCCCTCCCCAGAGAGATGCAGTCCACCTGCCGGATGATCTCACAGCTCCTTCACGTCTCCACCCCAGGTAGTTCTTCTATTTATTTCTGGGCCATCCCACTTTCTGTTAGCCCCTCAGTTTCCTAAAGGAAGGGACCATGTCTGTCTTACTCACCATGGTTTTCCCAATGCTTGGCACAGAGCCTGGGAACTAACGGGCAAATTATTCACTCACTGAGTGAGTGAATGAATGAATGAAGGTATAAATGAATGAATTCCAGCAATCGGGGCAGCACTGGAGAGTGAGAAGAGTCCCAACTCTGAGATGGCTCTAAAAATGATCCCACTCCTGAGACAACCCTCCCAAACCCCAGTGCAGTGCCCCAGCAGAATGCTCCAGCAGCTCCATGCTCCTTTGCCAGAGACCTGGCAGAACCTGTGTTCACTGATCTTTTTTCATCCCCACTACACTGCATTAATAACATCCATGAGAGTAGAAGCCATTTCTATTTTATCCATTTTATCCTCAGCACTAGTACAGGGCCCAGCATATAATGGGTCCTCAAGAAATATTGCTTGAATAAATAAAAAAGAGAGAAGTGCATTTATTGAGGAGAATTCAGGGAAATATTTTCAAATTGACACTGGCATTAAAGTGAACTGAAATGGTGTTGAGCTTCCAATAGAGCTATAAATAAATGAGCAGGGACTTGGCGGGGGAGGGGTCTTCTCTGAGGAATGGGGAAGCCCTGGGCACCCACAGAGAGCGCCCCCCTTCCATGTGAAGCCTTATGAAGCACTTGACACAGCTGGTATATTTCAGCAATGGTTGAAATCACAGCCACGCTATACCACAGACTCACTGAGCACCCAACAAGATGCTGAGCATTTTATGCAGACAGCAGTATCTCTTTAAATGTATATAAAATCACAGTGATGCAGGAATTGCATGCCTGCTCAGTCACTCAGTCGTGTCCAACTCTTTGTGACCCTGTGGACTGTAGCCCACCAGGCTCTTCTGTCCATGGGATTCCTGAGGCAAGTATAGCATAGTGGGTTGCCATTTCCTTCTCCAGGGTATCTTCCCAACCCAGGGACTGAGCCCAAGTCTCCTGCATTGGCAGGCGGATTCTTTACCACTGAGCCACCTGGGAAGCCCCGATGCAGGAATTACTATCCCCTTTTTTCAGATGATGAAATCAAGGCTTAAAGAGATCATCACCTGCCCCAGGTATCAAGCTAGTTAGAGGGAGAGCAAGAACTGAAAACCATGCGTGCCTGCCTCCAAAGTGCATGCTCGTCTCCAGTGTCTTGTAGGCTCCCCCTTCCATAGGACACAGTTTCTCCAACGCAGTGAAGGGAGTGGGGTTTAAATGTGAACACAAAATAATACTGGGGTTATTTTAATAAAGCTTTTTAATATCTTGACACCATCCCAATTTTCACCATATCACACCCACAAGGAAGGCAGAGCAGAGCTCATTACAACATCTAGAGGACTTAGCAAAGCATCCACTTGGAAATCCTGACGGTGGTCTGTCACCAGTTCCAGTGACTTCTTTCTCCGTATCTATTCAGCCAAGTCCCACAGGCAATATGCAAAACCTTTGCAAAGCTTACATGGAGCCTAAAGATTTTTCTGAATGTACCCACAGCAAGCTACTTACATTGAAAGTGTGTGTTTAAAATGCACTTCTGGCCAATTTGTGAGGCAAGAGAGAAAGGGAGGCTTTAGGTTTGCCTCTGTGACAGCATCGCAACAATGAGCCGGGTTGGGGCTCTGTCTTCATTTTGCCATGTCATACCTCAAGGGAACTGCAGGTTGGTATCAGAGGTCTAAAAATTAATGTATTAAAACATTTTTCTTAGTT
This sequence comes from Bos indicus x Bos taurus, assembly GCF_003369695.1. Taxonomy (NCBI): domain Eukaryota; kingdom Metazoa; phylum Chordata; class Mammalia; order Artiodactyla; family Bovidae; genus Bos; species Bos indicus x Bos taurus. The sequence goes on from NC_040092.1 coordinate 53,698,879, forward strand.
TTTTAAATTTATGTTTCCATGGTAACAGAGCCATCAACCAACAAATGTGTCCTTTTCTCCTACAAATAAATAATGTTTTCCCCAAGGAAGAAAATGATAATAACACATTTATACACTTTGATAAGAAACCTATCTTGGGAGCTTCCAAGAAAAGTCTTCCTTTCTTTTCCATATCTCCTTCCTTAAAGACTTGTCCATGAACTAAAGTTTCTGCATCAAGGAAAAAATAAAAGTCTAAAAAAGCTTTTGGTGTCATGAAAACATGAGTTACAAATCCAGGAGAAAGATTTCAGCTGGCCTTTTTCTTAAATCAAAGAAAATCCTAAGATTATTTTTCTTCCCCCTCAATTTCCCAGTGTCTGAGACATCCTGAGACAAATCTACTGCTTGGGTCAATTCTGGAAACCTAATAAGCCCCACTGGCCTCTGGCCAGACATTATCAATAACCCCATGACCATTAACTCATCCTGGAACCCACTTCCTGCCTCCTCCCTGCAGGCACCCGAGTGTCATTTCCACTGTCCCTTCTTCAATTCCCCTCTGGAAACGAGGCAGCTCATCCTCCAGCACTCCTGGGAGCCACAGAGCAGCCATAAAATCTCCCTGTACTTTCCCTGGGCATCCATGGAGAGGAAAAGGCCCTCTCCTCCTTAGGTCAAACCTCAGCATCTTTGAAACAGTGAGAGTCAATTTATTCAGGACTAAATTTAATGATCTGCCCAACAATGTTGTGCAAGAGTATGATGTCATATAAAAGCATGAGGAATCAATTTTTTTTTTGGCCAGAAGAATTGACAAGAACTTGATTCACAGTCATAGGACATGGGATATAGGATGTCAGAAGGGATGAAGAACCAGTGAGAGGAGTATTGGATGGTGGTTTTAGCCCAGTCACCTGGCTGGAAGCCTGTCCCAGTTCTATGACCATACAGTTATGCTTCACTTTCCGAGATCTGCCACGGTATTGAGCATCTTAAAGGTCATGCTGTATTACACACCAACAGGGAACTTCCACTGTGGCAAGATCCTCAAGACAACCCAATGCCAGACCAAGCAGGATGGAGGGCTGGGGGGTCACCAATGTCTGGTCACCTGCCTGCCAGACCCTCACCTTGCAGGGGTGGCCACCTGGCCCAGAAATTCCAGGGGTGCCAGAAATGGGTTCGGGGGGCATACCCCAGCTGCTTCCCAAATGGATATCAGTTCACTGGGCCCAGCATTCTCAGGGACCTGAGGGGTGACCTGGCCAGCCTTGTCTAGCCCCATGGAGCCTATCCCACTGACTGCAGTTCTGGACCCCAGGCTTCCACAGGCAGGATTGGGCTGGGGGGGGCATCAGGCATGTGTTCAACCAGGGTGGAGTCAATTTCTTTGACCATCCTTTCCATGCATTCCATCCTGGACTGAGTCGAATGAGTGACAGCTCTGAAGAGAACTCTCACGCCTTGATTTCTTACAGACCAATACCAAAAAAACAGACAACCCAATCAAAAACTGGACAGAAGATCTAAAAGGACATTTCTCCAAAAAAGACATACAGATGCCAAAGGACACATGGAAAGATGCTCAACATTGCTAATTATTAGGGGAATGCAAACCAGAATTACAATGAGGTATCACCTCACACCGGTCAGAATGGCCGTCATCAAAAAGTCTACAAATAATAAATGCTGGAGAGGGTGTGGAGAAAGTGAAAAGTGAGTGAAGTCGCTCAGTCGTGTCTGACTCTTTGTGACCCTATGGACTGTAGACTACCGGCTCCTCCTTCCATGGGATTCTCCAGGCAAGAGTACTGGAGTGGGTTGCCATTTCCTTCTCCACCTAAAGTGTTAGTTGGAATGCAAATTGATAGACTATGGAGAACAGTATGAAGGTTCCTTAAGAAACAAAAAAACATAGCTACCATATTATCCAACAATCCTATTCCTGGGCATATATCTGGAGAAAAACATAATTCAAAAAGAGGAATGCACCCCAATATTCATAGCAACACTATTTACAATAGCCAAGACATGGGAGCAACCTAAATGTCCATCAATATTTGTTGTTGTGCTTCAGTCTCTAAGTCGTGCCTGACTCTTTGCAACGCCATGGACTGCAGAATACCATCAACATAGGAATGGATAAAGACGATGTGGTACATATATACAAGGGAATATTACTCAGTCATAACAAAGAATGAAATAATGCCCTCTGCAGCAACGAGGATGCGCCTAGAGATTGTCATACTAAGTGAAGTAAGCCAGAGACAAATACCACACGTTATCGCTTGTACATGGCATCTAAAACAGTGATACAAATGAAATTATTTATGAGACAGAAATAGACACAGAAAACAAATTTATGGTTACCAACAGGAATGGAAGCGGGTAAATCAGGAGTTTGGGATTAACAGATACACACCACTATATACAAAGTATATAAAGCAACAGGAACCTATTGTACAGCACAGGGAACTATACACAATGTCGTGTAATAACCTACAATGGAAGAGAATGTAAAAAAGAGAATATATATACATATAAACAAGTCACTTTGCTGTATACCTAAAACACAACATTGTAAAGCAACTATATTTCAACGTTTTTTTTAATGTTTTAAAAAGTACTGACAGATTTCTCCTACAAAGTAACATGTTTATGTACCTATACTCTGTCTTATCTTCTGTGTTTTTTTTCCTAATGTCTTTTATTAAAAAGGAAAGAGAAAATAAGAAGAAAAGCTAACCACGTAAGGCAGAACCAGGCTCCCAAAATGGAGAAAACGTCATCCTTGGATCTTCACAAGCCAATTGTGACTGGCATCTCTCACCATGCACTTCCTCCCTGTGGACTATAGGGAGAAGTTTAGGTGGGAGGTCCTTCGGCAGGTTCCCCTGAGCTGTTCTAAATTTGTTCAAGCCACAAACTTATTGGCTTGACACAATACAAATGTATTGTCTTACAGTTCAAGAGATCAGAAGTGGGAAAGAGTGTTAGAGGGTTCACACCAAGTTGTTGGTTGAGCTGTGTTCCTTCTAGAAGCTCAAAGGGAGATTGTGTCCTTGCCCTTTCCAGCTTCCAGAGGCATCCGCAAACCTTGGCCTGTGGCCCCCGGCCAGCAACCGCATCACTCTGATCTCTGCTTCTTGGCTTCTGACTCTCCTATCTTTCTCTTTGACTTAAAAAAGATTCTTGTGATTGCACTGGGCAATCTAAGATTATCCAGGATAAACTTTCCCATCTGAGGATCCTTAATTTGATGACATCTACAAAGTCCCCTTCGCCATGTAAAATACCATGTTCACTGGTTCTGGGGATTAGACACGGATGGGGGGCAGGAGGTGGCAGTGGTCCTCTGTCTACCACAGTCTTCTGGGAATTTGGGGATGGTCCAATCAGAGTGGAGAGTGGGTGCCTGCCAGAGGACACTCTCATTATCAAAGTCTCCAAGCCATCTTTGTTGTCTCTGCTCATTCTGCTTGCTACTTATTTCCACTTCTGCATTTCCCAGTTAACGATTCTCTCCTGTTTCATCTCTCCCTGTCTTTGGAGTAACATAGTTCAGGATAAGACATAACGCTCATTCCAAAGCGAGACAAGGGTGCTGCAACTGGCCTGCATAAAAGAAAAATAATCTCAGAGTGCAAGTTTACTAACTTTGTGCAAAATATCTTGGGAAACTCAGACAGCCAAATAGTGTCAATCAGCATTCCTGGCACATTTGCTCATTAAATGCTATGCGAGTCGAGCAGGTCTTTATCGTCGTTGAAATAGCAAATCTGCGCATTTTGTGTGATTCAAAATATTTGTAATAGAATTGCTACTCAATATATAAGCATGGCATCAGTCTTCACATTCCAATTCTCTCTTGATGGTGAAGGAAAGCATTGTAGCCAGCAGTATAGCTCTGGGGAGTTTTGCCCATGATAATAGAGTATTTTGGAGAGTAAGGACGAAGGAGGGGGGAAGGCAATTGTAAAACTGAGAGACAGGATATGGGGCTCTATTTACTAAGGGAAAAACAGTTGGAAATACACTGCAGTTGTTAGAGAAAATAAGAAAGTTTCTTGAAAATTAAATTCAGGGAAGATAATATTGAAAACAAGAGGAAATGAAAATTCTGATTTAAAGCAGATACTTTTAAGAAAAAGTGAAGTGATGATAAACATTTTTTCAGATACCTTCTGTTTATTTCTTTTGTAAATGTACAAAATTTACAGTTTTTCATTTTTCTATTATAGGGTTCATCATTTTTATTGATCGTATGCACTCTTGGTGTATTAAGGTTATTACCATTTTCTTCCGAAATATGAATTGCAAGTATTTTCTATTTGTCAGTCCTATTTGTGGTAGGGACATTTTTCTATGCAGATGTTTTAAATTTGTAATCATTCAAACTACCAGTTTTTTCCCTCATGCATTGTGAACTGATTATTAAGCTCAGAAAGGCCTTCTGGACAGATTATTAAAACTTCACCTACTAGTAATCAAAAGTGCAAATAAAAATGAGGTTTAATTTTTTACCTATCAGATTCAGTCCTTTATTTCCTCAAAAATATGTCCGTCAAGTGTCCATTATGTGATAAGCATTGCACTAAGAGCTGGGGATCCAGATATAAAGAAAACATTAAAAGAAGTTCTGTCCCTGTGACATTTACATTCCATTGGGTCCAGATAAACAGTAAGATGAATACATAAGCTGCATAATATACTAGAGAAGTGCAATGAAATAAAACAAAGCTGGAAAAGGAGATGAAGGCTACTAAGGGTGGGACAGGTGGCATTTTAATATGATCATCAGAGAAGGTCTCCCTAGTGAGCCAGGCTAGTGATCCAGGCAGAACTCTGAACTGGAGTGAAATCCTGAGGCAGGAGCTGCTTGATCTGCAAGCAACGAGGCCAATGTGGCCAGAGTGGGAGAAAACAAGGGTAAGAATGGACACAGGTGGCGGGGGCGAATCTCACCCAGGCCCTGTGGGACAGTGCAAGGATTCAGGTTTTTACTCAGAACGAGATGGGATGGCGTTGGAGGGTCTTGACTAGGGGGTGATGTTATCTCATAACTTCTCAGAATCACTCCAGCTTCCACACAAATACTAGAGTCTCCTGGAGGTAAGACAACCTGCCGGGGCTATTGCACAAATCCAGATGAGAGATGATAGTGATACCATGTGATAGCAATGGAGGGCCATGTGATAGCAAGGACCTGAATGTCTGAGCAATGAGGCGAAGGAGGCATCAAAGTTTTTGGCAATGGAAAGGATGAAGTAACTTAACTGTGATGGGAAAGCTGCGAATGAAGCAGGCTTAGATATGAATGTGTGTGTGTGTGTATTAGTTGCTCACTTGTGTCCAACTCTGCGACCCTATGGACTGTAGTCCACCAGGCTCCTCTGCCCATGGAATTTTCCAGGCAAGAATACTGGAGTGGGTTGCCATTCTCTTCTCCAGGGGATCTTCCCAACTCAGGGATTGAACCCAGGTCTCCCACATTTGCAGATTCTTTACCATCTGAGCCAATATTAATAGTAAGAATCTAAGTGGGATGTCAAATAGTCACCTGTATCTACGAAGTACATTCCCATGGTCTCTTCCATCTCTGAACTGGAGATAGAACCACCAGCATAGAGTGGAATTTAAAGCCATGAGGCTGAGTGAGATTACCAAAAGATGGGCAAAGATTAAGAAGATTGACAATACCAAATATTGACAGATACCTAAGAAAACACACATTCTCATATGCCTTCCATCTAAATCAAGATAAACCATTCTGGAAAGCTTAGCAACATGTATCAAAATTTAAACATGCATATCTTTTTAATTGAAGTATAGTTGGTTTACAATGTAGTGTTGGTTTCTGCTGAACAGCAAAGTGATTCAGTTATATATCTGTTGTTTAGTCGCTAAGTCATGTCAGACTCTTTTGCAACCCATGGACTCCCACTTTTGCAATCCCATGGAGCTCCCATGGAGCTCACCAGGTTCCTCTATCCATGGGATCTTCCAGGCAAGAATACTAGACTGGATTGCTTTTTCCTTCTCCAGGGAATCTCCTTGACCCACGGATCAAACCCACATCTCCAGCACTGGCAGGCAGATTCTTTACCACTGAGCCACCTTGGAAGCCCTCAGTTTTGTGTGTGTGTGTGTGTGTGTGTGTGTATACATACATATATGTGTATATATATATATCGTTTTATCTATTTATATATATATACATATATAGTTTTATGTACTTATATATATGAAAATATATATACATTCTTTTTTAGATTATTTTCCATTATAAGTTATTACAAGGTATTAAATACAGTTTCCTGTACCATAAAGTAGGAACTTGTTGTTTGTCAATTTTATATATACCAGTTTACATCTAAATATGCATACCTTTGACCCAGCAATTCCAGTTCTAGGAGTTCATTTTAAGGAAGAAACCAAACAGGTGAGTAAAAGTAAGAATGCTCCAACCTAAATATCCAAACAAAAGGGGATTCATTATTTTGGCACTCACATGATTAATACTCTACAGAGAAACATAAAATATAAAGATTTGTATTTACACACATGAGCTATCATATCCATAATTACTAAATACAGACTACTTTAGCAAATTTAGTATAATACAGATAGGCATGGGAAGGTTCTTTATAGTTTAGGCTACACCCTAGGAGGAGACAGTTGTTCTAATCAGGAATACACACCCTGATGTCAGCTAGCATCTTATCAGAAAGGCCACACTCCAGAGGCGATTACTAAAAGCCCTTCTGTAATCCATGTCTCTAATGAACAAGAAATGGTTCTGCTAATTAGCATACTGAATTTCAGAAATGGATTTTCATAGGGGAAATTAATGGGTTGTTAATGAGCGTAATGGATATTAGAAATGGGCAATCACTGGTGAAATTTGTAGAATTCAGATTTGTGAATTGGCTAAAATGTTTTAGAGACACCTCCTCTTTTCACACAGAGTAAGAAGTAACTAGAGTGGCCTGAGGCTACATTTTCAGGGATGTTCCCTGAGTCTTGATTCTTAAATACTCCTGCATCCAGCTACAAGTTAAAGACTTCAAGGTGCCTACTGATGAAATTAAGGGTGAGAGAAGGTTGTCTCGAGAATTCAGTGGGCTGTCAAGTGAACTTTTTATGGAAGTATTGGTTGGAGTTCCTCAGAGAAGAAATTACAGGACTTCAGTGAATTTATAGGTTAGATGTATTATGCTTTTTTTTTTTTTTCCTGCTTGCTAACAATTGCTTATTTGCAGAAGATTTTCATATTTGGTAGAATTAGCTCTAAGATACACTTTCATAGATAATATGAGATCCAGATCACGAGATGAAGCTAATGCTCAACCCTCTCACTTTTCAGATGGTCACTCTTTTTCACCCAGAAAAATCCAAGGGTTGTGCGTGGTTCACACAAACAGATGCCAGGGTCACAATTCAGAAAGGGATATCACACACACACACCATCTGCCCCAAGACTACAGAAGTGGGATCCCTGGGACAAAAAAGAAAAGGGCTGATTAATCAGGTAAAAACATAAAGCTCAAATTGTCTTTGAAAATAGGAAGTCAAAACAGAATGTGCAAAGACAAAGAGAAGAGTGAGAAAATAGCCAGGGAATTCCATCAACTTAGTTCAGTTCAGTTCAATCATTCAGTCATGTCCGACTCTTTGTGACCCCATGGATTGCACCATGCCAGGCTTCCCTGTCCATCATCAACTCCCGGAGATTACTCAAACTCATGTCCATTGAGTCAGTGATGCCGAGTCAACCATCTCATCCTCTGTGTCCCCTTCTCCTCCTGCCCTTAATCTTTCTCAGCATCAGGGTCTTTTTCAAAGAGTCAGTTCTTCGCATCAGGTGGCCAAAGTATTGGAGCTTCAGCTTCAGCATCAGTCCTTCCAATGAATATTCAGGACTGATTCCCTTTAGGATTGACTGGTTTGATCTCCTTGAAGTCCAAGGGACTCTCAAGAGTCTTCTCCAGCATCACAGTTCAAAATCATCAATTCTTCAGTGCTCAGCTTTCTTTATGGTCCAACTCTCACATCCATACATGACTATTAGAAAAACCAGTTTTGACTAGATGGACCTTTGCTGGCAAAGTAATATCTCTGCTTTTTAATATGCTGTCTAGACTGGTCATAACTTTTCTTCCAAGGAGCAAGCATCTTTGAATTTCATAGCTGCAGTCACCATCTGCAGTGATTTGGGAGCCCAAGAAAACAAAGACTGTTACTGATTGCATTGTTTCCCCATCTGTTTGCCACAAAGTGATGGGACCAGATGCCATGATCTTTGTTTTCTGAATGTTGAGTTTTAAGCCAACTTCTTCTCTCTCTTCTTTCACTTTCATCAAGAGGCTCTTTAGTTCTTCTTCACTTTCTGCCATAAGACTGGTGTCATCTTCATATCTGAGGTTATTGATATTTCTCCCAGCAATCTTGTTTCCAGCTTGTGCTTCATCCAGCCTGGCATTTCACATGATGTACTCTGAATATAAGTTAAATAAGCAGGCTGACAATATACAGCCTTGACCTACTCCTTTCCCAATTTGTAACCAGCCTGTTGTTCCACGTCCAGTTCTAACTGTTGCTTCATGACCTGCATACAGATTTCTCAGGAGGCAGTAAGGTGGTCTGGTATTCCCATCTCTTGAAGAATTTTCCACAGTTTGTTGTGATCCACACAGTCAAAGGCTTTGGTGTAGTCAATAAAGCAGAAGTAGATGTTTTTCTGGAATTCTCTTACTTTTTTGATAATCCAACAGATGTTGGCAGTTTGATCTCTGGTTCCTCTGCCTTTCCAAAATACAGCTTGAACTTCTGGAAGTTCACTGTTCACATACTGTTGAAGCCTGCTTGGAGAATTTTGGGCATTACTTTGCTAGTGTGGGAGATGAATGCAACTGTGTGGTAGTTTGAACGTTCTTTGGCACTGGAATGAAAACTGACCTTTTCCAGTCCTGTGGCCACTGCTGCATTTTCCAAATTCGCTGGCATATTGAGTGTAGCACTTTCACAGCATCATCTTTTAGGATCTGAAATAGTTCAACTGGAGTTCCATAACCTCCACTAGCTTTGTTCATAGTGATGCCTCCACTTGACTTCGCATTCCAGCCAGCTCTAGGTGAGTGATCACACCATGGTGGTTATCTGGGTCATGAACATCTTTTTTTGTATAGTTCTTCTGTGTATTCTTGCCACCTCTTCTTAATATCTTCTGCTTCTGTTGCTGCTGCTGCTGCCACTAAGTCACATCAGTCATGTCCGACTCTGTGCGACCCCATAGACGGCAGCCCACCAGGCTCCTCTGTCCCTAGGATTCTCCAGGCAAGAATACTGGAGTGGGTTGCCATTTCCTTCTCCAGTGTATGAAAGTGAAAAGTGAACGTGAAGTCGCTCAGTCGTGTCCAACTCTTAGCAACCCCATGGACGGCAGCCCACCAGGCTCCTCCGTCCATGGGATTCTCCAGGCAAGAGTACTGGAGTGGGTTGCCATTGCCTTCTCCAGGTCCATATAATTTCTATCTTTTATTGTGCCCATCTTTGCATGAAATGTTCCCTTGTTATCTCTCATTTTCTTGAAGATATCTCTAGCCTTTCCCATTCTATTGTATTCTTCTATTTCTTTGCATTGATCACTGAGGAAGACTTTCTTATCTCTCCTTGCTATTCTTTGGAACTCTGCATTCAGATGAGTATATCCTTCCTTTTCTCCTTTGCCTTTAGCTTCTCTTCTTTTCTTAGCTATTTGAAAGGCCTCCTCAGACAACCATTTTGCTATTTGCATTTCTTTTTCTTGGAGATGGTCTTGATCACTGCCTCTGTACAATGTCAGGAACCTCCATCCATAGTTCTTCAGGCACTCTGTCTATCAGATCTAATCTCTTAAATAGCCAGCTGGAAATCGGTATTTCACCCCATTCCTACTTCTGTTGCCCCCAGATTTTTTTCAGTAGTAGCATTTAGGTATCAAATTACCTAGAAACTTTCTTCTCCATTTTGCCCTGTCTCAGGATCAATCATTATGTCCTAAATGACCAAATGCATTTAGATATTCATAAATTTGACGTATTTACTCTAGCTTTCCTACTCTGTCTCTCCTCCCATGGGTGGTCAGCAGTATTGATGAGTTGCTTACCTATCATTAATTTTAACTAGCAAGTGTTATTCTTGGTTGTTCAAATTACTAACATTTTCCATCAATTCTATTTTCCCTCCTTCCTCTCTTCCTTCATTAAGTAATTCCTGATTTATTTCCCCTTTTATGCATCCTTCCCTTCCTCTCACTCTCTCTTCTTATTTCTAGTCTCTGGCAATCCCAGGCACCTAAAGAAAATAAAAGTAAGTTAAGAAGCAGCCTGGTGAGTACAGGCCCCCAAGAGAATTTCATGGCCTGGGCAATACACCCTCAACATTATAGAAAGGGCAAATCTTTATAAACTTACACTCAAAAACTTGTCCTCGGTGAAACTGGAAAAATAATAATCAAATGATAAAAGTTTTCCAAAAGCTTTTCTCTGGCTTTCTAAAGGCAGGATAGAAACAGATATAGGTGAGAAGACAAAAATCACAAAACCAGAGAACGCAAGACTAAGAGCACTCTGATAAGAATCTCAAGAAACATTATTTCCTCTTCAAATGACATTTAAAAAAAAATACTATTTGATTTGAAACTCACCAGTCTATGTCTGGATGAACATACGTTACCACACAATTATTCCCTTTTGAAGATCTCCACTGCCCAAAAACCAGCAGGAAAAGGGAATGTTCTGGCAGTGGGTGGGCCACAACCCATGAGCGGCCTGACCCCTTTAACTGCTTTAAGTGGCTGGCTGTTTCCTCTCTGTGGATCTTTTTTTTCCCCTTCTCCCGCTGCTATGACTGTTGCTCCTGCTTTGCAAGGACATGTCATTTTCCTTATCACTCTCTCTCCCCCTTCTTAATTGGCCTGCAGTAAAAATACAAATTGCACTACTGTACTTTATCATGAGCCATTTGATGGGCCAAAAATGCCTCATAAGTACCGCCTAGAGGATATAAATCAGACCTGCTGACTCTTCCAAGCACCGACTTTTTATATCTTGACCCCCGGATGAGGCCAGGGGATGGTAATCATGCCCACTCCCCTGGGAACATTCAGTTAGCCACTGCCTGTCCATTAGCAAAGACAGCAAAAAGGTGTGGCCTCTGTCCGGCACAAGACGAGTGCACAGCTCAAATCTCTCCTGTCCATTAGGTTTAACGCCTGTTGTACTTTATGAACATGAAAAGCCTGTCTCAATTTTTCCTCCCTCTCTCTAGGTAATAGTGCATGGAATGAATGTCTGCATCCTAAAATGGCAGCTAAGCTTGGTAATCTTCTTTAAAGTCTCATAGCCTGGCAAAGACAACCTCCTTTCTTGGAAGCAAAATCCAGGAAAACTGTAGTCTCAAAAAGGCTGGGAAAAAAAAAAAAAGTGAGGTTCTAGCTAGACAAGCATAAGAAGCTGTCTCCTGAGGTATTGTCTGCTTCGCTGTTCCCACCCTGTATGTACAATTGTATGTTTCACCAGGAAATGCTTATTGAAAATCTACTTATGTTATATGATGATACAGGTTTATTGTAAGATTTCTCAAAGCTTGATTCTTTGTGTAAATCTCACCACAACTTTCTTGCATCAGATACCTTGGAATTCAAATCACTGTGCATACTCTGAAACATCAGAAAGAAGAAAGCAGGTTAAAAAAAAAGTTCAATGTAAATAAAAAGCAAAATGGTACAAAAAATAAACGACTATGATCTAATAATCTCTGTCTTAACTTATTCATGCAGTAGCTAACTTACATGCCATAAGTATGTTCCTCTAGGGCAGAAGCTATGTGCCAAAAACACATCTTTACTTATAACTATACCTAACAGGTATATGCCCATAACTCAGTATGGATTATGCTAGGACTTCAACGTCATATTTTTCCTATTTTAATGCATCATTTATAATTTTCTCTAAGGTTCTGTTTCCCTTACCTCAGGCCATTTCTTCAATATCTCTATTTCCTGTTTAGAAGTTTTCAAGAGTTCCAGTGTTTTGTAGCCATCATGATTTTTTTAAAGGCATTCAGCTCCAAAGGGAGATCTCAATGCATTCCACCAGTAATTATCAGAGGAACTCCCAACATAGTCCTTGCTTTCTGATGTTATTGTGCTTTCTGCTTTTATGTCAGAAGCCAACACATCACTTAGTGATGCCTCACTCTTCTGCCTTCATGATTCTTCCAGGTCAGTCAATGTTAAGTTCAGCGAACTGGAGGTTTCATGCTCAATTCCTTTCTAAAAACAATCACCTCCTCTCAGGCAATGAGTCCACAGGGAACAGGTCTGGGAACAGAACCCAGAAAACGCCAACATTCAAACTCACAAAGAGAATGAGCAGGAGCAGTGAACAAGAGTGAAAGCAAAACAGGACCAAATGGCATCACAGAAGCCAAAGAAAGAATTAAGGAGGAAGAGCGCCATTAGGAGGACGCACAGAGGGCCAGGAGAAGATTAAAGAGTAGGCTCTCACCAAAACCAAGGGAAATGCCACAGAAAACAGAAGGTGATGTTCAAGTCCATACATGAGGCAATGTAGCTGGTAAACCACTTGCCAGGAAACACCATGACTACTATTTCCCTTATAACCTAACACCTAGCACAGTGGTGCCAGATAGAGAATAGAGGCATAGATAAACTATATACAATGAGCATTAAGTAGTTTCCAAGGATACATTCATATATTTTTCTGCCTGAAACACAGGAAAATATAATTTAAAATGTTAACTCAGCCGCTATGGAAAATAATATGGAGTTTCCTCAAAAAACTAAAACTACCATTGTTGTTGTTGTTCAGTAGCTAAGTCATGTCTGACTCTATCATATGACCCAGAAATTCTGGCTCTGGGTACATATCCAAAACCAAGGCAAAGACACTAATCTGAAAAGACACTTATACCCCGATGTTCAAGCAGCACTATTTACAAGAGCCAAGATATGGACGCAACCCAAGTATCCATCAACAGATGAATGGACAAACAAGATTATATATTCAATTATATACTCAATGTATAATTGAATATTACATGGCCATAAAACGGAGTGAAATTCTGCCATTTGCAACAGTATGAATGCACCTAATATTATGCTTCGTGAAAGAAGTCAGAGAAAGACAAACATTATGTGTTACCACTTATATGTGAAATCTAAAAAATAAAACAGATATATATAACTAAACAGAAACACCCAGAGATATAGAAAACTAGAGGTTGCCCGTGTTGAGAGGGAAAGTGGGGAGGGACAAGATAGGGGTAGGAGATTAAGAGATACAAACTACTATGATTAAAACAGATAAGCAACAAGGATGTATTGTACAGCACAGAGAAAGATAGCCATTATTTTTTCATAACTGTAAATGGAATATAATCCATAGAAATATTAAATCATTATGCTGTACACCTGAAACTAATATAATATTATAAATCAACTATACTTCAATTTGAAAAACAGAAGAAAAAAATCAACTCATACATAGAGTGATGCTGGTGTTGCGGTTTATTCGCTCAGTAGTGTCCGACTATGTGACCCCATCAGAGAAGGCAATGGCACCCCCTCCAGTACTCTTGCCTGGAAAATCCCATGGACGGAGGAGCCTGGTAGGCTGCAGTCCATGCGGTCGCTAAGAGTCGGACACGACTGAGCGACTTCACTTTCACTTTTCACTTTCATGCACTGGAGAAGGAAATGGCAACCCACTCCGGTGTTCTTGCCTGGAGAATCCCAGGGACAGGGGAGCCTGGTAGGCTGCCGTCTATGGGGTCACACAGAGTCGGACACGACTGAAGTGACTTAGCACAGCATAGCATATGTGACCCCATGGCAGACCACCAGGCTCCGTGGGATTCTCCAGGCAAGAATACTGGAGTGGGTTGTCATTGCCTTCTCCAGGGGATCTTCCTGACCCAGGGACGATCAAACCTGCGTTTCCTGGTTGGCAGGTGGATTCTCTACCATTGGGCGACCTGGGAAGCCCTTCTCATTGATTAGTGCCTCCCACTACACACTCTCTCCTTCTTTATTGGTTATTCCTTTGTTGTTCAGTCACTCAGTTATTTCTGATTCTTTGCAACCCCATGGACAGCAGCACGCCAAGGTTCCCTGTCCTTCGTCATCTCCTGGAGTTTGCTCAAACTTATGTCCACCGAGTTGGTGATGCCATTCAACCATCTCATCCTCTGTTGTCCCCTTCTCCTCCTGCCTTCAATCTTTCCCTGCATCAGGGTCTTTTCTAATGAGTCGGCTCTTCACATCGGGTGACCAAAGTATTGGAGCTTCGGCTACAGCATCAGTCCTTCCAGTGAATATTCCAGACTGATTTCTTTTAGGATTGACTGGTTTGATCTCCTTGCCATTCAATGGACTCTCAAGAGTCTTCTCCAGCACCACAGTTCGAAGGCATTGATTCTTCAGTGCTTGGCCTTTTTTATTGTCCAGTTCTCATATCCGTAAATGACTAAAGGAAAAACCATAGCTTTGACTATATGGACCTTTGTCGGCAAAGTGATTTTTCTGCTTTTTAATACACTCTCTAGATTTGTCATAGCTTTTATTCCAAGGAGTAAGCGTCTTTTAATTTCATGGCTGCAGTCACCATCTGCAGTGATTTTGGAGCCCAAGAAAAGAAAGTCTGTCACTGTTTCCATTGTTTCCCCATCTATTTGCTTTGAGCTACCCTAATTTGAGAGTTTTATCTGTTTCCTGTTAAGTATTGCTGGATTTGAGGGGCAAGGGGGAAGCCAGCTTGTTTGATATAAACTAATATTAAGTTAGTAAAATGAGGCCTACTGTTGTGCTTTGATTTTTTTTTTTTAAAGTTGAAGTTCATTATCTGCTGTGTTCATGGACCAGTCCAGTATCTTACACTCACCTACAATGTCTGAAAGACTGTAATTCTTGGTCTACACCAATTCAAACCTTGATCAGATTTTAGAATCTTACTTACTAGAATTAAAAATTAAAATTACTTACTAGAATTAAAAACAGCTAAAAGTCTAACATGACTTCAAGAATAATTTATCCAAATCATATGATTCTCCCAAAAATGCACGCCCTGTGGACACAGTATGTATTGTTTGCTCCACTTATTTTGAAGTGTTGATTATCAGTGGCCCTCAAAGGGATATTCTAATTTACCACTCATGAGAAGTTTCTGTTAATAACATGAACACATCAAAGAGAGCAGCTTCAGACAATGTTACCAGATCTTCATGAATGCACAAAGAGGAATGACCAAACCAAGCAAAGAAGCAGCACTCAGCCAAAAGTATTCAACCATTCTCAGAATTTCTTTTTAGTATATTTGATTTATAATGTGGTGTTAATTACTGCTGTACAGCAAAGTGATTCAATAATACATATATTATATTCTTTTTCTCATATCCTTTTCTATTATGGTTTATCATAGGATACTGAATATAGTTCTCTGTGCTACACAGTAGGACCTTGTTAATGCATTCTAATATAAAAGCTTACATCTGCTAACCCCAAACTCCCAATCTATCATTGCCCAACCTCTCCCTCTTGGCAGCCACCAGTCTGTGCTCTGTGTCCGTGATCCCAGAATATGTTCTAACTCCAAGAGCAGTGGCCTTCAAGGAAGTGACACCACCAGCTCACTTGACACATCTTTTTTATACTGTCTGTCTCCAAGGAATTTTTTCCTTGACCTGATTTTATAATCACTTTGCTTAGCAAGCCCCGTATTTGGAAGTATTAAGGTTTTGTTTCCACAGTAGCTCCTGAAAATAGAGATGTTCCTCTTATTCAGATACAGCCAGTGTCTAATTCTTGCCTCTAAAGAGCCTAGGTTAATTGTCTCACTTTTAATTGTCTCACTTAATGTCCCCACACCAGCAAATTCTACAGCCTAATTCTGTGTTACACTAGAGAAAATTCCCTTTGCCTGAAACCAGGGCTCTAAGTTAAACTAAATGAGGGAAGAAAACAGGTGTTAAGAATGTACCTTTCCCCCAAAATCAATGTTATCTCGGTTAGTGGTCTCTGGAGCAAAAGCAAGCGTATCTCATTCTCCGTGAGGCCAATCCAGCGTCTACAGGCATGCGCAGTCGCTTCAGTTGCGTCTGATTCTTTGTGACCCCACGGACTGTGGCCCACCAGGCTCCTCAGGCCATGGGATTCTCCAGGCAAGAATACTGGAGTGAGTTGTCATGCCCTCCTCCAGGGGATCTTCCTGACCCAGGGGATCGAATCCGCATCGCTTGTGTCTCCTGCACTGGAAGGCAGGTTCTTTACCACTAGCGCCACCTGAGAAGCCTCCAACATGCTCGTACCATCCAGTAAAAGCTGGCTCTGTCAAGCATACACAGAGAATCTTATATCTCTGTACATAAAGCACGTCTCTTCCGAGTGACAAGTTGTGTCCAGGCAAAGTTTATTACAAATTCTGTTTGAAATCTCAAGAAGAAATAGGAAAAAAATAACAACAGCTCCATGGAGCTATAATGACTTGAACTCCTCCCAATTTTAAAGTTCCATTCTAGACAGCAAGCAGCTCAAACCCCATTTTCGGAGGGAACTGCCCTTACAGGGAAGGTGTGGCAAAGCCATCTGCTGCTTTATAGTGATGGTCTGCAGCCTTGTTTTTCTGGTCCAGCTATGAAATTGCACTAATCACAGAAACAGACTGTTTGGCCAGGAAGCAGTGAATGCCAGATACAAGTGAATTTAAGCCCATATGTACTGAAGCTGCAAGCTTAGTTTGCAATTTATGGGCAAGTGGTTTTATATTTATTGATCTGGACCAAGTGCAGGTCCTATAGGGGAAATATGACAGAATTCATCTGTCTGACAGCCAAGTCTAATTGTATTTTCAGTCTGAAATGACCAAAGACAAACGTGCACACGTCGAGAGCCCTCACTCTGGTGCCATATGGAGTGTTAGATTCAGGGCTGTGGTCACTGTCAGTGCTCATTTTAATAACTAGTTGCACGCGGCATCCTGAACAGCTAAAACAGAGAGGTGAGAGTTTTAATTCAAATCTGAATTAATAGACCATCTGATTCTGCCTGAATGTGGGTGAGCCATGCAAGCACGCCTTTTATAGACCTGATTGGGGGGAACTGAAAAGATATGTCATATATTATTGATTCATCTGGTCCATGAAACTTCCGAGCCAAAAGTCAAATACTTCCCACAATGGTTGTCACTAAAATTATAACCAGTACTTCTGGGAAGGCCTGGCATCTTAAAAATCAAAATCATTTTCTATATGCTTACTTTCTAGTCAGGAAGACTAACTGTGCCTGTGAGAACAGTGATGTCATTTCTCTTTTTCTGACTCTGTTTCTCTCTCTGTCTGTCTCTCTCTCACACACACACATCATCATCATCATCACAGAACAGACACCTCATTGAAGCCCTTACATAACTGAAGAGACCACCGACAATGAAACCTACCTCAAAAGAGTATTGCTAATACCCAGTGCTGGGTTCTGGTGAAGTATCACTCAGTATTCTGAATTCTGATTGGCTAATCTTTTATGAGTAATATTTGACCTGCTTCTTGGCTTCTCCTAACTATGCACATGGCGTAGAAGAGGACTTACTGGCTCTTAGGTTATGGGATAGTTACTTACTTTCTCTGATTCTGTATTTATCATCTTCAAAAACAGTTCCAACACTATGTCACAATGGTTAAATGGGAGGCTGTTAAAAGTATTAAATTGTGTGTGTGGTAAGTCACTTCAGTAGTGTCCAACTCTTTGTGACCCTACCCAGGGATTGAACCTGTGTCTCTTACATTGAACTCTCCTGCATTGGCAGTTGGGTTCTTTACCACTAGCACCACCTGGGAAGCCCAGGTATTAAATTACATAACATATATTTTAAAAAATAAAATATACTTCAATGCCTGGTCGAATGAGGTGCTCAGTGAATGCTAGCTTACCTTCCCTCTTCTCTGACTGTCTCAATGAAAATTTTTTTCTCTTCATTGCTTCAGCTCTCATCTCAATCTTTGGATTTCCTTTGTAGCTCAGATAGTAAAGAATCTGCCTACAGTACAGGAGACCTGGGTTCAATCCCTGGGTGAGCAAGTTCTCCTAGAGAAGGAAATGGCAACTCACTCCAGTATTCTGGCCTGGAGAATCCCATGGACAAAGAAGCCTGGTGGGCTACAGCCCATGGGCTCGAAACTGAGTGACTAAGACGACTGAGTGACTAACACTTCCCGCTTCAGTCTTCATCCTCCAGAGACACACCTCCAATCCCAACTTTTCAGCCATTATTCACTCTCTTAACCTAATTATTATCTGTTCATCTACTATCACTCCAAGTTGCCCCAAATCCTAGTGCTCCAAGTTCAAGGGCTCTTTCAAGTTCAACATCAATAAAACCAAATTCACTTTTAATTCCACCCAAGCGTGGTGTCCTGCAGTCTGCTGTCCACTCCAGCTCCCCTTTCTTTCTTCCTCTGCTGTTGAATTGAATCACTATCCTCTCACTCTTCCAGCATCAAAACCCTTAAATGGGGGACTCCCCTCATGGTCCAGTGGTTAAGAATCTGCCTCCAGATTCAGGGGATGCAGATGTGATCCATGGTTGGGGAACTAAAATTCTCATATGCTGTGGGGCAACTAAGCCCACACAGCCACTACTAAGCCCGCATGATGCAACTAAGACCCAGTGCAGACAAAAATAAATAAATAAATATGGGTGTGTGAACTCCGTAATGTCCAACTCTTTGCAGCCCCTTGGACTGTAGCCCATCAGGCTCCTCTGTCCATGGGATTTCCCAGGCAAGAATACTGGAGTGGGGTTAACATTTCCTTCTCCAGGGGATCTTCCAGACCCAGGCATTGAACCCACGTCTCCTGTGTCTCCTGCATTGCATGTTGCGGGGAGTGGGGGACCTTAAATGATGGAGCTGCTTCTTTGTCCTTCACAACCAGCCAGTCACTGGAGCCTGCCACTTCTCATGACCTTTCAGGTTCATCCCTTCTTCTCTTCCCAGTGTCACCCAGCCCCTACCCCTTCTATCAGGATGGCCACACTCACCGCAGCTGTTCCTTTACCTCTCATCACCCCAGAGCACACTCTAAGCAGGAGCACTTTTGACCTGCAAGAATATTAGCTTCCATAGTAGTTTCGTGTTCTGTAGAACCACCTGCCACAAACTTAGTAGCATAAAAACAACATAAGTTTATTATCTCACAGTTCTGGAGGTCAGAAGTCGGAAGAGGGTTTCAGAGGGCCAAGGTCAAGGAGTCAGCCAGGCTGCATTGCTTCTACAGGTGCCGGAGGATAATCTGTGTTTTCTTGCCTTTTCAAGATTCTAGAAGTCACATGCATTCCTTGGCTTCTGGCTTCCTCCCTTCAAGTCCAGCAGTGTAGAATCTTTGGTATCTCTCTTCTCTTCTTTCTACCTCTCTCTCTCTCTCTCTCTGTCTCTCGATAATCTATCATTTCTTCCACTGTCTTCCCGGTCCTCCCCTCCCCTTCCTCTCTCCTTTTTTCTCTCATTCTCATATTAATACATTATCTGACCCACCCACATAATCCAATCTCCCTTCTCAAGATCCCTAACCTTAATTACTTCTGCAAAGCCTCTTTGCTGTGTAAGGTTCCAGGAATTAGGACATGGATATCTCTAAAGTCATTATCTACCTGCTACACCTACTTTGCCACAATTATTTCATACAGTTACCCCATATGCTTCTATGGTTCCAGCCACGCATGCATGCATGCTTAGTCACTCAGTCCTGTCCTACTCTTTGCAGCCCCATACACTAGAGCACGCCAGGCTCCTCTGTCCTCCACTGTCTCCCGTAGTTTGCTCAAATTCACGTCCATTGAGTCAGTGATGGTTTCTCATCATCTCATCCTCCGCCGCCCCTTTTCCTTTTGCCTTCAATCTTTACCAGCATCAGAGTCTTTTCCAATGAGTTGGCTCTTTGCATCAGGTGGACAAAGTATTGGAGCTTCAGCTTCAACATCAGTCCTTCCAATGAATATTCAAGGTTGATTTCCTTTAGGATTGACTGGTTTGATCTCCTTGCAGTCCAAGGGAATCTCAAGAGTCTTCTCCAACACCACAATTTGAAAGCATTAATTCTTCAGTGCTCAGCCTTCTTATGGTCCAACTCTCACATCCACAAATGACTACTGGAAAAATCATAGCTTGGACTATACAGACCTTTGTCAGCAAAGTGATGTCTCTGCTTTTAATATGCTGTCTAGGTTTGTCATAGCTGATCCTTTCACAACCTCTATAATTTTTTAGCCAGAACCTTCTTTAATGCCACAAAGGGGAACTGCAAACCCCAGACAAGAGGAAAGGGGATTCTAAGGTATGACACAGACTGCTGGCCTCCCCCTGAGAGGAAAAGAGAACTCAGCAAAGAGCAGAGACCCTGCTAGGTCCCCTCTCTTCAATAGCACTTCGGAGTCAGTCCCTCTCCTCCCTACCCTCACCCCTGCATCCCAGGATAAAGAATAGTCAGCAGTCCTACTGGGTTGTAACCCTACTAATAACCCTACAGGATTGTTAGGTAACTTTTTTAACTGGGATGGTTAAGTCTTACCCAGACTGTGGTGATGTACAAACAAATGGGACAGCAGAAACTGGCACAAAAGAGCAGGGGCCTCGGGAGGTCTCTGGAAACTTAGGTGAGCTCAGCACAGGAGGTGGAAGAAGATAGAGCAGCTCTAAGGTAACTGTGCTGCTCTGGCCAAGAAACCAGATCAAGCCAAGATCTCAGCAGAGATAACCCAACATCTAGATGTATCTTCTGAGGAAGCAGACAGAGGAAGGGTAGAGGAACCCAGAACCCCAGCAGTACTTCAGGAACCCCAGAAGTACCAACCCAGATGCTTTAAGTCAGTTGCCTGTTTTAGGGCAGCCAGATCAGATCAGATCAGTCACTCAGTCGTGTTCGACTCTTTGCGACCCCATGAATTGCAGCACACCAGGCCTCCCTGTCCATCACCAACTCCCGGAGTTCACTCAGACTCACGTCCATTGAGTCAGTGATACCATCCAGCCATCTCATCCTCTGTCATCCCCTTCTCCTCCTGACCCCAATCCCTCCCAGCATCAGAGTCTTTTCCAATGAGTCAACTCTTCGCATGAGGTGGCCAAAGTACTGGAGTTTCAGCTTTAGCATCAGTCCTTCCAAAGAAATCCCAGGGCTGATCTCCTTCAGAATGGACTGGTTGGATCTCCTTGTAGTCCAAGGGACTCTCAAGAGTCTTCTCCAACACCACACTTCAAAAGCATCAATTCTTTGGCGCTCAGCTTTCTTCACAGTCCAGCTCTCACATCCATACATGACCACAGGAGAAACCATAGCCTTGACTAGACGAACCTTTGTTGGCAAAGTAATGTCTCTGCTTTTCAATATGCTATCTAGGTTGGTCATAACTTTCCTTCCAAGGAATAAGCGTCTTTTAATTTCATGGCTGCAGTCACCATCTGCAGTGATTTTGGAGCCCAAAAAAATAAAGTCTGACACTGTTTACACTGTGTCCCCATCTATTTCCCATGAAGTGGTGGGACCAGATGCCATGATCTTCGTTTTCTGAATGTTGAGCTTTAAGCCAACTTTTTCACTCTCCACTTTCACTTTCATCAAGAGGCTTTTGAGTTCCTCTTCACTTTCTGCCATAAGGGTGGTGTCATCTGCATACCTGAGGTGATTGATATTTCTCCCGGCAATCTTGATTCCAGCTTGTGTTTCTTCCAGTCCAGCATTTCTCATGATGTACTCTGCATATAAGTTAAATAAGCAGGGTGACAATATACAGCCTTGACGAACTCCTTTTCCTATTTGGAACCAGTCTGTTGTTCCATGTCCAATTCTAACTGTTGCTTCCTGACCTGCATACAGGTTTCTCAAGAGGCAGGTCAGGTGGTGTGGTATTCCCATCTCTTTCAGAATTTCCCACAGTTTATTGTGATGCACACAGTCAAAGGCTTTGGCATAGTCAATAAAGCAGAAATAGATGTTTTCTGGAACTCTCTTGCTTTTTCTATGATCCAGCGGATGTTGGCAATTTGATCTCTGGTTCCTCTGCCTTTTCTAAACCAGCTTGAACATCAGGAAGTTCACGGTTCACATATTACTGAAGCCTGGCTTGGAGAATTTTGAGCATTACTTTACTAGCATGTGAGATGAGTGCAATTGTGCAGTAGTTTGGGCATTCTTTGGCATTGCCTTTCTTTGGGATTGGAATGAAAACTGACCTTTTCCAGTCCTGTGGCCACTGCTGAGTTTTCCAAATTTAGGGCAGTAGCAGGAAATAATTAAGCAAATTAATTTTGAATTCACACAATGCCCAGTTCCTCCCTGCAGTGGGAAGAACCCAGAATACCTTCAGATCTCCTTCCAGTCTTTTCCCTTTAAGGCCAAATGCCTGAGAGGCCTCAAAGGGATTTCCAGAAGCAAAAAACCTGCCTCTCTTCCAAAAAACAATCCCATTTACCAGCCAGGAAATGGAATGTGGAGGAATGAACCCCACTTTATCCTATGACAGTCCCAGGGACCCTTCAGAAATACTCTATTCAACTGCTCTATCAAAAGACCTAAGGTGGTACTGATGTTTAACTTGGAATTAGCCATAGAGGGAGTTTAGGAATCCTGCTTAATACTTATGTTCTTTACTACTTCAATCTCAGCCTATAGAGGTATATCCTTTACACATAGAAGTCATATAAACATTTTCTATAGGAATTCATTAGATTGGAGAGAAAAAAATAAAATCATGGAAGAGATCAAGTTGAGCTTGAAGTTTGAAGGATGGGTATAAATTCAGAGATGGAAGGCAATATTCTAGGTTAGAAGAACTTTGGTCCACACAAGTAACAGGAAGCATTGCCTCCAAGAAATCCTGCTGATGAGTTTGGCAAGGTAGGTTCTTGATGGCCAGCTCAGGAATTTGGATATTTTCCTAGAGTGCAAGGAGAGCTAGCTGCAGATTTTTGAGCAGGAAATAACTTGGAAATTTTTCTCTTACCACAAACGAAATTTTTACCTCTAGCAAAGAGAAACAATACCAAATTTATAAAGCATATCTACACATCAAGGAAGAAACTGATTCTGAGCATTAATGGATAAAACTGTTTATAATTTGCATTTGACTTCATTGGATATTTACCAGGTAGTCAAAGTTAGTCAGTCAAAATGCTCATAATGGAATCAAGCATGACTTTAACAAACAATTTTAAATTAAAACACAGAACTCAAGGATCATTCATGAATGTGTTAGCTTTTCTTTCCAGAGCTATTGGCTGATTTTAACCATAACATATCAATTTTCAAAGAAATGAATAGTACCTAGGACACTCCCTTGTGTCTGGGATTACCGTCAACTCAGTTGAAATAAATTCTAAGTTCTGCCTCTAATGCTTCTTTTCACAGATTGAAAGGATACACTCTGGAGTTTTGCACTGTTGGACATCCAATTTATGTGGTTGTGAAGAACTGCTAAGCAGTTTATCTTCTATCCATTTTAATGATCAAAACTGAATTCCAATGAAGCCCTTCTACTATGACTACCGTACTATTCCGTATTGCCTGTTGTTGACAAAGTGACCATGTGAAAAACTGACAGCCAGCTTTATTAAATGTGGTTGTAAGCAAACTATCCTGCATAAAGCCCTACAAGTTGAGTCAGGCTTTGGGAACAAAATATGATAAAACATGAAACCAGACTGTCTAAGCACGGGTATCTTCCAAGAGATTCGAAACATCAGAATAAACAAGTGAAAATAGCCTCTTCCAATTCAACAAACCTAAGCCAGACTAAAGGCGGACATGGGCATCATGTGAATTCAAAATTAATTGGCTTTATTATTTCCTGCTGCTGCAGGACAACAAACATCTGACTCCTTTTTTCAGTTTCTAAAAGCAAAAAGGTTGGTGCTGATTGTTGCCACGAACATCCAATGACTGATGCATTCTTGCACAAGCGGAACCCATGGGAAATGCTGCCAATAACTTGGTTTATTCCTTGTCTTCTGTTCTTAGCACACAGCAGATTCGTCTATATTTTTATGAAGAGTCATACATTTTTCAGTTAGTATACAAACAGCAACACTATGTGGTTCCTTTTGGTCTCAGTCCTCAGGGCTTTGGGGAAAGGAGAAGAAAACCAAAGCATTTGGAACATCAGTGTGGCTGGACCAAGCTTCCCATAGCCTCCTGGGAAGTCCCACTGCTTGCGGGGAATGCACTCAGAGACATGCATTGAGCCAGGTAACTCTGACGGTCTTTTCCCACCTCAAGGCTATTGCAAAGAACTGGGACACTTAGCTATGTTCACTCACAGGGCTCTCTAAGGCCAAATGAACCCAGTGCATGAGGAAGCCTAAATGTGTGTGTGTTTGTGTGTGTGTGTATCTCTCTTTCAATCTTGGGCAGATTACTTCACTCATATGTGATAATGGGGCTCCCTTGTGGCTCAGCTGGTAAAGAATCCACCTGCAATGCGGGAGACCTGGGTCGATCCCTGAGTTGGGAAGACTGTCTGGAGATGGGATAGGCTGCCCACTCCAGTATTCTGGCCTGGAGAATTCCATGGACTGTACAGTCCATGGTGTCACAAAGAGTTGGACGCGACTGAGCAACTTTCACTTTCACTTATGTGATAATGAGAAAATACCTTCCAGGATTCTTGAGGTTGAATTATACACAGTAAAAAAATGCCTAATGTATGCTATATTTAAAATGGATAACCAACAAGGACCTACTGTATAGCACATGAAACTCTGCTCAATGTCACATAGCAGCCTGGATGGGAGGGCAGTTTGGGGAAGAATGGATACATGTGTATGTGTGGCTGAGTCCCTTCACTGTTCACCTGAAACTATCACAACACTGTTAATTGGCTACACCCCAATATACAAAAAAAGTTGGTTTTTAAATATGCCTGGTGTAGCACTGCATATAGGATATTCTCAACAAATGTCATCTCTCAACCTGCTTTATATTTCCATGTGACAAGGATCTCATGGCAAGGGGAGCCTCCATTCTCCCCAGAGCACACATGTAGGAATTACCAGCATGCTTATCAAGCCCTGGTTTCAACCCTGATTTTGACATAAATTCAATCCCAGTTAAGGCCATCCATACCAGCCATCCACAAAGAGATGTATCTGAATTATAAAACACCAGCCTCAACCTTATTGAGATCCAGTGTAAATCCATCTAAGTCACCAGAAAAATCTTCTCTATTATAGGATTTCCCAAAGAGTAAAAAAACTGGGCCCTCTTACTTGGTAACCCTACAGTGGGACTAGCTATGAATTAATGAGATGCCAACGAGAGCTTTACAACTTCCCTTTGCTGTTAGGGAGCCATCATGAAGTATTCATAGAGGCGATACTTTTCAGCTTCCCCCACCCATCCAGATTGCAAAACTCAACTTCCTTTCCCTTGTATGCACGCATGCTAGGTCGCTTCAGCCATGTCCGACTCTTTGTGACCCTATGTACTATAGTCCGCCAGGTTCTTCTGTCCACGGGACAGTCCAGACAAGAATACTGGAGTGGTTTGCCATGCCCTCCTCCAGGAGAACTTCCCGACTCAGGGATAGAAGCCACATTGCTTATGTCTCCTACACTGGCAGGTGGGTTCTTTACCACTAGCGCCACCTGAGAAGCCCTACCTGACAGCCTGCCTTACTGTGACTTTCCACCCGAACCACTAAGACAATAACACGTGAAGTCACATGAGGACAATATCACCGGCTTTTCCCTCAGTCTTAAGGTTTAGAGCAAGTATACTTTCTGCAGCCACACTAAACCTCTCTCCCCAGACTATCTGCTCTCCAATCAACCTTTTCCCAGCATTACATGCATTTCAGTACTTTTTCCTTTCTGGAATGAAGAAAAGCATTCTTTCTGAGACACATTTTTGAAGCAATAAACAGCTCACTTCTTTGTGGGAAAATAGGCAATTTTCAAGTAACCTTTGGAAGCATCTAAATAACCCACACATATTTATGGCTGAATGACTCTTTGGATGGAAGAAACTTTAAGCCTGTATTTGCAAAGATTTCCATTAACATCTTTGAGCCACCTCTCATCTCATTTTAAAACAAATGGCTCACTCAACAGAAGAGAATCTGGGTGCTTTTTTTTCCCCCACTCTCTCTCCTCCCTCAGTTTGGCTTCCTAAGCAGAGATTTGATGTGTGCACAAAACACATTTAAGTTCAATTGGCAAATCTTCACCCAGAGGTCTCAGGGTCCTGGGAGTAAAGACAGAAGCCTTCGTGGCATCCAGGGTCAGCCTTTATGTCCCATTTTAGATGAACCTCCATTTCACCTCACCCCGCCCCCTACTCCTTCCTTCTCACAAGAAAAATTCCTCAAGGAAAAGGGAAAAGGCTCTCATTTTCCCACCACCCCGACACTGCAGCAGAAAGCCCTGTTTATATAGGGTTTGTTCTCAGGAGAAAATGCCATAAGCTATATTTATCTCTAACTAATCCATTTCTCTCTAGTCCAAGATTAAGGAATTAATGACTGCTACAGCTGCTGTCCTTAGCACATTAATTACTATAAATTGGCTACAGCCTCAAAAAAAAAAAAAAAAAATCCACTCAGTGACAATGGTGAGAGGGCAAGGTTTATGCATTAGATATCTAACCTAAACAGTAAATCAGTATAGCATGGAGCCCAAGAAGTTATATACCAGCTTGGGCACTGGGTTTCCACCCGCAGGCCGTAAGCATGGAGAAGGGGTAGAGGTGGGCAAGAGAGGGAAAAAATACATTGTATATACACAAACTTTCCTCAAGACAGATCAAATACTAAGGAAAATTGCTCTTGGATCCATAAAAGCCAGCATCATCACAAATTTCCTTAGGTCATTTTTCGATACATGGACTATTTTGACATTTCCTAAAATCCTTGCAGACGGGACAATGATTATAGACAATGAGCACAGATGTTCAGAAAGACTTGTCTGCCCTGGTTTCCTTGAAAATCCCCATTCCAAGGCTCACACAATTCCATCTTCAAAATCATCTCATCTTCCATTTTCTCTCTCTGTGACACATCTTCCCCTTCTCTGCCCCTTCCCCATCCAGCGTTTCACAGCTCTTATCAATGTCACCTCCTCCGGGAAACTGTTGGAGTTCTTCTAGCTGTTACAATACACTTCAAGGAGCTTACATTTTCGTCCCCCAGACCCAAGGCCATGAGCACCCTGAGGGCTAGACTTGGGTCATTTATATTAACACACAGTTGCTCCTCGAAAGTCTCAACATCCCCTTGCCCCACCCAGCTCTTGTCCTTTTCTTCATCGTCAAACTCCCCCTCACCCACTCCTTTCCTACCTCACTCCTCTAGATTCTGGCTTCTTGAGCCCATCACTCCAAAAAAAAAAACAACAACAACAACTCTAATAACAGCTTGCTAAATCCCAAGGCCCACCACAGACGCAAACACCCCAAGTCATAAACCTAGTGTTAGGCCGCTTCAGTCGTGTCAGACTCTGCAACACTATATATAGGCTGAAGCCTGCCAGGCTCCTCGGTCCATGGGATTTCCCGGGCAAGAAGACTGGTGCTGTGTTTAGTCGCTCAGTCGCGTCCTACTCTTTGCAACCCCATGAACTGTAGCCTGCCAGGTTCCTCTGTCCATGGGTTCTCCAGGCAAGAATACTGGAGTGGGTTGTCATGCCTTCCTCCAGGGAATCTTCCCCACCCAGGGATCTAACCCAGGTCTTCCGCACTGCAGGTGGATTCTTTACTGTCTGAGTCACCAGGGAAGCTCAAGAATACTGGAGTGGGTAGCCTATCCCTTCTCCAGGGGAACTTCCCAACCCAGGAACTGAACTGGGGTCTCCTACATTTCAGGCAGATCCTTTACCAGCTGAGCTACCAGAGAAGCAAGAATACTGGCACTAAGTCACTTCAGTCATGTCTGACTCTTTCGACCCCATGGACTGTAGCCCGCCAGACTCCTCTGTCCATGGGATTCTCCAGGCAAGAATACTGGAGTGGGTTGCCATTTCCTTCTCCAGGGGATCTTCCTGACCCAGAGATCGAACCTGCATCTCCTGTGCCTCCTGCATTGGCAGGCAGATTTTTTACCTCTGAGCCACCTGGGAAGCTGCAGAGCCCATTCTTAACTTCATTGTCACCTTATCCCCACTCTAAGTGACAACCAGGCTGACAGCTCTCCTTTCTGCAGAGCCAAGAGTCTGTTCCACTTCTCCCCACCCCTTCGCCGCCACCCTAATTTGAACCTTATCACCTCCTCACAGAGCTGCAACACCTTTCCAGCTGGTCCTTAGCTTCCAACCTTGGCTCCCCCTACTACAGCCCCCAAGCAACCCCTATTATTGAAGTCCTCTGCTTAACACTCTGACATATTTCCCCCTTTGCCTCAGGATAAACTCCCAATTCCTTTAACATGATTTACTAGGGTTTTCATTGTCTTTCTCTCTAGTCTCATCAATTTTAACTCTGCCTTCATTTCCTCACTACAGGGCTTAGTAACTGCCCAGATTTTTGGTTTTTATTCCACTTTGTCTGCAAAGGGCAGAGATACTCTCAAGCCAAACCAAACTGGGTGGGATTTATTGTAAGGATGCAGGGTGCCTCATACCAACTGACAACAGGAGCTTCCCAGGAACTGGAACACAAACGCCATCAGAAATTGAAGCCTTTCTTCCCGTCACCCCCTAAGAGACCCTAAGGTCACAACATCATTTCTCCTGTCTCTACCTCCCATTCTCTCTCTTCCAGTCAGCTTCCCCTACTTCAGCTCAGCCCACCCCAGCCTGCACTATGTGGCTTAACTCCTACAACACTGCCTTTCATCTTCCGCTTCTGGTGCTAGCAGCTGTCACCTCTCAGCTTTCCAGTTCCAAGTTCCTGAAGGAAAAATATGATTGGTCCCTCTCATCTTGTGGTTCTGTGTCACATGCATCTCAGTGGATGCGTGCCCTTGATTCACCTCTGGGACACTCCTCTTACACTGTATCTCCTAGGAGGGAACCAAACTTTCATTGTCACATACTCTATGCCCAGCAGAGAGTCAGACATGGGGAGTCTGCTGAGTAATGGCCTACTACACATTCACCAGTACTCTCTATTTAGAAGACCTACCAGAGGTCTTTTTCCAGTTAGACTAGGCAAGGTAAGAAAGTCCTGTTCCTTTAAGGGAGTTGCCTAGATAATAAATATTTTCTGACTCTTAACTTCCCTTAGCGTCCAACCTGCCACTTAGCTGATAACAGCCCCTAGTAGCTTTAACCAAAACAGCAATAATCTTTTGTAACTTCAGCCTGCTTGTTTGACCTCTTCTTAAAATAATTGCTGACTTGGGCTTTAGAAGTCTAGAAAGAAATCAGATAAAAAGAATAAACAGGATTAATGCAACATTTTAGCACTGGTATAATAACAATTGCCTCAAGAGCTGACCAATTTGCAGTTCACCTCTAGACTCCAAAGATTTACAAGGCACTGGGTACTTAGTGTGGCTTCTAATGTAGGACAGATATGAAAAGCTCCATCTGAAGTTGGGTTTTATTTTTTTCTTTAAACAATCTGGGTTTTCACTCCTTATTGCACTTTGAGATTCCAGTTTCTCTTTCTCTGTGTCCCTCTTCCTCTCCCTCCCTGTCTCTGTTTCCCTCTCTCTCCCTCAATCTTGCAATTTCTCCAGTATTTGCCTTTCACTGCTCAAGCCTGTAAGCATCTGTCAGTCACCCAGTCATGTTCAACTCTTTGCGCCATGGATGGATTGCAGCCTACCAAGCTCCTCTGTTTGTTAGGTAGTTAGAATAGGAAAAAGGAGTCCATAATGGTGGTGGCTAAAAGACAAAGAAAGGAAAAAGGCCACAAAAATAGCACAATGGAAGGTCTGAAGATCGGATTGGGAACAAACAAACAGCCCTCCTGGCTAGCCCAATTTACACAGGGCAGGATCAGGGCGAGGAGAAAAAAACATATAAAAAGAGGAGCCAAAATTGAGCCTGGGGTTTCTCTTCTCTTCACATCTTTTGGGTCGGCCCACCCTCGCGCCACAAGGATGTATTTTCCTCTGCTTGCCAAATAAAACTGAGCTGTAACACAGAACTGTAACACTAGTCTGTCCGTGACTTCAAATTTTTGCTGCCACAAGACAGAACCCAGGAAATTACAAGCTCCCCTGACATATCCATGGAATTCTCTAGGCAAGGACACTGGAACGGATTGCCACTTCCTTCTCCAGGGGGTCTTCCTGACCCAGGGATCAAACCCAGGTCTCCTGCATTGCAGACAGATTCTCTACCATCTGAGCCACCAGGGAAGTTCACAACTCAAGACCAACCATCTATTTTATTTCCAAGGCTTTGTAGAAACCAATAATCTCCTAGAGACATAAAGGAAATAAGGGATGAATTTATGAGGACTGAACACTCACAAAGTCTTTTTGGATGAATCTATTCATTTGCTTGGGAGGGAAAAAAAAAGAAACACCTTAGAGGTTTGTGAGCCTGCAAGGGACCAAAAGCAGACCTTAGAGGCACCGAAGGTGAAACGAGTACTCTAGTGCTCTGGGCCCTGCCCACCAGCCTAAGGTCCTGCCACTGAAGACCACAGGAGAGCAGACTGTGCCTCAGACTTGCCTCAGCATAGACATCACCCAGAGGGATTGCTAAACAAACATATTCCTGGAAACTACTACCCTGACTGAATCACAATCTCCAAGAATGATACCTGAGAATAAATATTTAATGAGTACCTGGACAATCCTTATGAACTGACAAATTTGGAAACACTGGTCTGCATGATATCAGTGGGTCTTCCCAAAGTGTGTTCTGTTTATGAAGGGGTTCTCATGCCCAGTGGAGTCACCCAGAGAACTTCTTACACTAGCCAACGCCCCTACCCAGACAGTTCAGTCAGAAGCTGGAGGGAGGAGAGCCTGGAGGTTTTAAGTCTCACCCACACACCAAACACATTCTTATTCAAATCAGCAGCCATGGATGAAAACTGCTGGTACAGCACCAGCTACGCAAGATGCTCCATGAAACACAAGAGTTCTCAAAGGCAGAGTAAGTATGAAAGACTGTCATCCATAAGCCCCTCTCCTAGATTCCCAGTACAATCGGTCACATCAAAGAATCTGGAAGTCCTACCACAAAAATTCCAATTTAATTTTATTTTAATTTGTTTAAATGTATTTAAATTGCTCTCAAATTTTAATTGGAGAAGGAAATGGCAACCCACTTCAGTACTCTCGCCTGGAGAATCCCATGGACGGAAGAGCCTGGTAGGCTACAGTCCATGGGGTCGTTAAGAGTCAGACATGACTGAGCAACTTCACTTTCACTTTTCACTTTCATGCATTGGAGAAGGAAATGACAACCCACTCCAGTATTCTTGCTTAGAGAATCCCAGGGACAGAGGAGCCTAGTGAGCTGCCATCTATGGGGTTGCACAGAGTTGGACACGACTGAAGCAACTTAGCAGCAGCAGCAGATTTTAATTGCAAAAAAAAAAAAAACACTTGCTGTGTGTGTTTGCTTGTTTGGTGGCTAAGATGGTAGGTTTTTACAGAATAGGAATGAACATCCTGCGTAGTAGGAACACACTTAAATAAAGATGTGTTTATTTTCTGAGTGAAGAACTAGCCATGATGTTCCAACGCAATTTGTGGCATTTTCTGAATTATCATTCTGCTCCCATCAAACTCATTTCTATTTACTATTTACTATTTTATCTCTGGATTTTCTGTTGGCACTGACTCTCCCAAACTTGGCGGTAGGTTCTCCTTCAAGAAACTTGGGTGAGACAAAGTTTTTTTACCCCTTTACCTTCACTGAGCCTAACTTGGGGGACACAGCCTGGAAGAAGTACCCCTGCTCAAACGCAGTGACATGTCTCTAAGTCGTCTGCAAACATATATCCAAGGTTTTTAATATCATGATTTCCAAGTTATCCATATCCCAACAAGAAAGGGTTGGAAAACGAGAGACCTGGAATCCTGTGTATGTGGAGCTTGCCCACAACTGGATCTCCATTGCCTAAAAATTATAACACAGGAAGCGGGGGGCAACCACAGTTCCCACGCACACACTTCCCTAAGCTGGCTAACTTCCAAAAGGGGAGCAAAAGTAAGTCATTAAAATACGTGAGGAAGATGAAGTGAAAAGCAATGGACTCTACTCAGAAAAAAAGAGAGACAAAGAAATAGTGAATTTTAAATTATGTGACATTAAATTTCTCTCCCACTAATACAGCATAAATAGTCATTCTAACTAGCAACAACTCTATGATGGGATCTCTCCACAGCAGCAGTCCTGAAATTGTGAGTGAAGATGTTTAGCAGCAATCATGGGCTCTACCTGGCTTCCCTGGTGGCTCAGTGGTAAAGAATCTGCCTGCCAATGCAGGAGACGTGGGTTTGATCCTTGGGTCGGGAAGATCCCCCTGGAGAAGGAAATGGCAACCCACTCCAGTATTCTGGCCTGGGAAATCCCATGGACAGAGAAGTCTGGGAGATCACCGTCCATGGGTTCGCAAAAGAGTCTGACCTGACTTAGCCACTAAACAACTTGGTTTTACCTAGTAGATGCCATCGGCATGCCGCTCCCCCACATTGTGGCAACCAAAAATATCTCTGGATATTGCCAAATGTCCCTCAGAGGCAAAACTGCCCCAAGTTAAGAACTGCTGCTCCAAGGCATGATTCCTGTTTGTTAAACATTATGAAATCCAACCACAGAGTGGGAAATAAAAACTTAAATCACAAATGTTTTCTCTGGATTATTTCACTGGGATTAAATAAAATATATGAGTATTAATTTTTCTAAGAAATTTCCCAAGATTTTTGTTTCCTATAAAAAGTATCAACTACATTATTTTAAATCTTCAGTTGATTGGTAGAGGGTAATGATTTTGGGGAGATGGTAAATTTCTAAGCTCAACCTAGAATATTTTTAATTACCAAGAAAGTTGGGGAATTATGAGCTTACTACCAAAAAGTTTACAAGGTTGTGTTTTAAGAAAAAAATAACCCAAGTAAAAAGGGAAACAACAGGCAAGAATTCAAAATACATATAACAAAGATTAATGTTCAACATATGAAGAGTCTGCCAAATCAATTCTGTAAAAAATAGAAACCACTAGGATTGTGATAAATAAGTAGCCAAAGATACATGCAAACAATTCAGAAAAGAGGACACTCAACAAATGAATAATGATGAGTGCTGGAAAATTATAAGCATCATTGGGAATCAGGGAAAACTGAATGAAACATAATTTTCACCTCTAAAACTAGTATCTTTGTAACTAGGAAGATTTTGCACTAATAAGGGTGAGATAAAGAAAATACCCTCACATACTGATAGAAGAACTTTTTTAAATTAATTTGGCAAAACTTAGTATGAGCTTTAAAAATATTCACTTTGCATAATCAATTCTAAGAAAATAACCTTAATTACTGGAAAAGCTTAAAAAATGCTCATTATAGTATTATCTAATAAAGTGAAAAATTGAATATCACCTAAATGTCCAACAAGTACATTTGCAGAGCTTACTTGTGGTGATTGGCTGTAGCGTTATGAAGCCACTTGGGTCGCAAAGAGTCAGACAGACATGACTGAGCGACTAGTGCACACAAAAGAAATTTTACCTAAGAAGGAAACAGGCACAAAAATCATACTAAAAGTATGATTACAACTATATATATATTTCACGGAGGTTTAATAGATCCTAACTGAAAGGTTAACTGTTTACCTCTGGGTAGCTGGATTACGCAGAAGGCTTTTCACTCCCACCATTTTGTTTCTGAATGTTTGGTAATGAGCATGCACTTCTTCCACAGTGGTAAACGTGAACTTCACAGGAAGCGATTAGCTTTTCTGAAAATGCAGCTCAGTACAGTTTAGGTACTAAAAATAAACTGGATTCTCAGTCATGTTTTCTTCAGATTGAGCTGTTTTGAAAACACTCCCATTGTATGAAAGCTGACTGAAGCCAAGGAAACCTAATCTGCTGTGACTTCAGGGCAATCAGACCCAACCACATAAACAGGCAGGGTAAGATGGCTTCCGGGACACCCTTAAAAAGCCTTAAGATACAGTTTTTCTTCCTTCGCCACTCACTTTTTTTTTTTCAACTGAATACATCAAAGAGGCTCCTCTCCACACATCAATAGAAAATCCTAAACAGGGAAAAGTAATATTAAGTCAATTCATTCAGTGAGATAACAAAAATATAAAATAAAATAAATTGTGAATTCGCAATGTATCTTTCTCATCACTGAAGCCTGGTCAATATTTATTGATTATTATTCTGTTCCCTTTATCACACCACATTCATGAGACATAAGAAAGAAGCAAAAGATATGAAAAGATCTCAACTATGAAATAAACAGTAATAAAATAAAGAAGTAGAGAAAAGACACAGCTACATACATACGTATGTATATATAGCTACATACGTAAGTATGTATTATATATATATGTATTATATATATATATTATATATATATTATATATTATATTATATATTATATATATATTATATATTATATATATATTATATATTATATATATATTATATATATATTATATATATATATAATCACTTATTTGCAGGTCAGAAATTCATAAGGTTTAGGACTGGAAGATACTTTAAACACAACTACTTCCACTAATTTATTTTGTATATGCTTTTGTGTTGAAATAAAGAAGACTGCTACAGGAGGTCACTGTAGACAGATATCAGAGCAGGCACAATGGTGGGAAGATACTTAGAATCAGAATCTTAGATTAAATTAAGATACTAAATTAAATTAAGCAATTAGAATAGTTATATAATGCCTTTAGTTATCAAAAGCAGAATTCTTTTCTCCATTGCCTAACGAGGTCGAAATCCTTTAAGAATTATCACTGATGCCTTTATCTCCATACCAAGCTCCAGGTCATACGAATTTTACTTTGCAAATATCTTTTCCATATAACTGCCCTCTCTATGCTCATCAATTTGATGAACACAGTAAGAAAAGGATGGCATTGATCAGGTAAGAAATGAAGATCTGGGCTGAAGTTGTGACAATGAGAACAGAATAGGATAGATGAGATATACTTTAAAAGAAAGTGCAAAAAGAGATTGATGACTCATTATATATAAATATGGGGACCATGTTTTCTGAACCAAAAATAATGGGCTACATGCCCTGACAATCATGAGGGCACTTTTGAGATAAATGGGGCAAAATACTTGCTCTCAGCACCAACTCAGAAAATCCATATAGAGGGATTTTTTTTTTTTTTAATGAGTATGGCTGGGAGTTACAGAATGAAAGTCAGGATGAAAGAGTGGGGAGCCAGCAAGAAGAAGAAAAGGAAGCCCTCTCTAAACTTTAAGGACTGGAATATTTTCTTTTTCTATTCAAGCATGTTCTCTTTGGCTGAAAAATGCTGTGTTAAACGGATCCGAGGTCGTTTCCATCCTCATGAGAAATCTGATGCAGTATTTCATCCTAAACATTATAAAGCTTGGCATTAAAAGCTTCCCAAAGTCTATTTTCCCCTGGAGTCAGGTACCGTTTGTCATTTGCTCACACATTCCTTCTGGCAGACTGCTTTACAATGATTCCCACGGGCAGCTGAGGAGCTGGAGAGCATCCTTCACACATGACTTTCCACTGAGTCTAGAGGCCGATGGACCCAAGTAGGAAGCCAACTCAGCCCATTATGGATGGCGTCTGCCACAGAGGGCATGTGTGTGTTGTCTGCTCTCCTTATTGCCCACCTGAGTGTATAAGGTGCCACCGGAAAACAAAAGTTGAAACCTGACAATAAGTTCTGTATTAAAGTGGTCCTCCCTAGGAAGCATTGTTCTTTTTGAGTGCTTCCCCAAGCCTATCTGGTCCAGAAAGACTTGGAGTGGAGCATATACTCTCAGGGTGAAGACAGAAAGAAGGTGAAAAAGGAATATGAGCAGTATTTTAACCAGAAATATGGTGACTGCATTTTCTGAGGAAAAAAATGTGATTTATAGTCTGAAAAAACATTTTTATATTCAATACAATGGAGGCCAAGAAAAAAATCATTTTGAAATTAAAATTGAAAAATCCAAGATGTTGGTCACTATAGCTCCACAGACACATGGAGAGCAGTCTTTATTTTTTTACCTTTGATAAAAGAATTTTTTTAAATCTTAAGTTCTTAAATTTAGAAGAAGTATGGGGAAAGAGGGCTTCCCTGGTGGCTCAGTGGTAAAGAATCCACCTGTCAATGCAGGAGCTGCAGGAGACACAGGTTTGATCCCCAGTTGGGAAGATGCTCTGGAGGAGGGAGGGCATGGCAATCCACTCCAGTATTCGTGCCTGAGAAATTCCATGGACAGAGAGCCTGGTGAGCTGCAGTGCATGGGGTCGCAAAGGGTGGATGGACATCAGAATGTATAGGTGTCATACAAATTAAATCAGCAAATCACTATTTTTGTAAATATAGTACATAGTCTAAAAGAGGAAATTTTTGGTCCATAACACAGCTGTCTAAATATTTCTAATCTATAGCCTAAACAAGTCAGAAATTGTAGGAAGTGTATGCACTCATTTGCTTCAGTTGTATATGAGTCCTTGTGACCCTATGAACTGCAGCCCTCCAGGAGCCTCTGTCCATGGGGTTCTCCAGGCAAGAATACTGGAGTGGATTGCCATGCCCTCCTCAAGGGATGTTCCCCACCCACGGATCAAATCCAAGTCTCCTGCATTAGGGTGGATTCTTTACCCATTGAGCCATTAGAAGATACATTTTATTCTTATCTTGTTGACAGGAAGGAATATGGTGTAGAGAGACTCTAAGAATAAACCATTCTAAAATAGTGTTTGGGTCCTGTGGCCTTGATGGTGGTCTGTTTTACCCTCAGAAGCCACTGTAGTTAGTGACAGTTATAGAGATGCAAGAAAACATATCTCTAAGCGGGACTTTTCAAGCAGTGTCTCTGTGAATATGAGATGAAGTTTCTGGTATCTATTAATGTTATTGATTAAACCCCATGCTTTTATGTATCCAGAATGTAGTCTGTGTTGAAAATCTTTCTTTGAAATAAAGATTTTCTCTACCTTCCAACTCCCCCATCTGTAGGGGAAATTTTTCTCTGCTCAAAGGGCAATCATGATGTAAAAATGCTCCCATCTCTGGATACAAAAGGTGGGGGGACTCCTGAACCACTACAGCAGGCCTCTGTGGTAGTTAAGACCAGACCTGCACCTCTAACACAGGTCTCTCCCCAGGTAGCTCATTCTGTGGTGACAGACGTCCCCTGAAGAAGATGAGCTGGCAGCAAGGGTCCCACACCCACAGCCCTAACAGACCTCGGGAATGACAAGGTCAGTGTTTGGGCGTGGTCTTGTGTACCACACACTATGATCCCTGATTTCAAGGAAATGGAAAGAAACTCCCACCTGGGAGGGAGTGAGGAGAGAGAGAAAACGGGTTGTAGACTTAGAATAATCCATTTCTAAGGGGAACTCCTGCCTCTCGTGAGGACCAAACAGATCCCACTGAGCCCCAGAGAAAACCAGGTATATTCTTGAGGTCTCAAAATTCTAGGCAACGGACTTCCCTGGGAGTCCAGTGGCTAAGACTCTGCACTCCCAATGCAGGGGTCCCCAGTTTGATCTCAGGGAACTCGATCCCACATGCCACAACTAAAGATCTTAAGAGCCACAACTAAGACCTGGGGCACCAAATAAATGAATAAATAATAATAAAGTGGAAAAAAAAAAAAAAAACCCTCAGCAAGATCTAAGAGAAGGCTAGTATGCCTCATTCAGTACCATACTCATCAGGGTTGTGTCCACACACAGACAGGTTTATATTTTACCTGTTGAGTTCAAACAAGAGCTCATATAGATATTCTAGAAACTCTGCCATATGACTTAGATCTGTCTTTAAATGATCGCAAACATAACTATCAATAGCTTAACCTTTGTAGAGGGCAATTTGGCAATACCTTTCAAAAGCCTCTATAATGTGTATATACTCCTAGAGTCAGCAAGTTCTCATTTAGGAATTTGTCCTAAAAAAAATCATGGACTTATGCAAAGATTTAGGTATAAGGATATTCAATCTGTATTTGCTTATAATAGTAAAAACCTGAAACAACCAAATGTCCAGCATTAGGGGGCTGAATAAATTTTAGTATGTTGGTATGAAAGGCTATGCACCATTTAAAAGTAGTGTTTTAATGAGGAAATATGGTAACTGAAAAAAAAATTATAGAACAGTATCAATAGCATGGTTCTATTTTAGGAATGTATTATAAAAAATATGAGTAAGCAAAATTAAGAAAATCAAAATCTCCATTGACTTGTTAATAGTTTGGTGTAGCTTCTAAAGTTTGTAGGAGTATGGGTTATTTAAAATAAATAATAAAACAACGTTTTTTAATTGCTACTTTTAAATTTCAAACAATTAAGTATTCCTCAATAATAATGATCAACCCAGCTGCTGGGAAAGAAGAAAGAAAAGAGAACTAACATGAGTTGTTTTTACATATGTTATTTTGTATTCAACATCATCCAAATGTAGGGTCAATCCAACTTGAATTGTCTCCTTCTGGTAGATGTAAGATAATTAGAATGTATATTTTCTATACAAGGAGGGAAATGCCTTGCTTTTTCTTTGACTCCTTTATCATTAAAACCCTATCATTATGATTACTTCCTCTGTTTACTGAACTGGATGAATTCTCAGGTGATTTTTTTCTGAGGTGAAGATGTTAATTTGCATTGCCTCTGATTACTCATTTGAAAGAATGAGCCAGGTTGCATCTGCTATATGTTATGCAATGAACTGTTGATTATCTGTGGAGACAAGGACAGCACAAATAATAAAAATCCACAGAGAATACCCAAACTTCATTTTAGCCAGAAGTGTCAACAGTTTGCCAGAGTTGTTAGCAAGGAACAAAGCTGATTTGAGTTTTATCTCCCAACTCCGTTCCATCTGCTTGAGGATTATGCTAATAAGAAGTGAAATGACCAGCAGCAGAGGCAGCCCTAGGTAATTCCTAGTCAGGAGAGTTGGTTTCTGATTAATCAAGATTTGGCTGAATTGGAGTATGGACATACAACTCCCTCCCAATAAGGATCCTAAATATTCTTTAAATATTCATCATCTAAAAATTTTCATTTACTTGATAACATATTTCTTTTTTACTAGAGCCACATAAAACTTGATTTTTATAATACCCTATTTCTGCCCTACCTGAACTCTACCTACATAGAATAAACAATGAACTCATTTCTCTTTGTTGTACTACCCTACTAAACTATCCAATTAAAATTTCTAAATAGGTGTTATTTATAGCAATTACCATTCTGTATTCCAGATCAGTCTATTTAGGCAAGATGCAATTACCCTAAAACTCAATAGCCTAAAATTATTAGTCTCTAAAACTTGGAAGAAAAATATGTCCTTCTGTGACCTTTCTTTAGTCAGTATCATCTACAGAAATTCTACACTCCTACATATTTACACATACATAAACCCTAGCAATGTCCACGATTTGAATTAACAGATGCCTCTGACACTCCATATGTCCACGTATCTCGTTTTAAATTTGAAACTACGAAAGTTAAGACAGGCCTTTTTAGTCCTTATGAGAAATACCATTTCTCTAAAACTGCTTTTCTTTGAGGGAGTATCATAAATTGACGGACAGGAACGTTAACTACATTAACTTTTTAAGATTCTTTTAAGCCTCTGTCTTTTTCGAAATGACTGTAAATTTAGATGAATGGTTCAGATGGCTTTTCTCCCCCCACAACAAATAAGATAAATTGGACTAAAACTCTTTTATGCTTTATTGAATAACAGTCAGTAACAAGGCAACCTCAGAAAGAAGATTTTAATATCAGATGCATGGCATAGCTTTAAATATCTTCTATTGCACTAGATAACATATTAAAATCTGTCCCTTCAGTAGATTCAAAATGCCTCTTCTAGACTTTTCATCAAGAATATTTGATCTTTCCTTTCTCAAAGTAGTAAGACTTTTTTTTTCCCCAGCTGTGCCATGTGGCATGCAGGATCTTATTTCCCCAACCAGGGATTGAACCCATGCCCCCAGCACTGGTAACTTGCAAGCCTTAACTACTGGACCGCCAGGCAAGTTCTGTTAAGACTGTTTTTTTTTTACCTAATTTATACACAATTTGTGTGCCCCTCCATCTTCACCACAACCTAAGAAAATACTAGACATTCTGAAGAGAAACTGATTTAGACTGATTTATTGCCAGTTTTCAGCAATATAACATTCCCTGTATTGGGAATATTGCAAGTCATTGTCACCAAGTTAAAAGGCAAACCTGAGCAATCATCTGCAGGAATCCCTATTGCTTTTAAGTTCAAGAAGCTTCACAGCTTCCTAAAAATATAAACATGAATTTTTATTAGAATAAAAATTCAGGAAAAAATTCCAATGTAAATCTTTCTTGGCCTGTATTATTTGCTTCTTGACTCAGACTTTTTTTCCTTTAAATAATTAAACATCTCCCTCAGAGTCTTGAGGAATAGTGGTTTTCTTCTGTGTATGTGACTATTTCAAATCAAGTTTCCTAGTTACTTTCTCAGTGTTTTCCACATGAGGCAGCAGGAAGGAGAACCACCCCATTAAAATAATGCGCAATGATTTCTGACATTCATTTCCTGATTTGGGGGTAACTTTTCCCAAAATTTCATTAAAGTTTTAAAAAGATAAGTGTATACTTTCACAATGTGATCAAACTTCTTACAGTATTTTCACATCCCATAAAATTCAGCCTCATTTATTGAGCTTTTGGGACCTCAAAATGTCCCTGGTATTTTTCAAATATAAAAATTTCAAGAAGTAGGATTGAAAAAAATAGCATCCACCTAAATATGAATGAAGGCGCCATATATAGACCACATATTCATTCACCAGGCATTCAATAATTGCTTACATTAAGTAAAACAGACTCTAGTGGTAACGATAGGGAAAATTATGCCCTCTATGATAAAAATATGATGCCTTCTTTTATGACTCAAATTTTTCCAGAATTGGCAATGCGCTTTTTTTCATTTTTATCTTTAACACTTTCCTTCCTCTTTTACCTCATTTCAACTCATTGGCAGTAGTCCTGGACACTGAAAGCTTAAACCCCACTGTGAACACAAATGCTTATTCCAGAATCCACCTAACTCAGGGTCAGATCAAGGACTAATTCCGGCTCACACACACACAGACACCCAAGACCCCAAATACTCCTCCCTTCCTCCCCACCTTGTTCCAAAAATTAACTTCCGGTTATTTTTTCTCAATCATGAGGGGTGGGAGGAGGAGGTAAGTGAGAGAATGAAGAGCTGTGTTTATTCCCCTAACACAATCAGTGTTTGCAAAGTCATTTCATTGAGAACACAGAAAGTGCTATGCAGTTTAATAATAAAGGGAAAACAAACAAGCCAAAAATATGGAATATGTGGGTCTCATACCAACTTTCATATAGAAGCTGAAAATTGCTATTTTTAAAAATGAATTAATCAAATGTGGTTTGTGAGTTAAAAAAAATGCTTTATACAACTAAATGTCACCTTAGGTTAAACATCTATTGCGTCTTTAGCTAGTATGTGATACTAAAATTCATTTGTATCACATACACTTATTTAAGCCAGGTCCTTTATCTCAGTTATTTTAAAAAATTCAAAAATGTCCAGAGTAAAGAGAAGATAATTTCACAAATTCCTGTGAGAAACAGTCCTCTTTAAAAGCTGTGTTACAAAGGCAGAGAAATTGGGAATTGAGCAACGTGCTTTTTTGACTATGCCAAAGCCTTTGACTGTGTGGATCACAATAAACTGTGGAAAATTCTGAAAGAGATGGGAATACCAAACCACCTGACCTGCCTCTTGAGAAACCTGTATGCAGGTCAGGAAGCAACAGTTAGAACTGGACATGGAACAACAGACTGGTTCCAAATAGGAAAAGGAGTACGTCAAGGCTGTATATTGTCACCCTGCTTATTTAACTTATATGCAGAGTACATCATGAGAAACACTGGGCTGGAGGAAGCACAAGCTGGAATCAAGATTGCTGGGAGAAATATCAATAACCTCAGATATGCAGATGGCACCACCCTCATGGCAGAAAGTGAAGAAGAACTAAAGAGCCTCTTGATGAAAGTTAAAGAGGAGAGTGAAAAAGCTGGCTTAAAGCTCAACAATCAGGAAACTAAGATCATGGCATCTGGTCCCATCACTTCATGGGAAATAGATGGGAAAACAGTGGAAACAGTGGCAGACTTTATTTTTCTGGGCTCCAAAATCACTGCAGATGGTGACTGCAGCCATGAAATTAAAAGACGCTTACTTCTTGGGAGAAAAGTTATGACCAACCTAGACAGCATATTAAAAATCAGAGACATTACCTTGCCAACAAAAGTCCGTCTAGTCAAAGCTATGGTTCTTCCAGTGGTCGTGTATGGATGTGAGAGTTGGACTATAAAGAAAGTTGAGCACCAAAGAATTGATGCTTTTGAACTGTGGGGTTGGAGAAGACTCTTGAGAGTCCCTTGGACTGCAAGGAGATCCAACCAGTCCATCCTAAAGCAGATCAGTCCTGGGTGTTCATTGGAGGGACTGATGTTGAAGCTGAAACTCCAATACTTTGGCCACCTGATGCGAAGAGCTGACTCATTTGAAAAGACCCTGATGCTGGGAAAGATTGAGGGCAGGAGGAGAAGGGGATGACAGAGGATGAGACGGTTGGATGGCATCACCGACTCAACAGACATGGGTTTGTGTGGACTGCAGGAGTTGGTGATGGACAGGGAGGCCTGGCGTGCTGCGGTTCATGGGGTCACAAAGAGTCGGACACGACTGAAGCGACTTAGCAGTAGCAACAGCATGGAGGTTCCTTAATAAACTAAAATTAGGCTATCATATGATCCAGCAATTCCACTCTTGGGCATACATCCAGAGAAAATCATAATTTGAAAAGATACATGCACCCCAATGTTCATTACAGTACTATTTACAATAGCCAGGACATGGAAGCAATCTAAATATCCATTAACAGAGGAATAAAGATGATGTGGTAGGTGTTTACAATGAAATGTACTCAGCCATAAAAAAGGACGAAATAATGCCATGTGAAGCCACATGGATGGACCTAGAGATTGTCATAATGAATGAAGTAAGACAGAGAAGGATAAATACCACACAATACCACTTATATGTGGAATCTTGAAAAATGGTACAAATGAACTTATTTACCAAACAGAAAGAGTCACAGAGAAAACAATCTTACGGTTACCAGGGAGAGAAGGAGGAGGGATACATTGGGAGCCTGGGATTGACATATGCATACTATTATATATAAAATACAGCTTCCCTGGTGGCTCAGATGGCAAAGAATCCGGCTGCAATGCAGGAGACCCTAGTTCAATACCTGGGTCAGGAAGACACCCTGGAGAAGGAGATGACTACCCACTCCAGTACTGGATAGCTAATAACAACCTATCGTGTGGCACAGGGAATTCTACTCGATACACTGTAATGATCTATATGGGAAAGGAATGTAAAAAAAAAAGTGGATATATTGGTATCTATAACTGAGTCACTGTTTTACACAACAGAATGTAACACAACATTGTAAATCAATGATATTCCAATAACAACTATTTTTAAAGATGGAGAGATTTTGCCTAATTTCTTTCTAAGCACACTCCACCAACGTTCTCATCTACTCATTCCTCATCCCAAACAAAGGGGATGTTCGTTCAGCCCACTGTGTCATCTAGCATCTCAGGACTCCTTTTATACCTGAAATGGAGCCTAAACGAAGTGAGGTGCATGGTGGCAAGAGGGCAGGGAGGACAGAAGAAGCCTCAAAAGTTTCCGAAATGAACTCACTTTTTCTGCCTCCCTCGCGTCTTCTGCAGCTTCATCTCTTTCAGAAGCACTGACACCTCCTAGCCATCTAATCAAGACAAATCTTTCATGCGGTAATTAAAATACAGCTCATCTTCAAGGGGAACAGAAAAACAAAGGCTGAAACAATTAGCTGACTGTGCCGAACAGCATGGTTCACCCCCTCCCGCCCCCACCCTCTCCCCACTTCCTTCAATTGCTTGCTTTTAAGTATTTTCACTGGAAGGAAAACTTCATTCTGCTGAAAGGGAAGAAACTGCACAGACATTCAGACTCAGAAATAGTTTAATTGAATTTCATATGAAAAATGTTTAAGACTATTTAAGACGAATGTCAGGTTCCCTGCTTGGCTAAAAATGCATTACGCAAGAAAAGGAGTCAGAGATACGCATTAATCTGTTACGCTCAGGTTAGAAGAGAATCTTGTATTAGCATGCAAAAGGACACAGGCTGGCAAGACAGGGAAAAGACAAGCTTCCCCAGAATGAAGACTGCAGAGGAGAGAGGTAATTTGTAATAACTCAGAAGGTGGAAAATGAACTTATAAGACTCATAAGTCTCTGTGTGCCTTGATTATGTAGCACTACTGCAATATTATACTGTATATTCATTTCTATTGTATTAGTTTTTGAATAGTCTAGTGTTTTACTTGGCTCTCTGAGCCACCTCTTTTCTGCAACATCACCTACCAGCACATTCAAGCATTAGCGTTCAGGTTTTCTAAAATCTTTTAACCATTGATGACTGCCAGCCGTCAAATTAAATTCCAAGGGTTCAGTGTAGCTCCAGCTTTTAGCTATATAATTTACTAAGAAGGCCCAAAGCACTTGCACCTAATTTGCAGTTCAGCAATGAATACCATTTCCTAACAAAATCTGCCTGAAATCTCCTTTTGAGGCTCCAGAAAAAAATACATTTGTGACACCTGTGCATCTTCCTTCTGGCACCCACTCAAAAAAAAAAAAACAAAAACCAGAATGCCATACCTCATGTAAGATGGCAGAGGAAAAGTATCA
The DNA here is from genome assembly GCF_003369695.1 of Bos indicus x Bos taurus. Classification (NCBI taxonomy): domain Eukaryota; kingdom Metazoa; phylum Chordata; class Mammalia; order Artiodactyla; family Bovidae; genus Bos; species Bos indicus x Bos taurus. The sequence goes on from NC_040092.1 coordinate 53,743,827, forward strand.
AAAGCATGGATTTATTTTTATTCCCAATATAGTCAAATATAGGCCAATATAGTCAAAGCTATGGTTTTTCCCAGTAGTCATGTATGGAGTGAGAGTTGGACCATAAAGAAGGCTGAGCACCAAAGAACTGATGCTTTTGAACTGTGGGGCTGAGGAAGACTCTTGAGAGTCTCCGGACTGCAAGAAGATCAAACCAGTCAATCCTAAAGGAAATCAGTCCTGAATACTCATCAGAAGGACTGATGCTGAAGCTGAAACTCCAATACTTTGGCTACCTGATGCAAAGAGCCAACTCACTGGAAAAAGATGCTGATGATGAGAAAGATTGAGGGCAGGAGGAGAAGGGGATGACAGGGGACGAGATGATTGGATGGCATCACCGACTCAACAGACATGAGTTTGAGCAAACTCTGGGAGATAGTGAAGAACAGGGAATCCTGGCTTGCTGTAGTCCATGGGGTCTCAGAAAGTTGGATGTGACTGAGCGACTGAACAACAACAATCTGGGTCAATACAGTCACTCTATATTTCTTTTTTAAATTTAAATTTTTTTCTATATTCTCTACGTCCAACGTTAGCACTACATTCATTACAGCTTGACTGGCAACCAACATGCAAGCTCAGTCACTAGGTTGTGTCTGACTCTTTGCAACCCCACAGGCTGTAGCCCACCAGGCTCCTCTGTCCATGGGATTTTCTAGGCAAGAATACTGGGGTGGGTTGCCAGTTCTATCTCCAGGGGCCAACATAGGCTTAACCAAAGTCTTGGCCCTCTGATTAAATAGATGGAAAGATACATGATAGATAATGATATGTAGATACCACTTCAGAAAACCCCAGAATCAATCATTTCTGTATTATCTGTATGGAAGTAGATTTGGCCTCTCTTCCAAAGCCAGGCCAGAGTATCAATTCCTAATAGTGGTGCTAATTTCACTTCTATCACTTAACCCTGAAGCAGCACTGTTTGTGCCTCTATTTCACTCTTACAGAAGGGAAATGAAGCAGAATAACTTTAAACTGTTAACAGTCTATAGCTAACTTATAATATTGTTTTGTCTTATAAAAAGATGGCCCTGTCTTACCTGAGGTCAAGGCATGAGGAATCCTTGAAAACCGTTGTGAATCTTCTGGGAAGTTGAAAATACAAAATGTCATTTACCTTTGATTCTTAAACTTTATTTCTCTTCCTCTCCCTCGTATTGAAGAATTCCAGTTCCTAGCCCTAATGACGAAGGAGCTAGGGGAAATGCAGCCAACTATCGCCAAGTAAAATCTGAAAGCTTTCAAGTTTTCCTATCACAGAGATGGTACTCACCACTAAAAGAAGCTCTAGAGATAAAATCATCAGGCTGATCTAATTTAATTAATAAATGGCATAATCTGGAAGCCCATTAGAGAAGTCAGAAGGCCAGCTATACCCACAACAGTGTTAATCACCATCCAGCCAACTCAGTGTAACTCTAGACATTGAACCATTAAAGTACAGACTGGAAAAAGCCTAGTTCCTGATGACTCTAATAATCTAAATCTGGTTATTGACCTCTCTCCTTCCATTTCTCCCTCACCAGTCCCCATTATACTTTATAATGGCCAACTCGTTGGAAAAGACCCTGATGCTGGGAAAGATTGAGGGCAGGAGGAGAAGGGACAACAGAGGAGGAGATGGTTGGATGGCATCACCAACTCAATGGACATGAGTTTGAGTAAACTCTAGGAGATGGTGAAGAACAGGGAAGCCTGGCGTGCTGCAGTCCATGGGATTGCAGAGTCGGACACGACTGGACAACTGAACAACTAAAGTTTATAAAATGTGAAAATACTAATGGAAAGCATTTGCAGTGTTTTTTAAGCCCACCAAAATACCAGCTTTTATTAAGGTTAAAAGAGGCACCTGAAGCCAAAAGGGGCTGAACTAGAGCAAGTGCTTCCAGCCGCGTCACGCCTCTCATCCCAAACGCTCTCCCTCCCAGACTTTGGAGGCTGCCTCCTGTCCAAAACTATGGCAGAAAATGAAACAAAAGTGAAGGCCGCAATATTTTGATGTTTGCATTTTTATTACAATGGAATAAAAAACATAACTAACCCACTTCATAAAAATGAAAATGAATCTGCTTTTCAAGCATCACCTTGCTCCTCGCTCCTGACAGCACCCATCTCCACCCACCTCAGCTCATAACAAGGAACTGTGTTTGTTAGTGGCGCGCCAGACAGAAAATTAATGTAGTCAGCCATTCGCTTGCCAATTAATTTAGTGAAGCAGCAACTAAATAAATCCAATTCTCTCAAGTCTGAACATAAAAATATCAGCTGCATAGTTGATCCTAGACATAGGAGGAGGAAGAGAAGTAACTAGCATTTGTAAATATTCATACCTTCCACGTTTTAAATACCTTCAAACACATTGGTAGGCCCTGACAGGCATTCTTTCATGTCCAACCTTACAAGAACTCTGCAAGGAAAGAATTACTATCTCCACTTTACATAAACTCGCTTTATATAGGGAATTTAAATAACTTCCCCCAAATCACAGAACAAGTTTGTGGCAAAGCTGGGATGTACCCAAGGTCTTGCAGATAACTTGAGTTAAAATGAAAATGAATGAATGATAAAAAATGATGACAATTTATACTAGATGAGGGTTTGTACTTGGTACCTTTAATAATTCTGTTTGAGGTTTTTTTAATACATATATTTTTTCAGATTCTTTTCCATCATAGGTTATTACAAGATATTGAATATCTTGTGCGATACAGTAGGTCCTTGTTGCTTATCTATTTTACATATAGCAGTTTGTATCTGCTAATCCAAAACTCCTAATTTATACTCCAGCCCATCCCCTTGCTGGTGGTTTAGTAGCTAAGTCGTGCTCGACTCTCGCGACCCCATGGACTGTAGCCCACCAGGATTTTCTATCCACGGGATTTTCCAGGCAAGGATACTGGAGTGGGTTGCCATTTCCTACTCCAGGGGATCTTCCCAACCCAGGGGTCAAATCTGGGTCTCCTGCACTGCAGGCAGATTCTTTACCAACTGAGCTACCAGGGAACTCCCCCCATCCCCTTTGGTAAACATAAATTTGTTTCCTGTATCTGTGAGTCTATTTCTGTTTTGTAAATAAGTTTATTATATCTTTTCTGTAGATTCTACACATAAGCAATATAATATTTTTCAGTTTTGACTTTGCTGTTATCTTATTGTTAACTTATTCTTATGCTGTGCTTAGTCGCGCAGTAGTGTCCAACTCTTTGTGACCCCATGGTCTTTAGCCCGCCAAGCTCCTCTGTCCATGTAGATTCTCCAGGCAAGAATACTGGAGTGAGTTGCCATGCCTTCCTCCAGGGGATCTTCCCAACCCAAGGATCAAACCCAGGTCTCCCACATTGCAGGTGGATTCTTTATTGTCTGAGCCACCAGGGAACTTATTCCTAGATCTAATCATTTACTTCTTCAGAAACAACTCCATCTGTATCTATTCTTTCCCTTGCTTCATTGTCATCTTTCCTTTCCTTGTTGACTTGCCTATATCTCCCAAAGATCCAGACAGGCAAGATGACTGGATGGGAAGTAATGAATTGTGTTTAACGTAAAATTAATTCTGAATACAAATTCTTCATTACATTTTATGGACACTTCCCATGTGCAGTTGGGATTGGAATAACTTTACAGAGGATTAAGGACCAATAAAATTGCACAAGATATACAGTGTGTGTGTCAGACATCTAAAAATTCTTGAGAAAGCAATTATACTGAGTGCTGTCTAATAATAAATCCAAATGGACAGCTATGATCTGAACATTTCCTAACAACCCTACCCCCACCTGACTCCGCATTGCAATCTTTGCTCGACTTTCTGCAAAAGAACAGATGTTCTGCTTTGGGTTGAGAAATCAACAGTTACCATTCATATGTTCCCAAAATTCAAGGGCCTGGTGCTGCTGTTTTATGGATGCTAATTAATTCCAGCCCTTATGCTCCAAAACTCTTGCCATTTTAATCAATTGTATGCTCACAGGACCTTGGTCCCCTGATCTGCTTTGAAAGCCCCTGGGGATAAACAGCTAGGAAATGGACACTTCACTGGCCCAAGGAGAAGAAAGAGATTAATCTAACAGGCTCTGATTTTGTCTGTTTCTTACAGTGTCATCATCACCATCCTCTCTGTTGAATCAATTTGAACAGGTAAGCAGAGCCCAGATGACAAATTTAATTGAAATAGTGCCTAGAGATGACTTTGGTCATATTTTTTCCCCATTTATTTACCATTTAAACACAGACTAATTTTGGAACCAGCATAGCAAGTTTATTCAGCATATTTCTGAATATGTTTCAGGTTTTTATACTGTTTGTTCATTTGTTTGTTTTTATATCTAGTGTTGATTGTACATAATACCCAGGTAGGCGCATGGGAGGAAAAGGAAATGGCAACCCACTCCAGTATTCTTGCCTGGAGAATCCCATGGACAGAGGAGCCCAGCAGGCTATAGTCCATGGGGTTGCAAAGAGTTGGACACATCTTAAAGACTAAACCACCACCACCAGGGACATGGTAAAAATGCAAGTTCCTGAGCTTCAAAGTCCACAGATCAGTGGATCTGTGAAGGCACCAGGGTAACTGCAGTCTTTAAATAAACGCTCTATTCTGAAGCAGATGGTCCAAGGACCTGATGAAATGCAGTGTTCAAACAAGTGCACTCCTGAACATGGATATTAACAATCTGTGTGACCTTTGCCCCAGATGAGAGCGCTCAAGCAGAAAAAGAGCTGTGGATCAAGTATGGCATTTACACTAGCTCTGCTCTAGGCCTGCGGACGTCCTTCATACCAGCCTTTCCCATAGTTTCCTGTGCTTGTATAATCTGGAGAGATGACCACCACTGGGTCCTGGAACTTGCTTTCTTAACAAGCACCCCAAGTGACTCTTACAAACCCTTAAGTTTGACGTGTGTGTGTGTGTGTGTGTGTGTGTGTGTGTGTATGCTCAGTCGTGTCCAACTCTTTGCAGCCCCACAGACTGTAGCAAAGAGCCAACTCATTGGAAAAGACCCCGATGCTGGGAAAGATTGAGGACAAGAGGAGAAGGGGGCAACAGAGGATGAGATGATTGGATGGAATCACCAACTCGATGGACATGGGTTTGAGCAAACTCAGGGAGACAGTGAAAGGCAGGGAAGCCTGGCATGCTGCAATTCATGGCATTTCAAAGAGTTGGACATGATTTAGTGGCTGAACAACAGACTGTAGCCCATCAGGCTCCTCTGTCCATGGAGTTTTCCAGGCAAGAATACTGGAGCATGTTGCCATTTTCCTACTCCAGGAGATCTTCCTGACCCAGGGATGAAACCCGTTTCTCTTACCTCTCCTTCAGTGGCAGGCAGGTTCTCTACCATTAGCACACCTGGGAAGTCTGAAGTTTGATGAGCAATTACATAAGACCAAAGCCAAGGAGTCAGACAGACCTAGCTGGCAATCCAAGATACTTTGCTTATAACTGCCTGACTCCCAAGTTTCTTAACTCTGACTTAGTCTCTCTGAGCTTTGGTTACCTCTCTCTAGTTTGGAATAATGGTGTTAACCTTCAATTGTAGTGAGAATTAAATATGATAATGTATGTCAAAATATGTGCACAGGGTAGAAATTTGAAAACAGGAGGAACAAGCGGTTTCTCCTTTGGGTGTTACCCACTTGTCCAAGGAGCAGAACCTGTTGTAACTGAGCAGGACTGAGGGAGCCTCCTGGGAACAGACTCCCTGCCATGTCCTTCAGCTGACTCTTGTCTGTAGGAAAACTTTAGCCTCCCAGGCCTTCCCCAAGTTCCAAAGAGTAAATTTAATCAGAGAAGTGAGAAAATGCAGGAAGAAAGAAAAAGAAGACAAAATAATTATAGTTCAGCCATTCAACAAAGTCAAGGACCTTTTGTATGACTTCAAGGGTTATAGATAATATTCTGAGCCAAATCCTTTGACCCAGGGGTCCCCAACCTTCAGGATCTAATGCCTCATGATCTGAGGTGGAGCTGATGTAATAATAATAGAAATAAAGTGCACAATACATGTAACGTGCTGAATCATCCTGAAACTATTCCCTGCGCCCCGCCTGCGGAAAACTTGTCTTCCACAAAACTAGTCCCTGGTGCCAAAAAGGTTGAGGACCACTGCTGTGAACCGTTTTACAGAAACTGAAACCCCCACCAGGTGGAAGAAGTTAACTGTGCAGTGCTCACAAGCATGCAGACCCCAGACGGGTTGAAACCAGAAGTTGGATGATGTTGACTCCCGATTACGTCACTGCCAACCCATCAGAAGAATGTCCATGAACTGATCACACACCCTACAACTGCCCTCCCTCATCCAGTCTTTAAAAACCTTTCTCTGAAAGCCTTCAGGGAGTTTTCAGGTCTTGAGCACTAGCTGCTCCTGCCCCGGACTCCCTGCTGGGCGCCCTGCACTAAACGCTGCGCTTTTCCTCACCAGCACCTGCTGTCAGTACACTGGCCTTACTGCGCACCACTGTGGCCCTTTCCCACAACCATCTGTGTGAGGTGATACACAGGATCCCTTTGGTGTTTTGCTGAAGGAGAGGAAGAAATGCTATTTTTTGTTGCAGGGGACTTTGGGGGGGGTGCTGGGGAAGAGGAGGAAGAAACAGAGAGGGTGATCATGGGACCTGTCTGGATTCTCACATATGACTTCAGACTGTCCCCAAGACAGGAGCAATTAGGGCTATGGTCTGAAGGAACCTCTTTCTTTCTTCCTTCCTTCCTCCCTTCTTTCTTCCTTTCTTCTTTCTTTCCTTCTTTCTTTCCTTCCTTCCTTCTTTCCTTTCTTCCTTTCTTTTTCCTCCTTTCTCTCTTTCTTTCTGAATTTTGGGCATGCCACACAACTTGTAGGATCTGTTCCCTGACCAGGGATGAAGCTGGGCCACAGCAGTGAAAGTACCAAATCCTAACCACTAGGCCACCAGGGAACTTCTAGGAGCTATTTTCTTAAGAGATATTTTGTGACTGCACACCCAGGTTACCCAGACTGGATGAGGGAGGGAGCTGTGGGGTATGTGATCAGCTCATGGACATTCTTCTGATGGGTTGGTGGTGAGGTAATTGGGAGTCAGCATCATCAACCTTCTGGTTCCAACCCGTCTGGGGTCTACATGCTTGTAGGCAGTGCAGTTACTTCTTCCACTTGGTGGGGGTTTCAATTTCTCTAAAACAATTCAAACCAGCAGTCCCCAACCACTTTGGCACCAGGGACTGCTTTCATGGAAGGCAATTTTTCCACGGACCAGGCAGGGGGTGTTTTCAAGATGATTCAAGCACATAACATTTATTGTATTATTATTTGGTGTGCCCAAATCATAAAGTGAAGCTAAGAAACAGGGAGAGAGCCATTCTGCATTTCTGTGTGGATTTCAATGCCACACAGAAACCTAAAGATGGGCATCGTTAGAAGAATCAAAAGACAGGACTTGACATAAGTATCAATGACTTCACAGCTGCCACCGTTTGAAATGGCAGTGGAATGCTCCCCCAGATGGTGCAGAGGGCTGCGTGTAAGGGATCATCACAGAAAGCAAGGAAAGCTTAATTTCTAAAACTGAAAATTCAGTTGTCAGCACATGCCAGGCTTCCCTTGGGAGCCCCACACACCTGGAAAGATCTCTGTGGGACAGTTCTATGCCCCATAGAGCAGAGAAGGGACAAGAGCAGGAACCCCAGGTCCTTGCCCTCCCCACGCTTTGCTCTGCGTCTACAGATGGGTAAGGAGTCACAGTAACAATTTTCATCATAAATGCTAGTTATTGGTCCCAAGGGAGACCAGCCAAGAGCAGAGAGAAATGAAGGCTTTTTTCTTTTCCAGGACTAAATGCCAAAATAAAAGCTCAGAGAGCCGTAGGTAGCGGTCATTTTTTCATGGGTTTGTTTACTGCTGATCTCAAACTCTTCTAACACACCTGATGCTGTCTCCTCGTCTGGTAATAGTCTACTTGATGGAGATTCCCAGAATTTTGATATATGAAGATCAAAAGAGCTCAATATGGTACAGAGAGCATATAAAAGCACAAAAAAAAATGAAAGGTTTGGTCTACACCTGACGGTCAAATAGCACAGCCATCTGTGAATTATACATTATTCAGACAGGTGGCAGAAAGACTGCAGTAACCCTTTGTCAATTTGCTTGGTCAATAACAAGCTGAGTGACCTTGAGCAAGTCTTTTAAACTCTGTAAGCCTCACTATCCACCTCAGTAAAGGGAAAGGGTCTGTAAAGTCTATTTCATGACCCTAGGGTTCCAGATAGAAGAGGCCAGGTCTTGACAAGCATAGTTTAAAGTACCATCTCCTTGGAATGCCAAGGGAGTTACATCACCCCGTGCTTACAAGCATCCAAATGTTGACTGAGATCTTCTGTAAGCAAAAAGAAACACTGAAAAGCCTTGTCAGGCATTTTGTAGTCATTTGGCAATGCAGATTTGAATGTGTCTATCTTGAGCACTCCCAGATGTTTATACCATTTGGACGTGTGGTAAGAAGTTAATGTTTCACTTAATGAGATGCACCCAGGCCGCTTTCTGGCATTAGAGCCACAGTGAGAGGTGGAGGAACAGGGCAGCTGGCCTTCATAGTGAGAATGACACGCTATAGTCACCAGTCGACTGATGACATTGGCCATTTGAGTTCAACCCTCTGGGTTCATTCATTGGTTCATCAATAAACAGTTACTGTTTCTCTCTCCTAAGCGAAGCACTGTGCTAAGATGTGGGAAATGCAAAGGTGCTATCCCTGCCTTCCATGAATGTGAAATCTAATTTTGAAGAGTTAGGCAACTGATTATAAAAAAGATAATATACCCTGAGTGTCAGTCACATGATTCTAGGCAATAAGTGATGCTTATCTGGTGGATTTTAAATGTATTCAGTATCTTTCTTCAGCTGAATAAGATATCAATTCTAGATGGAGTGCTCCAAGATTTTTCCAGTGAAAGTGGAATTTGAGCTGAATGTATTGGGGGGATGTAAAGAGAGGAATGAATGGAAAAAGGCTCACTCCTGGTAGGGACATGAGCATAAACAAAGGCACTAAATGAGGAAGTCTCAGAAGCAACCAGAATGCAGCAGATCAAATCCGGCACTGCTGCTCAATGTGACAACTACTTTCAGCTCCTCCTCACTCAAACTAATCCTTAGGCACAGCAACTCGACTCAGAGCACTTGTTCCTCTAACCAGAACTACTCACTTCATTAAATTAAGTGGTTAGTTGCCAGACTCACGTTTAGAGATCTGTAAATCCAATCTTTCCATTAACACAAGAAAAAAACACCTATCTATAGATCTTCCCATTTTTGCTCTCATCCAGCAAGAATAGACCACCATGTAGTCCTCTCTGCCTTCTTAACTTTAGGTGGATCTTCCGTGTTTAGCTACTCCGCTTGTTTTAATCCACAATAAAGCCATTGGGACATGTCGGCAGCATAAGTGGCCAAAGCCAAACCATGAGGCTATCCAGTGGAAACCATGTTGATAAATACCCAGACATATCTGGGTTGAGCAGTATAACATCACTCCACTGAGCACGGAAGAAATCATGTTAGCCATTAGCCATCAGGGATACCACAGCCCTACCATAAACTTTCTTTGCAAATCAGAAAGATCTAAAACACGACATCAACACAGCTGGTACTGGAAATAAACTCAGGACTAACACCAACTGGACACATAAACACTGGAAAAGAAAATACCGTCAACGAAGGAGACGGCCTTTACATCACACCCCTCACCATACCCTACCTCCCTCACAACTGAGTTGAATTCATCCTATTCAATAAGTATTAGCCTACAATAATCCTGATGATTTTTTATATTTTTCAGCACTCTGAGTACTTTAAATTACAAAAGGCTTTTTACAAATAAATTATTTTCATTGCAAGATTTCTACATCAATTACCTCCTGTAACACAGCAGGTCTATTATTTTAAAGTTTGGTGTTTGTTCCGTCACCTGACACATTCCACCTTTGACAAGTTTCTCTCCATCTGCAGTTTCTATTTATATTTCCACATATTTGTATAACAAATTTAAATAAAATCCTCCACTTGTATCATTAATTAGCATTTGGCAATGGGCCTGATTAAATGCCCTTGGCAGCCAAATGATTTAAGTATCTAAAAGGTTATTTTTATCCTTTATTAAGAAAGCCTGTTAGAGAACTATTATCACCAACTTCCCAGTAAGGGGAACTCTTCGGAGTCTAAAGCAGCTTTTAATGCCCGTCTCAGGGCTGTGATGAGTAACCAGCAGTCGGCATGGCCAGTTTTTCCAACAGAGGAAAGTTTGTCTAAATGAGAGGAAGTGGAAATGATTTTAAATCATTTAAACTAATGATTAATAATTTCTCTGTTAATCTATGCTAGAACTTCAGGAAGCCAAGTTTTCTCCTCATTATTGGTAATTTAGGGAAATGTGAATTGAGTTTTTTTTTTGAAGTATACTTGATTTACAATGTTTCAGTCATACAGCAGAGTGATTCAGTTACTGTACAGCAAAGTGATTTAGATATACATATGTATTTCTTTTTCAAATTATTTTCTATTATAAGTTATTACAAGATATTGAATATAGTTCCCTGTTCTATACAGTAGGTCTTTGTTGTTTGTTTATTTTTAAATGACCTGCCTCTTGAGAAACCTATATGCAAGTCAGGAAGCAACAGTTAGAACTGGACATGGAACAACAGACTGGTTTCAAATAGGAAAAGGAGTACATCAAGGCTGTATATTGTCACCCTGCTTATTTAACTTATATGCAGAGTACATCATGAGAAACACTGGACTGGAAGAAGCACAAGCTAGAATCAAGATTGCCAGGAGAAATATCAATAACCTCACATATGCAGATGACACCACCCTTATGGCAGAAAGTGAAGAGGAACTAAAAAGCCGCTTGATGAAAGTGAAAGAGGAGAGTGAAAAAGTTGGCTTAAAGCTCAACACTCAGAAAACGAAGATCATGGCATCCGGTCCCATCACTTCATGGGAAATAGATGGGGACACAGTGGAAACAGTGTCAGACTTTATTTTTCTGGGCTCCAAAATCACTGCAGATGGTGACTGCAGCCATGAAATTAAAAGACGCTTACTCCTTGGAAGGAAAGTTATGACCAACCTAGATAGCATATTGAAAAGTAGAGACATTACTTTGCCAACAAAGGTCCGTCTAGTCAAGGCTATGGTTTTTCCAGTGGTCATGTATGGATGTGAGAGTTGGACTGTGAAGAAAGCTGAGCGCTGAAGAACTGATGCTTTAGAACTGTGGTGTTGGAGAAGACTCTTGAGAGTCCCTTAGACTGCAAGGAGATCCAACCAGTCCATTCTGAAGGAGATCAGCCCTGGGATTTCTTTGGAAGGAATTATACTAAAGCTGAAACTCCAGTACTTTGGCCACCTCATGCGAAGAGTTGACTCATTGGAAAAGACTCTGATGCTGGGAGGGATTGGGGGCAGGAGAAGGGGACGACAGAGGATGAGATGGCTGGATGGCATCACTGACTCGATGGACGTGAGTCTGAGTGAACTCCAGGAGTTGGTGATGGACAGGGAGGCCTGGTGTGCTGTGCTTCATGGGGTTGCAAAGAGTCAGACACGACTGAGCGACTGAACTGAACTGAACTGAATGTGTATCTGTTAATCCCACACTTCATATTTATCCCTCGCCCCCAACCCCTTTCCCTTTTTGTAAACCATAGTTTGTTTTCTATGAACCTATTTCTGTTTTGTAAATAAGTTCATTTGTATAATTTTTTTAGGTTCCATATAAAAGTAATACCATATGATAACTGTCTTAGTCTGACTTGCTGCACTTAGTAAGATCATCTCTGGGTCCAGAGACCCACTTGCTGAAACTGGCATTATTTCATTCTTTTTTGTGGCTGGGTAATTGAATAGGAATTTATTTAACCAGAAGTCTTAATCCACACTCTTCTGTGAAGCCAGATGTACTTCTCCAAACAGCCTTACTGAAAACAGACTGCACTGGGCCTCCAACACCTTTGCTGTCTGACTGGGCTCTCATTCACCGAGCCCCTGTGCACTGCTGTGTCTCGAGCAACTAGCCCAGGGCCTGGCATATAAGTACTCCATAAATACACGTTATGTAATAAAGTGAAAACTACTAGTTTATATTACACCTTTTAAGAGAGGATGGCATAAAAATAAAGTGGATTCCCATTTATTTTTTCACTTGTTTGCGATTCCATTTAAACATCAGACATAGCTCTAAGAAGAGAATAATATGGAAGAATATTTGGAGCAAGCAAAGCAGTAAATCTTGGAAAATCAGCCACTGCAACAGTGTCATCTTCCCCCTTTCATGAAATGGTCTAGGTAACAAAGAAAGGAGTAGGGGTAAGAAAAGAGGGAAAAAAGAAGAGAAATCCATCTTTACTTAGCATAGGAATACACAGTATTGTGCTTAAATACTATCACTTCCGTAATCCATTGGATTTTCAAGATCTTCTAAAAATTAATATGTATTGTATAAAATGAGTGAAAATATTCACTTGCTGTGAGTTTTCCAAGTACAGTGTTGCCTGGTTTTCTGACTCATCAGGAGAATTAGAAACAATGTCCCATGATGAACAATGCTTTGGTGACTAGAATATAGATGAGAACGCTGCAAATGGAGCAGTTGACTTACTAGAGAATTTCCTGGGCTTTTGGCATATGAGTAAATATTTGCTGAGCAAAGAGATTTAAGATATATAGACTTCTTTCAGAGAGTTTAAAATCTGGTCGTCTTCAGTAAGAATCTTAGGAGGAAAAAAAGAAAAAATATAAAGAGGAATCTGTGTTTCAAGAAAACCTTCAAGAATGAAATAAAGAAAAAAAACTAGAACCTTCCAGGATAGGATATGAGGGGAAACTACAAAATATAAGGCATTTAGCACCTGAAAGAACCCCAAACTCTAGGAGAAAAAAACTCAGAAATGTAATCCACCACCACCTACAGTCATAGGTGCACTGTTATTCAATTTTAGCAAAAACTTTAAATAGACATTTATACATATATACATTTATACATTATATATATTAATATATACATTATATATATATATAAGAGGAAATGAATATAAATCTAAGCTATATTGTGAATAAAATATTTAGCCATCAAACCAGTTCATAATCAGAAGCTGGCTACTTTTCAAATATAATTCAACAGTGAATGAGGAGAATTTTAGATCATGTGTAAAAGAGGCTTGAAATAATTCTCTGAACAGCAACACTAGGTTTTATAAACACAGATAATACCCTGCTCAGTAGCCTGGGAGACTTGCCCTGCTTTATCTGCAGCCCCTTACTTTTCTTAAGTTTCCTTAGCACTACTAAAAAGTAAACAACCCAAAAAGGGTTCCTACCCTTCTCCTTGGAACAGTTATGGCAAAAGCATCAGACCGATATATTGACTGGTGTAAGCTTACTCTCTGCTGGAAGGGAGAAAGATAGAGTAGGGATCTCTGTTGAGGGTTTTCTACCTGCCAGGTGCTGAATGAAGGATACTATTTGTATCCTCTCTTATCCTTACGACAACCCTGCAAATTTGTATTTATAGCCACATTATTTCTATTTTTGAGATAAAAGAATTAAGAATCAGAGATTTACCAGTTTTCACCATGCTAATCATTAGAGGAAGTAGGATCTGATCACAGGTCATTGGACTAAAAGTATCTGTGTTTATCCCACTGACCCATGCAGCATCCTTTACTAGAGAAAGTTTTCCATAAAACCACCACATCATTCTGGGCTGCTGCTGCTAAGTCACTTCAGTCATGTCCGACTCTGTGAGACCCCATAGACGGCAGCCCATCAGGCTTCCCTATCCCTAGGATTCTCCAGGCAAGAACACTGGAGTGGGTTGCCATTTCCTTCTCCAATGCATGAAAGTGAAAAGTGAAAGTGAAGCTGCTCAGTCGTGTCGACTCTTAGCGACCCCATGGACTGCAGCCTACCAGGCTCCTCTGTCCATGGGATTTTCCAGGCAAGAGTACTGGAGTGGGGTGCCATTGCCTTCTCCGCCATTCTGGGCTACAGGTGTGCATTCAATCCTGTCTGACCTCCATCACGCTTAACTGAATGACCACTGCATGTGACTTGTACTTGGTGGTTCCTATAACCTATACTCTAGATATAGTCACACATCCACATATGCTTCTTGGGTGTACTTTTTAGGTAGCTCTCTGATGGAGCTCACATTGCCTGTTTTATAGATATTACATTTGTTTATTTGTCTTACACTGGCAGTCACCTCCACCACCATCATCAACAATACCAGATTGTATCTGCAGCCCCCAACACAGTGCCTTGCAAATTACTGGCAGTAAACGGGTGCTGAAGTAACTGAAATCTACTGAACTGAGTTGGATTATTCTGAGTTATAAGATCAAGTTGTATAACCCACATCATATTTGATTCAAATAATTATTGAGCACCAACTCTGTGCCAGATGATATTGTATTTTGTAGCACTATCTATGGTATTTAATTTTTCTACAGTATCTCTTAAATAGTAAATGAGACTCCATTGGTTGTGATATCATTATGGGTCGCTATGACTTAGAGATATTCTGGTATTTGATATCTTCAAATTTTGCCATTCAGAGCTGTAAGTCAGTACTGTAAACAAGTCTTTCTATGTGACTTTCTCCTCCATGGGGAAAGCAAACGTGTGAATATTTCACCCTAATTTTTTTCCGTTATGAAAATTCTGTTCTTGAATTAAGTGGGTACCGCAAGTTTGAAGGAAGGTGGGGGACCTGAAACAATATTAAGATGCTTTTGTGATTTAGTCTCTCTCCTGCCCAGATTTCCTCTCAACCTTTTGTTAGAGTTCTGAGAACCACAGTCCCCGAATAATTTAATCCACTGGTTCCTGATCCTTCTCATTTTCTGTGTGGCTATTGCAATGTGACCATTCTGATTGTTACGATATGCGAATCCTTGGGGACGTAATTAAAGAGGCACTGAGATGCTTCCATCAAAGGACAGTCCGTCTGCTGCAGCTCTACTGCTGTTTGTGCAGGCTTGTACTTGGCAGTCCTTTCATGTCCCGGAGTCAATCTGTGTTTAAAGGATGGAGGTGAGTGGGCAGGACAGGGCAGTTTATCTTTGCTGCCTTCTCATTTATTATCACACTGCTCTCACATGGCACTACCTCAGCTGATCAAAATCAAGGACCACATATCACCAGAGTTGTTGGGATGAAAGGCAAAAGACATTCTTTGTTCAGTCTACATAAGAGTATTTAAAATAATCATGGCAATAAATCTGATGGAAATACCCAAACATGAACATGGCTTATTCATGGCAGGAATTCAAGAACACAGGAATTCCTGTATTCATTCAAGACAGGAATTACTGTCTTCCTTTATTTTATTTATTTATTTATTTTTTGCTAGCTTCCCACAGCACTCACAGACATCTTTTCAATATATGAATATTCTCAATTATCAGATCAGCCTGAAAAATTGTGTCAGTCCGAACACTCTTCCTGCAGCCAGCACATCTGTGCCTGATTTCAAACAGGGAATGGCCAGTTAACAGCAGGAAAAGCTCAGCTCTATTCTACCTTCTGACATAAGGCCATAACCCTTTGAAAGACATGAGAATAAAGAGGTTCCACTAAAATAGCATTCATCCAAATTGTGCCTTCTCTCTCTGCCTTCTAAAATTCAACACAATCCAAATGTATTAGGTGCCTATCATGTTCCCCTAAGGTCAAAGTGAGGAGCCAGAAAAATAAGAACGGAAGAGACAGAGGCAGATAAGAACTTGGACAGATGAAAGAAAAGCGGCCGCAAGGAAATTCTGAGGATTTTTCAAAATACCAGCAATCAGACCACTGAAATCAAAGAACAAAATTACGAAAGCAGACATTTTTTTCCATCCGTTGAAAAGCCATGAAAAGTCAATCAACATAAATGTGACAGCCCAGGACCCTTAGCACAGAAAACTTGAAACCAAATTCTGTGCCAGGAAGACAGATGGAATTCATCATTCCTTTGCAGTTTGCTGAGAAAAACACACAGGGCTTTGCTCACTGTCCCTTTGAATTACGAGAGTAACATCATTTAACACAGCCATTAAATGCAAGAGCCATAACATGTATAACAACCGTGTGTAGATGACAGAAATCTGCTGAAAAATACCCAGGACGTTACCAAGTTAGCTGGCAGACTGAACCAGAAAAACCCACACAGGGCTCCCCCGCAAAGCTGAAAACCTGTCAGTTCCAACTACATCTATTGAGAAGACACTGCATACTCCAACTAACATCACTCTATAAGCACATGATCAGAAATGTGAAGAGTAGCAATCCATGTGCCAAGTTCCCACTAGATAATATAGGCGGTGGGTGTCAGAGGACAGTGGGGGAGGTTTGTGTGACCTATCCACTTTGAAAACAAGATACGGTTTTTCTAGGGGTCTCTGGCATAGAGTGTTTTTGCTGCAATGAAATGTTATCTCCAAACAAGCCATTCCAGCACACAACAGCATGAGCTAACAAAGCCTGAAGTCCAGTGGAGGCCACCTCCTCACCCTGTTATATTATCTGAGACCAGTGCCCAGTGTTGCTATGACAACTTTTCAAAGTAGCATTACTAGGGACCAAAAAAATAAAAAGCCACCTTCCAAGCACAGATTATGTCTACAGGACATGAAAGAGGAAGCCAATTCAGTGGAGGGTAAATAGTCAGGACATTCATTTAGAGAACCTCCACCCCCAATTTTGAAAACTGTCAGAAATCTTCACTTATGATCTCAATAAAAGTATGGAGAAATTTCTTTATAAACCTTAATAAAATAATTACATTGGACCCCAAAAGTTTGCCCTTTCTGATTCCTAGGATCAAAATGTAATTTCCTCTGTTGCAATACAAGCATCCCCCATTGCAGGAGATTTTTATAGCCCACTTGATATTCAAACCCTGTAGGAGAAGAACTCTGATGCAGAGAAGCAAGTGGGAAAGGGAGACAAGAAAGTTCCTGGATCACAATGCCTCCATGGATAAGGACAATCAAAACAAGACAGAGAATGAAGGGCTTGCTCTGTTCCTGATTCTATCAAGGAAAAAATTACTTTCCTTAGTAATTATTTATTTTCCAGTTTCCACACGTGGTTTCTCGTGATAATTGCTAACTTTGTGAGATGTTAGAACACTGACAGTTCTGTAAAGCAAAGTGCCTTTTGACATTTATGAAGTGCTGATTCTCCATAAATACAGAAAAGTGGTAATCATCACAAGGACTACTCAATGGAAGAGATCAATAGTAAAGACGAATACTCCTTTCATTGAAATTCAGAAGGCAGGGGGAAAGTCTACTTTTTTATCTCTTTGATAAACTGGCACATTCTGTGACTTGCCAAATAAGATTTAAGATCAGAGCCATGACACAGGGAAATTTGAGGAAAGGAATCACAAGTCAACTTGGTCTATTTCCCATCCTCATATAGATCTATCTATAGATAGATGTATGTGAACACCTTTGGAGACAAGATAGTGAACGCTATACTGTCACTCATGTTATGATCTTTATTTTAAAAAATCACCAACTGTAGGTAGCTGGTAACAAAATAATCAGTGATATCTATCATAAAATTGCTGGAAAAGCAGATAAGCCGCCAAGAGTGATTTGAGGAATATTAAGTGTAAAATGTGCCTCCATTTTCAAGGGATGTTTCTTTTTCCTCAGAACCACAGGAGATTGCTGGAGAAGGTACAGTGAGGCTTGACACCCCCATGAAGAGCACACCAAGCCCAATCAGAAGCTTCTCAAAGGGCTGCAGGTGGACACTGAGGCGTACTTGGCAGTCAAATCCCATTAGGCTTACCTGCAGGATGCTGCTGCTACTGCTGCTAAGTCGCTTCAGTCGTGTCTGACTCTGTGCGACCCCATAGACGGCAGCCCACCAGGCTCCCCCGTCCCTGGGATTCTCCAGGCAAGAACACTGGAGTGGAGCCCTAATCTCTGCAAGCCAGAGAGTAGGCACCACACCAGGATGGGTTGTGTCCATCTCCTGACCTCAATTTGAATGCTGGGTTAATTTTAGCATCCGACAAATCTAAGATGGCTCTCTGACCCCTCCCCCATCACACTACCTCCCATCATATTTTAGTGTCTTAAAAGAATCAGGGATCTGATTGCTATCCAGGAATTCCAATTCCCATTGGTGATATAAGTCTCTGAAAATAAACCATCATTTGCTTACTGAACAAATAAATATTTATGGAGCACTCCCTCTACAGGAGTGTTGGGGACAGCAGTCCAAAGCATGGACCGTGGAGCCAGGCTGCCTCACACACTCAAATCCTGGCTCTGCTTTTGGCTAGCCGGGATGGCCTTGGACGAGTTAGTACTTAATCATTCCATGCCTTAATCTCCTTACCTGTAAAATGGGCATAATGATAGTGCCTGCTTCAGATGGATCCTAGGATACACGTGAAGCACCTCAGCAGTGCCTGGCATACACTGCTGTCAGCTCTTAGGTCTTAGCAAGCACACGCTGGTGTCTGATAATGAGATGAATTAAGAGCCCCCAGTTTCATACATCTCATCCAGTCTGTTCTATTTATCTACTTCTCATCACCAAAGAAATAAATCAAGTAAGACATTCTATTTTTTTCCCCACTTAGCCTAAGATATTCAACTAAGTGTTAAATTGTTAATTCTGCCTCAGTCTTTCCAAAACCATTTACTATAATTAATCTCATAATCCATTAGGACGAACTGAAAAAACTAGTTTGTTTCAACTTCTAAAAGGAAACACTCTAACGTTTCTATTAGCAGAGCAGGCAGATTCTTTACTGTCTCAGGCACCAGGGAAGCTCAGCAACACTGGAGTGGGTAGCCTATTCCTTCTCCAGAGAATCTTCCCCACCCAGGAATTGAACCAGGGTCTCCTGCATTGCAGGTGGATTCTTTACAAGCTGATCTACCAGGGAAGCCCATTGTTATTAATACCCACCATTTACTGTGTATTTACTGTATGCTAGGCAATAGGTTAAACATTTTATAAACTTTACCTCTTTCAATCCTTACCCAAAAAGTTCCATTAAATGGACATTAGTTGCCCCAGTTTATAGGTGAGGAAAGTGGGCTGATAGACTCACAGAAAACACACTAGTAGCTACCAGTGGGGAGAGGGGAGGTGGGAGGGACAAGATATGGGTAGAGGTTTAAGACTATTAAGTACAAAATGAGCTACAAGGATATACTATACAACACAAAGAATAGAGCCAATATTTTGCAGTAACTATAAATGGAGTATAACCTTTAGAAACTGTGAATCACTATACTGTACACCTGTAACATAACATTATACAGCAAATACACTTCAATTTTTTAAATCCTGGGGGAAAAAAAAAAAAACAGCTAACAGAAACACACAAAAAAAAGAAAGTAGAGCTGATAAGAACCATGTGTCTTGCCTAATATCTCACATGTAATAGAGGAGCACTAGCTTCTCTAAAAGGCTTCCTGGTGGTTCAGATGGTAAAGAATCCACCTGCAATGTAGGAGACCTGGGTTCAATCCCTGGGTTGGGAAGATACCCTGGAGAAGGGAATGGCAACCCACTCCAGTGTTCTTGCCCAGAGAATCCCATGGACAGAGGCTCCTGGTGGGTTACAGTCCATAGAGCCACAAAGAGATGGACACGACTGAGTGATTAAGACATCATCACTTCACATTGGTGGCTCAGACGGTAAAGCGTCTGCCTGCAATGTGGGAGATTCGGGTTCGATTCCTGAGTTGGAAGATCCCCTGGAGAAGGAAATGGCAATCCACTCCAGCACTCTTGCCTGGAAAATCCCATAGATGGAGGAGCCTGATAGGCTACAGTCCATGGGGTCGCAAAGAGTCGGATATGACTGAGCGACTTCACTTTCTTTCTTTTCACTTCAGCTGCTCTAACAAACCCCCAAATCTCAGGGGCTTGACAAAGCAAAATGCTCTTGCGCATGTCTCCACCCGATGTAGAAGACACTATGGGGTGGGAGGGTAAGTAGGTAGCACTGCAGGAAGTCATTCAAGGACCCAGGCAGCTTCCATTTTCTCAGCCGTTCCACAACCCCACTATGTCCCCCCATCCCCATCCCCAAATCACCATTCAGATGGCAGAGGGGGAAAGGGAGCAAGGGTCACAGAGGATGGAAGAGCGTATTTCTGGCCCAAGGCTGAAAGTGGCTCACTCTACTCCCACTCTCTTATTCCAGAAGTCAGAACTCAGCCACATGGTCACACCTCAGCTGCAAGGGCAGCTTGGAAATGTGACTGGTCTGTCCCCCTGGTGCTCACTGTCTCTGAGACACTGCCAGAGAACACTGAGCCAGGTCCTGAACCAGAGCCAATGGCTCCAAAGCCCTTACTGTTTTCTTAGGGGTTTTGTTGTTTGCTGAAGTATAGTTACTTCAACATGTGTCACTTTCAAACATACAACAAAGTAATTCAGTTATGTGTGTGTGTGTATATATACACATCATTTTTCATATTCTTTTCCATTATTATATATTACAAGTTATTGAGTAAAGTTCCCTGTGCTATACAGTAGGTCCTTGCTGTTTATCTATTTTATATATATTTTATCAGTTCAGATCAGTTCAGTCCCTCGTCGTGTCCAACTCTTTGCGACCCCATGAACCGCAGCACGCCAGGCCTCCCTGTCCATCACCAACTCCTGCAGTCCACACAAACCCATGTCTATTGAATCGGTGATGCCATCCAGCCATCTCATTCTCTGTCATCCCCTTCTCCTCCTGCCCTCAATCTTTCCCAGCATCAGGGTCTTTTCAAATGAGTCAGCTCTTCACATCAGGTGGCCAAAGTATTGGAGTTTCAGCTTCAACATCAGTCCCTCCAATGAACACCCAGGACTGATCTCCTTTAGGATGGACTGGTTGGATCTCCTTGCTGTCCAAGGGACTCTCAAGAGTCTTCTCCAACACCACAGTTCAAAAGCATCAATTCTTTGGTGCTCAACTTTCTTTATAGTCCAACTCTCACATCCATACATGACTACTGGAAAAACCGTATTTTATAGTAGTGTATATATGTTAATCTGAAACTCCTAATTTATCTTCCTCCACACAGTGCCTGCCCCCCGCCCTGGCAACTATCTCCTTTGGTAACCATAAATTCATTTTCTCTGTCTGCGGGTCTATTTCTGATTTGTAAATAACTCCATTTATATCATTTTTTTAGATTCCATATATGAGTGATGTCATATAATATATGTCTTTTTCTGTCTTACTTCACTTAATAATATCTAAGTCAATCCATGTTGCAGTAAACAGCATTATTTCATTCTTTTTTATGCAAAGCACTTATTCTTGCCAACAACACCATTTATATCAGCACCAGCCTTTCACATCCCCTGCCTCACTCTGCCAGCTGACTTCCCAACAGACTGGAAGGCCACCTCCCTCGATCTATAGTTATACTTGTGAAATTCCTTTTTAAATTTTACACATTTATCTAGCTGTAAACATATTTACTTAATATGGCTTATTCAATTCATCATGAAAATAGTCAAGAGTACTATATGACTTTTATCAACCCACCTCAGTCTCCCAGCAGACTTTGATTCCATGAACAGAAACCATCTCCGATTGAAAGAGTACAGCCTCCACAGGGATCCCAAATTATTGCTGTCTCTTCAAAGTCCATATCAAAATATCACTATTAGTAAATTTAAATTTGTGACATATGAGATTCCAGCTCTGTGTATGACTTCTGTTTAATTACCCTCATGCACATATTCACTGGATTCTTGCTCTTGAACTAAGAAAATAAGACACATTGATGACCCACCTGCTCAATATGCAATAAACATTATGAAAAGCCTTTAAGAGCAATATCCAAATGGGATGTGTTGATGCTACACTCAAAAAATTTTGATGATATATTTTTATAGTCAATGCAGAGCTAAAAAATGATTAAACATTAGGGAAGGCTTGAGGTACATACTTAATAGCACCATTTAAGTCTTACAAATAGCCTAAAGATAATCAAAGAGTCTTGAATCTGATTGGTTAACTCTGTTACATGAGCTGCACACTAATGAAAATCAATTCAAGAAACCTATTAATTCCCAACAATAGAAGTCTTTATGGTCAACAACTGGAAATTTTTTATTAGCATCATTATTTCCATTCACCAGATGCTTTCAGCCTTTTATCTTCTCAGCACAGTGTAGGAAGCCATTTCCCCACCATCTTCGAAGACAGGCATGGCCATGTGACTTGGTTTATGAAATGTGAGTAGAAGGGACAATTGTCATATCCAAGGAAAAGATTTAAGGAGAAGTACAGGCAGACCTAGTTTTATTGCTCTTCATTGAATTGCACTTCACAGAAACTGCATATTTTTACAAATTCAAGGTTTGGAGCAATACTGCATCCATTCCATCAGCACCACTTTTCCAACAGCATTTGCTCACTTCATGTCTCCATGTCACTTTTTTGTAATTCTCACAATATTTCAAACTTTTTCATTATTGTTATAGCTGTTACAATGATTTGTATCAGTGATTTTTAATGCTACTACTATGATTTGCTGAAGGCTCAGATGATGGTTAGCATGTTTTAGCAACAAATATTTTATTTTTTTTAATTTTTTTATTTTATTTTTAAACTTTACAACTTGTATTAGTTTTGCCAAATATCGAAATGAATCCACCACAGGTATAATATTTTAAAATTAAGGCATATACATTGTATTTTAGATATAATGCTATTGCACATTTAATAGACTGTGTAAACATACAGTATGATGTAAACATCCCTGTTACATGCCCTGAGGAAAAAAAAACTTAGGTGACTTTATTATGATATCTGCTTTATTGTGGTCATCCAGAACCAAACCCCCAGCGTCTCTGAGGTCTGACTGTACACGATTTGCCACAATCCCATTCTGCTGTGGTGAATTAAAAATGGCCATAAATTCTCTGTGGTTTCTCCCATCAGCAGGTGGAGTCTTTTCCCTTCTCAGGGACCTGAGCCAGCCCTATGACTTGCTTTGACCAATAGAATGTGGTGAAATTGACAATGTGGGCAGCCTTGCAACTTCACCCTTCACCCTTCACTCTTTATCAAAACAATGAAACCCAAGATAGCTTCACTGAAGATGAGAGCAGGTGGTTAGAGAGACCCAGCCACCCCAGCAGCTCCAGGAATCTCATGTGAACCCCAGACGTGACTGAGGCCAGCCTGTACAGTTAGTGGACAGGGAGAGTTGCAGAGGACCCTTCCTTGTGTGCCTCAGTTCAGTTCAGTTCAGTCGCTCAGTCATGTCCGACTCTTTGCAACCCCATGGACTCCAGCACACCAGGCCTCCCTGTCCATCACCATCTCCTGGAGTCTACCCAAACCCATGTCCATTGAGTCAGTGATGCCACCCAACCATCTCATCCTCTGTCGTCCCCTTCTCCTCCTGCCCTCAGTCTTTCCCAGCACCAGGGTCTTTTCAAATGAGTTAGCTCTTCGCATCAGGTGGCCAAAGTACTGGAGTTTCAGCTTCAACATCAGTCCTTCCAATGAACACTCAGGACTGATCTCCTTTAGGACGGAGTGGTTGGATCTCCTTGCAATTCAAAGGATTCTCAAGAGTCTTCTCCAACACCACAGTTCAAAAACATCAATTGTTCAGTGCTCAGCTTTCTTTATAGTCCAACTCTCACATCCATACATGACTACTGGAAAAACCATAGCCTTGACTAGACAGACCTTTGTTGGCAAAGTAATGTCTCTGCTCAGTTCTTGATAAAGACACAAAGAAGAATCTGAGGTCTTACCCATGGCAAAAACAAGTTTATTAAAGAAAGAACATCTCAAGGGAGAGGTGGGTCAAGCCAAGAGAAGCACTGACGTCAGAATGATGAGGTATGGGGCTTTCTAGACAGGGCTTTAACGTATTCATCTAGGCCGGCATGGACAGACAGTTTTGACTGACAGTTGCAACTTGCAACAGACTCTATTGCACATGTCTTTTCCACAATTCAGCCTGTTATAATCAGATGTATGTATAGAATATTTGTGAACACTTAATAGGCTCCCGGCTGCCTAAGGTCATTTGAGGACACAGCTGTGCCTCAAGGGTACACGTGTTGGAGTTGGAGAAGTCTCTGTGGTTATTTTGTAGCATGTATCTGTGAGCTCTCCTGGGCCACTCTGGTGCCCTAATCACCTGGTATCTCATCTTCAATGAATCTAGCCTGGGTTTCCAAAGTGTTGTGTCTGGGGTGGGGTTTAGAGATCAGCTTGGATCTTTTTCAGCTAGGCCACCCCTTGGTGCTCAAACTTAAATTCCTACCTAGTAGTACCCGCTGTCCCCATCAACCCACCAGCTGACTGTGGCTGCAAAGCCACCCCAAGCAAGAACAGCAGAACCACCCAGCTAATCCCACCCCAAATTGCAAAATAATAAGCAACTAAGTAATCATTTAATCCAAAATCACTGCAGATGGTGACTGCAGCCTTGAAATTAAAAGATACTTACTCCTTGGAAGGAAAGTTATGACCAACCTAGATAGCATATTGAAAAGCAGAGACATTACTTTGCCAACAAAGGTCCATCTAGTCAAGGCTATGGTTTTTCCTG
Organism: Bos indicus x Bos taurus; assembly: GCF_003369695.1. Lineage (NCBI taxonomy): Eukaryota > Metazoa > Chordata > Mammalia > Artiodactyla > Bovidae > Bos > Bos indicus x Bos taurus. The sequence goes on from NC_040092.1 coordinate 53,768,467, forward strand.
TGGTCATGTATGGATGTGAGAGTTGGGCTGTGAAGAAAGCTGAGCGCCGAAGAATTGATGCTTTTGAACTGTGGTGTTGGAGAAGACTCTTGAGAGTCCCTTGGACTGCAAGGAGATCCAACCAGTCCATTCTGAAGGAGATCAGCCCTGGGATTTCTTTGGAAGGAATGATGCTAAAGCTGAAACTCCAGTACTTTGGCCACCTCATGCGAAGAGTTGAGTCATTGGAAAAGACTCTGATGCTGGGAGGGATTGGGGGCAGGAGGAGAAGGGGACGACAGATGATGAGATGGCTGGATGGCATCACGGACTCAATGGACGTGAGTCTGAGTGAACTTTGGGAGTTGGTGATGGACAGGGAGGCCTGGTGTGCTGCGATTCATGGGGTCACAAAGAGTCAGACAAAACTGAGCCACTGAACTGAACTCAAGTAATCATTTAAAGCCACCAAGTTAGAAAGTTGGTTGTTCCACAGCAATAGGTAACTATGACATCACTGTGAGCAACTGTAGAAACAGACAGGGAGTTTCTTTCAGCCTGGATGTCAGGGCAAGGAGGAAAGAGCAGCATCCCTCAAAATACATACTAAGAATAAGAGATCATCCTTTGTCTTTTAAGCCACTGCAGTTTTGAGGTTGTCCTTTACTACAGCATAACCTGGCCAATCCTGACTGATTCAGAAATTGGTACCAATAAGTGAAATTCCACCCTAATAGAGGAAAACTAAAAGGTGAAGTCAGGGAATAGACCAAAGGAAAAACGACCATCAGAGGCTGCAAGAATGACAATCTCTACCACACAGTGATATAGTATCTAGTAAAATGCTCACCTGTGAAAACTTCAAAGGCAAAAATGTACAAAATGAATATGGAGCTCCAAGACTGATGAGGTCATGGAACAAAGTCCCATGGCCCCACCCTCCAATGGGCACTTAGCCTGAGCAAGAAATAGACCTCCATCTTTAAGACACTAAAATGTTTGTGGTTGGCTATTATCAGGACATGTCCTGACAAACACAATCTCTGAGCCCTTCCTAACACTAAAGTGGGGTCTGTCAACACTGAAAGAGGAAAGACACCCAGTCAGAGCCTTACCGTGATCCACAGGGAAAAGTTCACCAACAAAGTGAGCATGGGAAATACTGAACTTGAACGTTAAGTATTTGGCTCCGTAATACTGGGAAATGGAAACAACCAGCCAATCCTTCAAAACAACTCAACCTTCTTGCGTAAAACCATCAGGTAGCCTGTGGAGTACAGAGCTGCAAGTAGGGAGAAGCCCAGTGAAAGGAGGGAAAAAAGGTATGTTTGGGATTTTCTCCTCTTTTAATAGTCTTATGTCCTGACAGTTGGGAATTCTTTGTTACAAGTGACATCACTGGAGAAAACATAGCCCCTCTCTTCTCCTCCCCAACCCCACAAAAAAAGCCTAAACCTTTAATTTTTTGTATCAGTGTGTAAGGCTGGTACAGTCAAACACATAGGTATTATGTAGAATGTGAATCAGCATAAAAGAGATGGTTTTCTTTTTTTTAGTTGGATTCAGAGTTAGTTTTTGAGAAATGTGATTTTTGCAAAACTGCAGGACACAGAGGAGCTGGTAAAATTTTACAGTGATTCTTTAGACCTACCCAAAGCTTTCCTCTGATATTTTTATAGACCTGACCTCCACGCAACCTTTCTTCTTTCTGGAACTGCAACCACCATACTTGAAGTGTGCAAAAGAGGACTTAGATATCAGCAGGAACTCCAGGTGGGAGAGTGAGATTGAAGTGTAATTGATATCAGGCATCAGATAAATCTCAACCAAGGGAATGAGTCTGTCCCTTCTCGAGTAGCAGGCTTGCACATGCCTGGATCTAGGATTGATAGATGTGTGCCGCTGTTTCATATACACCAAGGTGACCTCATTCACTCAGCCAGCCATTGCAGTGATTCTTGAATAAATGTCCCCAACTGAGAAAGAAGTGAAAAAAAGTGATTCTAATGAGCCAGACTCATCATCAGAATCAACATTCTGGGTTCCAATGACTGAGCCAACCCAGGCCAGCCCTGGGGAGCCCAGGACTTCATGCAGCAACAAATGAGAATTTCCCCTCCAAAGCCCTGCAGATGCTCATGGAAATGGACACCCCAATATTAATACCAGCTGGGCAGCTAATAAAGTAAATCTCAGTTTTTCTAAGAAGGCCATTAGCATTGGCTACAAGTAGAGAAAAGAGGCAAGAATGAAGGAAATAAATCCAAGGGAGGGAAAATGTAACATCTCTGAAGAACAATGAGCAGAATTGTCATTATTTACTTGTTCAGTCATGTCCAACTCTTTTTTTGACACCACAGACTATAGCCTGCCAGGTTCCTCTGCCCATAGGATTTCCAAGGCAAGAATACTGCCATTTCCTTCTCCAAGGAATCTTCCTTCCCAACCCAGGGATTGAACCCACGTCTCTTACATTAGCAAGCAGATTCTTTACCACTGAGCCACCAGGGAAGCCCATGAGCAGTATACATAAGGCTAAATCATTTGAACATTGAACTGGGAAAGAGTTGAATCAAAGATTACTGAAATTCGAAAAATGGTGCATTTAATGATTCGAAGGTATATTTGTTTTCCCAACAAAATGGGCACCATCACAGAATCCTAACTTCTCCGTTTAATGCAGATTAGAGAGTACTGGGTTTTTTTGTTTTTTGTTTTTTGTTTTTTTTTTTAAAGCATTTGCTGAATCACTTTCCTGGCTCTAGGAATGCCTGTAATTGAGAGATATAAGACTCATTGATGTTATATAGTTACCAACTTGTGAAATACCTTATTCTGTAACTTACCATAGCTTTCAGAAATTTCATGCTGTAATAATTTTGACACTTGGATTCTTTGCAAAGGTGAGATTAAATATAAATTATAGATAAACTACTATATTCAATAATATAGTAATAGCATATCTAGTGAACTTGTAGGCTCAGTGAAAAACAGAATAACTTACTCCTAGAGGAGGAATATATTAACAGCTTTCATCCAAAGACCCCTGAAGCCAATAAAAAAGGGATACAATGCCTTAAAACAGGTTTTTATTTGTTTGCCTGTTTATGCAGGTATTTTCTTCCAGCTTTACTGAAATGTAATTGACATAGAATACTGCATAAGTTATAGAATGTGATAAGTTGATATATGTATATGTTGCAAAATGAATTCCCCAGTAAGACTAGCTAATACATCCACAACCTTAAAAATGATTTTAACTATATTTATCCTACACAGAAAGAACCCAATGAAAAATCAGACAAAACCATTTTTAATATCAAACCAAGTAATATGATGAAACTTTAATGACTTAGTTTGGCAATACCTAGGCATGGACTATGCAGATAATAAAATATCAAGGGGATATTTTTCTTGCCCAACATTTGGGCTCCATGCTCTTCACATCACGGTAGATATCAGTTTCAACAGACAGATTTTCAACCCATGGTCCACCGTTTTACCACAGGTTGAAAAATAAACCCTAGGTTCTAAAGCAGTCTCTGCAGCCTCGTGTTCCCAGCATCCTTACAGATCACTCCTCATTCTCCTATAAGCCTGTCTCACTAGACCGCCTGACGTTTCCCAAACATGCCAGACTCTTTCACACCTCCCTCTGCTGGTCTCCATGCCTCCAATGGTCTCTTCTCACTCCTTATACAGTCAAATCCTAACCAAACCCAGTAGCAGTTACTCAACACGATTTCCTCATATAACTCCTGGCCGAATGAATAGAACTCTCTTCCCCATCCCTAAAAACTTTGCTCCTGTAGCTACTCTGGTAATCACTACAGAAATATATGCTCCTTAAAAATAGAAATCATAGCCATCATCATCCCCCAACCATCTATATAATAGAGTGATATGTTAGTTATCTATCACTACAAAAAAAAAAAAAAAACCTCCAAACTTAGTGGCTTCAAGCATCAATTATTATTTCACAGTTTCTGTGAGTCAGGAATCTGGGCAAGGCTTAGCTGTTCTCTAGGCTCTGGATATCTCAGAGGCTGTAATCAAGCCATAGGTTGGCGGGGGCCAAAGTCTCATCTGAGGGCTCAGCTGGGAGCAGAACTGCTTTCCAAGCTCACTCCAGAGGTTGTTGGCAGGATTCTGTTTCACATCAGCTGTTGACTGGAGGCCTTCCTCGGTTCCTTGCCACCTGGGTCTCTCCATAGGGTAACTCACAATGTGGCATCTGGTTTCATCAGAGCAAACAAGTGAGAAGAAATGAAAATGCCAGCAAGAGAGAGCGAGCTAGCAAGAGAGAAGTTACAGTCTTTTGTCATGGTAGTGAGTTCCCATCACTTGTGCCATATTCTCTTTGTTAGAAGTGACTCACTGGGTCCAGCCCACACTCAAGGGTAGGCAGAAGGGAGGTATTACAAAGGACATGAGTACCAGGGGTTCGGATCATTGAGAGCTCTGTCAGTAGCTCTGTCCCATAAATGCGTTCTATAGTAAGCACTCAGTAAGGATTTACTTATAAAAGCAGAAAAGATATGTGACATTTTCTTCAAATATCCTTACTTGTGTGATCAACTCCATTAACTTTAAGGTTATGTAATAACAGAAATTATACAAAGCCTATGCTCAGAAACACATTTTCAAAATAAGCATCTTGAAGGCAATGTGACTGTGTCATTTTAATAAGTAATACTAGCCGCTATAACTAACAAACCTCACAACTCAATGACTTCACATGATAAAGGTTGATTGTTCACTGTTGTCATAGTGAATGGAGGGCAGCTCTCCTAAATGACTCTGGTCCACACAGCAGGATCCGTCATCTCCAAAACCGCAGAAGGAGAATGCATCTGGGTGATTATAAAGGGATGTTCATGATCAAGACTGAAAATGGTATCCATCATGTCCCTTCATATCCCACTGACACCCCTGCGATGCCCCCAGCTCAACTGTAAGCAAGGCTGGGAAATGTGGTCTTTCTGTGTGCACAGAAAAAGGCAACTGACTGGTGAATACCTAGCCGATCTCAGACAGAAGGATGCTGTCACTCCAGTTACTCGCCTTGTAAATGAAAAACTAAACGCTCTTTAAATAAGATTATGCTGCATCAAGTTCCTGACAGTTATTAAAGTATAGGTACACCAGCTCTCCAACTTCCCTGATGGCTCAGGGATAAAGAATCTGCCAGCCAATGCAGGAGGTGCAGGAGACAGAGGTTCGATTCCTGGGTTGGGGAAATGCCCTGAAGATGGAAATGGCAGCCCACTCCAGTATTCTTGCCTGAGAAACTCCATGGACAGAGGAGCATGGTGGGCTACAGCCCATGGGGCCACAAAAAAGTCAGACACAACTTAGTAACTAGGCACACACACACATCAGCTCTCAAGTCAGTAGTTCAGCAATGAATTCCAAGTCCTAGTTCAAGTCCTCAGTGCACTGTATTCAACTAGTTACAATTAGGCCTAAACAGCATCACAGTGTTTAAACAAAGTCAGATATGCTGTCATCTCAGGAGGTTAAAGTCAGTCCAATTCAAATGTCTTCATCCAGATGAGGCAGCGTTCCATTTAGAGCCTAGCTCTGAAGCAAATCTGTTATGCTTATACTGGCTAAAAATATTTTGCAAAGCCAAAAGAGAATTCAATCTCTATTTATGAGAAAAGTAACCATTATTTGCATTCTGGGTCCAAACTCTCTCTTATTTGTACCAGAGATTCCAGGAGACCAGGAAGCATGGTGGAGAGGGATAGGAAGATGCAGGGAGAGAGAAAGTGTGAAAGGTAAAAAGCAGAAGAATAATTAGAAGATCCACTCAAATTTCTACTGGTCTGTTAGCTAATGCGTTGTCATTTCAGCCCAGATGCTTTAAGAGACTTTTAAAAATCTAGAATTCTCCTATAAGAGAGTCGGGTAGGAGAAGGAAGTGTGAAAATATCATGCTGTATCTTTTTTGTATTCTTACAATACAAACCACCAAAGCAAAAAAAAAACTGTGTGTGTGTGTGTGTGTGTGTGTGTGGTATGTCTAACAGGAAAAATCCTGTCTGACCATACTGAACAGATTGGTATAAAAAAGAAGAGCCTATAGATAACCACTCTACCTTATGGATGGTCTGCATTAGCACAGCGGGGGAGAGGGACTCTGTGTCATGAATAATGTATACAGCATACGGAGCCATGCAATTTCTCTTTAATTGTTAGTATCTCTTTCACCAACAGAAATATCAGAGACAAAACTCTAGGACTTAATAAGCACATATTTTGTTACACATGGAGGAATTTGAGTCCAAGGTACTATGAAAATATTAACTATGTTTGTCCCTTCTCAACATCACAGTCATAAGACAGAAGAGTTTAGCATGAGGACAACTGTAATGACAGCAGAGTCACTGCATCACAGTGGAGCATGAATTCTTCATGACCATCTAGGTAGGATGCCTGGGTTTAAGAGGCTGAACACCAAGAGGGCTTCAAAGACCAAAGGGCAATTATTTCTTCTATATTTTTCTGTGCAAAGCATAAACTGGGACTATTTTGCTATAACTCAGCAATCCGTTAATTTGCAAGAAGAACAAAAACAGTATCTTTCCATTTAGACTATGATTACACTCATGCTATTTATGTCTATCTATTTCAGGAATGAAGGTACGTAATTAAGAAGACTCTTGAGACATTAAAAGCCAGGCTACTTACCCACCAGGTCCCTAACACTCTCCCAGACTTCTGAAAAGCTTCACTTCATCCTATGCTTCCCAAATTTCATTTGTTAGAGAAGAACTTTGTAAATCCATAAATCTGAAATGGCTGGCTAAAATGTGCAATTCTTGCCTGAGCTTGTGACATTTTCCTAGGGACAGTGGCTAGAGCTCTCATCAGATTCCCAAAAGGATCTTTGAGCACACTAAAATAAAGGCACTGGACACTTCTTTGGTTAATAAGCTCTTCAAATGCAAATTGTTGTTGGAAGGTTAGTGATGCCTTTTACACAAACAGTTCCCAAAGGCTGGTTGGTGTGTGGCCCATGCTGGCAGAAATTTTTTACCAGTCTGAAGCCTCCCTCTTAAGTACACTTTTGATGAGTCCAGGTTGGGCAAATGGGGCACCCAGGTTGCACAGACCTGTGTGCTGGCAGATGCCACATTGTGCTTGCCCTGTAGAATGGTTTTGGAAATTTTGCTAATCAGATGCCCTGCTCATTGCTTAATTTCTCAGATTTCTCATCAGTCCTACAAAGAGAAGTTGTGAAAAAGCAATGGAAACTTGAGGGCAATCATTTCAGAGCTCCTCTTAGTTCACCTAGAACATTTCAAATTGATGTGAACAAGTTAAAAAAAACAGAGCTCACAGTTTTGTCAAGCTCCTCCCTGTGAAATTTGGTATTTGAAAATGACTATGCTAAAAAAAAAAGTTCCAGAACATGACAGATGATCTTGATCTCTTGATATAGATTGTTCAGTTGACAATTAGACATGTGAAATTATAAAATAAAGATGAATGTCATAATTTTATTAAATTCTTTTAAAAATACATTCTATTTTTTTTAACATGTCAGTATGAATTTGCCAACTCTCTGTTAGGCTGAACTATCTTTTATTGTAAGATTATATCCATTCTAATTTGAAAGTATTAACCTATCCTTTATTTTAGAAAATCATGGTGATAGAAGTTGAATAGAAAAGATGGCAGTTCAATTTTTTTTAATTTCCGTTATTCCTAAAATCCAAAACCCTAGCATTGATTTATATTGTAATATGAATTTACTTATCAACTTGATTTCCTACCTAGAAAAGGGGGAATGCTTTAAGGATGTGAAGGCAATGGAGAAAAGAATGAGAAGTAGAGATGTCCTGAAGGTTAGAACCCTATGGAGGGTTGACATAGGTGGAAATTTTTATGGGTTGGGAGAGGTCAAGGTCAGTATGAGGGATCTGGGCACCTAGATATGAAAAGGGAGGTAGGGAGGCCCCCAAAACAAAGTCTGCCTCTTCTGTCATGCTGTCAATGGCCTTCCCAAGCTGTCAAGGTGTATCTGTGGTAATCACTGCTAAACAAAGCTAAAAGCAAATGTCGGCACTGCAAAAACACCTTGGAAGTGTTACATTTTATGTAAATATAAAAGCTGTACTTGGAAAAGATCACTTGATATGTGTTTTTATAGAGAATTCTGCATTTTTGTTTTATTTTACTTGTATAGGTCTACCCTTCTAATACATATAGAGATGTCACTTACAGTCAAATCCAATAGAACCTCTACAGTTCACCTGGGCCCAGCAACAAGGCTATGACTTCATGAAACCTCCCCATAGAAGATTCTTGCCTTTCTGAAGATTGTCTCAAATACCCCTTCACTGTTCTGCAAATATTTCTTTGGAATCAGTGAGATACTTCCACTCCATCCAATTCAACTGACTCATATTCAGCAGCCAAATAAGGATGTCAGATTTTTAAGTACTAAAGGCCATATTTATATTAAATGGGGGAAAATATATATATTTTTTAATTTCTAAAAGCCCTGGCAGAAGCCTGGCTTTTTTTTCTTAAGAATTGTGACCATCCATCTGAGAAGTGACCACTCACCCAGTGGCTTGCTATTTAAATCTCTCTGGGACACTCAGCGCCTTTTGGTTTACAACAAAGAAAGATTCATTCTGCAGCTATATAAAAGGATCTTCTAATAAAAAAAGCTTCTTACCTATCTCAAAGGAATATCAGATGGATGACTTAGGTAATGCCTTCAAAAAGACACTTTTAAACGACGCCTTAGAAACAGAAGATGCTATCACTATTGTCGTTTTTGTTATAGATGATAATGTTACTTGTTTTTCTTGGAAAAGCTATCTTTCCATCAAGAAATTTAAAAATCCAAAAAAACAAATATCCTTAAAGTTGCCATTTGGTAGACTTAAAAATGTGTTTGTGGCTAGATGGCTATTTCCCTTTCTTCCTTTCTCCCCTCTGAGCCCAAGCAACCCCATGGGACCTGAGATTTCTGTAGTCAAGGTTGGCAGAATTGAGACTGACAATAGAAATATGTAAGCAGGAAACAGAAGAGAACAAAATTATAGAAACTTACCATAAAAGGAGACATTTGACAGCATGCAATTTAAACTCTGCTATACTAGTGGAATACATGGACCCAGAAGACTTAAGCAACATTCCAAACATTATATAGCTAGTTAGGAACAGAATCGTGATAGTCCTTAAACATAACCAATTGATTAAAAGGAGAAAAGGAAACCCCCGTGCCCCCACCATGCCTGTTTTAGCATCACCATGGTCCCAGAAGCTGCTTCATACTCAAGTCCATCAAGAAGGCATCCAAGCGTTGATGCTCTACAGCATGGAGGTTAGGAACTGGGACCCTCAAATCTGCCAAGGTTCCTTCCTAACCCCACCCTACTGCCTAGCTCAGTAACTTTGAGCAAAGAATCTCTCCAAGCTTAATTTCCCTCAGCTGTAAGAGTGGATATTATCAGTACTTACTCACCAAAGGGTAGTTGAGAGGATTAAATGTGATTACACAGACATATTTAACATAATCTAATGATAACTTTTGCCTTTAATATCTCTAGATAGCAAAATTAAATGAGGATTAAAAGAGAAATGCATATAAAGTGCTCAGCTCAATGTTGGACACCGTAAGTACTCAACACATATTGGGAACCATTATAACTTCGATTCCCAGGTGGCAGTAGTGGTAAAGAATCCACCAACCAATGCAGGAGATACAAGAGATATGGGTTCTATCCCTGGGTCAGGAAGATCCCCTGGAGGAGGGCATGGCAACCTGCCCCAGTATTCTTGCCTGGAAAATCCCATGGACAGAGGAGCCTGGCGGGCTATAGTCCATAGGGTCATAAAGAGCCAAACACGACTGAAGTGACTTAGCACACACACATGTATTATGACTCCATACTTCTGCACAGGGATCCATTCAACAAGAATTTGAAGAGTCCTTCCTTCCTGTGTTAGTCCCTCAGTCATGTCTGACTCTTTGCCGGGACCTGTCCTATGTCCCAGGATCCTGTACCTGAACTCAACTGCTGACAGTCAAATGGGAAAGATGGATGTGTGGTTGAATAAAAGCTCTACCTCAGAGCTGGGCAAACACAGCCCATGCGCCAGACCCATGCCTCTTTTTGTATGGCCCACAAGTTAAGGATGGTTTTTTACTTTCAAATGTTTGAGGGGAAAAAAAATCAAATGAAGAAGAATATTACAGGACATCGAAGGAGTCCATGAAATCCAAATCTCAGAGTCCATAATTAAATTTTTGGGGGGCACAGCCACGCTCATTCATTTCGATATTGTCTATGACTGATTACACCCAACAGCCAAGTTGAATTTGAAGAGTTGTAACCGACACCATATGGCTGGCAAAACTGAAAATGTTTACTATCTGGCCCTTTACAGAAAACCTGCCAACTCTTGCCCTATGCCTTGGTAAATATTACAATACATATGTGTGATGAAGGATGCTACAGAAGCATGTGGTAGGGTGTGGGGCTGCCTAACTGTGTCTGAGAACTTGTGGAAGCTTCACTAAGGAACTGAGTCTTAAAACATGAGTAGGAGTTGCCAGATGGAAAAGGGCAAATGGATGCATAAAGGTTCAGAATCATAACAGAGCAAGAGAGTTTCTGGGGAAACAGCAAGTCACGATACTGGGTGCTTCTGAAAGTTACCTCTGACTTCACTGTCCTAACAGCATCCACAGATGCCATATTCTATGTCCCTGTGCAAGAATGCATTAGGTTTTCAGCTGTCTAGTAATCTCCAGAACATTGTCCTTGATGCCAGAACAATTCTCTTCTCTGAAAAAAATCACATAGAACTTTAGATCCCCCAGAGTTTTTGAAGTTTCGAATAGAAATGAGATTTAATGGCCTCATTATGAATATGCTCTTTCCTTGTGTCCATGCCTGGTCTCATTAGTATGTGTCACTGGATTCGTCAGTAACTGTGACTGGTACTTATGGCGGGTGTTAAAACCATACTTGGCCACAGGTTTAAGGAGCACTGAGACATGTGATCCATGGATTTAAAAGGAGTAGAGGAAAAAGAAAATAAACAAGAAAAGTGTGGGACTTAGTAGGTGGCACCAAAATGACACTTGGTAACCTGGGAATGGCTGGTACAGGGGATTAGTATCTTCCAATCCTGGGGCCAGAAAGTGAGCAGCACTGACGACCAGAGACATTCCTGAAACTTGGGACACAGAGGAGAAACAAATGGCAGATGCGAAAGTGACTAAGGTCACTAAGATCTGTGACTGGTGCTGACTTCAATTAGTGAAATCAATTGAAGGCTCTGCTCTTGTAAACTAAGAGGCTGCCATAAACTTAAAGTCACATGGTAGAAGCTAAGAAAGACAGAATACAAATCTGAAATGCATACCAAAACAGAAACCGACAACCCTCAAAAACAAGTATCAAGCCCACTTCTGACTTGGAAGGGTTGATTGGTTGGTCCACCATTCAGGGCAGCTCTACTCCCCAGCCCTTCCTATTGCCATACAAGGCCCAGAAGCTCATCCCCGCTCTTCCAGGCACCCCAATGCAGCCTTGAGCATCACTGCCTTCCTCCACCCAAACTCCATCCATCCAACAACATGGTGATTGAGCTCTGCTAGGAGGCAGACCTATACAAAGTGTTGGGGATACAATAGGGAACAAGACAGAAGCCAGCTGGCTCTCAAGGAGCTCTGTGCAGAGTGGGGGAAAATGTGATGGTCAATGAACTGAATTCTCTAGAATGAGACAACCAAGGATCCTACTAAAGCCAAGTGAGCAGTGGTCCACAGCGAGGAGAAGGAGAATGGGCCACCCCACTCTGTGGAGAGTGCTTGTGTCCCATTGTTTAGGAATGTTGACCAAACAGATCTGACTTTTGCTTACAGCCATGAGGGCAGAGAGGTTGTGCCAAGGAGACAGATCCAAGCCACATGCAGTACACGGCCCTCTCTACCTGTTCCTGAGTCAATCTCTCTCACCTAAGATGGTGGTTTCTCAGAAGTCTCCTAAGTCCCCTCAAGTGTAGACTTCAGTGGGCCTCCCCTCCAGGTGAGCAGAGGCTCCTGGAAACATCTGCACACCAGAAGGAGAACCTGCTTGTGTTCTTTCCTGGGAAACTACACAGCCCCTAAGAAAACAAATTGAAATTTTCAATTCATCCAGCCCCTGGTTCATTAGCTATGTTGGACATGCCTGAACCGTACTTAGAAGCAAACCAGTACCCAGCTACAGGCAGACGAATGTCACTTACTGAGTGACCCTGGATGCAAAGAAATTGTGCAGTTTGGATTGCTGGGATCAACACTGAATCCACATTGCATATTTATCATCCTCCAAACAATGTTTGCACCATAAATCAAGCCCTAGCACTTTGCAGAAATGCTTTCAGGCACAAAGTACCTCGTTGTTATGTCCCTCACCCACAAACAGTGCATTTTCTTAAACAGAGCCAAAGGCAGCAAGCCATTCAACTAAACAGGGAAATGCTCCTAATGCAACAAGTGTTCTCTACCTGCCAAACTTCAATAAAGTCAGAGGGAAAATACATTTTCTTTGCCCTCAATAGAAAGAACGTGCGTAAGTTTGAGAAAAGCTGAGGGACCCACTTCTAACCTCTCTCACAAAAGCAATCAAACAAACTACCTGCTTTTTGTAAAGAATGACTGCATATAAATCTCCTACAATCTATGTAACACTATTATGTTAATATTTATGTGTGCACCAAAGTATACATAGCCCTATACAATAAATAAGACTACAAAAAATAAACCATAAAATCTCTGCCTAAGGATCTTTACAATCAAATGTATAAATAAAACAAGAGGGCAAACCTCAGATGAAATCCAGAGCTGGAAATAGGAATTCGAGTCAGAAACTGCCTCTAGTTTTGAGAATGTGAAAGGAAAGACTGTTGTAGAAAGAAGGACAAAGAAGAGTATAAAAAAGAGAAAGGAGACGGTAAGTAACCACTTCGAGAGTGAAGTGCTGTCTCTCCCCCGGGCTCCAACACTTGGACTGATGCTCAATTCCTTTCCAAGGAGAATCAGAGCAAAGAAACTGCAGCAAAGAGCGTGTCAGTTGGCAGTTGAGAGTGAGGTCTCTGAGATAAGACTGGGCTCAAATCCTGGTTCTCAGAGGTGTATGATTCAGATCAAGGTCCTTCTTTAACTCTGTAATCCTCAGTTTGCTTATCTGTAAGGTAGGTAAACAGTAGTAACAAGAGCTTAGTAGAGTCAAAGCATTTCAGAAAGATTCAATGACATAACGAAGAAAGCACAGTGCCCAAAATACCCCAAAAAAATCCTAAATAAAACTATATGCTGATTTTTTAGTAAATATATTAGTCTTCACCTTAAAGAGGAAAGGAAGTGGGTGAAGGGTGTGGTGAGGGGCCCACTGGCTGGTGCCCTTTAGCCTTGGTTTGGTATCACCACCAGGCAAATCATCTCACCACTCTGAAGCCAGTTTCCTCATAGAAAACAAAGATGTTGGACTAAACTATTTTAAAGCTTCCTTATATGTGCAAAAGAATTCTATGAGAATTGTTGGAGACTAAAACCAACAAGTTCCTATCTAACTCATGTTTCTTGCCAAGATGCCAAGCACCATATGGGCTCTCTTGCTCTCTGTAATCCGGACTCGGTATTGCCACAAATCAAATCATGTCTCTTGAGACACCAATGACAAATTTAGACTAGAGTGTGGGCGTATGTCTTGTTCCCCAGTAAGAGCTACAAGAAGGGGTCAATCTCTTTCTTCCTGTACTTTAACATCAGTCACAAGAAACAGGCTCTCTTTATTCTGAAAGCCACTTGACTTTGGCATTTTTCCAGGGTTGAGATGACAACCATTACCTTCATCCTATAGGGAAAAAAAGAAAAAAACCAAGACCTGGAATTATGGAGATAGATTCAATTTACTTTGTAAAGTTTCCCAAAATCTGGTATCATGGAAATAAAAAATACAATGCTTACTCTGAACAATAAAAATGAGGTTAAAACAGTATTGAGTACAGCAAAACAGATCATGGAAATATATCTTTCCCAGGAAAATATCTAACAATAGGTGATTTCTGAAACCCAGGGTTGTGGTTCTGAGTGGCATACACGCAATTTTGAAATATCTCTTTGCTCCTGTTTCTCATAACCATCAATGTAATACTCTTGCTCTTTTGATAAGAGACTAGATAGCATTTCATTTCCTTAGTGTTTCACAAGCATTTTGAAATCCTGTAACAAAGGGTGATATGAAACAGATATATGGGATTTATCTGAAATCCAATTGTGCTTAAGCAGAATACTTCTTACAGAAATCCCCCTTGTATAAGATCATATGTGATATATTTACACAGCAATAGACAGTAGTCATAATAAATGATGCAGGTGATTACTGAAGCTGCAGGTATTAATGTTGTCCTCTTCTTCCCTTTTCTCTGGCTATTTGGGTCCCTTTTAAGCATAGCTCATTTCTATGTAATCCACATCCCTTTGGTTGAATGTGCTGCTTCTCTCATATAAAAATTAAATTCCCTAACAGCTAAAGATAGTACATAAACCAAGAGAGGACAAATTCCGTATGTCTCTATTGTGTTTATAATAATAGATTTTGATTTTTTTGTTGTTGTTCAGTTTCAATTACTGAAGAGCAGCTCCAATTTTTGAGATATAGTACAGAAAATAAAAAATAGTTCTGTCATATCATACTTTATCATTGTGACAACCTGATTGGATGGCATGATATTGGTAAAAGAACATGGGTATAAGCCAAAAAATCTGGGTTTCCATCCTGACTCCACCATTTATTATGTGTGTCTGAGACTCAGCTGGTTCATCTGTAAAGTGAGAGGCAGGATGCTCTCCTCATAAGACCATGATGAGGATGAAACAGAGGAATTTAGATCAATGAAAGAGCGCTATGCAAATATTAGCTGTGATTCTGTGATTTAATCAATGTCATCTCAAATCCTTTGTGAAAAGAGGTAGAATGATTAAATGATAGAGATATACATACAGATGATAGATGGACAAATAGATAGATAGGACAGTGTTTGAGAAACAGAATGTACCATTAATAATAATTCCCAGTATATGTATGACATTCTATCATTACAAACTAAACTTTTAAAAGTCTTGGAGTCTGTGCACACAGCTGTATGACTCATGACCTGTACCAGAGCATCCACCAGAGCATCCACCCAGCTAAGAGGATGAGTAGGGAATACAACCCACACTTCACTCACAGGGCAGATCCTGGGGACAGGGCTGTGTCTGCCTGAAGGTGGGAACACCTTTTTCTCATCACCAGAAAGCCCTCCTCGCTAGCAGCGAGCCTGATAAGAATAACTGTATTAAACCCTCAAACAATTCTGAGAGATATCATTGCCCCACTCTTACAAATTAGAAAACTGAGGCTCCATTGAAATGAATTGTCCAAGGGATTGAAGCATCAATCAAGGTCTTCTGACACCCAAGCCATTGCTCTGTTTAGTACACAATGGAGACCAGAGAGTTAACACTAACCAAGTTAGTGTTAAGCTGTCTGCACAAAACTGCTGACAAAAACTCAACCACAGGGGTTAAACTTTACACTCTGCTCATCTCCACCTTCCCAGGTGGTGCTAGCAGTAAAGAACCCGCCTGCCAAAGCAGGAGACACAGGTCTAGTCCCTGGGTGAGGAAGACCCCCTGAAGAAGGAAATGGCTACCCACTCCAGTATTCTTGCCTGGAGAATACCATGGACAGAGGAGCCTGGGATCGGGGGTCGCAGAGTTGAACATGACTGAATCGACTTAACACAAACATCTCCACCAAAAGATCCTAAATCCACAAGAGAGAGAGAGATTATGTCAAGAGCTCACAATGCAAATCTTCAAAAGACAAACATAACGTTCACCACATACAACACAACAAAAAAACAACTCTTTCCACCAAATAGTTTTACTACAACCATAGGAAAAAGACATAGAGCTAAATAAACACAGTAACTATTTATGGATAGGAGTCATGATAGAAACACAATGCGTTTTTCAGTGCGTATCTCTAAACTGATGGAGGGTTCAGATAAATGCGGTCAGGATGGGGTGGGACTGACTGGCAGCTGGGAGGGTGGCCTGGAGGTGTGTGATTATGAATTCTTAGTGGTGAAACTGCCAGGGCAAACTGGCTGACCTGGTCACCGAGGGTGAGGCAGCAGCCTCAGCACCCACAGCCTGGGATGAGCAGAAGACTCAAGAGGTAGAAGATGAAAGCTGAACAGAGGGGATCAAAGCATGTAAACTTAGCAAGCTTCCCTGAGTGTCCATTACTAATGTGTAGTAGTAACAGAAGTAGCAGTAGTATTGTGTCAAATAGATCACTAGTGGGGAGTTGTTGTGTAGCAGAGGGAACTCAGTTCAGTGTTCTGTGATGACCTAGACAGGTAAGACGGGGAGGGGGACGATCAAGAGGGAGAGGATATATGTATACATACAGCCGATTCACATTGTTGTACAGCACAAACTAACACAACGTTTAAAGCAATTATACTCCAATAAAAAATTAATGAGGTAGCAGTAGTAGCGGCAGCAGCTGACACTTAGCACTTCTATGCCACACATTATTCTTGTTCAGCCGCTAAGTTGTGTCCAACTCTTTGTGACCCCATGAACTGCAACACGCCAGCTTCCCTGTCCTTCACTATCTCCTGGAGTTTGCTCAAACTCTCATCCTCTGTGGCCCCCTTCTCCTCCTGCCCTCAGTCTTTCCCAGCATCAGAGTCTTTTCCATTGAGTTGGCTCTTTACTCATCGGTGGCCAAAGTATTGGAGCTTCAGCTTCAGCATCAGTTCTTCCAATGAATATTCAGGGTTGATTTCCTTTAGGATTCACTAGTTTGATCTCCTTGCTGTCCAAGGGACTGTCATAAGTGTTTTCCAGCATCACAGTTCCAAAGCATCAATTCTTCAGTGCTCAGTTTTCTTTATGGTCCAACTCTCACATCCATACATGACTACTGGAAAAACCCTAGTTTTTACTATACTGACCTTTGTCAGCAAAGGGAGGTCTCTGCTTTTTAGTATGCTGTCTAGGTTTGTTAAAACTTTTCTACCAAAGAGCAAGCATCTTTTAATTTCATGGCTGCAGTCACTGTTCACAGACTATTCAAGAGACTTCTAAATCATTTAACCCTTGCTCCCTTATGAGCACTCCTATAGAGGAGAAAACAGGGGCACTGAGAGGCTAGGTTGCCTGAAGTCATTCGGCTAGTGAGTAGCACCAGCAGGATTTAGATCCAGCCTCTCTAGACCCCAAGGCTATTCTCACATCCTTAACAAGATAACTGACTGTTATATCCATCCTGGTTCTCTGCCAGCTTCCACAGCTATAATAAAACTTGCCCCTTTTCCTAAAGGAATTTGCCATCCAATAGAAATTTTGGAAGACCAGTAAATAGGACATGGAGGCGAAGATCCCATGTAAAGCTTCAGACAGTCACAATTTTCCTGGGTAAACCCAGACTTTCTTGCCCTCTGTTGGATCCTCTCCATGGAGAGCTTGCCAATTATAGGAGCTTAACAGCTGGCACCCCACTCCAGTGCTCTTGCCTGGAGAATCCCATGAATGGAGGAGCCTGGTAGGCTGCAGTCCATGGGGTCGCTAAGAGTTGGACACGACAGCAACTTCACTTTCACTTTTCACTTTAATGCACTGGAGAAGGAAATGGCAACCCACTCCAGTGTTCTTGCCTGGAGAATCCCAGGGACGGGGGAGCCTGGTGGGCTGCTGTCTATGGGGTCGCACAGAGTCAGACATGACTGAAGCGACTTAGCAGCAGCAGCAGCAACAGTGACATTCATCAGAGGGAGGAGAAAGAATCAGACCTCCCAAAAAGTTCACTATCTTTCCAACAATAGATCCCAATTACGCACATTTGGTTTGAGCTCTTAGCAGGTATCTGGAATCTCTTTCTGGTTCACCTGAATTCGTCATCAAAAAAAAAAAAAAAGAGTCTAGAATATCCTATAGTTTGCCATCAAATAAATATAATCCTCTACCAGGAAGCTGTTTGTTTTACTTAAGGTGTTCTCTTTGAGTGTTAAATGGTCTTTAAGAAGAAGCTCTGAATATTTGTATTAAAGATTATTTATGAGCGGAACACACTATAAGTATACTGTTAACAAGAGTGACATGGTTTCCAAAAATGTGCAGCAAGGTTCAAAGGCATTCAAACTGCTTTGTTTCCAAAGCCAGTATAACTGTTTCACTGATGGGCGCTGGAGCTCCCAGCTTCAGCCTGTACAGAGCCCGACAGCTCAACCCCATATGTGTTTGGCCCACTGATGCTGTAAAACACTGCCGCTGAATTTTTTGTTTTGTTTTGTTTGTTATTGTTTTGTCTGAGTTTTACAGTTTTATTAACACAAACAAAATGTGCAAAGGAGCTGTCTATTCATTTTCTTAGCTGCACAGTCTGGCGCTGGGATTGTGACTCCAGTGGACAGCTGGGCTGCCCTTTCCACAGTGGCTTCGTGGGTCTTGGAGAAGACGCTGTGAGCAGTCTCAGCGCAGCGACATGCGTTGCACATCAATAGCACTTGAAGCTCCTTGATGTTATGGACCAGGAACTTGTGGAAGCTGCTGGGCAGCATGTGCTTTGTTTTCTAGCTGCTCAGGTAACTGATGTTGGGCATCACGATCCGGCCACTGAATCTCCTGCGCACCCCATTGTCAATGCCTCTTGGTTTCCTCCAGTTCTGCTTAAATGTGCACATATCGGTCTGACAGGTGTCAGATGAACTTTGTGGCCCTCTTTTTGATGATCATTGGACTTCATGAAGGGTCTGAGAGCAGCCAAGATGCGGAGTTGGAGATGGCTGCCAACTTCACAGGCATCAGCCAAGGAAGAGAAGTTGCTAGAGTTTTATATTTCCTTTAAATAAACTTTCCCAGTTACTTACTGCTACATAACAAACCACCGTAAAACACACCAGGTTAAAGCAACAAATAAAACTTATTTGAGGGACTTCCCTGGAGGTCCAGTGGTTAAGACTCTGCACTTCCAATGCAGGGGGTGCAGGTTCAATCCTGCAGGGAGCTAAGCTCCACAGCCTCTGGACCAAAAAAACAAAACAGAAACAATATTGCACCAAATTCAGTGAAGACTTTAAAAATGGTCCACACCAAAAATATCTAAAAAGAAAAAACTTATTTTGGCTCATGAATCTGCAACCTCAGCAGTGCTCAGCAGGGATGGCTCATCTCCTCCCACTTAGCTCCAATCACTGATTGGATGCATCTCTTTATCTCCATCACGTGGTCTTTACATTATGGCAACTTTAAGGGGCCCAGACTTTTCATATGTGGGCTCCAGGCTTCCCAGGCATCTCTCCCAAGAAAAAGAGCCAGGTGGGAATCGGGTTGCCCTTCACTGTCTTGCCTCAGAAGTCATACAGCCTTACTTCTGCCAGGTTCTGTTAATCCAGGCCAGCAGTTCCAAGCCAGCCCAGGCTGAAGGAGAGGGGGAAAGAGACTCCACCTCTTGAGTGGCAGTGAAGAGGTTTTGCAAAATCAGGTGGGTTGGAAAATACAGCTCCTATGATTTTTCAATGCAGTCTAGTATATGAACCTACAGGAAGAATCTGTTTCAGAATCTATACCAGGAATCAATGTGATGTTAACCAAGCAAGTATTGGCTGAACTCATCAAGCTATGGATCTTGTTTCTCTTTCTTTCCATTAGCTTCCAGAAAAGTCAGTGACAAATGCGTTGCCTTCCTCTAGTCAGATCCCCCGGTAAACTCCATATTTAATAACTTACCTTGTCTTCATTTTATTTTTCTACCATTAGTTTCCCTCTGCTCCAATTTTCTCACTTTTAAAACACCCTGTTTTTGTGTGTGTGTTTTGCTAAGCTGTCTTAAAGTGAGAAATGAATTTTAAAATACTCTAAGAAACCAGAGGACACACAATAGGAAATACATCCAGTTAAAAAAAAAAATACCAAGAGAGTTCAGTTCAGTTCAGTCCCTCAGTCGTGTCTCACTCTTTGCGACCCCATGGACCACAGCACGCCAGGACTCCCCGTCCATCACCAACTCCCGGAGTTCACTCAAACTCATGTCCATCAAGTCGGTGATGCCATCCAACCATCTCATCCTCTGTCATCCCCTTCTCCTCCTGCTCTCAATCTTTCCCAGCATCAGGATCTTTTCGAATGAGTCAGCTCTTCGCATCAGGTGGCCAAAGTATTGGAGTTTCAGCTTCAACATCAGTCCTACCAATGAACACCCAGGACTGATCTCCTTTAGGATGGACTGGTTGGATCTCCTTGCAGTCCAAGGGATTCTCCAGAGTCTTCTCCAGCACCACACCTCACTAATAAAGAAGTGCATATTAAAACAAAGCACTGTTTTTTTAATTCATAATTTAATCTGGATTCTAACTCAAGGCTTAGTCCTTCACTGGTGAATTTTCAAAACAATTTTATTCCCTTTTAGCAGGGATGCAGGCTGGCACATGAATAATGACATCAGCACTGCACCTGGGAGAGCTGTAAACCTACACAGTTGTTTTCACAAAACAATTTGGTGACATTTATTAAATGCCATAAGCTCTGATCTAGGAAGATTTCTTCTAAGGTCTAAAATAAGGAAATAATCCAAATTCTGGGAAATCTGTATTACATATTAGGATATATGTATTTCCTATACACACTGGAATACCATCTTAGCTTATTTTTTTTAACCTGTGATTAAAGATATATATATACTTTAATTTTAGGTGCACAGTCAGTGGCATTAAGAAAATTCGCACTGTCGTGCAACCATTACCACTATTCATATCCAGGACTTTTTCATCATTCTCAACATAAGCTCTGTACCCATTAAACAATAACTCCCCATTCCCTTCTCCTCAAGAGTGGTTAGCTCCTGGTAACCACTATTCTATTTTCCGTCTCTAGTCAAGGCTATGGTTTTTCCTGTGGTCATGTATGGATGTGAGAGTTGGACTGTGAAGAAGGCTGAGTGCCGAAGAATTGATGCCTTTGAACTGTGGTGTTGGAGAAGACTCTTGAGAGTCCCTTGGACTGCAAGGAGATCCAACCAGTCCATTCTGAAGGAGATCAGCCCTAGGATTTCTTTGGAAGGAATGATGCTAAAGCTGAAACTCCAGTACTTTGGCCACTTCATGTGAAGAATTGACTCATTGGAAAAGACTCTGATGCTGGGAGGGATTGTGGGCAGGAAGAGAAGGGGACGACAGATGATGAGATGGCTGGATGGCATCACTGACTCGATGGACATGAGTCTGGGTGAATTCTGGGAGTTGATGGACAGGGAGGCCTGGTGTGCTGCGCTTCATGGGGTCGCAAAGAGTCGGACACGACTGAGTGACTGAAGTGAACTGCACTGATGTACTTTACATAAGTGGAATCATATTTATCCTTTTGTGTCCAGCTTATTTTATTTAGCATAATATTTCAGGTTTATTCATACTGTATCCAGCATCAAAATGCATATAATACATATCATATATATGTCACATTTTGTTAATCCATTTATTCATTCTTGGGCATTTTTATTGTTTCCATCTTTTGGTTATTGCAAACAATGCTACTGTGAATGCTGGTGTACAAGTATCTGTCTGAGTACCTGCTTTTAATTCTTTGGTGCACATATCTAGAAGTGAAATTGCTTCTAACCTATATGAATGAAAAATTAGAAGCAATCATCAGGCACAAAAAAAATAAGGGAATTGCTAACTAAATTATGGCATGTGCCCTTGATATCGTGTCTCCTTTTAAAATGAGGGCTCTAGAGGCCTCACAGGCTGCCTACCCAGGCCTCTTGTTCTCCACGGCTTGCACTGCTTCCATCACAGCACCTGTCCTGCCATGCTGATTGTTTCCGCTGCTAGAGCTCTGTCAGGATACGGATTATATCTTCCATCTCTGGCCTCAACTCCTTAATAGCTGGCACATAATATGAGCTTGATAAGCATTGATTAGGTGAACTAGAGATTAGCTGGAAATAGGACAGTCAAAAATCACCTCATAATAAATTTGATTCAGATGGCTGTCAACTACTGTGAAAACTTTATCAAGGACATGAGCCTAGACTCTAATTTGGGGAATACAAAGTGAAGATTCTATAATGGATAGGAAAGTCTTAGGAGGAGTGTGATTATATCTAGTAATTCAGGGCACGAAAACCGGTTCCTTTACTTGAGTATTTAATATACAGAGAGAGAGTAAGATTCTTGAAAGATCTGGAATCTTTCAGGAGGGTCCAGTGAATCTTTCTTACATGGAAGCATTCACACTTACACATTACTCTTTCCCTTCTAGTCCAATGAGTGTGCATACAAATATACATGCCTGTATTTTGAGATAATACATATGTCCAATATTCTAAAATGTCAGAGCTGATAAATAATTAATAGCCGTAATATATCTAACCCACTCCTAAGTCTGAAGAAATAAATTGGTCTTTAGTAATACACATCAGTAATCCCAAATCTAACTCACTCTAGATCTTCCCTCTTTTCATTTAATAATGTATTCTCTTGAGAGTTGAGTCAGACCTTTATTCCTCTGAGAAGTCTTCCCTGACACCCTTTCCTGGAGCACATCCATCACTCTCTCCTTCCTTCCACTGCTTTACTCGCTCTTCATGTCATTGATCGCCATCAGACATGCCACTTGTCCAATGTTTCCTTTGTTTATTTTCTCTCCCTCATTTCAGAAGGTACATTCCTTGAAGGCAAAAGCTTTTATCCACCCAGCACCTAAGCAATACCTAGAATATAATATCAATTCAATAAACATTTATGAAATGACTGTATACAGAAAAAGCAACATTTCATTAAAAATTCAGGACCTATAGAAGAGATTATAGGCAAAACATTCTCTGACATAAATTGTACCAATGTTTTCTTAGGTCAGGCTCCCAAGGCAATAGAAACAATGACAAAAATAAACAAATGGGACCTAATCAAAGTTACAAGCTTTTGTATAGGAAAAGAAACCATAAATAGAAAGACAACCTACAAAATGCAAGAAAATATTTGCCAACAATGCAACAAACAAGGGCTTAATTTCCAAAATATACAAACAGCTCATACAACTCAACAACAAAAAAATAAACAACCTGATCAAAAAATGGGCAGAGGACCTAAGTAGACATTTCTCTAAAGAAGAAATACAAATGGCCAATAGGCACATAAAAAAGATGCTCAACATCACTAATTATTAGAGAAATGCAAATCAAAACTACAGTGAAATATCACCTCACATTGGTCAGAATGGCCATGAGTAAAAAGCAACAATGAGTACAACATGAGTACAAGCAACAATGGCTGGAAAGGATGTGGAGAAAAGGAAACCCTCTTACACTGTTGGTGAGAATATAAATGGGTGCAACCAACATGGAAAACAGTATGGAAGTTTCTCGGAAAACTAAAAAGAGAATTACCATATGATCCAGCAATCCCACTCCTGGGCATACATACAGACAAAACTCTAAAAAGATACATGCAACCCCTATGTTCATATCAGCACTATTCACAATAACCAAGACATGTAAACAACCTAGATGTCCACTGATAGACAAACTGATAAAGAAGATGTGTACATATTTGCAATGGAATGCTGCTGCTGCTGCTGCTGCTAAGTCGCTTCAGTCGTGTCCGACTCTGTGCGACCCCAGAGACGGCAGCCCACCAGGCTCCCCCGGCCCCGCGATTCTCCAGGCAAGAACACTGGAGTGGGTTGCCATTACAATGGAATACTACTCAACCATAAAAAAGAACAAAATTATGACATTTACAACAACACGGATGCAACCAGAGATTATCATGCTAAGTAAATAAGTCAGAAAGAGAAAGACAAACGCCATACGATATCACTTATATGTGGAATCTAAAATGTGGCACAAATGGATCTATCTATGAAACAGAAAGCGTCACGGATATAGAGAACAGATCTGTGGTTGCCAGTGGGGAAGGGCTTGGGCAGAGACGGAGTACAAGCTTAGGTTAGCAGACTTAAGCTACTATACATGCAATGGATAAACAACAAGGTCCTACTGTGTAGCACAGAGAACTATATTATTAATAAATATCCTATGATAAATTATAATGGAAAAGAATATTTTAAAAGAATGTATTTATGTGTATAACTGAATCACTTTAATATAGAGCAGAAATTAACACAACATTGTAAATCAACTATACTTCAATTATACTTCAATAAAAAATAAGTTACCATTTTGGAAAAAAAATTCAGGACCTCAGTTATACGTATATATATATATACAACATTGTATATATATACTATATATATAACCACGCACCAGGATTACATGTAAACACCTCAAAAGTAACAATGACATCAAAACTGTAACACTGGTGAAATTGTGACTGATTTTTTTCTGTATTCTAAATGTTCTAAGGTAACTGCATTACTTTTGTTGTGGGCTATCTGTCTTGGTAGGGTGGGGACAAGATGAGAGTCTGCTACCAAGAATCTTCATGTTGGTACTTCAGTGAATTCATACTTCTCCAGAATCCTTTCTCTCAAATTTACAAGCTCAACTAATTGATCTTTTTCATAATCACAGAGTAAGCAGATCATTCTTCATTGGATACACTCAAATTAACCCTGCATACAAATGACTAGTATATAAATCTAAATGTGAACAATGTCTTTAAAGCAAGAAATTTAACTGCCAAAGGGACCTCGAGTTGTACACTGTTAACTTAGTGATCATAGAATTAAAATCAGCACCTCTTGTCTTTAAGTCCTGATGTTTAATGGGATTGATTGTTCTATGTGGGGACTTTCAGCTGTGTCACTTCAAAAAAGCTGTTCTTGTCCCCAGAGAGATGAAGTCCACAGGCCAGGAGAACTTCTCTTGGGCACAGCTGGGATGTTAGGGCAAGTCAACTTCCATAACTTTGCAGACTTCCATTATTGATCATCTACTTGCTTTTCTGACTTGTTTTTTCTTATAATGTATTAATTCAACTTAATTCATAACTTCTTGACATGCTAAAAGAAGCAGTTTTGTATTGCACTTCCTGCTTCTGGATTTGAGCAATATTTATATTTGAGTCCTGATTTGCATATATTCTAATGTTATTATTATGCTTCGATTTTATAGATAATTCTCAGAGACCTCTGGAGGAGGAAAATGGCACCCCGCTCCAGTATTCTTGCCAGGAGAATCCCATGGACAGAGGAGCCTGGTGGGCTACAGTCCACGGGGTCACAAAGAGTTAGACATGACTAAAAGAACTTACCACACACAGACCATTTCACCAAATTTGAGGATGCTGAAATTTCTGAAGACCAAGTGAGAACAAATATATAGAAATACTGCTTTGTAATTGTTTCTACCATCCCAAGTTTTACCAAGGTAGATGTGACCTGGAAAATAATGTTTACACACCTAAAAATTAAGTTTCAATGGGCTAGAATCCTTTCACTTACAGAAAGTGATTCATTCTCCAATGAGAGAAGATCATGTAATGAGTCATTATGATTCCTAGTAAAAATCAAGCTATACACAACTTTAAAAAAGGGTTATGAATTTGCAAAAAAAATTTTAATGCCAAAGAGTAAAAACAGCACTATAAATACCCATCTCCACCACCCAAGATACACATTAAATATTTTGTCCTATGTGCTCCAGACCTTAATCTTCTAATAAACAAAGCATCACAGTCAAGGAAACTGTCCCCTACATTCCTTTCTCTATCCTCATTCCATCCCAAGAGGAAGTAATGGATGCAATTTTTGAATATATAATAAATAATGAAGCACACTGTTTATTAATATAAAAATACCTGTACCCCAGTGTTCACAGCAGCATTACTGACAATAGCCAAGATACAGAAGCAACTAAGTGTCCATTGGCAGATGACTGGATAAAGAAAATACGGTACATATTTTCATACATACATACAATGGAGTATTACCCAGCCATTCAAAAGAATGAAACTTTACCATTTACATACATAAAACAGAATATTACTCAGCCATAAAAAAGAATGAAACTTTACCATTTACAGCAACATGGTTGAACTTGGAAGGTATTATGCTCATTGAAATAAGTCAGACAGAGAAAGACAAATACTATATGTATCACTAATATGTGGAATCTAAAAATACAACAAACTAGTAAATACAGCAAGAAAGAAACAAACTCTCCAGTGGTTAAAAAAAGGAGGGGCTGGCAGGATTGGGATAGGGGATTAAGAGATACAAACTACTATGTATAAAATAAATAAGGTACAAGGATATATTGTACAGCATAGGGAATATAGCCAATATTTTATAATAATTACAAATAGAGTATAAACTTTAAAAAGTATGAATCACTATCTTTTATACCTAAAATTTGTACAATTCTATAAATAAACTATGCCTCAATAATAAATAAACAGTAGATAAAATAATCAGCAAAGGTATAAAGACAAGGAATGGCTATATCAAGGTAAATTGTTAATACAAAAGATGGGAAGATAATATTTTACTCTTCTTACAACTGCTATAAACTGAAACAAACCTGATTTCTTTCAAATTAAAGAAAAAGTAATTAAGAATAGCAAAATACTTTACTGAAAAGTATAACACAGCCATAATCTCACTCTTCCCTTTCAGCTGAGTGTGAGAAAATGATAGGAGAAAGTTGAGAGCTGGGAACCAGAGATAAGATAGTGTTTGCTCCTTCCAGCAATTCTTCCTTTTTAGAAAGTGAAGGAGGAGGAGACTAGGAGAGACTACAGTGATTTCTGATCAGTGAGTAGCTGGAGGCGCCATGATGCCAGCCAAGCCTAAAGGATAAAAACCCATGTCTGGGCACGGCTTTTGAGTCCAAGCTAAGAAATTCAAGGTAAACTACAAAAAGCATTCTAATCATGGACTACAAGTGTTTGTTTACAATAAATAAATAAATCTAAAATTAGTTTTAAAGTTACCCAATTTTCCCCTAATTTTCCCATAGTTTTGTCTGCCTTAAAAGTGACTATAAAGCTTTAAGTATATAAGTCATTAAAGGTATTTCAATGAGGTTTTCAACTGAAAAGAAAAATAATGTACAAATCGGGGCTTACATATCAGGGTCAGATTTCTAATCAAACAAGAAGATTAAACCTTTTATTTATTGCTGATTCTTACTAAAATCCAACTAATTATAACATTGTGTGTGTGCTCAGTCATTCAAGTGTAGCTGATTCCCACCAGGCTCCTCTGTCCATGGGATTCTCCAGGTAAGAATACTGGAGTGGGTGGCCATTTCTCACTCCAAGGGATCTTCCTGACCCAGGAATCGAACCCACATCTCCTGCATCTCCTGCATTGACAAGCAGATTCTTTACCACTGTGCCACCTGGGAAGCCCCCATAATAACATTAAGGGAATAAAAATATATTCACTCCCAAGTTCTCAGAGTACGAGTGGGGCTTAGCAACTGACTCTAGATTGTGGGAGAGAGTACAAGTCACTCAAAAGGCAAACCAGAGGAAACAGGACGGCAGAAAGGAGCAGAAGAAAAGTAGCAACAAAGTTCTGGAAGCTGGAAAAGATGTGGACTTGAGGCAACTGAATAGTCAAAGGGAGAAGGCAGAAAATACCACAGTGGGGAATAGGGGGAAGAAAATAAGAACTAATCCCTTCATACCACAGAATTCTAGAAAGATTCAACATTTGGAAGTGCTGAGAGACAAGGCTGACAAATAACACCTCTCTTTTTCTCAGCTGAATGTACAACTGGTTAAGACACAGATGTGGGCTTCCCAGGTGGCGCTAGTGGTAAAGAATCCACCTGCCAGTGCAGGAGATACAGGAGAAATGGGCTCAATCCCTGGGTTGGGAAGATCCCCTGGAGGAGGGAAGGGCAACCCACTCCAGTATTCTTGCCTGGAGAATCCCATGGACAGAGGAGCCTGGCAGGCTACAGTCCATGGGGTCACAAAGAGTTGGACACGACTGAGCATACAGTATTTTACATCTGTGTTGTATAAGACACAGATGCAGGAACAGGGCAGCAGGAGATCAAAATGTCAAGTTTAATGTGAAACCCAGGATTGGCTCCTGGACCAGAAAAAAGATTTATGGGAAAACTGATGAAATTCAAAAGGTCTGTGGGTTAGTTCATTGTAGTATATTATGATCTATCTCGGCTTTCTATCTCTGTGCTGTGGTTACATAAAACACTGATTTTAGCGGAAACTGGGCAAAAAGAATCTAAGAACACTGTACTATTTCTGCAACTTGCCTGTACATCTAAAATCATCACAAAAATTAAAACTTTTTTAAATGTTAAATGTTTATTACAAACAAAGCACTTCTTAAAAAACATGGCTTATTATGCCTGAATTAGACAAATGTTCTGATTCCACTCCTGGACTAGACACACTTATCCAATCAGAATCATAAGCCATGACGGGCCAATTCAAGTCTCATCACAGGACAGTGCCACAGGCCCTAAGGTGACCACCATCAGAGGGTGATAGGAACACATGCTCTATTACAGACAGGCAAATCTTATGTGTAAGAACTGAGGATCGTGTAAAGGAAAAGTGAGAGGAAAGGGCTGAGCCCTCCCTGCCCAGTTCTTCTCCCAAACTCTTCAATTAAGTCGCTGTTGTCTCCTAGAGAGGAGTGAGGCCAAAGAAGAATCCAAGAGTATTATTCTAATTCAGTGACTTCAGGCATTTTGATCTCAAGACCCTCTCATACTATTAAAAAGTATTGAAGACCTCTAAGAACTTTTCTTCACATTGATCATATACTAAACGTAGCTTTTGGTAAATTTATATGCCAATATATATTTACACATATGAGTGGAAGTGTTAGTTACTCAGTCATGTCCATCTCTTTGTGACCCCATGGACTGTAGCCCACCAGGCTCCTCTGTCCATGAGATTTTCCAGACAAGAATACTGAAGTGGGTAGCCATTCCCTTCTCCAGAGGATCTTCCTGATCCAGGGATTGAACTCAGTTCTCCTGCCTTGCAGGCAGATTCTTTACCATCTGAGCCACCAGGGAAGCCTTTACATGAGTGTGTGTGTGTGTGTGTGTGTGTGTGTGTGTGTGTATGTGTGTGTGTGTGTGTACATACATACATACTTGGGCTTCCTGGGTAATTCAGTGGTAAAGAATCTGCCTGCTAATGTTAGAGACCCAAGGTATAAGGGTTCAGTCTCTGGGTCGAGAAGATCCCCTGGAGGAGGAAATGGCAACCCACTCCAGTATTCTTGCCTGGAAAATTCCATGGACAGAGGAACCTGGCAGGCTACAGTCCTCGGGGTCACAAAGAATTGAACATGACTGAGCCTGCACATACACACATATATATATTTACCAAAAACTGATACTTTCAGTATTTATTAATTGACTTAACAATATTAATAAACCCAGTACACGGTAACACGAATAGCATATTTTATGAAAGATAATCATTTATTTTAAAAAAACAGTGAGAAAATCAGCTCTGTTGTACATTTTTATACATCTCTGTAATGTTTGGCTTAGCAGAAGATAGCCAGATTCTCTTACTGCTTCTGCATTTAATCTGTTGTGGTATCACACATCATCATGCCTCTGAAAAATTTCCCCCATATGCTCAAAGGAGTATATGAGAGAAAAGGGCAAATTTTATCTTCAGTTCAGTTCAGTTCAGTCGCTCAGTCATGTCCAACTCTTGCGACCCCATGAATCACAGCACACCAGGCCTCCCTGTCCATCACCATCTCCCAGAGTTCACTCAGACTCATGTCCATCGAGTCCATGATGCCACCCAGCCACCTCATCCTCTGTCGTCCCCTTCTCCTCCTGCCCCCAATCCCTCCCAGCATCAGAGTCTTTTCCAATAAGTCAACTCTTCACATGAGGTGGCCAAAGTACTGGAGTTTCAGCTTTAGCATTATTCCTTCCAAAGAAATCCCAGGGCTGATCTCCTTCAGAATGGACTGGTGGGGTCTCCTTGCAGTCCAAGGGACTCTCAAGAGTCTTCTCCAACACCACAGTTCAAAAGCATAAATTCTTCGGCCCTCAGCCTTCTTCACAGTCCAACTCTCATCCATACATGACCACAGGAAAAACCATAGCCTTGACTACACGGACCTTTGCTGGCAAAGTAATGTCTCTGCTTTTCAATATGCTATCTAGGTTGGACATAACTTTCCTTCCAAGGAGTAAGCGTCTTTTAATTTCATGGCTGCAGTCACCATCTGTAGTGATTTTGGAGCCCCAAAAAATAAAGTTTGACACTGTTTCCACTGTTTCCCCATTTATTTCTCATGAAGTGATGGGACCAGATGCCATGATCTTCGTTTTCTGAATGTTGAGCTTTAAGCCAACTTTTTCACTCTCCTCTTTCACTTTCATCAAGAGGCTTTTGAGTTCCTCTTCACTTTCTGCCATAAGGGTGGTGTCATCTGCATATCTGAGGTGATTGATATTTCTCCCGGCAATCTTGATTCCAGCTTGTGCTTCTTCCAATCCAGTGTTTCTCATGATGTACTCTGCATATAAGTTAAATAAGCAGGGTGACAATATACAGCCTTGACGTACTCCTTTTCCTATTTGGAACCAGTCTGTTGTTCCATGTCCAGTTCTCACTGTTGCTTCCTGACCTGCATACAGCTTTCTCATGAGGCAGATCAGGTGGTCTGGTACTCCCATCTATTTCAGAATTTCCCACAGTTTATTGTGATCCACACAGTCAAAGGCTTTGGCATAGTCAATAAAGCAGAAATAGATGTTTTTCTGGAACTCTCTTGCTTTTTCCATGATCCAGCGGATGTTGGCCATTTGATCTCTGGTTCCTCTGCCTTTTCTAAAACCAGCTTGAACATCAGGAAGTTCACAGTTCACATATTGCTGAAGCCTGGCTTGGAGAACTTTGAGCATTACTTTACTAGCATGTGAGATGAGTGCAATTGTGTGGTAGTTTGAGCATTCTTTGGCATTGCCTTTCTTTGGGATTGGAATGAAAACGGACCTTTTCCAGTCCTGTGGCCACTGCTGAGTTTTCCAAATTTGCTGGCATATTGAGTGCAGCACTTTCACAGCATCATCTTTCAGGATTTGGAATAGCTCCACTGGAATTCCATCACCTCCACTAGCTTTGTTCATAGTGATGCTTTCTAAGGCCCACTTGGCTTCACATTCCAGGATGTCTGGCTCTAGGTCAGTGATCATACCATCGTGATTATCTGGGTCATGAAGATCTTTTTTGTACAGTTCTTCTGTGTATTCTTGCCACCTCTTCTTGATATCTTCTGCTTCTGTTAGGTCCATACCATTTCTGTCCTTTATCGAGCCCATTTTGCATGAAATGTTCCCTTGGTATCTCTAATTTTCTTGAAGAGATCTCTAGTCTTTCCCGTTCTGTTGTTTTCCTCTATTTCTTTGCATTGATCGCTGAGGAAGGCTTTCTTATCTCTTCTTGCTATTCTTTGGAACTCTGCATTCAGATGCTTATATCTTTCCTTTTCTCCTTTGCTTTTCGCTTCTCTTCTTTTCACAGCTATTTGTAAGGCCTTCCTAGACAGCCATTTTGCTTTTTTGAATTTCTTTTCCATGGGGATGGTCTTGATCCCTGTCTCTTGTACAGTGTCACGAACCTCATTCCATAGTTCATCAGGTACTCTATCTATCAGATCTAAGCCCTTAAATCTACTTCTCACTTCCTCTGTATAATGGTAAGGGATTTGATTTAGATCATACCTGAATGGTCTAGTGGTTTTCCCTACTTTCTTCAATTTAAGTCTGAATTTCGCAATAGGGAGTTCATGATCTGAGCCACAATCAGCACCCGGTCTTGTTTTTGCTGTATAGAGCTTCTCCATCTTTGGCTGCAAAGAATATAATCCATCTGATTTCAGTGTTGACCATCTGGTGATGTCCATGTATAGAGTCTTCTCTTGTGCTGTTGGAAGAGGGTGTTTGCTATGACCAGTGCATTTTCTTGGCAAAACTCTATTAGTCTTTGCCCTGCTTCATTCCATATTCCAAGGCCAAATTTGCCTGTTACTCCAGGTGTTTCTTGACTTCCTACTTTTGCATTCCAGTCCCCTAGAATGAAAAGGACATCTTTTTTGGGTGTTAGTTCTAACAGATCTTGTAGGTCTTCATAGAACCATTCAACTTCAGCTTCTTCAGCGTTACTGGTTGGGGCATAGACTTGGATTACTGTGATATTGAATGGTTTGCCTTGGAAACCAACAGAGATCATTCTGTCATTTTTGAGATTGCATCCAAGTACTGCATTTCGGACTCTCTTGTTGACCATGATGGCTACTCCATTTCTTCTGAGGGATTCCTGCCCGCAGTAGTAGATATAATGGTCATTTGAGTTAAATTCACTCATTCCAGTCCATTTTAGTTCGCTGATTCCTAGAATGTCGACATTCACTCTTGCCATCTCTTGTTTGACTTCCAATTTGCCTTGATTCATGGACCTGACATTCCAGGTTCCTATGCAATATTGCTCTTTACAGCATCAGACCTTGCTTCTATCACCAGTCACATCCACAGCTGGGTATTCTTTTTGCTTTGGCTCCATCCCTTCATTCTTTCTGGAGTTATTTCTCCACTGATCTCCAGTAGCATATTGGGCACCTACTGACCTGGGGAGTTCCTCTTTCAGCATCCTATCATTTTGCCTTTTCATACTTTCATGGGGTTCTCAAGGCAAGAATACTGAAGTGGTTTGCCATTCCCTTCTCCAGTGGACCACATTCTGTCAGATCTCTCCACCATGACCCGCCCGTCTTGGGTTGCCCCATGGGCATGGCTTAGTTTCATTGAGTTAGACAAGGCTGTGGTCCTAGTGTGATTAGATTGACTAGTTTTCTGTGAGTATGGTTTCAGTGTATCTGCCCTCTGATGCCATCTTGCAACACCGTCTTACTTGGGTTTCTCTTACCTTGGGCGTGGGGTATCTCTTCACGGCTGCTCCAGCAAAGCGCAGCCGTTGTTCCTTATCTTGGATGAGGGATATCTCCTAACCGCTGCTCTTCCTGACCTTCAACATGGGATAGCTCCTCTAGGCCCTCCTGCGCCTGCACAGCCACAGCTCCTTGGACTTGGGGTTGGTCCTCCCGTCCACCGCCCCTGGTCTCGGGCGTGGGGTTGCTCCTCCCGGCCGCCACCCCTGGCCTCGGGCATGGGGACATGGGGTAGTTCCTCTCATTATAAATTCTTTTGACCTTCAGACCCTGAGACCACACTCTGAAAACCAATGTTCTAATAAATGCCCCTCAATGTGCAGTAATGTCAAGGTACACGTTCTCCAAACAGGAGACAGGAAGTGCCTGTGAAGGCTGGAGGGAAGGTGAGCCTCAACCAGAGCATCACTGTTTGAAAGTCTTTCTATGAAGCAGTTAAACCCCTCATCCTAAGTCCCCTCCATTAGCTGGTGTGCATGTGGGTGCATGCTAAGTCACTGCAGTTGCGTCCGATTCTTTGCAACCCTGTGGACTGTAGCCCACCAGGCTCCTCTATCCATGGAATTCTCCATGAAAGAATACTGGAGTGGGTTGCCATGCCCTCCTCCAGGGGATCTTCCCAACCCACAGATCAAACCCACATTTCTTATGCCACCTGTATTGGCAGGTGTGTTCTTTACCACTAGTGCCACCTGGGAAGCCCATTAGCTGGTACAATCAGGTAACTGTCTCCCTCCATGTCAGCAATTTACTGAAAGCCTAAACCCAGACAAGCTCCAGATTCAGGGGTGCCAGCCAGAGCTGAGGAACACCCCCACTAAGCAGGAAAACCAGGTGAAATTGTGCACAAAGTGTGATGAGCTTTCCCACCCCACTTACCCAGCTCTGCTCTTAGAATCCTGAAGCCTAGTTTGTTATCCATCCCCCAACATACCCACCCTAAAACAAAACAATCCAAGAGGGGGGAAAAATTTATAAATACTAAGTTGAGATATCTATCAATGAAAGAGTACCAACCAATTACCCTAAATTAAAGCCCATGTCTTGACAATCCCTGCCTCTGAACATATAGTTCCAATCAGCTTTCATGCATCACTCTTCAGAGCTAATAGACAGGCCAAGTTCACTAAGTCAAACATCCTCCTAAAGCATCCAATGGGAGAAAAAAATTAGACAAAATGATAAAAGTAGAATGGAAGGACAAAGTGTTAAAAAAAAAGAGAGAGAGAGAGAAACATTCATCAAACAACAAAGGAGTTCTTACAAGTTAAAAATATAAAAGCAGAATTTTAGAAATCAATAAAAGTCTTGGGAAATACAGTTGAGAAAATCTTTCAGAAAGCATATCAAAGAAACATTGATAGAAAATAGAAAGTATAATACAAAGAAAAGCAAAGAATCAATACAGATTAACCATGTAATAAATATGACCCCAGAAAGAGATAACTGAGAAAATTACCAATAAATAAAAAACCTTATTTTTAATAAATGAAAATTTTACAGAATTGAAGAGTTTGAGTTTCCAAATTGAAAGAGCCATCGCATATCCAAGACAATACACAAGTGTATGAAGAAGGAAAAAAAAAAATCCCACACACAGTATGAAACTCCAAAATACAAGGGATAAAGAGAAAAGTCTAAAAGTTTCAAGAACACAAAGACAGGGAGTACACAGCAATAAACATTCACAATGGCATCAGACTTTCCAATAACAACTCTGGAAACTACATGATAAAGAATAAAGCCCTCAAAATTCTGAAGAAAAATGCTTTCAACCTAGAATTCTAAACTGAAACACTCATTCAGGGATGAGGACAGATTAAAGACAAGTTCACAGATGTAACATCTGAAAAAGATTACTTCCCAGGCAACCTTTTTCAGGATGCCGCCAGAAAATGTAACCCACCAAAAGGAAGAACATGGAATCCAGGATAGAAGATATGGTAGCCAGTCTTCAAGGTGGACCCAACGAGCCCCTCTCCTCCTGGTATCCACCCCCTTGTACAGCTCCCTCCTGTGTTGGACAAGGGCTGGTCTGTGAGACCAAAAGAAGACGGCAGAAGTAGCAATCAGTTACCGTTCAAAGTAGGGTCAAAATACTATTACTCAGCCATAAAAAAGGAATGAAACAATGCCATTTGTAGCAACATGGCTACAACTAAAGGTTATCCTACTAAAAGAAGTCAGACAGAGAAAGACAAATATCATATGATATGACTCATACGTGGAAACTAATTTTTTTAAATGACACAAGTGAACTTATTTACAAAACAGAAACAGACTTACAGACACCAAAAACAAACTGATGGCTACCAAAGGGAAGGGAAAAAGCAGGAATTTGGGATTAACACACACACATAAGACGGATCGTCAATAGGGACCTAATTTATAGCACAGGGAACTCTACCTAACATTCTGTGACAACCTAAATGAGAAAAGAATCTGAAAAAGAATGAATGTATGTATATGTATAGCTGAGTCACTGTGCTGTACACCTGAAACTAACGTTGCAAATCAACTACACTCCAATAAAAATGTTTAAGAAGGAAATATAATTAAATCAAAAATGGTTGCCCAACTATGCACAATATTTACAAAATCATCTTGTTTTTATAACCAATTTATCCCAAAACTATAAAAGCCTCCCGAGAGTATGAAGCAATCAAAGGTTGTGTAGTAGGGAGGATATGATGGCAGGATGTACTGAAAACTGAAATCTAACTTCTAGAGCAGGAAGGAAAAAGATAATGTGTAGACAGAGAAAACAGACCTATGCTCGCCAAGCAGAAGCTAGATATGAAAGGGATGGTCGGGAGTTTGCAATTCGCAGGTGCAAACTATTATACATTGAATGGATAAACAGCCAGGTCCAACTGTATAGCACGGGGAACTATATTCAGTATGCCATGATAAACCATAATGGAAACAAATATTTTTAAAAGTGTATATGAATAACTGAACCACTTTGCTATACAGTAGAAATTAACATTGCAAATCAACCATACTTCTTTTTTTTAATTTAAGATATCTAAATCGCAAAGATCAAAAATTGCTGTGTAAGTATGCTATTGAGAAACTCAAAGATTAACACCAGAATTAGAGCTAAAAGAATTGATAGTGCTTAACACTGGGGAGCAGAAATTCAGAGTGGAGAGGAACAGAGTCATGCAGTATTCTTCCACTACAAGCCTTATCATTCTCTTTGTCTTTAAAAAAAATCCACTTTAAATAAAATTTTAACAGTCTCTACCTATCATAGGACAAAATCCATAGGCAATGTCTCATATTTAACAAATTATAAAACAAAATTTTCATAGGACAAAATCCATAGACAATGTCTCATATTTAACAAACTATAAAACAGAAAATTTCTTCCGGTATCTGTCAGTAGCCACTAGAAGATACCAAAAATAGAAAGGTCAAGTGTGTTCCCTCTGGGAGGCAGGATGGGGAATGGTCTTCCAATATGTATTGCTATGTTACAAACTATGTCACAGTTTAGTAACTTAAAAGGAAAAGAATAAAGAATCAAGACTTATAAACAATGCAGTGCTTGTGTTGACTGAAAAAAAAAAAAAACAGACAGTGTGAGAGGTATGACTTCAGTTATATTTGGGGACTTACTAAGGACAATAGCCAGGGAGACAGCCTCTCAGAGAGCTCTGAGGAACTGCTCCAAAGAGGTGGACGGGGAAGTCAGTATATATATACAATTTGCTAAAGGAGGTACATGCAATCTAGAAAACATTTTAGGGGACTTTCCTGGCAGTCCAGTGGTTAAGACCACACTGCCATGGGTTCGATCCCTGGTTGGGGAACTAAGATCCCACATGCCACACAGCATGGCAAAAAAAAAAAAAAAAAATTTATCTTATTTTAATTTAAAAAATTTCTCAAAAAAGAAAACATTTTGGTAGAAAGTTTCTAGTCATGAGGAGCAGATTTCTCTGTTAACAATTTTAATGCTTTTCTAGGTATGAGACGATGCAAAAAATATCTATTTGAGGGCCTGTTCTGCCAGTTTTTTCCAGAGGACAGAGTGCCTCCTTCTTGATCTTCACCATGAATTCCTTTCAGGGTGTGCTGGTCAGCAACTGCAGTGACTAATGGCTAACTCTAGTAGAACCAGGTGGCAAGTAACATTCTTTAGTTGGCACGTGGTAGATTTGTCTCTGCTCCACGCAGAAGCACCTGGGATAACTCAACTGGGACATAAATGATCCTCAGCCCAAATCTTGCACACTAGCCACACAGTCTCCAATTGCCTGGTCTTAAATCCTGACTCCTCATGCTCTGCTTAAACCCACACTAAATTTCATTCATGCTGTTTTGTAAACTTGTTGTCAGCCCCCGGGAATATGAGAGAAAATCATCAAGATTAAAGAGAAAGTAAGGGCCATGGGACACACGTAGATTTCTGCCTGGAGGGAGAAATTTCTTCCCAGGAACTGAGGGCTAAAAAGTGGTAGGAAAGTTTAAGACATTAGTTATTAGATGGTTCTGCTACCCTGAGGGACCTCTCGTTGCTCAGGTTTCCTCTCTCAGATACGGAGATGGGCAATTTACACCAGTAGTCCCCAGGCTTTTTGGCACCAGGGACCAGTTTCGTGGAAGACAATTTTACTACAGATGTGGGGTAGGGGGAGGATGGTTTGGGGAAGATTCAACTGCATCACATTTTTTTCTCAGGATATTCCCCCTTGACTTTAGCGTTAGGGTCCAGGTTCCTAAGAGAATCAAATGGCACCACTGCTCTTACAGGAGACGCAGCTCAGGCAGTAATGCAAGCAATGGGGAGCAGCTGTAAATGCAGATGAAGCTTCACTCGCTCACCTGCCACTCACCTCCTGCTGTGCCGCAGTTTCTAACAGGCCACGGACCAGTAGCTGTCCATGCCCAAGGGGTTGAGGACTTCTCATTTACACGTTACAGGATGTTGCTGCAAATGAGGTGGCCTTTTCCTCTGTTGCTCCTGCATGTTTTCAGAGAAACGACCTGCAGCCAACCCTGGCCTCCTACCTCACATCTCCTTAAGACCCCAGTTTCATGCTTCAACAGCCAGATGGGTGACCGAGAAGGTCATAATGGTAGAGGCTTGTAGGTCATGATGTAGAGGCTTGCTAAGACTGAACTACTCCCAACCAAAAATGAGGAAAGAAATGCCACTTCAGGACCTCTTTGAAATGTCCCAAGACAGACACTTGACTCCTTCATGTCTAAAGTAAAGTGACTGAGTCTAGCTGGGTGACTTTCACAGTTGGACATTTTTCACAGGGTTTCACACCCATTTCACAGGGTGACATTTTTAAGGGTTGTGTCTCAGAACACTCCATTGTTTTGACACTGGTTAGTGAACAGGAAAACAATACAGCTCAGGTGTAATGGGTCTTTCTTAGTGAGAAAATAGCCCATTTCCAAACAATTTTACTTCATGTGAGTTATGGTGACTTAGAAAATTATTTCTTTCTATTTTTTTTTGGCTTTGCTTTGCTCTTTAGTCTAAAATTCTACTATAGTAATAGTATAAAATGTAAACTAGGCTAAAGCTTTTCTATTCCCTATGTAAGTAATTACAACTGGGAAGAAGCAGAGGTTTCCTCTATTATCCAAAAGTAGAGCTATTCCTAAAAAATATTTCTTATACCAAAATGGCATAAAGCAAAGAAGAAAGTATCTTAGGACACATCTTGCTAAGGATGCACAAAATAAGTCTAGTTAAAGCACAGACGCTCACACAGTTCAAAGCCATAACAGCTTGATGCTGAGATGCTGAGTGTAGTTCCTGGGGAAGGAGCATGATGGTGCCACTCTTGCTGCTCAGGATTCCCACTGCTTCTATACCAAGCCCCTGTGAAACAAACACTGGTTTTGCTTCTCAGTTCAGTTCAGTCGCTCAGTTGTGTCCAACTCTTTGCAACCCCATGAACCGCAGCATGCCAGGCCTCCCTGTCCATCATCAACTCCCGGAGTCTACCCAAACCCATGTCCATCGAGTTGGTGATGCCATCCAACCATCTCATCCTCTGTCGTCCCCTTCTCCTCCTGCTCTCAATCTTTCCCAGCATCAGGGTCTTTTCAAAGGAGTCAGCTTTTCACATCAGGTGGCCAAAGTATTGGAGTTTCAGCTTCAACATCAGTCCTTCTTCTTTTCAGAAACATGTGAATCCTCTTTGGATTTTTACAGGTTAGTGAAAATAGGTATCAATGTTAAGTCTTTTGTATAAGCAAAGTGGTGCAAAGTGAACTTTCAAAAAATGGAGGATACCTGTACAGCAAGGACAAGGGCAATCAACAGATAATACCAGACCTTAGCCTCTTGCTCATGAAAGTCTTTGTCTAGACAAACTAATATCCTATCTGCCAAAAATATGTACATGTAACTAAAATGACTTTTTAAAAAATGCTTTCAAAAAGACCATATATTTAAGTCTTACATTCAGCTTGTGTGTGTGCTCAGTTGTGGCTGACTCTTTTTAATCCCATTGGCCGATACCCTGCCAGGCTCCTCTGTCCATGGAATTTTCCAGGCAAGAAAACTGGAGTTGGTTTCCAGGGATTGAACCCATTTCTCCTGTGCCTCCTGGATTGGCAATAAGGTTCTTTACCACTGTATCACCTGGGAAGCCCCCACCATAAGCTTAACTTTCCTTTATCCAGATCTTGTGAGTTGTCTATTCTCTTATATATTTATTTAAAAATTCAAGTGGAACTGCTAACCTGAAATTTCTAAAAATACAAGGGGATGTACAACATGTAAATTAATTAACCAAGAGTTGCCATTAGAATAAAGAAGACTAAAGGAAGTTTCTAACCAGAAATCAGGATACTTTTCACCAGAAGAGCTCTTCCTCATTTGTCTAATCAGAAAATATTTATTGGGGAAGTACGTTTCAGGCACTACTTTAGGCTCTTGGGGATACAGTCATGTTCTAGTTGCCTCTTTCTTATTTAACTTTTATGCAGAGTACATTATGCAAAATGCCAGACTGGATGACTCACAAGCTGGAATCAAGATTGCTGGGAGAAATATCAACAACCTCAGATATTCAAATGATACCACTCTAATGGCATAAAGTGAAGAGGAACTTAAGAGCCTCAATGAGGGTGAAAGAGAAGAGTGAAAAAGCCGGCTTAAAACTCAACATTCAAAAAACTAAATTCATGGCATCTGGTTCCATCATGTCAAATAGAAGGGGAAAAAGTGGAAACAGTGACAGGCTTTTTTCTTGGGCTCCAAAATCACTGCAGATGATGACTGCAGCCATGAAATTAAAAGACACTTGCTCCCTGGAAGGAAAGCTATGACAAACCTAGACAGCATATTAAAAAGCAGACATCACTTTGCCGACAAAGGTCTGTACAGTCAAAGCTATGGTTTTTCCAGTAGGCGTGTATGGATGTGAGAGTTGGACCACAAAGAAGGCTGAGTGCTGAAGAATTGATGCTTTTGAACTTTGGTGTTGGAGAACTCTTCAGAGTCCCCTGGACTGCAAAGAGATCAAACCAGTCGATCCTAAAGGAAGTCAGCCCTGCATATTCATTGGAAGGACTGATGCTGAAGCTGAAGCTCCAATACTTTGGCCACGTGATGCAAAGAACTGACTCACTGGAAAAGACCCTGATGCTGGGAAAGATTGAAGGCAGAAGGAGAAGGGGACGACAGAGGATGAGATGGTTGGGTGGCATCACTGACTCAATGGACATGAGTTTGAGTAAACTCTGGGAGATAGTGAAGGACAGGGAAGCCTGGCATGCTGAAGTCCATAAGGTCACAAAGAGTCAGACACAACTTAGGGACTAAACAACAAAAACAGTTTCCTATTGCTGCTAAATGAAAGATCTCAAAATTAAATAACAATCATCTTACTATTATGCCACATAGTTGGAGGTGGGCTAGGGTAACACAGCAGCTGTCCCTTGGGATCACTCTTACAGTTACAGTCAGATGGTGACTGAAGCCTGGAGCCATCATAAAAGCTTCTTTAGTCACATGTCTGGCAGTCGATCCTAGGCCTGATCAATTGATGTCACTGCATCAATGAAACTATTGTAGCCCATTCTTGCAGGTAGGGTTTCCTCACAGCATGGTGATTGGGTTCCAAGAGAATCTCAAGAGGACTACTTTTATGCATTAGCCTTGGAAATCACTTCTGTCAAGAGCCACAGGCCTGCCAAGATTCAAATGGAAAACCATAACCATCCCCAACACACATCTCTTGATGGAAGATTGTCAATATTACATTCTAAGAAGACAGGCAGTCTTGTAGCCATCTTGGAAAATTCAATCTGTCACAAGAAGTAAACAAAAAAAAATAAAGTCTCTACCTTATACATATGTTTAGGAGTGGGAGGAGCCTGGCAATTAACAAATCCAGAGATAAATACAGGAAATATCAGATGATGATAATTCTATGAAAAGAATAAGGGAAAGAAAGGTATATTGAGAGCATCATCTATTTTATGGAGGGTGGTCACAAAAGGCTTCTTGATAAGGGACTATTCAAGCAGAGATTGGAGAAGGCAATGGCAACCCACTCCAGTACTCTTGTCTGGAGAATCCCAGGGACAGAGGAGCCTAGTGGGCTGCCGTCTATGGGGTCGCACAGAGTCGGACACGACTGAAGCGACTTAGCAGCAGCAGCAGCAGCAAGCAGAGATTTTGGAGCAACTGGGGGCTTCCTAGGTGGTGCTAGTGGTAAAGAACTCACCTGCCAATGCAGGAGACGCAAAAGATGTGGGGTCGATCCCTGGGTCAGGAAGATCCCCTGGAGGAGGGCATAGCAACTCACTCCAGTATTCTTGCCTGGAGAATCCCTTGGGCATGGGAGCCTGGCAGGCTACAGTCCACAGTGTCGCAGAGTTGGACACGACTGAAGCAACTGAGTACGCACTGGAGCAAATGAGCAGTAAGCCATGCGTTCCAGGTGGAAGAAATGGCGACTGTGAAGATCACAAGGGGAGAGAGTGCTTCCTGTAGTCAGGGAATGACTGGTGCGTAAGTGTGGTTGGAACAGTGGCAAGGACTCAAGAAGCAGGCAGAGAGGTTGCTGGGGACCAATCTTGAAGGGCTTTTGGCCACAGTGTGGGCCATGGCCTTTGCTCTGAGTGAAAATGAGAAGCCACAGAGAGTTTCTAGTGGGGAAATGGAAAACTGACCTGCATCTTAGAGGAAAACTTCGCTGCTGTGTGACAAATGGAGCCCAGGAGCGACATCTAGGGAAGAAGTGAGAGACCAGCTTAGAGACATCAGCTTAGAGATTTTTATAACTATCCAGGTGTGAGGTGATGGTACCTCAGATGATCTATTAGTAGAGGAGGTGGTGAGAAGTGATCAAATTCTGATGCTAAAAATACCAAGTTAACCTTCAGATTATAAACTGTGTTTATTGATCTAAATATTAAAACCTTGGCTCAAACAGTAAACATTGAAAGATGAAAATGCATCAGTTATCACTGGGTTGTGTGTCACAAGCAAATTTTCTTTAACATAGCAGTATAGATTATCTCTTAACACTTCGGAAAACTTTTCCTTCTATAGCTTTACTATTTTTGCATCCTGTGACATAGTCCAGTCCTCATCTCTATGGTGAAATGCAAAATTAAGGCAATCAGCAATGAGGCCTAAAATCCTTTGACTGAAATATCTAGGCAACTGGAGAAAAAGCATTTTAGGGGTCCATAGGATTTACATGGTTAGCTCAAACTTTCACTTTCCTTTACACAAGCAGATAACGATAGAAGCTGAGTTGAAACTCACGGGCAAGAAAAATGTCACCCCTGTTAAGTAAGTGGCATTTTGTAGGACAAGAGAGTAAATCACCTTTCAGGGTACTAGGTGCCCTAAAGGAGGTCATTTCCTCCCACACATCAGATCACTTTATTCCCAGGGAGTTTTACGTTCGTAGCGGCTCATTGACCATGCAGTCAGGACAGTTAGGCAGCTCTTAATAGATTAAGGGTTATTTCCTTATTATGTTTGCTAAATGGTGGTGCAGCTAATCATTTTTACCATGTGGGGAAATTTCATGAGGTCTCTCTGGCCTAGCCAAATCCCAAAACAGGATTCCCTGTTTATTCCCTTATGCCATAACTACAAGTTAGCGGAACCAATTAAAGAGTACATAATAAGCCAATTAGTAGCTCCTTATTTTTCTTAATGAGTGGATAATGTGTGCCTGCTCAAATTACAGCTCACTTGAGAAGATTCTTTGCCATGTTGCTACTACAACTTGGCATTAGTTCATTTCTTTCAGTATCAACAGCATCAATTCAATAGTTGAGATCCTCCGTTGAGATTCCATAGGAACTGAGCTTGTCCTTATGACCGTTCACCCTTCAAGTCCAGCATCACGACCAGCACTCCGCATGGCTGCATCGGGGCACCTCAGCAACACTAAGGTCAAGCCAAACCACATCCAGAGGACAGGGCACCTCCTGGAGAATCAGTTGACTCTTGGGGTATAAGGGCTATGGGTCCCCTATTTTCAAACTTGCAGTATTATCTTGCTGCCACCAGAGATTAATCGTTACGTTGTTAGGTTCTTTTTGCCTTGATCCATGCGTCAAGATCAAGCATGCAAAACAAGCAAAACCCATCCAAGGCCAAGGCCGAGATCCTATCCATGGATGATGTGAAAAAGATAAACTCTTGGATTATTGCAAAATAGCCAGCTCCAATATCCAAAAAGAGAACAACAATCTTTTTTAAAAAAAAGGAATAAAAAAGAAAATTTTGTAACTTTGTCAACATTTATTTTCACCAAACAACTCATTAAATCACTATAAAAGTCAAGGCATATGGTCGGTTTTGACGGTTTAAATTCCAGAAAGAGTTATAAGTCAAGTTAAACTCATAATACATAATGTAGTCTGGGTGTCTCATCCGTGAATTATAACATTTTTATTATATTCCAACTCCAAATTACTAATGTCTTCCCTATCCTGCCAATCTCTTGATTAAATGG
Organism: Bos indicus x Bos taurus; assembly: GCF_003369695.1. NCBI lineage: Eukaryota > Metazoa > Chordata > Mammalia > Artiodactyla > Bovidae > Bos > Bos indicus x Bos taurus. Next base: position 53,812,363 of record NC_040092.1, read on the forward strand.
GGGACTATTCAGGGTTATGAACATATATTATGGTAAAGGATGACTCCATCACTTGTCTCAGTTATCTCAATATTCTTATTTAAAGCTCCATCACTAGAGCAGCTGGCCCAACCTGAATTGTTGATTTAAAGAAACGAAAGCAGTAGGCATAAACAGAAAAAAAAAAAAAATTGGCCCAAAATGCCCATGTTCCGTAGTCATCATCTCGCTGTGTCTCATCATATTTTTCTGTAATATCTGTGTGCCTTCAATACTTTTGGTGTCCATTTTGATCACTTTAGTTCCTTCTCTTCAAAGTTATTCTTGCTTTACAGGTCTTATTCCCATAGGTCCAACTGAAGGGTATTTTATTCTGTGTCTCACACTGATAACGGGGCAATAACTTGTACCTATCAAGTCTCCTCATAAAATGGTTTAATGTCTTGAAGCTCTGCCAGTATGTCAGCTGAGGGAGTGAATCAAGTAGATACCATTTCGCATTTATCGGAGACCCACAGAGCATTAAGTCCTTAGAAAGAACTTGCTTAAAAATTATCCTCTTTTAGAAGTTTTGATTCTAAAACTATAGGACACATAAATATTTCAAAATACAAATAATAAGTTGATAAGTTTTAGTATTCTTTTATTTTTATTCATTTTGGATTAAGCGGTTTGTTCACTTTTTGCTAGTTGCAAATAAATACACATTCACGACAGAAAATTTTGAAGATTAAAAGTTATTTTAAAAATGAAAACAATAATCACCCATAATCTCAGTACCCAAAATATGGAGTGGTAACATCTTACATTTTTCACAATTAATTCTGATTTATGTTTTCCACTTACAGTAAAAGAGAAAAAATAGTGTAGAAATTTCTCAAGGAGAAAACCATCTTTGTTTAGGAACATACCTATATAGACATGTTTGATTACAAAATTGAAACCCACAAGGCTTGACTTGAGTCTTCTAAAACAAGACGAAAGAAAATCTAGTTGATTCTCACCCACTCCCCTCACCAGAAATGAACAAGAATTCTCATCTAGAAGGAGAGAGGAGGAATTAAAGGAGAGAAGGGCAACCCTGGCATGGTAGAAGAAATGACCAGTAATTCTTAAAGCAGATCTATCTCAAGAGTAGAATAGTAATGTCTAATATGTTTTTCTGTTGTTAGTATCAATAAATTCTGTAATATTTTCTCTAATATGCTTTAATAGAATCAGTGAACACAAATCCTCTGACCCTCTGGGTCGACCACCAGACCCAGTATGTATTACAGTAAAGTCTGTAATACATAGAAGCTTAAGTTGGTGGGGCTTTGGAAAGGAAAGACACTGGATAAGGGCAATATACAGCAGGATAATACCATGCAGGAAAAGAAACAACATCCAAGAGGGCAAATGCAGACTGGAAACTTAATCTGGAACCAAAGCAGAATCTCACAACCAGAAGTGATTATGAAAAATGTCACTTCCCTGGAATCCCAAAGATGATGGGAGAAACACTGAATTTCCCACTGGAATGGAGACATAAACCAAACTTTATTTAAATATCAAGGATAGACGACCCCCAGGAAGGTAGTTTTAGACTGATGTCTGCATTACATTTTCAAGAAAATACTGGACGCTTTAGATGATGATAATGACGGAGAAAATGATGATGCTGGCGGTGGTGCTAACACACTGACAGGTGGGCGTGATGAAAAACACGATGGGCGTGCTCTACAACTGTTCTGTCAATCAAGTAGCCAAATAAAATTCCAGAATTTGCCAAGCACTTTCAGAGACAGTTTGCTGAGGCAGATAGAACACAACTCTGATAGAGCACAATCCTGATTGCATCAGGTTTCAGATCTGGTCCCTTTAATTTCTTCTAAATCCAGTCTCCCTACCTCCAGGTAGCATTATGGAGAATCTCTGACATTGGTTACATGGTAACGAGGGAGGTATACAGAAAGCAAGAGAGAATGGGATCAGCTAAGTATGAATCTATTTGCATAATCACCATGTGCACTGCCCTGAATCACAGATAAAAGGAACTACAGGAAAATAACCTTGAACTCACAAATAAAACCACATGGGTGGTACCAAGTACAATTCAGTGATCAGATAACAGAAAGTCACCAGAAATTAGAACAGTCAGGGATGTTTGGTAATGAAGTGAAACTTTAAAGAATGTATAGAATGTTGGTGCAAACAAAGAAAGAAAGGGAGAGAGATAGGAAAGATGGAAGGAAGGGAGGGAAGGAAAGGGGGAATCAGGAGAGAGGAAGAAGATTAAAAAAGAAAGAAGATCAAAAAAGAAGAAGAAAGATGAGGGAAGATAATTCCAGGCCAGACAAGGGTTTGCTACAGCTTGGGATATAGTAGCTAGGAAGACAGTAACCCAATCAAAACAGCAAGTTCAAGGTCAGGCTAGAAATCCAGAGTAAGATAAGATTTTGAAAACTAAAAGGAATCAGTTTATTAGGAGACGGAAAGTCAGTATCAATTCTTGATCAGGGACTGCCATGATAAAAGGGGCATATTAGGAAGGTCAGTTTTATCCAGTTAGAGGGGGAAAGCACAGTATGGAGAACACAGAGGAGGTTGCCACAGTCATACAAGTTTAAAGTAAGAAAGGATATGGCTGCGTGGGCTCAGTAGTGCCAGCTTTGTATGTGCAAATGGCTGTATTTAGTGGGCACCTGAGAGTAGTTACACAGAAGAACAGAAATTAAGTAAGTACCTATTTCTATTTTATTATCTAAAATTCCAATGGACTAACAAAACTAATACACCTCAAAGCACAAGACAGGGTGGGAAGAAGAGGGAGACAGTGGGGAGTTATTCAGAGGAAAGCTTCTGGGTAGGAAAACAAGCAAACCCAGCGTATTCATTTCCCACTATTAGCATAACAATTCTTTTTCTGCCTTTTTGTTTCATTTTTCATCCAGATATTTTTAATACAACTTTTAAAGGTTACACAGCATTTGCAGTCTTATTAATTTTGTAAAAACTTAACTTTTACAAAATATTAGCTATATTCCCCATGTTATATAATAATCCTTGTAGCCTATCTTATACCCAATAGTTGGGACCTCCCACTCCCCTTCCTCTCTATTGTACCTCCCCCACACACATTGGCAACTACTAGTTTGTTCTTTGTATCTGTTAATCAGTTTCTTTTTCATTATATTCACTAGTTTATTTTTTAGATTCCACATATAAGTGATATCATACAGTATTTATCTTTCTCTGTGTCACTTACTCACTTAGCATAATGCCCTTCAAGTCCATCCGTGCGTGCATGCATGCATGCTAAGTCACTTCAGTGATGTCCAACTCTTTGTGACCCTATGGACAGTAGCCCACCAGGCTCCTCTGACCATGGGATCTTCCAGGCAAGAGGACTGGGAAATGCCCTTCTCCAGGGAATCTTCCAACCCAGGGGTCCAACTCGCATCTGCCTGCATCTCCTGCATTGCAGGAGGATTTGCTACCTATTGAGCCACCTGGGAAGCCCATACGTGTGTATGTGTGTGTGTGTGTGCGTGCGTGTGTGTGTATACACACTACAAACACACATCACACACACACACACACACACACACACACACACACACATCTTCTCTATCCATTCATCTGCTATTGGACATTTAGATTGCTTTCACATCTTGGCAATTATAAATAGTGCATCTATGAACATTGAGGTGCATGTGTCTTTTCAAATTAATGTTTCTGTTTTTGGTTTTTTGTATGTATACCCTGGAGAAAAATTGCTGAGTCACATGGTAATTCTATGTTTTAGGTTTTTTGAGAAATCTCCATATTGTTTTCCACGGCAGCTGCACTGCTGTAACAAATTATCACAAATTTAGTGGCTTGAATAACACTAGTTTATTACCTTATATTTCTGGGAATCTATAAATAGCATCTTCTATTTACACTCACTGGGCAGAACCCTGCCATATAGTCACACTCAGCCAGCAATATCTGTAACATCCCATAAAACTACTTCCTTTGTAGAAACAGAAAGTTTCCAAATGGAAACAAACCACTGCTTCACAGTCACACACCAAGAATGAGAAAAAGAAGGGTGAGGAAAGAGAGAAGGAGGTGGAAAAACATTTCCTCCTGGAGAACAACTTCTTGATATTTGATAGTATTTATGGGACATCAGAAGCTATTTCCAAGGGAGTTGGTGGTATGCTTTTCCCTGGAGAAATTTAAGGATTTTCAATTGCAATCAAGTGAATGGAAATAGTTTATAGTTTCTCTCTTACCAGAAAGCAAGGAAATTAACCATAGTCCTCTGAGTTGCCATTTAATCCCAATGTGTTTTCATGGCATATTTGTTTTCTATCTTCTCAGAACTGTTCAGGAAGGTGTTCCTGGCAATAAACTATAAGCTCCAAGCACAGAAATGAAGACAAGAGAAAAAAGAAGCCAGACGTTTTTAAATGATACTGAAATATTCGCACATTAATGTTGTGAATGGTTTGGTATGCCGTCTTGTGTTTGAACAATAATTTTCCAATCAATATTACCTGTCCTGTACTCAGTTGCCACAGTCATGTCCAAATCTTTGTGACCCCATGGACTGGACCAGGCTCCTCTGTCCATGGGATTTTCCCAGCAAGAATACAATATTACCTGTAATAAGTCAAATTACACACAGGAACTTCCTCCATAGCCCCAAATATGTAAATCAGAGACAGAAGTAAAAACAAAAATCATTAAATCTTTTAAGAATCTAATCACTTAAGAGAGAATATTATCACCCCAAATATTCAGTGGAAATCATCCAATTGAAAGACAGAATGTGTATATGTGTGAGTGAGTGTGGGTGGTGGCGGGGGGAGATGGAGGAAGAGAATTCGGAGACAGCATCAGCAAAAAGAAATAGAAGTGGTTTTCATGAATAAAACTCTGAAAACACTTCACTCCACTTGTGCAAGAATTATGGAGAGCAGCATTATTTTGCTGACCCAGCAAGATACTTGCTTAGCAAATCTCTTGACTACCTAAGAACACTCTGTCAAATTATTTAACTTGTTAATAACTTCTAAAAACAGAAAATTCTTGGCAGCCTCTTCGCTAAGAGGCATCGCTCTCATTTCAGAGCCCTCTTCGCTGCTCTCGCTGCAGTTACTACTCACCCTCATGCTCTTCAGTCTTCCTCTTGCCACCGTGGGCTCCAAATCCCAGTCTACCTACTTCTCTCTGTTCAAGAACCTGCATCACAGCTCTTCATTCTCATGTGTCCTTGCCCAGACTGAATATATTCAGTGGTTCCCTCCAATAAGCCTCTTATCTCGCCCCCTATAATTTATGAAGAGGAATTCTGTGCAGGTTTAAATGTAGTCTGTGCCATAACCAATTTAATTCAATAAATATTTATTGAGGGCCCACCTAGAATTGTGCTCTACACTGTGTGGAATATAAAAGAAATATATAGCACAGTCCCTCCTGTCAAGGAGTTTGCAATATTCCTGGGAATAAAGCTTGGATGCTGAAGTAATTACAGGATGCAAGATAGAATAGAGCAATGCAATAAAATTATGTAACCAAGGCCAAAATATAAGGCACAGACAACATTATGTTTGGTCAGGGCTGGCAGGATGGAGCTATGGGGAACTGTTCATAGAGAAGATAGAACTTGAGCTTGTCCTTAAAAGATGCATGGGTTCGACTGGGTACAGTGGTGGAAAAAGGCACTTCAGGTAGTCTGAATAAAATCAGAGAGCAAGAACAGCAGGCAGGGTATGTAAGAGGGGATTCGAGAGGCCAGGCTGACTGGAGAGAAGGGGATGGAGGTCGCAGAGTTGTGTTAGAAAAAGCTCCATGGAAAGAATACAGCGAAACCACAGAATGCCACAAAGGGCACAGTAACAAATCTGGACTTGAACTATCTGCTCTTCATTTCTCTCTCTCTCTTGATATTGATGCTTTCATTGTCAGCAAAGAATTCACTCATTGGCAACCAGCATGGTGTGTTGAGAAGAACATGGGCTATGGAATGAGGAAACACTGCTCCTACCCCTGTGTGACCTCAGCAAGGTCATTTAAGTGCTCAAGCTCCAGTTTCCACAACTGTGAAAATGGGGATCTCATTGCCTGTCATAGGGTTGTTTTGAAAAATAAAGATAATGTGTGCAAAGTACCTTGTGGGTACAAGTATATGGAATACTTTATGCATTATATTCACTCAGTAACTATCTATTATTGAACATCTACTCTGTACCAAACATTGTGCTCAGCACTAGGGGTTTAAAACACATGGTGACAGTGCTTATTTTCAAGATATGAACAGACACAGTTTAAAATGACAGAAAGAGTAGCATCTTAAAGTCACATAAACTTGCTGGGTTTTGAATTGGGGGAAACTATTTCATTAGTCTGAGCCTCAATTTTTTCATAAATGTGTGTGTGTTAGTTGCTCACTCGTGTCCAGCTCTTTGATTCCATGGACGGTAGCTCAGCTAGTCTCCTCTGTCCACAGGATTTCCCAGGCAAGAATACTGGAGTGAGTTGCCATTTCCTTCTCCTGTTTATCATCTGTATAATTGGTCTAATAGTATCTACCTTATAGGCAGACATGAGAATTAAATATAAATCTGTAAAGAAATTAATATACTGCTTGATAATCAGAGGCAGTAAGGGATACTTCTTTTATAACGGAAAAGCAGACATGAAAAATCATAACAGTATTGGCAGGGAGTTAGAGAAGTTTTCATAGATGACAAAGTCGCTGCACTAAGACTTAAGAATGAATAGTATTTGCTGAATGGGCATGTACTGAGAGGACATTCCTGGAAGAGGAAATAGCATGGAAAAGGAACAGAGACATTAAAGTGACTGGCATCTTCTAAGACACGTAGGTATTTAAGTATTGCTATTTCATAATCTCAAGGAAGGAGAGAGTCCAGAAGATGACAGTGGTCAGATAGACTCGTGTCAAATAATGAAGAGCCTGGAACATCACAGGAAGGGGTAGAGTCCATCTCATAGCATCAGGGAGATGCTGAGTAGTAGGCTCACTGTTGAGTAGGAAAGTATCATGACCACCTTTGTAGGTAGGACAACTCTTTGCAGTGTGGAGGGACAAGGGTAGGAAAAGCATTAAGAAGGCTACTGAAAAATCCAGGGGAAACAAGGAGATGGAGAAGATGGGATGGTTACTTAAGATTTTTACAAGTTGGTTCCAACAGAATTAATTTTAGTTGGATTTTGGAGGAGGGTAATGCTGCGAAAGTGCTGCACTCAATATTCCAGCCAATTTGGAAAACTCAGCAGTGGCCACAGGACTGGAAAAGGTCCGTTTTCATTCCAATCCAAAAGAAAGGCAAGGCCAAAGAATGCTCAAACTACCGCACAATTGCACTCATCTCACACGCTAGTAAAGTAATGCTCAAAATTCTCCAAGCCAGGCTTCAGCAATACTGAACCGTAAACTTCCAGGTGTTCATGCTGGTTTTAGAAAAGGCAGAGGAACCAGAGATCAAATGGCCAACATCCGCTGGATCATGGAAAAAGCAAGAGAGTTCCAGAAAAACATCTATTTCTGCTTTATTGACTATGCCAAAGCCTTTGACTGTGTGCATCACAATAAACACTGTGGGAAATTCTGAAAGAGATGGGAATACCACACCACCTGACCTGCCTCTTGAGAAACCTGTATGCAGGTCAGGAAGCAACAGTTAGAATTGGACATGGAACAACAGACTGGTTCCAAATAGGAAAAGGAGTACATCAAAGCTGTATATTGTCACCCTGCTTATTTAAATTATATGCAGAGTACATCATGAGAAATGCTGGACTGGAAGAAGCACAAGCTGGAATCAAGATTGCCAGGAGAAATATCAATCACCTCAGATATGCAGATGACACCACCCTTATGGCAGAAAGTGAAGAGGAACTAAAAAGCCTCTTGATGAAAGTGAAAGAGAGTGAAAAAGTTGGCTTAAAGGTCAACATTCAGAAAACGAAGGTCATGGTATCTGGTCCCGTCACTTCATGGGAAATAGATGGGGACACAGTGTAAACAGTGTCAGACTTTATTTTTTGGGGCTCCAAAATCACTGCAGATGGTGATTGCAGCCATGAAATTAAAAGATGCTTACTCCTTGCAAAGAAAGTTATGACCAATCTAGATAGCATATTCAAAATCAGAGACATTACTTTGCCAACAAAGGTCCGTCTAGTCAAGGCTATGGTTTTTCCAGCGGTCACGTAGAGATGTGAGAGTTGGACTGTGAAGAAAACTGAGCGCTGAAGAATTGATGTTTTTGAACTGTGGTGTTGAAGAAGACTCTTGAGAGTCCCTTGGACTGCAAGGAGATCCAACCAGTCCATTCTGAAGGAGATCAGCCCTGGGTGTTCTTTGGGAGGAATGATGCCAAAGCTGAAACTCCAGTACTTCGGCCACCTCATGCAAAGAGTTGACTCCTGGAAAAAACCCTGATGCTGGGAGGGGTTGGGGGCAGGAGGAGAAGGGGACAACAGAGGATGAGGTGGCTGGACAGCATCGACGACTCAATGGACGTGAGTTTGAGTGAACTCCGGGAGTTGGTGCTGGACAGGGAGGCCTGACGTGCTGCAATTCATGGGGTCGCAAAGAGTCAGACACGACTGAGTGACTGAACTGAACTGAACTGAAAGATGAACAACAGATCTAGGATGTTTTCCTTACTAGAAGGTGATGCACTTCTTGAGACTGAGAATGCAGATGGAAGCAGGTTTGGAGTAAAGGTGATACATCGTGTCTGGACACGATGAATTTGAGGTGCCTGTGGAGCATGCAAGGAGAGATCTGGACATGCCGTTCTGGAGTGGAGACTGAAGAAAAGAGGTGGCTGTTGATGTCAATCTGGAGGTCGCTGACATGGACGGATGGATGGAAACAGCCACGAGGGCAGACTCACCCAGGGAAAAGGACAAGAAAAGTGGCGGCCCCAGTCAGGCCTTCTCTAGCTAGCCTTAATAACTGAGCTGCTCAAGGAGATGACACTCAAATCCTTTAGGGCAAAGACCTCAGAAATAGGGTATGCTTAGGTATGCCCAAGGTCAAAAACATCCATTTTCTGGCACACCTTTCCTCCACATGGTGTAAGTTTCATTTGTCTGAAAATAACCAGAGGGAGCTCATGGAGAGAAGCTCTTGGATACTGAGGGACTACATACAGGATGACAATTATAAACACACTGTCTCTAGAAAAGCACTTCATTTACAAAGCAGATTTGACAGCTCAAGTTGCTTTTCTGGCACAGCGATCGGCCTGGCCCCTGAGCGACCTGGTGAGCTTCGATTACAGCTTTGATGCTAGCTCCACCACAGAGACCCCCTAAAAGGGGAGTGATAGATGAGGTCCTGTCAGGCTTCATTCCCTGGGTGGCCTTGAATCTCTGCCGTTATCGGTTACCCTGCCAGCGCTGACAGTGATGAACACAAGGCAGGCAGCTAACGACACCCCGATTCATTATCCAAAAAGAAGGGAGAGCAGAAATAAAGGGAAGGTGACTGGCATGTTGAAGCTTCATTCACATCAGTGCCATCTTCCTCCTACAGGGCTGAGTGGTGAAGAAATGATGGAGACCATTTGTCCCAAACAAGGACTCCAGTGCTACTCAGAACAGAACAAGTCACAGCGAAACTTGCCCAGGAAACTGTGCCCCGGCTTCTTCATGGCTAAGCTCTTCATAAACCTTTAAGACATAAGAAAAAATATTTAGAGGGCCTGAATTTTCTTCTCAGTCCACTTGCACTCTGGAAAAACATAAAAGAATCAAAGATACATAAAACCATCGATCTCTACTGCTTGCCCAGGCTAAATTGTTATTCATTCCAGAAGAGTACACAGTTTCTCTTTGTACAATAGTATTAAGCCTGTGAGTCAGCAATAGCAAATATTTGAGGCAGGCCTAACCATTGCTTCTCATAATAGACATTTATATCTTGAAGTGGTTTCTCCCTAAACAATATTTCATCAAGATTTTTTGTGTCAACTGGTAGACCTGATGGGAAATGAAGGCTTTTTTACTTACTTCATTGTCTCCTTTTTCTTATTAATGGGATTCTTGTGATACCTAAAGACATGGTTATATATTCAATAAATACAACTTAAATTTAATGCCCAAAGAAAGCAAGGTTTTCCATCTTAATTTAATCTATTTTAATCTAGAGTGTTAATCAGAGCACTGGTTTAGTGGGACATTAAGGCAAAGGAAGTTTTTAAAAAGAGGGGAAAAAGTTTCTGGTCAAATAGACTTGAGAAACCCTGGATTGAGTACTTTGCTGCAGATTTCCTTCCTACTGGACTTCTTTTCAGACTCTTTAATATAGAAATGTACATTTTGACTCCCCTAAATAAAGTACAATCTCAATCTATATTTTCTTAGAATATTTGTATGGGATATACATCTAGACTAATGTTACCTAGAACCACACTTTAGGAACTCTTGGTCTAGACTTGCCCACAAACTCCATCTTCTTGCTCATTTACCCCATCAACAAAATCAAATGATTGTCACGCTAGATTCTAAGTATTTGGCAGAGAGAGACAGTCTATGGATGGAATAAACACTGAAGAAGATATGGTTTCTGCCCTCAAAGAATGCCTGTATCTTGAGCTATATCCTACCTTCATCATTCCTGCCCTCTGTCCCTGTCTTCCCTGTCTAAAAGAAAGCATGGGGCAAAGAAGATGCTCAAGCAAAGGGAATGACAATAATCTTAAATTTGGAACAAAGGCAATGGAGGTGATTAATACACAGGTTTTATCCTCGCTCTTTGATAAAGATCAAATTTTCTTTCTAAAAACAGTAGCACAGACACTATTCTTTATTTGGGGGAGCACTCCAATTTTTCACTGTAAGTATGAATGAAAGTGGTCAGAGCTCCAGAATACCTAAAAACTACAACATAAGTTAAAAAACAAAAAAGTACCAAATCTGAGAGTGAGCACAAAAGGATAATTCACTTTGATATTATAAGACATACTATATGTTTTTGTTAAGCACCATGTTTCCTGTTATGTATGACATATACACATTGGCAGTATTTCTCATGTTGGCTGTTCAGTTTATTCTAATAAAGGAAGCCACTAGTTATGTTCAAAATAACTGAGGAGAGCTGAAGTCTGGGCTTCAATACAAAACTAAAAAGTGATAGGAACTAATCGGTTTTGTTTATGAATGTTTGTTTGCTAATCAAGCCATGGAGTAAAGAAAAAAATTGAAAACAAACTGGAATTCTTATTACCCAAAGAATTTTAAACTAGTATCAAAAGCAATGTGTAAGCTGCAAACTTATAAAGACTAGAAATGGACTATACAGCCTCTGTGATCTTTTTCATCTTCAAAAAGCAATCAGGATTCAGGTGGGGAGAAGCGATCATCCAAGAACTAAAGTAATATCTGGGGGAGATGAAACCATCATTATAAATTAGAAGTAACCCATCATTCATTTTTCTGCTATCCTCTCTCCAGAAGAAAGAAGACTCTGAAAAAGCTAACTTCATTCTTTCCTCATGCGCTCTATGAATTTAAAAGCCAATCAGGATGTTTTCTAAATAAAATGCCAAGGAAGGCACCTCCATTTTTTACCCCTTGTTGCTAGTGGCAGATTATTTGGATCCAGATGTCACGGAATTTACCAGAGATAGGATGACAATAATTCTGTGGCTTTTAACAGAATGAGTTTTCTCTTTCCACCATTTCATGTAAAATTCTCTTTCCAGTTTCTTACAACCAACTGTGTGCCTTTTACGTTTCCTGCAAAGGCATTTATTTCTGTCTGACCGATCTGAATTGTTCTGTTGCCTTGCTACCCACCAGTGACAAATATACTCCTTCATTTCTGAGTTCTCCAAGAGCTGGAGGATTGATGGGTGTGAAGAAAGAACTGGGATCACCAAGGCAAGGGAGGAATTCATCTTATTAGTCTCTGATCCAGGTTAACCACCAGGGAGACAATATTTTAAACTCCAAAAGACTTCTTAGAAGTTTCCAGAATTTCTCCAGAGACACAGATCAACAGACCAGAATAATCAAGAAAAGGGAATGAGTTTGCCAAATGCCACTCACTTGGTAGATTGTTTTACTTGAGTAAGCAAAAGACTTTTAATGGAATTATTTCAACCCAGTGAGAAAAGGAGCAGATCAACCCTCAAGGGAGGTACCTCCAAACTGCAGCTGAAGATAAAAGAAAGGGTGACATTTTCATTCCAGTCTTCAACCCTCAACACAGGGATGCAGGCAGCACTTGTTCTGAATGTGGTTCAGTTGATGCACAGCTTTCCCAGAGCACTGAGCAATCAGTGTCGTGTCCACTTAAAATAATGCACAATGATATGGGGGTCCTGGGCCCCATAATTCTGCAGAAAACTCCCCTTCTCTTTCGGCTACAAGTAACTGAAAATGAAAGCAGCCTGATTGCGGTGAGGGCTCCTTTGGCTTCTTTGATGTTTAAATATTAGCCCCAGGGCTAAGAATTAACAGCTCCCCATCAGCAAAGCAGAGTCATCTGCCCCGTTATCCTGAAGCAGGGATAAAAATTCAAATGTTTAAAAGCAAGGCCAAATTTCTAAAAACAACAAAGGAATTACACAGGGTAGAGTCTGAGTAACAAGTGAACCTCCAGCTCCCAAGAACATTTCCCAAAATGGCTCCTTTATATTTGTTCATTGTAAAGTAGAGACATACAGGCTCACTGGATTTCTTCCTCTCTAGATGCCCCTGAGCTTGAAACTGAGAGTTCAGTCAGCCCCTCCAGCTCCCTCAGGGCTCGGGTCTTTCCCAATCCACTTCTGCCTTCAACTTGATAAGCTCTTCTTTTCTCGCCCCCTCTCTCCTCTCCCTGCTCCATCTCTTTCTCTGCTCCTCTTTACTCCTGTCAATCTCCCTCCAGGAGCCTCTCTTTTCCAGTTATGGCAGCCACGGAAGCATCCATAGGTGCCCAAACTTAGCTTAGCTGGCAGGGGGCCACGGAGGCTGCCCAAGAGAAGGGAGATCCTAAGAAAGTGTAAAACTCTGAGCTGGAACTAAGCATTTCTTTAACTTAAAGTCAAAAGCATTTTCCTTAGCCCTTGCTGCATATGCTGTATTGTTAACTTCTATCAAAGGGGTTCATATCTCGGGAATCACAGGAAAGTTTCAAACATGATTGATGGCTGGTCAAAAGAACATCCTCAGCGCGATAAGCCACAGAGAGGGTCTGTGCTGAGCCAGTGCAGGGCTGCCCGGCTGTGCCTTTCAAATTCCTTTCATCGCAATCGGAGACTGTAAGCACTGCAGGGTGAGAACAAGCCAGGACTTTGTGGAATATTCTTAACTGCTAATATGTAATCCATACAGCCAGTGCTAGCAGCCCAAGGATAAAAGATTTAAAGAAATGGAGACACAGGACTGATTTTTTTTTTTTGAAAGGCAACTTGGAAGGGAAAAAAAAAAAAAACAGTGAGAATAGTAAGATTTATGTTAACCCATTGGGAGAGCTCTGGAAATCTCTTTGATGAAGGATTGAGATTGCTTTGAAGCTGACGTTATTGAAGCAAAAAGTAAGTGTGGTGCCCAGGGACGCGGGTTGACTGGGTCACTTATCAGTCTTCTGGACTTTGTGTTTCCTTTTTCTTGCAAATGCTGCAAGCTACCATACTCCTAAACGCTGCCCTACCAAAATATTCTCCCTCTGAAGAGGAGGCTTTATTTAGCCTTTGTAATTAGTAGAAACTTAACCAGTGGGACATATGTAAAAAGAACCCAGAAAAAAGAATACACAAAAACACACACATCAATACAACATGCAAGAGGTTACTAGAAAATCTTAACACTGTTACCCATATCCTTTCTTACTCTGAGCTCAGATTTCAAACATGTCGCTGCAGGAGCATGGGGATAAACCCAGAGGATATCACAGGGAGGCAAAAGTGGTTAGCAGTTTCCCCTGATAGAAGAATCATGGCAGGGCAAGTATGGCTTTAGGAGTGAGAAATAAAGATGGGGTTGGATAGAAAAAAAGAGAACAAACAGAGGGCTTTGAACCATCAAAGAATTTGCCTGGAACCGGGAATATAGTTTGTGTTAGTCGCTCAGTCCTGCCGACTCTTTGCGATCCCATGGACTGCAGCCCTCCAGGCTCCTCTGTCCATGATATTCTCCAAGCAAAAATACTGGAGTGGGTTGCCATGCCCTTCTCCAAGGGATCTTCCTGACCCAAGAATCAAAGCCAGGTCTCCTGCATTGCAGGCAGATTCTTTACCATCTGAGACATCAGGGAATATAAAAGCTTCTCTTAAACAAGTAAGACTGCCAGTTTAGGGATCATGGGAGAAAGACTTAAAATTTTTTTTTTAGTGAAAGAGGAAAAAAACAATGAATGACATAATGACTAGAAAAGGATATGCAGCTTATGATTAAGGAAAATCTAATACTCTGGATTGTCCTTTCTAGCACGAGTTATTGACTATAGCTGTGCTAAGATGTTATTATAAATATTCTTTTCTATCCTTGTCGGTTGTGACCATAAAGTAATGAGGCTGATATTTTCTTGGTAAACAAACCACAGCTTATACATTTAAAGAGTGTTGATTTTCATAGAGATCAATACTCCTGTTCTCAGATTTTAAAGTCCCTGATATCAGCAAACTATTTTCTTTGTGACTAGTGTTTTGCCTTTGAAGGCAGTTTCCAAAGGGAAGTCCCAGAAATGGTTCAAACAATCACACATCAGCCTCCATGGTATGACTGGAATTAGTGCTGAGCCTTCCCAGGTAATTCTTTAGAAAGACAATACTAATCTAGGGATACAAACTCAAGAACAATAGTACAGATGTCAGGGTCTGGTCACAAAATGAAGTCATAGAATTGCTGGAGCAGGAGGAACTAGTCCTCTTCTATAGTCCTTTCCACAGATACTGAGAAATATATTAATAGCAATCTGGTTCCACTGACCAATGAAGAAACCATAGTAGAAAATATGAAAGCAAGTATAGCAGAGAATCCACCTATTCAATCAATATAGCTCATAAAGCAAAAGGAAATCACTATGCTGTCATTTGTCCTGATAAAGACATATAAACACAGCATACTCTCAGATGTTTAGCAAAAACAGATATGTCCCAGGGAGAACCAAAGACTCAACACTGTGGCCAACGTGGCTCCTAGGGAAATTGATAACAGCACTAAATGGGTAAATGCTGAAACCCACTGCCTCCCCTTAGATTTCCCACCAGAGGGCAAGAACACTTTAAGACACAAAAACTTCAATATCTTAAATGAATAAACGTCTACACACAACTCATCCTTTCCCTATAGAAGGAAGCGGTCCGGGGACCTAACAGTAAACAGATATATCTCCTCTGCAGGAGGCTGAGCAGCACAATCCTACCCAACCTCCAAGAGTGTCAAAATGACAAATCTCTTGTTGTTTTATAATATCTGGGCCAGTTTCATGTATTTTATTACGATGTCCATCCACCACTGTTGGAGTTGCTTAGGAGTTGTCGACTCCAGTGCCTTAGAATTATGGTATTCTTATGTGGTCTATGGGAAAATAAACACAGGAAACACACAAACTTGGGAACGGTTTTTTCCCTACTATTTGCCACTCCAAACCCGGGTCTCCTGCATTGCAAGTGGATTCTTTACCATCTGAGCCACCAGGGAAGCCCAGTAATCTTATTGGTTAGCTGAAGCTTTTCCTCAAATGTAAAGGTAGTAACTCTGTAAAATGTTGAACTGGGGCACTTAGAAGAGACCCAGAATTCAACACAACAGATTAACATGGTGGTAAATGTGATGAATCCAATGTTACATCACTTCTAAGGACTGGGAGGGGAGCAGGGCCCCAGGAGGGGGAGTCCCTGTGGCCACTGCAGGGGTCAGAGTCCAAAAATTATCATAGGTGACTTCATACTTGAGGATAAATCACCAAAGTCCAAGAAAAGCACTAAGAATTATTTTGAGCAAGAAACGGTGTCTTTACCATCACTGGCCAATTTCTCTGATAAACCAAGATGATGCTTTCAGTTCAACCTAAATGGGTGTGTGCTCATACACCCATAGAGAAAGAACAGGATGAAACAGTACTTGTTGAGCCTCCATCATGTGTCAGAAACTTTACATCATAATGACCCAGTGCGAGAAGAATCATTACCTCCATTTCTGCACATGAATCAGCTGAAGACTCAGAAGCCAAGTGATTTATCCAGTCACAGAGCTTGCAAATGGCGGACCCAAGATTCAAACCTGATATCTCTCTGCTATGTAAAGCTAGGTACTTTTCACATCCCCAGGCTCAAGTGACATTTAACAAGGGGTTGACAGTTGCTTCCTGCTTTCCTAAAGTCTGTACTTTGAAAATCCAGTTTTACAAAATACTTAAATTAGGAAAAAAATCTATTTTAAAAATAATTTGCCATTGAGCTCCTTCAGGAAAAAGCTCACGTGGAATATCTTAAATAAAAAGAATTTGTGTCTTGCATGAAATGGTGTATTTGTATAAACAGGGTCAATTTTCCTGATGCATCCCAAGTTTCCTCCCCCCTCTATCTCCTTACTCTTTTCCCCAACAGCAACACTATCAACAGCCCCCCAATAGTAACAAGCATTTAATAAAGAGTGGTCCTCAGGGGAGCCACAGGGCACGGCATTGAAACAGGTGAAAACAATTGAGGAGCAGGCACTTGGTAATAACAGGGCAGGGTATATCTCCCCACGTCAAGCTCCCTTCTACACTATTGCTTCGACTCCCTTCCCCAGCCTCCCACTAGAAAGTCACACAGCATCCATTTTTCAGTATCAGGCTATCATTAAATAAAACATAAACTCTGTGCTCCACAGGGCCAGGATTGGGCTCCAAACAAATTCTAACGTGCGAACAGCTCTTAAGGGTCCTTGGTTGCCATTCTGTTACCCCCATCACCAGCCTGTTTCAGATGCCTCATAACTTGTCCTCTTCGCCAGTGACTTGGCTGCAAAGCAAGTTGTTTCGAGCAGCAGATAACAACCTCCCTTGAAAGAAACTAGTGCAGCATTTTAGAAAATAGGGTCTATAGTAAATGTGGTCATGGAATCACACAGCAACCTCTCAGGACTCGTTTCCTTCAGCATCGCCCTAATGATGCTGCTTACAGCCTAAATGATGGAGAATGGCTCTCCCACACCCCCTAAGGTCTATGATGCCCCAGTATTTTCTGATATAGGGAAAACTGAAAGGATGACAGCACCAAAGAACTTTCTCCTGGTTCAGAGAGAGAGTTTGAGGTCACCTGGAGAGGGGCAGTCTATTGTAAAGATGCTTTGAGCAGAAATGAGACTTCAGAGATTGATCTGCCTTCAGGCAAAGACTCCCCTAAACTACCCAGGATGAGACACTGGCCTATTTTAAACATCGCCTAAGAAAGGGGGTTCTTAACTCTTCCCTTCTGTACAGGAATACAGAGAGAAATGGAAAGGGAATTCATTTACATCTCAAATCAGTACATGTGTGAGTCAATATAATTGGCCAAAGAAAATCTGATCCCATGATACCAGGTAAGTTATCCTTAAATCATTCATCATGAAAGTCCTTTCCTATCTATTGCCTAATTATAGGATCTGAACCAAGGAAATCCTACCAAATACTTTCCTTGATCAAAATTCTTCTATGGCTCCTTGTAATTTAAGGACTCTCATGTAAAGGAGACTGAAGACAGAAATCCCTTTGACACTTACCAGGCATGCTTTCACTTAGGGCTTATACGCTTTCCATCCCCAGAAAGCCTATGGCTCATTCCCTCACTTCCTTCATGTCTATACGCAAAGGTCATTTAAACCTTCCATTACTATCCCATTAACTGCAACACACACACACACACACACACACACCCTGTACCCTCTCACATTGTTTCTCTATAGATGTATCATCACCATCCAACACAGTATGTAATTACATCTTTTTTATTGTCTATCTTCCCCTATCAAAATGTCAGCTCCAAGAAAAAAGAATATTTTGGTCCATTTGCTCAATATGTTTGAGATCCATAGCTATTAAAATAGAGACTGAGCCTAATATATAGTAAGTGCTCTAACATGACTGGTGAGAGAACTGAATGAACATGTAGCTTACTGCGAGACTTAGAGTCTTAGAGTTTTGTATAAGCTAATAGATGATTACCTTTCTCAAACAGGATATGAACTAATAAATATGCAACAGTTATTCCTAGTTAGGATTCTTACCTCTAATTCCCTTTAAGAGCCCGAAATGGTGGGTTTGCAGCCGTGATTCCTGGAACCTTGGCACCCCTCTAAGACATGTCCTCTTCCCCCCAAACCCCTGTTGTAGAGCCACAAGAGGGAAGACCAAAAAGCCAAACATCTGGCTTCCTGGAGCCTGCTTCAGTTATCTGTCTTATGCACTGGCATTTTCTGTAAGATGCTACCAGGGAGGAAACTGTCCCGTTACTAAAAACAGAAAAACTCGAGCCTGGACCATGAGACAGAAAAACATGAAAAGACATTGGATAGAGTGTCACAGAAATATGAATATTTATAGAGCATGTATTGTGTTCTCAGCTATGATCTGGACATTGGGAATACATAGAAAAGCAGAACATAGCCAAACTCACATTCAACCAAGTTCACATAACAGTATTTTCAGAAATTCTGGAAAATCAAAGGATCACTGAGGAAGGATTTCAGGGATATGTCCTTCCAGAGGCATCTGCTAGTCTTTTTTCATTGAAATATAACTGAAATACATACTGTGCTAGTTTCAGGTATGCTACACAGTGATTTGACATTTGCACACCTTGTGAAAGGATAACCACAGTAAGTCCAATAACTATCTATCTCCCTGCAGAGCAATTACAATATAATTGACCATGTTCCTTATGCTGTATATTACATCCCCATGACTTATTTATTTTATAACTGGAGGCTTAAAATTCCCTTCACCTATTACATGCACCCTCCCCCTCCCCTCATCTCTAGTTACCACTCATTTGTTCTCTGTATTGATGAGTATGTTTTTGTTTGGCTTGGTTTGTTTTTTAGATTCTATATATTAGTGAAATCATATTTGTCTTTCTCTGTCTGTCTTATACCACTTAGCGTAATACCCTCTAGATCCATTCATGTTGTTGCAAATGGCAAGATGCCATTCTCTTTTGGCTAGTAACATTCCATTGTATGCATAAACCACATTTTCTTTATCCATTCATCTTATGGATACTTAGGCTACTTCCATATTTGGCTATTGTAAATAATGTTACAATGAACATTGGGGTACATCTTTTTGAATTAGTATTTTTGTTTTCTTCAAGTAAATACCCAGAAATAAAATTGCTTGATCATGTGACAGTTCTATTTTTTATTTCTTCAGGAACCTCCAGTGATATTTTCCAATCTGCTAAGTTTTAAAGACAGTTGTTAGGCAGGCAAAGCATAAAGAAGACTGACTTTCACTTTGTGACTTTAAATAAGACTTTAATCTCTTTAGGAATTAGTTTCTCCAACTCTAAAAAGAGAGGCTTCAAAATTAGCTATATGTAAAGTCCCTACAAAATTTAAGGCTATGTATCCAGCTTCTCCTACTTGTCCTACGACCAGATAACAGGAATCATTTGTTTCATGGAATATTGCTGAACATCAAATGTTTTGGCCAATTCATCTGAACATTAAGACTGTATGTGGCACATCATGATGATCAGTTGTCCCAAGGACAGTCATTTAAATTAATTGATGTTTTCTTCTATATATGAGGGATTTTTATTGCATTGTCCAGATTCAATTTCAATAATTCCATTATAACTATCCTAAACATCAGTTATGAAGTTATCTTAAGTATGGAATTAAAAACTTTATTGTTCACTATTAGCATCAAGTTTGTTTTTACATTTAAGATAAGACATCCTTTCACATTTAACATATTAAACAAGGAAGCAGAGCTCTCTAAATCTGTTAAATTTGGAACTAGGGAAAATTTCAAGACACTTTACTCCTCCATACTTTCAAATCATAACTAACATGTCAGCCAGGAATTTTTTAACTGTCATCAGCTACCAAACTATCAAAAGTTAACAGGTTGGCATGACGATAATGAGTGGAATTCCAAAGTATAACTGCCTGGGGAATGTCTGTGTTGAGTCTGTAGATGTGTATAAATCTCATTACCTTCATGGTACCCAAGAACCTAGTCCCTACACAGATGCATTAACAAAAATGACTTAGTGGCAAAGAAATCAAATTAATAGCAATACTTCTAAACATAAATACTAGGTTGTCCTTAATTTTAAGAGAAAATAAGGAGAAAGTGAAAGAATATGAAAAGAGATGTTCTTTTATTATGAAGTATGCAATGGATTTAATTTATAGTTCTAGTGATGTCTGGCTATATGACTGTGAATAAGGACTGTTTTATTTTAGGACTGTTGTCCTCATTTATCAAATGAGAGTAATAATACCTATCCAACTGGGGAAAACCCAAATGTTCACCAGCTGATTAATAGATAGATAAAATGTGGCTTATCAATAAACAAAATAAGAAATGAAAGTGGAAAAATCACAACTGATATTACAGAGACACAAAATATCATAAGAGAATGCTATAAAGTTATATGCAAAAAGTTGAACAAACTAGAAGAAATGGATAAACTTCTAGAAACACACAATCTTCCAAGACTGAATAAGAAGAAACAGACAATCTGAACATAGAAATCACTGGTAGTGAAATTAAATTTCTAACTTAAAAACTCACAGCAAACAGAACTCCAAGACCACACAGCTTCATAGGGGAATTCTACCAAATATATAAAAAAAAAAAAATTAGATAATATCTATCCTTCTCAAACTACACCAAAAATATTGAAGTGGAGGTAACACCCAAATTCCTTCTAGGAGCTCACAATTACCCTAATAGCAAAAGCAGGAAAAGAAAACACACACACACACAAAGAAAATTAGAGGCCAATTTCTCTAATGACTATAGATGCAAAAATTCTCAACAAAATATTAACAAATCAAAGTCAATTATATATATAAAGGATCATATACCATGATCAAGTGAGATTTATTCCAGGGATGCAAGAATGGTTCAATATCTGCAAATCAATCAATGTAATATACCACATTAACAAAACAAAGGATAAAAAAACACATGATCATCTAAATAGATGCAGAAAAAGCATTTGACAAAATTTAACATCCATTCATGATAAAAACTCATCAAAGTTGGTATAAAGAGAATATATCTCAACATAATAATGTCCATTTATGACAAACCAACAGCTAACATCATACTCAATGGTGAAAAGCTGAAAGTATTTCCTCTAAGATCAGAAATAAGACAAGGATGTCCATCCTTACAACTTTTATTCAACATAGTACTGGACTTCCTCCACAGCAATCAGGCAAGGAAAAGGAATAATAGGTATCCAACTGGACAAGAAGAAGTAAAACTGTTACTATTTGCAGATGATATGATGCTATTTAGAGAAAACCCTAAAGTCTCCACCCAAAAACTGTTAAAACTAATAAGTGAATTCAAGAAAGTTGCGGGATATAAGATTAATACACAGAAATCAATTGCTTTTCTATACACTGATAATGGACTATTGGAAAGAGAAAGCAAGAAAACAACCTTGTTTAAAATTGCATCAGGACTTATCTGGTGGTCTAGTGGTTAAGACTCCACACTCCCACAGCAGGAGGTATGCAGGGTTTGATCTCTGGTTGGGGAACTAAGATCCCGCATGCTATACAATGCAGCTGAAACTAATTAATTAAAATGATATCAAAAAAATAAAGTATCTATGAATAAACTTAACCAAGGAGGCAAACGACATACTCTGAAAATTACAAAACACTAATGACAGAAACTGAGGTCAAAACAAAGAAATGGAAGAATATCCGTATTCATGAATTGGAACAATTAATATTGTTAAAATGTCCATACTACCTAAAGAAATCTACATATTTAATGTGATCCCTATCAAAGTACCCATGCCATTTTTCACATAACTAGAAAAAAAATCATCCTAAAATTTATGTAGAACCACAAAAGATCCCAAATAGCCAAAGCAATCTTGAGAAAAAAGAACAAAGCTGGAGGTATTATGCTCCCTGGCTTCAGACTATACTAAGTGTGTGTGTGTGTGTGTGTGTGTGTGTGTGTGTGTGTGTGCGTGCGTGTGTGTGCTCAGTCCTCAGTCGTTTCTAACTCTTTCTGACCCTACTGACTGTAGCCAGCCAGGCTCCTCTGTCCATGGGATTTCCCAGGCAAAAATCCTGGAGCAGGTTGCCATTTCCTCCTCCAGGGAATTTTCCAGACCCAGGGATCAAACCTTAGTCTCTTATGTCTCCACTTTGGCAGGAAGATTCTTTACCACTGTTCCACCTGGGAAGCCTAGACTACACTACAGACTACAACAATCAGAACGATATTATACTGGCACAGAACACGTAGATCAGCAGAACAGAAGAGAGGCTCAGGAATAAAGCCATGCACTTACAGTCAGTTAATCTAAAACAAAGGAGGCAAAACTATACAATGGAGAAAAGACAGTCTCTTCAATAAGCGCTACTGGGAAAACACAGCTACATGTAGAAGACTGAAATTAGAACATTTTCTCACACCATAAACAAAAATAAACTCAAAATGTATTCAAGACCTAAATATAAGATATGGCACCATGAAACTCCTAGAAAAAAACATAAGCAGAATACTCTTTGACATAAATTACAGCAATATTTTTTAGGATCACTCTCCCAAGGCAAAAGAAACAAAAGCAAAAAATAAACAAACTGGATCTAATTAAACTTAAAAGTTTTTATAAAGCAAAGGAAACTAACAAAATGAAAAGAAACCTACTGAATGGGAGAAAATATTTGCAAGTGATATGACTAATAAGGGAGGATATCAAAAATACTAATATATAAAACAGCTCATACAACTCAATATCAAAAGCACACACAACCTGATTTTAAAAATGGGCAGAAGACCGGAACAGACATTTTTCCAAAGGAGATATACAAATGACCACAGGCATGAAAAGATGTTCAACATCACTAGTCATTCAGGGAAATGCACTTCCAAAGAACAACAAGATACCACTTCACACCTGTCGGAATAGCTATCATCAAAAAAAAACCCACAAATAACAAATGCTGGCAGAGATGTGGGAGAAAGAAACCCTAGTATCCTGTTGATGAAATGTTAATTGGTGCAACCATTCGAATAACAGCATGCAAGTTCCTCAAAAAACTAAAAATAGAACTACCATGCGCTTGGTTGCTCAGTCAATCGACTCTTTGGGACCCCAAGGACTGAAGCCCACCAGGCTCCTCTGCCCATGGGGAATCTCCAGGCAAGAACACTGGAGTGGGTTGCCATGCCCTCCTCCAGGGAGAACTACCGTATGATCCAGCAATTCCACTCCTAGGCATAAATCCAAAGAAATCAAAAACCCTACAATTTGCTCCCCAATGTTTATAGAAGCATTATTTACAATAGCCAAGATATGGAAGAAACCCAAGTGTTCATCAACAGATGAATGGATAAAGAAAATGTGAAAGACAGATAATCAGTATACTCGGCCATTAAAAAAGAATGAAATTTTGCTATTTGTAATGACACGAATGACCTGGAGGATATTATGCTAAGTGAAATAATCAGACAGAGAAAGACAAGTACTGTATGATATCATTTATATGTGGAATTTTAAAAATAAAACAAGTTGATGAATATAACAAAACAGAGTCACAGAGACAACAAACTAATGGATAGCAGTGGGGAGAGGAAGTGGGGAGGGGCACACTCAGGGTAGGGGATTAAAAGGTGCAAACTACTTTTGTAGTGCGTATAAAATAAATAAGCTACAAGGATATATTGCACAGCACAGGGAATATAGCCAACATTTTATAATGACTATAAATGGAGTTTAACCTTTAAAAATTGTGAATCACTGTACTGTACACCTGTAACATATAACATTGTACAGCCACTATACTTCAATTTTTAAAATCTCCCACAAAACTGTGTGGTCCAGGCAAAAGTACTGGAGTGGGGTGCCATTTCTTTCTCCAGGGGATCTTCCCAACCCAGGGATTGAACCCCGGTCTCCTACACTGCAGGCAGACGCTTTACCGTCTGAGCCACCAGGGAAGCCCATACAATGGATTATTAAACATTAATAAAAATAAGGTACTAACACATGCTACAATATGGATGAACCTTGAAAATATTATACTAAGAAGTCATTCACAAAAGGCCACATATTAAAAGAAAAAAAAAAGGCCACATATGAATGGTTCCATATGTATGAAATGTCCATAAAAGCCAAATCTGTAAAGGCAGAAAGTAAATTAATGGTTGTCTAAGGTTGAGAAATAAAGACATGGCGAAGTGACCATTAATGGGCCTGGGACTTGGGGAGGGGTAATGAAAATACTCTAAAATTGAGTGTGCTGATGGTTTCCCCACTCCATGAACGTAAGAAAAACCACTGAACTGAACACTTCAAAAGGTAATTGAATGCAGCCATAAAAAAAGAACAAAATAATGCAACTTGCAGCAACACGAATGGACCTAGAGATTATATTAGGTGAAGAAGTGAGACAGAGAAAGACAAATATATAATATCACTTATATATAGAATCTACAAAAAGGATACAAATGGACTTATTTACAAAGCAGAAACAGAGTCCCAGATGTAGAAAACAAACCTAAGGGTACCAGGGGTTAGAGGGGGAAAATAAATTGGGAGACTTGGATTGACATATATACATTACTACTTATAAAATAGATAGCTAATAAGGATCTACTATACAGCACAGGGAACTCTATTCATTACTTTGTAATGGCCGATATGGGAAAAGAATCTTAATAAGAGGTGATACATGTATAACTGATTCACTTTGCTCTACACCTGAAACTGATACATTATAAGTCAACTATACTCCAATAAAAATGAAAATAAATAAGAAAAAAAGGTAATTGTATGTTGTTTGAATTATATCTCAATAAAGTTGTTATTAAAAAATAGTACCAGGACATCTCTGGTGGTCCAGCAGTGACGAATCCATCTTGAAATGCAGGGGATGCGGATTTCATCCCTGATCAGGGAACTAAGATTCCCACATGCCTGGAACTAAGCCTATGCCCCACAGAGCTGACAAGCGGCGACTACTAAGCCCATGTACCACAGCTAGAGAGTCCGAGGGCTGCAACAAAAGATTCTTGAAGAAACACCTGGATCCCACATGCTGCAACCAAGATCTGAGGCAGCCAAATTAATTAATTAACCGAAAAGTAATCCCTATCAGATTTGTTGCAAGGAGTAAACAATGTAAGATATACGAAAGCTCTCCATTAAGAACATTCTATGTTATGTTAACCATATGACTGACTACTTTTATATTTCCTTGAAAAAGGTTTTTTGATGCCGTCCTGTCAATCCAATGATATTTAAGAATAAGCCTAAAACTTATCAAAGCAGTCACTATCTGCACGTTCTTAAATTAGCATATTTAACAAACCTGAAGCCTGTTCCCAAGATACAGTGGTATGCCAGGAGTCTGTCCATCTCACTAAGATCTTGTATTCCATCTCCACTGCTAAAATTTGGGGCAACAGTCACTTTAGACTTTGTCAAATTTCTGAAAGGCTCACTACTTGATATCTTACTCTGAATATAAGCCAATAAACAGACAAGGATAAATGTGCTGTAAGGTGGTTTTGACATAGGAAATTTAATGTGCAAACAGAGGGGGACTAGGTGTACATAAAGCAGAAAAGTTCAAGAGAGATTTTTCTTGTGACATAACCATGTTGATTCCAATTCAGAAGCCCATTTTCCCTTGAATTTGGAGTATATCCTGGTGAACACAGCTTTCTCTTGTTTCACTTAACAACTGCTGTTAAAATTTTAGTGACAGAATGAGAAAGCCATTCAATGGAGATTGCCAAATGTCTAATTAAACGATGCTGAAAATCAAAGGAGGAGAATCCAACTGCTAAATATAATAAGCTCAGGCATAAAATCATTGATGAAAAAAGAAAACAGCATCTTCACTTTGTCAAGATGGTGTGCATGTATTAGATATCTTCTGTGATTGTCCATTGACTAAGTTCATTAGGACCAGTATCGACTACCTTAGTTTCCACTCCACATTGATTTCACATCTGATCAAGCTAAGAGCCAGAATTACTGAAAACTCATTGTACTAGAGGAAGAAAAGAAACTGAACCTGTCTTCCTAAAATTTAAAAAAGAAAAGCCATAAAATACAAATTAAATTGGTTACCTGAAAATTTTAAAACTACATCTAAACCAAAGACACCTAAATAAAGTTCAAAGACAAGAACCAGACTGTGAAAAATATTTGAAACAAATATGAAAGACAAAATGCTTATATCCCAACTATAAAAAGAACTTCTAAACATTAATAAGAAAAAGGCGATCCAGTAGGAGAATATAATAGGCAACTGGTTGAAGAGAAACGTCATTGTTCAGTTGTTAAGTCATGTCTCACTCTTCGTGACCCCAAGAACTGCAGCATGCCAGGCTCCCATCCTCTACTATCTCCTGGAGTTTGCTCAAATTCATGTTCATTGAGTCGGTGATGCTATTTAACCATCTCATCCTCTGCAGCCCCTTCTCCTTTTGCCTTCAAACTTTCCCAACATCAATGTCTTTTCCAATGAGTCAGCTCTGCGCATCAGGTGGCCAAAGTATTGGAGC
Organism: Bos indicus x Bos taurus; assembly: GCF_003369695.1. NCBI lineage: Eukaryota > Metazoa > Chordata > Mammalia > Artiodactyla > Bovidae > Bos > Bos indicus x Bos taurus. The sequence goes on from NC_040092.1 coordinate 53,839,037, forward strand.
TTCAGCAACAGTCCTTCCAATGAATATTCAGGATTGACTTCCTTTAAGATTGACTGGTTGATCTCCTTGCTGTTCAAGGGACTGTCAAGAGTCTTCTCCAGCACCACAATTTGAAAGCATCAGTTCCTCAGCACTCAGCCTTCCTTACGGTCCAGCTCTCACATCCATACATGACTACTGGAAAAACCATAGCTTTGACTATACAAACCTTTGTGGGCAAAGTGATGTCTCTGCTTTTTAATACACTGTCTAGGTTTGTCATAGCTCTCCTTCCAAGGAACAAGGGTCTTTTAATTTCATGAGTTCAGTCACCATCCACAGTGATTTTGGAGCCCAGGAACATAAAATTTGTCATTGCTTCCACTTTTTTCCCTTCTATTTGCCATGAAGTTATGGGACTGGATGCCATGATCTTAGTTTTTTGAATGCTGAATTTTAAGCCAGTTTTTTCACTCTCCTCTTTCACCCTCTTCAAGAGACTCTTTAGTTCCTCTTCACTTTCTGTCATTAGAGTGGTGTCATCTGCATATCTGAGGCTGATATTTCTCCCAGCAATCTTGATTCAAGCTTGTGCTTCATCCAGCCCAGCATTTCACATGATGTCCTCTGTATAGAATCAAATAATCAGGATGACAATATACAGCCTTGACGTACTCCTTTACCAATTTGGAACCAGTCAGTTGTCTCATGTCCAGTTCCAACTGTTGCTTCTTGCCCTGTATACAGGTTTCTGAGGAGACAGGTAAGGTGTTCTTTAAGAATTTTCCATAGTTTGTTGTGATTCACACAATCAAAGGCTGTGTGGAAGAGGAAATACAAATGGCCAAGAAGCATATGACAATAAGTTTGCCCTCTCTAATAACCAGGGATATATAAACTAAATTACTAGGGATATTTTACAGTGATCAGATAAGAAGAAATGTTAACATTTGAGAATACCCAGCATTGGCACGGAGAAGGCAATGGCACCCCACTCCAGTACCCTTGCCTAGAAAATCCCATGGATGGAGGAGCCTGGTAGGCTGCAAACCATGGGGTCGCTAGAGTCAGACACGACTGAGCGACTTCACTTTCACTTTTCACTTTCATGCATTGGAGAAGGAAATGGCAACCCACTCCAGTGTTCTTGCCTGGAGAATCCCAGGGACGGGGAAGCCTGGTGGGCTGCCATCTATGGGGTCGCACAGAGTCGGACACGACTGAAGTGACTTAGCAGCAGCAGCAGCAGCAGCATTGACAAGGCTTTATAGACAGAAGGATTTATTCACCGGTGGTGACCTTGTGAATGAGAACATTCACTTCATACCACCTGTTAAAATTTTAAATGTTCATATGGAGGGTATGAACATTAAGAAACCCTAACCCTAACCCACATGTTAAACGTTAAGATATCTATTCATTTAAAAAAACACTCTAGTACAGGCAAAGCTGTTCACTACAATAGAAATCATGGAACTGTTAAATAAAATTGATGTATAGTTAAGATGTGGAATACTATATGGTAGATAAAATGAATAGACTAGAGTACATAAACTGATGTGTGTGTATGTCACCACTGATGGTTTTGTTTTAATGTAATTTCCATAAAATACATGAAATATAATGTGAATATATTATACATAACATAATGTGAATGTTTTTCATGTTACAAAAAAATACTATACATTTCACAGAAGTACATATATATGTATGTTGGTGCAAAAAACAACCATGTGGAAGAATATAAAACAAACTCATGATTATGAACGCCAAAAAGGGACTGCCACTTACAAGAGGGAGGACAGATTTAAATGATCATCAAAGAAGACTTCAGCTCAATCTAAAATGTTTTCCTAAAAAACAAAAAAGGAAAATACAGTCAAGTGTTTCTTGGATATTATTTTAAGAAGATGCTTAGGATAAAGCCAGAACAGAAGTCTATCAAAATGTTCAAGCACCTTGCTTGATGATGGATACATTTGAGGTTGTTATTTTCACACATACAAGGAAGGGTGGTGGGTACCGGGAGCTGGGTATGTGTAGATGTGTTTTCCAAATCTCTCAAATTTAAAGAAAAAAAGGTAGAAAATGTGACTACTATAGTTTGATATTCAGTCATATAGAATAACAAGCCCAAATGTAAGGCGGGCCTAATTTCAATGTGATAAAAGCACCTTGCATATTATAACCCACTAACTCATCCACTATTATCCATTAGATTAAACATTGGATTAAAAACTGTATTACGTTTTAAGCTTTCACCTTAGAAATCAGAGAACAGACCTTTGAAGAAATGAGCTGAACCAGTAGATTTTTGTGATTAAATATTACTACATAATTTGTCTTAAACACTTCTCCCTTTTAAAATGTCAAGATAATTATATGTTAAATATTACCTTAATAAGCCCTAGAAATTCAGATTTTAATTACAGAAACTTAGAAAATGTGAGTGTCTAGCCTCACATCATTTAACTCTGGCCTCAAGGAATTTGCAGGTTGTGCCAGAATCCTTCATTACCTGGTTACACACTAGTGGACAATATGACATTTTGCTTGGAAATGATATAGGATAATATGATGGAAAATAACTGCACTTTCTCTATTGTGCTTCTCCTGTAAGGCTATAAATAAGTTGAATTGTGCTCGCTTGATTTATGTTTATGACTATTATTATGATGATTTATTTGAGGTTGAGTGCTGACAGTGTGCTGAGTGCTATACCAGACTCATAAGAAGAAATGGTTATGCCCCAGAGGCTTACATACCAAGACAAACAATTCAGTCATAAAACACACCAGCTAAGAGATGCTTAATCTCAGCAGTGCAATGCTTCTTGAAGTTTATCCGTAGGTGGAGAAAATTCTCTCCAACTGGGGGAAGGAGGTTAATGCTCTTTGAAAGACTTTGAGGGCCAGTTTTCAATAGAGATTTCATATGGGGGTAAAGAAACATCAAAGTGCATGCTCTGAGAGCATAATAAAGGGGATAATCGATGGAGGGTTCCCCAGCAAACAAAGAGTTTTAGGTATTGAGTTAGGTATGGTGGATATAAGACTGCCCTTCAAGGACCTCAATCTAATGGGCATACTCAACTGTACGAGTCCAGGTAGGTTCAACGTACTGTTTTTATACAACCATCTTAAATCTTTTCTGGAATAATATTGGTTATGGACATCTAACTCTCCAGCCCAGTGTTTCAAAACATATATTTTTAAAGAACACTAAGTTTAGAGGATGTTTTTAGGTAGGGCAAAGTTTGAAAACCTGTGGATAAACAAACTTGAGAAATGCTGGGTTAAAGTGAAACAAGTATCTCTATTGCAAGAATTCTCAGAGTCATCATGAAAACTGTGGATCTCTGAGTCTGAGTGCAAAATAATTTTGGTAGAGTATTTCACAGGATTAGTACTGTGGAAAATACACATCGGGAAATACCAAGGTTGGTGGAAGAGAGAAGGAAAGAATGAATTAAAACATTTTGTTTTAACCATGATGGTTGTTGTAGTTTCTTGTTTCCTGATTCACTTGCTCAAAAGACATAATGTGCTCCAGTGTCTCTTCCAGCTCAGCTAAACAGGGCACAATGCTTTTCACCACCTTCCAAATGTGGTTGGAAGGATAACAGGGGTAGAATAAGGCACAATAAATAGATCTACACATTTGTGGTAGCCAGCCTCCAAGATGGTCCCCAATAATCTCTGCCTCCTGGTATCCTACCTTTGGGTGGTCCCCTCCCACAGTAAATAGGGCTGACTTCTGTATGGGGATTCCCAGGTGGTAGAGTGGTAAAGAATCCACCTGCAATGCAGGAGACGCAGCTTTAATTCCTGTGTCAAAATGATCCCCTGGAGGAGGACATAGCAACCCACTCCAGTATTCTTGCCTGGAGAATCCCATGCAAAGAGGAGCCTGGCAGCTACAGTCCACAGTGTCACAAGGAGACGGACACAACTGAAGTGACTGAACACACACGTGTAACCAATAGAGTACTTGGAAACAATGAAGTGCAACCTCCAAGGCTAGGTCATATAAGACATTAAATCTTCTAACTTGCTGTTCTGGGATCACTTGCTCTAGGGGAAGCCAGCTGCCATATTGTGGGAACACTCAGGCAGTCCTACAGAAAGACCTATGTGGTGAAGAAAAGAGTTTCTACTGACAGCCATGTCAGTGAGTCCTCTTAGAAGCAACAAGTCCTTCAGATAACTGTGACCTCAGCCAACATCTTGACTGCATCCCTATAAAAGACTCTGAGCCAGTACCACCCAGTTAAACTGTACTCAAATTCTTGAGCTACAAAAACTGTATGAGATAATGAAAATTTGGTGTTTTAAGCCACTAAGCTTTGGTGTAGTTTATTACACAGCAATGGATAACTAATACTGCATCAGATTTTTCATGATCTCAAATATTCTGTCCTATGTGTCTTGAGTTGGGGATTCAAAGAATTTGATCAATAAAACCATTGCTTTCCCTGCATACAAGGTTATAGTCACTTAATCTCAATCAGTACCAAAACCAAAAAGTTCTGTATGGCACTCTAGGAATATTCTATCACTACCCAGTTCACCAAAAACGTTCTATTTCCTAGATGTGAGTGTATGTGTGTTCAACCGTGTCCAACCCTTTGCAACCCCATGGACCTTAACCTGCCAGGTTCCTCTGTCCATGGGATTTTCCAGGCAAGAATACTGGAGTGGATTGCCATTTCCTTCTCGAAGGGATCTTCCCAACCCAGGGACTGAACCAGCATCTCCTGTGTCTCCTGAACTGGCAGGCAGGTTCTTTACCACTAGCACCACCTGGGGCAGGGCAACTTCTTGAGGAACTGATAAAATCACAGAGATAGCTATTAAGACTCTTTGGGAAAACAGGCCCCCTGACCAGGTTACTAAGAGTCAGGAAGTGGCCTCTACTATGGGAGTCGACACTGGTAGTGTCTAAACTCCACTGTGGGGTAAAGCAGAAGGATCAAGTTGAGCAAGTAGAGGTAAATCCAGCTCACCCCTGTGGAACACTAAAAAGGAACTGAAGAGTTTCCAAGGATGAGGGCAAGATTGGGAGAAAGAGAAACAATACAAATGATCTGAAGAGAGTGGTTCAGAGACGCAAAAACACGATACAAGGCAAAGGGGGCTGGAGCCAAGATAACAAGAATAGAGAAAGTAGGTACAGAAGGGCCGGCCGAGGGCATCAATAGGAGCCCTGTAGATGGGAGTTGTAAAGAATGCAAGCAACTTCGGATAGACAGTAATCCAACTCAAATATGTGAAAATCTTCAGAATGTTCAAGAGAAGCAGGCTGACCAAGAAAAAACAGATAGTGAATTAAGCCCTATGGCTCAGAGGTTAAAGCATCTGCCCCCAATGCGGGAGACCCGTGTTCAATCCCTGGGTCGGGAAGATCCCCTGGAGAAAGAAATGGTAACCCACTCCAGTATTCTTGCCTGGAGAATCCCATGGTAGGCTTCTCTGAGCGACTTCACTTTCACTTTTCACTTTCTATGGAGTCCCCTCAGAGCAACATGTCCAAAAGAGGCTGCATCAGCATGCGTGCACCAAAAGGGAAATGGAGCATAAGAAGTTCCTCTCTGAGCTGTGACCTTGATATGTGTATGTGTGCCTTGTGTGCTGAGTCATGTCTGACTCTTTGTAACCCTATGGACTGTAGCCCACCAGGCTCCTTTGTCCATGGAATTTTCCAAGCAAAAATACTGGAGCGGGTTGCTGTTTCCTTCTCCAGGGGCTCTTCCCCATCCATGGATAGAACCCTCGTCTCTTGCATCTCCCGCATCGACAAGCAGATTCTTTACCAGTTGATCACACCCAAAACAAGTGAGGGGCAAAGAAAGGGGGAGGGGGAGGGAAGACACACAGACGTGTGTAGCCTTCTTTGCTGGTGGCAGCTACCACTCTCCTTGAGGAAGCGGGGAAACCCTTACTGGGTTGTCTAGTTGAGCGTGGGATTTCTGGGTGAAGAGGTGAAACATCTGGACCATGGGCACCTCTACATAAGTGTGTGTGGTGCTAAAGTGTGTGTCAGGCTCCTTTTGCAACACTGGCAATCTTTGGGGAAATTCTGCATGAATAAGTTGGAATTATTTTCTCCCATTGCACCGAGTCCAGAAATAGTCCATGACCAATGATCCATTACAGCTGCCGGTAGAAATAAATTTCCTTACAACTTTGCAACAGGCTCAATACACAGTCTTGCCCATGGAAACGCACGTAGCAGTAATCAGTATTCCTCTCCGACTCCAGACCTGGTGGATAATTACAATTAAGCTTCAATGGATTAGCTGCCAGCAGGACAGTAGATTGTGGTATTTTACATCTGTACTTTTTCAGCAAACTTGGGTATGTGAGGGTTTTTTTCCTTCTCCATGGAAAACAAAAAGTTATTTCCAATTAATTCAGGAGACCATCAAAATTACTGAAAATTGTGTTGTTCCCCGTGATGGGATGAATGAGGTATAGAATGACGCTCCTCATTGTGTTAGAAATGCAAGGGTCACTCGCATTTCTTACAGAGCCCCTAGTTTACATTTTTCAATTAGGAGATAATCAGTGTGCCATTATGAGTAAAAATTGTTGGAATGACCTTTTGGCTGTTGCTTTAACCAGCAAATCTTTGGGGAGGATTTGATTGAAAGCATGACAGGAGAACAAGGCAAGTTATACTGATGATAAATAAGAACAATTATCACACCTATTATCTGATAAATAATTTATTGTGATTTGCCATTAATCCATTTCAAGCCACCTCCTGGATAAAAACACACCCCAAAGACTGACTGAATTCAGCTTTTCCCACATCATGTCAGAAATTCTTGTCTGAAAAGCACAAAGGAAGCACTTACCTGGAATATAAAGAGCTGTCACGGTATACTTGATCATTTTAATCAGTGCAGATAAATTATGCCCCTTATAGAAATGGTAAATCAGTACTTCTCTGTCAGTTTAAAAAAAAAAAATCTGTGAGGTGTTTTAAGGAGAAGCCATAGCTCAATACTTAGGAGTCTGTTTTGTTTTTAAATCTTGTCTTCCATTCTTGTTAAAAGCCATCAGCCTATGCATTTTCAGTCAAAGCCTGCAGCATATTTCTAATTTCAAAGTGTACATACTATTATTATAGGATAATTAAATTCTTTATAATACTCCATAAGTCCAATTGGTAAGGATTGGTGGAATATATAAAAATGATTCTCAGTGTTAGAGTTTAGTGGCAAATGTTGTTTCTGCTACTGCGCTCTTCTTCTTGATAATTCCAACAGGCATATATATATATATATATATATATATATATATTATTTTTAACCCTGGTGACAGAAAAGTAATGTGGACCTTTTGGACATAAAGATCACATTTGTCTATAACTTCCCTGGTGTCTCAAATGGTTAAAAATCTGCCTGCAATGCAGGAAACCTGGGTTTGATCCCTATGTCATGAGGATCCCCTGGAGAAAGAAAACGCACCCCACTCCAATATGCTTGCCTGGAGAATCCCGTGGACAGAGGAGCCTGTTGGGCTACAGTCCATGGGATCGCAAAGAGTTGGACACAACCGAGAGACTGAACACCATGGTCACTTAACATCTTGAAAAAAATTATACTATTTTTTCCCTTTGTGCACTCGCCTGATGCATGTATGACCCCATGGTGTCTCTTGTTCCAAGACCAGGTTTTAATTCTACTTTTTCTCCTCTTTTGTAATTTTTGTTCCATTTCAAAGATGGGTTTTTTTAAGTAAATTAATTTGACTTTTTGTTATTTACCTCTGATGTTAAACATATGTTCTTTGTTAGATTTTTTCTCCATGCTTTATTCTCTTGATGTTTTTGGTTACTGTCTTACTATTATTTACTTAGTCATCCTATCAGCTTGGATTCATTTCATAGGATTCCAGAACATTTTTTAATCAATAGAACATCAATGTTGGGCAGAAATCCCTGTACCATTATCAGAAATTACAAACTGTCATGGTTCCCCCTACTGAAGAATTGAGTTATGGACCTAACGTCAAAGGGTTCTGTCTTCTGCCTGCAGGTATCTGACAGAGATTAAAATAGTCTTTAAGGTCTGTTGAGAATGTGATTATACAACTATTCAAGCAATTGGACATCTTCAGCATCAGGAAATTCTTCCTCAGAGCTACCCAAAGCCCTCCAGCTACAATAAAAGCTCATTTTAAACTTGACTTTAGGACTGGGTGACTCAACAAACTCCTTTATTTTATAGATGAGAGGACCATAGAAAAGTAGACACCACAGTGTTTTATGGTCAATGTACCCTCTGCAGTGAAGGGAGCGGGGGTGGGAAGGGGTTGGTAATGGTGGGGGGAGGTCTTGATAGGCATTCCCTACCACTCCTTGGAAGAAAAGTTATGACCAACCTAGATAGCATATTCAAAAACAGAGACATTACTTTGCCAACAAAGGTCCATCTAGTCAAGGCTATGGTTTTTCCTGTGGTCATGTATGGATGTGAGAGTTGGACTGTGAAGAAAGCTGAGCACCAAAGAATTGATGCTTTTGAAGTGTGGTGTTGAAGAAGACTCTTGAGAGTCCCTTGGACTGCAAGGAGATCCAACCAGTCCATTCTGAAGGAGATCAGCCCTGGGATTTCTTTGGAAGGAATGATGCTAAAGCTGAAACTCCAGTACTTTGGCCACTTCATGTGAAGAATTGACTCATTGGAAAAGACTCATGCTGGGAGGGATTGGGGGCAGGAGGAGAAGGGGACGACAGAGGATGAGATGGCTGGATGGCATCACCGACTCAATGGACATGAGTCTGAGTGAACTCCAGGAGTTGGTGATGGACAGGGAGGCCTGGCATGATGCGATTCATGGGATGCAAAGAGACGGACATGACTGAGTGACTGAACCGAACTGACTCACAAGCAGAAGGTCTTTTATTCACCATCATGATATGAGGTGGGATCAACTTCATCAACCTCAACCAGAATAGTTCTGAAAGACCCCAGCCACACGTGCTTTACAGAATAAAGCAAGAGAATACAAAATTATGAGTGCCCTTCATGACATTATAGTTTTAAATAATGGGGGAATTCCTGGATTATAAACTTAAGGACAAGGCTATTTTTCCTAATACACTCAATTTCTAATATGTCATACAGAAGTGACAAGACCTCTCTCCATGTGAAATCATAGAAACTGTTTAAAATAAGCTAAAAAGACCAGAAAAAAATCTGTAGCGCTTTCTCTTGCCTGACACGAGAAAGAGATGTCACTAATGTAAATCAGTACAGCTGAAGGTCTGGTGATAATGCAACATTCAGTCTTGTCATGCCAATACCATGAGAATTAACAAAAGGGAGATTTTTTTTCTCTTTCTCTCTCATGTCTCCCTGTTATATATATATATATATCTTTGTGCCTATCTCAATGTGTGTGTGTGGCTCAGATCCCACAGATACAGTACCAGTGAAGAACAGATGACATGAGAAAAAGTTTTCTATTCTCTTTCAACCAAAATTAGTATGAGTTTCTTACAGGTGTGTCTCTCTTTTTAAAAGACAATCCACTTTGAAAACTGATGATCATCCAATTCTCCCCACCTAAAAGCTCTCAGGGAAATTAGGTAGATGCTGTTTGATTTATAAAGACTAGCAGATTTCTTTTCTTTGAAGGAATTCCAGATATGGCCCTTCTGTGAGGATGCTTGTGACAGAACATTCCAGCACTCCCTACCAAGCAGAACAAAGCTCCCATTTCACACAATTCCAGATATCCTCAGGCCTTCTAAGTTACCACCTGTGGTTGGATCTAAGCAAACAAAAACCTAAAAGAGGAGACAAATCATCAGTAAATCTCTTAGGTACCAATCCACAAATACTAGGAGGCAAGGGAAATAACCAGGAAGGTCCTGAAGTGATGCTAAGGAATTATGATCTGGTTGGCATCAGGGAACCTGTTAGGATAAATCAAATGACTGAAATGTCAATACTGAGGAATGCAAACTGTGAAGAAGAGAGGACAAAGAGGTGGGGAGAAAGGGCTCACGCTACAGATCAAAGAGTTGGACTTACGATGAAATACAGATGGAGGATAAAGGAAGTAGCCGTGCTGAAGCTTTATGAGTTAAGGTAAAAGAAATATACGAAATAAAGGGGAATTAGCAGTGCGGGTCCTCTGTGCACCACTAAATCAAGATGAACTCGCTGATAAATTACTGTAGAGGGACGAAACAGATACCCATGTCCCATAAATAAATAAAATGTAGCATGCAGTATCAGTCTTGGCATAGATGTCTCATCTCTCTGTTGCTGTCCACTAAAAATTTCCATGTTCTTCTCCGCCTTTTCCTCCTTCTGACTCTCAGGCAACCGTGGGTACTAAGACCTCTGCTTAATTTCTTACCTTTGAATTAATGACAATATTCTGGGTTTCGTTTCTTTAGGTCCCTTAGATTGTGACCACTTGGAGTTTAAAGGCACAGTATAAATAAACCAAACGTAAGTAAAATGCTAAATGACAAGATCACAAAACTTGCTACTCTAGATTTCAATTTCTGAGACATTTCTTAAGGGATAATAAAAAGAGCAAAATGCAGGTCATCCGGGAATTTTTAGAGTTGTGTTACTATTAGCTGCTTGTTTCATAAAGTGGAAAGGGCAGCGAGAGGTGAGGCAATTTGGGCCTGCTCACGAAAAACAAGGAAGGAACCATCAGGAATCTGGAGGTAAAGGGCACTTGGGATCGTAACCTGATTCCATTTGCTATGCTGAGAGGAGGCTGATTTGTGCAACTTCTCCCAAATACACAAAATAGGAAAAAGGTGAAGCCATAAGAGAGAATTCTACCCTGAAAGTTAAAACTCACATGGGAAAAATCTGTGAAGCAAAATTACACTGTGAAATGTCATTCTCTAAAGGGCTTAAACAAGAAGTGTGATAAATGTTATTACTCTGCAGTGCCATACGGGTGTTGAGGACTCAATCACTGCTCTGATTTTGCCCAACAAGTGCAAGAAGGCAGTTAGAGGAAAACAGACCCTGTTCCAAAGTGCTTTCAGGTTAAAGGCTTCAGGGAGAGAAGCAAAATGGGAAAACCACTAATACAGCCATCAAGCTCATAAATAACTTTGAATCATCACTGACTAGTTGCCCTCTAAGGTTTAAAGGCAACTTAAGGTCAGGATAAACAAAGAATGAATAGAGTTAAAGGTCAGAAAAGTTCAGAGAAATTCCACTTAAGAACCAAAGGAAAACCAGCCTAAACCAATCTTTAAGACTGATTTTCTTAATGATCTCAGCAAAACAGTTGCAAGAAACCCCCTAATGTCATTCCAAGATCAAGCAAGTATGTCTAAGACTGGAGAACAGCTGCACTTCTAATCTGGGATACAGATAAAAGAGCATCTAAACAGTTAGAAATTAACACCCACAGGGATGATGCCCAGATACGTGAACACAGAAATTGTACAAAATGCGTGCATGCATGCATGGTATGGAGATATATATGTGTATGTGTGTTTGTGTGTGTATATTATGTTATGTAATCCTGAATTCTAGTTTCAGTACAAAAGAGACAGATTTCATTAATTGAAAGTGTCATTTTAAACTTTGTTTCATATTTAATTTTGACCTTTGAAATGAGTCAACATTACACATACATAATATATAATATAAGCTATATTATCCAAGTTGTGATCAAGTCTTCCCAGGCTAAAAACACCCTGACGACATCCTCCATGAGCCAATAAATTAAGCATCTGAGGATACCATGAAAGAGAAGAGCAGAAAGAGCCAAGAATCAAAAGAAAGGAGTTTATTCTCCAAATTCCATTTGCGTGCATGAACAAAGAATGTTCCCTCCCAGGGCACAAGGCCACTTTCAAGTTTATTAGTAAACCAAAACTACCACCAAAACCAAGATCAAAGACTTTGAGCAAGAAAAATACTTTGGGGTTTAGGCTTTCCCAGAAAGGATCCCAAAAGACTACCCTCACATACCTGCACAGCCAGACAGGAAAATATACCAATGACATATTGAATTTTTTTAAAAGAAAGTTATAAAGCAAGACACATGGTATAATCTCATTTTTATTAAAATACAAACACAAGTTATAAATGCACATATTTTATAAGCATAGTAGAAGATCTAAAAAATACTTTAAAATCTCTAATGGCATTTACTCAAACAGAAGTGAAAGTGAAGGGCTGACTCCTATTTTGAGAATTCACTTTTGTATTATAGTAATTGTGTCTGATTTTTATAATTTTGTAAACCAACATTAATATTCTCAGAAATTAACCTTGAGATTTCCTAGCTGCCTTCTATGACTGTTTGTTAAAGTAATATTTGTCCATCCAAATTCTAGAAAATCTCTTAAAGTCAAGAACTGACATTCTCTTAAAAGACAAAAGTAGTCAAATCACCTATATCCATAATAACTAGTTGAAGAATACACAAAAAGATATAAAATATGACGTGAGAAATGGTAAACATGGGGATGGGGAATTAAAATGTAGTGTGGTTAGAATGTGTTCGAACTTAAGATATCATCAACTTAAAATAATTAGATATACATCAGTCTTATGGACTCTGTGGGAGAGGGAGAGGGTAGGGAGATTTGGGAGAATGGCATTGAAACATGTATAATATCATGTATGAAATGAGTCGCCAGTCCAGGTTCGATGCACGGTACTGGATGCTTGGGGCTGGTGCACTGGGATGACCCAGAGGGAGGGGAGGGGAGGGAGGAGGGAGGAGGGTTCAGGATGGGGAACGTGGGTATACCTGTGGTGGATTCATTTTGATATTTGGCAAAACTAATACAATATTGTAAAGTTTAAAAATAAAATAAAATGTTAAAAAAATTAGATATAATATATTGTTATTATGAACCTCATGGTAATGGCAAACCAAAAACTTAGATACATGCACAAAAAAGAGAAAGGAAGCCAAACATAAAACTAAAGATAATCATCACATCACAAGGTAAGAGAGAAAATAAGAGGAAAGGAAGAAAAGAGAACTACTAAAACAATCACAACACAATTAACAGAATAGCAATAAGTACATACCTATTGACAGTTACTTTAAATGTACATGGATTAAATACTCCAATAAAAAGATACAGGCTGAATGGATTTAGAAACAAGACCCATATATTTGCTACCTATAAGAAATTCACTTCAGATATAAAGACATACACATAGTAAAAGTGAGGGGAGCGGGGGGAAGGTATTCCCTACAAATAGAAACAGAAAGCTGGAATAGCTATCAGTTCAGTTCAGTCGCTCAGTCGTGTCCAACTCTTTGTGACTCCATGAATCACACAGCACACCAGGCCTCCCTGCCCATCACCAGTTCCCAGAGTTCACTCAAACTCATGCCCATCGAGTCGGTGATGCCATCCAGCCATCTCATCCTCTGTCGTCCCCTTCTCCTCCAGCTATACTTAGCTCAAAAAATCTCGATTTTAAAACAAAGACTGTAAGAAGAGACAATGGGTGCTATTACCTAAGAAAAACAGACCAAACAAGGAGATAACAGTTGTAAATATATATATTCCCAACATAGGAGTAAAATTAACAAACGTAAAGGGAGAAATTGACAGTAACACAATAATAGTAGAGGACTTTAACACCCCACCTACATCAATGGACAGATCATCCAGACAAAAAAATCAGTAAAGAAACACTGGCCTTAAACAACAAACTGGACCAATCAGATGGATTTAAAGATACATTTCATTTCAAACAATCCATTCAAAATCAGAAGAACACACATTCTTTTCCAGAGCACATGGAACATTCTTTAGGACAGATCACCTGCTTTGCCATAACACAAGTCTCAATATATTTCTAAGAAGATTAAAATCATATCAAGCATCTTTTCTGACCACAGTGCCACAGGACTAGAAATCAACTACAAGGTGGGGGGGAGGAGGGAACTGCAAAAAAATAAAATACATAGAGGCTAAAAGTATGCTACTAAACAAACAATGGGTCATTGAAGAAATCAAAGAGGAAATCAAAAACTACTAGAGACAAATTAAAATGGAAACACAACAATCCAAAATCTATGAGACACAGCAAAAGCAGTTCTAAGAAGAAAGTTTATAGCAATAAAAAAGCCTACCTCAGGAAACAAGAGAAAATAAACAACCTAACATTAAACCTAAGGGAACTAGAAAAAGAACAAACAAAATCCAAAGTTAGCAGAAGGAAAGAAATCATAAAGATGAGAGCAGAAATACATGAAATAGACACTAAAAACAACAGAAAAGATCAATGAAACTAAGAACTGGTTCTTTGAAATTGAAAACCTTTAACCAAACTCATCAAGAAAAAAGAGAGATGATCTGCCCAAAAATACAAAAAAGCATAGTTGATCACTATGAACAACTATCTGCTGATAAAGTGGATAGTCTAAAGGGAATGGATAAACTCCTAAAATGTACAATCTCCCAAGACTTAATCAGGAAGAAATAGGAAATGTGAACAGACCAATTACCTGTAATCAGATTGAATCAGTAATTTAAAAACTCACAACAAACAATTCCAGAATCAGATGGCTTCACAGATGAATTCTACCAAACATTTCAAAAAGAGTTAACACCTATCCTTCTCACACTATTCCAAAAAACTGCAGAAGGAACACTTCCAAACTCATTATATGAGGTCAGCATCACCCTGATACAAGACATCACACATAAAAAAAAGAAAATTACAGGCCAAAATCAGTGATAAACATAAATGCAAAAATACTCAACAATATATTAGCAAATCAAATTCAACAATACAGTGAAGGGATTATACATCATGATTAAACAGGATTTATTCCAGGGATGCAAGGATAGCTCATTATCTATAAATCAATCAATGTGATACATCACACTAACAAAATTGAAGAATGAAAATAATATGATCATCTCAATAGTAACAGAAAAAACTTTTGACATAATTCAACATTCATTGATGATAAAAACTCAACAAAGTGGTATGAAGGCATGATACCTCAACATCATAAAACATCATATGACAAACCTACATCCAACATCATACTCAAGAGTGAAAAAGTGAAAGCACTTCCTCTGAGGTCAGGAACAAGACAAGGATATTCACTCTCACCATATTTATTTAACATAATACTGGAAGTCTTACCCAAAGCAATTGCACAAGAAAAATAAATAAAGTAGCCAAATTGTAAAGGAAGAAGTAAAACTGTCAGTGCTTGCAGATGATATGATACTTTATATAGAAAAAAATGAGGATGAAACTCCCTCAAAAAAACCATTAAAACGAATAAATGAATGCAGCAGAGTTGCAGGATACAAAATTAATATTAAAACACAGGCAGGACACTCTCTGACATCAGCTTTAGTAGTTCTTTGTGAAGCAAACAAAAGCAAAAACAAACAACTGGAACCAAGTCAAACTAAAAAGCTTTTGCACAACAAAGGAAACTATCAACAAAACAAAAAGGCCATCTACTGAACAGAAGATATAGAGATGGCCAACAGGCACATGAAAAGATGCTCAGCATCATTAATCATTGAGGAAATGGAAATTAAAGCCACGAGATAACGCCTCACACCTGTCAGAAGGATGGTTTTCAAAAAGACAGCAAATAACAATTGTTAGTAAGAATGTGGAGAAAAGGGACTCTCTGCACTGTTGGTGGGATTGTAAATTGGTGTAGCCATTATGGAAAACAGAATGGTGGTTCCCCAGAAAATTAAAAGTAGAACTTCCATATGATCCAGCAACTTCGCTTCTTGGTATTTATTCACAGGAAACAAAAACCCTAATTCGAAAAGATATTTTCACACCAATGTTCACAGAAGCATTATTTATTTATAATATCCAAGATACAGAAGCAACTTAGGTATCCATCAATAAATAAATGGATAAAGAAGATACGATATGTATAAG
The DNA here is from genome assembly GCF_003369695.1 of Bos indicus x Bos taurus. Classification (NCBI taxonomy): domain Eukaryota; kingdom Metazoa; phylum Chordata; class Mammalia; order Artiodactyla; family Bovidae; genus Bos; species Bos indicus x Bos taurus. Next base: position 53,854,920 of record NC_040092.1, read on the forward strand.
CACATATATACACACATATATACGAATATATATATATGATATATATGCACATATATACACACATTATATATATGTATATACACAGTAGAATATTACTCAGCCATTAAAAAAGACATCTTGCCACTTGCAACAATAAGCATGGATCTAAACAGTATTAGGCTAAGTGAAAAGTCTCACAGAGAAGGCCAAATACTGCATGATCTCACTTAAATGTGGAAACTAACAAACAAAATGAAAAGAGTCATAGATACAGAGAACAAGCAGGTGGCTGCCAGAAAGGAGGGAAGCCTGGAGGCGGTAGAAATAGACAAAGGGGATTAAGAAGTACAAACCTCCAGTTAGATAATAAATAAGCCACAGGAATATCATATACAGCATGAGAAATATGGCCAATAATATTGCAAAAACTTTGGGGACAGACTAGATATTGCAGTGATCATTTCATAATGTATGTAAATGTCAGATCATTATGTAGTATACCTGAAACTAACACAATATTGTATTTCAACTATATTTCAATTAAAAAAAAAGAATTTCCCTTTACTATGAAAGATAGAATATATATACACACACATACATAAATACATACACATATATATGATATATATGCACATATATACACACATTATATATATGTATATACACAGTAGAATATTACTCAGCCATTAAAAAAGACATCTTGCCACTTGCAACGATAAGCATGGATCTAAACAGTATTAGGCTAAGTGAAAAATCTCACAGAGAAGGACAAATACTGCATGATCTCACTTAAATTTGGAATCTAAAAATTAAAACAAAATGAAAACAGTCATAGATACAGAGAACAAGCAGGTGGCTGCCAGAAAGGAGGGAGGCCTGGAGGTGGTAGAAGCAGATGAAGGGGATTAAGAGGTACAAACCTCCAATTATATAATAAATAAGCTACAGGAATATCATATACAGCATGAGAAATACGGTCAATAATATTGTAATAACTTTGCATGGGGACAGATTAGACATTGTGGTAATCATTTTATAACGTATGTAAATGTCACATCATTACGTAGTATACCTGAAACTAATACAGTATTGTATTTCAACTATATTTCAATTTAAAAAAAAAGAATTTACCTTCACTGTGAAAGACCGACAAGGCTGTGGTCCTAGTGTGATTAGATTGACTACTTTCCTGTGAGTATGGTTTCAGTGTGTTTGCCCTCTGCCTACTCCAGTACTCTTGCCTGGAGAATCCCATGGACGGAGGAGCCTGGTGGGCTGTAGTCCATGGGGTCTCTAAGAGTTGGGCATGACTGAGCGATTTCACTTTCACTTTTCACTTTCATGCATTGGAGAAAGAAATGGCAGCCCACTCCAGTATTCTTGCCTGGAGAATCCCAGGGACGGAGGAGCCTAGTGGGCTGCCATCTATGGGGTCGCACAGAGTCGGACATGACTGAGGTGACTTAGCAGCAGCAGCCCTCTTGCAACATCTACCCTCTTACTTGGGTTTCTCTTACCTTGGGCGTGTGGTATCTCTTCACCGCTGCTCCAGCAAAGCGCAGCCATTGCTCCTTACCTTGGACGAGGGGTATCTCCTCACCGCTGCCCTTCCTGATCTTCAACGTGGGATAGCTCCTCTAGGCCCTCCTGCGCCCGCGCAGCCAGGGCTCCTTGGACATGGGGTTGGTCCTCCAGGCCACCACCTCTGGCCTCGGGCGTGGGGTAGCTCCTCCTGCCAGCTGCCCCTGGCCTCAGGCTTAGGGGCGTGGGGTAGCTCCTCCCGGCCGCCGCCCCTGACCTCAGATGCGAGGTAACTCCTCTCCTTGCTGCCCCTGAACTATGGAATGAGGTTCGTGACATTGTACAGGAGACAGGGATCAAGACCATCCCCATGGAGAAGAAATGCAAAAAAGCAAAATGGCTGTCTGGGGAGGCCTTACAAATAGCTGTGAAAAGAAGAGAAGCGAAAAGCAAAGGAGAAAAAGAAAGATATAAACATCTGAATGCAGAGTTCCAAAGAATAGCAAGAAGAGATAAGAAAGCCTTCTTCAGCGATCAATGCAAAGAAATAGAGGAAAACAACAGAATGGGAAAGACTAGGGATCTCTTCAAGAAAATCAGAGATACCAAAGGAACATTTCATGCAAAGATGGGCTCGATAAAGGACAGAAATGGTAAGGACCTAACAGAAGCAGAAGATATTAAGAAGAGATGGCAAGAATACACAGAAGAACTGTACAAAAAAGATCTTCATGACCCAGATAATCATGATGGTGTGATCACTGACCTAGAGCCAGACATCCTGAAATGTGAAGTCAAGTGGGCCTTAGAAAGCATCACTATGAACAAAGCTAGTGGAGGTGATGGAATTCCAGTGGAGCTATTCCAAATCCTGAAAGATGATGCTGTGAAAGTGCTGCACTCAATATGCCAGGAAATCTGGAAAACTCAGCAGTGGCCACAGGACTGGAAAAGGTCAGTTTTCATTCCAATCCCAAAGAAAGGCAATGCCAACGAATGCTCAAACTACCGCACAATTGCACTCATCTCACACGCTAGTAAATTAATGCTCAAAATTCTCCAAGCCAGGCTTCAGCAATATGTGAACCGTGAAGTTTCTGATGTGCAAGCTGGTTTTAGAAAAGGCAGAAGAACCAGAGATCAAATGGCCAACATCCGCTGGATCATGGAAAAAGCAAGAGAGTTCCAGAAAAGCATCTATTTCTGCTTTATTGACTATGCCAAAGCCTTTGACTGTGTGGATCACAATAAACTGTGGAAAATTCTAAAAGAGATGGGAATACCAGACCACCTGATCTGCCTCTTGAGAAATTTGTATGCAGGTCAGGAAGCAACAGTTAGAACTGGACATGGAACAACAGACTGGTTCCAAATAGGAAAAGGAGTTCGTCAAGGCTGTATATTGTCACCCTGCTTATTTAACTTATATGCAGAGTACATCATGAGAAACGCTGGGCTGGAAGAAACACAAGCTGGAATCAAGATTGCCAGGAGAAATATCAATAACCTCAGATATGCAGATGACACCACCCTTATGGCAGAAAGTGAAGAAGAACTAAAGAGCCTCTTGATGAAAGTGAAAGAGGAGAGTGAAAAAGTTGGCTTAAAGCTCAACATTCAGAAAAGAAAGATCATGGCATCTGGTCCCTCACTTCATGGGAAATAGATGGGGAAACAGTGGAAACAGTGGCAGACTTTATTTTTCTGGGCTCCAAAATCACTGCAGATGGTGACTGCAGCCATGAAATTAAAAGACTCTTACTCCTTGGAAGGAAAGTTATGACCAACCTAGATAGCATATTCAAAAGCAGAGACATTACTTTGCCAACAAAGGTTCATCTAGTCAAGGCTATGGTTTTTCCTGTGGTCATGTATGGATGTGAGAGTTGGACTGTGAAGAAGGCTGAGCACCAAAGAATTGATGCTTTTGAACTGGGGTGTTGAAGAAGACTCTTGAGAGTCCCTTGGACTGCAAGGAGATCCAACCAGTCCATTCTGAAGATCAGCCCTGGGATTTCTTTGGAAGGAATGACACTAAAGCTGAAACTCCAGTACTTTGGCCACCTCATGTGAAGAGTTGACTCATTGGAAAAGACTCTGATGCTGGGAGGGATTGGGGGCAAGAGGAGAAGGGGATGACAGAGGATGAGATGGCTGGATGGCATCACTGACTCAATGGACGTGAGTCTGAGTGAACTCCAGGAGTTGATGCTGGACAGGGAGGCCTGGCATGCTGCGATTCATGGGGTCACAAAGAGTCAGACACAACTGAGCGACTGATCTGATCTGATCTGATCTGATGAAAGACAGAAAGATTGAGCTGATGTTCCAGGATAATGAGACAAGAAACACGATAACTACATATAACACATAAGCCTGGTCTGGGTCTGAACCAAAGGAAGTTGCTTTTTTTTTGTCTTACTTTAAAAGACATATCCAGTCAGTTCAGTCACTCAGTTGAGTCTGACTCTTTGCGACCCCATGGACTGCAGCATACCAGGCTTCAAATTTGAATAAAGTCTATAGGTTTAATAGTGTTGTCAGTTTAATCTTGATTTTAATAACTGTACTGTGGTTACATACATGCTTAGAATATTCACTGAAGTATTTAAGCATAAGGAGCATCTATTTTGTCTTTCACTTACTCTCAATTGGGTCAACAAAACATAGATATAGATGGAAAGAGAGAGATGACAGCAAGCATGGTAAAAATGTTAACATTTGGGCAACCTTTATACTATTCTTGCAACTTTTCTATAAATCTGAAATATTTCAAAATAAAGTTTTAAAAAAGACAGAAGGAAGGAAGAAAGGGAGGGGGGAAACTTGCCTTGCCTTCTACTCCTTCCTCACAAATGATGGTCCAGGAGTCTTCTGCTTTGTTTGTTTAGTTGGTTTTATTCATTTACACAGTTTGATCTTGTCAGAGGAATCTGATGTATCTTCAGAAGGAAATCGAGTTTTCACAAATACTCGAGACTAATTTAGCTAATAAACATCTCAGGGTATTTCAAAAGCAAATGTTTGATAGCAAGAGTGATTGACCTTACTAACAGGGCAGAAGATAAAAGGAATTTAGACAAAGTTAGAAAAAGTCAGTAGCAGGACTGAAAACAAAAACCAAGTTTCCAAGCAGCTCATTCAGTATGATTTTTTTAAGCCAAAATTTTGTGATGCGGCAGCTATTCTACAGTGGAAAATTGCCCCTGGGAAGAAACAAGAGTTCATCAAAGGCAGAGGGTCAGAGTCCTCTGTCTGCTGTGGAGAGACACCGGTCATATTGCTATGCACCCCATAAATCACAAATAATAATATCCTGAGGCATTCTCTCCTGTATTAAAAGATAAGAACTCTGTTTTTGTTTCCAGAACCATTGCTCTCCTTCCCCGTTTCACACAGCTCATGTAATTCAGAAGATAGACTTCATTCAAAGAATGAAAAATAGTTAAGTCTGAATCCCGGTGCCTCTCTTCATCAATTCAGCAACTGCAGAACGTTATCTGCCTTGTAAGTACTCAGCTCCCTCTAACAAGATGAATTTCCTTCCTAAAACAGGTTTGTACTTAGGGCTTCACCACCAGCAATGTTAGCACCATTCTGAGAAAAAGATGTGTTGCTATATATGGGCTTTATAGATTGCAGGTAGACCTCCTCTTTGGAGAAAAGAGATACACAGTAGTCATAAATAATGACTCTTCACCAAAAAATGATAAGGAGGCATTCTCCATGAATTCTGGCAGAATCAGAGAGGCAGGCTCCAAAATCATCACCCAACTGAAGATGGCTTCAGAGGTTTGCTGCAGACAGCAGTCTGCAGTCTACCCAAAGTGTAATCCATACACCAGCAGCTTCAGTGCCCCCTGAGAGCTCGTGAGAAATGCAGAATCTCAGGCCCCTCCATGGTTATGTTGAATCAGTATGTGCATTTTCACAAGACCCACAGGATATTTGTATGCACTTTGGAGTCTGAGAAACACCAGACTAGAGGGAATTATGCAGTAGACAGTTTGAGCCTAGAAGCTAAAGGAAAACAACTGTGTGCACATCCACACACGCGCGCGCACACACACACACACACACACACACACACCCTGGGACCACAAAAGGACACCCCATTCTAGCCTGAACTACCCACAGGCTGGTACCCAGCGTGCTGCCATCTCTCATCCCTCCACTCCACCACCCCTCCCATGGTCTTGGATCCATGACCCGCAGTCAACCTAAGTCAAGGACAGGTGCTGAGAAGCCTCACACCCTGTTATCCCAGAAAGATGATCAAATGATTATTATCTTTCATTCTATTAGTGTGATGAACCACATTTACTGATTTGCATGTGTTGAAATCATCTTTGCATCACAAGGGTGAACCCCTCTTGACCATGGGGTATACACATCCCTTTAATGTGCTGTGAATACCATTTTGTTGAGAATTTTTGTGTCCATATTCATCAGGGATATTGGCGTGTAGTTTGCTTTTCTTATAACCCAACTGCTTGATTTTAGCTGTCTGGGAGACAAAAGGAAATAAATGGAAACAAGTACACTTACTGAGTGACTACTAGGTACCAGGCCCTGTCCCTATGTCATCTCATTGCTTCTAACAACCAAGCAAAGGTAACAGCATCAGCTCTAACTTACTAATTAAACAACTGAAGCTTTGCCCTAGATCACACAACAAGAAAATGTTTAAGTTAGGATCCCACTCTGGATTGCAAGTTCTATTCTTTCTCCTGTACCACAGTGACACAGAAACTGAGATTTCTAATCTCATTTCTTGAAGGGAAAAAGGAGCCAGTTCTATACGACTCCACTTTCACAGGAAACTAGATTCTGTCCACGGCAGGATATCTGGTTTCAACAAGGAAGAAATTGTTCAAGTTGTTATGGAAGATGGGAAGGAAATTTATGAAATGTGATGAAATCTTTGTCTGACCACCTTGTAAGCACCTGTAGAGGTCAACCAAGCCAAATATGTCCCAGAGCACGCATTTCCCTTAAAGCACTGACTTGAATGACGACATGAAGAGGAACCCACTTCCCTAAGAAGGTACCCATTCCATTTAAACATGTTACCCTCAAATGGAGTCAAGTAGGTCTCAGTTGTTTCTCGAAAGCCACACAGAATAGTCCAAACCCCTTTCTTCAACCACCCTTTAAGAACGGAAGACAAAAACCAGGACACACACAAAACAAGAATTTCTCTTCTGCCATTAAATACACTTGGTCTTTAATCCCTTCCTCAGATGACAGGATTTTCAATCCCTTTTCCATTCTGGTTCTGCCCCCAGGCACACATCACGCCCCACATGAGCACCCGTACCTAGCCTGTCTCGCAATTATGGCCAGCGTGTGGCTGAGGCAGAGTCACGTTAGTTTCACCCTATCTGTCTCTTTCCATCCTGATTCTACCCAGCCCCTCACACACAAGCTGATCCCAAATGTAATCCATCTACGGAGGGGCGATGCTGTGATAACTGCACACATGCATTAACTCTCCGAAGTGTTTCACCAACCCACTCACCCACCTGCCTCCGAAGACTCCCGTTTTGAAGTGGCAATGTGATCAATCAAGTCGGTTTCGTGTTCCACAGCCCACACAGTACGGAGAAAAATTAATGACACCAACTGTTCTTGCTAGAGAAGCAACTCAACTAGACAGCAGCCTTCATGACAATAGGAAAGGAGCTCTTCACTTTCAGTCATCCTGGAAGAAGAGAAAAAATACATGTATGGGGGAGCAGGGGTACTTGATGTATAGATGAAATAAAAAGTCATTTGCCCAAAGGCCACAGCAGAACTTGCTCTACTGGCCTAAGTAGAAGTTAGGCTTCCTCTTCTCACTCAGTGCTTAAGCATTTCACAGACACCAAAGGCAATGAAGGCAGAGACTTGATTTAGAGTCTAAACTCAGCCCCTGTGGTTTGCAGATTGGGACTTCCCAAGCAACTCAATGGAAATGGATAGACTACAAGGACAGAAGAGTCCCCTCCACGCCATCCATCATAGTCTCCCAGAGGCTCCGCTTCGTTTCCTGCCCACCAGACCCAGGGAATACAGACCCAAGCTGGCTACATTTCTCTCTCTCTCTTTCTCTCATTCATTCTCTCTCGTATTCTTGCTCTTTCTCTCTCTCAGTCTCTGCCTGCCCCTCATCCCTGTTTCAAGACAAGCCCAGGAGCCAGCCTCTTCATTGTAGAACTCACATCCACCCCTTGCAGGGGGAGAAGCATGACCTCATCTGGTCAGCTCTACACATGCCGGCCAGGCCTCACTCTCCCTCTCACCATCCTCAGGAGGTCAGAGCCTCTCCATCCTCCTTATTTCTATCTACCCAGACCTACTCAGATTTCCATACTCTTCCTTACACATTTGTTCTTAGATCAGATTTCCCATTACCAGCTTTATTGACATAGAAACAGCATAGAGTGGTTTGGAATTTGGATATTAGAGCACTAACTAATCTGGATGTTTACAGCAATGGTTTTCCACCCCTCTCCAGCAGAGACCTGGGGCATCTCTGGAACCTTCTCAGTGGCCAAAGAATAGCCTCCAAAAGGGTTTTACACTCCTTCACCTTTCTCACATTTATATCTAGGAACTCTCTGTGGGGCTTTTCTTTGATAGGAATACTCTTCCACTCAAGAGAAAAAGCAACATTAGTACAGGGAACCATATTCCTTCCCTGTTATCACCCTACAAACCACAACACACACACACAGGATGATGAGTGCCTTCCTCACCCGGCCATGAAAGAGAAGGAGCTAAGGAAAGCCTTCAAGCCGGACACTAAAAAGCCACCAACAGGCAGAATGCTTCTGCTTCAGTGTCTCACAGTGCTCAGAATGCACGATACCAGACAACGCGGGATCACCTGGGGCCAGCTGTTCATTATTCAGATGTGAAAATAGAAACTCACAGAGGTTAATGGCTTGCTTTATTAACTCAGAAGCGAAGTCACTACCACAATTTTTTCACATGGGAGACACTCTGTGTTGAAAGAATAAATGTTTACATAATGAATGTGTTACTATATACCTGACTCCTTCCAGAAAAGAGTCCAGGTAGTTTTCAAAGAGACATAAAAACAAAAAAGAATGGTATTTAATAGGAATGAACAAAGAACGAGTGGCTGTGATTAGAGTTTTCCTTGTCTCAAATTCAAGCTCCAAAAATTTGCTCTTTGCTGTGACAAGTACTCCAGACTTTGAAAATTTACATTCATTGCACTTTTCTAGGCTGTCCTAAATTTTGAGTGATGAACAATTTCCTACTGAGAACTTTAAATAACCAGTGAGATGCCAAGGAGGACTTGCAGGCAAGGAGGTGTCTTCACGGGCCATGTGTTATATTTAGGTGGATCCTGCCTTGATTTCATGAAAATGTGTTTGCTCTTCTCTCAAGACCAGACGCTTTCTACTTGCATCTGCTATAAGAAACAGGATCAGGTTGTGACAAAGAGCAGGCCAAGCCGAGGGCCTAACAGGCCACGTAGATTGACTGGACCTTCCTGTGCGGGTCCCTTACAGGATGAGGCCACCGTCTCAATTCTCCAAGGTTCACCCAGGGATCAGTGACAACAGCGTCCCCCAGGGGCTTCATCAGACACGCGGGACCTCCGATTCCTCCCCAGACCCACTGGACAGGAATCTGCATTTCAAAAGATTTCCAGGTGATCTGAAGGCATGTTCAAGTTTGAGAAACAGCCATCCGTAGTATTCCTGGGCTCTCAGATATGGACATTCACAAAGCAGCCAGAGAATAAATACAGCCTGACCCGCACACCTGGAACAGGACACATAAATGCGAGATGGTTGTTTTGTGGGGGGAGGGAGAGGGAAGCTGGTTTGAGTTTTGTTTGCTTTTAGAGCTTCTCTGTTGTCGTCCTTGTGGCTTGCTCTTCAGTGAAAATATCAAATGAAAGTCAAATGGGAAAAGGGTGGTTTTTTTGAGCCAATTTGATTAGTCATACCTTGGCACACGCTGACAAAGGGATTCGCCCCCAGGGGGTACCATTGTTCTTGAGGACTGACTTTGTTGGAGAGAAAACTTTGGTTCCAGAGGCGTAGGCCACACAGCACGGAGTGGAATAGAAATATGGCGATTATCCAGTTCATTTACTTGCTGTACACAGTCAGACAAACCAATCCAGGTAGTACGGGCTATAAAAAACATTCAGAGATGCCGGAATTATCTAGGTTCACTGCTAACATTGTTCCAAGGCACTGGATGAGAGCCAGACTTGCACATCACTTTGTGCTTTTAAACATAGTACCAGGGGAACCTGTACCAGCAGACTTAGAAAGGAAGGGGCAGGTGGAGGTAACCCCTAGACCCAGGCGGCATCTGATGGGGGTGACATTAGGCTTGGCAGAGCTCCGGCTGCACTGTCTGCAAAGCACTTATCACATGGAAGGCAGGGCGGCCTGCCAAAATACAGACACCGGGACCAAGCAAAGGATAATTGCTATAAATCCCATACAGAGAGCGAAGACAGAGATGTCAGCAAAACACGTCTCCTGGCTGGATAGCAGCACACACAGGACTGCAGGGTAGAGTCGGACAAGAAAGGGAAGATCTTTGAAAAGGCCAAATTTGTTCAAAGCAGGTATGGCAGGCCAGCTGGAAGACATGTCAGTCAAGGACTAGACTCTCTGCTCCGAGGTATTTCTGTCACTTGGCCATGACAGCTTCCCGAAACGAAATATAAGGAAAAATTACAACTAGATTTCCTCCAGGCCTGGTGTACACTGATTGCAATTTCGGAAGAGTTAAGATTAACCAGAGTTTGTTCAGCCCCTCATAAGCACCAGGTCTTTTTTAAGTCTTACAAATGTGGTTATTTTGGTGGAGGAGGGGTTTAACCAAGGGATCACCACCCTTTTTTTTTTTTCCACCACACCTTGAAACTTACTGGATCTTAGTTCCCTGACCAGGGATTAAACCTGTACCCCCTGCAGTGGAAGCATGGAGTCCTAACCACTGAACCACCAGGGAGGTCTTGGGACCACCACCCTTAAGGGGTTCTTGTTTGGACTTTAGGGATCCCTGAATTTCCTAAAATTGTATGAAAATATGATCATGTATCTTTTTCCCCTGGGAACAGAGACCATCACTTTCATCAGACCCAAGAGATCCATGACGACAAGGTGAAGAATTACCACTAGCTGGATGAAGGAACCAAGACCTATGGAATATTCTCTATGCAGCCTTGTACTTGGTGACATCATTTAATGTGCCTACAAACCTTAAGGTAAGTGGCATTATCCCCATTTTATAGCTAATGTGCCTACAAACCTTAATGTAAGTGGCATTATCCCCATTTTATAGCCATAAGATAAGTAAGGCTAAAGAGGACAAGAAGCCTTACCAGAAGAAGCCTTACCTAAACTCACACAATAACTGTAAGAACTGAAACATAAACTCAGACTTATCTAGTCCAAAATCCATGCTTTTCTATGAGACTATGGGCTTCCCTGGTGGCTCAGTTGGTAAAGAATCTGCCCACAATGTGGGAGACCTAGGTTCAATCCCTTAGGTTTGGCAACCCACTCCAGCATTCTTGCCTGGAGAATCCCCATGGACAAAGGAACCTGGCAGGCTACAGTCCACAGGATCACAATGAGTTGGACATGACTGAACTACTAACACAGATGACATGCTTCTTGAGTGCTTTATGGGGATGGGGCTGTGGGGTGAGGATAAGAATTAGTGAAGGGGGACTTCCCTGGTTGTCCAGTGGTTGAGACTTTGCCTTGCAATGCAGGGGCTGCAGGTTTAATTCCTGCTCAGGGAGCTAAGATACCACATGCCTCCAGGCCAAAAAACCAAAACATAAAAAACAGAAGCAATATTGTAACAAATTCAATAAAAAGCCTTTTAAAAAAACACCCACAGCAAAAAAAAAAAAAAAAGAAGAAGAAGAATTAATGAAGTGAGGCAGCAAGGAAAACCAATCTGACATTTTAGCTGGCTCTTGAAGAATGAGTTGAGCTGGGACATCTAGAAGTATCAGGTTGGCCAAAAAGTTTCCTCTGGTTTTCCATGCTGCTGCTACTGCTGCTGCTGTTGCTAGGTCACTTCAGTCGTGTCCAACTCTGTGTGACCCCATAGACGGCAGCCCACCAGGCTTCCCTGTCCCTGGGATTCTCCAGGCAAGAACACTGGAGTGGGTTGCCATTTCCTTCTCCAATGCATGAAAGTGAAAAGTGAAAGTGAAGTCACTCAGTCATGTCCGACTCTTAGCGACCCCATGGACTGCAGCCTATCAAGCTCCTCCGTCCATGGGATTTTCCAGGCAAAGTACTGGAGTGGGGTGCCATTGCCTTCTCCGGTTTTCCATGAGATAGTATAAAACCCAATCCTTTTGGCCAATACAATAGAAGGAAGGAAATCCCAGATGGAGGGAACAAGGTAAGAGTCAGAGCAGTGAGAAGGGGTTAAATGTTGGGGGCAGGAGGGCGCCCTCCCTCCTATCAGATCAGGAGCTTCCTAAAGGCTCAAGAACCAAGGAATAGTCACAGGACCAAGCCCCTGTAGGGGTTAAATATCTGACTCCTTTAGTTTTAAATTTCCTGTTACCCAAACTGCAGCGCAACCAGAGGATAACCCTCCCTGCTGAAGTCCCTGATACAAAGTCCAGGAGCCGCAGCTTAATGCCTGGCATCCATTCAAACAAGTGCATTTTGTTTATTTCTAATGTGTCTGAGCCCAGCGAGCAGGTTTACAGCAGGTCAGGAAGATGCCAAGAGCTTTACCAGGGCCACCGGAGTCCACGCAGAACACACAGCCTCTCTGGAAGCAAAAGATCATCCGTTAAGTGTGTGGCTTTAATGCAGCTCCATTCCCCCAAGATGCTCCTGTTTCAATATAAATAATATCCCAAGACTAAAATATTCCATGTGCACTCCCAACACATTTAATCAGGCTTTCGGATGTGCACTGACTCTACTGCAGGCTCCTGCTGCCTTCTGAAATGGAAAAGCCACTCATATTAGCATGGAATCCCATGTAATTGAATTCTGGTTTTAAATTCTGTGATTAACAGATGGTACCGTCTTGTCCCAGTGTGCTCATCTCCGTATCCCTACCCCTGGAGACACAACACACACCCCTTTGGATCACCACCAGCAGCCACGCTTTCTTTAGCCCTGGTGTTATTTTAGCACTTAACTCTCTTTTATAAAGGGGCCATCTCACAAGCATTATTAACGCTCAGGTAACAACTCCTACCAAATCTTCTCACTGGCTTGTAAATGAATTTAAGTGTATCACAGCCCAAACCTCTTCAGGCTCCCTGGTTGGGAATTCTTGAGATTTTCTTCCCCAAAAGTGAAAGTCAAAAAATATTAAAAGATAAAGGGACATGATTCATCTTGGTTCAGCAGATCATAAGTTCCTCGAGGGCAGGGAGAGTTTATTCGGCTGATTGATTTAATATTTATTGAGTCATAACTAGCTTCATGGACCATAGAAATAAATCTATTGATGCACTTCATTACAAGAAAAACCGTTGCTGTCTCTAGATAGGACCAAGAAGCATTCACTTTGATGATTTCTTTCCTTTATACTGATTAACAAACTTGAAAGAGCAGCTCCTGCTCTAAAAAATATATGAGTAGAAAATACTGCGTTCTGTTGCATAAAACTGGAATAAAAGATTCTCCCTTTCTGAAATAGCTATGTGCTAGGGAAAAGGGTGACTGCTGGAAAGGGGCAGAGGAATTCATCACCCCTGAAAACCTTTCACTTTCACAGCACACCATCTCAGAACGCCTGTATCGTTATGAGATCTCGAACTTAGTATTTTTTTTAAAACCATGGTTTCCACTGAAATGAATGGGCTGCACAAGGAAACTCAAAAATGTTTAAAGGCATACCCAAAAAGCAGACAAACTTCTACCAGAGTCACTACTGAGGCCGGGAAACATGTGCCCATAAATGCGTTACTTACTTGTGCCTGCCAGCATATCACCTACAAGTGCTATCTTTAGGCGGGGAGGGGAATAGATACAGAAGAAAGGGTGGCAGCGGTTTTACCCACATCAGTAAACAACAGGACCATCTACCAGAACCGCACACCCCAGGGCTCCCGGATAATTGTCAGACCAACTTTTGGCAGCTCGTTATCAATTCAGTGTGGGTGCTGTTTTGTAAACACATCTAATTTGGTTTTAAATTTTAATCCATAAAGTCATTACTAAAGGACTCCAGGCTGCTGAAATGATGAACCAACTGCTTCCAAAGCAGACAGAAAGGCACCAGCGCCAGCCAGGGCTGCCTGTCCTCCCTTCTTTGCCTCCGGATTCACCTTGTCTCTCACCTCCTTCACAGCAATGTGCATGGCCTCCTACTCACCACAGATTTTCTGTTGCTACCCAAATGCTCTCTCTCCCTGTCTCTCTCTGTGTGCATGTCTGTCTGTGTGTGTATCTGTCTTTCTCTATCAGTCTCTGTCTTTCAGACAGACAGACACACAGACACACACATATATATATACACTTGCACACAAGTTGTTTGTCTCTTTCTGATGCAGTATTCCAATCCCTGCCTCCTCTACTCTTCCAGTTTAATCTACTTCTCTAACATAAAAATTGTTCTTTAACAAAAAGATCAGTCTGAAGGAAAGAAACTGTCTTAAAGAGTTAATGGCAGGGAACATAGCTGACTGACAGATGGACTGACCAACCAAATGGCCCCCCAGCATCTCAGATATCGCCCTCCTTTGAGAATTGGTTCTCATGGGTACTTACCCACAAGAGGAGAGGGTTTTTTCAATGTAAAGATCAAACACTGAATCTTTCAAAACATGGCATATGATAAAATCTGGTTTCTTTAACAAATTATGTACCAAACCTAGTTCTTTGGAACTCATAGATTTTAACCTGTATGTTCACCCTTCATAACAACCTTGGGAGGACGGTATTAAAGCTCCTCTTCCCTGTTTCATGGGAGACTGAAGCACATGGAGGTCAAGTAACTTGCCCCAAGTCACACAACCAGAAAGTGATTGTCAGGATTTCCACCCAGATAATTTGTCTCCAGAGTCTGCTTTTAACCACTACTCTCTGCTGCTTCTTATTTGAATGACTGCATTTTTATCTAATTAACAGAGAGGAAATTTTGCATTCACTTTTTATGCATCTATCATTAGATTTTCTCTCATTAGTTTTCTCTAGCGAAGAAAAGAGATGACTGATTTACCTAGTGGCTAATTATTACCCTATTTACCCTATTAAATAAATATTTACTCTGTTGTGCAGATCAGTAATTGCTCAAAACTCCTGTTTATGACTCCCCACCATTAACCAGAGATATTCTAGTAAACCTTTCACCTTCCTTCACCTCACTCCTTTTGACAGTCCATATACCTAACCATGGGGATTCCCTGGTGGTTCAGATGGTACAGAATCTGCCTGCAATGCAGGAGACCCAGGTTCAATCTCTGGGTCAGGAAGATTCCCTGGAGAAGGGAATGGCTACCCACTCCAGTCTTCTTGCCTAGAGAATTCCATGTTCAGAGGAGCCTGGCGGGCTATAGTCCTTGGGGTCACAAAGAGTCGGACACAACTGAGCGACTCACACAGACACACACCTAACCATATCCAAATCCCTTTCTGAAAAGCAGCCTATTAAAGAACCACTCTCAGGGACGTCGCTCGACTGCTCAGTGGGGGTTAATAGCATGTCAGAGCAACCAAGCAAATATTACCCTGGAGACCCAAAACTCAGGCCAGGCGGCTTCCCTGGAGAAGAATCCGTGTGGATCTAGAAATTCTTCATGCGCTGTGCTGCTCTGCAATAGCCTACCTCACTTCCTTGAATTCAAAGTCAAAGTGGGCAAAATAAACTCTCCACCACTTGGGAAAGCCGGGAGACAGAATACATTCTTTTCTGTAATCATATTTTCAGGGCTTCCCTGGTGACTCAGTGGTAAAGAATCCACCTGCCAATGTAGGTGACACAGGCTCGATCTCCGATCCGGGAAGATCCCACATGCCTCAGAACAACTAAGCCCATGCAACACAACTACTCAGCCTGTGCTCTAGAGCCCAAGAAACGCAACTACCGAAGCCCGTGTTCCCTAGAGCCCGTGCTCCCAGCAAGAGAAGCCTCCACAATGAGAAGCTCACACGCTGCAACGAACAGTAATCCCCGCTCGCCACAGCTAGAGAAAAGACCGCGCAGTAATGAAGACCTAGCACAGCCCAAAGCACATACATAAAATTATAAATAATAATGTTTTATGTTCTGCAGGACTGGTGTTTTTCGTGCTGTTTTTTCCAAAGTATGCTTCGTTTTAGGATCTGAAAACCCAAAGGCCCCAGGATTTTTTTTTTTTTTTCCTTCTCTTTCAAAAATGGATGGTTCTGCTTTTCATTTAAGGTGCAGTTTAGAAAGAAGCAGCCTGTGAAACCAATTAACTAATTGGAAATCACTTAATGACTGTGGCAGCATTTCGGATTTCTGGCATGGGTTCACAGCAGTCAAGAGAAATTGCTTTCCAATATTATGATAAGGTAAGCTGTGGAGGTCTCACCGGGGGTGGCTGAAGGCTGCTGTGAGCAACAATCAGCTCTAATCTGCCCACCAAAATAATGGAGACATTATAACACGGAATCCAGTGATTGGAAAGGAAGCACGACATAAAATTCCAAAGATATGCGGAGATCTGCTGAGAAGAAATGTGCAGCTGAAGTTCCTGGCTATGATGTTTGAGAGCTTCCAATCTTCATGCAGATATTATGCCTTTGAAATGGCTCTCAGAGAGACAGCCAGACATGTGGGGGAGGAGACGTGACAGGAGGAAAGGAAAAAAAAATAAGAGTAAATGTTCACCCTAGCACAATTGTCCAACTAATTGTTTTAGTATGGAGAGAATCATTGTTCACATTGAGGAAATAATCCAGTTAATTGCTCAAGAGTTAACAGAGCCAGAGAAAATAAATTACCCCAAACACAATATTTTATCCATTTGCCATTTGCTTGTTCCGAGGTAGTGAGTTCTCTTAGCATATATCTAAATAGCGGAGTTCATGAGAACCAGTATCATCAGTGTTGAAAACAGTATCAGCCATCTCTAATAGTATATCTATTTCCTTTTCCCTCTATTTTGAAAGAAAAGCACAGGCATACACACAGGTCTAGGTGATTTAAAATTGCTTTGAGGTGGACCACTGGCTTCATGTGTCCTGGGCCTCAGAATTGTTTCTTGAGTACGGCAAATCTCTTTACCTCCTTTGCCTTAGTTTACTCACCTGGAAAATGGCCTGACACCTATTCAAAGAAACAGGTATTCAAATGATGGGTGAATTCTGCAAACATAGAGCCAGGCTGCTGCAAATTCTTCCAGCAATAACAAACGTTCACTTTTTCTCTCACACAGATACCATGAGTTTGGGCAACAAAGACTCTGGCCCAGAGATATTCACTGTTGTTTTCATACACAACAGAAATTCTCTACACACGCTTGTCAGTCCACTGCCAGCATGGGGGCATCACCCAGACCCCGGCTTTATTAATTTAGTAATAATGACCCACTGGGTAGTGACTTAGATGCATGCTTCGTATGTGGCCGTGACCCAAAGGAAGGAAGATGTTCTCTTTTCAGGCAGCAGAATCAAGAAATACAATGCCACTCAGACAAATTGCTGTGACAACCATTAGCCTGTCAGACAGCAGGACCAGGTTAGCCCTGTTCTCACACCTGCTGGGATATCAGGCCTTTGTTCAAAGCATGCTCCACTTTATAGAGCCTCATCCCTGGAGGTTCTTCAGCCACAAAACCCCCAGGGCAAGGAGTGCAACATTAAAACTATAATACTGATGATTATTGTCACCCTGCTTATTTAACGTATATGCAATGCCGGGCTGGATGACTCACAGGCTGGAATCAAGATTGCCAGGAGAAGTATCAATCACCTCAGATATGCAGATGACACCACCCTTATGGCAGAAAGCAAAGAAGAACTAAAGGGCCTCTTGAAAGTGAAAGAGGAGAGTGAAGAAATTGGCTTAACCTCAACATTCAGAAAACAAAGATCATGGCATCCAGTCCCATCACTTAATGGCAAATAGATGGGGAAACAATGGAAACAGTGACAGACTTTATTTTGGGGGGCTCTAAAATCAGTGCAGATGGTGACTGCCCCCATGAAATTAAAAGACACTTGCTCCTTGGAAGAAAAGTTATGACCAACCTAGACAGCATATTAAAAAACAGAGACATTACTTTGCCAACAAAGGTCCGTCTAGTCAAATCTATGGTTTTTCCAGTAGTCATGTATGGATGTGAGAGTTGGACTATAAAGAAAGCTGAGCGCTGAAGAATTGATGCTTTTGAACTGTGGTGGTGGAGAAGATCTTGAGAGTCCCTTGGACTGCAAGGAGATCCAACTAGTCCATCCTAAAGGAAATCAGTCCTGAATATTCATTGGAAGAACTGATGCTGAAACTCCAATACTTTGGCCACCTGATGCGAAGAACTGACTCACTGGAAAAGACCCTGATGCTGGGAAAGATTGAAGGCAGGAGGAGAAGGGGATGACAGAGGATGAGATGGTTGGATGGCATCACCGACTCGATGGACATGAATTTGAGTAAGCTCCAGGAATTGGTGATGGACAGAGAAGACTGGCATGCTACAGTCCATGGGGTTGCAAAGAGTCAGACATGACTGAGCGACTGAACTGAAAACTGATGATTCTTCCTTTAATGCTTCAAAAACAACAACAACAAAAAAACAATGCTTCATTCTGACCTGGGGGGAAAGTTGTTTAGCTTATTGCCTTTCTTAGGATTTCATTTCTAATCTGCATTCTAGAAAATGACATCCTACTAATACCAAGATTATATCAAGACAATAGGGCTGATAAACTACTGTTAATTACCAGTGAAGATAATAAGTAAATACAGATCAAGGAATGTAAGGATATACCAGGAAAGCCACTGCACCAAGAATGTCCTGGATGTGAGCAGAACTCATGAAAGAGAAACATCTTCATCTTCATAAGAAAAGAAAAACCTCCAAAATATCAAAGGAGAAAAACCCTGCACGTGAACCTTTCAAATTGACTCAGAACATTTTCCAAGAGGAGGAACCTGAAAAAACATGTGATGCAGTTGATAGCATTCGAAGCTTCTCCGTCCCACTTACAGAACGTTGCTCGCTGACCCAAAGGTGAGGCTCTACCCACAAAGACAGGCTGAATGCCAACTTGAACAGCCTCATTTGCAAAGCTCAGCACTCTGGAGCTTAAATGTCCCTGCTTAACAAATGGTGAGCAATTTAGTCCACCACGTGTAGGCAAGACCAAGGCCAAAGTCTAACAATAGCTCCCCTCTCTCTGAGTCCTTGAATTAGCGAATGCTATTACAAAAAGAAAATATACTTTTATCTAGGTTGTTCCTTTTTCCCTTGGCTGTTTTCTGTGGCTTTGCCTATAAGCTCACAGTTTGTAGTTAAATTGGACAATTACTGGGCGAGAAGTGAATAATTAATGAACAGTCACTGTAGATGTTTTGGAAACTGTGACCCAATCATCGAACGAATAGCTGAACCACTGAAATAAATGACTTGTTCCACTCATTACCTGATCAGCATTTGTTTAGAGGTTCCTAGGTGCCCTATCAAAATTCTAATCAGTTCTATTTAAATTACATTTTTTGCACTGCATTGTTATAAATGCTAATTTATGCCTAGAATGGAACAGCTTTATTTCGTACCTCCTGAAGAAACGGATGAATAAAAACATACTTCTACAGGGCATAAAAGATTATCAAGGGTTCAACAACTATTGGATTTGCACTTGCCAAAACACATCCTGAAACTCAGAGCTGAAGCTTTAGGAGACAAGGACATTTGGATCCTCCCACCACAAAGCTGTCCCCGTTATGAGGCAGAGGATTGTCACAGCAGCATCTGCAACCACGACCAGGGACTTCCTGCCATTGGGGACGAGAGCAGCTTTCAGGGTGAGGAATGAAAAGAAGGGGACATTGTCACTGCTGAGAATACTGATCTCCCACATCTTAAAAGCAGATGGTTATTTCAGAATCTCTGGGTAACTTCCTCGAATTGAGTAGAATTTCTCCAAACCTGGTACCCCATCTGCTTTTTAAAAGATGTCCATCTCCACCAGCTCGCAAGAGGTGACTGAGTTATCATAGCAAATGGTAACTCCATATCTCCTTTTACAATTAGTTTGGCCTCCCAACCTTAGTACAGAGTGCCACTCTAAGCAGTGAGACGTGCTCCAGCCAAGAGGAGAGGAAGCACAGTTTTCAGGGAAAACACTAAAACCACCTGCCCTGGCTGGGCAAGAGAGTAGCCACTTGCATGAATTATTGTTGCATGAAACTGACTATTGTTAGTTTGTTACTCCTTGCATGAAACTAACAGCTACCACCAATGGGGAAGAATTCGGGAAAGGTCAAGAGGAGAGAAGAACTGCCAGCCCACATGTCCTACAGACCTCCCAGATTCATTCTCGCTGGCATCCATCTTGGCTGAGCGATGCGTACACCACCAGGAAGGATCCTGAGTCAGAATGACTGGCCAGAGACAACCTGGAAACTAACCCCATCACCATAAAACCCAAGACTGTGAGCCACGTGGCAGGGCAGTTCTCCTGGTTTCCCTTACCTCCTGCTCTCCACCCGGGCGCCCCTTCCCAATAAACCTCTTGCTTTGTCAGCACATGTCTCCTCGGACAATTCATTTCTGAGTGTGAGATAAGAGATCACACTCGGGCCCTGGAAGGGGTTCCGCCTCCTGCAACAGTTTTACACTGACGTAGAAGCCAGGCCAACTTGTGGCCTACAGGTGACCAGATGGACCCCAAGTCATTTGGGATATAGAAGACCTCAGGAGAGAAAGGAGATTGAGAGTGGTGCTCTAGAAATAGCTAGAAATCTCCTAATGAGACCAAAACAGTCCTGCTTGTAAAACTACTTTGTTCTGCTACAGGGCTTGTGGGATCTTAGCTCCTCAAGCAGGGATTGAACCCGGGCCCCCAGCAGTGGAAGTGCAGAGTCCTAACCACTGGACTGCCAGGGAAGTCCCTGGTAAAACTACCTTGATAAATAACACCGTGCACCCCACTCACTCAGGCCAGGAGGCTGCTGGAAGTCAGAGAGCCTGCCAGTTGCCCCGCTGGGAGTGGGAGGCATCAAATTCAGAATTCACTGCTAGAAGTTTTTCATAAGCTGAGGAATTACCTTGAGAGGATTGAATTTCCAAGTGCAAGTCAGCAGCTGCTGGGGAGGCTGAGACCACCTCAATCATCCTGAACCACAAGTCTCTGGCGGAGAGGGGGCGAGGCGAGGCGGGATCAGCCCGGCTTAGGGCTGCCTGGCCGGGTGTGGAAAACACGGGTTCACACAAGCATTTAACCTCTTTTAAGAAGTGCAATGTGGCTGAGGCTTAAAACAAGGTTGGAACATTTTCTCGCTTATTATCACCTAGATAACCTCTTCTTGTAGCTGAAGGAGTGTGGTGGGGAGTTGGGGTGGGAGGGCGCGCCGGAGGGGGAGGAGGGAGCGCTGCGAGAGGAGGGGGCGGGATCAGGCACCCGAACAAGCTGCTGTTTTCTTGTTTACTGAAAACAGTTGGGAAAAGGTGAAGGAAATTTGCTCTCTAAATATTTCTCCTTTTAAACAGAAACGGTATTTTCCTGATCGCACCAGTTAATCCCTTAATGGGAACAGGAAGAAGAGAATAGCTTTTGTTCATCTTCCGTGAAATCTATCCGTTAGTTTGAAAGCAAGATTTGTCTAGGAAATACTGAAGTAAGGGTGGGGTTCTAAGAGAACTAAGGGCAGGGGAGTGGGAGAAGTGAGGCAGAGCAGGAACACGTGTGTTTGAGATCTTCGTCGGGGAGATGTCATCACCTGGGACAGAGTGGCTCCAGAGCTTTTGCTGGTGGGAGTGGTCCAGCGCACCTCCCGCTCCAGGACCGAGACCAATCCTAAATGGAGTCTTTTTAGGGAAATTAAGTTGCACAGTGATGGTTCTCACTCTTGTTTAATTGATAATAATTGATCAGGGTCTTTCTAATATTCATAAGAATCTCTTCATTCTCCTTTAAAGTGCTTTGAACTAATCCCCAGTCAAAGCTATAGGATAGGGATCTCCCTGGCAGTCCAGTGGTTAAGAGACCACACTTCCACTGCAGGGGGCGGGGATTCAGGCTCTGGTTAGGAAACTAAGAACCCACATACGCTGCAGGGAGGCCAAAAGATAGGGGGGAAAGGTGAGTTTACCAGGTGGCATTAGTGGTAAAGAGCCCACCTGCCAATGCAGGAGACCTAAGACTATAAGGTTGTATCCCTGGGTGGGGAAGATTCATTCCCTGGAGGAGGTTATGGCAACCCACTCCAGTATTCTTGCCTGGAGAATCCCATGGACAGAGGAGCCTGGAGGGTTATGGTCCATGGGGTCACAATGAGTGAGCCAGGTCTGAGCGATTTAACACGCCTGCAGGAGAACAAACTTGTCTAAAAGCCATCCCTACCACCAGATGACTCTGCAATCCACCCGCCATGCTCCTGCCTGAGAATCTGAGCCCTAGATGCTATTTCTGGCCAAATCCTTGTTATCGCTTACATCTGAGTTATAGAATTTCAATTTTCCAATCTGAAAAAAAGAAAATTCAGTCACTAAGGGAATGCATACTATCTATTTATTCCTAAATTTTCACAGATGGTGATACTTGATCACCACTGTGATTATCTTCTTATTTTCATTGCAGGAATTTAACATTAACTGAATGGCCACAATTTTCCTGACTCTATCCAGGATAAATGATACGGGAGTTTCATAAAATCATCACTACTATTGACTCCAAGCCAATAATTTGGCTTTTTATTTTCAAAGGTGATGTGCTCCATCAAAATGTTCCTCATATCAGAAATATGGGCCAAGAGGTCAAATGAGAAGATGTATTCCATCTGTGAGGTGATTCACCTTTTTAACATATCAGTTAAGTCTCCATCTATATCAGTTATAAAAATATTGAATAAATCCAAAGGTGGAGAGTCCTGTGACATGTCACTGGAGACCTCATTCCAGATTAAAATCAGTAATTAATCAATATTACATATATATTATTGTTCAGCCTTTTTATCAATTACTTAAAAGATGAAATAGAAGTATATATTAAACTTGAACATGGCACAAAGCTAGGACAGTTAATATTTCAGATCCCACATGACTCAAAAATCCTTGCCAGTCTGGAGCAATGGGGGAAATTTAATATGAGATATCACAGGAATATAGGTAGCCCTGCACTTAGGTTCAAAAAGCCATTTTAAGTATTAATACATTTTACCAGCAATTATGTGAAAAATCCGTGGGGCTCTTACTTTGCTATAAGCCACTGTAAGCCAACGGGATATGGCTGCCCCAGAATCCCAATTATATTTTAGATGACATTAGTAGGCATCTAGCCCAAAACAAGAGAGGTAATGGTTCTTCTGTTCAGTGGTCAAACATCACAGCATGAGGGAAAAAAAGTTAATACAATCTCTTTCACCAACTATGTGAATTTGAACAAGTCATGTGATTTAAGTCCTAATGTTCTCATTTGAAAATGTAAATAATAATAGCTGACAGTATGGCAGAAACCAACATAATACTGTAAAACAATTGTCCTTCAATTAAAAATAAAGTCTTTAAAAAATAATAGTTGACAAACATGCTATCATTCCATGAAATCATTATAAAATCAAATTAGAGTTTCCATGAATGTGTTTTGACAATGATAATGCAACATTACACTGGAAGTCTACTGTTATCCAAAACCATCCACCTCTTTCCAATAGATGTTCTCCTTTGGGGAACCCCACCTTTACCATTCTTGCTGTGTAGTGGGCCCTAATTCGCTGAGGCCACAGGAATTGGTTTGGAAATGGGCACGTAGCCCAGTCAGGGCCAAGGAGACTGTGCTATAACTTTTGACAAAAAAGAAGCTCTTGTTCCTTTGCTGTATTTGGTCATAAAAGAAAGTGAGTCTTAGATTGCATCCTATCACCAGGAAGAAGTCCACCTGAAGGTGAGGCTGATACGCAAGGAAGGAAGAGATGAAAGAGACAAGAAACAAATACCCTCATGTGACAATCTGGGTCAGACCCTTTCCCCAGATGAAGCCAGCATTCCTCTGGATCACGCTATATTCTAAGTCCATATATTCCATTTTTTAAGTCAGTTTGAGCAAGGTGTTTCTGTCACTTGCAACAAGAAGAGTCCTATGATTGTGCATTCGTTTAAATGTCTTGGAAAACCTAGTTATTCAAATATATGGGAAAAAATAAATGGGAGAATTTTCAAATGGAGATGTATATGTATTTTCATCCTAAAGGGAATCAGTCCTGAATATTCATTGGAAGGACTGATACTGAAGCTGAAACTCCAATACTTTGGCCACCCAATGCAAAGAACTGACTCATTTGAAAAGACCCTGATGCTGGGAAAGATTGAAGGTGGGAGGAGAAGGGGACGACAGAGGACTAGATGGTTGGATGGCATCACTGACTCGATGGACAAGAGTTTGAGTAAACTCCAGGAGTTGGTGGTGGACAGGGAGGCCTGGCATGCTGCAGTCCATGAGGTCGCAAAGAGTTGGACACGACTGATTGACTGAACCGAACTGAACTGATGTATTTCCAACAAAAATAAAGTCTGTGTTCAGATTGTGTTAGCCATTAAGATTGTTAAGAGTCTTGTGTGAGATTGTTATATTGCTCTGCTAGACTGTGCTCCCCAGTACAGCAAAACTTCATTATTGAAGTTTTGTGCCTTGGGTCCTAAGCCTTATATAAGGAACTACATGAAAATTTTGCTCTAAAAAAGAATTCTTTAGCATTCTGCCTCTGGAAAAGCCAATTTTCCAGCCTACCCCATCTTGTCTTCCTGCTGAGCTAATAGCCAGATCTCCAACTAAAACAGCAGTGCCCATCTCTGATTAATAGGACCTTTCTCCCCACCTTTTTTAATGGCTTCCTCCCATTGTGATTTCAATCAGAACATTGCTGGGAATCCCTCCTGGTGCCTCTCCAGGACCACTTCTATTGCCATCTTTTGTATACTCCTCCTCAAGAAGAGAAAAGTCAAAGAAATGTCTCCACACTCCAAAGCTGAAATCAATGTGGAAGGTGAACAAACGATAGCATTTTTCTAGCTGGAAGGGGCTTATAGCCATCAGCTGGTCCGAGGATCAGCCACGGGATCAATCTAACCCACCTGATTTTTATTTACAAGTGTAATTACAAATAAAACTTTATTTGAATACAGCATGCCTATTTGTTACATATTGTCTATGGCCACTTTCTGGCTACAAAGCAGCATTGAGTAGTCAAAGACTGCAGGGCCCCAAAAGACTAAAATATTTACAATCCAGCCCTTTATAAGAAAATTTTGCCAACTTCTTATCTAGTCCAGTCATTTAGTTTTTAAAAAGAAGCTTAGGTCAAGACTTCCCTGGTGGTCCAGTGGGTAGGACTTGGTGCTTTCACTGACGGGGTCCCAGGTTTGATCCCTGGTTGGAGAACTAAGATCCCACAAACCACGCAACACAACCAAAAAAAAGGGAAAAAAACCGCAGCCTGTAAAGGCTAGTGAATAGAACATGAGAGACCAAATCCAGATTTGTTCCACGTGGTGGTGTTTTCATGTCCAGTCTTATCCATCTACTAGATTACAGGTCGGAGAAGGCAATGGCACCCCACTCCAGTACTCTTGCCTGGAAAATCCCGTGGACGGAGGAGCCTGGTAGGCTGCAGTCCATGAGGTCGCTAAGAGTCGGACACGACTGAGTGGCTTCACTTTCACTTTTCACTTTCATGCATTGGAGAAGGAAATGGCAACCCACTCCAGTGTTCTTGCCTGGAGAATCCCAGGGACGGGGGAGCCTGGTGGGTTGATGTCTATGGGGTCGCACAGAGTCGGACACGACTGAAGCAATTTAGCAGCAGCAGCAGCAGATTACAGGTGCCTTATAGGCAGACATTGTGCCTATCTCTGTGGTATCACAAACAATGGAGCCTGAATACTGAAGTCATCCTGAAAACTAGGAAAGGGATTGAGAAAATAAGGGATCCCTTCAGAGATTTCTCTTCTATGTAACCCATCTCCCCTCCTGTCTCCACAGCCTCCAAGTATCTGTAGGCACAAACCTGTCCTTCTCCCACTGGACATCAAGCTACTCTCTGTAAGATCATCTTGAAAATGACATAATAGTATCCACCCCCCGGAAATGAGCCAAAGTGTGCAAAGCAGGTAGCACTGAGGTTGGCACGTTTTAAACTCTCAAAGAATAATAGTTTAGCGGCAGCAGCAGCATCAGAACTGAAGGCATCCTGAGATCTGCCTGGGTATTGGATAAAATTACTGAGCTGGCTATTTCTTTTAGATCCCTCTATAGGTAAAGCGAAACATACAAGAAGGTGGGATTCCAACACTCAGTTTCTGCAAACAGTTGAATCCACATTTAATTGCCATCACCCACAGAAGTCAGAGCATTAGTCAGGGACCATTCTCCCAGATCTCAGCAGGACCTGTGGCCCTGGAAGGAGAGAGAAGATTCTTTCCCTGAGGCTAAGGCATTTTACCACTGTTTGCTCAGTCACTCAGTCATGTCCAACTCTTTGCGACCCCAAGGTCTATAGCCTGCCAGGCTCCTCTGTCCATTGGCTTCTCCAGGTAAGAACACTGGAGTGGGTTGCCATTCCCTTCTCCAGGGGATCTTCCTGACCCAGGGATTGAACCCACATCTCTTGCATTGGCAGGTGGATTCTTTACCCCTAGCACCATCTAGGAAGCCCAAGGCATTACAAATGTCAAGACATAAACAAAGGAAAGACTTAGAAGCGTGTCAAACAGCATGTGTATAGTATAGACCCAACTGTGGCCGAGGACATTTGTCCTGAGCCTCCCCACAGTGAGAATGGTCCCACCTGATACCAAGGGCTCCCGTCAGACCACATAGGTTGCTGCCTAATCTAACTCTTCTTTAGATTTTATGACTGTAACTCTCTCTCCATCAATAGGAATTTGTTGTAACTGTTCTACAACATACTTTAACTGTGGGCAAAATATCCTTGTCATTAATTCCATCCTTTTGCTAAAGAATTATGCTCATGTTGTTATCTTGTATTTTGATAGTGCCTAACAGGGATGTTAGGGATGGGAAAGATTGAGGGCAGGAGGAGAAGGGGGCAACAGAGGACGAGATGGTTGGATGGCATCACCGACTTGATGGACATGAGTTGGAGCAAACTGGGAGATAGTGAAGGACAGGCGAGCCTGGCGTGCTGCAGTCCATGGGGTCACAAAAAGACAGACACGACTAAGCAACCGAACAAAAACAACGAAACAGGGATGGCAGAAAGAAAAACCAACCTCGTGCCAGAGGAAACAGCCAAGTACCCCTCCAGGTCCCCCTCCTCTTTCTGGTCTAAGAGGGCAGATGGCAATCCCCCTTTAGATCAATACCCCTCTAGGACCTAACAGGGACATTGACAGCAATGGGGTCTACCATCTCCCCTATCCAACTGCTTTTTGTAATGCTAGTCACAAGGAATAAAAATTGTTCAGGGTTGCTTAGCCCATATAGGGAACCAAATCCAATGTGGGGCCCTCTGAATGTACCCTTGGCAGCCAGAAAACATGACCAGGGCTAATAACTAGTAAATTCCCATATTAAGAGGGCTTTTCCCACCCCAGGCCCCACCCCTAATGCTGCCATCTGTGTGTGACTTTTTCCTCTCTAAGAATTCAAACTGGGTGGGAGACTGTGATTTTTTTAAAAAATCTCTTAGTAGCATCTCTACCCAGAGCTAGCCTCATCACAATTACCCTCACCAGACGAGGCAACCTCACGTTGAGAATGGATATGGTTTGCAGCCAGCACCAAATGTTTCCCCTTCTGCCTTTTTTGTCTTCCCTATCAATCAGAACATGTGAAACTCCCAAATGAAGAGTAAACACACGGCCCAGGTTCCTTTCATCTCCTAACATATGTCATGAAGGGGAAAAGGAAAAAAAAAAAAAAAACCTATTCCCAGCTTCAATCAGCCATTCGTTCTCTGCGACTTGAGCCTGAGACTGAACAGGATGCGTGGGGGAGTGGTGGAGGAAGGCAGCTGTGGGCTGACTCCTTGCAAGATAATAGGAATTCACTGCATACCTGAGTCTTGGAGTCATTATCTCCCCTGCGAGCACTTCTGTATTTATATATAATGAGATCATTACCAGGCAGCTATTCCAATTTTATTCAGACTTTAATATTTCTTGAAGAAAAAAAAATAGCATACAAAAGGGTTTGTGATGCCAACTCAATCAGACGTGCTGTTGATGGAGAATTATTCAAGTGCAAGCCAGAACAGGGGGGAAAAAATCATTTCAGAGAGGTTTCTGTCAAAGCCAAGTTCGCCTGTGATGATGTTTCCAGTGAATGTGCTGAAGTGTCCAGAGGTGAGGAAGGAAAATAACAACTCACAGAGGATGGGCTGTGGACAGGATTAAAAACCAGGAGTGTTCCAGCCCAAGCGCTCAAGCAGGCAGGGCAGGGTGTCCTGCCGAGCGGGCTCCCACCCCGGCATTCAGCGGGTAATTTGACCAAGGAAGCAGGCGCACTCAGCCCCACTCGCCCAGTTTGGCAGGAGCAGTCAGGTGTTAGCAATTAACCCTTGTGCGGTGTTGTCTCCTTTTGTAATTGAACTCAGGTGGCTGGCAAGGTAGGCGAGACAAGTCCTTTCTCCTTTTACATTTAAGGAAGGGACTTTCTCACCGTCCCGGTACCCTCTTCAGGAAAGAGAACTGGCAGGATTTGCTTTCTCTCTGTCGCCATTCAGACACGACGGCTAGACTTGCAGTGCCCCCGCTAATCAAATATCCTGGCTGAGGTTTAATAAACCATCCTCTGTTTTCAGCAAATGAGAAAATCAAATGAAAGAAATCAAATACGGAAACCGAACAAAAAGGGCTCTCTCTTTGATGATCCAGACGGCCCCTCAGGATCAGACTAAGCCTTGGGTGACAATTATGAAAACTGTTCATCACTGCCCAGCACTTTTAGACACACACTCTGCTAATATGAGCTCTCTGGATGTTTGAACTTTGGATAAACATGAACTTATGTGTTCATGTCTAGCATCTACAATTTATCCTGAGATTATAAATATAAAAGGAGAATCATCTTAGCTCTTAGCTCTCAGTCCTGAACTGCAGATGAGAGTTAGCAGGGAAAGCAGGAATGGAGGCTTGTCATCAGGATCAACATGAAATTAAAGGAACGTGGGTCATTTATGGTGATTGTAAAGCACCCATAATTTTTCCCCTAGAATTTCCTAACAAACTAAACCAAAATAGCATTGGAAGAAAATTTTCGAAATGTCCATGCTATCCACTGGGCCCCCAAGCCTGATGCTAGTATAGAACTGGTAGATTTTTTTATTATCATTTGTATTATCCTATCTTAAAGAGATAGCTTGTAATGTCTACAAGTTCTGGTAAAATCATTAAGGCTATTTTATAGATCCTAGTCTTGGGATGTACTCAACACTTAGAAATCAGTTTGTAAGAGAAAGAAAGGAAGGGAGGGAGAGCGGTGATCTCCTGTCTTCGTGAAATACAGCCAGCTCCACAACAATCTATAATCTACATTCTGTAGGCAAAGGATTGCATCAAAATTGTCCTGATTTAAAAGAGACTTAAATAGAAAAATAGGAACAATTTTCTCTCCCTACGTAAATCCAAATCATAGCAATCATTTGACGATTTACTCCTTGAAAAGGGAAAGAATCAGCCCAAGTAAGAATTACTAAATTTCTGTTGTTCACTACTTGTGTGTGTGTGGGTGTGTGTGTGTGTAGGGGGTGGGGGGAGAGAGAGAGGGATTTTTCATTTACCATTAATATGGTTTCTCCGGAGAAGCATGACGACTTGGCATTGGTCCTCCATCTGCCTCCCTTGTCCTGTTATCCACCTTTTTGGGGCTTCCCTTTCCACCTTCAGAGACAATTGGTCTCTTTTTCTCAAAAGCCACTGCCTCTGCAGCATCCGCCACCAGCCTCCACTGGTCCTTCCCTTCTGTCATCAGATATCCTTATGCTTCTCCTCTATGGAAAATGCCCCCAAGGCTGGGTATCGGGTGACGTGGGCTCCAGCCTCTGCTCTTCCATGACTTGTGTCACTGGCAAGGCTGCTAGGAGCATCATTTCTCCTCATGCTGTTTTCATGACTCGACTTTGCTACTGCCTGCAGATATAACCTTACTTTCATCCTTTCTTTAACTGCCAAATCTCCACTACCTTTGTATACTCTTCTCTCAAACATCTTACAGACAGCCTTCTCACCGAGCCCACCCCTGATCCTTAAAGACCATCCAATCCAACCTTTTTGCCAAGTCTGATAGTCTATAAGGACTTCTAATCCTTTGAACATTTTGTATATGTCTGACATGACAGAGGAAACCCTCTTTCTGAGCTCCCCAACATTTTCTGTTCCCCTATGCCTCAACTCTGTCTGGTCCTGCCTGTCTGTGATCCTGATCCCGCCTATTGGCTTTAGTCATAGCGAAGAGCCGGACACAACTGAGCAACTTCACTTTCACTTTTCACTTTCATGCACTGGAGAAGAAAATGGCAACCCACTCCAGTGTTCTTGCCTGGAGAATCCCAGGGACGGGGGAGCCTGGTGGGCTGCCGTCTATGGGGTCACACAGAGTCGGACACGACTGAAGTGACTTAGCAGCAGCAGCAGAGCAGCAGTGATATGTCTGAGGGCTTCAGAGAGGAGGAGACAAAGTTCTCCAATCCAATAGTCCCCACCACCTTCCTACACAGAGATCTCCTCTACATCAAATATGTAATTGAAAAGTCATCTCTCTGGGTTAAAACCCAAGACTGTACACTAATTCATCACCTATTAATAAGAAAATAATTTCATAGATAATTAAATGTTACCTCAGAAATCAGAAAGTAACATGTTAAAAAATGCAATATAAAATGAGTCCATTTTGAGGCATGACAATTGTTGTCCGGATAGACCAAAATGAAATCATGCTCAAGAAACTAAATATATTTTAATACCTATAGAAGCACTATTCACATAATTAAAGCAATATAAACATTTCCATAATTGAGAACTGGCAAGGTGATATCCTAACTCCCCAGAACTCTGATTAAAGAGGACAAATTTGATGCCCTGCCCCCAAGAGAGTCAAAGCTCTACAGTAAGGAGGATTCTGGGAAAATTATCAATATTTGTCTATGTAGCTCCTGAAATAATGTATTTTATTGTCATAAATGTGAGAGAACACAAGAAACTACAGTCCATGTCCTATAATAAAACATAATGGAAAAGAAAAAAAAAGAAATATGAGAGAATTTTCCTTTTCTACTAAATGTTGTGGTATTCTTTTAACTATCTTCCCCTGCTCTAACCAGGGAAAACTAGTCACAGGTTTCTGCTGAGACCACAAAGACCTGATGCTTTTTCCCAAAATACTTCCTTTCACACATGCTCTGCAGGGAACAGTAAACCCTGGATCACCGATAAAGTCTGAGAGCCTCACCCTAATGATTAGCTCACTACCTTTTAGACTTGTTGGCACTGTGTTTGGGGTTTTTTTTAATGAATTTATTTATTTTAATTGGAGGCTAATTACTTTACAATATTGTGGTGGGTTTTGCCATACACTGACATGAATCAGCCATGGGTGTACATGTGTCCCCCATCCTGAACCCCCCTCCCACCTACCTCCCCATCTCATCCCTCAGGGTTGTCCCAGTGCACTGGCTTTGAGAGCCCTGTTTCATGCATCGAACTTGGACTGGCGATCTATTTCACACATGGTAATAGACATGTTTCAATGCTATTCTCCCAAATCATCCCACCCTTGCCTTCACCCACAGAGTCCAAAAGTCTGTTCTTTGTATCTGTGTCTCTTTTGCTGTCTCACATATAGAGTCATCATTACCATCTTTCTGAATTCCATATATATGCATTAATACACTGTACTGGTGTTTTTCTTTCTGGCTTACTTCACTCTGTATAATCGGCTCCAGTTTCCTCCACCTCATTAGAACTGATTCAAATCTGTTCTTTTTAATGGCTGAGTGATACTCCATTGTGTATATGTACCACACTTTCTTACCCATCCGTCTGCCGATGGGCACCCAGGCTGCTCCCGTGTCCTGGCGATTGTAAACAGTGGCACTGTGCTTTTTATAAAGCAACTGAGTGTTTATTTCTCAGAGTCCACTCCCTAATTTTTGCAGCTTCCTAAGATGCTTCTTTCCTGCAGTCCCAGAATCTAGATCAGTGGGTAGGAAATAAATTGTCTAGATACTGTATGTGAAAGTGGCCACGGTTGAATTTCTCTTTTCTCTGCCAGAAAGATGTACTCTGGTACCAAATTAATAAGATTACACCTCCACTCTGGGGCAAAGTGCCACCTTTAATCATCTCCAGAAGGGGAACACCTGACCTTCCACTTGTTGGGTTCAGGAACAACAGGAGAAAGATCATTAAATGGTGTCAGAACCAAAAATAGCTTGTCTTTGAAGACCTTCTCCTCATGAAGTACCCTAGGACTCAAAGCAAAGCATACCCAGCTGCTATTCCACGGACAGGAAGAAGAAAAATTGAAAACCCCTAGCGAACTGTGCAACTCATGCCAATATCAGAACCACACAGCATTTGCAGGTAATATCCCTTATCTTGTACTCTGACATCATGAAATGAAATTCTAGGACAGTGTGGATTTGACTGTGAGATGATTCTTAGGTTGTCTCTTTATGAACCTGACTGGCTGTGTGGTAGGAGAAAGCAAGCTGTGGTTGGAGGGAAAAAAGAGACTCTTGCCCTGCTACTCGAAAAGTCTGCCATGAACAGGGTCTGAAGATAGGAAACGTGTGCCTAAAGGAGATATTTAGTTCTTCTCTCCATGAAAAATGATACCCGATTCTTTACCTACATGAACAGATACCTTCCTCGAGAAACCATAGAGCAGGAGTTCTTAACTGCCGTCTCTCAGGAGTTGACAAAGTACAGCCCACAGGCCAAGTAGAGCCCACTGCCTATTTTTCTAAATAAAGTTTTATTGGAACACAGTCATGCATATTCATTTCCATATTCTCTATGGCTGCTTTCTTGACACGATGGCAGAGGTGAGTATTTGCAATAGAACTCTTACATCATGCAAAGTCCTAGGTATTAACTATTTGATCCTTTATAAATGAAATCTACTGACCTTGCCCTATATCCTCTATAGCAAAGTTTAAGATAATTCTCATAATGGCCAATGTTTATCAAACTTTTCAGCATGCAGTGCAGTTACACACGTACCATGAAATAATCTCCATGGTAGTGCTATGAAGTAAGTATTTTGCTTTTCCCATTTTAAAAGTAAAGGACTCAAGGCTTAAAGAACTAAACAGATCCCAGAACTAGGAAGTGAAGGCAGGATTCGAAGCCTATCAGCCTGACTCCAGTGCCCACTCTCTTTACATGTAAACAGTATTTCCTCTAATATAATAAGAACAGCTACCATTTGCTATGTGTTTCCTGTACACTAGCTTTTGCACATACTGTTTTTAAAGCTCACCACTGCCTATGTTTGTACTTTCCAAAGATCAGGGAACAGGAACCCAGACTGGTTAAACAATTTACCTAAGATCAGACAGGTAGGAGTAAAAGAGTCAAGGATCCAGATGCCATACTTCTTCAAATATATGCCACCTCATAACAGAAAAGCATTGAAGAGACTATATAATAAGCATTAGAAACAATGGGGCTTTCTAATTCTGTCTAGAAAGACTGTGGTTCCCCACACTCAGGTACCAGCCCTCACTTTGTCATCAGTTGTCTGGGTGTTACTTGGCACATCACTTAACCCTTTCAGGTCTCAGTTTCCTTGTTGTTGGCTTAAGGAGAAAGCAAAGATTGGATGCTCTCTGAGATCTTCCAGCTCAAATATGCTCTAAACGCCCCATTCTGTCCCCTCACAGAGTTATGGTCACTTTTGCTCTGTATGTGTGTGGTCCTGGTAATTGCAAACCATCAGAACCAGTCACCTGTTTGATTTAAAGCTCCTCCCTTGGGATAATCTCTCATTATGGATCTTAATTGCTTTCCCTTCAAGAGAGAGAAGCTGAACTCAAGTCAACTCCAGTAGTCACTTATCATCATAGGGTGGCTCAGGAAAATAGCTGCTTCCCTGGAATACCAAAAGGACCCCAGACATTAATGACTCTTGCTCCTTTTTCATTCATTTCCTTGTTTCTGAGTTGGGGAATTTTGGCTAATTTATTAAACAGCCAGTAAGATCTAAATCCTGAGGACCTGGATGGATCAAAATAGTAAATGTACATTGAATATTATGTGATTGTTTTCTTGTACTATAATATGTTAAATCACTACCATCAATCTAGCAAGTTAAAATAGTAAAACTTATAGTTGTTCATAAAAGGTAGGACTTTTCCAATTAGTTGTTTTATCTATATCTTATTTCCTAATCCTATTATCTTTCCTGTGGGTGTGAAGAGGAACTAAAAAGCCTCTTGATGAAGGTGAAAGAGGAGAGTGAAAAAGTTGGCTTATAACTCAACATTCAGAAAATGAAGATCATGGCATCTGGTCCCATCACTTCATGGGAAATAGATGGGGAACAGTGGAAACAGTGGCAGACTTTATTTTGGGGGGCCCCAAAATCACTGCAGATGGTGACTGCAGCCATGAAATTAAAAGATGCTTACTCCCTGGAAGAAAAGTTATGACCAACCTAGATAGCATATTCAAAAGCAGAGACATTACTTTGCCAACAAAGGTCCGTCTAGTCAAGGCTATGGTTTTTCCTGTGGTCATGTATGGATGTGAGAGTTGGACTGTGAAGAAGGCTGAGCGCCGAAGAATTGATGCTTTTGAACTGTGGTGTTGGAGAAGACTCTTGAGAGTCCCTTGGACTGTGAGGAGATCCAACCAGTCCATTCTGAAGGAGATCAGCCCTGGGATTTCTTTGGAAGGAATGATGCTAAAGCTGAAACTCCAGTACTTTGGCCACCTCATGTGAAGAGTTGACTCATTGGAAAAGACTCTGATGCTGGGAGGGATTGGGGGCAGGAGGAGAAGGGGACGACAGAGGATGAGATGGCTGGATGGCATCACTGACTCGATGGACGTGAGTCTGAGTGAACTCCAGGAGTTGGTGATGGACAGGGAGGCCCAGTGTGCTGCAATTCTCAGGGTCGCAAAGAGTCGGACACGACTGAGCGACTGAACTGAACTGACTGAAGTCACCATACAGAAGCCTTCATCATGTTAAAAGTGGCTTCCCTAGTACTCCCTTGGTAGTCCAGTGGTTAAGACTCCACACTTCCCATGCTTGAGGTGCAGGTTTCATCCCTGGCCAGGGAACTAAGATCGCACATGCTGCACAGCATGACCGAAAATTAATAAAAATAAAAACAGCTTCCTAAGCAAAACCTGAGTTCTAAAACCTGCCATATAGAGTTTCTCAAATGATGCCTCTTCTCTGCCCGAATGCCTTCGTTTTGACTGGTGGTAAAACTTCAGGGAATACTTCTGTTTAGTTTACTTCTTTAAATGACTTGGTTTTTTAAAAAGCGGGGGTGGGGGGGAGCCATCTTGCCAGTGATCCCTCTAAGCCTTTTTAATTGCAAAATTCTTTTTTATGGTGTCACTGACCTAGCCTTAGCAGAGTTCATTTCAGAAATGTGCTGAAGTGGGTACCAGCATTGACAGTAGAGGCTGAGAAATGTTTCAAGTATCACGACTCTACATTTTTCTCCTGTCTGTGGGTTCAGGGATTCATCCTGTCTGAATCATGTCTGCCCTTTGTTTATGCATGAATAAGATATTTTAGACACTTGAGGACAAAGCATAGACACTAGCCCTTCCTGGAAAAATAAGACCTAGACCTCAGCTCAGGGTGAGAACACAGACTGTCCCCAGGGCCAACTAATTTCCAAATGTGAATAAAGATACATTGGTTAGCAAGCTTCTCCAATTCTCCTATTGACCCCTAACCTTTAGCAAGACAAAAATGTCACATATAATGGATCCTAAAATTAATGGCACATTTTACTTTTCAGTTGATCAGATCAGCGAGAGTGAGGTCAATGTCTTACCTCCTCAAGATAAGAGGTTGTCATTTTGAGTACATTTAACAGCATCACAGACACTGGGTCTCAGAAAACATTAGATAGCTTAGGAGATCAGAATATGGATCCAAAAAAAAAAAGAAAACCTGCAAAAAGCCATTCAGCCTCATTCCCTAACCCTTGATAGGGCCACACCAAAAGCCTCCTGTTGCTGTATCACTTAGGAAAGCCTCTTCTTTGCCAGGCTTGGCTCGTTCATTTACTAGATAACCATTTACTAAGGACCTGCTATTTACAAAACACTATTCTAGGCACTAGGGCTTCCCAGGTGGCTCAGTGGTATAAAGAATCCTCCTGTCAAGGCAGGGGACACCG
Source organism: Bos indicus x Bos taurus (assembly GCF_003369695.1). Lineage (NCBI taxonomy): Eukaryota > Metazoa > Chordata > Mammalia > Artiodactyla > Bovidae > Bos > Bos indicus x Bos taurus. Next base: position 53,890,914 of record NC_040092.1, read on the forward strand.
GTTCAATCCCTGGGTCAGGAAGATCCCCTAGAGGAGGAAATGGCAACCCACTCCAGTATTCTTACCTGGAGAATCCCATGGACAGAGGAGCCTAGTAGGCCACAGTCCATGGGTCACAAAGAGTCAGACACGACTGAGCACACATTTCATGGAACACAATCCTAGGCACTGGGCATGCTCTGAACACAACAAAGTCCATATTGTAATAGATCTTATTAATACATTCTGGTAAAAGAGACACAACAGGTTTCCCAACCTGGGGATCCTGCAAAAGGACTGACAACGCCCAGGGAATTTGATTTTGGGAGCCAGTGGGATTTGATTATAGAACTTCCATAGGACTGGGAAAACAGACTCTTGGAGGGCACAAAAAAACCTTGTGTGTACCAGGAACCAGGAGAAAGGAGCAGTGTCCCCACAAGAGACTGAGCCAGACTTGCCTGTGAGTGTCCAGGAGTCTCCAGTGGTGGCGTGCGTCGACAGTGGCCTGCTGTGGGGTCAGGGGCACTGAATACAACAGTGCATGCGCAAGTCCTTTTGAGGGAGGTCGCCATTATAGTCATTACCCCTACCATAATTTGGCCTCTGGCCAAACAACAGGAGGGAACACAAGCCAGCCCATCAACGGAAAATTGGACTAAAGATTTGCTGAGCATGGCCACGCCCATCTGAACAAGACCTAGTTTTCCCCACAGTCAGTCTCTCCCATCAGGGAGCTTCCATAAGCCTCCCATCCTTATCCATCAGATGGAATGAAAGCCACAATCACACAAGAGAAGATTAACCAAACTGATCACATGGATCACATCCTTGTCTAACTCAATGAAACTATAAGCCATGCCATGTAGAGCCACCCAAGATGGATGGTCATAGTTAAGAGTTCTGACAAAATATGGCCCACTAGAGAAGGGAATGGCAAACACCTTCAGTATTGTTCCTGTGAGAACCCCATGAACAGTATAAAAAGGCAAAAAGATAGGACACTGAAAGATGAACTTCCCAGGTCAGTATATGCCCAATATGCTACAGGACAAGAGTGGAGAAATAACTCCAGAAAGAATGAAGAGATGGAGTCAAAGCAAAAACAACGCCCAGTTGTGGGTGTGACTGGTAATGGAAGTAAAGTTTGATGCTGTAAAGAACATATTGCTTAGGAACCTGGAATGTTAGGTCCATGAATCAAGGTAAAAGGAAGTGGTCAAACAGGAGTTGGAAAGAGTGAACATCGAAATTTTAGGAATCAGTGAACTAAAATGGGTGAATATAATCCAGTGAACTGGAATGGGTGAATATAATTCAGATGACCATTATATCTACTACTGTGGACAAGAATCCCTTAGAAGAAATGAAGTAGCCCTCATAGTCAACAAGAGTCCAAAATGCAGTACTTCAGTGCAATCTCAAAAATGACAGAATAATCTCTGTTCGTTTCCAAGGCAAAACATTCAACATCACAGTAATCCAAGTCTATGCCCCAACCACTAATGCTGAAGAAGCTGAAGTTGAAAGGTTCTATGATGACCTACTTCTAGAACTAACACCAAAAAAAGATGTCCTTTTCATCATAAGAAACGAATGCAAAAGTAGGAAGTCAAGAAATACTTGGAGTAACATGCAAGTTTGGCCTTGGAGTACAAAATGACGCAGGGCAAAAGCTAACAGAGTTTTGCCAAGAAAACGCACTGGTCATAGCAAACACCCTCTCCCAACAAGACCAGAGCTGACTCTACACATGGATATTACCAGATTGTCAATACCGAAATCAGATTGATTATATTCTTTGCAAACAAAGATAGAGAAGCTCTATACCATCAGCAAAAACAAGACTGGGAGCTGACTGTGGCTCAGATCATGAACTCCTTAGTGCCAAATTCAGACTTAAATTGAAGAAAATAAGGACAAACACTAGACCATCCAGGTGTGACCTAAATCAAATGCTTCATGGTGATACAGAGGAAGTGACAGACAGACTCAAGGGATTAGATCTGATAGAGTGTCTGAAGAGCTATGGATGGAGGTTCATGGCATTGTACAGGAGGCAGTGATCAAGACTATCCCCAAGAAAAAGAAATGCAAAAAGTTAAAATGGTTGTCTGATGAGGCCTTACAAATAGCTGAGAAAAGAAGAGAAGTGAAAGGCAAAGGAGAAAAGGAAAGATATACCCATCTGAATGCAGAGTTCCAAAGAATAGCAAGGAGAGATAAGAAAGCATTGCTCAGCAATCAGTGCAAAGAAATAGAGGAAAACAATAGAATGGGAAAGACTAGAGATCTCTTTCAGACAATTAGAGATACCAAGGGAATATTTCATGCAAAGATAAGCACAATAAAGGATAGAAATGGTATGGACCTAACAGAAGCAGAAGATATTAAGAAGAGGTGGCAAGAATACACAGAAGAACTATACAGAAAAGATCTTCATGACCCAGATAACCACGATGGTGTGATCACTCACCTAGAGCCAGACATCCTGGAGTGCAAAGTCAAGTGGGCCTTAGGAAGCATCACTACGAACAAAGCTAGTGGAAGTGATGGAATTCCAGTTGAGCTATTTCAAATCCTAAATGTTGATGCTGTTAAATTGCTGCACTCAATACGCCAGGAAATTTGGAAAACTCAGCAGTGGCCACAGGACTGGAAAAGACCAGTTTTCATTTCAGTCCCAAAGAAAGTCATTGCAAAAGAATATTCAAGCTACCATACAATTGCACTCATCTCACATGCTAGGAAAGTAATGCTCAAAATTCTCCAAGCCAGGCTTCTACAGTAGGTCACCTGAGAAATTCCAGATGTTCAAGCTGGATTTAGAAAAGGCAGAGGAACCAGAGATCAAATTGCCAACAGCCGTTGGATCATAGAAAAAGCAAGAGAGTTCCAGAAAAACATCTACTTCTGCTTTATTGACTACACCAAAGTCGTTGACTGTGTGGATCACACCAAACAGTGGAAAATTCTTAAAGAGATGGGAATACCAGACCACCTTACCTGCCTCCTGCAAAACCTGTATGCAGGTCAAGAAGCAACAGTTATAACCAGACATGGAACATCAGACTGGTTCCAAATTGGGAAAGGAGTATGTCAAGGCTGTATATTGTCACCCTGCTTATTTAACTTATATGCAGAGTACATCATGCAAAATGCCAGGCTGGATGAAGCACAAGCTGGAATCAAGATTGCCGGGAGAAATATCAATCACCTCAGATATGCAGATGACACCACCCTTATGGTAGAAAGCAAAGAGGAACTAAGGAGGCTTTTCATGAAAATGAAAGAAGAGAGTGAAAAACCTGGCTTAAAGCTCAACATTCAAAAAACTAAGATCATGGCATCCAGTCCCATCACTTCATGACAAATAGATGGGGAAACAGTGGAAACAGTGAGAGACTATTTTCTTGGGCTCCAAAATCCCTGTAAATGGTGACTGCAGCCATGAAATTAAAAGACGCTTGCTCCTTGGAAGAAAAGCTATGGCCAGCCTAGACAACATATTAAAAAGCAGAGATGTTACTTTGCTGACAAAGGTCTGTGTAGTCAAACCTATGGTTTTTCCAGGAGTCATGTATGGATGTGAGAGTTAGACCATAGAGAAAACTGAGTGCTGAAGAATTGATGCTTTTGAACTTTGGTGTTGGAGAAGACTCTTGAGAGTCCCCTGGACTGCAAGGAGATCAAACAATTCCATCCTAAAGGAAATCAACCCTGAAGATTCACTGCAACGACTGATGCTGAAGCTGAAGATCCAATACTTTGGCCACCTGATGCAAAGAACTGGCTCATTGGAAAAGACCCTGATACTGGGAAGGATTAAAGGCAAGAGAAGGAGGGGACAACAGAAGATGAGATGGGTGGATGCCATCACTGACTCAAAGGACATAGGTTTAAACAAGCTCCAGGAGTTGGTGATGAACAGGGAAGCCTGGCGTGCTGCAGCCCATAGGGTCACAAAGAGTCAGACATGACTGAGCAACTGAACAGAACTGAGTAAAAGAGACAGGCAATAAACAAATACACAAGAAAAAAATGCATGGTAGTGGTTAGTGCTATTTTGAAGATAAAATAGGATAATATAATACTTCATAGTTTAATTACTAAGTATGGTCAACTCTTTGGGGACCCCAGACTATAGCCAGCCAGGCTCCTTTGTCAATGCGATTTCCCAAGCAAGAATACTGGAGTGAGTTGCCATTTCCTTCTCCAGGGCATTTTTCCAACCCAGGAATTGAACCCGTGTCTCCTGCCTCTCCTGCATTGGCAGGCAGATTCTTTACCACTGAGCCACAAGGGAAGCCCAATCAATATAATACTAGACTACTTTCATTTGCTTTAGTCAAAAAAGATTCTCTGAGGAGTTGACTTTTGGGTTGAAACCAGAATAAAAATGATGACGTCCTGGGAAGACCTTGGTTAGGGGAAGAAGAGTCTGGACACAGAGAACTCCCAAATGCAAAGGTCCTAAGGTGGAAGAGAACTTGAAGTTTTCCAGACACAGCAAAAGCAGGGTGAGGGAGAGGAAGAGAAGTGTAAGATGAGCTCATACAGGTCGGCAGAGGCCAGATTTCGTAAGGTCCTGAGGACTTCATTGAAAAGCTTCATTTGACATAACTATCATGGGCAGCTATTAAAGGTTTTTAATAAAGCGGGATTCGTGATCAATTTTTTTTTTTTAAGGTGCCCTAGCTGTTGGGAGAGGAGTGGATTTTGGAAGGCAAAAATGAATGCAAGGGAATGGCTTACCAGGTGACGGCAGGGGCCCAAGTGAGAGATAATGGAGGCTTTTACTGGGTGGTACTTAGAGAGGAAGCAGAGAAATAGAAATTTCAGAGAAATGTTATGGAGCTAGAATGGCCGGATTTGCTGATGGATTTGATGTGGGGAATGAGGGAGTCACGAACACCGCTGCAATCTGGGGCCGCTCAAACACATGAAACCCATTTGCTCCTGTGGCATCTGAGATTGTGATGTTTCAGTCAAACGGTGCCAGATGCATAACCAATTGCCCTGTAGAGGTGAAATACACCAGAGGACACTGGTATATTTTATGAATTATCATTACAGAAATCATCACTGTTCTGATTTTCTCCTACAGAGCAATTTTGCTTCTTGGAGAGCCTCTCTGAACTTGCCCACCTAAGAGTCTTATTCTTAACTTACACAAAAAGAGCGCATTTCTTCGTTTTGCTCTGGTAGCCAGGGGGCACGTGAAATAGAGAGTGGGCCAGGGATCCTGTGCTTTGTTAAAGTGAAGGGAAAATCAGCACCAGGAACATTAGCCGTGGCAGTACACAGGATTGCTCAACGGTGTATGAAAAGAAAAACCAGTCATCTGAATTGAATTTTCAGCTGGAGCCTAAGAAACCAAATTTAATCATCCACCTAAAATTATCACACAAGTCAGTACTTCCTCCCCTCTCCTTGCAAAGGGAGACCGATGCTTTATTTTTCAGTCAAGCAGGTGGCCTTGAGGCAGCTTACCAGCTGGTTGGAATCTAAATACTTTCACCAAGACAAAAGCCAGTAACATGATTGATTATCTTCTCATTGTAGAAGAGAGCCTCCCCAGCCAACCAGCGTGCAGAACTGCGATCAGATTATCACTGAACAAAACTAGACTCGGAGCTGATAAACAAAGCTGCCCAAACCACACGCCCTGATTGGCTGAGGCTTCATCTACCAGCTCAATTCCATTTAACGCATTGATTTCTAACAAGGGTCAGTTAGTTTGTTAGTTGTTAAGCCCTGGCTTTCTTTTTTCAGGCCCTGAATAGGTATCCACACTCGCAGTCAATCATTTCAATATGTCTGCCTCAGAGTTGGAATTGGTCTGGCCCCCAGAGGGAACGCTCTTCCTCTAAACCTCTCAGAAGTATAGACTTGTAAGCAGCAGACAGATTCCTCCCAGACTCCCTTCTATGTCTTCTGGGAGTGAAAAAAACACCTTGTGTACATCCCATTTAATTGGAAGCCCACAATTAAGATCCTATCTGACCATGGTGTGTTCTCCTGCATCCTAAGCACCTAAAGAACATCACACCTGCGTTCTTTGTACCAAGAACCACCAGGTAAGGGTAGGGTGAGCCCAAACTACCTCAAGGAGGTGGCACTCCCAAATCTCAGTGGGTCTCCTGCCTCTGTGCTGAAATTCTCCTGGACGTCTTCAATGTCGTCTGATCTCAAGCCCAGCAGGAATAGGAAAATTGAGACTAACAGAGACTCTATCATAATACACAGTTGAACAAAGGTTTCAAATACCACTTGCTCCTTGAGACTTACCAAGCCTATCACTACCTCAAATTCCTTATTGGTAAGATGAAAAGGAAAGTCACAAAATAAAACACTAGACAGAGGGGGTGTAAGAAAGAAATTAACCTTCTCCTGAATGGAAATTCCACTCAAGGGTCAGAATAACTCTTTCTAACACCTTGTAATATAACCGCGCCCCTTATTCCTAAGAAAATCAGAGGATGTCCTCTACTCTTCCAACAATCTTCTTTTTTCTTCTTTGTGATTGCCAGTGTTATGGTTTGTAATGCTTGCTACTAGCCTTGGTATTTGCACTTAAGAAAAAAAGCCCTTGTAGACAGAAGTTGTCATAGAGGCAAAAGAAGCCAAGTGCCCATTCCCCTAAAACCTCCCTCCACAAGCTCAGGGTGAAAACCAAGGGCTTCTTGCAGCAGCACATAAATCTTTCCCCTCCCAGCTCAAGCAGGTCATTTTCCTCCTCAAAACCAAACATCAGACTTGTCAAAAATGTTTCCTTATTGATCAGACAGAGACAGAATATTGATGTTAGAGAGATATTTGCTGAACTAGGCTCTGGTTTCTGGGAAAAGCTGAAACTGTAATGGTGCCCCTGACCGTGAGGATTCTAACAGAGGCTCTGTCACGGTGGGGGCTGCACTGTTACAGGCACTACCCCCAGGGCAAGAATACCGGCCATCAGGCAACCTACAGGGGCGGAGGGCAGAAAGCCACGTGTCAGCTTGGCGCCCCTCCCCCCAACCCGGTTCGTGTTGCGGTGAAACCCCAGGCAAATCAGAGCTGCTTTCCCTCTATGCTTTTAGAGAGAAGCACAGAAGCATCTTGAGAGAGATTTAATAGCAGCGGCAGGAGAGAAAGGCTATTTTCCGAGGAATCGGACAAGCCTCGGCTCCACCCGGAGGGTCCCTGCAGAGCCCTCTCCCCTCTCCCTCCTCCCCCCAACTCCCCAGGCCCCAGGCTTCTCCCCAGTCCGGCAGCAACGGTGGGCATCTTTAAAGTGTCTCCTCCCTCGGGGTGATCCAAGCTCAGTTAGGGGTCTGTTTACAGGACAGGGAAGGTAGAGAACAGACGGTCTGTGGTTCTTTTCCACATTAATAATATTCTTTATATTCGGTGGCTTTTTTATTTTTATGAGAGAAATAAATAAGGAAGAAGGAGAGAGGGAGAGAAAGAGAAGGAAGGGAGGGAGCAAGGAGGATTTTTTTCTGAATTTTTTCTTTTGTATTGGAGTATAGCCGATTAACCAGAGAAGACAATGGCACCCCACTCCGGTACTCTTGCCTGGAAAATCCCATGGACGGAGGAGCCTGGAAGGCTGCAGTCCATGGGGTTTTGAAGAGTCGGACGCAACTGATCGATTTCACTTTCACTTTTCACTTTCATGCACTGGAGAAGGAAGTGGCAACCCACTCCAGTGTCCTTGCCTGGAGAATCCCATGGACTGAGGAGCCTGGTGGGCTTGTGGTGCATGGGGTCACTAGGAGTCGGACATGACTGAGCGACTTCACTTTCACTTTTCACTTTCATGCATTGGAGAAGGAAATGGCAACCCACTCCAGTGTCCTTGCCTGGAGAATCCCAGGGACTGGGGAGCCTGGTAGGCTGCCATCTTTGGGGTCGCACAGAGTCGGACACGACTGAAGCGACTTAGCAGCAGCAGCATAGCCGATTAACAATGTTGTGACAGTTTCAAGTGGACAGCAAAGGGACTCAGCCATACATATACTTAGATCCATTCTTCCCCAAATTCCCTTCCCATCCAGGCTGCCACATAACACTGAGCAGAGTTCCCTGTGCTATACAGTAGATTCTTGGTTACGCACTTTAAATATAGCAGTGTGTACATGTGTGCTCAGTCGCTTCAGTCATGTCCGACTTTTTGTGACCCTATAGACTGTAGCCTGCCAGGCTCCTCTGTCCATGGGATTCTCCAGGCAGGAATACTGGAGTGGGTTGTCATGCCCTCCTCCAGGGAATCTTCCCAACCCAGGGATCAAACCCATAACCCTTACATCTCCTGCATTGGCAAGTGGGTTCTTTACAACTACCGCAACCTAGGGAGCCTAGCAGTGTGTACATGCCATCTTAAACTCCCTATCTATCCCAAGAAGGGAGATTTTGAAAGAGGTTAGAGGACACCTTTTTAATATTTATTTATTTATTTAGCTGTGTGGGGTCTTGGTTGCCACGTATGGGAGCTTTAGTTGAAGCATGTGGGATCTAGTTCCCCAGCCAAGGATTGAACCTGAGCGCCCTGCATTGGGAGCATGGAGTCTTAACCACTGGACCACCAGGGAAGTCCCAGAGCACACTTTTTAAATCAAAAGAAGTGCCAATGAGTATGCTGATACATCATCAAGCACAGCCCCCGTGGGCACCAAGTGAAAGAGTGAGGGTCCTCATCCCAGAGGGATCACACGGCAGCAGCAGGGGTGGGGAGGATTACCTCCCAGAATTGCCTGAGCAGCTTTCCCAAAATACAATTCTCCTCCTCCCCCTAGAGACTCTAAGGGTGATCTAACAGCTCACAATTCAGAGAAATGTCCAAGATGTGTTAAGTGAAAAAGACACGATGCAGAACAGTCTGTGTAGTAAGAGCCCGTTTTTGAAAATAACACAGACATAATTACGTGTCTTATTTGCCTGTTATTATGTGCCTAGAATAACATGGAAGAACATATGACTAATGGAAACATCTCTAAGGGATGGTGTTGTGAGGGGCTTTCACTCTTAAATTACCCATACGGGGTATTTCAAATGTATTAATCGGCATGTGTTCCTCCCTCTAACCAGACTCACAAAACCCTTTGCTGGTACAGTGGCTTGAGCAGCACATGATAGAACAAGAAACATGAGGCAAGTGCTTGATTCCAGGCAGGGAGATTCTGGCACATGCTAAGAGAACAAAAGTTTAAGGCTGAGCAAGACTGGGTGAAGAGGCTCCGCAGGCCAAGCAGAAGATGCAAGACACCACCAGGGATTCAGAGGGTGACGAGGACAGGCTGCAAGCCCCACCCGAAAAGGTCGGCTGACTGAATTTCTCTTGGCTTCGGAAAGCGGCACCCTGACTGCGCCCGCCTGGCAGGGTGCAGGCGGCGGACGATGGCGGAGCTCTCTTCTCCTTGCCCCACAGTGAGGCCCACCCATGGCTGAGGTTGGCTTGTCACTTAGAGATGTCCACCTCGGAGTGACACTGATCTACACCCCAAGTCTCCCCAGCACCGCCCCACACCTGCCTCCCCACCCACCTCCTGAGGAAGGTGGCATCTATTCCAAGGACACATCTCCAAGCCACCGCCTGACCCCAGATCATGCAAGATGTGAGCCTGGAGGCTGGTTACAACATAGGAGGGGAGGCCTGCTCTGGACAAGGATGGAACTAGATGGAGCAAGTGTGAACTCAAGGAGCCAAGATGGCAGTGGAAATCCACCACCCCTATTCTGTGAGCCTTTCACAGCATCTCCATTTTACACCACATCAGGGACTCCCTCTATGATGAGAAACAGGTTTTGAAAGAATCCAGTGTGACTCAACATTCACTTTTCTCAAACCTGAACTCAAATTTAGCTCTTAAGACATTCTTCCCATCAGCTTTGTATAGGGCAATTAAATGTCTAGTTAGTGCTCTGAAGACACCTTTCCCCCTCTGCAGGTAAACAAGCCAGTGTGCACATACACACACACCACACACACATACCACATACACATCACACACAAATCACACTACACACCACATACACACACAACCCACATGCCACACACACCACGTACGTAACACACACACAGAGTTGTGCTCAATCACTCAATCGTGTCTGGCTCTTTGCAACCCCATGACTGTAACCCACCAGACTCCTCTGTCCATGGGATTTTCCAGGCAAGAATACTGGAGTGGGGTTGCCATTTCCTTCTCCAGGGGATCTTTCCAACCAAGGGATGGAACCAGCTTCTCCTGCTTGGCAGGCAGATTCTTTACCACTAAGCCACCTGGGAAGCCCTCACACACACACACACAAAGCACACACATACCTCACACACACACACACACACACACACCCCTCATGTAGTCCCTCTCCCTTCCATTTGCACAACCAGGCTGCAATATTATGCCTGGAATACTCACCCTTCCACCCCTCTCATTGCCGTAGTTATTAAATGTTGACTGAAATTCTCTTGGCTTCTGAAAGCAGCAGCGCTGTTTGATAGTCACTTGACGTGCTCTTGTGTGCCCTCACCCCATGTGAACTGGGCAGCAGTGTTGAGGGCGATTAGTATTCACCCCACAGTCACAGCCCACGACTCACCATTGCCCACTGCCTCTGCTACAAGATTGGAAATTAATTGCCCCCTACCAAAGATTATCACTCACTAACAATCCTGAACTCTCAACACTGTTTCCAGAATGTACACTTTCATACTGGAAATGGCTTTTTACCATTTCCTGGTAGTGGCTGTAACAAGACTCCATCAGTCTCCATAGACTGGCAGATAACGATGATGCTAACAAGTGACATCTGCACAGAATGTTATAGTTGACAGAGATCTCGTCACACTTGGTTTTCACTTGTTGCTGTTCACTCAGTTGGGTCCAACTCTTTGTGACTCCATGGACCGAAGCATGCCAGGCTTCCCTGTCCTTCACTATCTCCCAGAGCTTTGCTCAAACTCATGTCCACTGAGTGGATGATGCCATCCAGCACGACATCCTCTATTACCCCCTTCTCCTCCTGCCTTCAATCCTTCCCAGCATCAGGGTCTTTTCCAGTGAGTCAGCTCTTCACATCAGGTGGCCAAAGTATTGGAGCTGCAGCTTCAGAATCAGTCCTAAATGCTAAAGGTTTTCACTTACAGAATCTCATTCAGTCCCTGAGAAATGAGATAGTAGAATAAGACTCCCTCTGCCTCCATCTCTACTGAGATGACAAAAAAAAAAAAAAGGTACCTGATATGAAGATGCTTGGGACAGACCTCTCTCAGCAAATTCACAGAGATGTCCCCAGCACCTCTTCTACAACTCCTGATCCCTGGTTACTATAAGGATGTGAAAAGAGGGTAGAGAGGAGCAAGAGTTTTATAACGGGTTGGGATGAGAATACACAGCCTATCTTCTGAGATAGCCACACTGCTGCAAATTCTGTGCACCTTCACCAAAGCCCTGTGGAATACAGGAGGTGCTGCCCCAGAGCAGAAGGGGACTCCGGGGACCAGCAGAAGTCTTCCCTCTGTCCTTGCCTTCTGACCAGAATAACTAACTCTCAGAAGAAAGAGTGGCTTAAGTGCCATCTGCCCTGCATTCAGCTTGCTTCCTGGGTGTGCCAGCCTTCGGAAGGTCAGAAGGTCGAAGGGAATTGACCTTGGCGAGAGGAGGAGCCAGGAGCCAGCTCCGCCCCCTCCCCTCTGGGTCTCTGGCGAGAGGAGGAGCCAGGAGCCAGCTCCGCCCCCTCCCCGCTGGGTCTCTGGCGGGAGGAGGAGCCAGGAGCCAGCTCCACCCCCTCCCCCACCTCCCCCACCCCACCCCCCACCCCCACCCCACCCCCACCCCCCCCACCCCACCCCCACCCCACCCCACCCCCACCCCACCCACCCCACCCCCCGCCCCGCGGTGGGTCTCTGGCGAGAGGAGGAGCCAGGAGCCAGATATGCCCCCTCCCCGCTGGGTCTCTGACATCAGCAGCTGGGGAGGAGGAAGGAGTTCTGGTTCTGCTGTGTTCGCATCCCAGCTTCCAGGGCTCATCTGTTGGGAGGCACATGGTACGTCCCCCAGCCTTGCCCTGCAGTTCCACATCACTGAATGGCTATGGATGCAGCCCAAGGAGACAGAACTGTTCCTCATTTGAAGGTCAGGACCGTGATTTACCTTATCTTGGAAGGGAAAGAAAAAACCTCTTTGTCTGGAGAAGAAGGGCATGGAAGAGAAGGGGATGGAAGGACGGGCAGGGAGGTAAGAAGTCTTCTGGAGTATCAAAGAGAAACCCAAAGCCTAGAACATACCCATCTGCTTCCTTATATTGTTCTATTTCTTTTAAATGTTTTTGTTTGGTAACACCATGTGGCAGGCAGGATCTTAGTTCCCGGACCAAGGATTCCCCTTGCAGTGGAAGTGGAGTCTTAACCACTGGACCCCACCAGGGAAGTCTTGTACTGTTCTATTTCTGAAAATGAAGTTTGACCACAAAACACATTAGTGGGAGAAGAAACACTTCTCTTACCTTATTAAGAGTTTCCACTTTGTTTCTCTCAGAGTCAAAATCAGTGAACAGTGCGAAGAAATAAAGGAAAACAATAGAATGGGAAAGACTAGAGATCTCTTCAAGAAAATTAGAGATACCAAGGGACTATTTCGTGCAAAGATAAGCACAATAAAGAACAGAAACAATATGGACCTAACAGAAGCAGAAGATATTTCTTAATATCTCTACACAGAAGAACTATACAAAAAAGATCTTCATGTCCCAGTAACCACAATCGTGTGATCACTCACCTAGAGTTGGCTGGAATGTGAAGTCAAGTGGGCCTTAGAAAGTATCACTACGAACAAAGCTAGTGGAGGTGATGGAATTCCAGCTGAGCTATGTCAAATCCTAAAAGATGATGCTGTGAAAGTGCCACACTCATTATGTCAGCATATTTGGAAAACTCAGCAGTGGCCACAGGACTGGAAAAGGTCAGTTTTTATTCCAATCCCAAAGAAAGACAATGCAAAAGAATGTTCAAACTACCACACAATTGCACTCATCTCACATGCCAGCAAAGTACTGCTCAAAATTTTCCAAGCCAGGCTTCAAAAGTACATGAACTGAGAACTTCCAGATGTTCAAGCTGGATTTAGAAAAGGCAGAGGAACCCGAGATCAAATTGCCACCATCTGTTGGATCATAGAAAAAGCAAAAGAATTCCATAAAAACATCTGCTTCATGGACTACTTTGACTGTGTGGATCACAACAAAATGTGGGAAATTTTAGAGATGGGAATACCAGACCACCTTACCTGCTTCCTGCAAAACCTGTAGGCAGGTCAAAAAGCAATGGTTAGAACCAGACATGGAACAACGGACTGGTTCCAAAATGGAAAAGGAGTACGTCAAGGCTGTATATTGTCACCTGCTTGTTTAACTTACGTGCAGAGTACATCATGTGAAATGCCAGGCTGGAGGAAGCACAAGCTAGAATCAAGATTGCTGGGAGAAATATCAATAACCTCAGATATGCAGATGACACCACCCTTATGGTAGAAAGCAAGAGGAACTAAAGAGCCTCTTCATGAAAATGAAGAGGAAAGTGAAAAAGCTGGCTTAAAACTCAACATTCAAAAAAGAAGATAATGTCATCCGGTCCCATCACTTCATGGCAAATAGACGGGGAAACAATGGAAACAGTGACAGACTTTATTTTCTTGGGCTCCAAAATCACTGCAAATGGTGACTGCAGTCATGAAATTAAAAGACGCTTGCTCCTTGGAAGAAAAGCTATGGCCAACCTAGACAACATATTAAAAAGCAGAGACGTTACTTTGCTGACAAAGGTCTGTGTAGTCAAAGCTATGCTTTTTCCAGGAATCATGTATGGATGTGAGAGTTGTACCATAGAGAAAGCTGAGTGCCAAATAATTGATGCTTTTGAACTTTGGTGTTGGAGAAGACTCTTGAGAGTCCCCTGAACTGCAAGGAGATCAAACCAGTCAATCTTGAAAGAAATCCTAAAGGAAATCAACCCTGAATATCCATCGGAAGGACTGATGCTGCAGCTGAAGCTCCAATACTTTGGCCACCTGAGGCAAAGAGACAACTTATTGGAAAAGACCCTGATGCTGGAAAGATTGAAGGCAGGAGGAGAAAGGGACGACAGAGGACAATATAGTTGGATGGCATCACTGACTCAATGGACATGAGTTTGAGCAAGCTCCGGGAGTTGGTGATGGACAGGGAAGCCTGGCATGCTGCAGTCCATGGGGTCACAAAGAGTCAGACACGACTGAGCTACTGAACAACAACAACACATGGACCTGCACTAAACATGGGATGGCTAATTCACATTATGGAAACCAGGAAAACACCATCAAACGCTGGAAAAAAAAATATTGCCTGAGAAAATACCTCTTATTTATGATACATAGTAAAAACAAACAAACAAATCTGTTAAAAATAATTGTTCCAGTGCTTGCTTTGGCAGCACATATACTAAAATTGCAATAATACAGAGAAGTTTAACATGGTCCCTACACAAGAATGACACACAAATTCGTGAAGCATTGATCCATATTTTTAGACAATAAGCTCCTACTGTGTAGCACAGGGAACCATACCCAATACCCTGTAATAAACCACAGGAAAACCACATGGAAAAGAACGTGAAGAAGAATATACACGTATAACCAAATCGCTTTGCTGTACAGCAGAAACTAATACAACACTGTAAATCAACTATACTTCAATAAAAATAATAACTGTGCTTACATTGAATTTTGAGAACCTCGGTTGATTTCTCTGAAAAGCAGCAGATTGTCCCCATTTTTGTCATGGAGATTCAGTGATTTTATCCTTCTTTTTCCAACCATAAGCTCACAAGGTCTCTAGGTAAGTTTCTGACTCTGCAGGGGTCGGTCCAGAAGCAGATTTTGGAATGTGAGATGTACAAAATGTAGGACTTAACATGTTCTCTCCATGGAGGCCCTGAGCCAGATCTGTGTGCCCTTCTTTAACAGAGCAAGTAGATTGAGATGCCAGGCGCGAGGCACGCGAGGAGAGAGATCCAAGACCACCTACCCAAGTCCAGGTCCAAGAAATCCATCTAGAGAATGAACTGGGAATCTGTAACAGGTAGGAATTTCAAAGGAATTGCCACACAACACCAAAGTTAGTTTGAAGTGTGTGGATTTTTTGGTTTCGGTTTTGGTTTTTTACCTAATCTCACATTGTGCATGTGATAAATAATCAACACATAAAGACTCAACCAATAAGGTACCAAAAGGTGCATCATAATCAGGAAATTTCAGCCCTTTTTGTTGTGTGGCACTGTTTCCAGAAAGGACCCATATTAAGAATAAGCTGAGATGTCAGTGAATATATTGTGCTGGGTTTTCAGATGGATTCTGCTGTTGATTCTCTCATTTGGCTTTTTTTTTAAGTTCTGCCACTCCTCTAACCCAGGTAACATGGAAAGCTATAGGCTGGGAAGAGTCAAGGCAAAAAAGAAATGTATTTCTATCCCACCAGCATTTTATTCTTAAACTCACTCTCTGGTAAATACTTTTTAAATGGAAGAAATTAGTCTCTGCTTTTCCCTTAACTTCCCTTCCAAAAATGAAGGAGCTTTTCTGTAAACTTGCCTCTTTAACCTGCAGATTCTGTCTCAGTGGATCAATGAGAAAACGGTTTTGACAAGTCAAATGTTCATTTTTTAGGGGAAAAATAACCTTCCCTATCCAGGCTGCCGAGACTATGGCTTATGTGTTCTCAGCCCCTCAAGCTATCAATCGGCATCTCGCCACAGACATTGCCCGGATGTCTTGGTCAGCACACATTAAAGGCTTAGTTTTGCAGGCTTCCTAAAGAAAGAGATTTAACATTAGCACATGTTAGATGTTAAGGAACATCCTTCTCCATTGAAAGAGAAATTTTATTTCTCAGGGAGAAAAAAATACAACATGTAGTCACTAGGATGCATTATGAACCTGTTATTGCGTGTGGGATTTATGATCAAGGTCTCTCTCTTCTACAAGGATTCTTCAGCTAAGGGCGGAATTACAGATTTAAGGGCCCACCCGAAAATGTTCCACGGACCTTTAGCGCCATCTAGTGTATATAGCCTGTCAGTTCTAGCAAGTGTTTTCCTCTTGGAATTTGAGGCGCATGAGAGGCTCTGGCAGTGAAGGTTCAGACTCTAAACAGGCTTGGCAGAGGGCAGAGTTGGCCGACACGGGAACTGTTGTGCCTCAGTACCCTGTGCTGGGTACATGGCATTTCCCCATAGATTCCGGAGAGGGAGCTGCACCCGGATCTTAACGGCAATTTGAAAGGAGCCATTTTCAAAGCAACCTGGAAAGAGCTTTTGTTCTCTCTGCTTAGTCACCTGCTTGGAGCACCCCATCTGGAACGCACAGGGTGTGTGTGTGGCGGGGAGGGAGCAGCACGAAAATGCTCGGGGCTTGTGCTGAGCTCTGCAGTGCCAACTGGCATCAGGAAGGGACATATGCAAAAATCACACCCCGCGTGGCCTCTAAATTTAGATAAGCTGTCAACATCGTGCACTGGAGGGACCTTCTTTCTCCACGCTCTGGTTTAAAGGCTTAAAAACAGAAGCCAAGTTTAGCCCGTTGGAAAGCACAGGCGGTTCACGGTGCTGTCCAGAAGGATGGCGACTAGCCGCTTCTCGATGGAATGTGAGGGAGAACCCACCAGCCTCGCAGAGGCAGCGACTTGGGTTCGGTGCCCTCGCCCTCCTCAACCCTGCACGTGCCAGCAGACACCAGTCAGAGGCCTGGGAGAGGTCCTCCGAGCTTTTTCTTCTGCCCCCTCCACCCTTCAGGAGCCAGGAAACTTGTAAAGACAAAACACGTCAGGCATAGAGGGAAACCCAGATTCTATTGCATCCAGCAAGTCTGCATTCCCGGAGGAGAGAGGGTGACTGGAGATAGGGAAAAGGCACCATCAACCCCATGAGGCTGAAATGGCCAGGACCCATCTGTCTTACTAATGTTCTCTAGAGCCAGCCAGCGGCTGGGGATGCATCTCAAGACGATGTCAATCATTTCTACTCACCTCCACCCTGGAATGGAATCATCTCCACTCACCTCCAGACCAGCAATCCAGCCGTCGTTGCTCCATTTTTTTTTCCCCTGCCCTATTTATCCTTATTGCCCTATTTTTTGAATTAGTTTTACTTGCCAGTAGGGAATTTAAAATGTGGGTAGGACAGAAATACACTTTCTGGATTCCCTTGTCTATTTAATCCCTGAGCAGAATGTGTGCCTCACCATCAAAAAGATATCAGTGTCCTCATTAACCCCCTTCCTGCAAAGTAGAGCTATAAATAGTATCTGCCCCATTGGGTTATTGTGGGAATTAAGTGTGTTCATGCATGCACAACATTTGCCACAGAGTCTAGGCTCCGGATCAACTCCAGCTATCGTCACTACATTCCAGCAAGTAAAATGAGCAAGGCTCGGGAGCCAGAAGACATGATTTGCTCTTCAAAAATTCTTTTTGTGTGTTTCATGACTCTGTTCTCAGGAAACGTGAGAGTCTTCTTTCAAAGACCTCAAGCTCCTTAAGGAAGAGATGGCATTAACAGGTTCTCCATGGGATTCTGCAGCTTCTAAATTCCATCCACACCTCCAGAGACAAAGAGAATTTGAATGGGAAGATGTGGACCCTTACTGCCAACAGGCGCCTGGGGGCACCTCCTTGATGATCATAAAAAAAGGCCTCGGGGACTCTTCAGAGAAGAGGGCCCCACCATCAGCAGCTGTGATCACCTGTCGTGGAATTTCTGAAAACCCTTAGGAAGCATTATAGATGCATGCTTCAACTTCCAGGGCGGACTTGGAATTTTAATTCAATGAAAACTATCTGAACAGTCCACTCAGGAGAAAGATTGACATACTGCGGGTGGGAAAACACTAGTTCATTATTCATCCTTACTGAGAAGACAAGTAATTTCAGCCTGACGAGACAAAAATGAGGAGAGACAGACAGAGCGAGCAGGTGAGACCAAGGGAAAGAGAGGCAGGTGGATGGACAGGCCGAGGGATGGATGGATATATACGTACATATATGGAATGATAGGGCTTCCCTGGTGGCTCAGTCAGTAAAGAATCTGCCTGCAGTGCAGGAGACTGGATTCGACCCCTGGGTCAGGAAGATCCCCTGGTGGGGGGCATGGCAACCCACTCCAGTATTCTGGCCGGGAGAATCCCATGGACAGAGGAGCCTGGCGGGCTACAGTCCATGAAGTCACACAGAGTCAGACTCGACTGAGCGGCTTCACTTTCACTTCATTTGTGGAATGGCAGAGACATACAAGTACACACACACACACGCAGACCCGCAGGCCACTGAAGGAGGCAGAATGGGAGACGCACTGAAACAGCCTTTTTGTTCCTCACCCGAGAAATGCAATGGCATCCCAGATTCCAGTCTGCACATTGCCCCTTCAAAAGCTCACTGAGAAGTTCGGTCATGATCCTATCCTTATCCCAGTGCTCTTGGGAAACCTTGCCATTACCTCTTACATTACAATTACAATTGCCGTACCTGCTCATTCACTCGGGAAAATATCAAGCTCTCTTTTCCTTTTGTGGAACAGAGGCTACCGTGAAGGCACTTTTCTTTTTCTGAGACTTTTTTTCAAATAGTTTTTTTTTTTTTTTTTCCTTGCTACGATTCCAAAGATTTTCTTTGAGCCCACAATGGAAAGCACAAAGAGGCATTCAGCTCAGCCTGCAAGATTGCTAGAAAACCCTTCATATCCCTCGAAAATTAGAGAGGCAGCCGCACTCATCAGCAAGGGTGTATAAATTTGGAAGGAGTGATTTTATAGAATCAGACCATTTGAGAACGAGGAAAAGCGTTAGTCCACCCTCCTCGTCTCGAAGATGAGGGGACAGAGGACGAATTTGGGATATAATCTTTGACTACTCACTGCCTCGTTTTTTCTCATCTGCAGAGCAGAAGAATGAGAGTGTGGTGTCTAAATTAACAGCAAGTTGATATTCAGGGCTGTGCTTCTGTTAAAGAACCAGGGTTGTCTCTTTTGAAAGCCTGAGCCCAGGCTGCCTTCTCCATGCCCCTGAACAGGAGCAACTCTTTTCCCATGCAGCCCCAGCCCCAGGCCTCCTTCACCCCAAGAAGTAAATGCAGGGAGATGTCCTGGCCAGTCCCAGGCCACCTGGTGGTTACAATTCTGTGTTATTTACTCCAAGATCACATGAAACACACACCTGTGGTGGGAAATATTTAATGCAGATGTTGGGAAGCAGCTTTGCCAAAATTGTCAGAAAAGCGCATGTGAGGAAATTACCTCCTGGTCCCTCGGTGGGGATTACGTCTTTTATAGTCTCCGTATTTTGAAGTATTTTCTTTTTTAAAGATGCAATTGTCAAAGACCGCTCCTTTGAGAGCAAGGGGAAGGGAGGAGCAGAGAGAGAAGAAAACAGAGGAAGTAACACAAGACAGGGCCCCCCACCCACAAGAACCTGAGTTGGGGGATCTGGACCCTTCCACTCTGCTCCATGGGGAGCTGTGAACCAGAGGCCCAGCTGGGGAGGACAGGAGCTTGGTGTGAGGAGAAACTCCAGGGAACCTTTGGAAGGAGGGAGGGGGCATAAAGCTGTGGTCCCCAAACTTTTTGGCACCAGGGACCAGTTTCATGGAAGACAAGTTTTCCAGGGACCTTGGGGTTGGGGGTAGTTTGGGGGAGGATTCGAGCACATGACATTTTTGTTTCTATTATTATTACATCAGCTCCACCTCAGATCATCAGGCACTAGATCCCAGAGGCTGGGGACCCCTGACATAAATGATGTAGATGCCTGCAAAGCAAGCCAGGCTCTCCCACTGGGGCCAGGCTGTATCCAAGGGGGAGGATCTATGGGCTTAAAGTGGCAGAAAAGGATTCTAACATTCAACCAACGTCAAATCAGCCTTAAGGACTGGGCTGCTGCTGCTACTGCTGCTAAGTCGCTTCAGTCGTGTCCGACTCTGTGCGACCCCATGGACGGCAGCCCACCAGGCTCTTCTGTCCATGGGATTCTCCAGGCAAGAACACTGGAGTGAGTTGCCATTTTCTTCTCCAATGCATGAAAGTGAAAAGTGAAAGTGAAGTCGCTCAGTCATGTCCAACTCTTGGTGACCCCATGGACTGCAGCCTACCAGGCTCTTCCATCCATGGGATTTTCCAGGCAACAGTACTGGAGTGGGGTGCCATTGCCTTCTCCCAAGGACTGGGCAGTGATGAGCAACTAGCAAGCACAGCAGGGCAGAGAAAGCAGGCCACAGAAGAGAGGAGGCCTTCCAGGGGCCGGGGTCTTCCCAGAGGGCTAAATGAGGAAATGCTAAAGGAGATGTAAGTGCCAGTGTAGGACGGGCCAGACTTCTCTAGAGGAGAAAGGCAAGTGACGGTTATTTGGACCAGAGTCTGCAAGATCATCACAGGAGGGAGGAGGGAGCTGGAAATTGGTAAGGAAAGATGGGCTTCGAGGAGCGTGTGCTCCACTCCCCACTCTCCAAAGAGAGGTGTCGGTGGGTCTTCAATATTAATGGGGCCTCAGGGGCTACAGCATGGAGCTTTCAGCGGGGCAGTAAATAGGGTTATTTCTTTTTGAAATCCCTCACATCTTAGAGGGAAGACAGCCTGCAGGTGTTCCCTCCCAACTACCCCCATCCTAGGAGTGGCCCAGGAGTGGGGGAGGGGAGCCCACAGACCACTGTCTCTAGCCTGGGAAAGTGAGTCCGTTTTACTCGAGCTGACCAACAACTACTTTGGGGCTCGGGGTATAAACCAAATAGCGAGGGAGAGTGTCCTCTGCCTGACTCTGTGCATATGATTTCAGGGGTGAAAGGGAGTGGACGTCGTGAGAGGAACACACAGCCTGTGCAAAGCGGTTCCCAAGAGCCGTCCCAGGGCTAGCCCAGGAGTCCCCACCTAGAAAGGTGAGGGAGGAGGGTTAGGAGGACCAGCCAGCCCATCTGTCTGAGCAGGTCAGGCGGCCTCCAGCCTAATCCGACCTGGGGAGCTAAATCTGGTCACATAAAGTGAGAAGGATATCCAAGCACACCCCAGAGGGGCTTCCCACACAGTTTAAGAGAGGCAACATGGAATTATGAATTGTGACTCACAGCCATGTGAATATATAAGATGCCTGGAGTCTTTGCTACATCTCTGTGCCTGTTTCTTTTCCCTGGGTGAGCATCCTAAGGGTCCTTGGACCAGATGCCCCACCTGCCCCCAAAAATAGGAAAGCTAGAGAAAGAACCCCCCACTCTGCAACCTAGACTGAGAAAGAGAAAAGTCCCTACGGAAAAGCAGAAGATGACAGCTCAGAAGAGGAGCATCAGGGTCAGGCTGGACCTCTGGAGCGTGCATGGCTCAGTAAGTGGAAGCCAGTCGTGGGGCTTGAGGAGGGACCTAAGGGGCAAGACCTTAGCCCCGAACTGTGAGTGAGGAGCCGAGTGCTGGTCTCAGCTCTGTGAGCAGATCTTCTCACCCCTCTAAGTCTAGTGTGATAGGAAAGTAGGAACTGGCTCCTTTACTAAGAACTTGCTAGAGCAGAGACATACCAAGTGGGGAGGGGGTGGTCTGCCAAAAATAAAACTGACCCAGTTTTATTACTGCTGTCACACAAAGGCAATCGGAAGCAATGTCTGTGCAAAAAAATGCCCCTCCTTGGCAGGATATTTTATCACAGAATCACACACACACACATCTGTCTGTAGGCTACAAGGCCCGAGAGTCTTTAGTTGGAAGGAAGTCCATGGAAGAGCTTTCAAGGGCCACTCAATAATTACAAATGATCGGTGCTACACTAACAGTGAAACACTGGACTGCTGAAAAACTTGAGAGGTGGTACAATAGACCAAAGAATGGCCCCCAAGACATCAGGACCTAATGCCTAGAACTTGTATATGTTACCTCTGATTCTGTGTGTGCATGCTCAGTTGTGTCTGACTCTTTTGCGACCCCATGGGCTGTAGCCCGCCAGGCTCCTCTGTCCATGGGATTTTCCAGGCAAGAATACTGGAGTGGGGTGCCATTTCCTGCTCCAGGGGATCTTCCCCACCCAGTGATCAAACCCACGTCTCTTGCATCTCTTACATTGGCAGGCAGATTCTTCACCACTTTGCCACCTGGGAAGCCCAAATGTTAGCTTACTTGGCAAAAACTTTGCAGATATGATTAAGTTAAGGATCTTAAGAGGGGTGATTAACTCAGATTATCTCAGTGGGCCCTAAATTCCATCACAGGGTCCTCATAAGAGACAGGCAAAGGGAGATCTGACATAAAGAAAGCAGGTCACATGGCTGCTTTGAGCAGTCATCAGAAATTAGAGACAAGTAACAAATGCCCACTCAGAGCCTCCTGGGGGGAACCGGTCGCAGCCAACACCTTGATCTCAGCCCAGGAAACTGAATGCAGACCTCTGGCCTCTGGAATAGTGAGAGAATACATTTCTGTTGTTTTTAAGCCATCAGGTTTGTGGTCATTTTTTACAGCAACCATGGGAGACTAACACAGGCAGTGAGGGATCGGTAACTGCTATGGTGAAGACCATCTTCGAGAGGAATCACAGTCCCTGCAGAAAGGACTTCCCCGGCTCCATCGCTCACTTCAATCTGTACCATCTTCCTGGACCCCAACATTCCAGGTCATCAGAGGGTATCAGGATGTACCAGAGATGAACCCAAAGTCAGAAAAACAGCTTCGCTGGCTCCACTGCCCTGCCAGTTTGCTTTGTGTAGTCACTCAGCCATGTCCAACTCTTTGCGACCCCAGGGACTGCAGCCCACCAGGCTCCTCTCTCCATAGGATTTCCTAGTCAAGAACACTGGAGTGAGTTTGCCATTTCCTTCTCCAGGGGATCGTCCCAACCCAGGGACTGAACCCATGTCTCCTGCATTGCAGGCAGATTCTTTACTGCTAAGCCACCGGGGCCAGTTAACCTCTGGCAAATCCTGACCCAAAGAAGGCCGTGCGTTTTTGCCTTTGGGACAAAGGAACCACTGCTGGAACTCCTTGGAACCCACTGCTGCTACTGCCTTTGGGACACTGTATGAATTTGCCACCAGACCAGAGTTCCTGCAGCTCATAGCTCCAAACACCCATACTGCAGTGACATCCTGGACAATTGCTGGAAAGCGTCCTAGGCTGGCCAAGCCTCTCGCCCTCTGTCTGGACTGTCTCTCTGGTAAACATCCTTTGTGTGCCGTTTGGATTGCAGATCATTTATCCAGTGCATGAAGCATTTCATTAGTGACCTACTTTCTCACTCACACATCACAGAAAGTAAAATCCCTGCCTAAGGGAAAGGAGAACAGAGTCACAGTCCAAATAAACAAGTCATGTCTTAAGCCCCAATGGGCAGAAGTAAAACAATAGGCTCACCTGGGCTTAATGTCCCCCTCGAAAGAAGGCGACTTCAAAAGCAGTCAAATGCCGTAAGAATTAAGGGTGCAGGCCCGTTGATAAGCTTAGTGAAGGTGTGGACTGGGCTGCCGTTTAACCCAGTTGTGCCTCACGTTTTCAGGAGGTGTTACGCTAGAAAAACCCCTATCGGTAATGCATTTCTCTGAATCAAAACATGCCTAAATACAGGGGAGGAAGAGCTGCTCGCTAAAGAAATCTCCTTGCAAGTCCTTTCATGATGTGACTACTCCATTTGTAATTTACTTTTGATGAAAATCTGGATTCTTCTCATCATATTTGCTTAAGGAGAGGTGCAGATTTACAAGTACAAATTCAAGTGAGTTCTGCTCCAGTGCCAAGGTTAATTGCCATCCTTCCTTTGAGGAAAATTGGGATTCTGAGCCTCACCTGTGCCACTTCTGCAAGCATCGTCTCTCCTGACCCCAGAAAAGATTCCCTACCCATTTCCAGACCTCACTCGCCGAGTCAGAAAATCACCAAGGGTCCCAACAGAAGGTCCCACCTCCTGAACACAGAAGCAGGGGGAGATTTTAGAGAGCAAACATAAAGCGATATTGGTATTTGTAAACAAGAGGATAAACTCAAAATACAGTAATTCTATCATATAATTAGAGAAATAGAGAAGGAAAGAATCTCAGAGAAAAACAGAGCGAAGAGGAAAGGAGGGACAGTCAAAGCAAACAAGAGAGTTAAAAGAGGTAAGTTAAATATTAGGGGAAGAGAAGGGACGCTCTGCAGAGAAAGGTAAGTGGGTTCTGAAATTTAGAAAATCGCCTTTATCACTGGGCCTGTGAATTAGAAAGTTCCCCCTGGACTCCTCACAACTTCCATTTGCACAGTTCTATAAATTTTCAAACAACCTTCCTTTTGATCCTCACAGCATAGTGATGAACATGAGCCTTTTAGTACTGGGGCGAACAGAGGCTGCTTGTTTCCTGCTCAACATCCGTGCTGCAGCCGCAAGGGCAGCACCTGCCTTGAAAGCCCAGGCCCCCTGGCTCCCAGTGCAGTATCTCTCCCCTTATTCTCCCGAAACTCAAGTGGGTGTACAAAGCACCCCAGAAGCCTCACATGCTCCTTTGATTGTGGGCAGACTAAATAAATACCTTGAAATCACCCCCAACCTATTTGTACAAAATTATGCTCATAATCTGTCTTAGTGGCTCGGGCTGCTGCAACAAAACACAGACTGAGTGGCTTAAATAACAGAGACTTCTTACTCACACCCCTGGAGTCTGGAGAGTCCGAAATCTAGGTGCCTCTGATTCAGGGTCAAGTGAGAGCTGGCTTTCCCATCTGAGATGCCTCCTCCTCGGTGCAAGCTCATGAGGTTTCTCCTCGGTCTATGCCGGCTCCTGGTGAGAGCTCTCAGGTCAGTTCCTCTTGTTACAAGGGTGCTGATCCCCTCTTGGGACCCCACCCTCATGACCTCATTTAAACCTGACCTTCCAAAGGCCCCATTCCCGAATACCAAGGGCTTTAGGGCTTCAACATACGAATGGGGAGGCGGAGTAGGGAAGACACAAACATTCAGTCTCTAATATAACCCAAGCCACAGAACCCAGGGTCTGTCAGAAGTTTCATTAGCAGTGAAGTTGTGCTATGCTTAATCACTCAGTCATGTCCGACTCTTTGCAACCCTGTGGACTGAAGCCTACTAGGCTCCTCTGTCCGTGGGGATTCTCCAGGCAAGCATACGGTAGTGGGTGGCCATGCCCTCCTCCAGGGGATCTTCCCAACCCAGGGATCAAACCCAGATCTCCCGCATTGCAGGAGGATTCTTCACTAGCTGAGCTACCAGGGAAGCCCTGTAGTGAAGCTGCTGCTTCTGCTAAGTCACTTCAGTCGTGTCCGACTCTGTGCGACCCCAGAGACGGCAGCCCACCAGGCTTCCCCGTCCCTGGGATTCTCCAGGCAGGAACACTGTAGTGGGTTGCCATTTCCTTCTCCAATGCATGAAAGTGAAAAGTGAAAGGGAAGTCGCTCAGTCGTGTCCGACTCTAGCAACCCCATGGACTGCAGCCCACCAGGCTCCTCCGTCCACGGGATTTCCCAGGCAAGAGTACTGGAGTGGGGTGCCATTGCCTTCTCCGTGTAGTGAAGCTAGGTATTGGCAAAGACCGCTGGCTGAGGTAATCTGAGGAGGGATGGAGAGCTTGTTGAGGGGGTGGGCAGAAAGCAGAGAAGAATAACCCTGGAAGGGCCCCCTCATACCCCAGCCTGCACCCAGACAGAATTGCAAAGCATGGGGGTTTACCCTGGATCTTCCCATCTCTCTCCTTGGAAGCCTCCTCTCCCCGGATAGCATTCCCTCTCCTTCCAGGAAGCCTACCCTAGCCTGCCTGCCCCATTGGTTTATTTTCCCCCTGCTATGGACTGAATGTTTGTGTCCTCTCAAATTTTATGCATTGAAACCCACATCCCCAGTCTGATGGTTTGGAGGTGGTGCCTTCGGGAGGTACTTTGGTCTTGGAAGTGGAGTCCTCGTGTTGGTATCAATGCCCTTATAAGAAGAGACACTACACAGCGTTCTCGTCCCTCTCTCTTTCTTTCTCTCACAATCTCTCCCCTGCCATGTGAGGAAATAGGGAAAACAGTCCTCACTAGAACTGGACCGTGCTGGCACTGTGATCTTGGACTTCCCAGAACTTCTGCAGAACTGTGAGAAATATATTTGTTGTTTAAGCCAGTCAGGCTATGAGAAATCACATTTGTTGTTTAAGCCATTCAGGCTATGGTATTCTTGTTACAGCAGCTGGAGCTGACTAAGACACTCGCCCAACATAAAAACAAGCATTGTGCTGATCCAGCACGCAAGTCCGGATGCCACCACCACCTCAATTCCCTCTCCCCCTCTCTCTCTCACACACACAGAGTGTTGTGCCAGTAAATGTTCATCAACCCATTTTCTAAAACAGAAGAAACCCTGATCTGTAGGGTTTGCCATTTCAGTGGCATAAAAACTGCCATCAGGGCTCATTTCAAGAAACCGACATGAAGTCACTGACCAACTCGGGGGACTGCTGAAAGATGTGCTGGACACCAGCACATCATTACACAGCATCTTCACCCCACAGATATAACAGATGCAAAGAGCCTCAAAGCACAAACGGTTGTTAAATGTAGTAAAAATAATCAGGAAAGGGTAAGTACTGAGTTTGATCTTTGTTTCTAATAATAATTTATTGAGTTATGTTCCCATAATTTAATTCTTAATAATGACACATGGGTTTAACAACCAGCTCACAAATTTCCAGGAAATTGAACAACTGGCTCTCTCTGGCTGTAGGGGTTGGCTGAGGCAAACAATTGCCCTGCGCACCCCGCAACACCATCCCCCAGCCCTCCTTCTGGTTTGCTAAGGTGACTGCTAATCGGTGGCATTTATTATGTGGACAAAAGAGTAGCTACAAAGGCTGAATTTCAGGTAACCTGGAGGGTCTATGAAGGATCTGTATCTTGGTCTCCTCTCAACATCTGTATTTTCCAGTGGAGACTCTCCCCACCAGCTAGACAACAGACCCATGCGCTGTGACACTTGGTGGCTGCTGCCCCTGCACTTTGTCGGCTGGAACACACACCCACAAACTAGTGTGGCTCCCACACATAGGGATGAGGGTGAAAAACCCAGTCAGCCACTCGTCTGGGCTGCACCACACCAGAAGACTGGTATAGCTCCTCTGTTTTTCTCCTCTGAATTGACTGAGGACTCTGGTATTGTCTAGACAAGGCCATATTCTTCAAAATAGCCATGCACGTAGCACCGATCAAGCCCTTTCTGAAAAAGGCTCCTACAGCCCTGAGATTTGGGGGCGGGGGGTGCAGCCAGCTGCCAGCTCTGCTCCAATGCCCTTGACTAGAGGTTTCGCTTCCTTGCTCTTCTTTCCAAGCACACAATATTTGAAACAAAGGACAGCGGAGCCTGCAAATCCTCTCATCAAAGAGGCATTGACTTTTAATTTTACAAATGTGGCTCTTTTCCATAAGGAACAGAGAGAATTCATTAGTAATCTTACTCAGGAGACTTATTCCACCTGCGTGTGTCTTTCTTCTGGCGATCATATAATTACACCCCAGATTTCTGATTACAGAAACTTTTCCCCTTAACCTCTCTACAATGCTAGAACCTCTCCTTTTCCCAGTCTCTCCTTTTCTAGTCTCCCTTTTACAGAAAGAGGGAAGAGGAAATCGGCAAAGATAAGGATGCGATTCCTTCCTATCAGTTGTGCTTCATCCAGATAAATGCAGTAGGTGAGAAAGCTATGCCAGTTGGACCGTCACCATCCCTAGAAAACAACTCCAATGTCAGTCCTTCCTTCAAGGCGGGGAGCAGAAGCAATCTGAACACCACCCTCATGTTCAAATAAGAGGCATTGGGAAGGAGCTCATTTGAAACAGGTGACACTACATGGGCCTGTTCATTGCCACCTACAGCGGCCTTGTAGACATCTTCACCTGTCACAGTCTGTCCACGGCATAGTTTGACCATCAGCTGAAATGCACAAAGGAAATTACATGAATCAACAGCCTTTACAACTTGCCTCACCTACATCCCTCCCCTGTTCTCCTAAGCGAGGCCATTTCCAAAGTCACTCTCTGGATGAACTTGTCCCCAGTACGTGTGCCCCAGGGAGTAGTAGTGTCAGGAGAGGCACAGGGGTGTGAAACTCGGGAAAAGTCACTAACTCAAGAAGGAGGCAACATCTGACTGGCTCCTAGCTGTGGTGGCAAATGCCTAGGTCTGCTGGATGGGAGAATTCTCAAACAACGAAACATCTGAGCAGTTACCATGTCTCTCCCCTACTCACACACTCCTCATGTCTTCTTTTCAGAAAGAAAATGTCTCTTTAGCTCGATGTTATTAATTTCCAGTGATGAACAATAGGTTGGAAATTCTGAGAAAACAAACTGCTGAAATTATTATTCACCCCTTGCTCCAGATTGCTCTGTGAGCCACAGAATACATGTTCTGCATTCGGTGACGAAGGCCCCGTCCCATGTGTTTTCCCAGTTCAATCAACTGTGCTAAGAACTGTCACAATAGCCCTTGACGACAAGAAAATAAAATTTCGGGTAGAATGGAAAGCCTGACTTGCATTGTAATTCTTGCCTGCACCTGTTTTCCAAACCCCCCACCACCACCCCCCGGCTTTATTTTCCCCCATCGTTGACAATGTTTGGGAACCTTTTCATCCACCTTAATGACAAAGGAAAAGAAATGGGTTATTTTTCCAGTTTGGATAATTGCTTCTGAAATGTTGTCACAATCTTCCAAATGACTATATTTCTTTCATGTCATACCACCGTGGTTTCTGCCCAGCGCAGGTTGCGATTTTGTTAAGGGTTCTGGTCTGCTGAGAGCCTTGGGAGTCTTGTTTTGTTTTTCTGGGATTTTTGTTTTTTAAGAAAAAGACAAAGCCGAAACCAAATAAGTCACCATGATAACTTATGACAGAAAAATCAACATCTGAATCGAATGATAATACAGGAGCCAGGCGGCGGGGAGAAGAGGCGTTGTGTGCCAAGAAAAGAAAGGCATGGAAAGTTATTTAAAACTGATCGAAACCCACTAGGAGTCACAATCCCATCACAGTTTCCCTTTGGAAAAGCAGTTTTCAGAAGCCCCAATTAACCTTAATTGAATTCTGCCTTAGTCATATCTGAAATTTTAATTGACTGGGAAGTTGATCATAAATCTCTGTTCATAACGCGGCTTAGCCATCAGTAAATCCCCCGATGGCACACAGCCTTGTCGTGCAGGGGACTGTCTGTTCTGCAGAAGAGGCTGGTTGATCATAAGGCAAACATTCAGCAGAGGAAGCCCCTCACTGTCAGAGCCAGGCTGAAAGCGGATTCCGACGAAGCAGGGGTTCACGTTTGTGCTGCTGGTGTCCGTGTCTTCCTAAAACACAAACTGTAGCTCCAGCCCCCAGCCCCCCAAAAAAAGAAATTATCCTTTCAATCATTTAGGACAAGTGTAATACTATTCTTGTTTTCACTTTTAGAAAATCAACCATCGGTTCACTCTTTTTTTATTAAAACTACTGCGGCCAGGGGACTATTTTAAACCTTTCAAATTACCTGACCGTGGCTATTTAACTCAAAGGTTCTCAACAAGGGTCGGGAGGCCTGTCAGAATGATCTCGGTGCCTTTTCAGAACTGCAAAGGCATATCCAAAACTATGGGAAGAAGCCTGAGCATCTGTCTTTTATCATTTATTTATTCATTTATTTGTCTGCACCAGGGCTTAGTTGTGGCACGTGGGATCTAGTTCCCTAGCCAGGGATCGAACTCAGGCCCCCCAGTTTGGGAGCAAGCAGTCTTAGCCACTGGACTTCCGGGGAGGTCCTAATCATGTATTTTAAAGAAAAAGAAAAAAGGGTAATTTCTCTGGTAGATTCTGACTTGGAGTTCTTTAATGCCCCCTAAGACCACCACTTCTCAGGTTGAAACACCATGGTTTTAGTCAAATGAACAGGCTAACTCAATCAATCAGATGGATTGATTTTTGCTTTACTACACTGAATGGATGTTTGAATGAACAAAAATTGCCAGTTATTCTGAAATAGCCTAGAAATAGTACGAATGTGATTTGACGTTGTAGGAGAGCCCTGCAATCCAATCAATGAGTTCCTCTCTTGTTCCTTCCTGTTTTCACCCACACATTCTGATCCCTCTACCATGGAGAAAAATCAGGGTATTTCCCCTGTGGAATGTCCTCCTTGCGTTTGGTTTACATTCCAACAACAGAGACTGTTAAAACTTTTTTAAAAAATCATCAACAGAAGGGGGGAAAAGTTCTGTATAACCAAGTGGGGAAATGAGTGAAAAGGTGAATTTAAAGAGCCCCTCTTGGGCCATGAGGAAAATTAGTCACTCTTCTAAAGATTCCTAACTCTCTCCTCACTTCAATGATGGCTATTTCTTTCAGGCACTACTGATTTATCCAGTGGTGAAACTGGTCAGGCATGAAGTATGGAAACCGGCACCATGCAAACTCAGACAAAGAACAGGGTCACTCCCTCGAGTTCTAATTCACTTTCAACCTCATGAGGAATCTGAGAAGAAACTAGACTACAACAGCTAACTTCCTCACCATACCCCACATAGATTTTCCTGAAACTTGAAATTTTGAAAAAGAAGGAATAGTGGTAAACATTACTTTTTCATAAACTTACAAACCCTCCCCTACCTTTTTTTTCACCCAGTATAACTACCTCTCTCTGTCTCTCTCTCTTTTGTGCTCTCTCTCTCTCATTTTCTCCCTTATCCCCATCTTTCTCTGTCTTCGATACACATTTTGAAGCTTCTCATCCAAACCACAGTTATCAAGAATGACACTGAAGAAAGGGAGACAGACCTGAGGAAATCTAGACACCAATTAATTTTGCCCCCTACCTGCTGTGTAACTTTTCAAGCCTCCTTGGTAAGTAGGAATGAGAATGTCAATGACTGATGAAAGTTAAAGAAGAAATCTACAAAACAGGGCTCTCGTTCTATTAATTCCCTCAATATACCTCACCGAGAAGAAAACAGAGGGTATTGCATTTAGTAAATCTGGCATCTACATGGCATAAATATGGGAGATTGGCATTCCCAAATCCTGATATTTGTTTACCAGTTGGCCTATTCCAGGAATTGTTTCCAATGACCTGTAATTATGGGCCAGTCACAGAGCAAGGCCAGAAAGGGGGCGTAGACTATTTTAGAATCAATCTTTAATATTTAGGCCAATATTTCCAAAGTGCCATCAGTGAAGTGCATGCCCCATAACTATCCTGGGCCCTTATTATCAAGGTATACTCCCAAGAGACTTCCCTTGTGGTCCAGTGGGTTAAGACTACATGCTCCCACTGCAGGGGCCCAGGTTCAATCCCTGGTCAGGGAACTATTAATAGAGCCCACATGCTGCAGCGAAGAGCCCACGTGCCGCAGTAACGATCCCTTGTTGTAAAACTAAGACCTGGTGTGGCCTATACATATATATATATATATATATATATATGTACACTCCTAAGTTTAATATACTCCTAAACGACGGGCGGAGAAGGCAATGGCACCCCACTCCAGTACTCTAGCCTGGAAAATCCCATGGATGGAGGAGCCTGGTAGACTGCAGTCCATGGGGTCGAGAAGAGTCGGACACGACTGAGCGACTTCACTTTCATTTTTCACTTTCCTGCATTGGAGAAGGAAATGGCAACCCACTCCAGTGTTCTTGCCTGGAGAATCCCAGGGACGGGGGAGCCTGGTGGGCTGCCGTCTATGGGGTCGCACAGAGTCGGACACGAATGAAGCGACTTAGCAGCAGCAGCAGCAGCAAGCCCCTCTCTAGACCTACTGAATCACATTGCTGACAGGAGGCCCAAGAATATTGAGGTTATATTTATGCTCATTAAAGATTGGAAATCACCAATGTAGACAACAATAATTATCACTTATGAGGAATTTTCTTTTCAAGATTAGTTAAAGTGGTGTCATTGTTTAACAATTGGATTCAGAGAAATTTTCCCCAGATCTATCATTGAGTCCACAAACTAAGTCAGGCTTCTTTTTTGTTCTGTTTTAAAAATATGAAGAAATCAGACTTCTCTGGTGGTACAGTGGATAAGAATCTGCCTGCCAATGCAGGGGACATGGGTTTGATTCCTGGACTGGGAAGATACCACAAGCTACAGAGCAACCAAGCCTGTGCGCCACGAGTCCTGAGCCTGTGCTCTGCAGCCTATGAGCCACGGCTACTGAAGCCCATGGACCGAGTCTGTGCTCTGCAACGAGAGAAACCATCGCAATGAGAAGCCTGAACACCACAGCTATAGAGCAGCCCTCACTCATCGTACTAGAGCAAACCCTTGTGCAGCAACAAGGACCCAGCACAACCAAAAAAAAAAATAAAGATAAATATTAATAAATAAATAGTTTTTAAAAAGTAAAAAGCTGAGGAAACAAATTTAAACCCTTTAGGACTGGGAGTCCTTTGGGTCTGATATGGCTAGAAAATCCACAGTTGCGAATATTGTTGAGGGGTCCATCGAGTAACATGGTGAATCAGAGTTTGCTACTTAACAGATCACTCCAAAATGCAGTGGTGGAGATTCCCTGCCAGTCCAGTGGTTAGGACTCTCACTGCAGAAAGCCTGGGTTCAATCTCTGGTTGAGGAACTAAGATCCCATCAGCCATGCGGCACAGCCAAAAAAAAAAAAAATATATATATATATATATATATATATTTTTTTTTTTTTTAATTCAGTATCTTGAAGCAACAGTCATTCACTTGCTCTCAATTCTGAAGGTTGGTTGGGTGGTACTTTAGTTGTGACATGGCTCAGGTGAGGCTAGGTGGTCTGGGATGGCCTTGCTCACATGTCTGGAGACTCCGCTGATGCTGGGTTCAGCTCAGCTCCCCAGAGTCTCCATCAGCAGGCTCTCCAGGGGCTCCCAGCATGGTGGGCACATCCAGAGAGCAAAGAACAGGATTAGAACTGGAACAACATCACTTCAACAACATTAATCATGGTCAAAGACAGCCCAAATACAAAGGATGGGGAAACAGACTGTACTTCTAAGAAAAGAGATGCAAAGAATTGCAGACCATCGGCAATTATAAATTCATGGCAAACACTCCCCGGTGGCTCACTGGTAAAGAATCTGCCTGCCAATTCTGGCGACATGGGCTTGATCCCTGGGTAGGGAAGATTCCCTGGAGAAGGAAATGGCAGCCCACACCAGTATTCTTGCCTGGGAAATCCCATGGACAGAGGAGCCTGGTGGGCCACAGTCCACAGAGTCGCAAAAGATTCGGACTTGACCGAGTGACTAAACAATGACAACAACAAACAAGGGTAGACTGGAAGAAAGGTGAGACGACTGGGAGCATTGCTGGTGCCGGAAACAGGATCAAAGAGCATACTACATCTGTGCGCCTCACACCCTGGGCAGCATCACACCGAAGGGTCCCCTTCACCTGATAACACTCCTTCTCTTCATATCCTTTCCAACTGAGCATCTCTCTTCTTTTTTGTTTTCCCCTTTACTTTTTTTTTTTTAATTTTATTTTATTTTTAAACTTTACAATATTCTATTGGTTTTGCCAAATATTGAAATGAATCCACCACAGGTATACATGTGTTCCCCATCCTGAACCCTCCTCCCTCCTCCCTCCCCATACCATCCCTCTGGGTCGTCCCAGTGCACCAGCCCCAAGCATCCAGTATCATGCATTGAACCTGGACTGGCGACTCGTTTCATACATGATACATGTTTCAGTGAATCTTCTTTACAATGCTAATATTATCAGGACTGGAAACCACAGTGATGGTAATACTTTCCCCCAAGCTGTTCAGCCTCAAAACCTGAGTCACCTTTGACTTGTCCTGTGCCCTCTCCCCTCACAATGGTGTATTGCCCAGCCTTGCAGACACCATCTCTGCCATGGTTATGTCTCCAGAGCATGTCCCCTGCTGAGGACTCCTGCCACATCACCCTTACGTGGGCTCGCATTACTTCCCCACCATTTACTAGTTAGGTTTCTAGGCCTCTGTGTCCTCATAATGGGAACAATAATGTACTCACCTGTCAGAGTTGTTGTGAGGATTAAAGGTATTCCCCTTGAAGTACTTAGCACAGAGCCTAGCACATTTGCAAATGTTCACTGAAGGTAACCTGTTACCCTCACCTGGCACAATTCACCCTTCTTATTTACCAGATAGATTCCCCATTTCAAAAAACACACCAAGGAGTACCCCCCTCCCTGCCAAGCCTTTGAAATAAATTCCTCAAGCAAGTGTTTCACACTTGAAATTATATCTTTCATCTTTCTCACTCTTCCCCTCAAAATGTCCCATTCTTTTGAAGACTCACACCCTTTCCCACCTACCTAAGTCACGCTCATGCTCATTTTTCAAGTCGTGCACTCACAATCACGCAGTGACCACCTACCTGCCCAGGCTGTTGGTGTCCTCATGTACTCAAACAGCCCCCTGCCTCGTCCCTGACCTAGGAAGTTCGCTGTCCCCTCAAAAGGGCCCCTCTTCTTCTACACTTTTTCTCATTCTCCCTTCCTCAGCCCCAGCTTCCCATGAACCTTTCCTCCTCTGAACATCCAAAATAATACATGTGCATTTCTCTTGTGGCATTTTTCAATGCCTTAATGCTATAGTTCTGACTAATCTTACATACTAGATTGCAAGCTCTTAGAACCTTATCTTATCATCTAACTTCTGCACCTATGTTTAATCCAATTCATGCACATAACAGAACCTCAATAACCATTTTCTGAATTAAGAGAAGGGACTAACCTCTGCCTTATCAGCATCTTAGCCCTATATCAGGCTGTGAGGGTTATGTTCCAACCCATAATTTAGCTGAGCTGATAAAATAATGCACCATAACCTTACTATGTTCTGGTGTACTTGGATCAACACACAAATGTGCCTGCATATCTTCCCATATGTTTTTGAAGAACTTACGGAAGCAAGAAGTTCTCAAAACTCTCACTTGCTCTTGATATTTTCGCCCCTTTTCGTAGGATCTGTAAGTGAATTATCATCTATGACTGATGGTATTTTAAAGTGACCCAATGGTATCTCAGTTTATCTGCTGGCATTTTAAATTGATCTAATTTATTTAATTGAATTTAATTAAACATCATCTTCACCTAATGCCTAATCTGATGCCATTTAAATTTATGCCATTCTAGTAGTTCATCCAAATCAATAAAACTGGTTTAGGGCAGTGGTTCTCAAAGCTTGGTCCCTGTACCAGTAACAGCATCAGCATCATTTGAGGATGTATTAGAGATGCAAATTCTCAGACCCCTCAATCCAAACCTACTGAATCAGAAACCCAGGGGGTTGGGCCCAGTGGGCTGTGTTTCGGCAAACTTCGGTGATTCTGAGATGCAGGCTAATGTTTATACCCACTAGTGAAGGGACTGCTGCTGCTAAGTCGCTTCAGTAGTGTCCCACTCTGTGCGACCCCAGAGACGGCAGCCCACCAGGTTCCCCCGTCCCTGGGATTCTCCAGGCAAGAACACTGGAGTGGGTTGCCATTTCCTTCTCCAATGCATGAAAGTGAAAAGTGAAAGTGAAGTCACTCAGTCATGTGTGACTCTTAGTGACCCCATGGACTGCAGCCCACCAGGCTCCTCCATCCGTGGGATTTTCCAGGCAAGAGTACTGGAGTGGTTGCCATAGTGAAGGGACAGAGTGAGACATTTCTGGGCAAATAAATGCAGATTGGAAGCTGGAAAACAAGTTTTTGGGTGAAAACGAACTACTCCTGGGTTGTGGTTTGCATAGAGGTGCAGGAGACCAACAGAGAGAGCAGATGAGCACAGGGGCTGAGAACCAGCTTCTGTGATTGGCCAAGGTACAAGATACGCATCTGTTTACTCTGGAAATAAGGGGCTAGAGACTGTGTCCCAGTGTGCCATTGGCAGCACCTAGAGTTATTTTTAGTGCTGCTCTTTGTTTCACAGGTGGAAAAAGAAAATTTTAGAATGTTTCCAAAGAATGCAGTATCTAACACTTCTTAGAATTCAGGTTTTCTTCTCATCATGCGAGTTAGAAATAAAGGGTGCAGCGTGATTGATTGCACTGCGGCCCATCTTACAGTGGAGGCGCCAGCCTCACCTGCAGGTGGCCTAGCGTGCAAAGCTGGGGGGGTTTAGGGAGCCTCACCTGATCCCCCTGAGACGGCAGCTGGGGGTCCATGTGCTGTCTCACACTCTCTCACGGGCAATAGGATTACCTTATCAACATCCACGACACCCGAGGGCCAAGCAACTCAGGTCACGTTTTGCTACATAACTACTTCTTATCTTCGTTAAGCCTGGTGACAGCTTTCCTACCAGTAGGAAAACATGCCTTAGCCCACGTTTGAGGACTCCTTGCTAGGTCAAGTTAAGCAAAATCTGTGACTTTCTGAAAAAATATATAGTATGAGCACGTAAAAGTTGAAAATTCATTCTATATGGATTGCTGCTGCCTAAGTTCCTTAATCGAAGGATTTTCAGTGATTTCTTAGAGAATCAAATTGACTGCGGAGATGTAACTGTCTATTTAGAGATGTGCAGGAGAGGTGTAGAGAGAAAGAACAAAGAATAACAAGAAGCAAGGAACTTCAATGAGAAAAGATTTTTGCACAGAATACCTAAGTTTTTTACAATCAGAGTGTAAGTGATAAGAACTAAGAACAGAGTTGGAAGTCAAGCTGGAGCTAAAATCAGAAGTTGCTACACAATATTAGGATTATAAAGCAGTATAGAAGTGTGCACAATTCCACCCCAAACTCCCTAACATCCTTCCCCTCACCCTTCCCCCGGCAACCATGAGTTCATTCTCTAAGTTTATGAGTCTCTTTCTTTTGTAACTAAGTCCATTTGTATCAATTCGTTTTAGATTCCACATATAAGGGATGCCATTTAAAATGGATAACCAACAAGGCCCTACTGTAGAACACATGAAACGCTGCTCAATGTTATGTGGCAGCCTGGATGCGAGGGGAGTTTGGGGGAGAATGGATACATGTCTATGTATGGCTGAGTCCTTTTGCTGTTTACCTGAAACTGTCACACATGGTGAATTAGCTATACCCCAAAAGAAAATATAAAGTCAAAAAAAAAAAAAGCAGTATAGAGACAGTAAACTATATTCTGCATCCAAGGGCAGGTTCCATCTGACTATTTACTGGCACTAGTGTGTATAGAAAGTGATATTCATTGACAACTAGACGTACCTTAGAGCCCCGCAGTCCCAGTAATTCTTTTCTGTTTTACTGAGGTACAATTGACAGATAAAATTATAACACATTTCAAATATACAATATAATGATGTGATATACATAAACAGTCCCAGCAGTTTTGATAGGGACAGAACCAAAGGACAAAGTAGTTAATTAAGTAATTAATCCCACTGCTGCTGCTGCTGCTGCTAAGTCGCTTCATTCGTGTCCAACTCTGTGCGACCCCATAGACAGCAGCACACCAGGCTCCCCCGTCCCTGGGATTCTCCAGGCAAGAACACTCGAGTGGGTTGCCATTTCCTTCTCCAATGCATGAAAGTGAAAAGTGAAAGTGAAGTCACTCAGTCGTGTCCGACTCTTAGCGACCCCATGGACTGCAGCCCACCAGGCTCCTCCATCCATGGGATTTTCCAGGCAAGAGTACTGGAGTGGGGTGCCATACTAGGGGATTGTAAGTAGAAAAAATACGGGAAACCCCTATAAGTTAATGATTACTCAAGAAACCAGGTTGCTTAACCACAAAATCAAGCAGGCTTGTTTAGCAACAAAAGTGCGCAACAGAAGCACCAGACGCCCTCAAAGCAGTAGAACAACGGTGCGGTGAGACCCACATCCTGCCCAGTGGGCTCAATACTGCCCAGTGGGATCCCCAGGATGGAAAGATGCTCATTGTTCACAGACTTCAAATACGTTTTACAGTTCTGGCTTGACCATGTGGGGACAAAAAACGTCCCCTGCCCAACCTGGAGGAGGAGTTGATGATGTAAGCCTGACATCTACTCAAGAATGAGGAAGAACGTGGTCTTTCCCCCCTCTCCGCTTGTCCTTTGCTTATGAAACTGTAGCCCACTAAGTTCTCAGGGGCAGCACCCTCTTGCTCAGCCACTTGTAAGCCTCACAAGGTCCTAATCTGATATGTCACTGATCTATCACTTCACCTGTCTCTGAATTCTTTCCACACTGAGACATAAAGGACTGGAGTTCTTTGGAGCTCCCCAAAACATCACACAGTGGTTTCAATTTTAGAAGGAATTAACTTTATAATGTCCCCCCCTCCCCTGTTTCCCAGTCCCACTTCTATCAAAACCTGAAACCCAAGAACAAATACAAATACCTTCTAAAAAGGAGAAGAATCTCTAGCCCTTGACAAAGCTGCAGAAGAACTATCAGTAATGAATTCTTCCTCAGACCCTCTGCCATCCCTTCTCACCTTTCAGATTCAGGGTGTTTTACTCAGTACACAAATATTCATTCAGTGCCTAATAAGTTACAGATGCCACACGATAAACTATAAAATCCCTGGAACACATTCCACGGATTTACAATCAAATGCAACAGGCACAGCTTTCGTCAGAATCAAGGTGCTTGTTGAAATGTTAATTCTTAGACTCTGCCTCAAATCTTCACCAGAATCTCTAGGGGTGGAATCTTAGATCTGTGGGCCTCTCAGCCACATGAGAGCCCCCTGGTCTGTGTTCATAGGGAAGCCTTTTTACCCCTCCTGACAGTTAAGGTGGCTTCATCCTCAGGCAAGTGACTGCTTCCATGAGAGGAAGGCTGCTGCATGATGGCTTCAAGGAAATGTTTTCTCCACTCTGGCCTTACACAGAGACCCCCAGATTTTAGCCAAGGCAAATGGCCCACTAGGAAAAGTGTTAGCAAGCGATCGTGGGTCCACTCGCCCCCGTGCAGTTTAGCCAATCAACTGTGGTGAAGGAAAGTGCAGTACTTATTGAAAGGCACCAGGGAGAACCAGTGGCTTGTGGCTCATACTCAGAAAACCCAAACTCACCCAAAGGGTTTCAGCAAAACATTCTTAAAGGCAAGGTGAAGGAGAGGCACCCCAGCATGTGTGATCAGCTCCTGCATAATTCCCTGATTGATGGTGAGGTGACACGGCGGTGTCACAGGGGTTAATGTTATCAATCCATAGGCGCCAGAAAGTCTGGGGGCTACATGCCCATGCTCCTCCAGCAGTTAATTTCTTATGTTTGGTGGGGGTTTCAGCATCTGTAAAATGACTCAGGAAATGGGGGCCAGATACTGTTATCTAATTACTTCAGAGAGGCGATACAGCAGAGACTATGGAGGAGGGATCTCCCCTGGGAAGGCCCCATAGGGTCCTGCTCGGTTACAAAGGGTGTAGTCCACTTGGCCTTCAGCTGAAGCTCTGAACCGTGAAGACGGTCTCAGCAGAGGTGGTGCCTCTTGAACTGGATTGTGCTTGGTATGTGTGCTGAGTGGAATGGAGGTTCCAGTGACTCAGCAGAATTAGAAACGGGAGACAATGATTTGTCTCCAATTTAATATCAGAATGTTTAACTCAAGGGCGACAGATATATATTTCTAGTTTTATATCCTTTGGATTTAACATACTTGGACTTGAAATTTCAAGATTTGATTGTTGAACTTTAATTTCTCACTAGGAATTGGATCATGGGAGAAACTTTATATCCATTTCAGGGTATCTCTATGAGGTTGGCATTTTATTACTAGATCTTGGCATCAGTAATTTCCTTATAATTTCTCCAAAATGATGTTCTGAACAACAGGGCTGTAGGGAACAGGGTGCTATTTCTTGGGTCCTCTGTGTCTTCAACAGCCTTGTGGTACAATCAGTGTTTCTAAACAGCAGAAGTTTGCTGAGGGTCTGTCAAGTACTTGTTCCCACTGGGGCCCCTGGAAATTAAATGTCTCTGACTTAAATGGTGCTAAAAAGACATTGAGAGAGGCTGGGACTAGAAAACTGGTAATTCAGTGGTTCTGTGGAATCAAATAGATTTATACTTAAGTACTAAAAGGCAAGACCCAGAAGCAACCGTAAGCAGTATTTGGAAAGTGAGGTTTCAAATGTTCCCAGACTGTCATCAGAGAAAAACCCCAAAATGGGACTGGGACCCAGAGAGTCCAACTGACGGTTTTAAACTGCTGGTTCTCAAAACATGGAACTCAGAATGGCAATATCAGCACCACCCAAGAAGTTATTGGTCCTCTCTGTGTCTAGTCATCAGTGGGATTCTAGAAAAATTCCTTCTATGCAACATGCCCCATCTCATGACACAAAGACACAGAGCAAGAGGTCACAAAAACACGTGATGCTCGGAGGGCTAGGGTGCCCTGTAATCTCTTGTTCAAACCAAGTGAGCTAGCCTAAAGGATCAGGTTGTCAAATTATACTCACTCAAATCCAAGAGTTTACCCCAAATCAACCAACCCTAGTTGGTACCCCAGGTCCTTTCTTTCCATATCAGACACATGCCCTCTGGACAGAATAATGATATATGGGGGTCTCTAGATGAGGCTGACGTGTCAGTTCACACATCAAGGGGATTTTAGGTCATGAAACATCCTCATTTTTATACTCGGGTAGGTGTATAGATAACATGATCTTCTTCAGGAATCACGCCTTATAAATCTATAACATCTAGGTTTGTTGACCCTAAGTAACCCTAAATCAAGGTTATCCAACTAAGAACACTCCATATGAAAGGACTTTCTTATCAAATATCATTGGTCTACCAGGAGGTCCAGTTAAGAGCATGTTTGGTGGTGATTTAGTTGCTAAACTGTGTCCTACGCTTGCAACCCCAAGGACTATGTAGCCTGCCAGGCTCCTCTGTCCATGGGATTTCCCATGCCAGAATACTGAAATAGGTAGCCATTTCCTTCTCCAGGGGATCTTCCTGACCCAGGGATTGAACTCAACTCTTCTGCGTTGCAGGCGGATACTTTACCACTGAGCCACCAGGGAAGCCCAAGAGCATGTTTACAGGCACATAAAACCAGACCACTTCCTTTCTTTTCCAAAAGCATTCCCCCAGGAATCAGAGGACCCAAAGATCACAAATGAGCTGATTTAACTCCTTCCTCCCCACCAGGACACTTTTGAGAGGGCTAACAAAAAGGGGCCCTGTTAGTAATTACGCCAAGACAGCAGCTATAAACTGGAACTGACCTAAATAAACCAGAATGTATTGTCACCTGCTCTATAGCACCCAGCACTGAAAGTATGTGGGTTGCAGAAGAGAAACAAGATTTGAAATGTAGGGAACCAGAAGCTAGTCTGTGGAAAATTATTTTAGTCTTCAGACATGTAAAATTGTAACTGGAAGATTCAATTCGCTTGAAGGCTAGTCAAAACAAAAGTTTCTGTCAGGAATACATGCAACAATGCATGGTATACAATTATAGATGCAGTAGATATTTTTTCAAGAACTGCGCAAAACAGAATGTATCATAATTCCTTTATCAGAGGCCAAAATTCTATAGCTGTACTAAACAAGTTTGTCTATATGTGACATCACATGATTCATGCATTCTCAACTCTAATTTTTTAGAAAAAAGATTTGATCACTCAAGCTAAAGGAAGGAATGAATTATCTTTCTGTTGTCACAATAGACATTGATATTACAAAGTTATTGTTATATAAAGAGTCAATCAAAATGTGCTGCCCAAAAATGTAGGAGGAAAAAATAAAAGTATCCTAGAAAATAAATTAATAAAAATAGTTCGTTATTTTCTGAATTTCATGAGGTTTGTAGTATCACTCAGCTTCTTTTTCACTTGTTTTTCCCACCATACCATATGGCTGTGGGACATTAGTTCCCTGAGCAGGTTTGAACCTGGACCCTCAACAGTGAAAGCACCAAGTCCTAACCATTGGATCACCAGGGAATTCCCTCTCTCAGCTTCTAGAGCTGCCACATGGTGAGGAAGGAAAAATAAAAAAGGCTGGTTTGAATCCCCGCCCTCCCATTTACCAACCACAAGACTTGGGAAGAGTCCCTTTACATCTAGTGCCTCAATATTCTCATCTGTGAAATGGAGAGAATAAGAGTGGCCTTATCACAGGGATGGACTTCTCTGGTGGCTCAGATGGTAAAGAATCTGTCTACAGTAGAAGGGAATGGCAACCCACTCCAGTATTCTTGCCTGGAGAATTCCATGGACAGAAGAGTCTGGCAGGTTACAGTTGACGGGGTTGCATAGAGTTGGGAATGACTGACTCACACACACACACGTCACAGCGATAGAGTGAAGATTAAACTGCATACAAAGTGCCTACAATTTGAACCGGTGCATAAGGGCTCCATTGGTGTTAACAATTAAGTGGGCAGGTTTCTTAACTTCTCTGAGCCTCCATAACCTTCCTTATGAAATGATGAAAATAATACCCATCTCACAGGATATAGAGGTCACTATGCAAGGATTAGAGGTCACTAAAGTCACCAGCATTTAGTGGGTATCCACAAATTAGGATTATTGGCCTTGGAATAACAGGTCCCAGTGAGACACTGAGTCCTCCTGACAGCTTCCAGAGAAGTTCTGGGGCCAGGGATCCCAGTCCCTGACTCACCACTTCCCTCTCTGGTCCCTAGCATCCTCTCACAAGCTGGTGACTCTCTAAAAGCAGCCTCATTTTAGACTTTGGATATTGTGGTTACCTTATCCTTTGTTTTGAATAAAAGCACCTAACTAGCCTTAGGGCAACAGGATTTCTGCCTTTTACATTTTATTTCATGATTTTTCTTTTTTGTCTCTCTCTTTTCAAATATACAGTGTTTACTTTATTACACTCTATATGGGGGAAAAAAAAACGGACTGTTAATTGGAATGCCTGGGATCTGCCCATGCACAGAAATTAAATGATGCACTTGCGTCCCAAGAAGAAATGGGTATTGATTCCACTTTAACTGTCAGGGATAGTCTCTGACTCCCAACACCCGCTCTGTTCCCTCATTCCCCCCACACCCTACCCCCATCCTCAGCTAGAAAACAGCGTATTTTACGTAATGCATCTTGACTTAACTAATGGAACATCTTGAAGTCTTCATTTAAAAAACAAAAGCACTAAACTCACAGCCTGAAATGAGGTCATTTTAATGTTGTACTTGGACGAAATTCTGAAAAACTTGATACTTTCACTGAGCTCCAACCTCAGGTGTCGGTTGAATCTACTCATTGATTTGTATTCATTCATAAACCACTGAGGTCTTGTGCATTACTCTGATAGGCTCTCCTCAGAGACATGGCCAAAGAGATGAATTTTACTGCTGAGTGTCTGACTTTACAAGCCTGGGTGTTGAAGAGACACAAGATCTAAAACTAAAGAAGGAAGCAGGGAAGACAGAGGAGGGTGGGCATCAGCTGTTTTTGTCAGCAGCCATCTCTGTGTCTGAAAATAAGAATACAGCCAGCTCTGGACCCATCCTCAGGACTCATGCCCAGGCAAAATTTTGGTTTTTTCAAATGAGAGACTCTGGTAGAACCACAACTCTCAAAGAAAGAAAATTACTCATATTATCCCAAGTAATCGCAAGGCATCGTCGCCTTAAACTACTGAATCTATAAACCCATGCTTTACCTCCTTTAAGAGCCCGACTGCTGTCACACTGCACGCAGATGGGCCTGCAGTGTCGTCTGGTCGTCCCTGGCCCCGAGCTGAGGCTTCTCCTCACTTCTCACTTTGCTTCTCAACCTATCCAGTGTCCTCTGGATGGCTGACCATGACCTCAACTCACTCCAGAATACTGACACTCAGCATCTCTACCAGCACCAACACGTTCAAGGAAGAGAGCTCAAAAGCTGCTACAGAAATAGAGTTGAATATCATTTTTGTAAAAAATATAAACATGAGTGAATGTGTGTATATATGTGTGTGTGTATATATATATACTGATATAAATCTGTATTTATATATATATGTATGTATGCATTTGTGTGTGTGTATATATATATATCCAGGCAAGAACACTGGAGTGAGCTTCCATTTCCTTCTTCAGGGGATCTTTCCAACCCAGGCATTGAGCGTCCCTGCATTGGCAGATGGGTTCTTTACCACTAACACCACCTAGGAAACCTTATGTACAGAGCCAGATAGATAGGCATATAAGCTTAAATATTAACCGAATCAAGCTGTTTAGGTAATTTATATATTCACAGCGCTAGTGGTAAAGAACCCGCCTGCCAATGCAGGAGACATAAGAGATGTGAGTTCGATCCTCGGGTCAGGAAGATCCCCTGGAGGAGGGCATGGCAACCCACTCCAGTGTTCTTACCTGGAGAATCCTATGGACAGAGGAGCCTGGCGGGCTACAGACCTGAGGGTAAAGAGTCAGACGTGACTGAAATGACTTAGTACACACACGTATTATATATTCTTTATTTCCTTCCTTCTTTCTTTGTTTCTTGCTTTCTTTCTTTCATCTGTTTCAGGCCAGAATCTCCAGGACATGATCTCTACTAT
Source organism: Bos indicus x Bos taurus (assembly GCF_003369695.1). NCBI lineage: Eukaryota > Metazoa > Chordata > Mammalia > Artiodactyla > Bovidae > Bos > Bos indicus x Bos taurus. The sequence continues at coordinate 53,935,301 of NC_040092.1, forward strand.
CACACAGATAAACACACACACACACACACACACACACACAGCCATATATGTAGGCAGATAAGTTTAAACAGTAACTGAATCACGTTGTCTAGGTAACTTATGTATGGGTGTATTATGTATTTTTTCTTTCTCTCATCTGTTTCAGGCCAGAAGCTCCAGGACACTATCAAATACAATATACATCAAGAAGTGATACAAACTCCTGAACAGGCTAGAACTCTTCCTGTCTAAGCTGTCCCAGAATTTTAGGACATCCAGGCTCTAAGACACTTCACAAAGCAGGACTTTTGATTCCAACTGCAGTTCCAAAAGTAGCCCCAAGCTTCTTGAGATGCTGAAATAGAGTCTGCAGATTCAGACACGGACAGAGGGCTGTTTTCTGAGGATCCCCTGAGGTAGGTTAACTACAACTAACTCACTGCTAGTCAGGAAAGTATCAGACTAGAATTAGAATCAAACAGACTTGGGTTACACTCTCGACTCTACTACTCACTAGCTCTGTGACCTTGGGCTAAATAACTTTTCTTAGCCTCCATTTCCTCACCTATAAAATGGGGATGGTTTCCTCTGCCTTGTCAGCTTGCTGTGAAGATGAGGTTGCAAAGTGTTCAGCCAAGCAGTGCCTGGCTGTGTAGGCACTCAATCAATAGTACTAATCCATCTGAAGTGTTAGTTGCTCAGTCGTGTCCAACTCTTTGTGACCCCATGGGATGTAGCCCGCCAGACTCCTCTGTCCATGGGATTCTCCAGGCAAGAAAACTGGAGTGGGTTGCCATGCCCTCCTGCAGGGGATCTTCCTGACCCAGGGATCCAACCCGGGTCTCCTGTTTTGCAGGCAGATTCTTTACCATCTGAGCCACCAGGGAAGCCCCTGATAAGACCTGGGCTTTGGGATTCTTTACCATCTGAGCCACCAAGGAAGCCCCTGATAAGACCTGGGCTTTGAGCTTGCTTTTACGGTAGAGCAGAACACAAGCAGTCAGCATCCCGACCCTTCCAGAGGTCTGTTTGCTCTGGTAGACATTGACAAAGGGAGGCATCAGTCTCCTCCCTCCTGAGCTCTCTACTGGGTGTGCTCCCTGCTGTGGGACCTGCAGGTCACCACTGACTTTGTGGCTGGTCCCTGCCTGGGACTCCTGGACACAGACTTCAGACACCTGCCGCTGCTTCTCTAAGGGAGCACCAGAGAGGCCGCGGGCAGCCAGCACTTCCTTTTACAATGCTCTCCCTTTCTTCTCTGCATCACTCAACCTGAGGCCACAGAGGGATGCGTAGCAGCTTTCCCTAAAAGGCTGAGAGAATTAAAGTGAAGTCCATGGGGCTGCAAAGAGTCGGACACGACTGAAGCGACTTAGCAGCAGCAGCAACATACATTGGAAGAGAACAGAAAGCTCTGTGCAAAAGACGATGTGCCCCACGGTCGAGGGAGAGAGGTCACTCCTGGTCAGTGAGGGGCACATCCACTTCCTAACCCTGTTCTTCAGCCCTCAGGTCTGTCCACCCCTCAAAAGCATGCCTTTCCTTAACCTCTGCAGCAGGGGCAATGCTAGGTGTTGCCCAATCTTGTTTCATTTTCCTCTTTCTGGCTCACAGGAAGATTCCATTCTCAACCTACCCTGAAGTTATGTTAAGACATATGACTGAGTTCTGGACGATGGGACAGGATTGAAAATAATGTTTGCCATTTCCAGACCTGGTCATAAACTCCCTCTCTCACTGCTTGGGCTTCCCTGGTGGCTCAGACGGTAAAGAATCTGCCTGCAATGCAAGAAACCCAGGTTCCATTCCTGAGTTGGGAGGATCCCCTGGAGAAGGTAATGGCTACCCACTCCAGTATTCTTGCTTGGAGAATCCCATGGACAGAGGGGCCCAGTGGGCTACAGTCCATGGGGTCACAAAGAGTCGGACACAACTGAATGACTAACACTTTCACTCTTCATCTCTGGCTCTTGAATTTTTGTAGACCTCCTGTTCCAGACAGCGTGGTTACCAGATGGAGGAGGGCTGCCCATCCACCATGAGTGTGGGCTGTGAGTGAGGAGTAATCCATCACTGTGATGAGCCACTGAGAAGCCAGGGCTTAAGTGGGAGCACAGCACAGCAGCAATCACACATATAAATATGCTTCAGACTCAGGCTCTTCATCCACCCTTCAAAAACCCTACTACCAGGGGTTAGTCTCACTCCATGGCTATATGAGACAGCCATGACTCTGAAATCATCGAAACTAAATTTGACGCTTATTTGAGTGGGTATTTTGAGGCTTCCAAACATTACCAGGAAGCTAAAATTGCATTCTGCAAAATTCAATAATCAAATTAATTGAAACAGAACAACCACTACAGAAGACAAAGGGCTTCTGAAGTCTCACGTTTGCCTCCCCAGCTTCTGTGTCTCAGACTCTGCCTCCAGGGCCATCTTCCTCCTCTTTCTGACCCTATCAAAACCTTCCCCTTTAATGTGAAATCTTCGGAGGATCCAGAAAAACCCTAGATAAAATCCAGATAAACAAACTTCTTATGTTCCCTGACCTAAGGCTGAATTTGAGCCATAGTTAGAGTTTCTGCAAGTAACTGAGTAACCCCACAGGTTTGCTAAAGAATTTAAGAGTTATCCAAACCTACCAACCTTATTTCCTCAGATCTATATCCACATGCGTGTTGGTGAGGGTCAAGCCAAACATTGAATGAAACTAGCCCTGTGGAGACATCCTGGAGGGGATTAGAAAGCAAACCCCTAAACTGACAAGAGGCCTGAGCATTTGCTGAAAGACCTCCACCGAGCAACTGCAGCAGCCTTTCCTAAGTCTGTTGCTGGGGAAAAAATTCAGGCTTGCACACAGAAATCTGATGAACCTGTTCACAACTATTGTAACTGAGTTCAGATTATCTTTAAAGAAAATTCTCGTCTTCCTGCAGATGTTAGTTCCATTAGGGTTGCCTTTGACCCCAAGTTTATTAATGGCTGAACAGGGATCGTTCTCTTTTAATGGGAAGGGCCCCAGGATGGGAGGGGGAACGAGGTCCACTCCAGCTTTAGTTAATTTAGAACCAAATGTTTCCTCTTCTGTGGTTAATATTTTGTTAAAAAGATTATCCTTACCTGGAGAACCCCTCTTGAATTTCATAGTGATTGGGGAACGCTTCACTGTTCGGGTACTTCGACAAGTCTGCCTGGCCAGTTTTACACTTTCACTGTGGTACCGTCCTCAATCCTCGGGGTTAGCTGAATGTACCATCAGCACTATTAAGTCTCAGTTGGCAATCACAGAGATCCTTCAAATACCCTGGCCAAAAGAACTTCCATTGGTCCTTCTAAATTTCAGGTCCACCTCTTTGAGACCTCATAAACTCTCACCCTTGGAAATAGTCACAGGGTACCCAATGAACCCAGCCCTGCTTCTTTTGATCCACAGCTGATAAAAGGAGATATACTTCAATATTTTAAAGACCTAACTGCTTCCATTAAAAATAATCATGCCCTGGCCAAGCAATCTTTCCACAGTCAGCTCTCGGGATATAAAAGCCTTGGGCATCACACCTTTCAACCTGGAGATGTTCTCTGTTGGAAAAGATTTCAAAAAGACTCTCTTCAGTCTCACTGGAAAGGCCCCCTATCAGGTACTGCTAACCAACACTTGTATTGCCAAACTCCAGGGAACAGACTTCTGCATTCACATCACACATTCTGTGACCTGAAGGGAAAGATTTCCCAGAATTGAAGCAGATGACATCGGATGAGACAGCTTTCCCAAGATATCCAGACCAGGCCTGCTGGAAGGTTTAGAATTCACAGAAGTCTCTCTTTCATCTAGACCAAAAATTGACTGTGGATTATTATCCAAATTCATAGTTTCTGACCTTGCAAACTACAGGCTCTATTATTGATACATTTGGTTCCAAATGGTTTCTTTTGAGAACAATCCTGCTTCATTACTTCATGTTCATTCCTGCACTGTCTTCATAAACACTTGTTTAATTCCTTCGGTTTTGAGGGCGCCCTTGCTGTGTTCACAATTCTAAGATACAGACTGCAGGTAGCAAATGCATAAAAGTTTTCCCTCCTACTCCTCCTTGTTACTCAAATGTGACCACAGGAGTTTTCCAATCTGTGTACTTTACCTCTGACATGAGCCACAACACCCAGAAAAAGTCCACTGAAGGACAAAAAGGCCACTGCATACTTGTTTTAAAAGAAAGGGAAAAAAAAAAAAAAAAACATTAAACCCTGACTCTTGACCAGCAATGCTTTATGACAAAGATCTTCATCTACAGGGGGAAATGTGAAAATTAATAAAGGGAAACATCACTAAACTGGAGTGAGGAGTCCAGAAAGGGGAGCTCTCACAGACGTACCACTCACACACATCCAGATTCCAACAGAAAGAGACATATCTTATACCTTTGGTAGGAAGTGACACCATTATTGCCAGCAGGAGGAAGGAAAAATTTCCCCTTGCCTGGCAACAGCTCAGTCAATGAGAGGCTGTCACAGCTCAGCCAATACAAAAAATCAGCCAATACAAAAAATCACTATACTTTGAACTCCCAGTTTCCTCTAATTGACATTTTGTTTATCACAGGCCCTCCCAACTTTTCCTTCTCCTCTATAAAACAGTTTCGTCTCCGTTGCTTTACGGGACTGGCATGTAGGTCATACACCACAGTTGCATGTTCCAAACTGGAATTTTTTGCCTCTCTCAAACAAACCTATTTTGCTGGTAAAAATAACTTATTGTTTGGGTTAACAGTTTGCAAGACTGCCTCTCTCACAGTGAAGTTAATATCCTATGTAATTATGGAGACCCATATCTGTCATTTATCGCCAGTCCTCCCCACACCCAAATGTAAATCAAATTGTGTCCCAGTGGTCAGCTGGAAATAAGAATCCAACCCATTGATAAGTCATATATATATATTTATATATATATATATATATGTGTGTGTGTGTGTCAAGATATGTGTGTGTGTGTGTATAGATTACATCTTCCTTACATGCACCAAGGCTTGCTCAACCTTTAAAATTATTAAAATTATTAAAATTACTATATGCAAATGCAAAGACTCCATTAAATGCTTAGCTAGGGACCGCCCTTGCTCTATCCTCTCTGGAGAAAGAGAGAAGAGGGCCATTAGTTATTATAGCCTCACACTGAGCCCCTTCTCTCATCCAAATATCCATGGCCTACAAATGTGAAATAATGTCAGGAATTAGAACTATTTTGTGTGTGTATGCCTGTACTACAATTTTTCTGAGAACAAGGCTAGCTAGCTTTTAGAAGGATCAAATAGAATTTGAAAATCACCCTACTTTACGTGGCAAGAGCTTTAAGAATATCAAAAATTTCTTACCAAAGAAAAGCATTTGCAAGCAAATGGGTCAGAAGATTTTCCATGATTATCTCTTCCAGAATAGAGCAGTTTGAAACCAGAGAAAACGGGTGTTGCCAGGAGGGGAAAAAAAAAAACACACATTGCTTTAAGAGTACAAGAAAGCCGGTTCCTGAGAATCTCAGAAATAGAAATGGAATAACTTTCTCCTACCACACACATGAGCTCCGAGCACAAGAGTGGCTGCATTTCAAGCAGAAAGCTGTTTTCAAAGCACAAATGTTGGGAAATATACGAAGACATCGGTGCATTCTAAACACAGCTGTGTTTGTCCACACCCACTCCCTGCCAGGCTGTGTTTGATTGAACCTGGCTACCCAGGGGCTCCCACATTCCATTATTTAGTCCCTGGGACTCCTCTTCTCCCCGCATCATCACAATTAATGTCAGACATAGTAAATTGACTCTTATTAAATGTTGCAGCCAACAGAGAAGTTTTGATAATCTTTGGACTTTCATATTAAATGTGTTTAGAGGGCTGGGACTTGTGTTTATTCTGGGAAGAAAAACATCCAGTCACCTGTTCTGAGTGCCATGAGTTGTTCCTGCTGGGTTGACACACTGCCTCTGAGTCACAACTGTCCCCAGGAGAATGTACTTATTAGTATTGGGAAAAAAAGAAAGAACACCAGGACAGAAGATTTGCCAATCAGTTGAGCTGGGTAAATTACAGAATTGGGCAGATTATTTTGAGAGTTCTAGGTCACCCGAGTGAGGAGACCACAGAAGTTGTCAGGGAAGCGTAAAGCCCCAAGTTGTCGTAGGAATAATGGCTGCATTGCTTATCTCAGACCTGCATCGCTGCATCCGGAGGCTGCGAAAGTTAACAAGAGAAGCTGATGGTGCAGTGTCAGTGTGTCCCTAGTTAGGGCCTGAGGGGACAACCGACTGAGCATCAGCATCCAATAGATAACAACAAAAGCCATTATCTCTCTCTCGGCTGGGCTGCCAAGTGCAGGGGCCAGGATTGCCTGGTGTTTGCAGTTTCCATAGCAGCGCTGTTTTGTTCTAGCTGGCAAAGTACACAGAGAGGACCGGATGAACATGGCAGGAAATGATACGAACACCCCAAGTACTGAGCCTGGGATCTCTTGGCAGGCTTTTTGCCCTTTCTGAGTCAGCGATGGAAGTGAGGAAGGGTGCCTCTCCAGAAGTGCCTGGAAGCTAATAGCTCCTTCAAGCACAATGCCCAGCTGAGCGTGGCCGAGCATCCGAGGATAGAGCTGTGGGCCTGCCCACTCCACTTGCCAGCGCACTGAAAGAGTGCGCCGTACACTCAGAGTGCTGTTAAAAGGGTGAGAGAGCTTCCGCATGGGAAGAGTCAGGGGTGGGAGCAAGGCGAGGATACTCTCTGATGCCCCAAATTCTTTAAAGCCTTTGCTCCTCTTCCATCTGAGTGCACTTGGCCACTCACACGGCCATGGGGGGAGGAGTGCAGAGGGGTCTCTGAAGTCGTGGTCACGACTTGGAGCCGTCTTCCCTATGCCTCTGTGTGAGTGGCTGCAGGGGAGCCATCACCTTCACCCCCACCATGGAGGGCACTGGGGAGGGCAGGGGCAGGGCTGGGGGTTAATACATGATTTTTACAGAGTTCCTTTATGCGAATATTAACACAAACCAATAGGTATTTTTTCCTCCGTGTTTTTCACAAAAATCATGAATTCTACATCCTGTTCTGCACCTAGTTTTTTTTTCCATTTAACCAAAGATTTTTCAGTATTTCCATGCCAATACATAGAGACTTTTATTTTTTGCCACAGTATAGAATTGCCTAACATTCTGTTGTACCAATGTGTTGTAATTGATCTAACCAGTTCCATGTTGACAGACAATTGGATGGTTTTCCAATCTTTTGCCATTAAGAAAAATACCGTAGGGAAGAAGATTGAACATATACCATTTCATAAGTGTGCCAATATATCCATATGATAAATTCCCAAAAGTAGATAGCTGGGTGCAAGGATATGCACATTTGCAATCCAGACAGGGATTGGCAACTTGCCCTCCGTAGGAACTCCAATGACGAGTCCTAGCCATATCTGAGGCTTCCTATTTCCCCATCATCCTTGACAAAAGAGGGATTGTCAAAGCCTGGGTCCATCCAATCTGACAGGTGAAAAATATGCTCTCTCTCTGTAGCTTTCATTTTCTCTTATTATGAGTAAGTCCCAAATTCTTTCTTATATTTTAGGGACTATTTATTTCCTTTTAGGGAGCTCTCCTTTCACAGACTTTGTCCACCACGCTATTATTATCTTCCCGTTTTACAAGTGAGAACACTGCAGCACGGAGGATCGTGCATGCCGCAGGAAACAGCCATGAAGCGTTGAAGCCAAAATCTGGACCAAGTTCTGTCCAGAACCCGAGAGGTTAATCACCAACCCATACTCTCTCTTATTGTTTTTTTCTCTTATTATTTTAAAAAGAACTATTAATGGTGTTGTTTGTTCAGAAAGGGTACAAAAATGAGATTTAAGTTGTCTCTTCATATGTTTTACTGAGCTTGACATAAAAGATCAAAGATGAAGTTTGAGTTCCATCAGATTCGTTTTTCATCACAAAAATTCTAAAGCAACGAAGGAATCAGTGAAGGAAATCTGTGAGGCTACCTGCAAGGCCACAGTTCGCTTAACCTGCTCTGTACCCACTGGTTACGGTGCTTTAGGGTAAATATTGCAAGAGTTCTGTGTAGTCCTTGACTTCAATAAGCATAGATTTTAATTAGGAAGGGCCTACAATCCGCACATGAAATGTGAAAGGATCCAAATTAGAAACAAACATACTAACTTTACTAAAGAATGGCTAAAAATAGGAAGGATACTAACTTGCCAGAACCATTCACTCATTTCTGCAACACATTTTTATTTCAGAGGTAGGCAAACAAGGATGGGCTAGAGTTAACAAAGGTTGGGTGAATACAGGCTTCTGTTCAGGAATCCTTGTGGCTCTAGGAGAGCCGATCCCACCCCAGGGACAGCGCCTCAGGCGTGGTCCCCAGCTACCAGCACCCTCCAAAGTGAAGTCGCTCAGTCGTGTCCGACTCTTTGCGACCCCGTGGACTGTAGCCTACCAGGCTCCTCCGTCCATGGGATTCTCCAGGCAAGAATACTGGAGTGGGTTACCATTTCCTTCTCCAGGGGATCTTCCCGACCCAGGGATCGAACCCGGGTCTCCCGCATTGGAGGCAGATGCTTTAACCTCTGAGTCACCAGGGAAGCCCCAGCACCCTCCAAGCCCCTGGTCAAAATGACAGACTCAGAAATGGGCACCGAAGCCCAGGCACACCCACCAGAGTGACTCATGACTCTGCTTGGATGTCTGGGATAAAGTTCTTTTCTATTCCTCTGGAAAGTGTGAATTAAAGTCACTTTTGTTATCATGAGGAAAGCCAGAGGAAAACAGAACTTTAAAATTTAAAAAAAGCATAGCTAGCATCCTGTCGGTTTCATGATGATAGCGCCTTTGGATCAACCTCACACAAAGCCCAATTTGCTGCTGCTGCTAAGTCACTTCAGTCGTGTCCAACTCTGTGTGACCCCGTAGACGGCAGCCCACCAGGCTCCGCTGTCCCTGGGATTCTCCAGGCAAGAACACTGGAGTGGGTTGCAAAGCCCAGTTTACCTACAGACAACTCAGTGGCATGGGCCAATAACATTTCTTTATCAGGTGAAAGAATCTGAGGGAATTTCTGTGGTTTGGAATCAAGAACAGCTATGGAAGATTTATGAGAGTGTTAGTGTTTGACTGAACCTGAAGGACAAATGGGAACCTGATGATCTGTCGGTGGTGAGAACACTCCAGGACAGAAGAGTGATCTGAGCCAAGGCAGGACTGCAGTGCTTGCTGCACCTTGAAGAAATTGTTCAAGGTGTGACAGACATGGGGAGCCCCTGTGCTCCACTCCCAGTAACCTCACTGCCAATTAGTCATCTCTTTTTCACACTGTCTTAACTGATTAGTTACCCACCATTTCTCTCTTTGCTGGCCTCCATTTCTATGGGTTCTCTTCATTGTTATTCTCTCTCCAGCAAATAATGGACTCCTGCGCTTCCCTCCGGCATCAACCCAGACTCTCAACTTCAAAATATGTCAATCACTGAACATGTAAACTCTCCAGAAGGGCCAAGGGCACCCATCCTGCATATTACCCCCTCGTTGCCTGCTCCGTGGGAGCCCCTTCCTTTATCTAACGAAACAATCCTAGTCTAATTTATAACCAGACCCAGGATTGAAACTGGTGACAATTAGCTATGTAAGTTCAGTGTCATCACACTTTATTTTTACTCTGTACCTGTCTTTCAGATTTATTGGGCTTCCCTGGTAGCTCAGCTGGTAAAGAATCCACCTGCAATGCGGGAGACCTGGGTTCGATCCCTGGGTTGGGAAGATCCCCTGGAGAAGGGAGAGGCTACCCACTCCAGTGTTCTGGCCTAGAAAATTTTATGGACTGTATAGTCCATGGGGTCACAAAGAGTCAGACGCGACTGAGCAACTTTCACTTTTCAGATTTATTCTAAATAGACAGAAAGTCTTAGTCCAGACAGTCCAATAAATTTGCCATTAAGACCTTCAAGTTGATACCGATTAAGCAGGAAAATTCATTCAGCTCACTGAAGAAATAGTTCAGTTTTTTACAGGTCTATGGGACAGAGAAGGAGGAAAGAGGGGATATAGTTCTGCGTGTTCTTTATTGCCATGTGAGCTTCCCAGGTGGCTCAGTGGTAAAGAATCTGCCTGCCAATGCAGGAGGCACAGGAGACTTGGGTTTGATCCTTGGGTCAGGAAAATCCCCTGGAAGAGGAAATGGCAACCCACTCCAAAGACAAGTATTGTTGTCTGGACAGTCCCATCAACAGAGGAGCCTGGAAGGTTACAGTCCACGGGGTCACAAATAGTTGGACACGACTGAGCGACTGAGCACTGTTACTGTGTAATCAAGCTACCACAAACTAAGTAGCTTAAAAAAAAATACATTTGTAATCTCAAATTATCTGTGGCTCGGGAGTGTGAGCACAGCTTAGATGGGTCTTCTGCTTAGGGTTTCAGAAGGCTACAATCAAGGTGTTGCCTGGGACTACTGTCTCATCTGAGACTCAGCTGGGAAACAATCTGCTTTCAGTGTCACTTAGGTTACTGGCAAAATGCAGCTCTTTATGGTGGCAGGACTGTGGGCTTTTGTCTTTTGCTGGCTATCAGTTGAAGGTGGCCATCAGATTCTATCGACCATCCGCAGCTTCTTACCGTGTGGGGTTACCCTACATGATTTCTTGTTTCTTCAAAGCCAGTCAAGGAGAAAGAGAGACTTCAGCAAGATGGGAGCTACAATCCTAGGTAACAGGACTGTGTACTCACATATACACAGACTCAACACGCTGTCGCCTCTGCCATAGTGCATTGGTTAGATGAAAGTCACAGATTCTACCCACATTTAAGAAAAGATGGGGTCTGAACACCAGGAAGTTGGGGTTATGAAGGGACCACTTAAGAGTCTGTCTGCCACAAAGTGACAGAAGACTGTACCTAAAATTAAAACAAAAAAGTATCCTTCTGAAGGGAAACCTGCATTGATAGACTGAGCTAGTGACTGGGAGGTGGGGCTCAGCAGGGGAGAAAGGCACACCTTTCACCCTGAATTTTCTACATCTATGAAGTGTGATTTCCAAGAAAGTGAGTATTCCCAGGGCCTAGAGCCAGGCACTAAAAAAGTCTCCTTCTAAATATTCCAGCTTACTTCAGTCTTGAGGACTGAGACATCCACTTTCCCAGCAGACTCCTAAGTGAAGCCAATCAATCAAAGAATACCAATATCAGTTCAATAACCCACTTCACCGGATGCAGCGAGCTCTAACTCACCACCATCACTGCATACGCCTCCACTCTGCCTGCTCCCTTCAACATCTCAGCGCTCATCGCAGTGGTAAGAAGAAATTGGATCTGTTAGCAGGCCCCGGGGAGAGAGAGGCACTCACAGGGGAGGCATTTGCGTGTGTCTGCGTGTGGTACGCACTCCAAGGCTGGTAACAGAGATGATGGATCCCCACCGAAGAAAAATGACAGTCGGAATGAGAAGGCGAAGCCAATTTGTCACTTAATACAAAGTCTGATTGTGCTGCAACAACAGCCTGGCACTGGGATTGATTACAAACAAGATGACACTTCCCTGTGGGCTGCCTCGCCAGTTATTATAAATAAATACCATGCGTTTTAGCATCTGCATGAGTGCAGAGGACAGATTAAACCTCCTCACCTTAGGTAGACAGTAAATATCCAGGGAGTACAATGGCCTTTCTCGCCCTACAACAGGAGTTTTGCCTCATGCAACACCGTTTCATAAATAAAATAAGGTTATTGCACAGCGCCGTGAGAACAGAGAAGTACGTAGAGTTTGATGATATTCGGACTCATCTGCATGCAGAGCACACTTGAAAGCGCAGTCGGTTTTAGTTCCAAACGGCCTAGGGCCCCTCAGCAGCCGAACAACGTTTTTGATTGTTGGCTGGCAGCGAGGTCCCAAAGAAGCGCTGGACTCCTGGGAGCATTTCCTGCAAATCAGAGTTCGCTTTTCAAGACGGAAATAGATCTGTTGGATTTTTCAAATATCTCCTCACTCTTGCCTGAACGGTTCCAAATCTGTCCTCCTAGGATTTCCAAATAAAGAAGTTATTTTAACCAAGGAATTATGGAACTTGTTTTCTATTTATTTCCTTGTGCCTGGCTTCAGACAGGGTTGAATTTGAGCTCCCGGTGAAAAATACGTTTTTGCATTTCCGTGCCTATCCACTCGTTTTCTATCTTCCTTTCCCCCTCTTTTCAATTCTCCTATCTCTCACATCTTTCCCTCCCTAAACGCCGGCACCGCAGGAATGTGCAGCCTCCCTTTTTTGATGTAACACGAGCGCCCTCTGCTGTCCAGAGTGTGAACAGCTCGGCATCCGCACAGGTTCAGAGCAGATTGAGCGGACGGAAAAAAACATACAGACGTTCTCCCTTCTCTGGGCACGCACTGGAAGTATGGTTGAAATGAATAATTTATTAAACCGCAATTGTTTATTGACTGCCCTTTCATTATTTACTTTTCCGTTATTAAACACACTCGGCGGAGTGCCTGGTGTCAGCCCTTAGCCGACTGGCAGCTTCTTTCTGAGCCAGTGATGTGCCCAACCCCCTCGCTTCTCTCCACACGAGACATTTTCGATCTCTTTTGTCAGGTCAGGGTCAAACTACAGTTGTTCTGTGATGACTTTATCAATTCTCAGTTGATAGACTCTAAATGAAAAAATGCCTACTGCTGCCTCCTCGCTGCTTAAGAAGGAGAGTTATTTGTGTAATGTTCTGTCAGTCCAGCAGGGTCTGTGACAGACACAAGGAGTCGAATGAAATAAGGGAAGAGATGTTTTTAATGCCTTTTATTAGTCTCTCTTCCTTATATCATGGAGCAGATGACAACCATCCTACGCTGTCCTTCTCAAGTCAAACAGGGTAGGGAGGAAACGTCCTCCCACCCCATTCTGAATTGAGATAATAAGCCAGACCTGCTTTAAGTAAGCATGCTAATTACTGCCCTTCGCCTTGAGCGATTCAAAGTCAAAAGCACAGGTGCAGCGGGGAGGGAGCTCTTTCCCCAAGAAGAAAACCCACTGAATCTGGATTTGAAAGGAAGCATCAGTGTGTTGGCACAGTAGTAAAGAATCCACTTACCAAGGCAAGAGGTGCAAGAGATGTGGGTTCGATCCCTGGGTCCAGAAGGTCCCCTGAGGTAGGGAATGACAACCATACTCCAGTATTCTTGCCTAGAAAATTCCATGGCCAGAGGAGCCTGGCAGGCTACAGTCCATGGGGTCGCACAGAGTCCAGTAGGACACACACACACACACACACATATACGCATCAGTCTGTGCCTAGGGGAGCCCCTGCTTTGGAAAGGCAAGCATATCTACCATCCAGAATTTCAGGAAGATATGCTATAGCTTCTAAATAAATGAATCACTAAATAAAACTCACTAAATAAAACTTTCTTAGGCAAAGAAAGAAGCAGAAACTCCCAACTGAATGGGAGGTTTTATCCTAAAACCCACATTTTAAAAGCTTGACATTGATCCTGTACACAAGCACAAGAAAGCCTTCAGCTAAGAGTTTTTATGCAGCAACCAAGACCTGGTGCAGTCAAATAAATAAAAAATAAATTAAATATTAAAACAAAGAAAGCTTTCACACCTCCTCCTCACCCCCCATATTGTCTGTCCTCCTGAAATAAGGCATACTTTCCTTTCCAAATAACTCGTTAGAGATTTATGTTTGAAGGCAAAGAGACTTATTACCAAATGTTGGAAAGAAAAAAAAAAAGCCCTAACTGTAACTAAAATTAGAAATTTCATCAAATTATTCCTTTCCTCAAATTAAATATGACTTTCAAGGAAGACTCTCATCTTGACATTTTCCCTCCCAACACTAATATTTGCAGCCTCAGCATCCTGAAGGTTGGAGCATTTCCAGGGGACCCTACCAGCAGGTTTGCATAAACCAAAGCACTGGGACGGTTAGTCTGTAAGATCCGGTACTTTTCAGGGGTTATGAGTATGAAATTTGAAGTTACTCTTCTGACCAGCAGTGGCTCTGCCAGGCTATGTGATTTGAAGATGTCCCGTAAGTTGCCTAAGCCTCAGTTTCCTTGTTTGTAAAATAAATTGATGCTTCTTTCTTCATGAAATTAAACATGAGCATCCATAAATGTCATGTACATTTAAGTACTTAGCATAAGTAGAGGTGCAAGAAAGATGTAATGTGTATAAGGCACCCTTAGCCTCCTGTTTTCATTCCAAACACCAGAGGGATGGCGTGCGGAGGGAGGTGGGAGCAGGTTCAGGATGGGGGGGACACTGTACACCCGTGGCTGATTCATGTAGATGTATGGCAAAAGCCACCACAATATTGTAATTAGCCTCTAAAATAATTACTTTAAAAAAAGAGAGAAAAGGGTTGTCTCATTTTTAAGCTTCCTAAATCTTGCCTGCCTCTGTTTATCCAGCGAACATGTACTGAATCCTTACTGTGTTCCAAGTACAATGCTAGGCTCTAAATTCTCAAATATGAAAAACAGTGTCTTCAGCTTCTAGGAAGAGAACATCTAGATTAATTATCTAAGTAATAAAACTTAGTCTCTACTTGTAATGTCAAATGATCATCAGTATCAAGGCTGCAAAAAATAAAGAGCAGCCTTATTTTGGTCTTAAGAACTGCAGTCCGGCAGACACAGATTTGGGTAACACCAAGTTTCCGGAGAAGAGAAAGAGTCAGGAGATTATAAAGACAAACGTCACGAGGCTGTACTGTGACACAGGAAAAGAAATATTTGTCCTTAAGGGTTGGCTGTCATGAGTTATTTTAGGACAAGTGTAAGATAAGTATCTCAAGTTTCTGGCATTAAAAGGTCAGATTCCATCCAGGCTGAGATGTGCATAAGTCACACTTCTTCAGTGGCCTCTCAGCTCCGTTTTAGAGAACTGTCTTAGCAATACCAACTCTATTTTGATTTTTCCTTTCACAGTTACTGGCACAAAAATAGTTGGTGTCATATATGGCCATGGGACATAGATAAAATTCACTTTAGGGGAAGATGTTTAGGAATAGAAAATAACTTTTAGTGTATTTCTTAAATACAAAGTAGTTATGTCACATCATCCATTCAGAGTAACACAAAATGCTAAAAGTTTAAATTTATAAATCGATGTATTTTGAAAGTTGGCACAATTTTACAAATGGTATCGAAGCCCCAGGATATTCATATGTTTGTGGGTTGTTTTTTTTTTGCAATCACCTGTTTTAATTTTCCTGTTTTTCCCCCTGTGCACTCACATAAGAAATCATGAGAGGGAGGGAAAAAAATGTCATCTTGATTATAAATAAACTTATATCCTCACCAGTGACAGGTATGACAATTTGAGAATTTCAAGAGTCCAAAACTCCAAGTCTATCTTTTTCTCTTTTGGGTCCCTAATTCCTAGTCCAAAATCTGACACAGAGTAGGTATTAACAAATCTTTTCTAACAGAAAGAGGTTAACAACATAAGGACTGATCGAGGCTCTTTGGGGAAGCACCCACAAGGGTTCACATTCAGCAGAGGCGAGAGGGCCAGGTGCTCTACTGAGACGTGTAGCATCCCCCCCCCACCACCACCCCCAAAAGCTGAAACCGGTGCAAGGAGACACCCAGTGGTGAACCCACGGGACACACTTGGAAGCACCTAAAGAGACATGCCATGCGGAGAAAACACAAATAGAATTTCAAACGAGCTCCAAATTGATTATTGGGAATTTAATACACATCCAAGATCCAAAATTCATCTCAACGGTTAAGCACTAAAATACAAGGGATAGGCTGTTCCAGTGATAAAGTCAAAGCCAATTTTGACCTTATCATCCAGAACCCAGACATTCAAAAGTTAGCAACAGAGCCTAATAGTACATTTTTAAAAGGTGCAGACAAGAGAAAGTCATAATTAGCCTGTGGATCTGGTCATTCCCTCCAATTATTTCCATTTGCTTCCAAATGTCTGCAGCAAGTGTATTCTCTCTATACCAGCAAAGCAGGCACACTTATTTTTTGATCAAATTGCTTCCTACAGGAGCTCTTCCAGCCAATACTGATTTCTCTGTGTTCCACCTAACAGACGAGAAATATAAAGAAACTTTACTACTAAAAAGTAAAGAAACTACTAAATCGGAAATTATCTCTGAATTAATTATGATGATTTTAGAATATCACTACCATTGAAATATTTATTTCTAATCTTTCTATTAAATTTTAACAAGGATTATTAATTGCACTTGTTCAGTTCAGTTCAGTCGCTCAGTCATGTCTGACTCTTTGAGACCCCATGAACCGCAGCACACCAGGCCTCCCTGTCTATCACCAACTCCCAGAGTCCAACCAAACACATGTCCATCAAGTCGGTGATGCCATCCAACCATGTCATCCTATGTCGTCCCCTTCTCCTCCTGCCCTCAATCTTTCCCAGCATCAGGGTCTTTTCAAATGACTCAGCTCTTTGCATCAGGTGGCCAAAGTATTGGAGTTTCAGCTTCAACATCAGTCCTTCCAATGAACACCCAGGACTGATATCCTTTAGGATGGACTGGTTGGATCTCCTTGCAGTCCAAGGGACTCTCAAGAGTCTTCTCCAACACCACAGTTCAAAAGCATCAATTCTTCGGCGCTCAGCCTTCTTCACAGTCCAACTCTCACATCCATATATGACCACAGGAAAAACCATAGCCTTGACTAGATGGACCTTTCTTGGCAAAGTAATGTCTCTCTGCTTTTTAATATGCTGTCTAGGTTGGTCATAACTTTCCTTCCAAGGAGTAAGCGTCTTTTAATTTCATGGCTGCAGTCACCATCTGCAGTGATTTTGGAGCCCAGAAAATAAAGTCAGCCACTGTTTCCACTGTTTCCCCGTCTATTTGCCATGAAGTGATGGGACCAGATGCCATGATCTTCGTTTTCTGAATGTTGAGCTTTAAGCCAACTTTTTCACTCTCCTCTTTCACTTTCATCAAGAGGCTCTTTAGTTCTTCTTCACTTTCTGCCATAAGGGTGGTGTCATCTGCATATCTGAGGTTATTGATATTTCTCCTGGCAATCTTGATTCCAGCTGGTATTCCTCCAGCCCAGTGTTTCTTATGATGTACTCTGCATATAAGTTAAATAAGCAGGGTGACAATATACAGCCTTGACGTACTCCTTTTCCTATTTGGAACCAGTCTGTTGCACTGGTAATGCCAGGTAACACATTTAGTTACAAAACAAACAAACAAAAAAGGCAAATGTAATGGTTGAGCCACATTGAGGTTATTATGGAAAATGCAAAGAGAAACCTTAGAACAGTTTGAAAGGCAGAGAGGGGAAAGAAGAGGAAGTTTTCTCGGAAGACTTGATTGAGCCATAAGCTTCCCCTCCCCCCACTCCAGCTCCACCTTCCTTTCCATTTATATCTGGATACACACACATACGGACTTCCCAGGCGGCACTAGTGGTAAAGAATCTGCCTGCCAATGCAAGAGACATGAGATGTGGGTTCGATCCCTGGGTCGGGAAGATCGCATGGAGGAAGGCACGGCAACCCACCGCAGTATTCTTGCCTGGAGAATCCCATGGACAGAGGAGTCTGGCGGGCTACAGTCCGTGGGGTCACAAAGAGTTAGATAGGACTGAAGTGACCTAGCACACACACACACACACACATGTGACCATTTTAAAAGGAATGAGTAAATCTGAACCCTGAATATATCCAAAGCCAAGGAAGGGACTTGGTATTTGAGAACCTCCTAGCACTTCGAAGACCGCTCTGTTGTCACATGGAGGCAAACTGAAGGATCAAAGCATCGATTTTCAAAGTATTTTTCTATTGTGAGATATTTCAGAATATTTTCAAAGGAAAACAGGAAAAAAAAGGAGGAAGACACGGAGAGGGAGAAGAAAGAGACGATTAAGTCTTCCCAGTGGAAAGGAGCTGGAGATATTTATACAAAGAAACTTTCTTCCCATAAATGTATCTGTCCACCCTGATCAGAATTTACAGAGAGTTTATCATCCTAAACCCAAGCACTTTTCATTATTTTTATCCGAGAAACAGAGGATGCTTATACTGTAAGTACTTACACATTTCCCGAGCAATGATGCTGAGTGCAAGAAGGTGTTACTATGTCCCCTTGCCTCCCTCTCTGGTTTATAAGACACTCTCAGGAGAATCGTGAATGCTGGGAATGGATTAAAATGATGTGAGGTCAAGGAAAATGGTGGCTACAAACAAGACCTATGTCATGCTTCCAAAAATACAGTTCACTCTAGCAAGCAGCAACCAAAGAATGTTTGATGAGCTTGGAGAGAGAGAAGGAATAGGACTCTCTGACAATAGGCTGAGCTTTCTTCTGCACCTTCTATAGGGATCTATTAAAGAAACAGGAAATGGAAAGAGAAGCTCAGTGTGTGATTAATGTCAGTTACTATTACTTTTTATGAAGTTCTGCTGAAAGGCCTTGGGTATAGACTGGTATATAACAAGGTAAATCCATAAATAAACAATCACCTGCATTCCACCATTATCTGCCGCAGCCCTTGTTGTGAACTTGTTGAGACTTGGTGAGGTTACAAGAGAGATTCTCGACAGAGGGTAATATCAGCTTGTCACTGCGCCAATATGCTGAACAAAACAAAAAAGATTTGTGGCTTCTGTCTGGGAGATCTGATGGATTAGGGTATTAAGAGTCTTCGCTTGTTGGTAAGGGAAAAAACGAATGCTCAAATCCCCCTTGCCTTAGTGCTTGCTTCTCGGCACTTTTATGGATGGTTTCGCTCTGATTTGGAAAGTCACTGAAACTAGGAGCCTCAATGGGCCAGTGATGGGTCTATGAGAGGCCACACGTGGCCTTGCTTATAATAAGCCATGTTGATCTATGTGTCACCAGGGGAGAATGTTGGGTAACAAAACACATATTTTCAAGCAAGTGATAATGGTGCCTTATGCTTGCTTGCATGGTGTCTTTTTTTCTGGACGCGTCTTCAAGCATTTTACAAACTTGTATAAAGGGTCCCTCACCAGTCATTGGGATGCAGTCGTATCTAGGGTAGGAGAAAGACAGCCACTCTGCCGGGAAGCCAGTGTGTTTTCAGGAAGAAAGGTTATTTTCCTGGTGTGCTGACAAAATTCTCTAATTGTCTTTTTTCTTTGGGCTAGTGAGCATGGGGTTCAGCACTATCCTATGGGAACAAGCTGGGGCTCATGATCTGCTGCCCTCACCCCTCACTGCCCCTACAGACACTGCTTAAATGAGCAATGGTGCATTGAATTAAATATCTTAGCCAGTTGGTAATATGTGTGCATGTTGGGGAGGAGGAGTTGGGTTGCAGAGCGGGCAGTATTCTTTGCAGATATGAGACCATGCCAAGGATCTCCAGTCTTTCTTCTCAGCAGCTGACAGAGTCAAAGTCCCTTTCTTCTCCCCAGCAGCCTGGATCCCTAAACCACTGCCCAGACTGAATCCAGCAGAAATTAGTATGGGGTCCCCAAAGGGCCAGCTTCATGGGCTGTGACTTGAACAGTCACACAGGAACCTCAGATCAAAAGGGCTTCAGGATGATTTTATGCTTCATTGTTGCCATCTTAAAATTCGTAATAATTTTATCTTTGAACTTGTGTTTTGTCAGTGAAGTACAATGGAACACGAGGAGCAGAGAGACATGCATACATGAGGGTTTTACATCACTGCTCAGCACCCGCTAGCATGCACCATTTGCAAGGACCCCTGCATAGAGCTCCCGTGTCCCCACGGTGCATGGGAGTCTAACAGGACTCAATGTTACAGCACAGCTGAGCTAGTAGTGCCCTAACAACAATTCCTCAGTCCCCAGAAAAGGAGACCACACTTTTCATTCAAACCAGCTTGACCTGAAAGAAGTCAATAGTGTCGTCAGCAACAAGAACAACCAAGAAATCTTATCATATCCTTTCCGACTTGCTACATCCATGTATTAGCCAGCCACACTGAAAATGATGACACAGAAAGGGTGCTCCTTCCTCTCTTTCCTTACTCACAAAGCAAAAGGGAGAGTGTCACTAGAATGTGTCGTATCAAGTCAGACTTTTCCGTGGACTGGAAAAAGCTGGTTTGAGTTCCTAATTGCATCATACTTTTAGAACTTCTGCATGGTTTTTTTTTTTAAGCACCCAAAATGTAAAGGCAGTTGACAGATTGAAAATTATTTACAACATTTATCACAGAAAAATAATAATTTCCTTAATATTTTAAAAGCTCTTACAAAATAATAAGAGAGATAAACATTCCAATAAAACATGAGATTAGGACACAAATAAGCACATCAAGAAAGAACTTCACGTGACCAAAAATAAGCATTGTAAAATGTTTTAAAATTCATGAATAAAAGAAATGCAAACAAAAATAACAATGACATACAAATTTATACCCAGAAAGTTAGAAAAGATAAAAATGAAATATCAGCAACTGGTACAGGCTTGAAGTGAAATGTAACTGAAAGAGTTAACTGCATAAATCAATATTAAATAAGAATGCCTTTGATTTAGCAATAACATTGTTAGGAATCTACAAAAGAGATAATAGACATTATAAATATGAACATGCAAGACTGTTCACTACAGCATATCTAAAAATTAAAGTAATTTAAATATGTATCTATGGGGTATAAATGTAATCAACTATGGTATATCCATACTGCATATACAAATGTTAAAAAAGAATTAGATAAAAAAGAATTTAAAAAGAATTTATCTATATAAATGTAACATATATGTGGAAAATGTACACAGTGTATTATGAAATTTTTTAAAAGCAAATTATAGAACATAAAATGATTCCAACTGAAGAAAAATGTACACATAAAAGCTACACATATTCTCATAAATATTTCTGGAGGAGATCATATTTTAGGACCACCTTGGGAGATGGCATTAACTGGAGAAAAGAGAAAATAAATGAGAATTTTACACGCTTTTGCAATTTCAAGAAAAAAAAAATTGGAAGTATGTATCTTTCTCATAATTTTTAAAAATTCAAATGTTAAGATAATAAATTAAAATCATCTACTGCACACCTCTGGCGCTAGTGGTGAAGAACCCGCCTGCCAATGCAGGAGACCCAGGAGATGCAGTTTCCATCCAGGAAGATCCCCTGGAGGAGGGCATGGCAACCCACTCCAGTATTCTTGCCTGGAAAATCTCATGGACAGAGTAGCCTCGAGGGCTACAGTCTGTGGGGACACAGAGAGTCGGACACAACTTAGCGACTAAACAACAAAACAACAACTCCAATCTCTACCCAGGGACTGAACCCGGGTCTCCCTCACTGTAGGCAGACGCTTTACCGTCTGAGCCACCAGGGAAGCCCTCCAATCTCTACAACAGAATATCAAATATGTGGATCTATACATTTGAACCTCAAAATATGGTCAAAACAAATATTTCCCTTGTATAAAATTTCATGTCTTTTAAGAAAAGAAACTCAGCTGCCTGGGATGATGTTTATCAAATGCTAGCAGAAATAATATTTGGGTAGTGGGACTTTTAGTGATTTTTTTCCTTTATTTTTATGTTGTATAATTTTTTTCACAGTGAGTATGTATTCGTTTGTTAATCAGGAAAAAACACACACACACACACGAAAAGCTTCCTATTTTGATTTCTCCCAGTATGAGCTAGGAAAAAGACAAGAGTAAGAAAATTTCAAAAAAGGAATAAGAAGGAATTTCTTGTTCACTCCCATGAATATCCCCAGAATCAGCAAGAATGAAGACTAGAACCTAAATATTTTCTTAGTTAATGTAGTATGGCCCAATTTTGCCAACTTTTCTGAGAACAATAGGTCAAAGCTCCCCAAGTACAAGTTCATGACTAACTTATCTATTCAACAATACATTTTTAAATGTAGCCATGCACTAAGATGGTTTTATTTCTAAAGTAGCTGCTTCTTTAACTTTTTCATGTATCTCTTAAGCATTGTGTTTAATGCTTTATTAAAAAAAGAAAAAAAGCACTGATCTGACCTAATATTAGTGCTCCATTAGTGTGCAGATGTGTTTTCCCAGTTTCCTCCTGACACCTGTAATTATTTCAGGACCTTACTAAGTTTCACTTCCTTATCAGTCTTCCCAATAATTCTCACCAGGAAAGATGGCAGTTTTATCCTTCTTTTCAACACAGATTTAGAGGCCAAGAACTGTAGTGAATTCTCACCCAATGAAGATTTTATTACATTTTTTAAGATATACTGCACAATGTTTATTAGTAGAGCATGAAGTATTTATCACCAGTAATTAAAATGAAACTGTTATGTTGTAATAAATGCACAGAGTCAGAGATGTAACACTATTATTTTTATTGTTTATTTGCTCTTGCTTTAATCTAATATAAAATTTTGTTTACTAATATGCTAAGACATTTATTTTAAGGCTAATGTTAAGCACGCCTGCTTGCTTTTTACTAACAAAAGAGGGGAAAGAATTGGAAATCATAATAAAAACACTTCTAAGGCAACAGTGCAAAGACCCAGGAATTTCTGTGTACCACTGAGAGTAATAAATGTAAATTGGTTACTTTAAAAATAAGGTAATTTGCAAGATGGAAGAGTCCTAAAAATATTTATGCCACTGACCCTAAAACTTCCACTTACAGTTTTGTCCTTAAGAGCTAACCATGAATATATATGATGCGAAAGCTATGAGATTGTCCAACCCTGAAAACTGGGTTTTAAAACTTTCTAAATGACAAAGACACCTTTTTGCCATCAAAAAGTATGTTGTGGAACAATAACAAAAACATGGAAACAACCTAAGTGTCCAGATCAATGGATAAAGAAGATGTGGTACCTATACACGATGGAATACTATGCAGCCGTAAAAAAGAGTGGAATACTGCCGTTTGCATTAGATAGACCTAGAGATTATCACACTAAGTGAACTCAGACAAAGACAAATATTATGTCACTTATATGTGGAATCTAAAAAATAGTACAAATGAATTCAGTTACAAAACAGAAATAGACTCACAGACATAGAAAACAAGCTTGTGGGAAGGGAGGAGTCGGGGAAGGGGTAAACTAGCTGTATGGGATTAACAGATCCACACTATCACATGTAAGAGAGATAAATAGCAAGTATTTATAGCACAGGGACCTATATTCAATATCTTATAATAACCTATAATGGAAAAGAATTTTTAAAAATTATATATATATATATAAAACTGTACTTTGTGGTATACCTGACACTAACACAGTATTGTAATCAACTATACTTCAATAAAAAATTATGTGGTAGAAGAATATTTAATAATAAGGAAAAATGAGAAAGTTTACAACATGATTACAGTTTAGACAGATAGATAACAAAACTAGAACTATATCAACCAAATATCAAAAAATCACCAAAATATGAATGCTGAAATCTCTGGATGGTAGAACTATGGATGGGATGTATATACATATACTTCTGTGTGCCTATCTCTACTTTCCAAATTCCTACAGTGTACATGTCCTACTTTTATGACAAGAAAATGCTCTTTATTAAGAGATAGTAATCACTTTCTAAATATTTGTAGAATGAATGAATCCAGTTTACCTTATGCATTTCTCCTGCTTTGAGGAATCTCAAGTTATGGAAAGTTGGAATTTGGGAAGGAAAATTTTAGGTGTAATCCAAACCCAGTCTCATTGAAACTCAAACCACGAATTGCCTCAAAACATCATCACACACAGACTCATACACATGAAAATTGAGTGTCACATACTGACATACCAGCCGAACGAGGTCAAACTATGGTTCAGAAATAATGGTTTGAGGACAGCCACAAGTCACCCAGTCACACCCAAGACTAAGACCTATTTGAGTATTCTATTAAATTCCAAGCACATAAACATAAAAATTTAATAAGCATGGTACTTTCAGTAAAACCTCCCAACCTCTTTTGTGTGTATGTATGCAAATCAGAGCTCAGGGTTCTGGCAAAATGATGGCACATATCACTCAAATGTGCTGCGAATCTTTGCTGGATGTGCTCTAGGTTCCAGTGTATTGACCCACAGACTTTTAGGAAGTAGAAAGCAAGTCAGTTCACACTTGAAATTTCAGGCCTATACTTCATTTTTGTCATTCAGGAAATACTGTTGTTTCAGAAATGATGGGGATGTGAATTACTTTAATATCTAAAATGTTTAAGTTGGGACTTCCGTGGCAGTCCAGTAGTTAAGACTACATGCTTCAGCTGCAGGTTGGATCCCTGGTCAGGGAACTAACATCCCACATGGTTCATGGCCAAAAAAAAAAATGTAAAAAGTTTACATTACTTAAAATGAAATACAGTTCTGGAATCCTGGCCAGCTCATACACGCAAAGCCAATATCACCAGCAAACCACCAATAAGCTCGCTATTTCCCTTGGCAGTTTTGAAGCTGTAAAGTGTTGTGATTTAGGGGGCACCTATGGTGTAAAATTCATGAGAGAATTTAAACAAAGCAGTACCACACTAACTTACCTTGTTACCCAGTTTGAGAGAATTTTCCTGTAGTCAGCCTTCTGGAATAAAGGGGGATGTGCCAATCACCCATGAAACACTTGTTTCAGCCTAAAAATCTGAACAAAAAGAACTTCCTATCATAAGTCAATTATATTTCAAATTTTTTTAAAATCAAAAGGAAAGAAAAAAAAGGAGAATGTCCTTTACGCAAAGTTAATTCTTTAAGTTTCCTTCACCTCGGCCATCCAAATAAAAGGACCACACATACATTTCACGACTGAAAACAGCATTTAAATCCCGAAAATGAAACTAAATCAATCACGCCTCCTTCACACTCTAAGGGCCTTTTTCTCAGGGAGTGTTGAGAGGTCTGGGTGGGGGAATTCCCTGCATCTCTAACAGATTCAAATGCAGACACATCTTCAGCTCTGTCCTTTTCTGGGGAAAGCATTTCAGAGCAAGTCGGATTTCAGCCCAGCTGTGCACCTGCACAAATCCCCGAGCCACAGGGCTGAAAAAAGAAAAGATAGCCACCAGCTTCACTCCTCTTTCCTCTAATGAGTTTTAAAGGGCTTCTTTTTACCGAAGAAATAATGAGTGCCTTTTGCAGACTGTGGGGGGAAATGTCCTATTTGAAAGTAATTGAAAATATGTTTTGCAACCACTTCACAAACTCTTTTCCAAAGAGCTTTCTTTTCTAATTAACTCAACACAAGGCTTACTGTGAAATTCACTGGGTAGAGAGTGACATCTAGTGGGCGATAAAAGAATTTGAAATTCATACGTTTGGGTTAAGAGCCTAAGATCTAGGTTTATAACTGTAACTTTTTTTTTTTTTTGGTGACGCCCTGTGGTATGAGGGATCTTAGTTCCTTCACCAGGGTTCGAACTCATGCCCCCGCCTGTGGTGGAAGTGTGGAGTCTTAACCACTGGACCACCAGGGAAGCCCCTGGCCATAACTTTTATTTATTTAATATTTATGTATTTGGCTGTGCCAGCTCTTAGTTGCAGCAAATGGGCTCTAGTTCCCTGACCAGAGATTAAACCCGGAGAATTGGGAAAACAGATTCTCTGGCCTGCCCTGGGAGCACTGAATCAACAGGAACCATAACTTTTAAATGTTTCAGTTCCAATACAATAATAACTGTAAGATGGAAACCCAAGGCTGGTAGTGTGAAATTTCCAAGAAGATCTGAAATTAGGAAAGCGATTCTTTTCTCTTTGACTATTTAGAAAATCTGGGGTGTTTTAAGGCACATTTTGTCTAAAAAAAAACATGCTGGTCCTGAAAGCAATTTTTATGGGACAAGGTAGGGTCATAACACCTTGGAGATGAAATATGGCTTTTCCCTGAGGTCAGAAAAGTAATTTTCACTTTAAAGTAAAAGTGAAAGGGATCAGTGATGATCAGCTGCCCTTGAATAGTAGTAACTTTTCATCAAGGGAAATTTTCCAAGCTGGGTAGGTAGATAGTTCAAACCTAAAGCACTGCCAATGAATGTCACTCACTCGTGCAAACGCCTCTCGTGTGTCATGTCTGTGCCATGTCTGTGTGGGCAAAAGAAAGGAAGTGCCTTACTCAAAATGTACATGAGGTGCTGATACAAGGACTCAACAGAGGAGGTGATCCCATAGAAGGAAGAGAAACGATTTGATTGAGAGGATCAAATTATGAAAACAAAATTTTGATGCATGGAAATGGGGGAAAAGGGCATTCCAGGCCAAGGAAACCCCAGGAGCAAAATTACAGATCATGAGCAGTTCTGAGCACAGTTCTGCTTTTCTTGAACAGCAAGTAGTGCATTCTGACCTCCTTGCAAGGTAAACACAGAGGAGAAACAGAAGATGATGTTAACTTGTGTCATCTTGGACCCACACTCACATGCTGATGGAGAAATTTCCATAGGATTCCTGGTATCTTATGTCATTGCTATTTATCAGGGATGCATGCCTGCCTTCTCTGAGCCACAGAGCCCACAAAGCAAAGCATAAAGTTTGCTGGACCTCCGACAATTAAAAGAAGTAAAGCCAGCTACATTACCGTCAAGATCCTTGCAGAGCCCAGATGTCTGCTGTTAACATTTATCACCGACAGCGAGCAATATACAGGGAAGTTTCCTCCCCCATGCCCACTCCCCATCTCTAAGTTTAAAGACAAAGATATTCCACAGGAAGAACTTGACTATTTCTTCACAGAGGAGATGGTCATCTTTGGCCTTATCTATTCCACCAATGAGGCAAAAATCTTTCTAGATACATCGTCACCCACGACTGGACCATATCTGCTTGCTCAGGTGCAGACTTGTTGTTGTCGTTGTGTAGTTGTTTAGTTCCTGAGTCATATCTGACTCTTTTGTGATCCCATGAACTGTAGCCCACCGGGCTCCTCTGTCCATGGGATTCTCCAGGCAAGAATACTGGAGTGGGTTGCCATTTCTTTCTCCAGGGGATCTTCCCAATATTATAAATAATTCCCTGTTCTCAAGAAGTACTCTCTCGAAGGGAGAATTATTGACCAACTGAAAAATAGCTGGCCCCTGTCACATCTGTTTGACGTGTATTTTCCAGCTTCAAAGGATAAAAGGCTCTTTCTTCTTTGAGGTAGTGAAATAGGACATTTGAAAGCTGGTATCCAAATCACAAAATAAGGGTCTTTGAGAGATCCCAAAATCTAAAATTAGCCTTGGACTGACTACAACTGACAACCTTTCCAAAGTCCAGGTAACTTTCCCCAAGGGCAAAGCCTCTATGCTAAATTCTTGTAATTTACTAATTCAACATTTGAGGTGCTAGTTACATTCAAGCAGCTCCAAAGATTCAGGACATATAATAATTTGTCATTCTACTGAGAGGCATGCTTGAACTAAACCTGCTGTAAGGTTATCTTGCGGCTCTTTGTGTGTCACCTTACTCTCTGGAACCCCGGAAATTTAATCTCTAGTTTTCAGAGGGGAAAAGGCAAAAGATAAAAGAGGGGACAAGGTAATGAAAGTTGAAAAGCAAGTTTTAGGAAGCCCAATGGGTTTACATTTGGAGAATCTTCTATAAGAAAAAGAACTTTAAAATTAAAATATTACTAATATGAAAATAGTATCTATTTGGTACCAAAAAAGAAATCTCAAAAAATTATAAATATTTTAAATCAGTTCAAAACCATAATCACCAAAATTAGGAAAATAATTTACTAATTAATTAAAAATTTTTGGCCACGCCACATAGCTTGTAAGACTTTAGTTCCCCGACCAGGGATCAAACCCAGGCTCCAGGCAGTCAACGCACTGTGTCCTAACCACTATACCACAAAAGAATTCCCCTGACACACTTCTAAAACACATTTTTTGTTACTTTTTTTTTTTAAGTTACA
Organism: Bos indicus x Bos taurus; assembly: GCF_003369695.1. Classification (NCBI taxonomy): domain Eukaryota; kingdom Metazoa; phylum Chordata; class Mammalia; order Artiodactyla; family Bovidae; genus Bos; species Bos indicus x Bos taurus. The sequence continues at coordinate 53,963,096 of NC_040092.1, forward strand.
TATCCTTTGCCTCTTCATTATCATGAGATTTTATTAAAACTTTCTATAGAAAGAATAAAAAGATAATTCAGTTCTTCCTCCACTATAACTGATAAAAATGTGTTTTTATTATTAAGAGCTTAGAAAGATTTCTTTTAGCTTCACAGCTCATTATTGAAGCTATGTAAAATGTTTAGAATTGTTAAAATTGAAAGCACCTCAAACCACTTTCTTTCATAAATAAGATGTAAAATTTCAGGGCATTTCAGGTTTTCTTGAGCAGTTCAGTTCAGTTCAGTTCAGTCGCTCAGTCGTGTTCGACTCTTTGCGACCCCATGAATCGCAGCATGCCAGGCCTCCCCGTCCATCACCAACTCCCGGAGTTCACCCAGACTCACGTCCATCGAGTCAGTGATGCCATCCAGCCATCTCATCCTCTGTCGTCCCCTTCTCCTCCTGCCCTCAATCCCTCCCGGCATCAGAGTCTTTTCCAATGAGTCAACTCTTCGCATGAAGTGGCCAAAGTACTGGAGTTTCAGCTTTAGCATCATTCCTTCCAAAGAAATCCCAGGGCTGATCTCCTTCAGAATGGACTGATTGGATCTCCTTGTAGTCCAAGGGACTCTCAAGAGTCTTCTCCAACACCACAGTTCAAAAGCATTAATTCTTCCGCACTCAGCCTTCTTCACAGTCCAACTCTCACATCCATACATGACCACAGGAAAAACCATAGCCTTGACTAGATGGACCTTTGTTGGCAAAGTAATGTCTCTGCTTTTGAATATGCTATCTAGGTTGGTCATAACTTTCCTTCCAAGGAGTAAGCGTCAGTAGCTAGTCTTAAATACTAGCTGACTCACTGACATTTCATTAAGTAGTTTGTCAGCAATATCCATATTAGGAATTTTATATTATATCAGATAAACAAAAAATGTAAATCTTTTCCTAATGTGTTCATGTGATTTGCTCTTCTCCATCAGTTGTCTTATCAAATGATCTAAGTCCTTATTCATTTTTTTTATTCAAAATTTACTTCTTCCTCCCAGTGTACTACCACCTTAGACATGATTTGAAAATTTTTATTACAGTCCCACTCCTTGATATCTGAAAACTTTCTATTGATTTTGCCACTCCTCTTAATCACTCTTTGTTTCACGTTCCATATATTTTTCTCATAATTCTCTTTTCTCTTTAATAAAAATATTTAACATGACTAAAGTAGATATCCTTTATGTAGATCCAAATTAAATCTGTAATTTCTCTAAAGTATTAAAATCTCTTTCCAAATTCACTTCTTTCAATAGCTTCCTCTTATAAGCTTTATGAAAAACAGAGTTTCATGTGAACACATTACTAGGAATCTCTCAGAGCCTGGAACAGTCCATATAAGGGAGTGGCCCTGAAGCTTTAAGCTCCATTTGCCTCATAGCTAAATTCATTTCTGTTGAAAGGACAATTAGTTTGGGGTTTTGAGGATGATGCAAAACAACCCCCTAGTTCTTGGAGAACATGTGATCCAGGAGAAAACTCAAAGCGTGCCCAAATATAGTCATCTTAAAAACTTTGGAAATCCTGAAAAATACTAAAACATATCACAGAGGAGGTCAAGAGTATATTTAGAACTGAAGAAACAATGATGATATTAACATTTTATAAACCAGCCTATATAATTAAGTGCAACAAACTGTATCAGTAAGAACTCTACAGAGAAAGAGACACAGACAGAGATTTATTGCAAAGACTTGGCTGAAAAAATTGTGGGGACTGGCCAGGCAAGTCAGAAATCCAGAGAGCAAGCCAGTAGGCTAGAAGTTCACTACAGTCCTCATGGAAACACCAGGTTTACTCTTAAAGACTTTCATCTCATTAAATTAGGCCCATCCAGATATCAAGGACAATATCCTAAAAGTCAACTGATTGTGAACATGAAAAGATGCTCCACCTCACTAACCATCAGCGAAATGCAAATTAAAACCACAATGAAATATCCCGTCATACCTGTAAAATGGTTATGATCAAAAAGACAACAAATAGCAAATGTTGGCCAGGATTTAGAGAAAAAGGAACCCTCATATACTGTTGGTGAGAATGTAAATTGGTGTAGCCACAAAGGAGAACAGTAAGGAGATTCCTCAAAAAGTTAAAAAATAGCCATATGATCCAGTAATTCCATTCCTGGGTATTTATACAAAGAAAACAAAGCTACTAATTAGAAAAGATATCTGCATTCCTATGTTCATAGCAGCATTATTTACAATAGCCAAATTATGGAAGCAACCCAAGTACCCAGATGGATGGGTTAAAGAAAAGATGGTATATACATACAATGGAATGTTACTCAGCCATAAAAAAGAATGAAATCTTGTCATCTGCAACAACATGGATGGATCAAGAGGGGTATTACACTAAGTGAAATTAAGTCATACAAAGACAAATACTGTATGATTTCATTTATATATGGAATCTAAAAAAAAACAACAAATGGACATAATAAAATAGAAACAGTTATAGTTACCGAGAACAAACAGGTGGTTACAAGAAGAGGGAGGCAGTGGGGAGGAAAGAAACGGGAGAGGGAAATTAAAAGGTGTAAACTTCCAATTGGAAAATACATGAGTCACAGGTATGAAATGCAGTTTGGGAAATATAATCAGTAAGTAAGTGATATCTTTGTATAGTGATATATTGTAACTAGACTTATTTTCATGACCATTTTGAAACGTAAAGAAAAAATTTACCATGTTGTGTAACAGGAACTAACATAATGTTGTAGTTTAATCATATCAATACTTCAAAAAACAAACTCATAGAAAAAGAGATCAGATTTGTGGTTACCAGAGGAGTGGAGGGGGGAATTGAATGAAGGCAGTCAAAAGGTACTATAAACTTCCAGTTATAAGGGAAATAAGTACTAGAAACATGGATCAGGAGTTTGGGATTAGCAAATGGAAACTATTATATATAAAATTGATAAACAACAAAGTCCTACTGTAGAGCACAGGGAACTATATTCAATACCCAGTGATAAACCATAAGGAAAAAGAAAAAAAAATATATATATATATATATTCTGTTCATCCTAAACTTTTTTCTCTTCTCTCAGTTTTATTGAGATATAATTGACATACAGAACTGTATAAGTTTAAGGTATACTGCACAGTGATTTGATTTACACACATCATGAAGTGATTATCACAGTGTTTAGTGAACATGTGTCATCTTATTTAGGTATAAAATTAAAAAGATAGAAAAAAATTTTCACATGATACAAATGGCAGTGTTAATTATATCTATCCACCTTAAACTTACACAGTGTTTTATGTCAATTATATCACAATAAAACTGGAAGAAAAAAATAAAGTCAATGAATTGTCCATGTTAATCATTTCTACAAAATTCCTTCACAGCAACACCTAGATTAGTCTGTGATTGAATAACTGGTTCTATAGGCCAACCTAGTTAACACCTAAAACTGACCATCACACATTTTTTAACTACTACTAAATGTTAGAGAGTGTACCAACAAGCAGACTGCAAAGATAGAAAACAAATACCTTTAATCCAGTTTTGGTTCATGGAAGCACGGAAAAGGTTAACTGGTGTGGGCTCAAGGGTGCGGAAACTTCATGCAACATATTGGTCATGAGTTCAATTCTGGAGTCACCTCCTGGGTTTAAATTTTGGCTCTGACACTCATTTCCTAAGTGACTTCCTCCTCCCCACCACCACCACCCCCACCTAGCTTGCAGGAATCTTAGTTCCCCCACCTGGGACTGAACCCTAGCCACAGCACTAAAAGCACTGAGTCCTAAGCACTGGGCCACCAGGGAACTCCTCTAGTTCAGTCCAGTTCAGTCGCTCAATCGTGTCCGATTTTTTGAGACCCCGTGGACTGCAGCACGCCAGGCTTCCCTGTCCATCACCAACTCCAGGAATTTATTCAAACTCATGTCCACTGAGTCGGTGATGCAATCCAACCATCTCATCCTCTGTTGTCCTCTTTTCCTCCTGCCTTCAATCTTTCCCAGCATCAGGGTCTTTTCAAATGAGTTCTTCGCATCATGCAGCCAAAGTATTGGAGTTTTAGCTTCAGCATCAGACCTTCCAATGAATGTTCAGGACTGATAAAGGATGGACTGGTTGGATCTGCTTGCAGTCTAAGGGACTCTCAAGAGTCTTCTCCAACACCACAGTTCAAAGGCATCAATTCTTTGGCGCTCAGCTTTCTTTATAGTCCAACTCTCACATCCATACATGACTACTGGAAAAGCCATAGCTTTGACTAGAGGGACCCTTGTTGGCAAAGTAATATCTCTGCTTTTTAATATGCTGTCTAGGTTGGTCATAACTTTTCTTCCAAGGAGCAAGCATCTTTTAATTTCATGGCTGCAGTCACCATCTGCAGTGATTTGAGGGAATTCCTCTAAGTGACTTCCATATGCCCTTGTTTCTTCAGTGGTAAAATGAGGATAATATTAGCACTTATCTCATACTTGTTGTGAAAATTAAAAGAGATTAAATCATTTAAAATGTAAAAAGGCCTTCCGTGGTAGCTCAACTGGTAAAGAATCCTCCTGCAATGCAGAAGACCCCAGTTCGATTCCTGGGTCGGGAAGATCTGCTGGAGAAGGGATAGGCTACCCACTCTAGTATTCTTGGGCTTCCCTGGTGGCTCAGATAGTAAAGAATCCACCTGCAACACAGGAGACCTGGGTTTTATCCCTGGGTTGGCTGGCCAGAGAAGGGAACGGTTACCGACTCCAGTATTCTGGCCTAGAGAATTCCATGGACTGTACAGTCCATTGGGCCACAAAGAGCTGGACATGACTGAGCAACTTTCACTTCACTTCAAACCATGTAAAGTGCTTAGAACAGTGATAGGCATATACCAAGGGCTTAATTATTAGCTGTCATCATTTTTACTAGTTGCTATGAGACTTAAAGGATGAGTAAGACTAGTCCTGACAGGAAGGGCATTCCAGGCACCTGAAACAGCAAGAGCAAAGGCACAGGGGCATGAAAATACTTGTCACACCTGGAGGAATGGAATTAATACACTCCAGCCAGGGCTTGGAGGGTGGTAAGGAAAGATCAGACGTGAAGAGGTTGTAGGAATCAGCCTTGAGACGGTGAGACGCCTTGAATACTATGTGAAAGAGTTTGCACTTGACCCTGGCAGCAAGGGTAAATAGCAAGGCTTTTCCCATGCAAAATAATAATTATAACTTAAGGCTATGAATGGACTTCCCAGGCTTCATTTGCCTAAGAGTATAAATGAGGCCACATTTGAATAATTACCCCAGGTCTTAATACTCTGAGTAGTCACTGCTTGGGTAACAGGAAGTCCAGTATTTTCCCAGAGTTCCTCTTCCTATATATTTCCAAACACCCTCCAGGGTTGTTTACATGAGTTTTTCAATCAATCCTGGTGGCAACCTCCACCATGACTGACGGTGAAGGAGCCCACACATATTCTTCAAGGGAAGATTCTAGGACCATGAAAAGAGACCTGCTGTAACCACAACCACCTCGGTCCTGGACACTAGAACCAGGAGGTCCCCTCCAAAGAGAGAGAAAGTTCAATGCAAGGTTGTCCAATGGCAAAACCACCCAGATCCCAAGACATTATAATCCTACTAATTCTTATATACCCAGTGTATCAGAGTTGTCCCCCAAAGCCCATCCTCTCCATCTGCCAAAATAACAGAGTTATACGTGCATATATATAGCCCCCTAGCTGGGGATTACATTTCCCAGCCCTCCTTACAGGTAGATGAAGCCATATGACTTCTCACCAGTGGAATTTGGGCATAAATGATATACGCCACTTTCAGGTCCAGGCCTTAGAATATTATAATGTATTCCCTCCACTCAGTCTCATCTGCCCTCCAGTTAGAATATTGACTAACTGTGACTCAGCTCCAATCATGTAATTGGAATTCAGGATTTAGGAGAGAGAAGAGAAAACGGGGGTACCTGAATCCCTGCATGAATTTACAGAGCAGAGCTCACCTTGGACTGTGGCTAACAAAGAGATAAACTTCTATCTTCTCTTAATCCACTTGTTTGTTGTGAACCTCTTTATTACAATGGTCTGCAGCTAAGTCGCTTCAGTCGTGTCCGACTCTGTGCGACCCCATAGACGGCAGCCCGCCAGGCACCGCCGCCCCTGGGATTCTCCAGGCAAGAACACTGGAGTGGGTTGCCATTTCCTTCTCAGTTTTACCCTAAATAATACACTCCATTCTTTCCCCCAGGAACTCATACATGTCACCAGGTAAAGCTTGCAGATGGAGCTATTATCCAAATTAAATGCTTAGTCTTTGACCTCAGGATGGCTCACTGTACCGGATTTCCTATCAGGAGCTCTAATTCGGTGTGTGCATATGAGTGTGTGTGTGTATCAGTGTGTGCACCAGTACCTCTCCTACAATCTGGTTTATGTCCGAACCTCCTGACCAGGCTGGACAAGGTTCAGTTTTGGTTTGGTTTGGCTTCTTGGGAGAATTTGTCCAGCCCTTGAGTAAAACAATAAATATAAATGAATGCCTAGGTAAGGAAAATGTCTAATACCTCTTCCCCGAAGCACCTCAGTCCCTGCTTTGCTCAGCCACAACTTCCAAGACCCAAGACTCCTAAGATACCCGAGAGACCATGAGTACTGTACGGAGAGTTGACTGGAAAGGCAAGCACAAAGCTAAATGCAGGGAGAGTGTTGCAGTTATCCAGGCGAGAGACCTTGAGTTCCCAGCCAGGATAGCACCAGTCTAGATAGAATCAAATTCAAGAGACATGTCAAGAAAAGGAACAGTAAGGACTGCTGACAGACTAACTACAATAGTCACATGCACACTTATGTACTTTTGGCGACAAGACTGATGATGATAAGGGTGGTGATGATAAGGATATTCCAGAATGACTTGATTTACACATATCTGCTTGGTCCTGGACCACACTGTGGAAAAACAAATTTTTTAAAAGCCAACAATGCGACTTAACAAATAGGTCTTCTAAGAGTTTCTTTTATGATTTAAAAAGGGGAGCAATGGGGAGAAATTCAAGTATAATAAAAGTGAGGAAGGTAAGTGACAGAGAAAAGCTTAGGCCACTCTGGAAGGGGATAGGATATACAAGTTTTTAAGAAATTATCAGGCATTGCAAAATACCCCTTATTCTCTGCTAGAAATCCATGATTCACACAACATTTTTTAAAACCAGGTAGAATTTTTAAAAGGAAAAAAAATGACCAAGGACTTAATTACATTAATTCCAGCCCTCTTATCTTAGGTTCCTTCTTTATTTGCATTCTATAGTGTTCAGGATGCTCAGTTACAAACAATACAATCTACTCTACCTGATTTAAGCATACCAAAAGGATCTTAATGACTCAGATAACCATGATGGTGTGATCACTAACCTAGAGCCAGACATCCTGGAATGTGAAGTCAATCCCATGGGCCTTAGGAAGCATCACCATGAACAAAGCTAGTGGAGGTGATGGAATTCCACCTGAGCCATTTCAAATTCTAAAAGATGATCCTGTGAAAGTGCTGCATTCCATATGCCAGCAAATTTGGGAAACTCAGCAGTGGCCATAGGACTGGAAAAGACCAGTTTTCATTCCAATCCCAAAGAAAGGCAGAGTCAAAGAATGTTCAAACTACCACAAAATTACACTCATTTCACATGCTGGCAAAGTAATGCTGAAAATTCTCCAAGCTAGGCTTCAACAGTATGTGAACTGAGAACTTCCAGATGTTCAAGCTGGATTTAGAAAAGGCAGAGGAACCAGAGATCAAATTGTTAACATTCATTGGATCATAGAAAAAGCAAGAGAGTTCCAGAAAAACATCTACTTCTGCTTCATTGACTACACTAAAGCCCTTGACTGTGTGGATCACAACAAACTGGAAAATTCTTCAAGAGATGGGACTACCAGACCATCTCACCTGCCTCCTGAGAAACCTGTATGCAGGTCAGGAAGCAACAGTTAGAACCAGACATGGAACAATAGACGGATTCAAAACTGGGAAAGGAGTACGTCCAGGCTATATATTGTCACCCTGCTTATTTAACTTACATGCAGAGTACATCATGGAAAATGCCAGGCTGGATGAAGCATTGCTGGAATCAAGATTGCCGGGAGAAATATCAACAACCTCAGATATGCAGATGACACCACCCTTAAGGCAGAAAGCTAAGAGGAACTAAAGAGCCTCTTGATGAAAGTGAAAGAGGAGAGTGGAAAAGCTGGCTTAAAACTCAACATTCAAAAAACTACGATCATGTCATCCAGTCCCATCACTTCATGGCAAATAGATGGGGAAACAGTGGAAACAGTGGCAGACTTTATTTTGGGGGGCTCCAAAATCACTGCAAATGGTGACTGCAGCCATGAAATTAAAAGACACTTGCTCCTTGGAAGAAAGCTATGACCAACCTAGACAGCATATTAAAACGCAGAAACATTACTTTCCCAAAAAAGTCCACCTAGTCAAAGCTATGCTTCTTCCAGTAGTCATGTATGGATGTGAGAGTTAAACCATAAAGAAAGCTGAGTGCCAAATAATTGATGCTTTTGAAATGTGGTGTTGGAAAAGACTCTTGAGAGCCTCTTGGACTGCAAGAAGATCAAACCATTCAACCCTAAAGGAAATCAACCCTGAATATTCAATAGAAGAACTGATGCTGAAGCTGAAATCTCCAATACTTTGGTCACCTGATGCGAAGAGCCAAGTCATTAGAAAAGACCTTTATGCTAGGAAAGATTGAAGGTAGGAGGAGAAGAAGATGACAGAGGATGAGATGGTGGGATGGCATCGACTCAATGGACATGAGTTTGAGCAAGTTTCAGGAGTTGGTGATGGACAGGGAAGCCTGGCATGCTGCAGTCCATGGGGTTGCAAAGAGTCAAACATAACTGAGTGACTGAACAACAAATGGGCTTAGTGTTTGTGTTCCCTCAAAATTCATGTGTTGAAGCCCTAACCCACAAGCATGGCTGTATTTGGAGATGAGGCCTCTAAAGAAGTGATTAAGGGTAAATAAGGTCTTAGGGGTGGGGTCCTGATTCCACAGGATTCGTGTCCTTTGTGAAAAGAGACACCAGAGAACCCAGAACTGCTCTACTATGCTGCGCAAGTGCAACCTCTCATCCTCTCTCCTCTCCCCTCTCCATCCCTCTCCCTTTTTCTCTGTCTCTGTCTCTCTCTCTTTGGACGCACACATGAAGATAGGTCAAATGAGAGCACAGCTAGATGGCAGTTGTCTGCAAGCCAGGAAGAACTTTTTCACCAGAAACCAAATCACCTAAATTTTGATCTTGGATTTCCAGCCTCCAGAACTGTGAGAAATGAGCTGTTATTTAGGCCGCCCAGTTTATGGTGTCTTGTTATGGCAGTCCAAGCAGACCAAAAGAGATGATATGGTTGTTAGAGTTTTTCCTTAAAGTTAAGTAAGATGCTACTATTTGTAAGGCATGTCATTATTATGTAAAACACTAAGATATAACTCAACTAATTACATTATGACTATAATATGTCATTGACTGTAAGAAGCATCCCAATTTCAAAGATAAAAAGAAGTGGAAATTTGTGCATATTGGAATTTACGATGTAGATAAAATCTAGTAGGAATCTGACAGAATTCCCAAGAAGACCAGGCATTTGTCCAAGACTGTTGGGGAACATTTGGACATTTTCCCAGGAAAATGGGTTTAGACGCTACAGAGGCAGAGAGAGCACCTGGGGAAACGTCCAGCCAGTCGACAGGGCTGACGCAGCAGAAAAAGCACTGCCCCACTGCCGTCACTCAACACCTACAACACATCAGAAACTGCACAGCTGCCCTGGAAAAGTTGATGCTTCTGCCCAGGGACAGAGTCACCCTTCTCAAGTCCCCATGAGACCCATGAGAGTGAATTAATAATTATGCCAGGACAGTAGACGTAACCCAGCTGCCCCGGGAAAACCAGCCATGTGGTTGTGCTTGGTGGAACCCAAAATCCCAGTCACAAGTGAGTCTGGGAAACATTTCTAGCTTTCCTGCCTCTGTAGTAAAAGAAAACAGGCTAGAAGGGGGTTGCAGCAGGTGTTCAATAAATATTAGAGAGTTCATGGGTAAAAATATTCCAAAAAGATTATCAAGTCAGTATTATAATAATCACACGACAAGCCAAAAACAGCCTCAGTGCAAACTGGAAATTATTTTGAGCTGGCTTTGTTGCAGGGACTCAAGCAGGGAAAACTAAATCCCTCAAGAGGACACCATTCCAACAGGGGTGATTCTTACCCATTTTTGCCACTCCGAGCTTCAGAATCCTTTTTGAAAATGTTTTCAGTTCAATTCAGTTCAGTTGCTCAGTCATGTCCGACTCTTTGCGACCCCATGAATCACACCACGCCAGGCCTCCCTGTCCATCACGAACTCCAGAGTTCACTTAAACTCATGTCCATCGAGTCAGTGATGCCATCCAGCCATCTCATCCTCTGTCGTCCCCTTCTCCTCCTGCCCCCAATCCCTCCCAGCATCAGGGTCTTTTCCAATGAGTCAACTCTTTGCATGAGGTGGCCAAAGTTATTGGAGTTTCAGCTTTAGCATCAGTCCTTCCAATGTACACCCAGGACTGATCTTCAGAATGGACTGGTTGCATCTCCTTGCAGTCCAAGGGACTTTCAAGAGTCTTCTCCAACACCACAGTTCAAAAGCATCAATTCTTCGGTGCCCAGCTTTGTTTATAGTCCACCTCTCACATCCATACATGACCACTGGAAAAACCATAAATGTTTTAAATTGAGGTATAGTTGACATACAATATTTATGTAAGTTTCAGGCATATAACAGAGTGATTCACAATTTGTAAAGTTTATATTCTATATGTAGTTATTATAAAATATTGGCTATATCCCCTGTGCTGTACAATATATCCTCTCAGCTAATCTATTTTATACATAATAGACTGTACCTCTTAACCCCTACCCCTATTTTTCTCCTTTCCTCTTCCCTCTCCCCACTGTGTGCTCAGCCGCTCAGTCATGTCTGACTGTGTGTGACCCCATGGACTGTAGCCTGCCAGGCTCCTCTGTCCATTAGAATTCTCCATGCAAGAATACTGAAGTGGGTTGCAGTGCCCTACTCCAGGGGATCTTCCCAATCCAGGAATCAAACCCAAGTCTCCTGCATCTCCTGCATTGCAGGCAGATTCTTTACCTACTGAGCCACCAGGGAAGCCCTTTCTCCGCACTGGTAACCTTTGAAATCCTGATGCTAAGCTTGCCCTGTCCAAGCAGCTTTATGTTACAATATCGGAATGTTTTCCCTAAGTTGGAATTTTATGAGGATGACAAATGGATTTGCACTATAATGAGCACTGTGTACATAGTTATACAATGATCTGCAAGGATTACAGGGAAGTTTCTGGACTCAATCTCTAGTCCCTCCTCATGGAGGAGTTAGTTATGACCCTTGACCCCAATGGCTAAGAGATTCATTCTGCTTCCTCCTTACTTTCTAGTAGTTTATGTTGTTCCTGTCCTAGACTTTTGTCCTCTGGGAGATGTCCAGTTCATGCTCCAGATCCCTTTCCACTAATCACAAGGACTTTGTTTTGTAAGGAGGTAATGTTTTGCAAATAGTCTACCTCTACAGGTAATTTCCTTCTTTAAATTATAAGCTCCAAAAAAAAAAATTATAAGCTCCAGAAGTCTCCTAATCCCAGGGAACATCACTGAGACTTAAAGCCCCAGAGCAAGAGGGAAAAGGGATTCAGCCTCTTTAGCGACACTCCGAGCTTGAAATACAAGTCTAGGCAATCCTGCTCTGGCAATCATGGGTCATCGCTTGCCTTTTATGTGAGATGATGATTCATTGTGGGGACCATCACGGGTATTTCCCCACCTCAGTAAATTCCAACAGCATGCTGCAGATAGGGGTGCAATTTTAAAAAATGCTACCAATCTTCTCCAAATGCCACTTAGGGAGATGGGAATTCCCCTGCCTGAGAACAACAAAGCTAAAAAGAAGATTTCTGCAATATCTTCAGAAAACCACAAACCCAAGTTCAATTCGATACATCACAGGGTTTCTCTCAGTGGGAGGAACTCCTCTCAAGCGCGTGGGCCTGAGAGAGCTAAAGCCAGGTTAACTTCCTCAATCCCAGCTTGCCCAAGACTGTCCCAGTTTTAGGAGCGAACTCCTGAATCCCAGGCAAACTAAAAGTGTTGATGACACTGATTCAGCCCTGGGGCTCCCTGCCCTCCTGGGAAGGATGAGACATTCCATCCTTTCCATCTTTCCCATCCTCGCTTATTCCAGTCGGGAGGAACTGCGGGAAGAGAGGGGAAACAATGGGGATGGACAGAAAAAAGTATGCCCAGGATTCTGGCTTCTTCTTCTACCCCAGACACACTTCAGATCCCTCCTTGGGGGCCTGGAGGACTTGAAAACATCCAGACTGGTGTGAGGCGCTCAACAGCAGAGTTTCTATTCTGCCTCTTCACTGGGAAGCGATGCTCTGGTCAGTTACCACAGCCCAGTCTGGGACAGTTACAGTACCTTATCTGTAAACTGAGGGAGGTGGAGAGTTCCTCTTAGAGCCCTATTTACTCTCACATAAAGTAACTCCTTTCCCTGGAGTAGGGCATGGCAACCCACTCCAGTATTCTTGCCTGGAAGATCCCATGGACAGAGCAGCCTGGCAGGCTATGTTCCATGGGACCGCAAACATTTGAACACGACTGAGCGACTGAGCACAACACACAGCAAAATAACTCCTTTAAGTTCTGTCCATTTAATTTTTTAGAACTTTTTTCAAACTCTGGAGAACTGACAGATTAAATTTTTCAGATGAAGAAGAGTCGCAGCCATCAGGAGGGGTGAAGTAAAGGAGCCCTAAAGGATGGACAGAGGCTCTGTGATGAGCAGAGCTGCCTCCTTCCTCATGCCTGCAGCCCTCTCCAGGGTGTCAGAAAAAGCCACTGTACTTATTTGCTAGGGCTGCCATAAAAGTACACAGATGGGAGTCAGTGTGGCTGACTCAAGCTGAGACAAGCTCTCGTTAGGGCAATCCTAGAACAGCAGTTCTCAGAGATTTTAGAAAATGTATACAACATACCAGTGCATGCCAAGTCGTGTCAGTTGTGTCCGACTCTTTTACATGACCCCATGGACTTCAGCCCACCAGGCTCCTCTGTCCATGGAATTTTCCAAGCAAGAATATCAGAGTGGGTTGTCATACCCTCCTCCAGGGGATCTTCCCGACCCAGAGATCGAACCCGTGTCTCCTGCAGCGGATTCCTTACTGCTGAGCCACCGGGGAAGCCCTACTACTACTACATATTAGTAATATTGTGACAATAGTTTTGACCTCATAGACTCTCTGAAAGGGTCTCAGAGAATCCTGGGTGTCCCTGCACATTCCTAAAGAATAACTGCGTAAATCCCCCCCTCTGTGGGGGACGCCTTTGCCTCTGGCTGCTCTTGTCCTCTACTCCTCCCTGGCCAGTCCTGGCCTTCATGTGAGGCTGGAGGGACTCCTTACCCCACTCCAAGCCCATCTCACCACAGAAACACAGAGCAAGGCCCATTTTTTATGAGCTGCGTTTGCAGGCCCTGGGTCTCAGGAGACAACATAAGGCAGGAACAGACAAGAATAGACAATAAACCAAGACCAGAATGCCTCCTGGCTCTGTTCTCCACAATGAGGTCACTTCTTCATATTCCCACATATTACCACACTAGGTAAATGATAGTAAACAAGCCTGTGTCCATTATGATTAAGTTTAGCTGATTGCAAAAACACACAACAACAACAAAAAAAAAATACACACTTTGTTTTTACATTGGCTTAAGACAGAAATGTATTTCTTTTTCATAGAAAAGACATCTAGGGGTGGGCAGCCCCAGTATAGTGGCTCCACAAAATGCAGTGACCAGCATACTTTCTTAGTCAGCTTTCTGTAAATTGAGGTGCCTATCCTTAGGGTTCAAGGTGGCTGCTGAGTTCCAGCCCTAGCAATTGTATTCCACTCAGGAGAGACGGAAAACGATACTTCTCAGGAGTTGTGTATACTTCTGTTTACATTTCATTGGCCAAAACTGAGTCACATATTTACAAAGGAAATTAGTACTGTCTTATTTTAGTTGGACAACAAAACAGCTAACCAATGAAGAAGGGGAGAGTGTGAATTGGGAGGTCCTAAGCAATGTTGGACTTCCCAGGTGGCGCTAGGGGTAAAGAACCCCCGAGCCGATGCAGGAGACGCAGGAGACACAGGCTCAATCCCTGGGTCAGGAAGATCCCCTGGAGGAGGGCATGGCAACCCACTCTAGTATTCTCACCTGGAGAATCCCATGGACAGAGAAGCCTGCTGGGCTAGAGTCCATAGGGTCACAAAGAGTTGGACACGACTGAAGCGACTAACTAGACAGTCAGGTGCCCTTCTCTTGCAGAGAACAACAAAGCCAAATTGAGATGGGGCACCTGGCAGCCACTTTGTGACTCACCAGCCAGAGGCCTCATTCCTACTCACCAACCTGTCAGCAAAATTGTGTTTCTACATGTCATGGATTGCTAAAAATATTCACAACTCTGAATGTTAGATTCTTAAATGCAGGGTCTATTTAGCATAGTCTCTAAATCTCCAAATTGCACATTTTTAGAAAAAAATTATTGTCTACATTCAACTCTAAAGGAAAATACACTGAAACATTAACCCAAAAGTCTATGGAGATTATATCTGAAATGTAAAATTATAGGGTATTTTTTCTTTGGAATTCTTTTTTTCATTTTTTTCTGTAGACAGAAATGTTTTCCTAATGTATATGCATTGCTCCTATAATTAGATAAAACAGTCGTTTCTTTTCAAGAGCCCAGACTTCTAGCCTTATCATTCATTAGTTGAGGGATTTATTCATCTACAACCCAGAGTAGCTGAGACCAAGGATAATTTAGAAAATCTGATTTTTGAAATACCGCTTTAACTCAATCCATTTTATTTCTCCAATCTATTTCATTTCTTGCCATGTTCTTTGAATTAAATATAAAAATTACATCATGACCTTTCTTAGTATTTCAAAATAATTATTTCTCATTACTTATGTCTTGTGGTTTAAACAGAACCTAAAAATAAGTGTAAGAGAACAATATTTTTGAAGAACAGCCATTAAGCTACAATTAAACATGAGTCAGAGGCAGGGGAGAGTTCCACAGTTCAGACTTTGTAAGGAAAAGGGGTTTCATTTTTTTCCCCAGAAACTCTCCCGAGGAATTCTCCTTCTGCATTTTTGATTTTGTCATTTTCCAGGAAACTCTTTGCAACTGAAAGAGAACCCAGCAGATTTGGAAGGCAGCTGACTCCTAAGACACTGATGGGTGCGGTCACCAGGCAGGCTGGGGACTCCAGAGAAGAGGGTGGGCCACGCTGGGCGGGGTAGCTGCAGCCCCCAAAGGTGCACAGGACAAGACCCCTGCTTCCAGAGGGAGCCTGTTAAATACTCCACACCCACTCGGTGTTGCTTTTTCTCCCAAGAAGGCATTAACTGAAAAACTAAAAGACAATGCTTGGTTTTTACGTTTGCATTTATTGTCCCTATTCCAGAGCCACAAGACCAACTTTAAACACACTGACCGTGGGAATCCCCTGATGGTCCAGTGGTTCGGACTCAGTGCCTTCACTGCAAGGGCCAGGGTTCCCTCCCTGGTCGAAGAACTAAGATCCTGCAAGCCCTGTGGCATGGCGGAAAACAAGCAGACAAAACACCCACCTTGCTAGGGAAAAACGCCCAAAGGAACGTGTATAAAAGCACTAATCGCACACACGTAGAGTAGCCCAGCCATTTTTACTGAAGTCTTAGTGCACCAGGATACAGAAATAAAATAGGTCTACACTGGACTGAAGGCTCCATGACTTGTCTCAGGAAAATGAAGAGGAAGCTGATTATTGTATCAACTTGAGTCTCGTCCATATCTAGCCATGAATGAGCCCAGTAAAGGTGGGGGATCCTCCAGGCCACATTGTACAACCCACAGTAAAGCCTTCCTCAGCACAGCCCAGCTGGCATGTGGTCAAGGCACACAGGACAGTCAGAAAACATGCAGAACTTTTACGATCAACAGAAGCAGATCCTCATAGAAGCTAAGGAAGTTTAAGCTTAGGAACCCTCCCTTACACAACCCCTTCATATCCTCATTCTAATACTTGCTTTTCCACCTTGTTTTTAATTCGTCATTCTTTTTCTATAAAAAGGGTCCCTAAATTCTGTCAGCTTTCGGCTTTACTAAAATCTAGAATTCTCCCCTATAGTAGACAAAACAATAGATCATATATCCTCTTACATTTTCTAATCTTTTTAAATTTTTAATTATGGTAAAACAATACATAAATAAAATTTACCATTTTAGCCCGTGTTTAGTGTACAGTTCAGTGGATTAAAGTACATTGGCATGGTTATGCAACCATCTCCACTGTCCATCTCCAGAACCAAAGCTCTGTAAACTGTTAAACAATAACTTCCGTTTTTCTTTACCCCCTGGTCCTTGGCAACCACCATTCTACAGTCTCTATGGGTCTGACTTCTCTAGGTAACTCATCGAAATGGAATCATACGGTGATTGTCTTTTTTGTGAAAGTCTTATTTCACTTAGCATAGTGTCCTCAAGGTTTATCCGTATTGTAGCTTGTGACGGTTTTTTCCAAATTAAGGCTAAGTAATATTTCACTCCAGTACTCTTGCCTGGAAAATCCCATGGGCAGAGGAGCCTGGTAGGCTGCAGTCCATGGGGTTGCACAGAGTCGGACATGACTGAGAGACTTCACTTTCACTTTTCACTTTCATACATTGGAGAAGGAAATGGCAACCCACTCCAGTGTTCTTGCCTGGAGAATCCCAGGGATGGTGGAGCCTGATGGGCTGCCGTCTATGGGGTTGCACAGAGTCGGACACGACTGAAGCGACTTAGCAGCAGCAGCAGCAGCAATATTTCCCTGCATGCATATACCAAGCTTTGTTCATCATTTTCATCTGTCAATGGACACTGGTACATTTTTTTATTTTAAGATAAATGTATGTAACTATTTGGAATGCCATGTTCTTGCTTTAGAGTTAGTTCTCTAGAGTATGCGGTAACAGTCCCTTGTCAAGTCACATCTATGTGGAGATTTGATGAGCTTCTCAGTCCAGGTTCAGTGAGGAATCATAAAAGGACAGTTATTTTTTCATTACCATCTTGTAAATAACCCCCTATCAAGCAACATAGTCTTCATTTCCTCACCCAGGCATCCCACACTATTTCCTGTATTTTTTACCTATTCTGTTAATCTTAAATCAACTAATACAAACGCTTAAAGAAATATTATTTCATTTTATTGTCAACCATTATTTAGCACCTTCAGTGTTCTGGGAATAATACTCCACTTTGGAAGGCAAAAAAGAAAAAAAAAGAATAAAAGTAAATCTGAATAAGTTCACATTTCAGAGGCAGGAACAGACTAACAAGTTCTGATGCAGTGTAATAAATGCAGTAATAGAGGTACAGGTACACAGTGCTAAGAGAGTATATTAAGGGAAAGATTAGTTCAGCATGAATGAGTCAAACAAGATTATGCAGAGAAGGCACATTTAAATTGGGTATTGCAAAGGATATTCGCTTGGTGATGAAGACTGCAAAGGGTGTGCTATGCAGAGGAAGCAGAGCGAACCAAAGGTTTGAAAGCATTTGTTATGTCCAGGTAAAAGTAAGTATCCTGGGGTCTAGCGGCAAAATGCATTAGAAAAAGCAGCAAGAGGTGAGATTCAAGGGAGACTGGAGCTAGACTATGAAGGTCCTACAAGGCTTGCTAAGGATTTACAACTTTTTCTGGTGGCCAGTGGAAGCTACCGAAGGTCTTAAACTGGGAGACTTGGGGCGGGGGGTGGAGCAGGGAGACCATCCTTTGGTTTTGTAAAGACCATCCTTTCACCCGTCAGCCAAGTGCAGAAACTGGAAGGGTGGGCAAAGAGCAGGAGAAAAGGACGAGGAGATCCGTAAATCTAAGTGAATATTTAACCAAAAGACAATGTTTTTCCTCCGTCAGCAAAAGCCAAAGTTGACAGAGAAGGTTGGATTCAATCATTAAAAAATTGCCTTTCTGCTCATCTCCTCATCTGAGTTTTAAAATTACTAAAATAAATAAATAAAATAAAATTAATATGTGGTTGTATGTGTGTGTATACAATGTTAATATAAGAAAATGCTAATTATCCTACTACTTTTGGAAAGGCAGGCAAATTAAGGACAAATTTTTATTTTCTTCTATACTTTTATATCCCAAATGCTCTAGCCTTAAATGTATTTCTTTCAGCAACAGGAAAATAATATTTTTAATTGAAATATAGCTAATTTATAATGCTCTATTCAAGTGTACAGCAAAGTGACAGGGAAACAATATTTTTAAAGACCATATTGGGACTTCCCTGGTGGTCCAGTGGTTAAGACACTACACTTCCAGGGTGCAGGTTCGATCCCTGGTCGGGGAACTAAGATCCCACATACCACACAGCGCAGCCAAAAGAACAAAGGCCATTTCATCTTCTGTCATCCCGACCTCTTTAACATATTAGAGATTATCATTTGATTGTGTGATGAGTTGGGAAGGGAATCAGGGATCCTTCAAAACCCAAGCCCATTCGTCCCAGTAGAAGGAAAGGGGAGAAGAGGATATATACAAGAAAATACGACACTTTCATTTTTGCACAGGCAGTGTGTGTACTGTGAAAAGTAAAAGAGGCAGACAATGAAGAAAGGGGAGTCGGAGAAAGGAACGCTTGTGGTGATTTGGGTGCTCAATGAAGATGGTGGGGTTTGTACTAGGTTATCTTTGAGGAAGAGAAAAAGTGAAGGCTAGTAAGGTGATATTCCAAGCTGTTAGAATGGTGTGAGCCAACGGGAATACTGGGGAGGGTTTGGCAGAAGGTGAGGAGACCAGGCAATCAAGAACAAAAGATTCATGCAGGACCCAAGGTTGGACACATAGGTTTGAGACCAAGAATATTTTAGGCAATGGGGAATCAGTGAGAGTTCTGAGTAATAGTCCTGATGTAAGAAACACAGGATGTGAGGAAGATAAGTCTAGGGGTGGTAGGCGGGGGATGTTGCCAGGAAGGAAATGCAGTTCACATGCGGCTTCCCGGTTGTCACACAGATCTAAGTGTCTGCTGCCAACACTGTATTTTCACTGATTCCTTCCAAATGGTCTGTTACTTTCTTTAAAAATAAAAACAATTTCGTTGAGATAGAATCCATTTGATTTAAAGAAATACGCGTTTTTAAGGATATGGTTATAGAAACAACTTGGCTATAGACACATCACTATAACTTAATTCAAGAACATTTTCTTAAAAGAAACCTCCAACCCATGAGCGTCACTCCTCATTTGCCCCAACCCCTGACCCTAAGCAACCACTGGTCTTCTGTCTCTATGGGTTTGCCTGTTCTGGACATTTCATGTAAATGGAATCAGACAATGGTGACCTCTGCGTCTGCCTTCTTTTGTGTAGCATAACCTGTCCAAGGCTCATCTACACTGTCGCATGCATTGGTCCCTCATTCCTTTCTATTTCGGTATAATATTTGTTGTGTGGATGACCACATTTTCCTTATCCTGTCCTCAGCTGACAGATGTATTTTGGGTCATTTCCACTTTGGGACTATTATCAATAATGCTGCTATGAACACCTATGTACAAGTTTTTGTGCAGTTATAGGTTGTCATCCCTAATGGGTAACTAGACTGTTTCTGACCTTGTGTGGTTTCTGATGAATCTTACTGTTTGTTATTGAAACTGGTTTATGTCTCACCCAGTATAACTGAATTCTAACCAACAAAGTGGAGTACATTTTAGCTTAACTCAGCCTTACTTGTGATTTTCAAAGCCAAGAAGGAAGTAGGTGATGGGTCAGAGCCTTCTGTTCTGCTCAACAAAGCATATCTGATCACAGAGAAAGTCATAGCAGCCCACATTCAGGCAGCCCTTGTCCCTCCTACACTCTCTTGGTGTGTGTGTGCACGCGCATGTGTGTGTGTGTTAGTCACTAAGTCATGTCCAACTCTTTGGGACCCCATGGACTGTAGCCTGCCAGGTTCCTCTGTCCATGGAATTTTGCAGGCAAGGATACTGGAGTGGGTTGTCATTTCCTTCTCCAGGGGATCTTCCCCACCCAGGCATCGAACCTAGGTCCCCTACATTGCAGGCGGATGCTTTACTGTCTGAGCTACTGGGGAAGCCTACACTTTCATGGTAAAGGAAACCAAATGTCAGTCTCTCTCTCGCACTCCAAAGTTTTAGTACATCAGAAGCATATTCTATGGAAGCAGGAGATTTCAGCCCAATCAAGGCTCATCTGCTAGAATTCTCTTCCCTGTTTACTGAGACAAGGATTCTTTTAGGAGGAATCTGAGGATCTCAAAACTGATAAGAGTTGGAACAAAAGTGGGAGCCCAGGGACTTCCCAGGGGGTCCAGAAACTAAGACTCTGTGCTCCCAATGCGGGGGGCCCAGTTTCCATCCCTCATCAGGGAACTGCTCAACTAAGACCTGGTACAGACAAATAAATAAATATTTTTTTAATGACTTGGCTATGGAGTTATTCATATAATGACAAAAGCAGAGGGGAGATAAGTGACAATAAGTGCTAGTTGCTCAGTCATGTTCGACTCTTTGCCACCGCATGGACTGTAGCCCACCAGGCTCTTCTGTCCATGGGATTCTCTAGGCAAGAATACTGGAGTGGGTAGCCATCTCCTTCTCCAGGGCATCTTCCCAATCCAGGGATCAAACCCAGGTCTCCTGCAATTCAGGTAGATTCTTTACTGTCGGAGCCATCTGGGAAGCCCATGTATACTTATGGCTGAATCATATTGTATGGCAGAAATCAACTCAACACTGTAAAACAATTATCCTCCAATTAAAAATTTTTTTAAAGTAACATTGAAGTTTCATTAAAAGAAAAAGTGGGAGCCCACTGCTTTAGAAATGTGTGCAAAATTAGAAATATCAAGAGATTTGGGGATTTCTTAGCATTTTAAGCAAGAAGACCTGAGAGATAAATGACAGTCAAAAATGAAAGAAAAAAGACAGAAGTTTGAGCCCTGGGTCCCAGTGACGTCATTTGAAATAAAACAAACATTTTTTTTTTTTTTTAATGCAGTCACAGGTGAGATAAGAGAGAGTTTTGAAACACCTTGTAGTTTCAGATTCCAGAACACATCCTCCCCTAGGAGCTGAGGGAATAGTAACCAACATCACGTACAGTGCTAGAAATGCTGAAGTGGCCAAAACCAGCTAATTGACCTATGATTGATACCAAAAGCCATCAGTGTGCAGTTGAGCAAATGATTGACCTGTACCAAAAACTTGACAATAGAGGAGCAAGATGTATACCTCAATATTGTTCTAACAGTATCTCAACATCTCTGTCAGCCCTGAGGGATTATAAATAGATTCTACTAAGAGTAATAAACTGACTTTCAGAATCCTGTACGTATGGGAAGTAGGGTGCCCCGGGGAGCAGACACACTGAGACAGAGGTGTTATAAAGCTTGAGTTAGGAAAGAGATGAATGTTCGAGTGCTATTGAACAAAACAGTGCAAGGAGCACTAGATGATGGCCTGTCTCCCTGTTATTGGGAGCTTGTAACCTACAAAGAAACATAGGAAATAACAAGAAACTCAACATTGGAAACAGTGAGCTACCTACGTTAAAAAAGTAAGGATTTCACTTGTACAAAATATTGTACTGGCTTGTACAAAACATTGTTAACTGGCTTGCTAATCATCAGGAAAGTGTTCTGGCCTTTGGGAAGACACCAATATGCTCCTTCTCACGTTTGGGAATCCTCTGATTCTGATTAATCAAAATGCCTTCTGGAGAAATAATTCAAAATGTCTCTTTTGAAATAGACTCAGAAAAGAATCTTTCTGGGTAATCCGTAAGCATGGAGTTTCTGCAGCTCCCCTGATTCCAAATGTTGTTTTACCCGGTCTCCTGTTGCCATGTGTCAGCTGCACTTCACCTCCTATCTGAAGTTTAGCATTTGATCAGCTGGAAACGCTCCATGGGCTCTTCCTTAGCCAGGCGCTTTCCCTGTGACCTAGCCTCAGATTCTTCCATTTACCTCCTGGCTGCCTGGAGATAGATTGAGTTGTTGTAGTGCACCTAAGGGTACTTAGAAATTCAAAAATAGGCAGTACATTGTGAGACCAGCCTCTGACGGGTCCATGTCCACTCCACATCACTGCATTGAGGTTGTCATTCAGTCGCTAAAAGTCATGCCCAACTGTTTGCAACATCATTACATTACGTACTTAATTTCCCTGCCCTTCTTTCCTGGCCTGCCCACAATTAAAACTATTGAAAAGAGGGAGAAAGGAAGAAAGAGGAGGAGAAGGAGGAGATGGAAGACAGGAGGGATTCAATGTCTGGTGTTGAAAAGTTCACCGTCATACTCAGCAACAGACTTCAACCAATTAAGAAGGCCTCCAAAAGTTCTGGGTTTTTTTTTTTAATACTTAATCTCCAATTTGAAAAACCTTGCATTTAACTGAGTTCTGCTTATCCTCAAATTTCCTTTTCAGCAGTCAGGGTTGAAGGCAGCTTTTCCAAGTAAGTAGCAAAATAAATTGCATGTAAGTCGCTTCAGTCCTATCTAACTCTTTGCAAACCCATGGACTGCAACACGCCAGGCTCCTCTGCTGCTGCTGCTAAGTCACTTCAGTCGTGTCCAACTCTGTGCGACCCCATAGACGGCAGCCCACCAGGCTCCCCCGTCCCTGGGATTCTCCAGGCAAGAACACTCGAGTGGGTTGCCATTTCCTTCTCCAATGCATGAAAGTGAAAAATGAAAGTGAAGCCATGCAGTCGTGTCCAACTCTTAGCGACCCCATGGACTGCAGCCTACCAGGTTCCTCCGTCCATGGGATTTTCCAGGCAAGAGTACTTGAGTGGGGTGCCATTGCCTTCTCCCCAGGCTCTTCTAAATTATGTTAATTGGTGTTTAAAAAAAATAAATATGTCATCAGTGAGAAAATAACTCCCCTGCCTACGATGGAAACATTTTTTTCCTGCCTGATGGATAAAATGTCCTAAATAATTTCATACACCTTGGTTGATTCTAATGTCTGCTTAAGAAAAACAGCAACGATCTCTACACTATATAAACTATATTTGCCTCCTTTAGTAATTAATATTTTAAACTACAAATATGAATTTTCCCTTAACAAAATTCCAACATTACAGAGATAGAATAAAAAGTCAAAATCTCTTGTTCATCTCTCTATTCATCCCCCATGGGGGCTTAAGGGGTGGGACTCATCCCCATCATATTAATCCTTGCTCAGGCAAGGTTGGAAAACTTTATGCAGTATGTTTTTCCAGGCTTTTGCCTATGTACATGTGTCTATTTTGCACACATAGGTGTTCTGACTTTTGTTTACATGTGTTGAAACGTGTGTTAATCATTATGTGTGTTGGACTGTACCAAACATATTGTTCTGAAACTTGCTTAATATTAAGTCAGAAACTTCTTCCATGTCAGTATAGCTAAAGTTACCTCACTCTCTTTTATAGATAGAGTGTACCATAAAATGATCTACTATTTCCCACTTGGGCTATTTTCATTAATGCAAACAATGCTGCAATAAATATTCACATACACAATGCATATATCACTGAATCAGAGTGTATGGCATTACTGTTTTGAAAGACATTGCCAAATTGCTCTCTATAGATAGTTATAACACGAACACTCCCATCAATTGAATGTGAGAGCATGTTTTCATTTACTTGAGGGGATGAAAATAACATACTATCATTGTTTTTATTTGTATTTTCCAGACTCCTTTTATGAGGTTAAATAACTTTTCATGTTTCTTGGCCATTTACCTTTATTTATAAATGGTGCTGTGTTTGCCCATTTTTCTTTTCATTTACTTTTTCTTGGGATTCGAAGGAATTCTTTATATATTATGGTTCTCCTGTGGTTCTGTGAAAACATGGCCTCTCTCTCTGTCTGCTGCTTAATGTGTAGCTTTGTTTATGCATCATTCATTAAATCAAAGTTTAAAAAGATATTTCTGAGGACAGATTTGTCAATCTTTTATTTATGGCTTTTGCTGTCTGAGACTTAGAAGGCCATCTCCAGTCCAAAGATTATTTTTAAAAACAAAACTTCCTATACTCTCTTTAGTATTTTTATGTAAATTTTTTTATATGTGGATTTTCAATTCATTTGGAATATGCTTCTGAATGTAGTTAGAGATCAAAATTCAAAATAACATGATGATTGTAGAATTCCTTTCCTGTTTCCGTCTTTAATGAGCATCTCATAATGTCTCATTATTAGGATATTTGCAGTAGTTTCTGCCTTTATCAAAGCTTATTAATAGTTCCTTTTAAAATAAGGAATGCATATTGAATTCTATCAAGTGTCTCTTCAGCATCTAACGAGGTCATCATTTGATTATTCTTCTTCAATTGATTAATATGTGAATTGCATTACTGATTTCCTAATGTTGAAATTTCATTTTTTCCCTTGGAATTCTATTTCTCAATTTTTCAATGTCTCAGCTTTCTTATACAAAAAGAAATGGTATTTTTATCCCACTGTATTTTAAAAGATTTTAAAATGAAAATTTGATTATTCTGCTTTTTCAAATCCCAAAGCCATGTCAGTTACAGAGAAGAATATATTTTTATTTTGCTTCTTTCTAAAAAAACAGGTAGTCGAGTTGATGTTGTAGAATGTGGCCTCAGCATTAAATTTACTCCCTTGATACTTTTGTCTCCCTGCTGCTTTTTTTTTTGAGCATTTCTTGAGCTCCCATGGGCCAGGTTTGGGACTTGCTGTCACAAAGGATTCAGAGGACCTGAGAACCAGCCAACAACATTCAATCCATTGAAGTCACATAAACCAACAGGATATCATCTTTTATCTGTAAACTCAGAGAGTAGCCAAATGTATGCTATATAATTCATGAAAGGCACAGTGTCAAATGTTTTACCAATAGCCACAATTTGTGTTGCTGTATATGGACTTCTCCAAGTACCAACTATGCATATTATCATGTATGTATACATAGGTGACTAATAAATTCTTATTGAAAAAAAGTTGATGATAATGATAGTAGGGTTAAAGAACAATGAGAACCGGCAGAAGCATTACACAAATCAAGGTACTACCGTATATGCACATAAGGTCATTTAAACTGTCTTTGTACTCTTAGTGGTGACGTATGAATGGTTTCGAAATATCCTCAGTGACCTCTCAACTTGATCTTAGTTCTTGTTTTACTCTTTGGAATAGAATCAGGTTTTCTTTTCTGTCAAGCATTCAACTAATATTAATCAATCTGTTTTGAACTGTCAATAATTGATGATGAAACTTTCTATATTTACTGAAAACATCTTAATAACTCATATTAATACATGGCTATAAATCAAACATAATTTTTCAGACCCAATCATTTTCAGTCTCAAAAAAAGTTTCATGAAAACTTTTTTAGCCTTTAAAAAAACATAAATCATAAAGGAATACTCTCTTACTAAGACTTTTTCTATAAGTCTACTGGAAATTAAATGAATGATAACATTAGAATGATACTGAAGAAAATGAAATAAGGAAATTGCATTTTTAAAATAATTTCCTTTCCTAGCTACATCATCTAGTTTTGTTAGTAAGTGTTAGAATGGTAAGAAAAGTGGAAGAATCCTCATCTTTCAAAAGCAGTACACCCTGCTTTTTCAAAAGCCATTATTAATGGTAACAAATATGTAATGCTGAGCTATGCGCTATTTGAGAAAACAGAATTTGTTGAAGATAATTGTAGAAAAACATAACTGAGGGGTCATTGCTACTATTATTTCGAGGATGCTTACAATCATTTTGAAATTTTCCTTTCTTGTTTTTGTCCATGTCAGGTCTTGGTTGCAGTGCACGGAGTTGGTTGCCCCGTGTTCCAAGGTGGATTCTTTACCACTGGGCCACCACACAAGTCACACTTTGAAAATATTAATGAATATATTCCTTCCAGAATGTTTTAGATTGGGAATAATTCAGTCTAGAAGAGTAACAACATTTGCTTACAATGCAAATCAGGTTTCAACTGAAAAATAAAGCCTATTTGAAAGCAATATCAGCAACAACAAAAGCAAAATTCCATATACTTTTCTGACAATTGTAATAAAAGGATGTATTTATTTCTTAAATTTTTTTTTTCTGGTAAAGGAAGACAATTAAAGAGATCCAGATTCCTGAAGGAACTATTATGGGTTAGGAAGAAATTACAATTAGAGGACTTCCCTGGTGGCTCCATGGATAAGAATTCATCTGCCAGTGCAAAGGACACAGGTTCGATCCCTGCCCTGGGAAGATTCCACACACAGTGGAGCAACTAAGCCTATGTGCCACACAACTACTGAGCCCATGCTCTAGGACCCTCAAGCCACAGCTAACGAGCCCATGTGCCACAACTACCGAAGCCTGTGCTCCACACACGACAAGAGAAGCCACCGCAATGAGAAGCCCGTGCACCGCAACGAGAGAGTAACCCCCACTCCCCACAACTAGAGAAACTGACCAACTGCTAGTCACTCAGTCGTGTCCGACTCTTTGTGATCCCAGGGACTGTAGCCCGTCAGGCTCCTCTGTCTACAGGATTTCCCAGGCAAGAATACTAGAGCGGGTTGCCATTTCCTCCTCCACATGTAAAAACGAAGACACAGCACAGCCAAAAATAAATACATATAGCGGTGTGTACATGTCAGAAAAAGTAGTATATTTTTTTTAATGAAAAAACAAAAATTTTTTAAAAGAAATTACAATTAGAGACAACAGTAAGAAGAAAAAAGTTTTTTTCTTTTCTATTTCTGTTCTCAAATTGCATTTTCTCCATTCCATAATTATCTTTTCCAATTGGTAAGTAACAGAGAGGAACCAGTGTAGGTACATTGAAACTGTCAGATTCCCTTAGTTTCCAAATAATTACCTGCTTTTAAAATAGGTGCTTTTTTATTTTGAATTGGTTCTTTAAAAACTAGGAAAAAATACATGCTTGTTGAAGAAAAAAATTTAATACTAATGTACACACAGTACAATGTGAATATCTTCACCCCCTCATTCACTGTCATCCCACTTCTTAGGTCTTATCCTGCTTAATGGTTTTTGTGTGAGTCCTAAATCTTTTTCTGAGCAGATACCAGCACCGTTTTTCCTATAAATATAAATATATGTTTATTTTACATTTTTTTCTACCACTTTTTTTAATGTCAAGTTCACACAGCTGGAAAGACATAGGACTGAGACATGACTTCCAGTCTGTCTGACACTAGAACATACTTTGTTTACATCACAGAATCGCCAAGAACACAGCACTAATTTGGGAAGACTGGTCTGGCAGTGTTGTATAGTTAAACGTATAGCTGAAAGACATCAGTTGAAAACTAGATTCAGCCAAGACACTCTTGGCTAGAGACTTATATACAACAACCAGGAAATATTGTGAAAATTACAAAAACTATGTTGCAACATGGAAATATGGTTGTGGTAAAAATCTTAAATAAATTAAAAAAAATTATATCTCCTGGTGAATTAGCAGAACCAAGGAATTTTGCATCAAACATAATTTGATATCTTCACCTCTTATAACAAAACAACTCTAGTTTTAATGGGAGTATCTGCTTTGACAAAAAATATTAAGCCCCATCTATCTCCCTGGGCAGAGATATTAAAAGCCTTCTAGAAATTCTAAAGTTACTAGATGATTATTATTTTCCTACAGATGATAGGAAATTGTTACGGTTGAATTGTGTTATTCAAAGAGACATGGACACCCTAACCCCAGGCACCTGGGAATGTGACCTTACTTGGAAATAGGGTCTTTGCAGATGCAGACAAGATGAGGTTATTAGGATGGGCCCTAATCCAATATGACTGGTGTCCTTACAGAAGAAGGGAACTTGGACACGGACACACGGCAAGAACACCTTTTGAAGACACACAAGGAAAACTGTGATGACATGGCATTTTGCTGTCACAAGCCAAGGAGCACGTGAGGTCCCCAGAATCTCCAAGAGGCAGAAGGATTTTCCCCTAGAGGCTCCAAGGGGAGCACAGCCCTGCAACATCTTGTTCTTAGACTTCTGCCCTCTAGAACAGTGAGAATAAATTTTTGTTGTCTACCCAACTTGTGGGACTTTGTTAAAGCAATCCTAGGAAACTAATACAGAAATCATTAAAGATTGATTTAAAGGGAGAGGGCAGAGACTAGCATTTACTGAGAACCCATGACGTTGTTCCAGGCTCCAGGCTGGATGCTTCACCTTTTCTACTTAATTCCAACAACTGTGGGAAGAAGGCACTTGACAAATGAGTAAGTTGATGTTCAGAAGCTAATATGCTGAAGTTCCTTCAGCTGGAAAGGTCTGAGGTTAAGGCTCTCCTTCCAGGGGCTTCCCTGGGGGTCCAGTGGTTAAGAATCCATGCTTCCAATGCAGGAGGCATGGGTTTGATCCCTAGATGGGGGAACTAAGATCCCACAAGCTGCATAGCATGGCCAAAAAAAATTCTGCTTCTAAAGCCTGCAATGCTTCCAGTGTACTGTTACCAAGGACACAGCGTTGGCCTGGGAAGACTGATTCAGCAAAATTGCACACACTGATGGGTGTTAAACCATCAGTTACCATGCAGCCTTTAGGTGAACCAGACCTTCATGGGCTCCCTGGAAGATAAGTCAACATCACTTGACTGCCAAGTATTGTTGCTAATTGCACTGAAGCTTCATAATTTGCCAACTAGTAGTCAAAACTTGTTTTTAACCAAAAGTTAACTCTAATGCTAAGATTATGAATAAACAATCCCATCTGTTTATGTAAATATTAGACTTTCATATTGAATGGGAGAAGGAAAGCATGATATGGTGTACCAGACTAAATGATTCTTTATCCAGCAAATACCGATCACCCACAATATCGTAGTATCAAACTTAATTTTTGGTTTGAAAAGGTTTGCTTCAACTGTCATATTCTCCCAAGGTTTCAATGACCGCTAGCTGACTAATTATAAAGCTGATTGCCAGGACATGAAAGCCCAGTACACTGTTAGTTTATAAATTCAATATGGTTTGTAGAGGAATTCCCTTCTGGTCCAGTGGGGAAGGTTAAGGCTTCACAGGCAGCACAGGTTCGATCCCTGGTTGAGGAAAACAAGATCCTGCATGCCATGGGGCACAGCCACAAAACAAGCAAAAACCAAACAATATGGTGTGTAGTTAAGAATTAAGGATGGAAAAAAAAAAAAAGAAGAATTAAGGATGGTTGGGTGTTAATGTACCCAAAGACACATGCTAGATTTCAGGCCCCCTCTCGCCCCTTCAGCTGGCATCCTTGTGCAGGTACAACCTGTACAGCCATGCACTGCAACCCTGCAGGTAGGTTTCCACCTCCCCTGACTATGGGTGGTGGTGTTCTCCCATACCAACCACCCAAAACATACAAGTAAAACAGAAGCAAAACAACCTGTGGGTTCAAAACCATTTGATACATTTGATACTCATGATATACTGCTACTGAAATCATGTATCTCCCCCACAAAAGGAAAGTAGAAACTAAGTATTGCTTAATCACCCTAGTTTTCCTCAAGTGGGACCACTCTGAGGGAGAAGCAAAGACCTCAAGAGCAGTGGGGTGTTGGGGTTTAGTCAGCTTAGCCCCTCACACATTCATTAGATTCTGCTCAGCAAACAGCATTCAGAACATGATACCCTGGATATGGTTCGGAATGTGTGTCTCCAGGAGGACTAATTATTGGCTCATAGAGAGGAAGGCTCTCCGGTGCCCCATTAATTACACAGCTCCTGGCAACCCAGGCAAATGTCTCCTGCACAGAAAGGTCATATCCTCGTCAGATCTGTGCAGGGTCTTATTGCTGTTCATGGTTATTTCCCTGATAATCACTCCCCAGAGGTAACTCTGGCTACAACCTAGAATATTTGAGCACAGTAATTTGCAAGATTTATGGAAAACAATTTTTCAGAAACGAGCTTTCCATTTTCATTGGGCAAATTCACCTTTCTCCGGTAAGTGCTGGAGCATATGGAGCAGGTAAATGTTTTAATGGGCAGCATAAAAGTAACATTTTTCTTCTGAAGCTCATGCTTTGCACTTAGGGCTTCCAATCCCTTTTTTTAAAAAAATCATGGCTGAGTTTTCAGCACGAATTAAAGAGGGGGGGAAACTCTGCTCTGTCAACCCTGCTCCCTCCACAGCTAAGCATTGAGCGTACCATTTCACAGGCTCACAACACCCCCCTGCTCCCATCCTCAGGGAGGAAACTGTTATTGAATTTCTCTACCCCAGATGTTAGTCTCCCACCTCTCTTGTGTTGTATACGCTGAACTCATTTTTTTTCCCCCTAAGATTTAACACAACATGATGAAAATGGCCAAAGGCAGTCTTTCTCGTCTCTGGGAAAAGATTAATAGTAGAAACAATCACCTAATGAAAAGTTGAGGAAAAAAATAAAGTTCAGGTAAACATACCCATGTGAATGTGCACAGTGCCCAGTGGCTCTTTATAATCAGAACAATTGCAACCGTTATTAATTTGTTTTTCTTTTATGGCATGAAAGAGCAATAACGGGGTCTCTGGAATCAGCCATCAAACCATTTGAAGTTAGAATCACAGCAACACAATTCATTCATTTGTTCAGCTATATCCATTTATTAAACTCCCGTTGCGCACACCTACTTTTTTTATCTCCAAGTATAACCAACTCCATTACTCTTACATGTGCATTAGATGGTCTTCCTCTATTCTCCTTTAATACTTTCTCTCTGTCTCTAGCAATGCACTTATCACTTTATACTACAATTACCTGATAATGTTTTTTTCCGGAGCCGACAGTGGACTCGGGGTAGCTGGTGGGGGGTGATGACATATCCTATTCTTCTCAGCACCTAGACCAGGCACAAAGTAATGAATGTGTTCAATAAAATAATGAAATCTTACATGATGGCAAAATAAACTCTGTTCTCCTAAGGCCTCTTCTGAGAGTCAAAGGGAAAGGCTGGACATTTATGAGGAATTACGAAGTGAAAGGAACAAGCACTTTCTCTAAAAGTGAATAACGGAGGGCTCTTGAAAAGCTGCTATTAGATTTTTTTTAAGCACCAGGAGGAATTACAGAGATCATCAGACCAACTCCACTCCGCTCTCTGCCCTCCTCGACATGTAGAAAAATGGAGGTTATGAAACCTACTTAAAATCATGCAACTTGTCAGTGACTGAGGCATAGAGTCCAGGGTACTGGATGCCCTCAGTCCACATGCCCTGAAAGGCAAAGTCAATCAACTGTACAAGATAGGCCCTTTGAAAACTAGCTTCTGCTTTCACAAATTCAGTTCTGTGTTTTAAAATGCAAGTCAGAGGACCTTCCCTGATGGTCCAGTGGCTAGGACTCCGCACTCCCAATGCAGGAGGCCCTGATGTAATTCCTGGTCAAGGAACTAGATCCCACATGCTGAAACAGAGTTCACAAGAGTTCGCATGCTGCAACTCCCACGTGCCGCAGTAAAGACCTGGCATAGCCAAATAAATAAAAATTAAATATTTTAATGCAAATCGGTGAAGAAACATCCTGTGAGTCTTCTTCTTCCCCTCCTACAGTTTGTAATTTATTTGACCTGTTCACATCTGCTTCAGGATCTTTGCAACACCCTCTCCCCACCCCCCATCACATTCCCAGGGAAGCCTTTCCTTATTATTCTCACCCGCCCAGGTCAGATCCCTCTTTATAACTAGCGGGGTCCCCTGTACTTCTCCTTCCTGGGACTCATCACAGTCACACACTGCTTAATTAATATCTGTGAGACTGACTCCTCCATTAAATGAAGAGGTCATAAATTATGTCTCTGGAGATAAAGGGTATTCTCATACCAAAACCTAACCCATGTTTTCTCCATCATACCAGCCTGGGAGTAGAAATAGGATCAGTGTGACAGTATCAAAACTGCTCCCTTGAGTATACTCCACTTCCTGGTGTGGGTCCTTCACACTCAACTCGAGACCACACCCCTTGCCCCCACCTTCCAGGGTGTGAATCCCATGTGGTCACACCTGAGTCCTCTTGGCTTTCCTGAGACTCCTCATCTATCCCTAGACTTTCAGAAATGTGCTGCTGGGGCCTCTTCATGCCTCAAATCC
This sequence comes from Bos indicus x Bos taurus, assembly GCF_003369695.1. Lineage (NCBI taxonomy): Eukaryota > Metazoa > Chordata > Mammalia > Artiodactyla > Bovidae > Bos > Bos indicus x Bos taurus. The sequence continues at coordinate 53,995,304 of NC_040092.1, forward strand.
ACCCTTGTATTATTGTGCATGATACACAGGTCCCAGTTACAGAAATTTTAATCAAACCATTCTTTCCATTTTTCCTCCCAGCCCCTGCTCCCTGGGCTCAAGACGAGTTCTTCAGGGTTGGCAAGGGGAAAAAAAAAAAAAGGTAATTATCCCTCCCCCATGATCCAGAAGCAAAAACTTAGGGTGCCTTGACTCCTTTCTTGCAATGAAGATCCGAGCCTCCTTGGTGGCTCATATAAATAGACGCCAATTTGGCCTGAAGGCAATGGGATGTCAGTGTTGTGGGCGGAGAGGAGCAGCAAGCAGAGGGGTTATTCTGGTTCAGCGCCAAGGAGAAGATCCACTCACACCCATCTGTTCAACAGCTGTACTGAAGAACAAGGGTTTCTGGGAACAGGCCCTGCAAAGGCCCTGAATTCCAGTCAAAGAAACTTCATGACTTGGGAATCTTGACAGAGTTCTGAGGAAGGTGACCATGTGACATCAGCTGAGGACTCTGCTGGGACTGGTTTGAATCTTGGTTCCAACACTTGCTGCATCTGTGAGCTTGGGCAAGTTTCTGAACTTGTGAACTGTGGTTTCCTCATCAGACACCAGGACAATCTCTATCTCTCAGAAAATATTATGAATTTTAAACAAAACCAGCTTGCTAAGTCATTCAGTGTACTGCTTGGGATATACCAGATGCTCAATAAATATTCATTCGCTTTCCTGTGACTTTTTAAAATCTGTTCTGCTTTTTTCAATCATTCCTTCTCCAGTGGCTTTGGTGTTAAATTTTTCCATAAAAATACTAAAAATATGTATTTCATTAAGTACTAGTTTAAAATTCTACTGTGCTCCTAGAGTTTACTATTGCATCATTAAACTGAAGAAATTACAGTCATTTTTAATTCACTATTTCCTGGATTTACTCCTTCTGATACAGGGAGACATTATTTTCCCCTACTTTGTTTTTTCTTTTTTTGGTAGCAGCACAGGGCATGTAGGATCTTTGTTCTCCAATGAGGAATCCAAATTGCAGCCCCTGCAGCGGAAGTACCGAGTCTTAACCACCGGACTGACTGAAGTCCTAATTTTCCCCTACTTTGAAAATGGTTTGCAATTCAATAAGCCTATCTTAGGTGAAAATATGGGGAACTAGTATGTGTTTATTTATTATCTATTATATGCCAAGGTGGCAGTAGAGCTTGGCAGCTAATTGCTTGAGGGTTCAGAACCACATACTTAGATTTAAATTCAGACACCATAACCAGCTGTGTACCCTTGGGCAGGTAACATAAATTCTTGGTGCCCAAGTTTTTAATCCACAAATTGGTGGTGACTGCACCCACTTCATAGGGTGGTTGTGACAATTAAATGAGTTAATGGCAACGATGTGTAGCACATAATAAATGCTCAATAAATATCACCTATTATTCCTTTTTCACATTATATACAGCTTCATCTTCCCAGGAGCCCTTCAGGTCTGTGTTCAGCTAGCATACAGCACCCCAGCCATCCTGCCTAAAGGTTTTCTGAGCCCAGAGTTCTGACCTTTTCTCTACAGCCTGACACTTCCCAGGAAGCTGCAACTGATTCTCCTGAAGGCTTAAAACAATAAACAATACATGAATTATGAGACGGCTATCATCTATGTTCTAAAAGCACAGTTGACATAAAACTTGTTACCCTACATTTGTCTAACTCTAGGTTAAACAAGTGAGTTTCAGGGTTACTTTTGTTCCAGATTAAATTATGCCCACATTCTTAGTGAACTGAACCCTGCGATCTCCCGGTAATCAGTAGACAGCACTTCAGACCAAAATTTACACAGCTATTTCAATAAGCAAAAGGGAAAAAGGAACTCTTATATGAGTGCCATTACGTTCTGCCAAGCATTCTACATTTCCTATTTAATCCTCTTGGCAAAGTAGGTACTATTTCTCCCATTTTCTAGATGAGGAAATTAAAGCTCAGACAGGTTAGGTAACTTCTGCAAAGGTCAGACAGCCAGCGCGTGTCAGAGGCAGCATGACACCTGGCTCCAACCTCAGAAAGAAAACATCTCCATGAACTCCTGGCCTCTCTTTATGGCATCCTCTCAAACCCCTTGTCAAATACTAGTTAAAGCTTATTTAGGGTTTACTGTATGCCAGGCTCTGTTCTAAGTACCTACAGGCAATATTTCATTTACTTCATAGTTTGAGGTTGGTACTATTATTGTTCCAGTTTACAGAGGAGGAAACAGGCCTTGAGGAGTTAATAGTTTGTTTTGTGTTACATATCCTGGAGCTGGAGCCAGGCAATTTCAGAGAATGTGACCTCAGACACTAGGTAAGGCTTCTTCCCATAAAAAGAGGTAGAAGCATGGAAAGCAAACCCAGTATTCTTTCTTTTTTTTTTTTGAAAAATTTTTTTAATTTTATTTATGTATTTTTATTATTTTTTTTACATTACAATATTGTATTGGTTTTGCCATACATCAACATGCATCCGCCACGGGTGTACACGTGTTCCCCATCCTGAACCCCCCCTCCCACCTCCCTCCCCATACCATCCCTCTGGATCATCCCAGAGCACCAGCCCCAAGCTTCCTGTATCCTGCATTGAACCTGGACTGGCTATTTGTTTCTTATATGATATTATACATGTTTTAATGCCATTCTCCCAAATCATCCCCCCTTCCCTCTCCCACAGAGTCCAAAAGACTGTTCTATACATCTGTGTCTCTTTTGCTGTCTCTCATACAGGGTTGTCATTACCATCTTTCTAAATTCCATATACATGCGTTAGTATACTGTATTGGTGTTTTTCTTTCTGGCTTACTTCACTCTGCATAATAGGCTCCAGTTTCATCCACCTCATTAGAACTGATTCAAATGTGTTCTCCCAGTATTCTTTCGATGGCCACACGCTATCAACTAGAAAGAGCCCTGGGCTGGGACACTTGATAGGGCTTTTAATCCTGACTCTTTCACCGTGCTACGTTAAGCAAATTAATCACTCTAGGACTTAGGTTCCTTACCTGTAAACTAGAACTTCATTTTACGGAACTTGAGTGTATCCCACTAGAATTCTATGACTCACAGCGTATCAGTGTAAGCGACATAAGCAAATCAGAGAGGAGTTTCATTTGGCCAGTCTTCATCAAAGGGATGACTTAAGACTCTAAAGGAGTTTTTTTTTAACATTTATCTGAGCTGGAAACTTTCTTTAAAACTCCTATTTTGCCACCTTAGAGAATACTTAATAAATCAATTCAGAATCAACATGCCATTCATGTGAAAGTGACAGCTCAGCAAATATAACATGTAGATTTTTACTGTCTGAGATGAATGGATGGATAGACAGTTAGGGAATTGAAGCCAGGTAGACCTGTGGATGGAAGAGCCTGGTGGGCTGCAGTCCATGGGGTCGCTAAGAGTCAGACATGACTAAGCATCTTCACTTTGACTTTTCACTTTCCTGCATTGGAGAAGGAAATGGCAACCCACTCCAGTGTTCTTGCCTGGAGAATCCCAGGGACGGGGGAGCCTCGTGGGCTGCCGTCTATGGGGTCGCACAGAGTGGGACACGACTGAAGCGACTTAGCAGCAGCAGCAGACCTGTGTTATTACACTGTCTCTGACATTTACATGTTATCTGACCTTTGGAGGAGTCACATTAACCTGTCTAAGCTTTACTTTCCTCATGAAGAAAATGGGGAACATAGTATCTACCCTGCTGAGCAAATTAGATAACAAATGTTTAGCACAACATTTTGGCACTGTCTTCCCCCTCTGCTTATTAAAACTGATAAGATAGAGACACATACACATGCACACATAGTCCTTAACTCTAAAAATTCAAAGACTGATAGAAAAAGAAAAAAAAAGGCAAACTCTATACAAGAAAAAATCCGACAGCAAACCAAAAAGATGGATTTTGGGGACAACCACTGAAACACAGATGTATCCTCCAGTGGGGACAGGGCAAGGGAGAAGGTGAGAAATGCAAGGCAGGGCCGGACAATGCTGCCAATCTCCTTGGAATTATCAAATTCTTCCCCACTCACTTCCTCTCAGGTTTTAGGGATCATAACAGACAGCTCCAGACCCTGATATTTCCCTTCAAGGATTTTCCCATGAGAATCCATGCTGTAATTCACTCATGTCCCTGATGCCAATTTTAACCACTGACAGTCACGGAAATCCGCCACGGAAATGTTTGCGTTGCTTCCTGCAATGACCGACAAACGGCAGGCCTCTCTGACACATTTGGAGGCGTCATCAGAAACTCTTTCTGGTGACCTGACACAGCTCCTGAGGCACAGGAAGAGAACAAGAATAAGGCCTCCCCAGCAGCTCAAGGTACATGCCAGGAAAGGGAGCAAGCAGATGATGCCGTTTGTTTTTTTTTTTTTTTTTTTGAGAGATCATTATAAATTTATAGGCAGCTGTAAGAAATGATACAGAGATCCCGTGTAGCCTTTACCCAGCTTCCCTCAGTGGTTACAACATGGAAAACTATCCTACAGCATCACAACCAGGACGATGAGACCATCACCACTGACACCAGAACAGCTCCATCCCCACAAGCCACGTCTACTCCCCTCCCTCCCGACTACCATTAATCTATTTTCCACTTTTATAAGTTTGTCATTACAGAATGTTATGTAAATAGAATTATAGAGTATATAACCTCTTTGGATTTAACTCTCTAGTGATTTATCCAGCTGTTGTATCTATACTTCTCTTTTTCCCCTCCCGCCCTTTTTTGGGCCTTGCCATCCAGCCTGTGGGATCTTAGTTCCCCAACCAGGGATGGACCCTGGGCCCATGACAGTGAAAGCAGAGTCCTAACCACTGGAACCCCAGGGAATGCCAGTACAGTAGTTCTCTCTTTTTGCTAAGTAGTACTCCATGGTGTGGCTGTATCACTGTTTAATCATTGAGCTGTCAGAGGACATCTGGATTGTTTCCCGGTTTCGGCTATTACTAATGCAGCTGCTATAAACATTCATGTTCAGGATTTTGTAAGTTTTCATTTCTCCAGGATAAATGCCCAGAAGTGCAATTGCTGGGTTGTATGGTACTTGCATGTTCAGTTTTGTAAAAAAAAAAAAAAAATACTGCCAAGCTATTTTCCAGAGTGGCTGCAATATTATTTTTTTTCGTTTTTTAAAAAATTATATATTTATTTTTGGCTGTGCTGGGTCACTGTTGCTGCCTGGGCTACTCTCTAGTTGCCATGCACAGGCTTCTCGTGGCGGTGGCTTCTCGTTGCGGAGCACAGGTTCTAGGGTGCAGGGGCTCAGTAGTTGTAGCACCCGAGCTCCAGAGCACAGGCTCAGAAGTTGTGGCCCATGGGCTTAGTTGCTCCAAGGCACGTGAGATCTTCCCTCATCAGGAACCACACCTGCGGGGTCTCCCTCATCGGCACGCAGATTCCTGAGCCCCTGAGGAAGCCCCTGTAGTATTTTAAATTCCCAACAACACTGAATGAGAGACCCAGTTTCTCCCCATCCTTGCCAACATTTAGTGTTGCCACGATTCTTTTTTTCGCCTTTCTGATCAGCATGTAACGGTATCTCCTTGTGATTTTAATTTGCACTTTCCTGACAGCTAATGCTCTTGAGCATCTTCGCATGTGTTTAGTTGCCATCTGTATGTCTTTGGTAAAATGCCTCTGTATATTTTTGTCCCTGTAATAATTGTTTTTCTACTATTGAATTTTGAGAGTTCATGTATTCTAGATACTAGTTCTTCTTAGGATATGTGATCTGTAAATATTTTCTCCACTCTGAGCTTGTCTTTTCATCGCCTTAGCAGACTCTTCTGTAGAACAGAAGTTTAATTTTGATAGAGTCCAATCTATCAATTGTGTTTTCAGTGTCAAGTCTAAGAACCCTTTGCCTAACCCTTGATCCTGAAGAGTTTCTCCTAAATTTTTCTAAAAATGTTATGTTTATCTTTTACACTTGTGTGTGTGCTCAGTCATGTCCAACACTTTGTGACCCCTTGGACTATAGCTCGCCAGGCTCCTCTGTCCATGGGATTTTCCAGGCGAGAATACTGAAGTGGATTGTCATTTCCTCCTCCAGGGAATCTTCCTAACCCAGGAACGGAACCGCCTCTTACATCTCCTGCACTGGCAGGCAAAATCTTTACCATTGGCTTCCCTTGTGGCTCAGTTGGTAAAGAATCCACCTGCAATGCAGGAGACCTGGGTTTGATCCCTGGGTTGGGAAGATCCCCTGGGGAAGGGAAAGGCTACCCACTCCAGTATTCTGGCCTGGAGAATTCCACGGACTGTATAGTCACAAAGAGTCAGACATGACTGAGCGACTTTCACACACACCTGGAAAGCCCCACCTTTTACACTTAAGTCTCATCTATTTTTAGTTTTATGGTTTTGCTGGCGGAGGGGGAGTTGTTTGTTTTTTGGATTTTTTTAGCCATGCAGCAGTGAAAACACCAAATCCTAACCACTAAACCACCAGGGAACTCCCGCTTGAGTTAATATTTTATAAGATGTAAGACTTAGGTCAAGGCTCATTTTTTTTGTCTATGGATAACTAAACTCTCCGGCACTGTTTGTTGAAAAGGCTACCTTTCCTCCTTTGAACTGCTTTTGCAATTTGTCAGAATCGGACAGGCATATTTCTGTATGTCTCATTTCTGAGTACTCTATTCTGTTCCATTAATCAATTATCTATCTTTCTACCAGGACTGCACAGTCTTGATTTCAATAGCTCTGATTTTCATGTCTTGAAATTGGGTAGACTGATTACTCCCTCTGTAGTTCTTTTGACTTTTCTCATTTTGGAATAATCTTGCCTATAGCTACCAAAAAAACCACTTGATTTTTTTTTTTTTTTTTCCTTTCTCTCTTGCTTCCTTTTTTTTTTTTTTTTTTTTTGGCCATGCCATGTGGCTTGCAGGATCTTAGTCCCGCAACCAGGGATTGAACCTAGTCCTTACCACTGGGCCACTAGGGAACTCCCAAGTGCTCCCTGAATTTTTAATTTCAGTGTCTACATGTTCCTTGCTGGTATAAAAAATTACAATTGAGTTTGGTATGTTTATTTTGTATCCTGTGACTTTGCTGAACTCATTATTTCTAGGAACTTTCTGGTAGATTTCTTGGGATTTCCTACCTAGAAAATCACATTATCTGCAAGTAGGGACAGTTTAATTTCTTCTTTTGAATCTGTATGCCATTTATTTCCTTTTCTTGCCCTATTGTCCCTGGCTATAACTTCTAGGATTACAACTAAACAAGAGAGATGAATGTGGGTATCTTTCACTTGTTCCTGATGTTAGAGGGGGCTCTGGGTTGAAAATTCATACCTTGATGTCCTACCCCCAGTACCTCAGAATATGACAGTATTTAGACAGTAAGTCCTTAAAGAGGTTAGTAAGTAAAAATGAAGTCATTAGGGTAGGTCCTAATCCAGTATGATACCAATCCTCAAAAAAAGAGATTAGGACACATATTTATATGTGAGACATCAGAATAAAACAGCCATTTCTAAGCTTAGGAGAAAGGCCTCAGAGAAACTACACTGCTGACACCTTGATCTTGCACTTCTAGTCTCCAGAATTACAAGAAAATTAACTTCTGTTGTTTAAGTTACCCAGTCTATGGTACTTTATTATAGCAGTCCTAGCAAACTAAAAGCACAAAATTTTTCACCATTAAATATAACATTGGCTATAGGTTTAAGATGTTCTTTAAGAAAGTTCTCTTCTATTCTTGTTTCACTGAGAATTTTTATCATGAATGCATGTTAAATTCATTTTTATGAAAAGCTCTTTTCTACATCAATTTATACAATTGCATGATTTTTCTTCTTTAGCTTGCTAACATGGTAAATAACATTTGACCGATTTTCAAATATTGAACCAGCCTTGCATCTCTGGGATAAGTTCCATAAGTCTTGGTATATATTACTAAATTCTATTTACTGATATTTTGTGAATGAACTTTTCATCAGTATTCTTGAGGGATATAGTCTGTAGTTTTCTTTGTACTCTTTTTGGTTCTAGTGTAAAGTAATAATATTAGCTTCATGAAAAGAATTGTGAAATGTTTCTTTCTGTTCTATTTTGTGGAAGAAATCACATAGAATTCATATTAATTCTTCAAATCCTTGGTAGAATTCACCAGTATAACAGTCTGAACTTAAAGATTTTTTTCTTGAGAGTTCTTAAATTATAAATTCAACTTCCTTAATACTTACATGGGCATTAAAATTATCTATTTCATATTGGATAAGTTGTGATAGTCTATATTTTGAAGAATAACCCATTTCATCTAAGTAATCAGTCGTGTCTGACTCTTTGCAACCCCATGCACTGTAGACCACCCAGCTCCTCTGTCCCTGGGATTCTCCAGGCAAGAACAGTGGAGTGGGTTGCCATGCCCTCCTCCAGAGGATCTTTCTGACCCCGGGACTGAACCTGCATCTCTTATGTCTCCTGCATTGGCAGGCAGGTTCTTTACCACTAATGCCACCTGGGCAGCCCTCATGGTAGAGCTATACCTATTATTCTCTTTTTATACTATTTGGGTTTTGGGTTTTTTTTTTTCACTATTTGCACTTGTTTGTTTATTTGCTAGCTTGTCTTTTGACTGCACCATGCAGTTCGTGGGATCTCAGTTTCCCAAACAGGAACTGAACGCAAGTCACAGACAGCAGCGAAAGCCCAGAATCCTAACCACTGGGCTACCAGGGAACTCCCTATCCTAGTTATTTTTTAACTGATCTATTTATGTTTTGTTCCAAAGCAGAAAACTTTTATTTTTCTTACAGTAAAAAGGAAAACCTTCAGGACAATAATATTTTTTTAAATCACTTACATGCACACATAAATATGCATTTGTATATAAATGAAACACTATGTATGCCATCAGTAACAGCCTCTTTCATGCAACAATGCATAATAGATCTATGCTGTGCATTTATAATGAATACATTTGAATCAGTTCTAATGAGGTGGATGAAACTGGAGCCTATTATACAGAGTGAAGTAAGCCAGAAGGACAAACACCAATACAGTATACTAACACATATATATGGAATTTAGAAAGATGGTAACGATAACCCTGTATACGAGACAGCAAAAGAGACACTGATGTATAGAACAGGCTTATGGACTCTGTGGGAGAGGGAGAGGGTGGGAAGATTTAGGAGAATGGCATTGAAACATGTGAAATGTCATGTATGAAACAAGATGCCAGTCCAGGTTCAATGCACGATGCTGGATGCTTGGGGCTGGTGCACTGGGACGACCCAGAGGGATGGTATGGGGGAAAAAAAAAAAAAAAGATCCCACATGTCTCTCAGTCAAAAAACCAAAATTAAAAAAAAAAAAAAAATGACCAGCATTATAATGACGAGGCATTCTGTTGTGTGAATGTATCATAATATTCTTAACCTAATCTGATATTGATTAACAAAAGATCGGGTTGTCTCTGATGTTTTATTTTAATAAATAATACTACAGTGAACATCTTTATGCATAAAATTTAGCACATATGTGTGATTGACTCTTTAGAATTACTTCCAAATAGAATTGCTGGTACATTCATTTAAAATTCTGATATATACAGTCAAACCACATTCTACAAAAATACATTACTCCACCATTACCTTGCAAACACTGGGTTTTATCTTTTTTTTACCCTCTTTGCCAATAAGATACGTGAAAATAATCAGGATTTGTTTAATTTTTTTTGGTAGTGGAAGTTTTTATTTTTTGCCTTTCTTTAACTACTGGTGGAGTTGAATAACGTTTTATTTTGTTTTGTCATTTGTATTTCTTTTTTAGGAGCTGCCTAGAAGAGGTAGGTTTTAAATAAATGGTTTTATTAGACACTCTGGATGTTTAAGTACCTGGAAAATAAGATCCAACTTTAATACCTGTCCCAAATACCATAGCAGTGAGAACAGTTTCACGCTTTCTAATTTTACTGGAAATTATTATAATTTCCTCAGTGTAGAACAAAACAAAGTAAAAACCGAGCTGGGGATAGATGGTGGTGATTTTTGCACAACAATATGAATGCCACTAAAATATACCAATCTAAAATAGCTAAAGTAGTAAACTTTATGTTACATATACTCCATCACAATTAAGAAAAAAACATCTGGGGAAATATAGATATATTTATATATATATATATACACATACACACACACATATATATAAGAATTTTTACTTTATTAGTTTATAATAAGAGGATTGACTCTCAATCTATTTTCCTTAAAAGAAAAAAGAATGAGACAACAAAGAAAATATGGCTAACATTCTACTTCTGTTTTCAAAACTCTATAAATCATGGGTTTCTTAAAAGATTAAATCTATCCTTGTTTACTAACATTTTGAGATTTATAAAATCAAAAGTCGCATTATGAAGAAATTGGATAGCATGGCAAGGGCACATTAGAGAAATATGAATTAATCATTTCCTCATCCTAAAAACTTTGCTTACACTGCTACAAATTTACTGCAGTAAAGGAAGTTACTTTACATTTAAGTACATTTGTGTATCAAACTGTATGTGAGAAAATACTCTATGAAGTCTTCTGGGATGACTGGGTTTTTTTTAAACTCCCTTTATACCTTTCTGGATCAAAAGCCTTAGAGGTCATCTTCCTACTACTAGCTCATTTTTTTTTTTTTTTTTTTAGGTAATTTCATCCAGTATTTTGATCCTATTTCATTATTCATTGACATTCTCATTATCATGAAGTAACATTTCTTCAGTTCCTGTTGGAGACTGTAAGACTTGGTGACATAAGTCCTGTGGCCAGATCATAAACAACTAGGACTTTCCATTAGCTCAGGGAACCTCAAAGTCTGGAAAAGAAGCTCAGAAACAAACACCTCACCCTTGGGGCCCCCAGGCCCAAATTCTCCTGTGGTGCCTCAACCCTCTTCACACGTACACACGGCTTTCTCGCAGAGCTGGTACCCAGAAAGAAAAGATGCCCATGGTTTTAAGGAGTGGAATTGAAAGGGCAGAGTCTCCACCCCTGCTGTTTGCATGGAACCCACTGGTCTTCAGCTAGGAGGTCATTGGGTAGATAGAGAATTCTCCCACCATTCCTCCCAGAGCTCCTTGCAACCCCTTCTCTACTTAGCAGCCATTTATGGTTTATATTTTAAGTCTTTAAGTGTGTTTTATATCTAAGAACATAAGACAGATGTTTGGGTTTCGGGTTCCCTAGGCTAATTGGGTTCTCTAGTTGTTATGATCTGGCCACAGGACTTGTACCACCAAGTCATACAGTCTCCAACAGGAACCTAAGAAATGTTACTTCACGATAATAAGAATGACACAGAAAAATGAAATAGGAGCAAAACACTGGATAAAATTACCTAAAAAAAAAAAAAAATCAGCGAGTAGCAGGAAGATGACCTCTAAGGCTTTTCATCCAGAAACATATAAGTTCAGTTCAGTTTAGTTCAGTCGCTCAATCATGTCCAACTCTTTTCGACTCCATGGACTGCAGCACGCCAGGCCTCCCTGTCCATCACCAACTCCCGGAATTTACTCAAACTCAGGTCCCTTGAGTCGGTGATGCCACTCAACCACCTCATCCTCTGTCTTCCCCTTCTCCTCCGGCCTTCAATCTTTCCCAACATCAGGGTCTTTTCAAATGAGTCAGTTCTTCGTATCAGGTGGCCAAAGTATTGGAGTTTCAGCTTCAATATCAGTCCTTCCAATGAACATTCAGGACAGATTTCCTTTAATATGGACTGGGTGGATCTTCTTGCAGTCCAAGGGACTCTCAAGTCTCTTCTCCAACAACACAGTTCAAAAGCATCAATTCTTTGGCGCTCAGCTTTCTTTATAGTCCAACTCTCACATCCATACATGACCACTGGAAAAACCATAGCCTTGACTAGATGGATCTTTGTTGGCAAAGAAATGTCTCTGCTTTTTAATATGCTGTCTAAGTAAGTAATAACTTTTCTTCCAAGGAGCAAGCGTCTTAATTTCATGGCTGCAATCACCATCTGCAGTGATTTTGGAGCCCAAAAAAATAAAGTCTGACACTGTTTCCACTGTTTCCCCATCTATTTCCCATGAAGAGATGGGGGGACCGGATGCCATGATCTTCATTTTCTGAATGTTGAGCTTTAAGCCAACTTTTTCACTCTCCACTTTCACTTTCATCAAGAAGCTCTTTAGTTCTTCTTCACTTTCTCCCATAAGCATGGTGTCATCTGCATATCTGAGGCGATTAATATTTCTCCTGGCAATCTTGATTCCAGCTTGTGCTTCATCCAGCCCAGAGTTTCTCACGATGTATTCTGCATAGAAGTTAAATAAGCAGGGGACAATATACAGCCTTGATGTATTCCTTTTCCTATTTGGAACCAGTCTGTTGTTCCATGTCCAGTTCTAATTGTTGCTTCCTGACCCGCATACAGATTTCTCAAGAGGCAGATCAAGTGGTCTAGTACTCCCATCTCTTTCAGAATTTTCCAGTTTGTTGTGATCCACACAGTCAAAGGCTTTGGCATAGTCACTAAAGCAGAAATAGATGTTTTTCTGGAACTCTCTTGCTTTTTCCATGATCCAGCGGATGTTGGCAATTTATCTCTGGTTCCTCTGCCTTTTCCAAAATCAGCTTGAACATCTGGAAGTTTACGGTTCACATATTGCTGAAGCCTGGCTTGGAGAATTTTGAGCATTACTTTACTAGCATGTGAGATGAGTGCAATTGTGCGATAGTTTGAGCACTCATTGGCATTGCCTTTCTTTGGGACTGGAGTGAAAACTGACCTTTTCCAGTCCTATGGCCACTGCTGAGTTTTCCAAATTGGCTGGCATATCGAATGGAGCACTTTCACAGCATCATCTTTCAGGATTTAAAATAGCTCCACTGGAATGCCATCACCTCCACTAGCTTTGTTTGTAGTGATGCTAAGGCCCACTTGATTTCACATTCCAGGATGTCTGGGTCTAGGTGAGTGATCACACCATCGTGATTATCTGGGTCGTGAAGATCTTTTTTGTACAGTTCTTCTTTGTATTCTTGCCATCTCTTCTTAATAAATTCTGCTTCTGTTAGGTCCAGACCATTTCTGTCCTTTATCGAGCCCATCTTTGCATGAATTTTTCCCTTGGTAGCTCTAATTTTCTTGAAGAGATCTCTAGTCTTTCCCATTCTGTTGTTTTCCTCTATTTCTTTGCATTGATCGCTGAGGAAGGCTTTCTTATCTCTCCTTGCTATTGTTTGGAACTCTGCATTCAAATGGGAATATCTTTCCTTTTCCACTTTGCTCTTTGCTTCTCTTCTTTTCACAGCTATTTGTAAGGCCTCCCCAGACAGCCATTTTGCTTTTTTGCATTTCTTTTCCATGGGGATGATCTTGATCCCTGTCTCCTGTACAATGTCACGAACCTCCATCCATAGTTCATCAGGTACTCTGTCTATTAGATCTAATCCCTTAAATCTATTTCTCACTTCCACTGTATAATCATAAGGGATTTGACTTAAGTCATACCTGAATGGTCTAGTGGTTTTCCCTACTTTCTTCAATTTAAGTCTGAATTTGGCAATAAGGAGTTCATGATCTGAGCCACAGTCAGCTCCCGGTCTTGTTTTTGCTGACTGTATAGAGCTTCTCCATCTTTGGCTGCAAAGAATATAATCAATCTGATTTCGGTGTTGATCATCTGGTGATGTCCATGTGTAGAGTCTTCTCTTGTGTTGTTGGAAGAGGGTGTTTGCTATAACCAGTGCGTTCTCTTGGCAAAACTCTATTAGCCTTTGCCCTGCTTCATTCCGTACTCCAAGGCCAAATTTTCCTGTTACTCCAGGTGTTTCTTGACTTCCTACTTTTGCATTCCAGTCCCCTATAATGAAAAGGACATCTTTTTTGCGTGTTAGTTCTAAAAGGTCTTGTAGGTCTTCATAGAACCGTTCAACTTCCGCTGCTTCAGCGTTACTGGTTGGGGCATAGGCTTGGATCACCATGATATTGAATGGTTTGCCTTGGAAACGAACAGAGATCATTCTGTCGTTTTTGAGATTGCATCCAAGCTCTGCATTTCGGACTCTTTTGTTGACCATGATGGCTACTCCATTTCTTCTAAGGGATTCCTGCCCACAGTAGTAGATATAATGGTCATCTGAGTTAAATCCACCCATTCCAGTCCATTTTAGTTTGCTGATTCCTAGAATGTCGACGTTCACTCTTGTCATCTCCTGCCTGACCACTTCCAATTTGCCTTGATCCATGGACCTGACATTCCAGGTTCCTATGCAATATTGCTCTTTACAGCATCGAACCTTGCTTCTATCACCAGTCACATCCACAACTGGGTATTGTTTTTGCTTTGGCTCTTTCCCTTCATTCTTTCTGGAGTTATTTCTCCACTGATCTCCTGTAGCATATTGGGCACCTACCGACCTGGGGTGTTCCTCTTTCAGTATCCTATCATTTTGCCTTTTCATACTGTTCATGGGGTTCTCAAGGCAAGAATACTGAAGTGGTTTGCCATTCTCTTCTCCTGTGGACCACATTTTGTCAGAACTCTCCACCACAACCCTCCCATCTTGGGTGGCCCCACAGGGCATGGCTTAGTTTCATTGAGTTAGACAAGGCTGTGGTCCATGTGACCAGATTGGCTAATTTTCTGTGATTGTGGTTTCAGTCTGTATAAAGGGAAACATATAAAGGGAGTTTGAAAAACCCAGTCATCCCAGAAGACTTCATGGGTTTCCCAGGTGGCACTAGTGGTAAGGAAACCACCAGCCAATGCAGGAAACAAAAGAGACCTGGGTTCGATCCCTGGGTCAGGAAGATCCCCTGGAGGAGGGCACTGCAACCCACTCCAGTATTCTTGCCTGGAGAATTCCATGGACAAAGGAGCCTAGTGGGCTACAGTCCATAGGGCCTCAAACAGACACAATGGAAGCAACTTAGCTCCAATGCATTCACCCTTCAGTAGCTTTCCATTGTTCTTAGAATAAAACTAAACAGAGAAGAACGCAGAGCATTGCTCACCACCCAGTTCTACAAGGATTAAGTCCCAACCCACTACAGTCACTGACCAACACTGCACGAAGAGGAAACTCAACGATGACAGGATGAGTGACCCTGTGTTTTGGAGAAGTAGACCCTTTAGATTGAGGTATACCTCAAGAACAATTTCAATAAACCCAGACTCTTGCATTTTCTCATACAGAGAAAAACATTAAAATCATTAACTGGAGAGAGCTGGTTTTTGAGAACAGCAGTAATCTTTTACTAAGATATATGTTGACCACATATATTTCCCAGCCAGAAATTATATATAAACTGACTTCTTCTCAGTCTCTACCTTCTCCTCCTTTTGGAACTACTGAGAGGCTCTCTCCTGGGCTATAGTCCTCAGTAAGACCTGGAATAAAACTTAAACTCATAACTCCAGTTTTTTCATTTTTTTTTTTAGTGTTCCATATGGCTTGTGTGATTTTAATTCCCCAATCAGGGATTGAACCTGGACCCTCAACAATGAAAGCATGGAGTCCTTACTACTAGATTGCCAGGGAATTCCCAAAATTCACAATTCTCATGTTGTGTATTTTTAAGTGAAAACAAAAAACCAAATTCTTTGACAATTGTGATCTGACTCCTGTCACATTGGCTCGTTTTGTACCCAAACATCATCAAATGATTATTTCCAATTCAAGGCCATTACCCTGGCAATTCTCTGCCCCAGTTCTTCCCAGAGAGGGGCTCTTCCTCATCCTTCAGTCTCAATTCAGTTATTACTCACTCTCTATCACGTTGTTTCATTTACTTCCTTCATAACACTGACCACATTGTATAATTATCCTATTTATTTTGCAGGCCTATTATCTGTCTTCTCCCTCAACTAGAATGTGAGCTCCATCAGGGTACCCCTGTCCGGGTCATTCACTGTTTTATGCCTATAAGCAGACAGGGTAGAGCAGGGGTCCCCAACCCCCAGGCCACAGATTGGTGCCCAACCATGGCCCATTAGGAAAGGGCTGCATAGCAGAAGGTGAACAGTGGCAAATGGGTGAAACTTGATCTATATTTATAACCACTCTAGTTGCAGGAAAACAAGCTCAGGGCTGTCACCGATTCTACATTATGGTGAGTTGTATAATTATTTCATTATATACTACAATGCAATAATAATAGAGACAAAGTACACAATAAATGTAATGCACCTGAATCATCCTGAAACCATCTCCCCCACACACAGGTCTGTGAAAAAATTGTTTTTTATGAAACTGATCCCTAATGCCAAAAAGGCTGGGGTCCACTGGGGTAGAGGACAAGAGAAAAAGAACCAGGCACAGCTTTCTTAACATAAGAAAAGCCATTTTTGACTAAGCCATTTTGTGATCTAACCCTGACTACAATGCTTGCCCTGGAACAGGTCTCAGTAATCAATGAGCTTTTTTTTTTTTTAAGTAATAATGATCTTAAGGGAACAACAAACAAATTTTCAGGCCAGAGAAGTAACAGTAGCAGAGATAACAGATCCTTTGCAAAGACTCCCTGTTCTGTTTCAGTTGTAGAGACTAGCTGTTTTGCAGAATTTAAATGCCCCTCAAACACTCCAGTACTCTTGCCTGGGAAATCCCATGGACGGAGGAGCCTGGTAGGCTACCATCCATGGGATCGTGAAGAGTCAGACACTGAGCGACTTCACTTTCACTTTTCACATTCATGCATTGGAGAAGGAACCGGCAACCCACTCCAGTGTTCTTGCCTGGAGAATCCCAGGGATGGGGGAGCCTGGTGGGCTGCCGTCTATGGGGTCGCACAGAGTCGGACACGACTGAAGCGACTCAGCAGCAGCAGCAAACACTACACCACCAGGTCAACTTGAACTTAAGGGATGGTGATACTGAACTTTTTTGACCTTCCTGACTTTAGTCAATGAAAGTCTGGACCTTTGCCCCTGTTCAATGCTGAATTCTCCTCAAGTCCCATCATTAACATGCATATACCCTTAGCTTAAAACATTCCAATTTTGCTGTTCAGGGAGACACTAGCTTTGGAAAAGGTCCCCAGTGTTCTCCTACTTGCTGCAAATTATAAATCCTTCCTTCTCTCATATTTTGGTTTGATTATGTCTTTTGGCTCAACACCCACAAAGTGGTGCACCTAGTTTCTTGGGTTACATGCCCAGCACTTAGAAGTGTGCCTGGATTAGGCAGTGGTCAATATAAGTGTCATGAAACAGACAAGAACGAGTGCTTAAAGACCCCTTTACCCTCTGCCCCAATCAGTTAGTGACCATGAAACTGAGATGCCCAATGTATTCCATCTTGTGGGAAAACAAGTATACTGCAATTCATTGAGTATTCTTAGCAAATACTCAGTGTGATAAGAATTACAATTAAGGTGTCTCTGTCCTACCCTCGGAATTTAAAAAATTAAAACATTCAGGATGAATTTACCATTTGAAATTAGAATACATAATATCTGGTAGCCACATCTTTCAAGTGCTCTGGAAAAGACCAGGTGTTTGCTAAATCTCTACCAAGTGTTGCCTCAGGAATCCATGATATAACTGGGATACAGAGATGCTAAGAAATTTCTTTTGCGTTGTACCCAGAGGGCTGCGGTTAAACCTAGTCTAGAAATAATGAGTATCAGGGGAATTTAACTGTGTTTCTCAAACACTGTATATTCTAGGGGAAAGAATGTAAGGAAAGAACAGCCATAATAAAGATGACTGCTCCCCAAAAGCAAAAAGCGATCTTTCTATAGCTAGCAAGCCTAGGGCTGTTCCCATCTCAGGCACCTCCTCTCCCTTCTGTTTTGCTGGCCCAAGCACTGCAGCTCAAGTTCCTCCTAGGGGTCTTAGGCAGGCTCCTTCTGAGGAAACTGTTAGTAAGAATTACCTGGGGGAGGAGGGTAGGGTTACCTGAAAACTGGTTCATGGTAGGTGTTGAGACAATAGATCAACCAAGCCAAAGATTGGGAGAAGGAAGGATTTATTATTACTTACAGCAAGTAATAGAGGAAAACAAAATGGGAAAGACTAGAGATCTCTTCAAGAAAATTAGAGATACCAAGGGACTATTTCGTGCAAAGATGGGCTTGATAAAGGACAGAAATGGTATGGACCTAACAGAAGCAGAAGATATCAAGAAGAGGTGGCAAAAATACACAGAAAAACTGTACAAAAAAGATCTTCACATCCCAGATAATCATGATGGTGTGATCACTGACCTAGAGCCAGACATCCTGGAATGTGAAGTCAAGTGGGCCTTAGAAAGCATCACTACGAACAAAGCTAGTGGAGGTGATGGAATTCCAGTTGAACTATTCCAAATCCTGAAAGATGATGCTGTGAAAGTGCTGCACTCAATTTGCCAGCCAATTTGGAAAACTCAGCAGTGGCCACAGGACTGGAAAAGGTCAGTTTTCATTCCAATCCCAAAGAAAGGCAATGCCAAAGAATGCTCAAACTACCACACAATTGCACTCATCTCACACGCTAGTAAAGTAATGCTCAAAATTCTCCAAGCCAGGCTTCAGCAATATGTGAACTGTAAACTTCCAGATGTTCAAGCTGGTTTTGAAAAAGGCAGAGGAACCAGAGATCAAATTGCCAACATCCACTGGATCATGGAAAAAGCAAGAGAGTTCCAGAAAAACATCTATTTCTGCTTTATTGACTATGCCAAAGCCTTTGACTGTGTGGATCACAATAAACTGTGGGAAATTCTGAAAGAGATGAGAATACCAAACCACCTGACCTGCCTCTTGAGAAATCTGTATGCAGGTCAGGAAGCAACAGATAGAACTGGACATGGAACAACAGACTGGTTCCAAATAGGAAAAGGACTACGTCAAGGCTGTATATTGTCACCCTGCTTATTTAACTTATATGCAGAGTACATCATGAGAAATGCTGGGCTTGAAGAAACACAAGCTGGAATCAAGACTGCCAGGAGAAATATCAATCACCTCAGATATGCAGATGACACCACCCTTATGGCAGAAAGTGAAGAGGAACTCAAAAGCCTCTTGATGAAAGTGAAAGAGGAGAGTGAAAAAGTTGGCTTAAAGCTCAACATTCAGAAAACAAAGATCATGGCATCCGGTCCCATCATTTCATGGGAAATAGATGGGGAAACAGTGGAAACAGTGGCAGACTTTATTTTTTGGGGCTCCAAAATCACTGCGGATGGTGACTGCAGCCATGAAATTAAAAGACGCTTACTCCTTGGAAGGAAAGTTATGACCAACCTAGATAGCATATTCAAAAGCAGAGACATTACTTTGCCAACAAAGTTCCGTCTAGTCAAGGCTATGGTTTTTCCTGCGGTCATGTATGGATGTGAGAGTTGGACTGTGAAGAAGGCTGAGTGCCAAAGAATTGATGCTTTTGAACTGTGGTGTTGGAGAAGACTCTTGAGAGTCCCTTGGACTGCAAGGAGATCCAACCAGTCCATTCTAAAGAGATCAGTCCTGGGTGTTCTTTGGAAGGAATGATGCTAAAGCTGAAACTCCAGTACTTTGGCCACCTCATGCGAAGAGTTGACTCATTGGAAAAGACTCTGATGCTGGGAGAGATTGGGGGCAGGAGGAGAAGGGGACGACAGAGGATGAGATGGCTGGATGGCATCACTGACTCAATGGATGTGAGTCTGAGTGAACTCTGGGAGTTAGTGATGGACAGGGAGGCCTGGTGTGCTGCGATTCATGGGGTCGCAAAGAGTCAGACACGACTGACTGACTGAACTGAACTGAACTGAACAGCAAGGAAGGAGAACACTGGGGATCCTTCCCAAAGCAGTGTCTCTCTGAATAGCAAAATTGGGCAAGTGTTAAGAGTATGTGCATATTCGTGACGGGGCCTGAGCAGAAAAGAAGTCAGCATAGAACTGTGGCAAATATCCAGGAGTCCAAGCTTTAGTTGATTCAAGTCAGGAAGACAAACAACATCATTCCACCCTCCACTTGGACAGGGTGGCCATAGCGCCTGCAGAACTCAAAGATATATTATTATGTCTATCCCTTGAGAAAGAACTAAGACCCTGCTTTATCACTGCACTATTGTTTGACTGCCCTTCCGCTGTTTCTGCATTCCTTTGTTCCCTTAAGATCATTGATTACTGAAGCCTGTCCAAGGGTAAGTAAGCATTGTGGCCAGCCTTAGATCACAAAATGACTTAGTTCAAAATGGCTCCTCTCATGTCAAGGAAGCCATGCCTGGTTCTTCTTCTCTGGGGACCTCCCCCCACCTACCTGCTTATAAGAGGAACTAGAAGTGAAGCTGCTCTTTAGTTGTGTGAATGATTTAATGTCTTTTTTTTTTTAATATTCTTTTTTCTTTTTTAAATTTCTTATTTACTTATTTTTTGGCCTTGCTGTGTGACTTGCAGGATCTTAGCTCCCCAACAAGGGATTGAACACACGCCCTTGGCAGTGAAAGCATGGAGTCCTAACCACTAGATTAAGTCAGAGAATTCCCTGACTTAATGTCTTAAAGTAAGAACAAATTCATGTATTACTTATAATAAAAAGAGAAAACAACATTATTTCTAAGACAACAGCTTATCTTCTGTTAGGGAGGAAGAAAATACCTTCTAGACTTTAAGGTTCTTCTGGTTGGTCTAAAAATTAAATTGACATGAGACACATTAACAGTAGAAAATCAAACAAAATTTTAATGAGATGAGAGAGACCCACGAAAACTTGCCAAAATGGCTGAAGCCTTTACCTTGAGTACCATCCTTGCTAAAGGAAAAAGAGGATATTGAAGATGGGAGGGTCAGGCATGGGCAGGGGGTTACAGCAAAAGCACAGTAAATAAGGCTTAAGGTTCTTACACAGAAATCAAGTCTTTCCCTCCTCCATTCACGAGAGTGTTTAGAGATTTGGTTATCCTCCTCTTCTTGGTACATCCAGGGAGATACCCTTACAATTGGGTATTTCTCTTACAGAAATTTTGTAAATATCTCTTACAAAAGGTTAAGTCCTACTTGATTTTCACATTTTTTTCCATATCTGCTGTTTCTTAGAAAATAACCAACGTAAAATATTCTAAAGAGACATATTTTGGGGCAGCAAATTCTGTTCCACTACAGTCCTGCCTTTGAAGCTTCTCCAAGAAGTTTCACAGTTTAGAAGCTAAGTTGATACATTACTCCCTATCTTTTTTGAACCAGTTACTCAGTCCTAAGAATAGGTCAATTCAGCTAAACAGTTGTGTCTCATTTCAGGAAGTGGTGATGTTGCAGACTCTTAAAATTAGTCTTATATTGTGAGAGAAGTTTCTATGGCAACAAAAGAAAAACAAAGGTTAGTAGCTGGAGCAAATTATAAACTCAGTGTCTCAGTCCTGAGAACTGCCAGCTTTGCAGGTTGCAACGTCTCTGATAATGTCATTGATGTGCAGGGAGACTTTCTAGCAACAGACAGATCATCTAAACATGACCTATTGTTACCAAAACACAAGTTTATGTGCCCAAGGCACAGTGAGGTCAAACAATATCAAAACATTGTAGTCTGGAACAGAGAAAGGTTTATTGCAGGACTATGGATAGATGGGGAAACAGTGGAAGCAGTGGCAGACTTTATTTTTTGGGGCTCCAAAATCACTGCGGATGGTGACTGCAGCCATGAAATTAAAAGACGCTTACTCCTTGGAAGGAAAATTATAACCAACCTAGATAGCATATTCAAAAGCAGAGACATTACTTTGCCAGCAAAGTTCCATCTAGTCAAGGCTATGGTTTTTCCTGTGGTCATGTATGGATGTGAGAGTTGGACTGTGAAGAAGGCTGAGCTCCGAAGAATTGATGCTTTTGAACTGTGGTGTTGGAGAAGACTCTTGAGAGTCCCTTGGACTGCAAGGAGATCCAACCAGTCCATTCTGAAGGAGATCAGCCCTGGGATTTTTTTGGAAGGAATGATACTAAAGCTGAAACTCCAGTACTTTGGCCACCTCATGCAAAGAGTTGACTCATTGGAAAAGACTCTGATTCTGGGAGGGATTGGGGGCAGGAGGAGAAGGGGACGACAGAGGATGAGATGGCTGGATGGCATCACTGACTCGATGGATGTGAGTCTGAGTGAACTCCGGGAGTTGGTGATGGACAGGGAGGCCTGGCGTGCTGCAGTTCATGGGGTCACAAAGAGTCTGACACGACTGAGTGACTGACCTGAACTGAACCGATGGAAGGAGATGGCCCAAACTCCTGAAAGCTTTCAGCAAAGCCCTTTCCTAGGAAAAGTGAGGGAGGGGTGTGGTTGGCTGTTATAAACTTCTTGGTGTCAGACCTTTATTCTTGAGGTCAAGTCATGGTCAGGTAATGAAGAGCCTGTAAATCTCTACCAAACAAATCTTCTCTGTTCTGATATGGAAGGGCAAGGTCCCAAGGCTTAACCCTCACCCTCCAAGGTCCAGTCCTGGCCGGAAACAGATCTCAGTTGGTGGTTCCCTTAGGAACAGGTCCCAAGATCTTGTCTAGCTTTCATCGCTGAGGAAGCCAGGCGCCCAGGACCCAACTAGCCCTCTGGCTCCCCAGGCCACCCAAATATGGGTGGGAGGAAGGTTCCACATACTGTCTCCCAGGCAGAGGCTGCTACTGCCATTAGGTCACAGAGGTGGGGAGAGGGGAGAGGTTCACTGCTGCCTCAAGACCTAGACCTCACCAGTCGGGGGGCCCTGATGAGGGCTCTGGAGCCCTGCAGGCACATCCCCCAGACTATTCCCCAGGCCCCCCATATCACCTGCTGTCCCAAGGCCCAGGATCTGCCTCTTACTTCACTCTCCACCTGACGGCCACCACTCTTTGGATCCTTGGATGAGTCCCCCACCAACAGTTGCTCACTGACAGTTGGTGACTCATGGGATGGGCCCACTGTAGCACTAACCAATGGCAAAGCAGGACCACTAACAGTAACTCAGTGACAGTTGGTCACTTGGGGGAGGAGCCCACTGCAGTGCCAACCAATAGCTGAGCAGGACCATTAACGGTCCACACATAACTGTTGCCTAGTAAGCGGCGGGGGGGGGGGGGGGGGGGGGGGGGGTAGGGCAGGGGTCTGACGGTAATAGTGCATAGCAACAGTCCCATGCTAAGGACTGTGATCAGCCAGTCTCTGTTACATTGTGGTGATCTCTCTTAAATGTATATCAGCTATTCAGCTTCACTTTGCAGGGTTTCAAAAGAGGGACCACTTAATTCTCAAAAAGGGCCGAGAGGAGCTACTCCACATTCAAGGTGAGGAAGGGTGACCTCGTCCAAGGTAAGGAGCAGCGGCTGGGCTTTGCTGGAGCAGCCGTGAAGAGATACCCCACATCCAAGGTAAGAGAAACCCAAGTGAGATGGTAGGTGTTGCAAGAGGGCATCAGAGACCAGACACACTGAAACCATGATCACAGACTACTCAGTCTGATCACACGGACTACAGCCTTGTCTAACTCAATGAAACTAAGCCATGCTGTGTGGGGTTAGCCAAGACGGACGGGTCATGGGGGAGAGGTCTGACAGAACGTGGTCCACTGGAGAAGGGAATGGCAAACCATTTCAGTATTCTTGAACCCCATGAACAGTGAAAAGGCAAAATGATAGGATACTGAAAGAGGAACTCCCCAGGTCGGTAGATGCCCAATATGCTACAGGAGATCAGTGGAGAAATAACTCCAGAAAGAATGAAGGAATGGAACCAAAGCAAAAACAATACCCAGTTGTGGATGTGACTGGTGATAGAAGCAAGGTCCAATGCTGTAAAGAGTAATATTGCATAGGAACCTAGAATGTCAGGTCCATGGATGAAGGCAAATTGGAAGTGGTCAAACAAGAGATGGCAAGAGTGAACGTCGACATTCTAGGAATCAGCAAACTAAAATGGACTGGAATGGGTGAATTTAACTCAGATGACCATTATATCTACTACTGTGGGCAGGAATCCCTTAGAAGAAATGGAGTAGCCGTCATGGTCAACAAAAGAGTCCAAAATGCAGTACTTGGATGCAGTCTCAAAAATGACAGAATGATCTCTGTTCGTTTCCAAGGCAAACCATTCAATATCACAGTGATCCAAGCCTATGCCCCAACCAGTAATACTGAAGAAGCTAAAGTTGAACGGTTCTATGAAGACCTACATGACCTTTTAGAACTAACACCCCAAAAAGATGTCCGTTTCATTATAGGGGACTGGAATGCAAAAGTAGGAAGTCAAGAAACACCTGGAGTAACAGGCAAATTTGGCCTTGGAGTACAGAATGAAACAGGGCAAAGGCTAATAGAGTTTTGCCAAGAGAACGCACTGGTCATAGCAAACACCCTCTTCCAACAACACAAGAGAAGACTCTACACATGGACATCACCAGATGGTCAACACCGAAATCCAATTGATTATATTCTTTGCAGCCAAAGATGGAAAAGCTCTATACAGTCAGCAAAAACAAGACTGGGAGCTGACTGTGGCTCAGATCATGAACTCCTTATTGCCAAATTCAGACTTAAATTGAAGAAAGTAGGGAAAACCACTAGACCATTCAGGTATGACCTAAATCAAATCCCTTATGATTATACAGTGGAAGTGAGAAATAGATTTAAGGGACTAGATCTGATAGACAGAGTGCCTGATGAACTATGGATGGAGGTTTGTGACATCGTACAGGAGACAGGGATCAAGACCATTCCCATGGAAAAGAAATGCAAAAAAGCAAAATGGCTGTCTGTGGAGGCCTCACAAATAGCTGTGAAAAGAGAAGCAAAAAGCAAAAGAGAAAAGGAAAGATACTCCCATTTGAATGCAGAGTTCCAAAGAATAGCAAGAAGAGATAAGAAAGCCTTCCTCAGCGATCAATGCAAAGAAATAGAGGAAAACAACAGAATGGGAAAGACTAAAGACCTCTTCAAGAAAATTAGAGCTACTAAGGGAACAAGTCATGCAAAGATGGGCTCGATAAAGGACAGAAATGGTATGGACCTAAGTGAAAGTGAAGTCACTCAGTCGTGTCCGACTCTTTGCGACCCGTGGACTGTAGCCCACAAAGCTCCTCCGTCGATGGGATTCTCCAGGAAAGAATACTGGAGTTGGTTGCCATTTCCTAAAAGAAGCAGAAGATATTATGAGATGGAAAGAATACACAGAAGAACTGTACAGAAAAGATCTTCATGACCCAGATAATCACGATGGTGTGACCACTTACCTAGAGCCAGACATCCTGGAATGTGAAGTCAAGTGGGCCTTAGAAAGTATCACTACGAACAAAGCTAGTGGAAGTGATGGAATTCCAGTGGAGCTATTTCAAATCCTGAAAGATGATGCTGTGAAAGTGCTGCACTCAATATGCCAGCCAATTTGGAAAACTCAGCAGTGGCCACAAGACTGGAAAAGGTCAGTTTTCATTCCAATCCCAAAGAAAGGCAAATACCAAAGAATGCTCAAACTACCACACAATTGCACTCATCTCACATGCCAGTAAAGCAATACTCAAAATTCTCCAAGCCAGGCTTCAGCAATATGTGAACTGTAAACTTCCAGATGTTCGAGCTGGTTTTAGGAAAGGCAGAGGAACCAGAGATCAAATTGCCAACATCTGCTGGATAAAAGCAAGAGAGTTCCAGAAAAACATCTATTTCTGCTTTATTGACTATGCCAAAGCCTTTGACTGTGTAGATTACAATAAACTATGGAAAATTCTGAAAGAGATGAGAATACCAAACCACCTGACCTGCCTCTTGAGAAACCTATATGCAGGTCAGGAAGCAACAGTTAGAGCTGGACATGGAACAACAGACTGGTTCCAAATAGGAAAAGGAGTACATCAAGGCTGTATATTGTCACCTTGCTTATTTAACTTACATGCAGAGTACATCATGAGAAACGCTGGGCTGGAAGAAGCACAAGCTGGAATCAAGATCACCAGGAGAAATATCAATAACCTCAGATGTGCAGATGACACCACCCTTATGGCAGAAAGTGAAGAGAAACTCAAAAGCCTCTTGATTAAAGTGAAAGAGGAGAGGGGAAAAGTTGGCTTAAAGCTCAACATTCAGAAAACGAAGATCATGGCATCTGGTCCCATCACTTGATGGCAAATAGATGGC
Source organism: Bos indicus x Bos taurus (assembly GCF_003369695.1). Lineage (NCBI taxonomy): Eukaryota > Metazoa > Chordata > Mammalia > Artiodactyla > Bovidae > Bos > Bos indicus x Bos taurus. The sequence continues at coordinate 54,021,345 of NC_040092.1, forward strand.
GAATAGTGGAAACAGTGTCAGACTTTGTTTTGGGGGGCTCCAAAATCACTGCAGATGGTGATTGCAGCCATGAAATAAAAAGATGCAAAAAAAAAAAAAGATGCTTTCTCCTTGGAAGGAAAGTTATAACCGACCTAGATAGCATATTAAAAAGCAGAGATATTACTTTGCCAACAAAGGTCTGTCTAGTCAAGGCTATGGTTTTTCCAGTGGTCATGTATGGATGTGAGAGTTAGACTGTGAAGAAAGCAGAGCGCCGAAGAATTGATGCTTTTGAACTGTGGTGCTGGAGAAGACTCTTGCAAGTCCCTTGGACTGCAAGAAGATCCAACCAGTCCATCCTAAAGGAGACCAGTGTTGGGTGTTCATTGGAAGGACTGATGCTGAAGCTGAAACTCCAATACTTTGGCCACCTCATGCGAAGAATTGACTCACTGGAAAAGACCCTGATGCTGGGAGGGATTGGGGGCAGGAGGAGAAGGGGCCGATAGAGGATGAGATGGCTGGATGGCATCACTGCCTTGATGCACCGTTTGGGTGAACTCCAGGAGTTGGTGATGGACACCATCTCCAGGGAGGCCTGGCGTGCTGCAGTTCATGGGGTCGCAAAGAGTCAGACACGACTGAGCGACGGAACTGAACTGAACTTAGTTCTCAAAGATTCCAAGTCAACAGTGGGAGAAAAATTAGAAATATTAGTTTGAAGAGTTATAGCCGAATATTTCCATAGAAAAATTCAGGCTCCAGTCCAGTTTATAGGTAGAGAAACAAAACTCCAAAGACAATTAATATCATTACAATCTAAAATCCATGGCTGAGTACCATACGTTTTGCTGAAACTGAGCAGGAACCTGTGTGGCTCCTGGGCATGGAAGCCTTTCAGAGAGCTGCTAATCAGGGAATGGAAGGAATGCAGAGACAGACAGGAAAAGCCTAGAACCAACAGAGCAACTTTGGGGCAGGGTCCTGGTTGTGCCAAGGAATACACATAACACAATCTTTCAGGTCTTTAGAGAACTAAAACTTCCAATAAATGGAAGATGTTAGCATTCTTCATTTCAGATTAAAAGAACCAGAAAAGCTCTTCACACCTTGAGACCCTACACACACCCTAATCCTCATCAGCCACCCCGCCCTTGAGACACTGCTGTAAAACTCCTGTCCAAACCCTCCCAGGTTAGGACACACAGGTTTTCAGGGCCAGGAGCCTGCTGTGTTCCCCTTTGCCTGGCAAAGCAATAAAGCTATTCTTTACGATTTCACTCAAAACTCTGTCTCCAAGATTCGACTTGGCACTGGAGCACAGAAGCTGAGCTTTCAACATCAATTCCAAGTTGGCAAGGGCTCTGATTCTCAGTTATTCAGGGATCCAGGCTGAGTCTCCACCATCTGTAATACACTGTTTTTCAAGTCAGCTCTGGTCATCACTGTAAAGGCCAATTCACCTTCTGAGAGGAGGGAAGACGGAACATAAGAAAAGCATATGGGATATTTTTTCGACAAGGCTTGGAGATAGCATATGTCCCTCCTTCTATTATTCCATGAAAGAACTTAGTCCCTTGGCTCTATCTACCTCCTGGGGAGATTGAGAAATGCTGGGAAGCTGGTAGGCCAATGGTACTGCAGGAGAGCAAAATTCGCCTCCACAAAATGTCTCTCTGGCATGCAAATTAATTCCAGATGGAAATAATCAAGGCCTCAAAGACTCAGGGAGAACCTTGGCCTTCCCACTAACTGTCTAAAAGAATTTAGAGGGCCTGTTCACACAATGGAGTTACCACCAGAGAGATCTGCCAAGAAGATGGGCTGGGTGTTGCGGGGGAAACAGGGCCCAGAGTCCAGCGTCTATTCTGCGTCCTATACTGTCTCCCAGGACCCAGCAAACATTTGCTTTTCCACCTCCAAATGAATCGCCTTCCTCAACTCTGAGGAAACCACTAGCCACAATATCCTCTTTCATCTTCAGCTGACGATATTTGAGACGAGGACTTTGGCCATTTTGGTGAGTTACTCAGTACTTCTGGGTCTCTCCCATGTTTACGTGTTATTAAGCTTTTGTGTGATTTTTCTTCTGTTAATCTGTCTCAGGTCAATTTAATTCTTAGACTGGTCTGAGGAACCTAGAAGGGGAGAGGAAAATGTCTTCCTCTCCAACAGCAGAAAGAGAGAGAGTTCTAGAGTTTAGATATCAATCTGTGCTACCTTTAGAGATCCTAAGGAGATAAGGCTGCCAGATAAAATATAATTGGAACTCCCAGCTCAATTTGAATTTCGGACCAAAAAATGAGTAATTCTGTGGTATAAGTATGTCCCAAATGTTACACAGGCAAACTTACACTAACACTTACACTAAAATATTATTCATTATTTATATGAAATTCACATTTAACTAGCACCTTCATTTTTATTTGCTAAACCTGGCAAGGGTAATTACCAGGTTTTAGACTTAGGTGAAATGGTAGTTGGCAATGTTATTATCTAGAGGGAAAGAGGACAAGTTCAAGATAATCAAACACACAAGAAAATCCATGTATAAGCCAAAATGCCAGTTCATTAGTTGAAAATGGAGCGTGTATTTGGTAGGGTTAACTAAAACTGGCTATTGATACAGGTCACTCTGTGTACTTTTGGAATAGCTCAGTCAAGAAACAATAATCATAGATGAAGAAAGCAGGAGTGAAATAATAGCATTAGGACAAAATACAAAGCGATCTCCAAGGTACCTTAAGGAATGCAAGCAAGATGCAGAGTGATGTGTATAAGATGCCTGCCTGTGTGTGTATTTTCTTGTACGTGTGTGTTTGCTTATACCTACTGTGGGAGCATGGAGTCCTAACTACAGGAATACTAGGGAATTCCCTGCAGAAGCTATTTATTGAGTTTCAGATCCTGCCTGGACTAAATACTATCTCTTCTTTGATTAATATTATATATGTAATGTACTAAAGTCATATATCTATGTTATATATAATATGCATATTATATACATATCTGTTAGGTTATACTCTGTTAATAGACTCCATCAGAATCTGTTAGGTTCAGCTGGATATAAAGAATTCTTTATCAAGATGTGGTTCATATATATAATGGAATACTACTCAGCTATAAAAAATAAAATAATGTCACTCATAGCAACTTGGCTGGACCTGGGGACTATCACAGTAAGTGAAGTAAGTCAGAATGAGAAAGACAAATACCATCTGATATCACTTATATGTGGAATCTAAATTCATATATATGAATTGACACATGTTCATGGCAGAAATGCACTTATCTATGAAACCAACTCACAGACATAAAGAACAGACTTGTGGTTGTCAAGGAGGAGGGTGGCAGGGGAGGGATGGAGTAGGAGATTGCGGTTGGGAGATGCAAACTATTATACCCAGGATGGATAAACAACAAGATCCTACTGTACAGCACAGGGAACTATATTCAATATCCTGTGATAAACCATCATGGAAAAGCATATTAAAAAGAATGTATGTACATTTATAACTGAATTACTTTGCTGTACGGCAGAAATTAACATTGTAAATCAACTATACTTCAATTAAAAAACAAAACCCTTTATCCCTCCCTCCTCCACTGTGGGTTTTTTTTTTTTTAATAAAAGTTTACTTTCTCTCACATAAAAAATGACCAGAGGTGGGCAGTTCTGGGGTGGTATGCCAACTCCATAATGTGGTCAGGAATGCAGGCTCCTTTCAATTCTATTTCAACATCCACAAAGTGTAACCCTCATTCTCATGATTCTAAATGGCTTCCAGAGTTCCAGTCATCACTCTCACATTCCAGGAAACATACAGTTAGAAAGAAGGGTGCCCACACTTGTTTTAAGGAGAATTCTCAGAAGTACCATATAACACTTCCTTTTACACCTTTTTAACCTGAATTTAGTCAAATGGCTAAATCTCTGTGAAAAGAAGGCTAGAAAATGAAATATTTTAACTGGTGACAATGTCCTGCCAAACACAGGGTATTAATGCTCAAGAAGAAGGGGAGAATGCATAGCCATTCAGACAGGCATTGTTAAAACCATTCTATGCCTGAGAAAACTGAAGCCCAGACTGGTTAAATAACTTACCCATCACTTTACGGCAACAGAAAGGGAAAAAGTGGAAACAGTAACAGATTTTATTTTCTTGAGCTCCAAATCACTGTGGATGGTGACTGCAGCCACAAAATTAAAAGACTACTTGCTCCTTGGAAGAAAAGCTATGACAAATCTAGACAGCTCATTAAAAGGCAGAGACATCCCTTTGCTGAGAAAAGTCTGTATAGTCAAAGCTGTGGTTTTTCCAGTAGTCATGTACAGATGTGAGAGTTGGGACCATAAAGAAGGCTATGTGGCAATCTGGATTGGAGGGGAGTTTGGGAAAGAATGGATACACGTATATGTATGGCTGAGTCCTTTTGCTGTTCACCTGAAACTATCAAACACTGTTAATTTGCTGTACTCCAATATAAAAGAATTAAAAAGTACTTAATTAAAATCCAAAAAAAAAAAAGGCTGAGAGTTGATGCCTTTGAACTGTGGTGCTGGAGAAAACTCTTGAGAGTCTTGAGAGTCCCTTAGACTGCAAGGAGATTAAACCAGTCAATCCTAAAGGAAATCAACCCTGACTATTCACTGGAATGACATGCTGAAGCTGAAGCTCCAATACTTTGGCCACCTGATGCCAAGAGCTGACTCATTGGAAAAGACCCTGATGCCAGGAAAGATTAAGGGCAGGAGGAGAAGGTGACAGCAGAGGACGAGAAGGCTGGATGGCATCACAGACTCAAGGGACATGAGTGTGAGCAAACTCCAAAAGATAGTGGAGGACAGGGAAGCCTGGCGTCCTGCAGTTCATGGGGTCGCAAAGAGTTGGACACAACATAGTGAATGAACAACAACGGAGAAGGCAATGGCGCCCCACTCCAGTACTCTTGCCTGGAAAATCCCATGGACGGAGGAGCCTGGTGGGCAGCAGTCCATGAGGTCGCTGAGTTGGACACGACTAAGCGACTTCACTTTCACTTTCACTCTCATGCACTGGAGAAGGAAATGGCAACCCACTCCAGTGTTCTTGTCTGGAGAATCCCAGGGATGGGGGAGCCTGGTGGGAGGCCGTCTATGGGGTTGCACAGAGTCAGACACGACTGAAGCGACTTAGCAGCCACATGTTAAAGCTGGAATTTAACCTCTGTTCTCATTCCAGAGCCATTGTACTTTCCAGCACCCAGTACTAATCTGGTTCACTCAGCACAAGAGTCTGATCCTCAGAAATGAGCGGGGAGATTCTTTGAAGCCACACACAAAAATATAGCACATCCTCTATGCAGTACAGGCTTTCTTGGTGGTTCAGATGGTAAAGAATCCGCCTGCAATGAGGGAGACCTGGGTTCAACCCCTGGGTTGGGAAGATCCCTTGGAGGAGGGCATGGCAACCCACTCCAGTGTTCTTGCCTGGAGAATCCCCATGGACAGAGGAGTCTAGTAGGCTACAGTCCACAGGGTCACAAACTGAGTGACTAAGCACAGCTATGCAGTACACATTTCACTCCAGAATTTAGGAATTAAATTAAATTTAGGAATTTTATTTATAATAAACATGATGGTGTAGAGGGTCAAATTGCAGTGATTTTTATAATGAAACAGGAGGCTTGAAACAAATTTTACAGTGCATTAGTCTCTTTAAATAAAGCAAAGTTTGAGAAGCCTCTCATTGCCCTGCACTGTCCCCACCGCACTCTCCTCCTCCTCGTTATAAGCTGACTCTATTCATTGCTGTTTTCTAGTTTTATCACCTGGAGAAGGCAATGGCACCCCACTCCAGTACTCTTGCCTGGAAAATCCCATGGATGGAGGAGCCTAGTAGGCTGCAGTCCATGGGGTCGCTAAGAGTCGGACACGACTGAGCGACTTCCCTTTCCCTTTTCACTTTCATGCATTGGAGAAGGAAATGGCAACCCACTCCAGTGTTCTTGCCTGGAGAATCCCAGGGACGGGGGAGCCTGGTGGGCTGCCGTCTATGGGGTCGCACAGAGTTGGACACGACTGAAGTGACTTAGCCGCAGCAGCAGCAGCAGTCTTATCACCAATTGCAGAGTGCCCACTTGGAACCTATAGTTTAAGGCCCCAACAGGATTCACATCTTATATAGTATTGATATTACAGGCTGCCAACTGATTTAAACAACAACAAAATTTTGATTACATATTCTGATAGTATAAAATGTTTGAAAATGGCTGGTAATCCCATTTCCATAGAATCCCTATGTAATAATATTGTATTTGCTGCTACGAAAAATAATTTCCCAGTCAGTTCACACAGGTTTAAGGAAATCTGCTGATTGGCAAGGAAGGATCTCAATTCTGATGTAAATAATTCTATGTGGCCCTGAAGGCACACAGTCTTAACTCGTGATTACATTTATAACCCAGCAGTTCCTTTGATACTAAGCTTCCAGACAAAGTGTCCTGCAGATAGACTTTTCAAGGGTGGAACTTTTCATTTCAGAGCTTCTCGTGGCTGGTAACATTCCATTATGGTATCTGCTTGAAGGCTGTGATTCGTTTTAAATAAAGCTTTGGTAGAATTACCTGTTTTTGTGTGTGTTCCCTATAATTATTATACCAGCTAATGTAAAGTTTAAGAATACAACTTGGAGTACTATCAAATTGGTTCCAGACATCTGAGGGGTGGGTATGCAAATGAGGAGGAGATTCAGTTACACACAAAAAAAATCACATTTCCTTTTTCTAAGGTATAGACACAGAGGTCTTATCAAACTACAGCAAAGTTTGATTATAATGAAATAAATTGGTTATTATTTACACAGACAAGTAGCTCAGAGATTGACGGTCTAATGCCAGCAAAAAATCAGGTTGTTTAGTTTGCCTAAGTGCTAACACACAGTTTTGCTAGGGAAAAAGGAGAGGGGGCAGTTGACATGTCAGGGGCAGGTGGGGTGGGGTATGGAGGCAGAATTTAATTTACTAATAGTGTTATGAAAGCTTAGCCTCTCTGTGCACCAATGCCATATCAAACCTCAGAGACAGAGTTTTGGGTGAAGTAGAAAATGATACAGAAAAGCAAAATGGCTGTCTGGGGAGGCCTTACAAATAGCTGTGAAAAGAAGAGAAGTGAAAAGCAATGGAGAAAAGGAAAGATATAGCATCTGAATGCAGAGTTCCAAAGAATAGCAAGAAGAGATAAGAAAGCCTTCCTCAGTGATCAACGCAAAGAAATAGAGGAAAACAACAGAATGGGAAAGACTAGAGATCTCTTCAAGAAAATTAGAGATACCAAGGGAATATTTCATGCAAAGATGGGCTCGATAAAGGACAGAAATGGTATGGACCTAACAGAAGCAGAATTTATTAAGAAGAGGTGTCAAGAATACACAGAAGAACTGTACAAAAAAGATCTTCATGACCAAGATAATCACGATGGTGTGATCACTGACCTAGAGCCAGACATCCTGGAATGTGAAGTCAAGTGGGCCTTAGAAAGCATCACTAAGAACAAAGCTAGTGGAAGTGATGGCATTCCAGTGGAGCTATTTCAAATCCTGAAAGATGATGCTATGAAAGTGCTGCACTCAATATGCCAGCCAATTTGGAAAACTCAGCAGTGGCCACAGGACTGGAAAAGGTCAGTTTTCATTCCAATCCCAAAGAAAGGCAATGCCAAAGAATGCTCAAACTACCGCACAATTGTACTCATCTCACATGCTAGGAAAGTAATGCTCAAAATTCTCCAAGCCAGGCTTCAGCAATATGTGAACTGTGAACTTCCTGATGTTCAAGCTGGTTTTAGAAAACGCAGAGGAACCAGAGATCAAATTGCCAACATCCACTGGATCATCAAAAAAGTAAGAGAGTTCCAGAAAAATATCCATTTCTGCTTTATTGACTATGCCAAAGCCTTTGACTGTGTGTATTACAATAAACTGTGGAAAATCCTGAAAGAGATGGGAATACCAGACCACCTGACCTGCCTCTTGAGAAATCTGTATGCAGGTCAGGAAGCAACAGTTAGAACTGGACAGGGAACAACAGACTGGTTCCAAATAGGAAAAGGAGTATGTCAAGGCTGTATATTGTCACCCTGCTTATTTAACTTATATGCAAGTCCATCATGAGAAACACTAGGCTGGAAGAAACACAAGCTGGAATCAAGACTGCTGGGAGAAATATCAATCACCTCAGATATGCAGATGACACCACCCTTATGGCAGAAAGTGAAGAGGAACTCAAAAGCCTCTTGATGAAAGTGAAAGAGGAGAGTGAAAAAGTTGGCTTAAAGCTCAACATTCAGAAAATGAAGATCATGGCATCCGGTCCCATCACTTCATGGGAAATAGATGGGGAAACAGTGGAAACAGTGTCAGACTTTATTTTGGGGGGCTCCAAAATCACTGCAGATGGTGACTGCAGCCATGAAATTAAAAGACGCTTACTCCTTGGAAGGAAAGTTATGACCAACCTAGACAGCATATTCAAAAGCAGAGACATTACTTTGTCAACAAAGGTCCGTCTAGTCAAGGCTATGGTTTTTCCTGTGGTCATGTATGGATGTGAGAGTTGGACTGTGAAGAAGGCTGAGCTCCAAAGAATTGATGCTTTTGAACTGTGGTGTTGGAGAAGACTCTTGAGAGTCCCTTGGACTGCAAGGAGATCCAACCAGTCCATTCTAAAGGAGATCAGTCCTGGGTGTTCTTTGGAAGGAATGATGCTAAAGCTGAAACTCCAATACTTTGGCCACCTCATACGAAGAGTTGACTCATTAGAAAAGACTCTGATGCTGGGAGGGATTGGGGGCAGGAGGAGAAGGGGACGACAGAGGATGAGATGGCTGGATGGCATCACTGACTCGATGGACATGAGTCTGAGTGAACTCCGGGAGTTGGTGATGGACAGGGAGGCCTGGCGTGCTGTGATTCATGGGGTCTCGAAGAGTTGGACACGCCTCAGCGACTGAACTGAGAAAGTGATAGGTTTATTACTTGGCCAAGTAAAGGGAGACACACCAGGCTTCTGCCTCGAAAAGCTATGTGTCCGACCTTGGAAGATTTGATGAAGGGTTTTGTAACAATGATTCAAAGCTGGAGACTCTTGACAAGATTAGGACATGAGCAGGGTTCAGGTGGTTTTTTGGCTGCTCCTCCCTTGATGAGCAACTGTTCGAATCCGCCCTTTGCAACTCAGAGAAGGTCATGCAGGCTGGAGTCTTGCCTACAGGAAATGGGGGAACAGAATGGCCTCTGTGCCTGGGAGCCCCACAGGGCCCCTCTTGGTTTGACAAGTTCAGTCTCTTATAAACAGATTTAAGCCAAAAAAACAAGTGAGATTGGGACAACTGCTACATGTGAGGACAGAATATTTAGACATTAGGGGAAAAAATGTCTCTGAACAACCTTAAAGTTAAAGAACTTGTATCCTTTGGGGCCTGGGACTCAGGTTCTATGATGACCGTGTTAATTAATGAAGCTCAGGCTGGTTGGGCCTAACTCAGCCAACCAGGATTTAGAATACTGCAGGAAAATTATGGATTTCTTACTATTGGATAAAGTAAAGGAGATCTCAGAAAGGTGTTAGCGAAAGGATCAGTTAAAATTTACATGCTTAACGGATATAAACAGTGAATTTCACTGAATTTAAGAGACCATTTCCAAGGCGTTAAAATGTTAAGGGGGAAAAAAAATCAAACTTGTATTTTGTATCTTAGAATTGATGATGCAGAGCTCATGGTATGCAAAAACATAATGACAGTTGTTTCAGCTTGGCAAAAATGTTGTTAGGACAAGTTTCAGAACTGGGTGAGCATGCTCAAGACAAACTGGAGACCAGGTTACTGAGGGCAGGACTTGCTATGACAAGAGTCCATTAAATAGGGGATCTGCATCAGCATCGGGCTCTGAGATCTTTAAGATGGACTGAAATACTCACACCTACCTCTAAGTCCACTGCATTAACATTACAGAGATATCCAAGGAAAAACTTTCTAACTGGCTTCTTTTTATTTATTTTTTAATTTTCTGGCCACACCCTGTGGCCAGCATATGGGATCTTAGTCTCCAACCAGGGATCGAACCCGCATGTCCCCTGCATTGGAAGTGAGGCGTCTTAATCACTGGACTGCCTGCCAGGGAGGTCCCTTAACTGGTTTCTTATTTCCAAAAAAAAAAAAAATACCTTCAGGGATACCACATGGTCATTAAATCAATTGGTATGTTGTAGGCTTTTAATTTTGTATTTCATTTTATTTTTTATTGTTACGGGTTTCAAAGAGGACACTGGAGATTTAAATCAATTTTGGTTGCCCTGGTAGGCTTTGTATTCTGTCAGCTAGAGACTGATAACTCTAATCAAAAAGATTCTATCCTATCACGTTACATATTCATAGTTTATTCTTTTGTTGTTGTTTTGGTAAGTTGGATCCAACTCTTTTGAGACACAAAGGACTGCAGTCCACCAGGATCCTCTGTCCGTGGGATTACCCAGGCAAGAATACTGGAGTGGGTCACCATTTCCTTCCCCTGGGGATCTTCCCAACCCAGGGACTGACCCCACGTCTCTTGCATTGAAGGCAGAGTCTTTACCATTGAGCCACCGTGTAGTATTTTCTATGCTTATTTGTTTACATTTTGAATGACTGGCTTTGGATTATTGGTTTGTTTGGTGTTTTTTTTTAATTGAATGAAATATTCTTTAAATTCTAATAGTGCTTTAAAATTCTCAAAAGTTTCACACACATGATTTCATATAATCCCGTAATAATGGACTACTGGTTTTAACATTCTATATTTTCAATCCTGTCAATTGCCTGTATGACTAAGACAGTGTATATTTTGCTACTTCCTCAATACAGAGGAGCTGTGCCTAACAGATCCATTCAACCTGAAGCCTCGAGGATAGAATGTTCTTCCTTATACAATTGTCTGCATTGTTCTGAGGATGGAGGAACAGATACCTGTCACAGCAAGCCCAAAATACATCCCAACTCTCCTTGCCCTGCTATACAACGTAGAATCTCTGGTCCACTTTCTATAAAGAGAAGATGACCCTGAAAAGAATGTTGACTGGGTAGAGTGAGACCCGGGAATTTCAGCAAATTTGGACTCTATAGACAAAGTTACAGGGTGGAACTTCAGGTTATTTGACATAAGTATAATATTATTGGACAAAGTATTTTAGGAAATTGGAGTGGCTCCCATGTGAAGAAAACAGACGAGTAAATTGGGAAGCTTACTGTTTGAAACAGGTCCATACAAGGACAAAATAGTGGCATAGATCAGTCAGAAAATCTACTATGAGATGATGCAATGCCGAGAGGAATTTTCCAAAAGGAATTCATTGTGTTGAACACCACTGCTTTTGCTGAGGGTATTTGCAGTATCTCATTTAACCCTAACAACTGTAAACAATTGTAAAATAGGTATGGCAGCTCCAATTACACTAATGAAAACAGTAGTTTGGTGAAATTATGTAACTTTCCCAACGTCACTCAGTTTCTGAGTGGTTAAGTTGAGATTCAACTACAGAGCTGACTAATTCCAACACCATTGCTCTTTCGGAAAAACAAACTGTCCTTAGGCTCTAAAAACTACAAAATACTGCTGAGAGAAATTAAAGAATACCTAAACAAATGGAAAGATACCCTATGTTCCTTGATCAAAAGACTTTATATTGTTAAAATGATAATCCCACCCAAAGTGATTTATCAGTTCAACATGTTTCCTATCGAAATCCCAGCTGGTTATTTGGCATAAATTGGTGAATTGAACGTAAAATGCACACAGAAATTCAAGGGACCTAGAACAGCCAATACAATCTTGAAAAAGAACAAATTTAAAGGACTCACACTTTCCAATTTCAAAACTTATCACAAAGCTACTGTAATCAAGGGACTGACATATACACACTACAGTATACGGATATCAAATAGATAACTAATAAGAACCTGCTGATAGCACACAGAACTCAATATTTTGTAATGGTCAACAAAGGCCTGTATAGTCAAAGCTATGGTTTTTCCAATAGTCATGTATGGATGTGAGAGTTAGACCATAAAGAAGGTTGAATGCTGAAGAACTGATGCTTTTGAACTGTGATGCTGGAGAAGACTCTTGAGAGTCCCTTGGACAGCAAGATCAAACCAGTCAATCCTAAAGGAAATCAACCCTTAATAGTCATTGGGAGGACTGATGCTGAAGCTGAAGGTCCAATCCTTTGGCCACTTGATGGAAGAGTCAACTCATTGGAAAAGACCCTGATGCTGGGAAAGACTGAAGGAAAGAGGAGAAGGGGGTGACAGAGGATGAGGTGGTTAGTTAGCATCATGGACTCAATGGACATGAATTTTAACAAACTCGGGGAAGCCTGGAGTACTGCAGTCCATTGGGTCACAAAGAGTTGGACGTGACTGAGCGACTGAACAATAACAACAATATGGGAAAAGAATCTAAGGAAAAAAATAATAGATATATGTATATGTATAACTGATTCACTTCGCTGTACATCTGAAACTAACACAACATTGTATTAATAAATCAACTATACACCAATAAAAAATTTTTTTAATGTTATGGAAGCAAAAAAAAATGACTATAATCAAGAATCTGATACTAACATGAAATAACAAATATAAAAACTAAGGGAATAGAATTAACAGTCTAGAAATAAACCCTTTCATTCATGGTCAAATGATTTTCAACAAAGGTGCCAAGATAATTTAAAGTTGGACCCTTACCTAACACCGTATACAAAAATTCACTCAAAATGTATTCTAGATCAAAATATAAGAGCTAAAACTACAAAGCTCTTAGAAGAAAATGTAGAAACAAATCGTTGTGACCTTGAGTTAGGCAATGGTTTCTTACATATGACATCAATTGCACAAATGATGAAAAAATAAATACATTTGACTTCATGAAAATTTAAAATTTTTGTGCTTTAAGTAACACAGGCCTGGGACTTCCCTGGCAGTCCACTGCTTCTACGGCAGGGGGCATGGTTTCATCCTTGATTGGGGAACTAAGGTGCCACACGGCCCTCAGGATGGCCAAAAAGTAAATAAATAGAAATTTTAAAAATTAAATAACACCATCTAGAAACTGAAAAGACAATCCACAGAATAGGAGAAAATACGTGCAAATTATATAACTGAAAAGGACCTTCTATTCAGAATATGTACGATGCAACTCAAAAAGCTACATGGGACCTCAGTTCTCCAACCAGAGATTGAACCCCAGGCCACAGGTAGTAAAAGCCTAGAGGTATCCTAACCACTCTGCCACTAGGGAACTCCCCAATCCAGTCTTTGTAAATGGGCAAAAAATCTGAATAGACCCTTCTCTAAACATCATTAAATCATTAGGTAATGCAAATCAAAAGCACAATGAGATAACATTTTGCACCTACTAGCTAAAATAGCTATAAACAGGTATTAACAAGTGCTGGTGATTATGGGGAGAACTCGGAACCCTCCTACACTGCAGGTGGGAATATAAAATTGTGCAGCTGGTTTGGAAAAGAGTAAGTCCCTCAAAATATTAAACACAAGAGTTACCATAGTGAAAGTGAAGTCGCTCAGTCGTGTCCAACATTTTGCGACCCCGTGGATGGTAACCTACCAGGCTCCGCGGTCCATGGGATTTTCCAGGCAAGAATACTGGAGTGGGCTGCCATTTCCTTCTCCAGGGGATCTTCCCAACCCAGGGATCGAACCCAGGTCTCCGGCATTGCAGACAGACGCTTTACCATCTGAGCCACTATGACCTAGCAATTTCAGCCTTAAGTTTATACCCAAGAGAAATGAAATCATATGTCCACACAAAAAACTTAAACATAAATGTTCACAGCAGTATTATTCATAATAGCAAAAATGTAAAAACCATTCAAATATGCCAACTGATTAATGGATAAGTAATGTGGTATATCCATAAAATAGAATATTATTTGGAAATGAAAAGGAATGAAATACTGATTGATGCTATAGCATCAGTGGATCTTGGAAACACTATTCTACGTGGAAGAAGCCACCAGGGACTACCCTTACGGTCCAGTGGCTAAGACTCTGTGCTCCCAATTCAGGAGGCCCGAGTGTGATTCCTGATTAGGGAACTAGATCCCACATGATGCAAATAAGACCCAGTGCAACCAAATAAATAAATGAATATTTGAAAAAAAAAAAATCTCATATTACCCTCCTAAACTATGGGTGAAAATGTAAACTGGTATAGTCACTATGGAGAGCCATATGGAGGCTCCTTAAAAAAAGCAAAAATAGAGCTACCATATGACTCTGCAATCCCACTCCTGGGCATATAGCCAGAGAAAAATATGATCTGAAAGGATTTATGCACCCCAATGTTCATTGCAACACTATTTACAATAGCCAAGACATGTAAGCAACCTAAATGTTCATCGACAGAGGAATGGATAAACAAAATGTGGCACATTTATACAATGGAATATTACTCAGTCATTGAAAAGAATGAAATAATGCCATTTGCAGCAACATGGATAAGATCTAGAGATTGTCATAATGAGTGAAGTGTTAGGTAGGTAGAATAGGGAAAAGGAGTCCAAAATGGCGTTGGCTAAAAGACAAGAAAGGGAAAAGCTCGCGAAAATAGAGCAAAGGAAGGTCAAAGGAAGGTCCGAGGACCAGAGTGAAGACTTCAGGTAGAACAAACAGCACTCCTGGCTAAGCCCAATTTGCATAGGGTAGGCCAGGTGAAGGAAAAAACATATAAAAGGAGGAGCCAAAGCATTTTCTCTCTTTCTCTCCCTCGTCCCTGTGCTCTTTCTCTCTCCCTCCCCTGCACACCCCTCCACTCTCTTCTCTTTGAGTCTTTGGGTTGGCATGCCCTCACACTTCAAGGATAGATTCTCCTGCTATCTTCTAAATAAAATAGAGCTGTAACACAGATTTGCCTAAGAGCTACAACACGGTTTGTCCAAGACCCGAGAGCTGTGATGCGCTGAGGGCTTTAATGTCCATGGCTCCAGATCTTTGTTGTGACGAGACAAAGAACCAAGGAACATACACTTGCGTGACAGAAGTAAGACAGAGAGGGAGAAATATATGATATCCCTTACATGTGGAATCTGAAAAGATACAAATGAACTTATAAAACAGAGACTCACAGACTTAGGAAACAAACTTACGGTTGGCTGTAAAAGTGAAAGTTGCTCAGTCGTGTCCAACTCTTTGTGAGCCCATGGACTACACAGTCCATGGAATTCTCCCAGCCAGAATACTAGAATACTGAAGCGGGTAGCCATTTCCTTCTCCAGGGGATCTTCCCATTCCAGGGATCGAACCCAGTTCTCTCGCATTGCAGGCGGATTCTTTACCGGCTGAGCCACTAGGGAAGCCCATGGTTACCTGTACACACTGCTATATATAAAATGGATAACCAACAAGGACCTACTGTGGAGTACACGGAACTCTTCTCAATGTTATGTGGCAGTTTAGATAGAAGGGAAGTTTGGGGGAGAATGAACACGCATATGCATGGCTGAGTCTCCTCACTGTTCACCTGAAACTATCACAGCGTTGTTAATCGGCTATTGTTGTTGTTCAGTTGTTAAATCGCATCCAACTCTTTGTGACCCCATGGACTGCAGCACCCAATATAAAATAAAAAGTTTTTTTAAAAATCACATATTATTACTGCATTTATGGAAATGTCGCTAACAGGTAAATTTATAAAGACGGACTAAGTAAGGAGAATCAGCCACCCTGAAATATCTTTGGCATATTAATTGTGTTAAACTGTTTCCGGGAAATAGCAGACAAGCTCTGAAAACCAAGTTGGGAGTTTCCCTTTAGTAAGAAACATTTATGCATGAAAGGGAAATCTCCATTTGTAAGGGTAAATCTCCCTGAACCAGAAAGAGGATTACCAAATCAGTGGAGAAGGCAAAGAGTTAAATTTGCATCACAAGTCACTCTTGTTCACTGTGCTTTTCCAGGTAGTCTCACATAACTGACTCTCCCTACCCTCAACATCCTCTTCCATCTTTAGCTGAGAAACGTACTTAGAGTGAGGGTTTTGGCCTTTTTAGCAAGTTACTCAGTTATTTTCTGAGTTTCTCCCAAGTATGTTGTTGTGGTTCAGTCCGTCACTCTTTGCGACCCCATGGACTGCAGCACGCCAGGCTTCCTCGTCCTTCACCGTCTCTTGGAGCTTGCTTAAACTCATGTCCATTGAGTTCGTGATGCCATCCAAACATCTCATCCTCTGTCGTCCCCTTCTCCTTCTGCCTTCAATCTTTCCTGGCATAAAGGTCTTGTCTAATGAGTCTGCTCTTCGCATCAGGTGGCCAAAGGATTGGAGATGCAGCTTCAGCATCAGTTCTTCCATTGAATATTCAGGATTGATTTCCTTTTTCTCCTGTTAATTTGTCCCACAACAATTTAATTCTTAGACCGGCACGAAGAACCTAGGACTATAGAGGAAGTTTTCTTCCCCCCAACAACAGGAAGTAGTGTTGACTAAAAAAAGATACACAACTTGAGAGTTTCGAGTTAAGCTTTATTTGAGGTAAAATGAGGACTGCAGCCTAGGAGGCAGTATCTCAGATGGCTCCGAGAGATATCCCAAACTCCGCTCCAAAGCGGCAGTGGAGGAAGGTCAATATATATGGTTTTGGTGAAAGTGGAGTTCAATACCATTAAGTACTCATTTTATGACCAACCTAGACAGCATATTAAAAAGCAGAGGCATTACTTTGTCAACAAAGGTCCGTCTAGGCTATGGTTTTTCCAGTGGTTATGTATGGATGTGAGAGTTGGACTGTAAAGAAAGCTGAGTGCTGAAGAATTGATGCTTTTTAACTGTGTGTTGGAGAAGACTCTTGAGAGTCCCTTGGACTGCAAGGAGATCCAACCAGTCCATCCTAAAGGAGATCAGTCCTGGGTATTCATTGGAAGGACTGATGTTGAAGCTGAAACTCCAATACTTTGGCCACCTGATGCAAAGACCTGACTCATTTGAAAAGACTCTGATGCTGGGAGGGATTGGAGGCAGGAGGAGAAGGGGATGACAGAGGACGAGATGGTTGGATGGCATCACTGACTCAATGGACATGGGTTTGGGTGGACTCCGGCAGTTGGTGATGGACAGGGAGGCCTGGCATGCGGCGGTTCATGGGGTTGCAAAGAGTCGGACACAACTGAGCGACTGAACTGAACTGAACTGGAGCACTCATTTTACAAAAGGGTTTTGTTAGTCATGAGGCTCTGATGTCACCATGAAAGGATTTATTGCTTCTCTAGATATGAGGAGATGCAAGGATTGAGATCATAAAATCTGTTCCTAAAAATATCCAACTATCTAAAGACCTGTCCCACCAGATTCCCTGGAGCACAGAGTGCCTCACTTACCTGAACTCCCTCAGGGGTTGTTGAAGGTCAACAGCTATAGCAGCATGGGCTTCAATCTAGAGGCAAATGGGAAATGCCTTTGTTGTTCAGTTGTTGGCAATGCCCTTGGTAAGTGCCAATTTGTAGTTGACAGTAGATTCACAGGAATCTACTGCCCAGGAATGGGGAATTTGCAGAGAAATACAGAGTGACAGCTAATATCTACAGATTTTCCTTTTAGGGTTATAAAAAATGTTTTAACATGGACTCTCCCTTTGGTTGCACAATTCCATGTGTCTGCTAAATCGCTTCAGTTGTGTCTGACTCTTTGTGGCACCGTGGACTGTAGCCCGCCAGGCTCTCTGTTCATGAGATTTTCCAGGCAAGAATACTGAAATGGGTTGCCATTTCCTTCTCCAGGGGAACTTTCCCACGCAGGGATCGAACCCAAGTCTCTTTATGTCTCCTGCATTGGCAGGCAGATCTTTACCATTAGCACCACCTGGGAAGCCCAATTCTGCAGATGTATTCAAAAGCACTGAATTGTTCACTTTAAATGGGTGAACTATACGGTATATGAATTACAGCTCAATAAAGTTGTTAAAAAAGAAAGCCAACATATTTTTTTGTTTATATTTTCAAGCAGATGTCCAAATAATAAGTTAACAACTTTTCACTGTTTCCTCTTTCCATCAAGGTTCTCGGACAACTTTTTTTTTTTTTTTTTTTAAATAGCCAGTATTGTGGAATTAAATCTTGAATCATAAGGCTCTGGTTGGATTCTCAAGGGCTTGGTTTCCTAAAAAGTCAGGAAACCTAACTCCCAATCCTGCCTAGTGATTAAACCAAGTGGGGAAGACTTTCTGTTCTCCATTTCTTGTAGGCAAGACTACAGTCTCCATGACCTTCCCTGAGTTCCAAAGGGTGGATTCAAACAGTTGCTAACCAAGGGATTAGCAGCCAAGAAATCATCCCAGGCAAGATTATAGGGACCAGAGAAACTCATCAAGATTAGGAAACAGATCATTTGATTAAAGGAGTGCATGCCCTAATCCCACCCTAATTTTGTCAGAGACCCCACCTTCAAACCATAGTTACAAAACTCCTCATCAAATCTTCTTGGATTGGGACACATGGTTTTCCAGGGCAGGAGTCCACTGTGTCCCCCTCGGCCTGACAAATAAAGCTATTCTTTCCTACTTCACCCAAAACTCTTTCTCCAAGATTTGATTTGAAACTGGTGTACAGAGGCCAAGCTTTTGATAACAGTTATTATCAGACTAACACTATTGGTCCCAGTTTCCTCAATGGTAAGTAAAAAAAAATTGAGCAGATGATCTCTAAAGGTCCTTCCTTGTGACACTAAAAGAGCTTCAATCCCATCAGTAGAAGTAGTATTGGTTCTGTTTACCTCTACAAAGCCAAGCAGTCAAAATCTGATGTGATTTCAATTTACTTTTCAATTTACTTATCAGGGCCAATTATGAAAAAAAAAAAAAAAAAACTTCTGGGGGCACAGTGGTAAAGAATCCATCTGCCATTTGCAAGATATGCAGGTTCAATTCCCGGCAGAAGGAGATGGCAACCCATTCCAGTATTCTTGGAAACTTCTATGGATAGAGAAGCCTGGCAGGCTGTACCTGCCAGGGTCACAAAGACATAGGGCACAAAGAGCTGGTCATGCCTGAGCAGGAGCACTATCAGGACTTTGTATCTAAAGTAGAAACCACAGAAGCATAACACTGTGAATTCAGCATTTGTGGAGGTTGATTACTTAGTACCCCCATTAGAATCAAGTAGTTTGCGCTAACTTCTAATTTTTAACCAGTTTGTAGATGACCAATCAAGAAAGTTAGTAAAATGTATCCAAATAGTGTTGCAGGGAAGAGCCAGTTCTGACTCCATGCTGGATCTGTTTCTTTGACTTTAACCTTTGCTTTTTGTTGCTTTCGTTGCTATAATCATATGTAATGTCCTGCCTCAGATGCCCCTCCTCTTGTTAAACTGAAGTGCCTTTGTTCAGCTCACAGAGAGAAAAATCTGACCCTACCTACCTGTGAAAAGAAGAGATTAGCACTTCCCATTTTGCAAGACTGATGGCCCTTATTACTTTACTTCCTCATTGTCTCTCTCCATTCTGCCTTTTTCTGCAGTTCCTCAGCACTTTTCTCTCTGCTTCTATAAAAGAACCTGGCATCCAGACCCCTACCAGATGGTGTCTTGCATCATAGCTCTTTCTTCATTTAACACTATAAGCACATCTCCATATCACCAGGTAGTTTTTATCATTTAATGCCAGTAGTAGTGTCATGATGTCTTTAACCACTATCCTATCTTTGATAGACTGGTTCCCATTTTCCCCTATCTTCAGTAATGAGGGAAAAGGATTATTACCTTTATGCAAAAAGCATTCTGGTATTTAGGGTTACTTCCTTGAATTAGATTCTGATTCATAGGAAGTAAAGTGAATGCATCACAGGACATGACCATTTCATAGCATCTCCCCCCCAAATTGTACCAATTTATATTCATATTGAGAGTGATAAAGTTAACTTGTATACTGGGACCCACAAAAGGGAGGCCAACCCAGTGATCCCACATGTCACAAATATAAACCTAAGTCAGTCTGCACTTACCCCAAACACCTGTCAAGGAAACCGAACAGACACCAATCACTTCCTCCAACTCAGCTCACCTTACCTTTCCCTACAAAACAGGACTTGCCAGCCTTACATGGAGATCGCCAACCTCCAGGCCAATCACACCCCGTTTCCATTGGCTCTTTCTAAAGCTCTGTACGACCTCTGCCCAAAATCCCTCTGGAAGAGGGTCCCACTGCTTGTGAAGGGCTGTCGTCCCCCAACACATGGACTGTCTTCCCTTGAATAGAGGATATCAAACCTATAACTCAATGGTTTTAGTTTGATCATTTGGGAGTGCACTACCAAGCGTGATTAAGACCTGAAATTTTTGTTACATCTTCATCACTGCTGAAGTACTTATTTATTGTTCCTTGTCTATATAACCCTGTTAGAATACAAGCTCCTCAAGGGCAGGAATCTTGGTTTACTGATGTATCTCAAGCATCTAAACAGTGCCTGGCATATAGGAGACATTAAAATATTTGTTTCAAGAACAAAGGACTTCCCCGGCGGCTCAGTGGTTAGGAATCTGCCTGCCTGTGCAAGGGACACGGGTTCCATCCCTGGTCCAGGAAGATTCCACATATGGTAGGGCAACTAAGCCCGTGTACCACAACCATGGAAACCTGCACCCGGGAACCCACACTCCATGGTAAGGAGCCACCAGAGTGAGAAGTCCAAGCACCACATTAGCTAGACAGCAGCCCCCGCTCACTACAAGTAGAGAAAGCCTACATGCAGCACCCAAGACCCAGCACAGCCATAAATAAATATATATATATATATATATATATTTTAAATCTCCCGTATGATTATGAACTTACCTATTTAAAAAAAAGAAAAGAACAAATGAAATAGAAAAGTTTGGTTTTTAAATCATTATTATGTCAGTCCCAATAGCAAGATTTAATAGCAGGTTACAACAGAAATTGCCGGTACCATCCGGCAAAGTCAATCAGATCCTGAGAACGTGCACGGCAGGGCTGAGAAAGGAAACTACAGCAAGACACTACAACAAAGATGGGGTCGAGAGGTTCAGACACGTCTCCACAAAGGGGAGCGGTCTGACACCGACTTTATTCAGCATCTTATATTTATACAGGAGAGCGTGAGAAAGACAAGACAGTTAACATTTTCTTGGTTGACCTATACATCTTACAAACAGTCACAAGAAATCTTGAGAGCATGGGAATGGCACCCTGTTATTATTTCTTACACCAGATAACATTTTTCTGTGCGTGAGAAGTTTGCACAGAACTCCAGGTGTCTGCAGTAAATAAGCGCCTAATCTCTGGGGTGGCGCGACAGAGAGCTATGTTTGCAAGCAAACACTCAAGGACTGAGGCAGCTCCCAGAGCTGTGTCCTTCGGACAAAGGACCCCATTCTCATGGGCAGCTCCCCACAAGAAATGTCAAATAAATTCGTCCCCATGTCCATCTCATGCTCTGGTATTCCTTATCCTGACACAGTTTAAGCCTGAATCATTTATTGCATGCCTACTTCAGATATAAAAGTTGTCTACCTTCATTCTTATATGTAAGAGAAACAGCTAGTTGCCAGCCTGGTTTCCGTTTCTCTTTCTTTCTTGGAGACCATATATTCAACTAGAAGACCACATTTCTAATCTCCCTTGCCGTTAGGTTGCTCAGATAGTTAATAAGATATATATGGAAACTGTTCGAAGTCCTTCTAGAAAAGATCTCTGAAATGGGAACAAACAGCTGATGTGGTTCCTTGCCTTCCTTCTTCTTCCTGCCTAGAATGCAGAAAAGATAGACCCAACAGCCCTGTCTTATACAATGAGGTAAATTTAAGGATGGGACCTCTGCTCAGCGGAGGACAGAGCAGAAGAATACTTGGAGTCCGAATCTCTGGTGATGTGGAGACATCATGCCAACCCTGGACTGCCAGCCCCTCTGCTATTTTATGCATGGAGAAAATAAACCTCTGTCTTGTTTTAAGCCAGTTATTTCAAGTTTCTTATCAGCTAACCACAATTCCTAACTATACTAATCATCATTTTTCTTAGCTCTGAAGATTGCAGTAGTACAATAAATGTTCTTTTAAAACAACAAGGAATCTTTTTCTTTATATACTTATCTTTTAAATAACAAGACATATACTTTTTATCCTGAGCTAATTGCTATAGGAGAGCAAAATTTGCCACCCCAAAATGTATCACTCTGACCTGAGGATTAATTTAAGCTGATTATTTTGTGTGTGTATGATTTTTAAAAACCACTTTATTGAGATACGGTTTACAGTTCATAGAATGTACTGTTTAAATACATAATTTACTGGTAAGCTGATTATTTTAAGAAACAGAAGTCTCTCTTTTTACCTCTCCCTTAGCTGCCCAAAGAACTTAGAAAAAAGGCTTATTGGAATAGAACTATCATCAGAGATACCTGCAAGGAGTGTGGGCTAGGTGTGAAATAGGAGGGAAGGAAGCAGGGTACAACCTCTAAAAGAATGACACAGCCCTTGAGGATATGACATAAACTGGTCAGAACAAAGTCCAAGATGGGGGAAGATTTGTCTTCGCATGGAACTTGAACCTTACTGTATGCTCACTGTAATACATGAGCATTTGCATGACATACCTACAGGTGCCATGACATTTCCAAGGCTAACCATAAAAAGTTGAAAAGTGAATAGTGGTTCAGTTCCTGGAAATCTCTGACCCTTCCCCAAAAGTGTTGAAATAGACAGAGTTCCCTTGTGGTGGTAACTCCCCCATTCCATGGGAGCAACAAGTTTAGTTTTATCTCATTGGCGATATTTGGGGGCTAGCATTTGATACATGAAGTGAAGTGAAATCGCTCAGTCGTATCCGACTCTTTGCGACCCCATGGACAGTAGCCTGCACCAGGCTCCTCTGTCCATGGGATTTTCTAGGCAAGAGTACCGGACTGGCAAAAGAGTTATTAGAGCAAGACCTGTGAAAACAGGGCAGTAGCCTGGAGGAGGCTGAAAGAGCCCTCATTCTGCAGAATGGTCTGAATCTAAGCAGGATGAAGGGTAAGAGGAAAGGGAGAGAGAGAGGAAGGGAGGGAGGAAAAAAGAAAGAAAAAGGAAGGGAAGGCAGGAGTGTAAGCAGATAAGGGGTCCCCGGAGAAAGAGAACCAGGCATGGCTTTCTTGACATAAGAGACACTGTTTTGGCCTAAACCATTTTCTGATCTAAGCCTGGTCACAATGCTTGCCCTTGAACATGTCTCAATAATTAACGATCTAAAGAGAACAAAAGAATTCAGCAACAGAGAAAAAGCAAGTCAAACAACAGTGCAGTGATAAAGCAGAGTCCAGAGTTCCTCCTCAAGGGATACACTTAAAAATATATCTTTGCGTTCTGCAGGAACTGCGGCCCCCTTACCCAGGTGGAGGGAGTATGACAATGTTGACCCTTCTGACTTCTGTCAGCTAAAGCTGGTGTTAAGGGAACCACTGACCGAAACTGCCCACCCTGGCTAGGCACCACAGTAACCGTTTGCACAAGTTATTTTACAACAGGGAGTGAGAGAAGGTGGGAGGAAGGTCCTGGTAAGGAAACCAGAACTAACAAGCTTCCATCAACCAGAAGAAAGTCAAAATGACAGAGGAGATCCAGCCCATATGTCCTGCCAACCTCCCAGAATCCTCCTCACTGGAATCCATCCTGGTTGAGCAATGCGTGGGCCACCAGGAAGGACCTGAGTCAGAATGACTGCCCAGAGACAACCCAGAGTCTAACCCCATAGCCATAAAACCCTAGACAGCAAGCCACATGGCAAAGCAGTTCTCCTGGGTTCTCTCACCCTGCTGCCCTCTTCCCGGGCGCTCCTTCCCAATAGTCTCTTTCTTTGTCAGTATGTGTCTCCTCAGATAATTCATTTGCCAGTGTCAGACAGGCCCACTCTCGGTGCTAGAAGGCATCTCCCTTCCGGCATCACTCGGACTTGTGGACCTTTGCCCTAGTTCTATGCTGAATTCTCCCCTTCGTAAATATGCATGAAACCTTAGCTTAGAACTTCCCCAACTCTGCTGTTCAGGGCAACACTGCTTTGGGAAAGATCCTGGTGCTCCCCTCACTTGCTGCAAGTAATAATAAATCCTCCTTCTCCTGATCTGTGGCTTGGTTGTGTCTACTGGCTCAACACCCACAGAAAGGCAAAACCAGTTTGGGGGGTAACAGGACCATAGGTGACTGCAGTTATGAGAGTTTGGTAACTGGGAGCTCAACCTACTGCTATGACAACCTAGGGGGAGTGGTTGGAGGGAGATTCTAGACAGAGGGGATATATGTATCCTTCTGGCTGATTCACATTGTTGTATGGCAAAAACCATCACAAGATTGTAAAGCAATTATCCTCCAATATATTAAAAAGAGAGAGAGAGAGCTTGCTAAGGCCATGGGAGTTTCCCAGCCAAATTCGCCCCTCAAAGTAGTCCTCTGTCTCACAGTGCTTGCCTTAGGGTCCCCATTGCGCTCAGCAGTGGGCTGGGAACGCTTCTGTGAGAACCAACGCGCCGGCTCCAGTGATGCCTGTCAGAGCAAACCCTCTGAGGGCATAGGTCAATCTTATCTTTGCAGTCCCAGTGAGAGGTCTGAGAGCCACATTCTCCTGGTTCAGGACACCTGATGAACCTCTGAAAAGACACCTGGCTCAGTTCAGTTCATTTGCTCAGTCATGTCCGACTCTTTGCGACTCCATGAACCGCAGCACGCCAGGCCTCCCTGTCCGTCACCAACTGCCGGAGTCCACCCAAACCCATGTCCATTGAGTCGGTGATGCCATCCGACCATCTCATCCTCTGTCATCCCCTTCTCCTCCTGCCCTCAATCTTTCCCAGCATCAGGGTCTTTCCCTTCTGAGAAAAGGATTATAAAAAAACTCCAACAGAGTCTAACATAAATTTTTGTTCTTTAATAATTATAAAAACAGAGCCAAAGTAACTGGGATTTTTCTGCATTTTAAAATATGCTAAAGGTGATATCACTTCAGTTATTAGAAACCGAAGAATCATTTCTAGTGAGAGAATTAGAGCCTTCGTTACTTTTTTTTCTTTCGACTACTCATCGACTGATATATTTCCAGTTTGGGACAGTGCCTATATGTATGTATGTGCTTAGTCACTCAGTTGTGTCCAACTCTTTGTGACCCCATGGACTGTAGCCCACCAGGCTCCTCTGTCCATGAGATTTCAAGACCAGAATAGTGGAGTGGGGTGCCATTTCCTTCTCCAGGGGATCTTCCTGACCCAGGGATCAAACCCATGTGTCTTGGGTCTTCTGCATTGGCAGGTGGATTCTTTATCAGTAGTGCCACCTGGGAAGCGCTTGGACAGTGCTATGGACTGAAATGTGTCCCCTACCCACCCACTCCAAATTCATATTTTGAAGTCCTAACCCCTAATACGATGTTTGGAGATCAAGTTTTCAAGAAGGTAACTAAGGTTAATTGGTCATAAAGGTAGACCCCTAATCCAATAGGACGGATGGCCTCATAAGAAGAGGAAGAGAGAGATTTCCCTTCTCCTCATGCCCACATATGTATAAACATATGTGTATTTGCGTGTATATGTGTGTATCTATATATGTGTGTATATGTATGTACATGTGTATATATAGCTGCACTTCAGCCGTTAACAAAAGAACTAGGAGAACTGCAGGAAGTCGCAACAGGAGAAAAACTATAACTTCTGTGTTTCTTGGCTCCTTTTCCTCAACTTTATGAGGTTCCTCCAGTCTCCAGAGAAAAAGAAGACTCACCTGGTTTCTTAAGGCATTGTTCTTTCACGGGTCTCCTGCCTTCCAGCCCCACTGACCACCGCAATCTGGTTTCCACCACTACGTAACTATTCGCACGAAGAGCCTTCTAATTGTCAGATCCAAAGGAGTCACGTGCTGCCTTGACCTCTAAGCAGCAGCATCAGTGTTCTATTCTGGCAGCTCTAGGTTCCCTGCCTCCCAAGATACCAATCTTCCTGTTTTCCAGCTCTGACCAGGTCTCAAGTCTCTTTCCCTTCCAACCATCCCTAAAGATGTGTTTCACGGGAATTTAATCCTTGACACTTTTCTTCTCTCCCTCAAAAAACTTTTTGTGAGTTACCTCATTATCCATGAGTTTAACTACTAGACTTTCAAAAGTGTCTGGCTCTGACTCCTCTATGAACTTCTGGTCTTAGTTTATTTGCCTACAAAGTAACTCCACCTGGGTGTTCCACAGAGGCATCTCAATTATATGTTCTGATCTCCACCTGTTTTCCTTGTTTGTTACCATTATCTACCAAGGACTCTGTCCTCTCCTCCCTCACCCCCCAGATTTAACTTAACTCAATGCTGTGGTTTCTGTCTCCTTCATAGTTCTCAAACCCATCTCTTTTCCACTATCTCTGCCTGCAGTTTATTGGTTTGGGAGGTTGTGTGGCGGCAGAAACAGAGATGTACATCAGAATCACCTCTGCGGTTTTCTTTTTAAAGAAGCATGCCTACCCTGGCCCTCCTCCAGAGGTTCTGAACCAGCAAGTCCTCTTCCGCCCCACACTGTTCTTATTTTTCCCTGGTCTCCCATCCATCCTCCACACTGCTGACAGATGATCTTTCCAAAACGCAATTCTGAAAGTGGAACCTGTCTTTCAGAGGTTCCCCAGAACCTTCGGATAAAGTCCAGATTCCTTGGAAAACCCTTGACACTGTTTCTTGCTCACAATTTCCACCTCATCTCCTGCCACTCCCCTAGGGCACCCTACACTCAAGGCTTATCAAAGTGTGGTACTTGCTGTTCCCGGAATATCCCTCCTTTCCTTCCATAAGCCTTTTCTGCCTGGAATCCACTTTGTTCAAAAGCCTCTCCTGACTCCTACAGGCAGTGAGGCACTTCCTCTTCTGTATTTCCACAGGACCTTGTTCAAATCATGATTCTATATTTATTATCGGATGACTATAAATATTTCTGTTTATACAATGTCTCACCCACCAAACTGTGAGCAGACTTTGTTCATTTCATTATTTAGCTCTGTCGTGAAGACTGACACATAATATGTACTCAACAAATGTTTACTAAATGAATTTGTAAACATTTTTATTTATTTTTGGCTGCAACGAGGGTTTCATCACTGGGCAAGGGCTTTCTCTAGTTGCAGTGAGCAGGGGCTACTCTCTAGCTGTGGTGTGCTGGCTTCTCACTGCGGTGGCTTCTCTCGTTGCAGAGCACAGGCTCTATGGCACTAGGGCTTCAGAAGTTGTGGCACGTGGGCTCAGTAGTTGGAGCTCCCAGGCTCCAGAGCACAGGCTCAATAGTTGTGGCGCCCGGGTTTAGTTGCTCCCCTGTATCCCTGGCAACTCCCGGGACCAGGGATTGAATCTGTGTCTCCTGCATTTGCAGATGGACTCTTTATCATTGAGCCACCATGGTTGGCTACCAGTCAACCTGGGGATTTAGCCACCAACCCCCTAAATGAATTTGAAGTGAATAAAGTTTTTATTTATATTTTTCTGATTGTTTAAAGTATACAGTATTTAGCATATACCAAAAATAATGCTGCTGACCCAGTTTCAGGAAAGCATGCTCTTTGAATCCCTTTTAATAATGACAGTTTATATTCAAACAGTACTTTTAATTTTTCAAAGCACTTTTATTTCAACAATTTATTATGATATTTCCAAACATATGCAAAAGAAAAAGAACTGTGAGTGAATTCCCATAGACCCTAGATTCTAATTCAACATTTTGCTATATTTGCAGAACACTTTTTATGGACTAGTTTGATCATCACCTTTTATTTGACCTAATGACTAAGGTATGACTTTTATAGATAAGGAAAGTGAGACTTAGAGATCTAATGATTTGCCAAGGAGGGTGTCTCCCAGTAGTTATGAGCAACCCTGTCAGCTGACACATCCACACCCTCTGCTCTTAAAAATATTTTGAATATCCTTAGTAATGAAAAGTTTCCAATTCCACAAGACAGCAGACTCAGCAAAATCATGGGAAAACCAACAAGAAAGCATTTCTAGGTCATAAATCATTCAGAGAGGAACCGAGTCTTGGGCATCTCTCCCACTCACCCCACTTCCTGTTCTGGTTAGTCATCATTTCCTGCCCAAGCTATCTGAGATATTTCTTCCATTCATTCTTTTCTAGTACCAGATGCAAGTCTCGAGTATCTTTCATATCAGCTAGTCTACTCTCTCCAGCCTTTTCACACGCCCAAGATACTTGACCTCCAATGACAGCACGGCCCTAAGACATATCCTTGCCCAGTTTACAAACAGCTCACCCTTTTCGACCATATTAAGTCTAATACAATCTCTGCCTTCCGCAGTGTAACCCATCCAAGCATCTGCCTTACTTCTTCACTTCCATCCTACATAAGAGATGTTGCCGCAAAGATACCTAGGGCTTTTTGCTTTATTCCCTTTTTTGCCTGTGTAAATCACCACCACTCTTTCTCCCAAATTCCACAAATGTAAATCCAAGTCATGGCTCTTCTCTTCTAATAAGCCTTCTAGAAAATCCAGGCGTGTTACGACGTCTATCGCCAAATTTACATAAACTGATGCCACTGATCTTAATCTACCTTGTACAGCTTTTTTTTTTTTTTTTACTTGGATTACTGTGATATTGAATACCTTGTACAGCTTTATGGTCTGATTTCTCCTGCCACGTTGGGCCCCCTTTGCCTGAGGATAACATTGAGGAAAGGGACGTGGCCTTACTCAGCGTCGCCCTCGCACACAGTAGGGGCTTTATCGTGCTTAATTTCATTTTAACGCAACACATCCCGCCGAAGGGGTGGGGAGCAGACACCCTCTGCTGGATTCTCACTTACACGAGTACACGGATGCTGTCTTTTACTCGGACACACACGTGTCCCCGGGGCCATAGCCTGGAAGGTCTTGGGACTCCCAGCCTGTGGGCGTTTCCACTCCACCCAGCGGAAGGGGAGGCTCATTTCTTTAAAACTGCCTTGAGGGATACCTGTTACCTTGGACCTCCCACAGCCTCCACCCCATAAACAGCTGAGTATCTGCGTCCTCTCAAAGCAGGATCACTCCAGTTCTACGAATCCCTGCCAGGTCGCGCCGGGCGCAGGTCCCATGGACACCCCCTCCCTGGTTCGCTTGGTAGCGCCCGCTTTGTCAGCGCGCTGCGCTCGCCGGTTACCCTCCAGCTCCAGCCGGCCCGCGGCAGACAGCGCCTCCGCTTCACAGCATCCGCAGCTTCGTTCGCGCCCTCTCGGGCTCGTCTGCCTGCGACCTTCCCCCGGGCCGCGGCTGGAAGAGAAGGATCCCCGGAGCCTCTGCTCGGACGGCCCCAAGAGTCTGCTGGGCTTGCCCGCCTCGGCGGGGCCCGCAGTTAGGTGGGGCGCGCGAGGGGCCGCGGCGGTTTTGGCGGCGGCGCCCGGCATGTATCAGAGCCCGCGGCGGCTCTGCTCCGCCCTGCTACAGAGGGACGCGCCCGGCCTGCGCCGCGCGCCCGGCCCGCCGCCGCCGCCGCGCCGCCTCTCGCCCACGGCCGCACCGCGGCTCGCGTCCCCCCGGCTTCTGGCGGCGGCTTCGGCGGCCCGCGACGTCGCGAGGTCGTGCTCCCGAACAGGTGAGTGCACCGCCGTTCCGGGCGGAGAACGCGGCGGCCGCCACCTGGAGACGGCGGGGAATGAATGGGAAGCCGGGGGCTGCCGGGCGGTGTGGTGCGACCGGGAAGCGGTGCCTCTTCTCCTTGAGCCGCCGTCTCTGCCCTCCTTTGCCGCCTTCTCTTGCCTGGGGCTTGCACCGCGTCCGGTAAGAGCTGCAACCCTGTGCTAGGTTCCCGTTTAATCGTTCCCGTTTGATGCCGCGGTTTCAGTATTTCTCGCTCTTGACCTGTTATCTTTTCCCCTTCCGAGGCCGCAGATTATTTTTGTTTTACTTATTGCGCTAATGGAACATTTTATGCAATATGTATATGAAGTTACTCATATCTGATCCTGTGGCCTGCATGGCTTAGGTGGTCTGAATTTTGAAAAATGTATGAACACGCATTGACTCTTTGGACATCTACTTGAATTTGGGGGGAGCCTTCCAGTCTTAATATTTGTGTCATTATGCGTCCTGTATACCTGGGGTTAAGATCTTGTAAAGATGATGCTATCTCTTTGCCAAGAACCTGTTCTATAGGTCACGTGCTCTGGATTTTGCTTGGGTTGTGGGGAGGAAAACGCCAGGCAGGATCTTACTTCCCTAACCAGGGATCGAACCTGCGCTCCTTGCATTGGAAGCCTGGAATCTTAACCACTGGACCCCCAGGGAAGTTCCCTGGATCTTCCCTTTTTTGGCCACGTAAGTTTCTGCCCGAGGCCTCAATACCGCGGCCACAATTTACATACAAATTAGTCATACTTTAAAAATTAATAAAACTTTTCTTTCAAAAGTGGGCAGTTTCATCACGCTAGCAGGTATATTTTAGTCGTACTCAAGTTTATTGCTGTTTAAGACGTATGAACATCTCAGATTGTTAACGACTACCTTTTGCTCCAAAAGTTTTGTGTTATCTCTTTTATGCCGCCCTACACGGGTTGCCGGATCTTCATTCCCCCATGGGGGATTGAACCGCCAGGGCAGTGAAAGAAAAGGCGGAGCCCTAAACACTGGGCTGCCAGGGAATTCCCAAGTTTTGTATTAACTTCAGAACCGAGCAGTAGAAAGTGTATGTTCAATGTGGCTTTCTTTACTGAAAGTGATCACCCAAAATGCGATTCAAGTCAAGATTTTAAACTCTATTCAGATGATTGGCGGATGTTTAGATAGAGACATTCTTTTTAAAATTAGGATTTTATTTTTGTAAAGGGACTTCGCCGGCGGCCAGCGGTTAAGACTGCGTTTCCACTGCAGGGGTCACAGATTCCACCCCTGGCCGGGGAACTAAGGTCTCGCATGCCACCCAGCGTGACCAAAAATAAAAAAATATTAGGAAGTTAAACTGATTACTGGAGACTAAACTCTTTTGTTCTTTTTTTAAAAAGGATGAACTTGACAGTCATTGAGATTTTCTTTGCAGTTCTGTAGGAATTTGGCGTTTGTGAAATAACTTAGAATGGGAAAATTTCTAGAGGCACATTGTTGGGTTTGAGGTGGGAGAAGTAAAAGAAAATCAACTGGTGTCTTCTGTAGCACTGTATCTCTTGTCTTCACCTCTTACCTTAAATTTCCTGCGGGTCCTGGGGCAGAGTTAGCCAGTAGGTTCATTTTGGGAATACACATAACTTGTGTAATACAGATAAGAGAGCTGTGCTGTTAGTTGGGAAGAAAGGTCAGGACATGCTGGATCTTAGGCCTTTGACATAGAAAGATGCTTAATGAACTTTCTGGAAGTCCCCTGAAATCCCCTAGCTTTAGAAAGAAATTGAAAGGATTTATGGCTGTTAAACTACTACAAGAGCTAGGGCAGTTTCTCATTTTGCTCAGTTTTGGCTTCAGCTGCTTGTTGAGAGAAACTCATGAATGCATTCATTTGCATATCCTTTGATCACTCACTCACTCATTCAGAAAGTCTTTCCATTTCTGGTCTGTCTCACTCTATTGTGTTAGTCATTCAGAAGTGTCTGATTCTTTGCGACCCCATGAACTGTAGCCCACCAGGCTTCTCTTTCCATGGGATTCTCCAGGCACCAATACTGGAGTGGATTGCTGTTCCCTTCTCCAGAGGATCTTCCTGACCCAGGAATCGAACCCTGGCCTCCTGCATTGCAGGCAGATTCTTGACCATTTGAGCTAGGTGCCACCTTATAGGAGGTAAAAGAATGTGAGACATGGTCTGCCTCTGAGTTTAGTTCCCAGAGAGATGGGTTTTGCACAAAGACCTGAGTGTTTAAAGAAATAAAAACACCTTTTATTCTCTTTCAGTTAAAGGTTTGCAAATGGCACAAGGGTGCTGGAGAGCATGAAGTCCCTTCCATCAGTGGTGATCATTTTGGCTTCAAAAAGTGGTTGGCATTTGAATTGGTCCTTGAAGTACAGTTAAGATTGAAAGAGATTAAAAACATTTTGCTTGGGAAAAGCCAGTAGCAAAGTGGAAGGTGTGAGACATGGATGGTGGCAGGGTGAGAGAGGAGGTACTTTGCCAAATGTTTCCCAGGATTTATAGATCCTATTGTAGACTTATTAAGAAGAATCGTTATGGGTGGGTCCCGAATTCCACGTTACTTAACAAAATGACAACAATAAATAAAAAGCAGATTATTGTTATTACAGGCCTCAAGGTTTAGACATCTGGCTAGAGAAAGTCTTCAAGGAACTGAAAGCTACACTTCGCTCACTCCAGCATCTTTTGGGGTGCGTGTGTGCTGAGTCACTTCAGTCATATCTGACTGTTTGGGACCCTATGGGTCATAAGCCCTCCAGGCTCCTCTGTCCGTGGGATTTCCCAGGCAGCAATACTGGAGTGGGGTGCCATGTCCTTAGCCAGGGGATCTTCCTAACCCAAGTCTCTTAACATCTTGCATTGATAGGTGGATTCTTTACCACTAGCACCACCTGGGAAGCCCCAGTCTTTGGGGAGGGGGTGCTAAATCCCAAGTTGACCCTATTTGTTAATCAGTTCCTTCATAACTTACGCCCTGTGGCAGTCAGATGTCACTGGAAAGGTGAGTGCAGCCCCTTTGCAGTCATCAGATGCTGGGTTATTAGAATTTAAAGGGGACCTTTTCTCACAGAAGGATCACAGGCCCCATAGAGAAGCAGCAGCTGTCACAGTTACTCTGCTGGATGAAACGTGGTCTGGTGTCATCTATGGGTTTATAAATGCCATCCTCCAGATGCCACCTCCTCAGATAATGAAGAGTTGGCTGAATTACTGTTCTCTACCACTGGAACACATTGCTTTTTTTCTTGGTACGATTTTAAAAGCAAATACCAGCTCATTTGAGGAGGCGGTTTTATTTAGTATGTCCTTTAACAATGTGAGTAATCTGCTTATGAGAGAGAAGTGCAACAGCTTGTAATTATCAAGCTTTATAGAAATATATTTTCTTTGTAGGAGAACAAGCTATTAGTTACAGCATTCAATGGTAAGAGCTTAAATACAGTGAGTTACTGGGGGCTTTTGAATTAGAAACCACGATATCAACTGATCCATAAGTTTTACTGAGCACAGTACACTTAAAAGGCCAAATATTTTATTGTTTCGTGACTAATTGCATTGGAAATTAAGATCTGTCATCAGGATTCCTAGAATTTTGCTAACCACTTGAATGGTTATCACATTTGAATGCAAGGATGACGTGCATGGGTGTTTAGTTCCATAGTAAACCCACTTGTACTTTAATGAAAATTTTTGGATTGGTTCTTTTTTAAAAAATATTTGGCTGTGCGGTCCATGGGATCTTTGTTGAGACATGTGGAAACTGGTTCCTGGGGACTGGGATCTAACCCAGCCCCCTGCATTGGGAACACAGAGTCCTAGCCAGGAAGTTCTGGATTTGCTGGATTTGAGCAGCCTTCCTACAGGAAGGAGTATGACCTCAAGCAAAAATCTTAGCTGTCTTCTTGTCTCTATGTGATCTCAAAGCAGCACCTGAAACCTACCAGCTACACAGAATTCAGCATCAGTGTCCGGGATGTGGGCGGGAGTGTCCAGGAGAAAGAGGGCTACGAAAAACTACCTGTCAGATTTAAATGTCTTTATGAAATGCAGCCCCACCCCGCCATGGGTGGGTTCCTCATCCAAGGTTGGTTGAATCCCCAGATGCAGATACCAAGGGTGTACATCATTATATAAAAGGAGCTATCAAAAGAATGCCTGGGTCCCACTCAGATCATCTGAATTTTAGTTTCTGCAAGTGGGCCTTGAGCATCTGCTAGTTCTGATGTATAGCCTGGGCAGACAGCCAGTGAGACACTTGCTTTGCTAAATGCTTGGAAGCCTGCTAGAAGTTTCTTAACTAGTGTCCCCAGAAGTTAGTCTCCAGTAGAGACGGCTATTGGATTATGAGGGATTGTGCAGAATGATTTGAAAACTGCTTTTTCCCTTCAGAACTGGAGTAGTCTGAGAAGTCCAAAGTTCCTTGGAGCCAGAATCATGGAGCAGTAAAGAAAAGTGGCAGCAGGGTGTCCAGGAAGCGCCTTGTGCATCATTTTCCTTTGCTTTTCCCAGCCTGTCCCCCACTCTGAGCGTCCAGTGCTGGGGCAGGTCTGTCCAGTACGGGGTACAAGGAAGTTGTTTTGCATATCCTACTGACACCCTGGACATGATGGTTTTCTGTTTCCTTTATGTTTTGCTTTCACTGAGGGGGTTGCCAAAGATGTTCATCTTTCAGATTTTCTAGGTCAGATAGATTTGCTGAGATGTGTTCTACAATTAATTTCTCTTTCCAGTAGTGGTTCATTCTAAATTTTTATTTGGAAAATTTTCATGACAATTTTAAAATATAATTTTTTAAAAATAACATGTCTGTTAATTTTGCCTCAGAACTGCAATCTCTTTGACGGTACTGATTATCCTCTAGAAGTTGAGGATTGTTTGTCCTTGGTGTTCAGAAGTTCTGTCAGGATAAACGTCTCAGCATCAGATGAGCCCATTCAGTCTAAGGACATACCATTCTTTTTGGGGGGTGGGGGGCTGTGCTGGGCCTTCATTGCTGTGTGGGCTTTTCTCTAGTTATGGAGAGCAAGGGGCACTCTCTAGTCGCAATTCACCGGTTTCTCATTGTGGTGGCTTCTTGTTGCAAAACAGAGCATTGGTTCTAGGGTGCAAGTTCTTCCGGAGTTGCAGCTCCCAGGTTCTTGAGCATAGGCTCAGTAGTTGAGCACAGGCTTAAGCTGCTCCACGGCATGTGGGATCTTCCCAGATCAGGGACTGAACCCATGTCTCCTGCATTGGTAGGCAGATTCTTTACCACTGATCCACCAAGGAAGCCCCAGGACATACCATTCTCTAGCCCAGGAAAATTTCTATTTCTTGAATTTTATCATTTTCATCACTATTTTATCACATTGCCTGTTCTCATATTATTAAACTCCTGCTAGACAGATTGTTGTCCATATGGATCCACCCTCTGGCTGCTCTTGCATTTTTAAGAATGTTTCTTTATATTTCATGAGATTTTTTTGAACATGTCTGTTTTGCAGTTGTTTACAATTTTTTGGACATTTTCTAATTCTCTGCTCCTTTCTTCATAGAAG
Organism: Bos indicus x Bos taurus; assembly: GCF_003369695.1. Lineage (NCBI taxonomy): Eukaryota > Metazoa > Chordata > Mammalia > Artiodactyla > Bovidae > Bos > Bos indicus x Bos taurus. Next base: position 54,056,497 of record NC_040092.1, read on the forward strand.
CCTAGTCTGTCTTTGTGTCCTATACAGTTGTGTGAGCCTGTTTCTCCCCCATACCTTTCCTCCTGGGAGAGCAGTTTGCATTTTCTCTGTAGTTGGGGAGATTTGGGGGTCAGGGGTGCAGGCAGGCTCCCTTCTGTGTTCTCCAATGCTTAGCTCACCCCTCCAGCCACGCCTTCAGAAATATCCCTGAGGTCCACGGTCTGCTCTGCCTCCCTTCCCGTCCATCACTCTTGGGAGCCCTTCCAGGGCCCACATCTCTGAAGCCAGTTCTCCAGCTGGCAGAGGCCACCCTCTTCTGTCTGAGAGGGGAAGTGACAGAACTAGCAGCTGTCTCAAATACCATTGCTGAAAGAATGACCCTAACGACGGCCCCTTGCCTCTCCTGCCCTCTGTCTTGGTGGACTTAGCTTTGGGTTTCTTCAGAGCTCCCTTGGGAAGAGCCATGTTTAATTTACCTTCGGTAGTTTGTACTGCATTGCCCTCCGCTCTGGGTTCTCTGTTAATTCACACCTGTCTCTGTCTTCCTGGAATTGTTTCTTAAGCCCACTGGTGGCGTCCTTTCTGATTTTACCCATATTCTTTCAGTCTTTAGAAAAATATGCGTGTGTGTACTTTATTCCAGAAAGCTCTTAAGAATAATGTATTTTTGGCCTCATGTCTGATGACCTATTGTACATTATTTATCAATTCCCATCTTAAAAATGAGTCATTGGACTGGAGATTTTAAAACTGCTACCAGTGTCACTACACATTTTAAAATGCTGTAATTATTTAAATTACTTATTTATTAATTATTTAAATTATTTAATTAATTTAAAGTGCTGTAATTATTCAAGCAAGGCTATGGAAATCTATATATGAAAATTAGGTTTTCCCTATTTTAAATGACTGAGTCTTTCGTTGATTTTTGTGAAGTATGTACAAATGGACTGTACAATTCATAATCTAGAGCAGGAGTCTGCAAACTTTTCTGTAGAGAGCCAGCTAGTATATATTGGGCTTAATAGACTAAATATCCGTTACAGCTATTCAGCTCTGCTGCTATAGTGTGGAAGTAGCTGCTGACAATACACAAATCTTATTTATGGATACTGAAGTTGGAGTTTTGGATGATTTTCACATGTCAGGAAATATTATTACAATCTTTTTTCAACCACTTAAAAATGTAAGCAGCCATAGGCATCTTATACAGGGCACTGGGAGATGTATGTGGACCTCTGACCCACAGGGAAGAATAGCAGAGTACTCCTTAGCTCCGTATTTCATTCATAGCTGTGAACCCAGAGCACCTCTTGAGCTCCTGGGAACGTTAATGATGGGCACCAGGTAGTAACACAAACCTGATTGTCTCAGTTGGTGGAGAGCAGCTGTCACACCAGGTTTTGTTTCTGCCTTTTCAGTTTTCTAGCATTTTGCTGGAAGAGTCTGGCTTATGCAAGTGCTTGGCCAGCCCACTCATAATCAACCACCAATTTTCACACGCTAACTTAAGTATTCATTGTGGAGGGATTTCTCTTTCCCTAGCCATATTTTCAAGATGAATCTGGCATGACTGAAGGGACAGCTCTGCTTTGGCCAGAAGGCACTTGGGTATTCTTGTGTCTGACTGCTGCCTAGCAAAGAAAGGTCACTGGGATTGTCACTGTGTCTAGGAGCTTGTATTTATAGACCCGCGAGGTTGGGAGACATGACCTTCACTTGATATCTCTAGTAATGCCATGTGCCAGTAAAGCGGGTCATTACACCGCTTTGAACACCTTGTGCTGTGCCAGTGTGCACGCCCTGACGGCGGTGACCTGGGCAGAGGGATGAGGTGAAATTGGACCTTTGTTAATTGCCACGCACGCCCCTGGCAGCTCCATCCAGTCATCCTGACTGGTCAGCACCGTCAGAGACAAGCAGTGATCCAAGGTGCAGGCAGCCCTCTCCAGGGTCAGGTCCTTTGCCAACTGTGCAGTCAGTCACCATGTTTATAAAATGGAGAATACAGTACCTGCTTTGCTGGATCGTTGGAAAGATAAGTAAAGATACACGCTTGGCTCTCAGGTGTTAATAGCTGCTCTTTAATCCCAGAAAGAAAAGTAACAGTAGCTGCCATTTAGAATGTACTAGGTATAGCTCCTTTAACTCTCTTAACCCTCACAGTAACACAGTGAAGTAGGTCATGGTGATCCCCAGATGAAGAAACAGAGCCACAGAGATAAATAACTTGTTCAGGATCTGACTAGTGAAAAGAGAAGCCATGATTTCTGGAAACCAGTTGACCTACCTTGAGTCCATAAACAAGGCAGATATAGTCTCTATCCTCATGGAACTAATGAGTGAAGAACAGGGGTTGTAATTTAAATATTAAGGGTGACTTAAGGTTCTTACTCCTGGCTCAGAGGGTAAAAGCGTCTGCCTGCAATGCAGGAGACCCAAGTTTGATCCCTGGGTTGGGGAAGATCCCCTGGAGAAGGAAATGGCAACCCACTCCAGTATTCTTGCCTGGAAAATCCCATGGATGGAGGAACCTGGTAGGCTACAGCCCACGGGGTTGCAAAGAGTTGGACACGACTGAGCGACTTCACTTTGACTTTTCAAGTACCAGAAGAAGGCCATATGTAAGAAAAAGGGAGCCACTGGAACTTGATCCATGAAGCTGTAAGCCATGGGGACTGTAAATCTTTATTGATTTATTAATAAAGTATTAAATAAATATATTGCATACCCAACATCCAAGCTATTTTAGGTCGATGGCTGTCTTGTGAATATTTTGAAGGTGGCCACATTTATTCAGGAGCTTTCAGGGGACCAGTGAAAATTAGCTGCTGAGTTAGTTTTCTAACCTTTCTGAGGTGATTCAGCACAGTGGCCAGTGGGTGGCAGCACAGGCTCGCTGTTCCAACGATGCCTTCCTGTGACGTCTGTCCTTCAGGGTTTGGTGTGCTTTTCTCTTCGAGGTTTCCTTGGGCCCCGAGGTTGGTCAACTCCAGCAGCTTCTCAGGTGTGTACCCAGATAATCCTGGCTTTTGTTGTGTTTTTACTTTTTAACCAGCCTTTTTTTTTCCCCAAATAAAAAGGTTAGATGAAAGAGTGGCACCATTTGACGTTTTTGGAAATCTCTTCATTTGAAAGTCTGGCTTAATACGTGACAGCTGTCTATATCCTCCTAGTTGCCTCTCCGTTCAGTCTGTTGGGATATTTTGGTTAAAAGATATGAATCCAGTCTCTCACTGGTTATATAATCGGAGAGAATTATTTTAATAGCCTTTTACGATAATTGTGGGTAGTCTTTTGTGGTAGCTTATATTAATAGTTATTTGCAACGTCAAATCTGATATACCATATCAGTGAACATCTTCTTGGTTATTTGGGAAGTTGGTTAACTAGGTTACGTGGCTCTTCCAGATGTTATACAGTATAGAAATAACCTTGCAGCTGCTGCTGATGCTAAGTCGCTTCAGTCGTGTCCCACTCTGTGCGACCCCATAGATGGCAGCCCACCAGGCTCTCCCCGTCCCTGGGATTCTCCAGGCAAGAATACTGGAGTAGGTTGCCATTTCCTTCTCCAATGCAGGAAAGTGAAAAGTGAAAGTGAAGTCGCTCAGTCGTGACTGCAGCCCACCAGGCTCCTCCATCCGTGGGATTCTCCAGGCAAGAGTACTGGAGTGGGGTGCCAGTGCCTGCTCCAAAATAACCTTAGTAACTATCATCTCCAATCTTGTCAGAGAAGTTTTTTAAGTACTGGGGACTTGTCAGGCTCCTGATGCCAGATGTGTTTTCCAGAATTTTCTCTGGGAAATTTTTCTCATGGGCAAAAATACTGTCAGCTGTTTGCCTTAAAGTGACAGGCTCACTTCTTACATTTTAGTGGATAAATGTCTGCCTTGTTTCTTGACTAAAGTTTGTTGGTTCTTTGAGGTGAAGACAGGGGAGAGTTTTGCAATCCAGGCACTCACCTGAGTGCTGTTGCTTAAGGCAGCGTATTTTGTGTGCAGCACAAGTGTTTATGTGGACTTTCCTTTTTGTCAAGTATTAAAGATAGGTCATCAGGGCTCCAAATTTAACAGAAGTACTTATTGCCGCCTCACTTAAGGACATTTGTGGGTAAAGCAGGCAATTTAAAAAATGAATAATGGTGAAGAGCACAGTGGCCCCTACTGGAGCCTGGGGCCAACTGCCTGAGTTAATGCTGACAAAGCGGCGGTTTCATCACAGTCGAAAACAAAGACAGAAAGGATGCCTCAGTGTTAATATGAAAACCCCTTGGCCCTGCGTTTCTCCAAAGGTGTCTCAGACATCCCTAATGGCTTTGTCTATGTATCTATGTGTACTATCAGGGAAACATGAAATCTGGATGATGTGTCTGACTCCCTCAGTACCACATGATTCCTTCTAAACCTTTCCTCATTTATCTGCAGCTTTCCTTTTTCACAGAAATCAGACTCCCACCATCCATCACTTATTGTATTTGTTCAACCGCAATATACATGTAAAGCATTTTTGGAATTGCTGACACCCACCCCCCAAGAGAAATAGCTTTGCTAATCTGAGTGCACTTTCTTTAGTCTTGAGCAGTTAAAAGCTGTTTTCCAAAGTGACATGATTCCTTTTTTCCTGAAGCCCCTTCTGTGAATTTGTTGTATATTTGTAATAGATTTATTTGTCAGAGTCTGCATTTCCTCTTGATCCCCCCACCTCCCTGTTGATCTTTTGAATTTTCGCACATTAAAGTTTACTCTTTGTGAGGGATAGTTAAGTCAATGGATTTTGACACAGAGTCATGTATGCATCACCCTACGGCTGTACAGAGTGGTTCCTTTGCCCTAAAATTCTTTGTCAGCCACTGGTCCCTCCCTCAATCTCTGAAAACCATTCTGTATAATTTGCCTTTTCTAGAATGCCCTATGAGTGGGATCGTGCAGTATGTAATTTTTAGGATCTGGCTTCTTTCACTTACAAAATGCTTGTGACTTGTTCCCCTTTATTGTTATGTACTATTTTGTGTGGTTGTATACATTTGCACATTGAGGGACATCTTTGCTTCCAGTTCGGGCATTTATTAATACAATTGCGTACATATTTTTGAATGAACTTAAGTTTAAGCTCACTTAAGTAAATCCCTAGGGGCATGAGTTCTATATTTATTTTAAACAGTGCCAGACTGTCTTCCAGTGGGGCTGTGCATGGGAAGCAGTAGGTGGGAGTTTATGAAGGGATGGGTATTGTTTAAATATTTGATAGGCTCACCAGCGAGAGCCATCAAGGCCTAGGCCTTTTTTCTGGGCAGATGTTAACTTACTTCAGTATCTTTGCTGCTCTAGTTGGAATTCCTTCCACAGAGCTGAAGGGGAGAGGTGGGGCCAGGCCTGCCCCAGGCAGGACCCGCACAGACCAGCACTGTTCTTAACTGAGGTTCAATAGCTTTCGCAAATAAAGGCTTCTCAGTGTGTTGCATGCCTTTGGTCTACATCCAGAGCACTGAAGTGGCTGGTTTTGACACTGGTTCAGGTTTATAATTCTTTCAGGGGAGGACTTGTCAGCTCCCTCATGCCGTCACGCCTGAAGTCTGCTTGATGGGTTTCTTCCTCTAATGTGTCAGCCCTGTTAGCAAACAGACATGGTAGTCTGCTCCAGAGCTCAGTCCTCCTCTGGCAATAAACATCTCCCACCTGTTTCCAATTTGCACTTCTCTCCTGAACATCAGTTGTACCTGACTGCCAAGCTCCTATTTTCTGCAAACCCTACCCGGTTTTCCTAACCTGTATTGGCAGCTTCATAGTTGCTCAGCCCACCCATCTTGGAAACTTTTTTTTGACTGCTCTCTCATAGGCCACATCCAAGTAAGTCATCAACAAAACTTGTTGGCTCCAATTTTGGATTTACTCAGAATCCAGCCACTTAAACTGGGCCTAGAACTGGGGCTTTGAGGCCCATATTGCAGTGTGTCCTTCCTCTTTTTTGCTGCAAAGCCTTTGTCTTTAGGTGCTAGACTGAATTTTTGAAAACCCCCAAAAGTCACAAATAAAGTGAATGACAAAATATAGTAATCCACTATTGGGCCAAAATGAGCTTTTTTTGAGCTGAGCTGGCTTTAATAAGAATGTGTTTTCCTTGTTTTGTAGCTAACAGCCCTATAAATTTCCAAAAACAAACCAAAAAAGGACAACAGGGAATGATGAAATTAGAACATCCAGTTTAAGCAGTCTAGAGTAACAATTCTGATTCTGCCATTACTAATGATGATCACTGCAAATAATTCTTTTTTTAAAAAAAATTTTTTATTTGTTTATTTGGCTGCTCTGGGTCTTAGTTGTAGCATGTGGGATCTAGCTCCCTGACCAGGGATCAAACCTGGGCCCCCTGCACTGGGAGCTCAGAGTCTTAGCCACTGGACCACCAGGGAAGTCCCCAAATAATTCTTAATTGAATATGCTTGCTTCTTTCTGGTCCCCCTGCTCTGTCCCACCCCCACCCCCACCCCAGGCTTTTCTTTTTTGGTTGTACTAAATCCTCATTGGTTCATTCTTGGATCACATAGCCAGTGGATATTGTACTATCTTAATCTCATTTAGACTTGATTTGCTCTGTTTAATACAGCACCACCAGTTCGTATATCAGTATCTCTGGTCATTTTGGTCTAAAGCTTGTTCGCTACTTCCAGGGGTGGTTAAGACTTTTCTGAGAAGGGCCCAATAGTAAACATTTTGGCTTTGAGTGCCAGAAATTATCCTGCCATGTACCGTGTGCTTGTGGGCGTGTATATGACATCTGAAGATCAAGGACTGTACAAAATACATCTGGCTGCAGTTGGCCATCCCCTGCTGTAGTATTTTCTGGAAGAAGCGCTCCTAGTGTCAGTATTTCAGTTTTGCTAGATGTAAAATTCTTGGCTCACATATAAAGCCTGACATGTTTCAGATATGTAACTTCATTTTCTTCTTGTCTAAGAACATTACAGTTGAAGTCTGATACTCTGACTTCTAAGTTCCTTGCTGTTTTTGGCCTGGAGTCCAAGGGATTTTTTTTCTGTTTCTTTACAGTCCAGTCGGTGTTGGTCATTCTGGGTTGATAGTCTCAGGTATGTGTGTTTGTGTCCATGATACATGTTCTTTTAACCTCATAATTTTTCTTTCAAACCACTGACCTTTTTTTCAGCTTTATTGAGGTATAATTAGCGAACATTGTTGTGTATTTGAGGTGTACTGAGTGATGGTTTGATATTTGTACACATCTTGAAATAATTACCTCAATCAAGCTAATTAACATGTCACTCACATAGTGTGTGTTTCCGGGGGTGGGGGGGTGAGATCACTTAAGATCTAAGATCACTTAGAGGAAGGATTTCAAGTATGAGATACAGTATCCTTAACTAAACTTACCTTGCTGTACATTAAAGCTCCAGAACTTAATTCATCCTGCATGATTGAAACTTTGAAGAGTTTTCTTGGTTTATAGTTTCTCGTATCAATACGTGTTTCATTTCCTTGCATTGGTTTTCCTGCTACAAGAAACTTTTATCCATATTGCATCTTTGCTTTAAATAAGTACATAGTATTTGCCACTATCTTGCAAGCTTTATCTCATTTCTCTCTGTTACGTGTTTACTAATTCTTCACATTGCCTCATTTGTAAATTTTCTAATTTAGACTACTTTGTCATTTTCTTAATATAATTATCCTATATTATAATAGGATATGATTTTGATTGGCTTTCTGGGCATGTCTTCCAGCACTTTCATTGTGTTAATACATTATACTGTTCCTTGTTCACTGAAAGGTTTTTCTTAAGTTTTTAGGAGGAAGTGTTGTTTAGGATAACGCCTTAAATCTTCAACTCCTATTGGACACAATTAACCTTTTTCACATTCATTTTCGCATGGTACTTGCTTTTTTATCACAGCAACCACCCTGAAACAGCTTGGCGAAGGTGATGTCATCAAAAGGATGCAGAGCAGTCCTGTTAAAACTGAACAGCTTCAAGCTGCTCATTTGCCTGGAGCCTGACAGATGTCAGATATTGGAGCCCTTGTGAGTTTGCCATGATGCCCTGACAGATTGGTCTACTGTTAGGCTATTACTGATGCTGGAAACCATGCTTGGGAAAACAGTAGAACTTTTTACCGCTTTTTGCTGAACTAGAAGTACAGAAGAAAGATTTTCAAAGTTGTACTGCCAGCCAGGAAGAAAATTTCTTTGGACCCATGTACTCAGATAGGCAAGCAAATTGATTAAAAAAGAATATATTCAAGTCAGACATCCAGGAAACAAGTGTATGCGCGTGTTCATGCATGTGCCTTTGTGAGCACAGGCTTGCAGGCAGTTGCACATACACAGAAATGTGTGCTGGGAAAACTGGAGTCTCTTTGCCTCACTTTCTCACTGGGGAGTCCTTGAAAAGGAGTGATAGAGCATGCTTGCATCTTGATCTTGATGTTTAAGGATAGGTCCTGGGGGTGAACACTTGAATTGGCCTTTGTGACCTGCTGTGTAAGGTGAATTCAATGGCTTGCTAATTTCACGTGCAATCAGCTTGCCAAACAATGTGTTTTGTAAAGAAAACTTTGTGTCCTTCAAGAGAAGGCAAGGACTTGGATGAGGTCAGGAAATCCAGGTTCCTCCAAACCAGGAATCTTAGACATGATTCCAAGCAGAATCTGGCCTAATTTATACTGTAATGAAGAGAAAACAAGGTTGACCTTTAAAAGAGCAATCCACTGCCTCCTAGTGAGGTGACAGATGCCTCTCCCTTCATGTTAGCTTGTTGAAGATTGTGCTCTGTTGTCTTTAGTTATTATCCAGTTAGGTAAGAATCAGAAGCCTCAGGAAACGGACCTAGACAATGCTTCCTGCACCACCATATCCTCCCCTCCCCACCCCATCTCTCCCCTCCCCACCGCCAACCTCTCTTCTGATTTTTAAAAAATCTGGCAGTTAAGATTAGATTGCAGACTGTACTGCTCAGTGATGTTCTCAGAATCCTATAGAAAGCCAGAGCCTGGATTTAATCCAGCTGATTCTTTAATCCAGCGTAATAGGGATCCGAGTAGCTGACACACTAAGAGCCTGCTCTAATGCCATCTCGGAGTAATCAGGCTTTCTGACATCTGGCTCTTTAAAACTGGCCTTCAAGTTCTCGTTTAAAATACATAGAAAAAGGAATATGGATTTTGTTTAGCCATGCTTTCCTAAGACTGTGTCTACAAATTATAAAGACAAGTTTCAGGTTAGAATAAGCCATAAAGATCAAGGTATTTCAGCTGTAGTATTTCAAGTAGTTGTCCTCCTAGAAAGCTAGAACCTGGGCGCTCCTGTAATCCACCCCGTAGACCATGAACGTGGCAACATCGGCCCCAGCTTCTGTGGACACTAACTGCTTTATCTTGTGGTCGCTCTGAGTGAGAACTGGAGAAAGGCAGGAGAAGGCTGAGTGTGTAACACGTGTCTCCTTCCCCGCAGTGTATCCCATGGGAAACGGCACGAGCAGGCTCTACAGTGCTCTCGCCAAGACACTCAACAGCAGCGCGGCGTCCCAGCACCCAGAGTACCTGGTGGCCCCTGACCCAGAGCACCTGGAGCCCATCGACCCCAAAGAGCTCCTGGAGGAATGCAGGGCTGTCCTGCACACCCGGCCCCCACGGTTCCAGAGGGATTTTGTGGCTCTGCCAGCCGATGGCCCCAGTAGCCACCCTCCCATTAGGGTCATGCAGTGGAACATCCTTGCCCAAGGTAGGCCTGCTGCGTCTCTGCCCGAACCGCCACCGCCTCCCTGCTTCTGCGCATGCCCGATGCACCTCCGCATGTGCGCACATGTGCGGGGGCGGGGTGTCAGACGAGGGGTGCCGGCGGCTTCGCCCAGGGAGCTCTCCCAAGGGGAGGTGGGGAAAGGGAGTCATCTGGTTTTCACTGATAAATCCAGCGACTCCAGAGGTATTTCTTACTCACGTGTTGGTAAGTTGCATATTCAGTGACAGCTTCTGTCTCCCAGCACATCCAGATTTCAAGGCCCCGGTCTCTTATTAGCCTGAAACTTTGTGTTGTCTCCAGCTTTCAGTCCACAGCACTAAGATAACATTTGCCAGGGAGAAACTGAGTCTGCTGAGTGGGCGATGTAGAATCTTCTGCAGGAAATGGGGAGGGGGCGGAGTTGGTCTGGGTACTCTGGCCAGATTCTCTTCCAAACGCACCTTTATAATTTGAGATGTTGCCTCTCTTCTCTATGCTTTGAGATATTTGTTATGGTAGAAAGGACTCCTTTCCTGGGTCTGCTGGATTTAAAAACAGGTGTGTCAGTCAACTTTGTGCAGTGCTGCACAAAGATCACGGAGCTGTTGAAATTTTAAGAAGAAACCAGGGTCACCATTCTTCCCTCATTTTCTGGAATAGAAGGGCATACTGAATGACTTTCCATAATTTTGGATTCGTTTTTTCTTTTCCCAGATATAGGTAAAAGCTGCCCGTTTAAAATAGGTGTCATTTATGGTTTCTATAAAGGCCTAGTACTGGGTTAAATGTATTTAGTTCATCTGACATAGCTTAGATCTCTTAGACTACAAAGAACATTGTTTAAAGCCAAAACTTAATGTTTTATGTCCTGGAATATGTGGCTTTATTATGTCTTCTGTCCTGGAATAGACAGATAGTTTTAATGTGAAAATCAATTCCTTGCTTCATGTGGATGGTAAGAGGTAATTAGTTTGGAGGTCGGTGCAGTAAGAGAATCCCCTCCAGAGCAACTGAAGCAGAGAAAGTACTCTGAAGGTCTTGGGTGACGTCACACCTAAGGAGACACCCCCCCCCCCCGCCAGGTATTTAGCAGCTGACAACCGACCGGCTTTTTTATTTCAGCTCTTGGAGAAGGCAAAGACAACTTTGTCCAGTGCCCTATGGAAGCCCTCAAGTGGGAAGAAAGGAAATGTCTGATCCTGGAGGAGATCCTCGCCTACCAGCCGGATATCCTGTGCCTCCAAGAGGTGGACCACTACTTCGACACCTTCCAGCCCCTCCTCAGTAGACTGGGCTATCAGGGCACCTTCTTCCCCAAGCCCTGGTCGCCCTGTCTGGATGTGGAGCACAACAATGGACCCGACGGCTGTGCCTTGTTCTTCCTCCAAAACCGATTCAAGCTGGTCAACAGTGCCAACATCCGGCTGACGGCCATGACGCTGAAAACCAACCAAGTGGCCATTGCCCAGACCCTGGAGTGCAAGGAGTCCAGCCGCCAGTTCTGCATCGCCGTCACCCACTTGAAGGCACGCACCGGCTGGGAACGGTTTCGATCAGCTCAAGGCTGCGACCTCCTCCAAAACCTGCAGACCATCACCCAGGGGGCCAAGATTCCCCTGATTGTTTGTGGAGACTTCAACGCAGAGCCCACAGAGGAGGTCTACAAGCACTTTGCTTCCTCCAGCCTCAATCTGAACAGCGCCTACAAGCTGCTGAGCGCTGACGGGCAGTCGGAACCTCCGTACACGACCTGGAAGATCCGGACCTCAGGCGAGTGCCGGCACACGCTGGATTATATCTGGTACTCCAGGCAGGCGCTCAGCGTGCGGTCAGCCCTGGACCTGCTCACCGAGGAGCAGATTGGACCCAACCGGCTACCGTCCTTCAATTACCCTTCAGACCACCTGTCCCTAGTGTGTGACTTCACCTTTAACGAGGAACCTTGATGGATATTTATAAACGCTTGTCTGTGTCTTTTTAATCGCAGGAGTCTTAACCAGGGATGTTTCAGGAAACTGAAATAGAATAAGTTGACTGAGGAAGGGTTCCCAGTTTCTCTCACTTGTTTCCAGCATGCCCTTGGGAAGGAACCCCGTTAGCTCACATTAAAACCTTTTCCATTAAAACCTACAGCAAAAAGGTTTTTGCACTCCAGTATTGCTTTGCATTGTTTTCTTTCCCTTAGGATTAATTACATGTTGATCATTTAAGGGCATTATATTGGGCTTGTTTTGAAGCTTTTTCTGTTAGAGTCATTAAAATAGTAGACTTGCTTGAGTCTCCCATAATTAACAAGTATGCAGGAACAGTTTCTCTAGACATTTCAAGTTATTTATTTGTGTTTTTTAATATCAAGTTATGCATGGCAATATTTATTTTTTATATCTTCATGTAAAATTAAGTAAATTATAACATGAACATGCTAAAACCATGCAAAACATAAGTTATAGAGTAATTTATAGTAATTTTCTTAAAAGCTTTAAAGATGTTTTTATTGGAATCTAATAAAATAATAGTGTACAAAGGAACTATTTAGTCTTGAGGGGTTTTTGTTATTTAAGTGGAGATACCAGTTCTCTATGATCTCTTCTTCATAAATCTTTGCTATGCCTCTGTGTTCTCCATTAGTGTGTTTCTTGAAGAGATTCCATGGCTAGTCTTCATTATTTGGTCACTGTTACACATTTCCGGTATTCCCTTGGAGTGCTCTTGGTGTTTATTCGCAATCACTCTGCCATTATTTGTATTGAATGTGCTTTGCACAGTACATATATTTAGGTGTGTGTGTGTATATATATATATTTGGTAGTGGCTAAAGACAGTAGGACCTTCTTTTTAGAGATGGGAAACTTCCTGGTCTGTTCATGACGCTGTGGTTGAGATTTACTAAGATAGCCAGGCAACTGGTTTTAAAAGATCTAAAAACCAGAATATAAAAAGTTAACCTGAAATTCTCTTCGCTCAGAAATAAAGTGGTAAAGATAAAAGGTGAAACTCCTTCCTAATGAAATCCCAGAAAACAGCCCACTGGTAATAATATATTTTAACCCATGAGTTGTAAATATTTAAGATTAATAAATAGTCTTTTAAAGCTAGTGTTTTAATATCTTGTTTTTTTAATGCATAGGGAATCTGAGAATAAATTTGGTCTTTTAATACTGTTAATGTGGTGCTCACACAATCCTAGACAGTCAGACCTTGATTTTAAAGTGGACAAAGGTGGTTGAAGGCAGCATCTGGTGCTGTTTGTGAGGTATCACTTGGTGACAAGGTTGGAGTCCCCAAAAATAGTTCCTCCAGGTATTCTGCATTGGAAATGCTTTTGAAACAAATAAGGGTTTCAGTATATATTGTACACACAAAATATCTGGAAGGAATGGCAAGTAGGAAGAACATATGTACCAGCTGTCATTTGGTTCAGATCTTAGCAGTGACTGAATTTGCACATTGAGAAGCAGAATACTGATCTGGACAGGCATTAAATACTGTTTACCTACCCTAAAGCACACCAGTTTGAAATCATCATACCCATATCATAAGCAAATCTAGATGAGAATAAAAGCTAAAAAAAGTGTTTCAATTGCAAATGTTAATAGGCTATGGGAGAAGGGTGGGAGTTGGTGGGAATGCCTCTGAGCAAAAGGGCTCCTGGAAATATCACAAGTCAGTCACCCTTCAGCATTGCCATGGCGGTAGGCTAAACACATACTTCTGTATGCTTTTGTTGTATTTGTCTTCATTTAAAATGTAGTCATGTGAGCATTTTATGTAAAGTTTTTTTAGTAGTTTATAAATCTTGCTAGGTGGCACTTTTATTTCTCTAGTCTTTCTTTTGTAGACAGCTCTGCCTTGTGGACCATCAAGTTACCTGAATGCATAACGGCAAATAACAAATGTCGAAGGTAAATTGTCCAGATTATTGAAGACAGTGAGAATGGATTTTTTTATTCCTCCATGGCTGTATTTCATGAAATCCTACGAGGTGGTAGGGATGACATAGTAAAGCATAATGGTGTGTATAACATTTAAGTCCCTTATTTTTGGCTCTGAACTTTGCATATGACATAAAACTGCTCCTAATTTAAAATGGAGCCTAGGGACTTCCCTGGTGATGGAGTGGGTAAGACTCCCAGTGCAGGGTGCCCAGGTTCGATCCCTGATCAGGGAACTAGATCCCACATGCCACAGCTTAAAAAAGCTCCTGTGTGTCACAAGGAAGGACCTGGCACAGCCAAATATTTAAAAAAATAATTGGGCCTAAAAAGCCCAAAAAATCTGAGCAAGGTCCCAGTGGGACTAAATTCTAGAAAAGAAAATAAAAACACAAGCTGATAATAATAACTGATTTCAATTGGAAAGGCATCCAAAAACTGCTTGAATAAGGAGCTCTGAACCTTTTTATAATGACATGTATAAAAATACAGTACAGGCAGGCTTTTATCTAGAGTGGTTGGATACTGGAATGGCAAGAGGTCTGGAGCTGGGCTTATAAAAGCAAATTCTGTAGAAGGGCATGGGCTGTAAGTAAAAGGACTTAGCTGTGACCACTGTGACCCTCCCTAGGGCCTCAAGCATCACACCTATCTTGTCAATCTCAGATTTGTCAGATATTTGTAAAACAATATTGTAAATTTTAGGTAAGTCATCGAGTAAAGGTTTAAGGTTAAGGTCGGTGCTTAGAGTTCAAAGCAAAAAAGGAAAGGGCACTGTACTTGATGTCCTAACAAGCCACTCTTAATCCTTCCATTTGAAAGGGCAGATAGTGTTAATAGAAATTAAGACCCAAATAGGTGAGGGACTGTTGAGTGGCCAGATTTTTTCACCCGTTTCTCCAGACAGATATGAGGTTGTAGGTTAGTGATTCAGTTTCAGGACAGGATGTCAACCCTACTATGACTTGTAGAGTAGAAATACCTGCCTTTGAGAGATGAAACAACAGCCACAACTCCAGGCTCACCAGATGTCTGTGGAAAGCTCACCTCTAAGAAACTATTCGTTAGGACGTAGTTGTATCCATTCCTCTTGACAGAATGTTAGGAGAAGCCTTGCTGTTTCTAGGCTGCTACTGGTAAACCAAGAGGAAATCTCAGGATGAATTCCTGTTTGCTTTGGAGCATTCAAAACCTGAGACATTCAAAACCAAACCTTATAGCTGGATTTTCATTACTGTGACATTCTGTAGCATGTATTCCATTTCCTTTTGCGGTCCTGCCTTTTTCTTCATGTCACTGTCTTTCTTTCATCTGCTTATTTTTGTTGACTTTTATTTGTTCTTACAATATATAATCTAAAGCAGAGTCTAAACTGCCACATTGAGCAGATTCAGGTTTCTAGATGTAGACCACATTAGAATGCTGGAATATAATTAGAGTCCTGCATCACAGGGAGAAAAACACCAGTCAGGAGAGATGATGGAAAGCTGCATACGGGAGACCCCTGACATCTCAGATTGGTAAACCTGGAGATAACACCCAGCAAAATTCTGCAGCATTTTCTATTTAAGTTTATGAGAGCAGGGATCACTGCATGGTCAGATAGTAGATGGGAGGGAACAGAGGTTGAGGCCAGAGGAGAAGTTCTGTCTCTAGGTCTGCCACTGATTACCTGAACTGAAACTGAGTCAAGTTTTTCTGAACTTGTTTATTTACAATACAGGGAATAGACCAGGAAATCTCTTAGGTTTCTTAAAAGCATTAAAACTGATTTGCACTTCAAGACAATTTGGGTTAATTGCTGCCACTGCTCAAAAATATTTTTGAAACTTTTTGGAACAGTTTGGACATCCAGTTCTCTGAAGGTCTCAAGAAAAGTAGTGTGCACTTTAGCCGTGTTTCATTTTGCCAGGTATGGCAGTACCTACCTAGTTTAATTCACATCGGTTTCTTAATCTCAAGTGACTTCACTATTTCTAAAACTAAAACCTCCCTTGGTAGGAAAATTTGTCTCTTCTCCTTGCGTTTGTCACTCAGTCATGTCTGACTCTGTGCAACCCCATGGACTGTAGCCTGCTGGGCTCCTCTGTCCATGGGATTCTCCAGGCAAGAATAGTAGGGTGGGTTGCCATGCCCTTCTCTAGGGATCAAACCCAGGTCTCCTGAATTGCAAGGCAGATTATTTACCATCTGAGCCATCAGGGATTTACCATCTGTGTCCCTAGTTAAGTATGTATAAAAATTTAGGTTCTGCTCCAAGAAGCAATTCAAAAGTATTTTTTCAAACAATGGTAGCATTGGTGGCACTTAATATATAGCTTTCTGAAAGTACTTTCTTTTAAAGGACAAGGTACTAACGTAGTGTACTCTTTTAAGAATTTAAAAAAACTCATCCTAATTAACTCATTAAAATGTGAGAAAACGGCTTTAGAGTCAATGAAATATACAGTATATAATACCCTAAACTACCTTTTTCTGTTGAACGTTTTAGAAAAGCTTAGATTAAGACAGATGTCTAAATGTAAAAGTTGTGACACACGTGTCCAAACCTGGCTGCACAATGAAATCACACTGAGATTTTTTTTTTTTAATACCAATGCCTGGCTCCCCCTTCCACACATAATTTAAGTGATAGGGGATGTGACATCGGCAAAAAATCTTCACAGGTGATTTCCAGCGTGCAGCAAAGTTACCACTATTTCAGTGAATTCATGTCCTACAACTCAAGTAATTTGCAGATTCTGTAAAACAGTTTAGTATCCACCTTTCATGCACTTATCACATCATTAAAACCTTGTAAAATAAGCAAGATTTTTTTGTTTAAACATACAATGGGAGAAAACTGCTGTTACAGTCTAGAGTTTTGTTATGGAGCATTTTGCTTTAAATATTCATGTTTTTCTAAGTTCTTAACTTGGAAGTTGTATCATTTATTTATAAGTCCTGAACCCAGAGCATTACTGCTGAAGTGCACTGTTTAAAAAGATAGCTATAGGTACATAAAAAGTAGATAAATGTCAAATCAAATACAGCGTACCCAAAGATATTGGGGGTTTGGTTCCAGACCACTACAACGAAGCATCTCAATAAAGCATCATGTGAATTTTTGGTGACCCAGTGAACACAGAAGTGACATTTGCATGACATTAGTCTATTAAGTGCAATAATATGATCTCCAAAAAAAAAACTATGTACCTTAATTCAAAAATATTTTATTAACTCGTCATCATCTGAGCCTTTAGTGAGTCAGTTATTTTTCGCTGAAGGAGGAGGGTTTGAAATATGAATATTACCAAAGAGATGATTGCTGTTGGAATAAGGACAGTGACAGACACGTTGACAGCAGTGTTGCCACAGATCTTAGATCTGTATAAAGCAGTGTATCTGCGAAGTGCAGCCTAGTGAAATGAAGTGTGCCTGCAAGTCTCCCTGCTGCACTTGTGTTTCTGGCATGATTCAGGAGGCAGATCAGTGTACTTGCAAAGGTGGGGAAAGAGTGTCTTATTCTCAGGAGGACTGGCCGAGCTCTAACTGTGGAGGATGACAACAACGAAGGGACTGAAGGACAGGTGAACCACAAGTACAGAGGACTTGTACTATGAACAGTGAAAAGCCATGAAAAGGGAAGTTGCTGGAATGGCTGTGGAACTCAAAGTAGGGTTCCTCTTGCCTCCCCAAAGTGTGCTCTAATATAGATCACGTATGTAATGTCCTCACATAAAGTAGACCAAGAGGCTTAAAGGATCACGGGATAGGTACTTTATAAGCCCAAATATTGTTAAACCTGACTCATTTGCATACAGGGGTCAGAGTGGCTGATAATGAACCAGGTGCTATGTCCCTTACATTCTGGTTTCACAGTCATCCCCCTAATGGAACTGCCTCTTTATTGTCACTCCATCCATTTTGGTGGCTTTTTCTTTGACCTTACTTGCTTGGCCCTTCCTGGTACACTTTAAGAATGTTCCCACCATATCTTGAAATGTGACCTCATCTATCCTGTTGCCTTTCTGTGAACAATCCTTGATCTCCACTTGCTGATTACTTTTCCTCTCTCCTAGCCCTTTATATACTTGATGTTTTCAATCTTTTCTCAGAGTTCACTCAGAGTAGACTACCCCTCACCTTGAGTGGCTTCCAAGCCTATTTCAGAAATATTTTGATGTCTGTCACCTTCACTTCAAATTCAGGTGAAGAGAGTGGTCCAGAGAGAAGCCATCAATGACATGGCTCAACAAAGGTAGATACCTGAAATATTTGGGAAAATATATGTCAGCAGGTCTGTAGCCTGGAGATGCCTAAAATGGGACAGTCAAGAGAGTTAAGACCTGGGAATGTAGGCAGATGCCAGATCAAAGGACTTTGGGTTTTTTATCTTTTTAGCATGAGATGCACTGAAGAATTTAATGCAGTCACAAAGAAGTTTATGAAAATACTCATTTTAGAAACTCAACTGGTAGCATGGAAAACAGTAGAGAGAGGCTTGAGACGACAAAGCAGTAAGGTAGGGAGGATGGGAAAGGAAGTTATTTAGAATGAACTGTCAATAGGACTTGGTGACAGATTGGATGTTGGAAGTCAAATGTCTAGAATGGCCTTCAGGTTTCTTCTGGCAAGAGTAATTGGTTGCTGGTGTAGTGTCATTTATTGAGCTAAGAGGACAGATTCTAGAAGAGAGTTCAATTGGACATTCAGGAAGAAATAACCAGTAGGTAATTAAACCCATCTTGAGACTTTCAGTCTAGCCTAAGGCAATGGATTTGATAGTAAAAACCATATGCATGGATGAGATTATTGAACAGTTATGTTCAAGCAAAACCGTAACAGTAAATACAACTATTCTATAAAGGAAAAGACCCCATGGTAAATACTACCTTTAAATGGGAAAGCTGACATAACAAAGACTAAGAAGTCAGGCAGGAGGTACACTACAAGAGTGGTGTCACGGGAAAACAGAGGAGTTTTAAGAAGTAGGCTGATGACGTGGAAAAATGAAGTATCTGTTGGATTTGACTACTGGGTTCCTGGAGACCTTGGCGGGAACTTATTCTAAGCCAGAATTAACTGCAAGCTACTGAAGAATGACGGACTGTTGGAACAAAAAAACCAAGAAGTTGTGAAAGGGGAGGAGGTGTTGAATACGAGAGAACAGCACACCTGCCTCCTTCCCAAGGCAGGTGTTCAGGATGGATGCTGGAATAAGGAGATGCTCTTACAGCAAGCCGTCCAGAAATGGAGTTCACAGCTCAGACCTCGATTTTCTCTATAAAGAGGTCTACTGGCCAGCTGATAAGCAGGATGGTGGTGAACGGCTGACTGTTGCTGGAAGATGACCCAAAGAATAAATGGGCTGACTGCTAATTCATTGTTCAAAAGCCTGGCCAGACTGGAAAATGTAGTGGCATCAAGTCATTGCTATGTGGTTCTTTGTTACAGTGGACACAAAATGCAAATACAAGTTATAATGATTAACAGAAGAGTTGCAATTAAAAGCCATACCACTGACAATTCCCATCAGAAGAAATACTCTCGTCATTACATACTGTCAACATGTATTTCTAAATCGAGACCTTAGGTGAACTTACTCTGCAAGAGACATGGAAAATGTTAAGGTAGAGTGGTAGAGGTGAGCAAGCAGCCTTGGCTTAGCCTAATGAAAACCAATTAGTAATACAGCATAGGTGGAAAAGAAATGCTCATTTAAAATGTTTCATTAGCTATCTTCCATGTGACTTCTTGGGCTTCCCTGGTGGCTCAGATGGTAAAGACTCTGGTCTGCAATGCAGGAGACCCAGGTTCAGTCCCTGGGTTGGGAAGATCTCCTGGAGAAGGAAATGGCAATGCACTCCGGTATTCTTGCCTGGAAAACCCCATGGACAGAGGAGCCTGACGGGCTATACAGTCCATGGCGTCACAAAGAGTTGGACACGACTGAATGACTAACGCTTTTTCATGTGACTTCTTTGCCCTAGAATATTACGGGAGACATAACTCAAAAAATGAAACTGCAGTGCAAAAAAAGACAATTCAGTTATGTGTCAAGGCATATTTTGAATACAGATACAGATTTTGAAACATGAAATATTTAGGAAATGTTTTAAAAGGAGTAGAGATTGAGATTAACCCCAAATGGGATAAGAATCAATGAGCTTTTCTTTGCGCTTTTATTAAAAAGTACCATCACGTATGTTTATGGAAAAGATAAAAGATTACAAAGGGAGCTGTTATAAAAATCTGTCAACCTAAGTAGTGTCTAACCAAATGCACAATTAAAGGCCACAAATATTCAGTTTATTTAAATTTCTAAAAGATGTAAAAATAGACAACTTTTCTTTGTAGTAGAAACAGCATTATTATGTGGAGTTACGGGACCTAGTTTGGTGTGAAATGATGTTCCTCTGGTCCCTCCAGTTCCTAAAATGGCTAGAGTATTATTTGTTCTTCCTCACCCACAAAAGGTCTGATTGAGAAGCATATGGTCTGATTTGAAATATAAATTAAGTGTGGCCAACACTAAAATAGTAAACTCATTATGGTAAGTAGAACATTATAATTACATGACAATAATTAGGAAGTGGAAGCATGCAGGTTATTTGCCAAATATTAATGTAATGGAACAAAATAATTTCTTCAAGCAGCAGTTGGGAAGGAAAAATAGGACTTCTATTACTTCTTAACTAAAACAACATGTTTATATAGTAGCTTTTGAATATTGTTATAAATATCACCAGAGACCAAAACACAAGGTAAATTTCATTTCTATATTTCAGAAAACCTACTTGAATACACTTTGAAACAAGAGTACAACAAAATAGAATATACTTCAAATGTTGAATATACAAACTATTATAGTTCAAATCTGAACACTGGTACTTTCCCTCTTAAACTTCAACTAAAAAAAAAAGGAAGAAAGAAAACTCCAGGTATTAGAGTTACCTGACAAAATCATGCTGAGCCTTAACTTCCGAGTGACAGCAGAACTGAAACGGATATGTCTGCACAGATGCCAGGGCTAAGTGAGTGACAAACAGGCGTGTTATAGCAAAAGGCCAGAGCCAACTGTTAATTTGTCCACAATTAAGAAACTGACAGACTTAAACTACCATATAAAATGTTACATGTAAATTCTATAACAATACTGTGCTAGGTACAAGATTTTTAAAATTTTTCTTTTAATAAAAAAGCTTTACACAAACAAGCCATTAGCTTATTTCAATAAAGAAAACCGAAAATTAGTCTAAGGCCTTTGTTTTAAATCAGCTTAAGCTATATGATAAAAAAAAAAAAAAAAAAAAAACGCACTAGATCTTTTTTGCTAACCTCTTTCTGAAGCTTTTGGATCCATTCTTCAATTCACATTCTAAAATACCTATATTAGCAGTTTTCACATAGCACCAGTTAAGTGAGTTCTGTGTGAACACAGTAATAATTGCTGGTATGCATATAAAATGCATCAAAAATTGCTATATGTAACAACAAGATCACCCATCCCAATCCCTCCCCACTGAAAACTATATAACCTCTTACAGAGTGTTAGTGTTCCAAGTCTTAGTGTAACTTGATATTGTAGTGAGTTGCTTGGTCCCTTTCAGTCCTTTTCCTTATTGACGGGTTCAGTTGTTTCTATTGTAAGAGGCAGTTTTCTGTCAGCATCTCAATATGTAGTTCATTTCCCACTGAAACATGGGATAGGTAATTTATTTCCAGTAAGTTTGATTGTTTTCTTAAATGCATTAAAAATGTTTTAAAGTCTTCTGACTTCTGTCGATGACATCCTTGCAAATACTTATATCAGGACTATCACTAACATTCTAATGTCCATGGGAGCGTGGCTGTTTCATTTCTCACATGTTACCAATCCTTCCGTTTTCATTGTTACAGGAAGGGCAAGAGCTGAGGGCGCACTGACAACCACTACGTGGGTCACTGTCTTATTTCCATCTGCCGGTTTTTCTTCTTGTACCAGCTGCAAAGTTTTCACATCATGTTCCTGCTTTTTCGCCACTGCTTCTGATTTAACCTCTGGCCCTTTTATGACAGCGCTGATAACCCGGGGAGGAGTCTGGCCAGATGCCTGTTGAGGAGGCACTGATAGTCTCATTACAGGGGCCCCGTGAGCTATTGAAACCGGGGTGAGTGCTCTCACAGCCAGTGGGGTGCCCACAATGTTAATGCTTCCTGACCCAGTCAGATTCGACTTCGTCTGCAGTTGACACTGTGCAAGTTGCGTAGCTGGGATGGTAATAATTTTGGCAGGCTGCATGGTGATTTTGTCTCCATTTTCAGTAGAGGCTGGCATCACAGTAGGGATTGTCTGAATAACTACCTTTGGAGAGGCTGCTGTTGTCGGACTAGTGCTGGTTATTAATGGTGCACCTGCATTAACTGACTGAACTGCCACAGTTGAAATTTTCTGACCCAACGATGTCATTACAACAGGTACTTGCATTGCCACACGAACTGTCCTGGTTGATTTAAAAAAAATAAATTTGATTGTATGTCACGCTATATTATTAAATAGGTCTCTCTGAGAGAGAGAAAAAGGTGAATGCAAATCCAACATATGTAAAACTAGTGGACCCAATTTTACAGATGTACCAAAAATCTCTGAAGTTTACAGCATGAAATAACATGAGATGAATATATTTAAACATAAGCTAAATATATTTATATATATATTTAAAAGCCTACATTAAATTCCATCTATAATATCATAAAAAAAAAAAAGTCAATTCAAGTAAGAAAAGACATCTACTTTAAGAAGAATATTTTAATTAACACATTGAAAAATACCAAGCACTTTTCAAAGTCTTGACAAAGAGTCAGTTCTTAGAATACAAATATTAAAAAAGGAACATCCTAGTTTTGCCAAAGAGTTTTCTAAAAACTAAATACATTACAACTACTGGTTTCCCTCACTTACCTTGGGGCTGCTGTTGCTGATACAGATGTGGTAGTAGTGGGAGACCTGGATGAAGCATCATGACCAGGGGGAGTGATGTTCACAACTCTAGCTACACCCTTCTCTGCTCTGGAGCAGTTGAGAGGAGATGAGTTTTTCCCACCACGAACAGAAGTTGCTGCTTTTAAGAGACTTTCTGCAGACAATGATACTCGTTCTAATGATTTTTCATCAGTAGCTCCTGCTAAATCTTCACTACAGGTTTCACTTTTGTCATCATCTATAACCACTATGTTTTTGGGCATATCCTTGAACTGATATACAAGCCTCTGTCCTTCAACCTTTGCAAGGATACCCCTTTGGTAATAATATCTGTAAGGAAAAAGTATTAAATAAGTCAAGTATATTATGTTTGCCCCCCAACAATCCCCAAACAAAAATACCATGAAGAGATGCTAACAGAAACATTCACTTACTCTAGTAAGAGGTAAGGTGGGACTCCATTCAAAAGACTAAGAATTTGAAGTAGCTATGAAATTAGAACTTGGTACCATATGTCCTATAACCTTGAAATCTGTGAATTAGCTAAAAGCTCACTTTTTATTAAAGGAAGTCGTTTAACCTAAATACAGAATATATTATTGTACAGTTGGCCCTCCGTTATCTATGGGTTCCTCATCCATGGATTTAACCAACCACAGATCGAAAATGCTCAAGGAGAAAAAAACCTCCACAAGAGTTCCAAACAGCAAAACTTGGATTTGCCATGTGATAGCAACTACTTATACTGTGTTAGGTATTTTATCATCCACAGATGATGTAAAGTATATGGGGGGATATAAGTAGGTTACAAGCAAACACTACCCCACTTTATATGAGGGATTTTGATCATCCATGAATTTCTGGTATCCAAGGAGGGTTCTGGAGCCACACCCTTCAGATACTACTAAGGGACAACTGGATTTTACCGATACTGGTAACAATTTAGTTCTGATTTACATAGGGTATAAAAGCAACTTGGTATTATGTGGAAAAATTACCAAAACCATACTTAGTAAAAATGAATTTGTGGCATATGTGAACACTGTCACATAAACTATGTTCATTTACAAATACCCTTAATTAGAATAAGCTGTGTACATTACAAAGTTATGTGGACTCCTCAAACTGACAAAACTTAAAATTTTCATATCACAATAAATCCATTATAACAAATTTGCAAGAACTAAAGAACAAATTCAGTTTGGAAACTGTATTATGTTTGGGTTTAATTTTCTTAAAGACACACCGTTTTCCACAAATGGATTTTCCAATAGTGTTCAAATTTTAGCCATTTAGACTAAACCTCTCTCTCCATCTGCCTCCAAATCCAAGAAGTTCCTCTAGAAAATCCACCCAAATTAAAATTAAAAGCTATAATAAATAAGAGATTTTAAGAGTTTCTCTTTAAATATCAGGTTTCCCAGGTGGTTCAGTGGTAAAGAATCCACCTTACAGGAGACACAGGAGACCTGGGTTCGATCCCTGGGTCAGAAAGATCCCCTGGAAGAAGAAATGGCAACCTAATCCAGTATTCTTGCCTGGAGAATTCCATGGACAGAGGAGCTTGGCAGGCTATAGTTCATGGGGCTGCAAAGAGTTAAGACACAACTGAGCACTCTCACGCACTTTAAGTATTAAGAGATACATAAGTTTTCTTTGAAAACTCTTGTGTTCTTACCTCAAAGCTCGTCCCATAGTTTCATAGTTCATGTCTGGCTTGTTCTTATGCTTTCCCCAAAGCTTAGAGACAGCCTTTGAATCCACAAGCTTGAATATGCCTTTTTCTCTCTGAGTCCACTTAATATATCGAGGACAAGTATTTTTATCTTGAAGTAGATCTAAAAGAAACTCCCACAAATAGGTTGTGTTTCCTTTGAAAACAATTATAGACACTGATTAAAAATTCATCAACATAACTAAAAGCAAGTATTTACTTAAGCTGAATAAAAAAATCAATTTACTACTGATAAAGAACAAATGTACCAAGAGTCTGCCATTAAATACTTGACTATATTATCAATCATTTGTACAGTGCCAAACTGTGTTGTCTAGTGAATAACAGTTCAAGAAATAAATAACAGTTTTGAAACTATAGCTATATCATAAGGCCATGCACTATTTTATTTCAAATTAATGACAGAAAATAATGTCTGGGATCTCAGGAGTGAAAATAAAGTAGACTGGTAAGACATTAAGTCTTGGCAGATGGCTAAGATTTGCATACCAGAAGGAAAGGAAGGAATGTGGGTAGGAAAAATAAGGAATTTCATCCCAAAGAGAAGAGAGCATCACTCTTTTTTCTGAAGGGTGGGGAGGAGTAGTGGGCAATGTTATGAGAAGACTAAAGACAGGCTGCTGTTTTTCTTTATTCCCTCCATAAGCCTCAAGGTACAGAGGTTCGTAAACTGATGAAAGAAGAGAAAGAGAGTCCTGAGAAGAAGATTAGAATACATAAGCCATCACTGAGCCACCGGGTCATCTCTAGGCTCCTGCCCACTAACCCTTTACTATCCTCAAAAATTCAGATCCAAGGTTACAAGCTAGATGAGAAGACCCTTGGGGTGGGGAGGCTTCCACTACTCAATCTAAACACTGATGCTCTTCCTCTAGCATTTTCATCCTGAAATTTCCCCCAAAATTCAATAAATCCAATAACCCATAGTTGGGCCCTGTGTGCATTCTCTTGACCTAAAAAGATTAATCTTCAACTTTACAATGTTATTACATTTGTATCTCCGAAGCCCTATTACATCAGTGTCAATACCTAAAAACTCTTAGTGTTAAATCACAACTTTCAACTACATCAGTCTCAACTGAATCAAGAGGTATAGCTGGGGATTTTTATTCTGTCTATGACCTGGAGATTGTAAGAACTCATTCTAGAAGAAACTTTTGTGCAACAGACAATGCCTTGTACATAGTAGGGATCTGAATGCTCCTGTGTCTAATGAATTAGTTATAGTTAGACCCATTGACATTCTTCAGATTATCTTTAACTGCTTCATTCCAGTTATCATCCCTAAGTTAAAATGAACAATTCTATTTCTGGTTTTAAGGAAAACAGAATTCAGAATAGGAAGCCTTCTTTATCAGATAAGGTAGTTCATGGAGTCTATGCAGACATCATAATTTTGCAGAAGACGAAGCACTGACTGAATTTTTAATCCAGGTGTGACTATAATGACTTTAATCTTCACATGACAACATATTGCCTCAGGTTTAATAATACAAAACTGAAATTTTAATGAAAGATGATTTTGACTGGTAAAAATAGGTTACCACGAAATTTTTTTCCAGTGGTAAACATAAAGTCTTTGAATATAAGAGATACCATTAATGATGGGAGTAATTTTAAAAACAGTAATAACTGTATATTTACAGTTTAAATTTCTAACACTTACTACTAATAAAGTTTTAAGGTTTTCAATACAAATTAAAAGATAAAACCTAAGATGTTAGGAATGTAAAACAACCAAAGACAGAGAAGAAAATAAAACTATCCTAAACTTGTCCCAAACTGAATAACAGTTCCTAAGTAAATGGAGGTTTACATAACTGGATTTTTAAAAATCTAACCAAATTTCTTGGTAGATTCCCTGACTTAATTTTATTAAAGACTTAATCCAACAAATTAAGAGAGCAGAGAATGTAGAAGGCTTATTGTTATTTTTGCTTTTAACAAGAATATACAAATTCAATATACACATCAATTTTTTAAAAATACGTCAAACTTTTGTTTAGACATCCTTACTGACATGACTGAAATTGGTTGATTGGAAAAGTAAATTCACCTTGCTTCTATCAGTTAAGAAAGTATGTATCAGAAATGAAGTCTTAGTTTCATAAACCTTCTCAAATGTAAGTGCCTCCATTTGACTCTCCATGAGGATGGGTGTAAACACACACACATATCGTCCAAAACAACACAGGTGTGGATCAGACCGCACTTAGGGCCTTTTCCAAATCCAAATGCTTGCCCAGCTTCACTCCCTACAGTTTCTCTATGCCTACAGAGCCTCACTGGGTAAGGACCAGGCAGAGATAAGTTTGAAAAAGCTCCCCGTGTGATGCTCATACACTCTAGATTAAGAATTACAATCCAAGACAGCATTACAGTGCATACTAGAAGTAATTTTCCTACAAATGTACTTGACCGGGGGGAAAAAATATATATATCCATCTCGCCTACAAAACAGCCCTCCCCAAATTACCTTTTCCTTCTCTGGGTTTCTTCTTTATACCTAAGTCAGGAGACCCATTGGAAATTGGTGACTGCTGGGTCTTTGGTTTACGGCCAACTGAAAAAAGAAGATATTGAAACCATACGTGGAAAACAGGAAAAATAACAGAAACATGATAGCAGGCTTTTTGATAACACATTACTTTTGAAACTAGACACTAATTTATGGATTAATATACTGTGTATATAAAAGCTGCTTTTAAAAGGAACATTAAAAGCACTTCTGCAATATAAATTACAGCAGTTCAGTCGCTCAGTCATGTCCGACTCTGCGACCCCTCTTTGCGTTGATAGTAAAATCAATGTATATGGCAAGTCAGGTACTACTAACCTATTATTTACACGGTCACAGCCTCAATTTGCTAACCTTTTCCAATAATGTAGCAATGGAAACAAATTCTAGTATAAACTTTTGTTTTCTGTTCTACAGAATTGTTAGAAAAAGCTTTACCTACCTATTGCAGAAGATCTGATAATCTGCGAAGCCCTTTGAGCTCAAATGAGGAAAAGTAAAAAATATTATTTTAAACACTCTCTACTGCTCTGAGCCAATCAATTCACCAGAATTAAAGCATAAATTTCCCCACCTCAGGTATAAGAATAAAAAAAAAAATCTTCCAAGTAATTGCTTCATGTCTAAGAAATGTTTGTGCCCTTTCATTTCTCCTCACTCACTTCTGCCCTAAGCCGCGCTCAAGATAGTCCAACATCCACAATGAACAGAAAAGCAAGAGCTACACTTCTCTACAGTAAGGAAAGAGTATTTCTGAAATGTGTTGTGTTCAACCCTCAGCATTGAAGAATGAATGCTGGCAGGTGAGGGAAGTCTCAAGAAAGAGACTGGGAATATTAAGTATAATATTACTGATTTGGTGATTGTCATACACCTGGGATTTCTGATGTCTCTACTCTTCATTAACAAGGATTATCTAGAGCTAAATTAAAATGCCCTAATTTATATTTGAAAAAGCATAGCTATTATATTCTAGGATTTCATTATGGTAATTCTAATCAATAAGAAGTATGTTTTGGCAAAAATTAAAACAAAGTTCATCAGTCTCCTAATTAAAAATAGAGCTTAATTTCTCAATTTAAATACTATTTATATGTACAAAATATTTATATGTACAAAATATGCAGTCAGTAATAAGACCCAACATCTCTGTCTCCTAAATTCAAGCACAAAAGCCCAACTCCTTAATGGAAAGGTTAGTCCCCAAAGGCTTGTTTTCTTATAAAGCAGCATGTCCCAAATCATGTTATTTGACAAATAGGTTATTCATCAGTAGGAAATGGGTTCTACAGTCAAATTAACTTTCAGAACTGCAGATAATCATCTCTTGGAGATTTATAATGCACATTAGTATATTAAAAGCTCTGGAAATAAAAATAAGGCCCTACTATTAAAAATAACCTACCTAACTTTCTATGTCCCAAATGTCCTTAACCACAAATGAGTAACTGGTAGTGTTATATATAATTTT
The DNA here is from genome assembly GCF_003369695.1 of Bos indicus x Bos taurus. Taxonomy (NCBI): domain Eukaryota; kingdom Metazoa; phylum Chordata; class Mammalia; order Artiodactyla; family Bovidae; genus Bos; species Bos indicus x Bos taurus. The sequence continues at coordinate 54,084,804 of NC_040092.1, forward strand.
TAAATTGTCATTCATTAAGACCACCTATTTTCAAATACATAAGATTAGTATTAAATTGGCAAATTATTTTCTGGTTTATACCATACTATCATGTACACAGATCAACCTATTTATCTAGAAATCTTGGTTCCCTAAATACTCCCAGCTTTTCATAGTCTTTCTTCATTTAAATCTAAAATTTTCTTAGGTAATTTTTAACAGTTTGCATAAGATACAACCAGCCAAAGGCTACAGTGGGCAGTGGGTAAACAGGGTTATTTACATGTATGCCTTTTGTTTAAACATTTACAGGGCAAAGTAATTCTTCCTTCTAAATTCTCTCATCCATGCCTTATCTCAAATACATATATAATCTATATTATAGAGAGAAGGCAACTGTGTTATTCTGTTGTGTCCCTCACAGCAATGAGGCATAGACCTGTGAACATCAGAGCAATCTGAAATACTGCTACCTAATAAATGATTAGATAATACCATTATTCCTAACACAACTTTCCCCCTTATTTTTTGCCTTTGATTTTATCCGCCCCCCGCTCTAAAATGTGCAGAAAGAGGCAGAGAACAAAGTGGAATTAGGTGAGTACCCATTTACACAGAATTTCACTTCTTTCAAATTTTACCTTTGATTCAAACAGAAAAAAAGAACCCACTCAGGATGCTGGAGATGGACTGGAGCATTGTGTTCACCCCACCCCCCCAACCCCCAGGATCAGATGAACACAGGTTTCAGCAGGAGTCAAAGAGTAAGTGGAAATGCTCTTTACCCAATGGTGAGTTTAGTCTCCTCAGAATTCCCTATGGGCAATCTTGATGTTTTAAGGCCAAAGATAGTGGGGAAGAAAATTGGGCTTTTTATTTTAATGCCCACAAAAGAGTAGGAAGATAAGGTTATGAAAAACAGAGTCAAGAATACTTTTAAGTTACCAAGTACCTAAAAGGATCAGGAAGTAGAAAAATGTGCAGTGACTCCCTGATCTTCCTTCTGTGTTGTTCAGTCGGTCAGTCATGTCTGACTCTTTGCAACCCCATGGACCCCTTTGGTGTATCAAGCTCTTACTATAATCTCATTTTGGGGCAACTACTTTTAGGGCTCAACTACTAACTCCTTTAAACACTATGAACATGTTAAAAGACACAATTAAAAATCTCAATTTTTTGAGAATATCTAATCAGTATAACATTGATCATAAATATAGCATATATTTCCCATCTCCCTTGATGGAGAAAAAAGATACTAGAAAAAATTTCACCCAATTTCCCAGAAATTTATAAATACACCCTACCTTTTTTCTTTTTCATTGGTTCATGGCTATCCGGTGATGTAGGAATAGGAGAGGTATCCATTGGTTCAGATTCTTCAGTTGACACCTCCACTACAGTTTCTGTAATGACATCTGGCCTCATAGCAGCATGGATAAATTCTGGAGTTGATACACAAGGAGGGACAAACACTTCCACTATAAAAAAAAGTTGAAAAATTAAAATTTCCCACCCCTATTAATGCCTCTTAGCATGGACAATTCAATTTTTAGCAAAGGTGAGGTTACTAAGAATTCATCAAAGCAGGGTAAGAACCTGAGGCTAATTTGTTGAATATACGATATGATCTAAAGTATGTAAGTAAATAGATGCAAAGAAACTCGACCTGAAGGAAATGTTAATCTTCGGGGTAAAGAGGGAGATCATGAGAGTCAACCCTCTTGCTTCACACTTTAGGTACTTTCAAGTTCACTGTAAAAGACTGTATCATTTTGACAACTGGGAAAACAGTATAACAGTGAGTTAATAATTATTTTCCTTCTACTTACTCATCATTATTCTCTAACAAGGTAAAACATACACCTGGTATAACATTAAAATAATGAAAGCGTATTCAGTGAAAGTAATCACTTATGGCTCTCTCTCTCTCTTTTTTTTTTTAAATAACTTTTGGCTGCACCCCGAGGCATGTGGGATCTTAAGTTTGCCCACCAGGATCAAACCTGCACCTTCTGTATTGGAAGGCTGAGTCTTAACCACTGGACCACCAGGGAAGTTCCTACAGTTCATTTTAAATATGAAAAGAAAACCTGCTCATTATAGCCAAATGAATATCATCTTTCAATCTTTTATGTAACAGAACAGTCCCTAATATTTTGGGTCACTGAAATGGCGCATACATATTTTTAGTATTCTATTACGTACAATAATGTTACTCTGGCTTCCTTTCAATGCGCCTGAGTAACTAGGATATGACATTTCCATTTCAATTAATACATACTACTATAGATTAATACACTGACCAATGTGCACTAATTTTCTTCTCATATTCCTGAATAACACACAGGATTACTACTCTAATTAAAAAGTACAGTTGATCTTAGTATTTACTGTAAATCCCTAAAAGAAGGGTCAATCTTACCGTATTAAGTCAAATTAACATTTGGACATTAAAATTAGGGACAAAAAGATTCTCAAAGGCAATCTGTAAAGAGAGACCAAAACCAATGGAAAACCTGAAGCCTGAAGGGAGTGTGAAGAGAGGTGGACACTGCCTCCTGTCTCTTCCAGGGAGTGGTCCCAGAACTACTGCCCGTTATCACTGAAGGAAGGACTCGATGTGGCCATGGGTGGCAACAGCTCCCATCAGCCATTCTCCAGCCATGCTCTTAAGGTTTCTTATTTACCCAAAGTTAAGGAAATGAGACACAACAGTAGGAACAGCAATTTGACATTTATCTGTCTACAGTGGGCATCTTCTGATTCAATTATTTTGAAAATTAAGTATTTAAAGGATTTAAGACTTGTGAACATTGACAGGTAAAGACCAGTTACTGCTGTCATAGATATTTATGTACAATAGACTTTGAGAACAACAATTCCCTTGGATTAAAAAAAATTTTTTATTCTAGATACATGAAATGATATATCTTTAATATAATAAAGAACAGTTCACATACCAGGGCTTCTTGAATCTCTCAAGCAGGTAGGAGATTCCATATGAAGCAGGGCTTCAGCAGCTTCAATTGTCTTATCTGTACAGTGTGCATTACTGCTATGAACTGATGCTTCCACTGGAGGGAAAATAAGTTCCACTCAATAAAAATGCATTGAACACATTACTGAACTAAATGCTCATGTTTAGTTCATAACGCTAAATAAGCCATTAATACATATTAGTCTATACAAATTACAGAAATAATTTAAAAACTAAAACAAACCTGCCATTTATAAAATGAATGTTGATTCATTCAGCAACTATTGAGATTAATTAGAAATTTCTGAATCTTATCCAAAGGAAAACAAAGATAGACTCTTGAAATTTGAACTCTGTATCAATTTTAGGCCAAAACTAACTTGAGGTGTGTGTGTGGGGGGGGGGGATAGCTGTAGATTAACAATCGTATGAAGTCTATTGTAATTTTAACATATTGCTACTAAAACCGGGGGTTAACACCTACCAGAATCAGTCAGAGACTCATATTTCTAAATTACTTTAATGAATTAGTTCAATTCTTACAAACCCTCTTGGTGAGTGCACCAGAGAACTTAGAAATTTTCTTCATAATTATCTGCTTTCTTCTTCAAGATTTCACTGGCTTTTGCTGGGTTTCACCCAAGAAATTTAGAAAGACAAAAGAGAGTGTTCCTATCCCCCCCCAACCCCAGCCTTCATGAAGCCTTTCCTAATTATACCACCTTTTGTAAGTTCTCTAACACTTACTTTATGCTTTGCTGGTTAAATTATTTGTGAAAAAGCTTTGGTTCTAGTTTCTGACACTTATTTCTGTAACCTAAGGCCAGTAATTTAAATCCTTGTATGGCCCAGTTTCCTCTTTCACTAAATAGCAATATTACTTACCTCATATAGTTTTGAGAATTAGATGCAGTGATTTCCTTAAGAATTTAATAAATGGTGATAATTTCTTATCATTTCTATGTGATTATAAGCTCCATGAGATCAGGGAGGGCTGGCTCCGCACCCACCCCCCCAACTTTTTTAGCCACATGGCATGGCATGCAGGATCTTAGTTCCTAGACCAGGGATCAAACCCATACCCCCTGCAGTGGAAGCGTGGAGCCTTAACCACTGACTGCCAAGGAAGTCCAAGGGAGGCCTGTCTTAATCACCTTTATATCTGTTATAGTTCCTAACATAGATTCTTCATATAGTAGGTATGTAAGTATTTCTTTTATTTATTAAAGTTAAGGACAACCGAGAGACCTTACAGGAAAAGTAGCAATCCAGCACAAACTCATTATCCTAATGATATATTAATTTCACATCCTGATTTGAAATACTGAAATTCTACTTTGTAAGAGGATCTGAAACACAAATATGTTTAACAGTTTCTAATTTGATAGCTCTTTCTCAAGATGTCCTCTCAAGGACTAAAAGAAAGATACAAATTTCATAAAACCATTATATATTCACAAGTTCTACACACTTGTGAATATATATCTTTTCAAATTATTTCTAGTAAACTTCTAATTGAAAAAGATTTTTTCACTTAGTTTCAAAATTCAACAAGTGCTAAGGCCTCAGCCTTAAACACCAGTCATTTGGAGAACATTTATAAAAAATCCAGTGACTGCTTTACCACCTGTTGCACATCATCCACACTCTCAACCAAGGTACCGAGTCTCTCCAGTTGCTCTTTCCATTTATGGAAATCTGCTCAAAGCTAAACAGTTCCAGAGAGGCAGCCAAACCTCTAAGTAAATCTATCTTTAGGTGACCCTGCTTACTCTTATCTGCAGCTTCACTGAAGCAGAGGATTCAATCAGTCCTTCTAGCTCAACTTTAAGAAACTTACTATTAGTAAGTACAAAATGTATTACCATTCTCAAGTATTTTTTTTTTCAAATTACCTCCCTACAATACTCATGTGCACTAAAGAACCTTGGGAAGCAGTTTCAGGGTTTTAAAGTTTATTCTAAGAACTTTATTCTCTTTAAAGTCTGCTTGTGTTGCAATTTAGCTGTTGTCTGAGGTGCTATTAATAAACTACCCTGGGTAAACTAATTCCTTATGTAATTGTATTAAGACACACCCTAAAACTCTACCATATTAAAGTTAGAGCTCTGAGTATTTGATAATAATACATCAATAGAATCTTACCAGATATTTTAATGTTTTAAGTTATAAACAAAATTTCCCAACAGTTACATATTATGCTGCCCCAAATTCCTACATAGCTTGAGGTATATTTTCAAAACCATGATTTCATGTTAGTTATGTCAGTGAAAATTTCCCAGCTCTTATTTCCAACCTCAACCTCCCCTTTCTAAGTTCAAAATATTATTTCTCTAAAATATCGTACATGTACATAGTAAAACAAAGAAAAAACATACAAATTAAGAAGAATATTAACACATTTATACTTTAAATTTAGGATGAGAATATTAAAAATGCATAAATTCTCTATGAACTAATGATGAGATCTTATACTCTGCTATGTACAGTCAATAAATGGTTGTTTAGGATCTACCCTGTGCTACAAACCTGAGATACAAGTGTGGAAAGATCTCTGGCCTCATGAAGCTTATACAAGTAGTTCAGAAAGTATCGAAAAGATAAATAGGAGTAAAATATTTCAAAACAAAGATGCAAAATAATTTGACAGTTTCCATGAATACTTAATCCATTTTGTTAAAAGAGAACACTATCTCCTTTACTCTTCTCTTGTTGACATAAGTCAACAAGTAGTTTTGGTAACAGAAATTTAAGAAATATTTTTCCTATTCAAGTTTCCGTAATAATTGAAAACTTTTCAATATTATTTTATTCTTATCAGTAATTCAAATACAATTTGAATTCAATACAAATATAACTAAATAATAATTCAAATACAGCTAAAATTCTGCACAACTCTTAAGGTAAATAAAAGTGTTGTGCCATCAAAGTAAGCAAACTTACAAGTGACAGCTGAGAATTATTATCTCTTACTTAAAACTTGATTTACTGGTGTTTTTCTAGGCCTATGTATTAAATTTATGGGAGTTAAAAAAAAAAACTCATTTTAAAAATAGAAGCAATGAAGCAAAAAGTTATCTGACAGGCACATCATCAACTAGTTACCACTAGTAGTTAGGTTGCTGGTCAACATTCCTTGAAAAACTAAATGTATCAAATAAATTTCAAAACTATTTTGATCAGTGTCAAAATTAAGTTTGCTTATGCCTTCCTTTACTATTGCTAAGAGTCTTGTTCCATTTCTAGCTTTCTAATCAACTGGTGTTTGTATGGTGGATGATTCCAGACTCACTCAACAGCTGTTACTAAATACCAAACTTGGTAATTAAGTCTGACAAGAGACATACCTCTCAGCTTTGCAGAAGAGAATGCTGGCAATAGACTTAGCTCATAACAATGTTTTTAAAAGTCAAAAATAAAAATTAACAGCAATTTGACAGCCATAGGAAAAATTAGAAAACACTTCATTAGGTGATAGTGGTATTCCCCTACAAGACCATAAACTAGTATTTACAAGGCCATCACTCAACTACCACACCTGACTTACCACAGCTTATTCTCTGAAGTCCCAGGACTCTAACAGTAACAGATGAGTAAAGAACACAAATGAACACACTGAAAAGGAGGAAAGGTAAAGGTCTCCATCTTTACCTGTGCCCCTTTGACTTTCTACAGCTTCATTATAAGGTTAAGAACGGAAAGAGAATAAAATAATTTTCTAAAGTAGAGCTGTCTGATAACAAGAGCCACATGTAATTTTTAAATGTCCAGCAGCCACACTGAGAAAAGTTAGTGGAAAGTGAAATTAGTACCTTTGACTTAACCCATATAACCCATATAACCCAGTATATTCAAAACCACTGTCTTTTCAACATGTAAAAGAAATTTACATGGTCAAGAAGTTTTCTACTGTTAGTTTTTATGTTTGAAAAAAATTAAAAATTTGGTTTATCCATCGCATTTCAAATACTCAATCGCCAAAAAAGGCTAGTCGCTATGGTACTGAAAGTGTAGACTAATTAAACTATAGTACAGCTATTTGCAAACATCTTTGGTCAAAGAATCTTTTTACACTTTTGCTTATATAAGTCTCATGTTTAGATATTTATCCTATTTGAAATTAAAACTAAAACTTTTACTTTTATAAAAAGTAACTTTTTCTTAAAAACAAAAATTTAAAGAGTAGTTTAGTTCACATTTCTGCAAATCTTTTTAATACATAGTAGAAAACACTGGGGCTCTCATACTTGCTTCTTCATTTGATCTGTTACATCCAGCCATGTAGCCTCTAGAAAACTCCCGTGAACATTCGTAAAAGTGAAAAGGCATATGTCTTAGCGTTATCATGAAAATAACTTGATTCCACAGACTCCCCTGAAAGAGTCTGGGGGGACTCCCAGGAATTTCAGTTTTTAAGAACCACAGGTATAATTTAGTATCAAACATAATTAAGAACACCCAAATTCTTCCTCTTACTTCTGTAAGTTTTAGCTTCTAAACATAAAACCAATGTGTGGACAAAAAATTATAATTCCATTTCCATAAGTACAATAGTATTTTGTCAACTTACTTGCACATGAAGTTTTTTTAACTTTTCAAAAATCAGAAACACTCTCCTGCCTGCCCCTTTCCACCAGTTAAATTTGTCCCTAAAGGAAACTGATGGTGAACTACCTGGAATGACTATTTACATATTGATAACTTACTCTTTAACTCATTTTTTAATGAATTTTAGTACTAATGCTGCAATGAATTCTGAAGAGTAATTTCTTAAACACATTTTCAAATAAATTTTTTAAAAATTAATGCCATTCTTCCAATTTTATTTCAACACAGGCCCTCATCTTTTCACTGCCTGCTAAATTTTTTTTTCAAATTAATGATCTTTTCAAGGTTGATACTTGGTATTCCTGTTTATAATAAATTAGATTTTCAAGTTCAAATTTCATGATTAATTTTGACAAACTAGACAGATTTGTTCTGTCCGGGAAAATACTTAGGCTGCATTTCCAGAAAAATTTCCCCCTTCCCCCTTCCCTTCAATAACTCAAAGCAGAACAATACTTTTGGTTACCCTATTTCTCAATTCTCTAATTCTCCACTTTCCCAATTTTCAATTTCTCAAAAAAAGATGAAAAAAAAAAAAGTCAAGGAAAGCATGTACTTGATAATAAGGGAGAATATTTTAAACTTGAAGTCTTCAAAAAACACAGACCACATGTACAAAACACTTTCGCATAAATATTAAGGAATATTTATTTTTCCTTACAGACTAAACATGGGTCTAAATTATTAAATAAACTATATCTTGTGTCTTATTCAACATACAGACACTTACAAAGATTGGTGAAAGAAGTTAACCTCGCCATTACATAATGACCTTAGACAAATTCACTCACATGATGTAAATAAATCCAAGAAAATGAGAACCTTCACTTTCCATTAAATATATCTGAGCTGCCTATAGTTTTAGAGCTTTAAAAGTTAGTAGAGATCACCTAGTCAATCCTGTTCTCTTACAGAAAATGAAGCTTTAAAGCAGTTTAGGGACAGCTGGATGAAGATTCTTATCTCCTGACCTCAAGGTCAAGGCTCTTTCTCATATATCATGTTGCCAGTGAAAGTTTTTAATAAAGTATGTCAAGTCTCTACCACAAAGAAGTATTTTGTATGTTAAAATGAAAGTTATTTTTAATAAACAAGTGTATTTATATTTACTTCATTCTTCATTCAAACACCTCTGACAACATAAACACTGATAACTAAAGCTGAAGTTGATAGCTAAAGTTGACAGTTAAGTCTCTACAGGAGGAAAATAAAAGCAAAAATATATCCTCTAACATCTTAACATATAACAATAGTGGTAATTCTAAGTGCTTTGTACCTACTTAGAAACAACAGTTATGCTAATAATATTCAGTTTAAAGCTTATCTCCTCTAAAAGTTTTCCTTACTATCAGTTATTCTATTCTACACTTATCATAAACCCATACAGCAATCACTTTAATTAAATTTAACATTTATGTATTATATAGATTGTCACTTGTCTCAATTAGACTTGTAAACCTTTGTGAGGAATAATTCTAACATTTGATGACTTCGCTCAAGGGAATAAAAGTATCATTATGTCCATTTACAAATACAAACCCTTTTAACATTACTCTCCCAACATCATTGGAAACTGGCAGCAATAAAAATGTAGATCCATGATTCTTCATTTTCCAGGTCACAGTTCCTCCCCAACTTTTTTAATGAATAAACCTTGGATAAACTAGCAAACCTGTCTCAAATTTCCTTCTATTTATAAAGGAATTTCAGAGTACATGAACATGACTGAGGAAATATTTGAAAACAATTGTATTAAAATGTATTCTTCACAGAACACTATTATCACAAACTTCAATTGTAAGATTTGTATACACTCGTGAAATGCAGCAGAACTGGAAAACAGCATTTCACTTAAAAAAAATCTCGTCAAAAGAAGATAAACTTTTGTATTTTTAAAACTGTAGACTATCTGTACGTATCCACTCCTAGCAAAATACCTACAGATCACATTCGGTTTTGATAATGCCAAAAGCTTATAAAAAGGATCTTCTCTTGGCAAAATTAAGCCCTCTTATCTTCAAAGTATTTTTAAAAATTCTTACTGCATGGGCTATCCTAAAGTTCTCCTAACCACTAGGAACGTTTCTGAAAAGGTACATGCTCAACATGACAGACCTAAACAAAAGTATTGTTAGTACCAATAATATAAACCCAAAAATTCTATCCCTTAATTCACACAGTATTAATAGACCGAACTTACACAAAGGGACCAAGTTCTCATTGTACTCTGCCCCTTTTTCACTAATATTTAAGATCTTGCTCTAATCAGAAAATAACTGTCAAATGTGCTTTCATCACTACTCACTGTGATTTTTCTTTGGGACTGTGCAGTGTTACATTTTAAAGATTAAGTTCAGTTAAATATACATTTATGATTTCTCCCAATCGAATTGAAACAGAGTTTCCCCAAACTACTAACTTCACTGCCTAAAAACAATGGATGGAAAACAGACGGTAAGACCTTTCACAGCAATGCTCTTCGATGACTATTCCCCATCTTCCAGTTCCCATCGATGGCGATATGAAACAGAACCCAGGGAAAGGAACATTTATGTTCACTACAGTAAGTAAATCGTACTCAAGCACTGCTACGCCTATTCAGGACTCTCACTGCGCTGTCTGCTATTAAGTAAAGCTGCTTTTTCTATGTAACTTAAGTCCGTGCCCTTCCGCTGCAGCAGTGGCGCTGCACATCCCCCACCCCCGCAGCCACTTCCGTGTTTACACTCCTCTTCCCTCCAATTCCATGCGTACATTGTCAGCTTCACTCCCGCCCAATCTTCATTGGCCCAGCGCGGGCCCGAAGTCCCGCCCCCAGAAAGCAACGTTCTTATTTGGAACAACTCAGCGAGCAGATTGGAACCAGAGGCCTGTCAATCCCGTCCGTTCTGTCCTCTCCGAGGCGCTTCCGCTAAGGTGGGAGGCTTGGGGGGGAGGGGTAAGGGGGGCAATTCCTTGCGGAGACTTCCCTAGGGCCAAGACTCCCTCCCGCCCGCCCCACCTTCACCCACTGTTTACCAAAATAAACGTTCTTCTCTGACTCCCCAACGCTCCGGGGCAGGGGTACAAATACATTCCGTGTCTTCTCCATTCTCCCCCCGTAAAAAAAAACAACCCACGAGGGAAGGGGCATAAACCTACTTCTCCACTGCCGCCCACTAAACGAGGAAAGGGAGGCGGGCCCTTGAGAGAAACACCACCCCGGGCCGCTCCACGTTAAGTGACCCTTTCCAGAACCGTTACTCCTGAGACCGCACAAGGTGGAGATGTGAGGACGAGGGTCAGTTTTTTTTTTTTTTTTTTTTGGCGCGTATCGATCTACCGGACATGGCCCGGGGCTGCCTCGTCTATGCGGAAGTCGAGGATTTGTGGACCAAGTCTGAAAGAAGGACGGGGCGGGAGTGGCGAGCGTCCACGCGAGAAGCCGGCCGCCCCCGACCGCGGGCAGTAGCGGCCTCTCGGGTCAGACAGCGTGGCAAGCGCTGCCGGGAGACAACAGCCTCACTCACTTCCTGGTTCCTCAGCAACTGGGGTGAAGCGCACAACTCGTCCGCCCCCGAGTCCCCAACTTAACTGCGGTTCCGTTCCCCGGCACCCGCTGCCAGCGCTCCGCCGGCAGCTGCCACCGCTGCTCCACAAACCCACCCTGAAGCGACAGCGCCGGATTCGAGGCAGGTTACTCTCCAAGGTGATCACTTCCTGATTCGTCGCCTCCATTACTTCATTCACTACCCCCCTTTCCCCCGGCCGCCCCAGTGACTGATGGACATGGTCCCCCCTGCACTGACCGCTACAGGGGAGCCACCCCGCCTCCTGTGCACCCCCTCTCCTGCTACACTGATGCACCGGAGGAAAGTTCCCCTGTCCTTACCAGCCCGGATGAGCAGATCCAGCTGGTTCGTGGGTCCCTCATGCAGAGACGTCGCCATGTTTATCCCGGGGCTGGAGCTGCTGCTTCACATTGACTTACACCGTGAGCAGCGGCGGCAGGGGAGGAGGCGGAACCCGCGGCCGGAGACACACGCCGTGTGGCCGACACACACTCACGCACTCGCACACTCAGACGCCCGGATCCTTGCGCGTCCTCCGACAGGAAGCCGAGGCCGGCCCGCCTCCCGCCGCCGGGCTGAGAAACCCCACCACCTAACGGCAGGGGCGGCGGCGGTGGCCGCCTCGGCTGGCAACGCGATCCTTCCGCCCCGCGCCCAGACAGGAAGTCCCGGACGCCCGCCCCGGAGAGCGGCCGCGGCCCGCAGCCTAAGGGGACACCTGAGGCTGGAAGTCGCCCCGGGAGCCGCGGCTAGGACGAGGCCCCTCGGCAGGAAGAGGCACATTTCACGCTCTGCGAAAGAAAAGTCTGCAGTTGTCCCCACTCTAGAAAAGTCATTAATCAAATTTTCTTTCTGGAAGAGATCTAATCCTAGTCCTGCAGCTGTAAATAAAGGTAGCTGTTTAACTTGTTTGGCCGTGTCAAAGCTTATGCTACATGTAACCCGTTCACTTGAAAGGCTGCACTTTAAAACAGAATACCAACTAAAAAAAGTCATACCCGGAAAACATTATAAAAGCTTTCCTTGAACCAAGTAAGGAGCATCCAGTTACTCTCAGGGACCGACCTTGTCCTTTCCCCTCTGCAGAAGTGTTAGCACTCTACATAACTGTTTATTAACAAACAACAGAACATGCCAACTTCTGAGAGATTAGATTATCCTCCCCCAGTTTGCTAGTCATGAAGTTTATGTACCCTCTTATATTTGGTTCATTCTGAAGCAAACATATTTCACATCGTCTACTTTTAAAGATCTTTTTGATCAAACTAACCTTATTACAAATAACCTACATATTAAAATATAGAAGCAAGAGCTATATTGCCACTTAGTGACTACAAACTTACACACAAGAATTCAAGCCTATAAAATGACTTAGATGAAGCTTCATTAAACACACACACACACAAAATGCTTCCTTGGTTTCAGAGTTTCATAATATTAAAAAAAAAATGTTGCCGTATAGTTTCTACACAAAACATAAAACAGTGCCTCCCTCCGGAATAAGTGTTCAAAAAGTATTTGCTGAATAAACAAAAGAAAATTTTGTTACTTATTTTTAATAAGGTGTAATTCTTATGATCTAGATTTAATGAACTATGCTGATAACTATACAAAAACTTTTTCCAGTGGTAGTATTAATACAATGTCATTTTACAAATATTTGCCCAACATGTCAGTGCAACTTCAGAGTAGATTACACAGTCCATGACTATTTTCTTTTCTTCTAAATATTCACTGATTCCCTTGGACCTTTCCCCTAGTCCTACCACCATAATCCCCAGCCTCCGCAAAAAGAACCTATCTGCCATTTCCAAAGTACAACCTTCCCTTAAACCAAACAGGGATTTCTTTCCTGTAGTTAGGTAAACTTGCCACCTATTGGACAAAAAAACTGTATGACTGGTCGCTTTTATTTTTTTAAATTTCTAGTTAATTTAAAATAAGGACCATCAATCTACAGCCAGTATCATAAACTGAGAGTTTCCAGATGAGAGGATGATAAGGAATAGGAAGGAGCTAATTTCTAGCTTTAGACAGAACACTGAAATTGATAACAAACCTGAATTTCCACTCTTATCAGTCAACAGATATTAATATGTTTTGACAGGAAGAGAGTGAGGCAAACTAAAGGTTTATGTTTTCTAGAGGCAACAATCTGACTTGGCTCAAAAGGAAACAAATTATCTTCTCACTGTGGGAGTCACTTTGAAGCATCATACATAACTTTCATCTTACTATTTGCTTCTTGAGGTTTCTCTTTTAAGGAAGGTAACAGTGTGTGTCTTGTGTATTTTACTCGGAATATATCTTAATTAAGGGGATTCCCTAGCAGCTCAGTGATTATCTGCCTGCCAATGCAGGAGATGTGGGTTTGATCCCTAGGTAGGGAAGATCCCTGGGAGAAGGAAATGGCAACCCATTCCGGTATTCTTGCCTGGGAAATCCCATGGACAGAGGGGCCTGGTGGGCTACAGTCTATGGGGTCATAAAAGAGTCAGACATGACTCATCTACTAAACAACAACAGAATCTTAATTATACAGACCCATATCTGCCTTATATTTTAACTTCCAAGGGAACAGACACTGTGTCTATTTCTGCATAATACTTCAGTTAATATATACACATATAATATTTATGAAATATTAATACAAATTATGTAGAAAGGCTAGAAAATATTCCTATATATGTAAAGCTCTTATAGAAACATAATTCCCTAGAGTTTAATGCAATTCTGTTTGGGTCCTATAACTAGGCTTTCAAAAGCCACCAATAACAAGCAAGGTGAGACCAAGTTACAAAATGGATGAAAAGTTAAAATCCACTTTACTATTTTAGAAATTATAGCTGCTGGAAATATAAACTGGTACACACTTTCAAGAAAGCAATGAGTGTCAGATATCAAGAGTCTTAAAGAGGTAAATATATACTGATCTAGGAATTTCATTTCCAGGGCCTAGCTTGAGGAAGTAAGAAATTCAATGAACTGTTTTATTAAAAACATGTTCAAAGAATTTTTAACAACATGGTAAAATGTTAAATGTGGCAGGACTAAAATATAATGAATTTCTTCCATACAATATCACTCAAGCCATGTAGACTGTGAAAATATGTGTATATAATGCATATATGTGTGTATATATACACATTCACATACATACATCTGCATTTCTGAAGATTCAAGATAAAGCAGATATTCATAAGCAGAATTTTAAAAATTGAGTAAGAATAGTTAGGTTAGCATGATAGAAACTTTACAGCAAATTCATATCCTGCTCATAACATTGCAGAATGACATTCTTTATATCAAAGTATTCCTATGATCTAGTAGGGAAAAAAGGTAAATAATAACTTTTACTGAAATCAAAGCCACCAGGGTAAGAGCTTTACCTTAAGTTTTTTCACCTATTCTGCTTTACATTTCTGTAACAGATATTAACACTCTGCTCATTTTATAGATGAGGAATGTTGAGCAAGGTCATGGTGTTCAAGAGAGCAGAGCCAGGATTTGAACCCAAGAATTCTAACTTCAGAGCCCTTACTCTCAAACACTTCAGTTCAGTTCAGTTCAGTTGCTCAGTCGTGTCCGACTCTTCGCAACCCGTGAATCGCAGCACGCCAGGCCTCCCTGTCCATCACCAACTCCCGGAGTTCACTCAAACTTACGTCCATCGAGTTGGTGATGCCATCCAGCCATCTCATCCTCTGTCGTCCCCTTCTCCTCCTGCCCCCAATCCCTCCCAGCATCAGAGTCTTTTCCAATGAGTCAACTCTTCGCATCAGGTGGACAAAGTACAGGAGTTTCAGCTTCAGCATTAGTCCTTCCAATGAATACCCAGGACTGATCCCCTTTAGGATGTACTGATTTGATCTCCTTGCAGTCCAAGGGACTCTCAAGAGTCTTCTCCAACATCACAGTTCGAAAGCATCAATTCTTTGGTCTTCACAGTACAACTCTCACATCCATACATGACTACTGGAAAAACCATAGCCTTGACTAGATGGACCTTTTGGCAAAGTAATATCTCTGTTTTACAATATGCTATCTAGGTTGGTCACAACTTTCCTTCCAAGGAGTAAGCGTCTTTTAATTTCATGGCTGCAATCACCATCTGCAGTGATTTTGGAGCCCAAAAAAATAAAGTTTGATACTGTTTCCACTGTTTCCCCATCTATTTCCCATGAAGTGATGGGACCAGATGCCATGATCTTCATTTTCTGAATGTTGAGCTTTAAGCCAAGTTTTTCACTCTCCTCTTTCACTTTCATCAAGAGGCTTTTTAGTTCCTCTTCACATTCTGCCATAAGGGTGGTGTCATCTGCATATCTGAGGTTATTGATATTTCTCCCAGCAATCTTGATTCCAGCTTGTGCTTCTTCCAGCCCAGTGTTTCTCAAGATGTACTCTGCATAGACGTTAAATAAACAGGGTGACAATATACAGCCTTGATGTACTCCTTTTCCTCTTTGGAACCAGTCTGTTGTTCCATGTCCAGTTCTAACTTGCTTCCTGACCTGCATACAAGTTTCTCAGAAGGCAGGTCAGGTGTCTGGTATTCCCATCTCTTTCAGAATTTTCCACAGTATATTGTCATCCACACAGTCAAAGGCTTTGCCATAGTCACTAAAGCAAAAATAGATGTTTTTCTGGAACTCTCTTGCTTTTTCCATGATCCAGCGGATGTTGGCAATTTGATCTCTGGTTCCTCTGTCTTTTCTAAAACCAGCTTGAACATCTGGAAGTCCACGGTTCACGTATTGCTGAAGCCTGGCTTGGAGAATTTTGAGCATTACTTTACTAGCGTGTGAGATGAGTGTAATTGTGCAGTACTTTGAGCATTCTTTGGTATTGCCTTTCTTTGGGATTGGAATGAAAACTGACCTTTTCCAGTCCTGTGGCCACTGCTGAGTTTTCCAAATTTGCTGGCATATTGAGTGTAGCACTCAAATCTTTCAGGATTTGAAATAGCTCAACTGGAATTCCATCACCTCCACTAGCTTTGTTTGTAGTGATGCTTCCTAAGGCCCACTTGACTTCACATTCCAGGATGTCTGGCTCTAGGTGAGTGATCACACCATCATGATTATCTTGGTCATGAAGATCTTTTTTGTACAGTTCTTCTGTGTATTCTTGCCACCTCTTCTTAATAAATTCTGCTTCTGTTAGGTCCAGACCATTTCTGTCCTTTATCGAGCCCATCTTTGCATGAAATGTTCCCTTGGTATCTCTAATTTTTTTGAAGACATCTCTAGTCTTTACCATTCTGTTGTTTCCCTCTATTTCTTTGCACTGATTGCTGAGGAAGGCCTTCTTATCTCTCCTTGCTATTCTTTGGAACTCTGCATTCAGATGCTTATATCTTTCTTTTTCTCCTTTGCTTTTCGCTTCTCTTCTATTCACAGCTATGTGTAAGGCCTCCGCAGACAGCCATTTTGCTTTTCTGCATTTCTTTTTCATGGGGATGGTCTTGATCCCTGTCTCCTGTACAATGTCACAAACCTCCATCCATAGTTCATCAGGTACTCTGTCTATCAGATCTAGTCCCTTAAATCTATTTCTCACTTCCACTGTAAGGGACTTGATTTAGGTCATACCTGAATGATCTAGTGGTTTTCCCCACTTTCTTCAATATAAGTCTGAATTTGGCAATAAGGAGTTCATGATCTGAGCCACAGTCAGCTCCCGGTCTTGTTTTTGCTGACTGTATAGAGCTTCTCCATCTTTGGCTGCAAAGAATATAATCAGTCTGATTTCAGTGTTGACCATCTGGTGATGTCCGTGTGTGGAGTCTTCTCTTGTGTTGTTGGAAGAGAGTGTTTGCTATGACCAGTGCGTTCTCTTGGCAAAACTCTATCAGCCTTTGTCCTGCTTCATTCCATACTCCAAGGCCAAATTTTCCTATTACTCCAGGTGTTTTTTGACTTCCTACTTTTGCATTCCAGTCCCCTACAATGAAAAGGACATCTTTTTTGGGTGTTAGTACTAAAAAGTCTTATAGGTCAATAGAACCATTCAGCTTCAGCTTCTTCAGTGTTACTGGTTGGGGCATAGGCTTGGATTACTGTGATATTGAATGGTTTGCCTTGAAAACGAACAAGAGATCATTCTGTTGTTTTTGAGATTGCATCCAAGTACTGCATTACAGACTCTTGTTGACCATGATGGCTACTCCATTTCTTCTAAGGGATTCTTGCCCACAGTGGTAGATATAATGGTCATCTGAGTTAAATTCACCCATTCCAGTCCATTTTAGTTTGCTGATTCCTAGAATGTCAACGTTCACTCTTGCCATCTCCTGTTTGACCACTTCCAATTTGCCTTGATCCATGGACCTGACATTCCAGGTTCCTATGCAATATTGCTCTTTACAGCATCGGACCTTGCTTCTATCACCAGTCACATCCACAACTGGGTATTGTTTTTGCTTTGGCTCCATCCCTTCATTCATTCTGGAGTTTTTTCTCCACTGATCTCCAGTAGCATATTGGGCACCTACTGACCTGGGGAGTTCCCCTTTCAGTATCCTATCATTTTGCCTTTTCAAACTGTTCATGGGGTTCTCAAGGCAAGAATACTGAAGTTTGCCATTCCCTTCTCCAGTGGACCACATTCTGTCAGACCTCTCCACCATGATACTCCCATTTTGGGTGTCCCCGAAAGGCAAACACTTCCCCAAGCTCCAAAGTAACAAGGCTTGTTTATCCATTATGATGCATTTAGTACCTACTTTTCTGAAAATTCCTTAATATTCCTTCCTTCAAGAGGTAGAATATAATTTCCATCTCTCCCTTTGAGTGTAGGCTGAACTTAATGGCTCACTTCTAACAAACAGAACAGAGGTGAAGTGATCGTACGTGACTTCAGAAAGTGCTTGTTCTCTTGCTATTGAGTCAATCTGAGGAAGCATCTCTGTGGAGAGGCCTATTAGACAAGTAACAATGGCATCCTGCCAATGGTCCTATGACTGAACTCTCTAGGACACAAACCGTCCAGCCTTAATTAATCAAGCCCTCAGATATTCCATCCTCATGAAAGATCCTGAGTTAGGAACCATGCAGGTAAGTCAATCTCCAATCCTTAATCTCAAAAACTAGATAATATAATGTTTATTGTTTTAAACTGCTAAATTTGGGATGATTTGTTAATCAGCAAAAGCTAACACAAAAAAGGAGCAGTTTAAACTCCCAACTTGTCACATTTTACAGCTTAAAGAAAGAAGGGAAAAGTTTAAAAATGACCTGTAACTTTCAACTACAGAGTCCTGAGCAGTTCTTTCCATGTCTGTCTGTATAGTCTGAGCATCAATTCTTTCCTCCTCCAGCCTCTCCATTTTAAAAATAAGTAAGTCATCAAAATATAATCATTACCATTAAAGTCTAATATGAATGAATGAACGAATGAATGCATGTGTACTCAGACGTGTCCGACTATTTGTGATGCCATGAACTGTAGCCCACCAGGCTAATCTGCCCATAGAATTTTCCAAGCAAGAATACTGGAGTAGGTTGCCATGTCCTCCTCCAGGGGATCTTCCTCACGGAGGGATCAAACCCACATCCCCTGAAGCTCCCGCACTGGCAAGTGGATTTTTTTTTTTTAACCACTGAGCTACCTAGGAATCCAGGTCTAATATAACCAAAAATAATTACATACCCTTGGGTATTTCAATGATTTTATGGTCCTGGAATAACCAAGATGGTAAAAATTCTTTAGAGGTATGTAAACATACAATTGTGTCTTACACCACACCAATTTTAATGTTTTTAGCTTATTCTGGTTATTTCCTTTGTATCTTTTATCTAGAAAAGAGAATCATAAAATCTTATGG
This sequence comes from Bos indicus x Bos taurus, assembly GCF_003369695.1. NCBI lineage: Eukaryota > Metazoa > Chordata > Mammalia > Artiodactyla > Bovidae > Bos > Bos indicus x Bos taurus. The sequence continues at coordinate 54,103,747 of NC_040092.1, forward strand.
TTGGAAAGGTGCCTAGAGACCACATCACCTAGAGATTTTGAAAAAAATTAAGGACCTGAACTGAACATCATGATCTCTTTTCCTGACTTCCATGAATCAAATATATTACACTTTAAAACCAAATATGTAACTGTGTGCTCTATTAGATACAAGTACCAAGGGCAACAGGCTTTAAAAAAATTACAGGTAGGAATCAGATGAAGGAGACATTTTATCCATTTAATGTCATATACTTTTAACATCCTGTAATTTTGGAGAAGGATAAAAACTTCCTATTTTAGTGATAGTAACTTGATAACCACCAATGGTAGGGTTATTTGAGAATCACCGGCTTTATCCAATGCCCTATTTTACACATCAGGAAACTAAACCCCCAAGAAGTTAAATAATTTAACCAAAATCACATGGTAGCTTATGATTTCAAGGTTAAAAATTCTACAAAACAATATTCTATAAAACTTAGAAGTTACAACATGGGTGAAAATTTTCACCCATTTTACCATTTTATAAATTATAAAGTGTTGATGTTTTACTTTTTAATGTCAAAGCTAGCGCAATGGTTAAGAGTATTCCTCAGAAATTAAGAAAAAATTGAAAAAAAATTTTGAGCAATGAATGGTGGGAGAAGAATAAGAGGGGGTCAGTCTAAGTTTTTCTGATACAGCCAAACTAACAATGAAACTCAAAGCTGGGGTATGGTGTGTTGGGCATGTTTAGCAGGGAAAAAAAGAGTCATGAAAACTAAGGTTTAAGATAAATATATCTATCAGGACAACAAGCTGGAATCAAGAGATTTAGGACCTTTAAGTAAAGCTCAGTTTATCAATACTGGGAGACAAACAAATACATATAGGTGTGCAAGTCTGTAAATTTACAAAGAGAAAAGATAGACTATTTCAAATATTTTTAAACTACTGTGGTTAATCCTCTATTTTTAGTTATTTATTATACTGATACATTTTATTTAATATTATAGTTAGGTTTTATAAAATATTATTAAAATGAAGATGTTTGAACCCACATATTCATTCATTTATTCAACAAATAATTAACCAGCACTTACTTTGAGCAAGTAAGTATTGTAGGCACTCTGTACAACACTTTCTGTTGTAGGCACCTATACTACTGGTAGCATTGAATTAGGTAACAAAAGAAAAAAAATTAAGCCTTCTCAATTCACACAGAACCTCTATAAAAGGTGAAATTCTTAGACAAGTGTGATATACAAAATTGCCTATACATGAAATTATAGTAGTAATGAGTATATCCTATATTTACATGTATAAAAGCCTTCATAAGGTATGAATTTTTGATAGGGGGTTCATAAAGGAAAAATTGTTAGCAAAATATTTTGTTAGCAAAAAATAGCATTTTTTCCTGAAGAACTATGACTATTCAGATTCTCAAGGAGGTCTATGATTCCCAAAAATTATTTTATCATAGAACTTTCTCCACATATGCATTTATGGACCATAAAAACCTATGATGAGTAAGGATCCAACATGTACCATTTTTGAAGCTGATAATCTAGCTTAGTTTTATTCATGTTTTCTGCATTTTACTTAAGCTATCCCTGGGCCAAACTCTCTTTGAGCCTGCTGATTCTTCACTTTACAGTTTATACTAAGCAAAAAACTTTCTAATCCTTAGCAGCCACTCCTAGAACAACACATCAACTGATTCTTGTAGCTGGTCTTTTCTAATGGATGTTGGACAAATAACTGTCTTCCAAAAGCATTTATTAAGTACCCTTATGTGTATGATACCATACAAGGTGAGTTAAAATGGTTAATGATCTATTTTAAATAACATTTATAACAACTGATTTCAAGGACTTGAGTTCTTTATTATCATTAGGGAATTTATCTTGAATACTCTAGAAATTGTTTTAAATTCCTGTAAAAGTACAAGGGCTATGCAGGATTCTTGTTTGGCATATTTATGAGAATATTTACAGTGGAGTTCTTAACTAAAATATACTGCAACTGTAAGTCAAATTCTATTTTGATTCTAAAAGGAATATTCAAATTAACTAATTTCTTCTCCTATTACAATGTATCTTCTGCACCTACCCACTGAAAAGTTCTTCAAAAGTCCCTTCAAGCTTTTAACTGCCAAGCAAGCCCTAGGACCTCTTCTTAGTTTTCACCTGACTCTACCTCTTCAAACAAATGACATTTTTGACTATCCATTATTAACCTTCTTCCCTTCATATGACTTACACAATAATAGACAGTCTGATCGTGTTTTTTCCCTGTTTTCTTCAGTTGACTTAGCCTACATCTGCGCAACCCTCAAACGTGACTGTTCTTCCAAAGCATAAACCTTAGCCAGCTTCTCTCTTCATTCTCCACTCTCTGAAGAATGACAGTTAATATCCACGCACCACCATGACTTTCAATATTATTTCTGAACTAACTCAAAAATGAGCATCTCTAGGCTTAATTTTTTTTTTTTAGGTCTAAGTTCTAATTTCCAGTTGTATGGTAAATGTCTTTATTTGGATAACCCAGTGGTATCTAAAGGTCTTTTACCTACAAATCTCCTTTGTTTCCTCTATCAATAACATTGCATCATCCCAGGCTAGAAATCTTGAGTCATCTGTGTTCCTAGTTTAAAAAGTCATCTCTTAAGCAACTTAGAGGTCCATTGACAGATGAATGGATACAGAAATTGCAGTACATATATACAATGAAATATTATTTAGCTATAAAAAAAGAACACATTTGAGTCAGTCCTAATGAGGTGGATGGACCTAGAGTCTATTAGAGTGAAGTGAGTCAGAGAGACAATACCATATGTTAACGCATCCATATGGAAGACACAGACATAGAGAACAGACCTTCAGACACAGTGAGGGAATGTGAGGGTAGGATGCATTGAGAAAACAGCAAGGAAACATACACACTACCATATGTAAAACAGAGAGCAAGTGAGAATTTGCTGTGTGGCACAGGGAGCTCAGCCAGTGCTCTGGGCAACCTAGAGGGGTGGGGTGGGGAAGGAGATGGGAGAGGGGTTCAAGAGGGAGGGGATATGTGTATTCCTGTGGCTGATTCAAACTGGTGTGTGGCAGAAGCTGACACAATATTGTAAAGCAATTATCCTCCAGTAAAAAAAATTTTAGAAAAGAAAGTCATATAATTTTTAAAGAAATTTTAAAATGTATGTGAAATTACCAAAAAAAAAAAAATATATAAATATATATATAAACAGACAGTTCATGCCCCCACCATCCAGAACAAACAACTGTTATCATTTTGTTATTTATACTTGAAAGTGTTGTTTCTCCCTAAGAAACAGTACATTACAAATGAAGATAACAACACCTTTGAGAACTATCCCCAGTCTTCATTCAGCATTCTATCTCTCCAAAGAAACCACTATCATGAGTTTCTGTGTATATTCTTCCAGCCTATTTTGTATACTTTTACATGTTCACATGTGTGTGCATATATCCCAAAATGACATACAGTATTATTTTATACACTTTGTGTACATAAATGACATTATATCACATATGCCATTCTAAAATTTGCTTTTTTCATTCAAGATTTACATTCTATCCATGTTATTATAAGTAGATATAGCTATGCTTTTTACATACTTCAAATTATCCCAGGGCATAAAAATACCCCATTTTGTTAAAAAATTATCTACTAATAGGCAAATAAAGTTGTTTCCATTTTTTACTTTTATAAACAATGCTGCAAAAAAAGAATCTTATCTATGTTTTCTTAAGCATGCATGCTACAGTCTCTCCATAGTACATACCTGCAGAGAGAATTTTTAGGTCAAAAAATAAGTGCATTTTTAATTTATTTGTTACTCTTTCCAAAGTAGCAGTTTAAGTCTAAAATACTCCTAGTAATGTGTCAGAGTTCCCATTTTTCTTCCATCCTTGTCAATATAAAATATAATCAGACTTTTAAAATGTTTGCCATCTGCTGGATGGTGGGAAAATTTTCATTGCTGTATTAATTTGCATATACCTAATAAGTACTGAGAATAAACATTTTTTCATATTTACTGCCCATTAACGTTTCTCCTATGAATTTTCTATTCATATCCTTTGTCATCTTTCTATGACACTTTCTGTCTTATGTGTAGAACATTAACATCTAGTGTAATAACACTAATTATCTAGTGTATACTGCTACTGCTAAGTCACTTCAGTCGTATCCGACTCTCTGCGACCCCAGAGACTGCAGCCCACCAGGCTCCGCCATCCCTGGGATTCTCCAGGCAAGAACACTGGAGTGGGGTGCCATTGAGTGAAAGTGAAGTCGCTCAGTCATGCCCGACCCTTAGCGACCCCATGGACTGCAGCCTTCCAGGCTCCTCTGTCCATGGGATTTTCCAGGCAAGAGTACTGGAGTGGGGTGCCAATGCCTTCTCCGTAGTGTATACTAGATAATAATAATTCAGACAGGTGTTCCAAATATCTTCTGCCAGCCTGCTGTTCGACTTTACTTTAGTTGGTCTATGGTATCGTCTGTCCTACAAAAATTTTAAGTTTTGATACAGTCAAACTAATGTGTGCTATCACTTACAGTGTATTTTAAATAGCCCATAGAATAAAAGGGAAATCATAAAGTAGTTAAGAAATATTTAGAAAATAATTACAATAAAAATACAATATGTGAAACTATATGCAACACAGCTAAAACAGTACTTAACCAGGACATGAAAAGGTTTAAAAATAAATAAGCAGTATACTAACGCATATATATGGAATTTAGAAAGATGGTAACAACAACCCTGTATGCAAGACAGCAAAAGAGACACAGATGTATAGAACAGTCTTTTGGACTCTGTGGGAGAGGGAGGTGGGAGGTCATTTGGGAGAATGGAATTAAAACATGTATAATATCATATAAGAAAAAAAAATTTTTTTAACTGATTCATTCAAAAAATAAATAAATAAATTATTAAAAAAAATAAGCTAAACATTCAGCAATAAAGACGGAAAAATAAGAAAGAAAATAATAATAAGCAGGAAAAGTGAAATAGAGAGCAATAATTTTTAAAAATACAAAAGATTCACGAAATCAAAAATTGGTTTTGGAAAGGTTAATAAAACAGATAGACCTCTGCAAGAGTTACCAAGAAAAGGTACAAATAACCACAGATATAATACATACAAAAATAATAAATCAGGATTATGAACAGTAATTATACACTAACAAAGTTGAAATTTGGATGAACTGTATAAAGAAACTGTGTAAGGCGTATAAGGAAAAAAATTGAATAGAATAATAAGCAGCAAAGAAAATGTAGTCTTGAACCTCCTTTACAAAAACAAAAAAAAAATTACAGGCTTAAATGTCCTTTTAAGAAAATTCCAGCAAAATTTTAAATTAATTCTTATCTTATAGCAGAAAAATTAAAAAAGTGAAAGCAACCTAGATTATTTTATGAGCCTAGTGTGATCTTGATTCCAAAATTAGATAAAGATAATACAAGAAATTATAGTTCCATACTACTTATGAAAGGCCCTTAACTAACAGTAAAACAAGAGCAAGATGATGTATCCTCAAATGCAAGGGGAGTTCAATGCCTAAGAATTCTTCAATTAACTGATCATATTAATGAAGAAAAATCATAACTTATCAAAGAATGCTGAATAAGCACCTGATAGGATTCCATGAATAACTAACACAAAAGCAAAACCAGTGTCCTACATGGAAATTCCTTAACCTGGTATATATTATATACTAAAACCTACAACAAACACTAAACTTCAGATACACTCTCAAGATTTTGGAAGAAAACAGGAATGCGAATGAGAATGTAAATTGGTATAGCCACTGTGGAAAACACTATGGAGGTTCTTCAAAAAACTAAAACTAGAACTACCATATGATCCAGCAATTTCACTCCTGGGTATATATTCAAAGACAAAAACATTAATTCAAAAAGATACATGCTCCCCAGTGTTCACAACAGCATTATTTACAACAGTGAGGATACAAAGCAGTCAAAGTATCAATCAACCTATGAATGGATAAAGAAGATGTGGTATGTTTATGGAGACAGACAGACACACACAGAGACACACACACACACAAATATATATACAGGAATACTACTCAGCCACAAAAAAGGAATGAAATTTTGCCGTTTGCAACAACATGGATGGACTTGGAATGTTATTATGCTTGGTGAAATAAGTCAGAGAAAGACAAATACTGTATATCACTTATGTAAGAAATGCAAAATAAACTAGTTATTATAACAAAAAGAAACAGACTCAAAGATACAGAAAACATGCCAGTGGAGAATGGAGAGGGGGAGGGGCAAAATAGGAGTAAGGGACTAAGAGGCACAAACTACTATGTACAAAATAAATAAGCTGTTATAAAGCACAGGAAACATAGCCAATATTTTATAATACCTATAATAATTATGAATCACTATTGTACACCTGACACATACAATGTATAAGTTAACTACACCTCATTTAAAATTTTTTCTAATTAAAAAAATTTTTAAAGAAAATCCATTACCAAAAAAAAAAAAACCAAGAAATGCCAATTAATATAACTACTCTCTAGCATATTAGAGTTGCTTGATCAACATCTTAAGAAATAAAAAAGAAGATGATTGGAGATTAGAGAGGAGAGGGCTGAGTTGTCCCAGCTGAGACCATCCTAGGCCATTAAGCTCCCCAGTTGATCCACACACAACCACAAACAGGAGAATAAAATGTGGCAGATGTCTATCAGGAAGAACTGTGCAGCAGTTAAAAACAACAGATTGGATACATACAAAGCAACATGAATGGGTATTAAGAATAGTAAAAACAGACTTACTAAAAAACAGACTAAGATACATAATACCATTTCTATAAACTTTAAGTTTATACAACCAGATATATATACAGTTGTTGTTCAGTCACTAAGTCATGTCCGACTCTTTGCAACCCCATGGACTACAGCACGCCAGGGTTCTCTGTCCATCACTAGGCTCCCTGAGTTTATTCAAACTCATGTCTGTATATACAGTTAATATACTAAAAAAAACCATTAATCCAATTAAATTTGATGGCTATGAGGGAGGAAAATTGGATTTTTACATAAATAAAAGGGGTAAAGAGGAATAAACAAATCAATTAAAAAATAAATAAAAGTATGAAACACGGATCTACTAATATTTTACTTTTCTATAAAAAGCTAGCTGTCCTAATATAATTTATTGAATAATTCTTCCTTTCTGTAAACCCAGTCTATTATATACCAGGCATAAATGTATGCTTACTGTGTTTCTGGGCTCTCTAATCTTCTATTCTACCCAACTACTCATCTGTGGGCCAATATCACATTCAAAAATTTTATGAATAGGAGGGTAAGTATCACATATTTTGTTCGTTTGCAGTATAGACTACTTTTGGATCTCTATCTAACAGTTTGTCAATTCCACCAAAAACAGGTCCTCTTAGAATTTTGACTGGACTTGTATTGAATTTATACATTAACAGGGGAAAAATTAACAGCTTTACCATGTCCAGTTTTCCCTGTGTTTATTATGGGTTAAAGATTAAAGGAACCAATAAAATCGGTTTGGTCTGTTTTTCTATTGTTTCTTAAGGAAGTTGTGTATCTCTTCATTTAGTTATGTCACTCCATAAAGTAAAGTTCTTATTTTCATACAGGTATTGCATATACCTGTACCTAATTAAATGTTTAAAACCATGTGAATGGGATCTTTTTTTGTCTCATTGCTCTGGTATACACAGCAACCCTGATGAACCTTCTAAGCAATTTTAAAATCTATCTGTTGTTGTTGTTAAGCTGCTCAGTAGTTGTGGTGCACAGGCTTAGTTGCTCTGCTGCTTGAGGGATCTTCCTGGATCAGGGATTGAACCCATGTGCCCTGCACTGGCAGGTGGATTCTTAACACTGGACTACCAGGGAAGTTTGAAATAGTGTATTTTGAATGATACCGATGTTTCCAGACATTGTTGAGATTCTGCTATGACAGTCACTGTTGAGACTGTGCTATAACAGTTAAAAACTGACCTGAATATAACTGGAAAAAAATATACAAGGTTGTATTTTATTTAGTTAGGTACAATGTTCTATATATCTCTAGTTTATCAAATTTGTTAATCCTGTGTTTCAGTTCTTTGATGTCATTTTAAATTTTGTGTCTGCTTAATTTGTCAATTTTGACAGAGATGTTTTTAAAGTCCCAGTTTTGTAGACACATCAACTCAGCCTTGTAATTCTTTAAGTTTTTACTTTATTTTTTGGTGGTAGCTTGCACAGCTTGTGTTATCTTAGTAGATCTTCCTGCAGTGGAAGCAAGGAGTCCTAACCACTGGACCACCAGGGAATTTCTAAACATTTTTACTTTAAATGATATTACAAGGCTATGTTGTTAGATGCATATAAGTTTATGATGATTATATTTTCTGGAATGTTCCTCTTAGCAGTTTGAGAGCCTTTGGCCCAATTAATTTGTACTCTGAATTCTATTTTAGTACATTAGCTTTATTTGGTTAGTATTTCTCTGATAAAACATGTTTTTCCATTGTTTTTATTTAATTTTGTTTTGTGTATGTTAAAAATAGCAGACTTATGTTAAGATCACAATTGGTAATTTTAATATAATTGATGTTTTGGACTATTTCTACTGTCTGGATTTATGATTTGTATTTCCATAGTTTTTTCCTCCCCCTCTTCTGTTGCTTTTTTGTTAGATTGGTTAAAATTTTAATTTATTCCCTAACCTACCCCCCAACTTAGTACTTTGGACGCCATACTTTCTATTTATATTATTTTAGTATGCTCTAGTTACTTAAAATAAATGTTCTTTTCACTTCTCATCTTCTTCAGATCATGTTTCACACAGCTATTTTATTCAAAGGCCACCAAAATCTGGTTCCACTCTATCTTTCTAGGCTCATTTCTCTCAACCATATACATCTATGAAGCCTAATTAAACTACATTACTTACCAGTTTAAACTACATTACTTATCAGCTTCTAAATAAAATACAAAATTTCTGAAATTCTGTTCTGGTTCATGACGTTTTCTGATTCATTCACTCAATCAACAAATATATGTTACTCAAAACCCACTTGGTGCCTGGCTTTGAGCAATACCAGTAAACACAACAGATATGGTCTCTGGCTTTATGAAGCATGAAGTGAAAAGATTAAACAATAAATATAAATATAGTAAAGTAAAACTTCATGAATTCAGATAAATTTTAACTGGGAGTTGGCACCCATCTTGCACTCTATATTCTCTAACAACAGTCACTGGAGAACACAAATACCAGCAGGTGGCACCAAACCACCTAAGTCTGACCTTAGACTGATTTGGATACCTTATTCTGAATTCCACACACACATTTCCTCATCCACACAGACTGACTCGGGTCATTTTATTAAATTCACAATAATGTCAAATTTCAAATCACGTTTGTGATTTGAATTTTTTAGAATTACTTATTACTTTATCATGGGAGTTTATTGTATCATAAGTTTTGTAGGTGCTAATCAAAAAAGAAAAAAGGAATGGGAGTCTCCGACAAAATAACAGAACTGTCACAACTGAGACTGAAGAGTATCAGCTAAAGATCCTCTCTCTGAGAAAGTGACTTTCAAACTGATATCTGAAAGATGCCCAGGAATTAAAAGCTAAAAAATGGAAAGTAATATGTTCCAGAAAGAGAACAGCATATGTGAGCACCCTAGGAAGATAAAGTTTGATTTAAAGGAAAGGTATGTGTATGTCTGGGGTAAGGGTACTGGGTAATTCATCTGAGTATAATGCTTATGAGCTTGGGCCTTGGAGCCCTAGCTAACTTACCATCTGACTTATCATCTGCCTTTAAGTTCTTGTTCCACCACTTAAATAGCTGTCTAGCTTTAGAAAGGTTATTCAGCCTAGGGTTGCTAAAAGTATTAAATCTATTATATAAAGTCCTAAGATCTATTCCTGGCAATATAGTAAAGATATATTAATATTAGAGTTTTGGGTTTTGTTGCTATTATTGTTGTTATTGTTTCTAGATGGATGAGAGGAGACAAACTATTCTGTGTCTTGAAGGCCATGTTAAAAATCCTGAATATTGAGATTTCCCTGGTGGTCCAGTGGTTAAGAATCCACCTTGCAATGCAGGGAACATGGGTTCGATCCCTGATAAGGGAATTAAGATCCCACAGGCCCCAGAACAACGAAGCCCAACTGCCTCAACTACTGAGCCCAAAAGCCACAATTACAGAGTCCGCGTCTGTACACCACTAGAAAAGGTCTCACATGATGCAAGGAAGATCCCGAGTGGTGTAACTAAGACCTGACACAGCCAAGTAAACAAATAAATAAACCTGAAATTTATCCTAAGTGCAGTCAGAACCCACTAAAAGGTTTTTCAGGAAGGGAATATCACATTTCAATTTATAAATATATTTTTAAAATCAACATGAATGAATTGATTAGGGTTGGGGGCAGGGGGCAGCAGGCAGGAATGGAAACAAGATCTACTGGAAGACTAAAGGTCATCATAATAGCTCATACAAAAAATAACTACAGGTTGGACTAGGCTAGTAGCAATAAAGTTGGAAAGAAATTGTTAGATTTATGATACATTTTGGTGGTAAAACTGATGTGATTTGGTAATGGACTAGGAGGTTAAGGGAGGAAAGGGTATAAATGATGGCTTCTTACAATACCCAGCCCCAAATCTTGAATAAAGTCTTCCCTACTATATGTACTCTAATGACTGTCACTGTATTTTTTTTTTTTTAACACTTCTCAAATGAGAGTTATCTTCCCAGGCTCAGCTAAAATATGAACTTTCTATCACAGGAGCTAATAGCTGTCTCCTCCTCACAACACTCTGTACATTATAAAGAGCTCTTTTCCTAAATATATATTTTCCCTAATAGAGGCAAGTTACTTTACAGTCAGTCAAGGCTATATTTCTTGCTCTAGTCCACATAAAAAAAGTGCTACATGCAATACAGGCAGTCTTGAATAACCCCACAAATGGTCTCAAAGCCAAGGCAACTCCTCACGTTCTTTTCTTTCCTTGAAAGAAAATTCAGTTTGCTTTCTTCTCCTTTCAATTATTCTATCTTTGGGGATTCTGTTTCCCTTTAGATTAGTTGCAGAATTAACTAGTTTTTCACCGGCATCCCAATTTCTTGAAGCCACCAAAAACAAGTATTTAGGGATTCTTTTTGTTGAAGTGCTTGCTATTAATTCTACTGAAAAACGAAAGGTAACAACAAAATGAAACACAGGGTTATATTATCTTACAATAGTGGTCTTTAATTTACAGTTCCTGACTCCCTTTGTGAGAGGGTAAACTGAATGCCCCTTACTTTTATTCCCAAGGATGAGGTTCACCAAAAGTTCTTTCTTTTTTTGTGTGTGAAGGCCTTTCTTCCCAGAATATAGCCTGTAGATGAAGCCTAGACATAATAATCAGTGTCTTCTTATCTCAAGAAGATAACTGGAACTTCTAAGGGTCTCCTAAGGAGGCATGTAATGTAGCAATTGAATTAAAAACAAATGCTAAAAAAAAACAAAAACAAAAACAAATGCTATTCTGCCAGCCTTGTTTTTTCCAAACCAAAAGGCTACAGCTTACTGCTGTAAATCCAAGTAGATGCTAACTATGCTAACTATTTGAGTTCTTTCTCCTCTTCACCCAAATCCTTGGTTCCCTCTTCAAAACAATTTTGCATTTTAAGTTATTTTAAGTTATTATTCTAAGTCTAATTTATGAGAATTAAGTTGAAGGAAAAAAAGGTATGAAAAACAAAACAAAAACAGGATTCAGATTCTCCTAAAAGTTGCATCAAACAACATGCATAATAAGAATTCCTTTTTTGCTAACTGCTTTAGAGACATAACTCTTTTCTTTTTGATATAAAACTTTCTGGGTTTATCTTTTGTAAGTTCATCTAATCATAAGAAAATCTCTAAATTCTGGCTAATGAATAATTCCTTTTGTTCAAATATACTCTTAAAAAACTCCTGGAGGATAACTACTTATTATCATGACTCAGTCTTAGAGAAAACATATGAAAAGTATTTACATTAAATTAAAAAACTTTAATTGTTCATTCCTTTTAAGTAAGACATATATTTTGGCTGATTTAAAAAGTAAAAGGAAATCAGTTATAACCAAATGCTGAATTTAAACGTGGAGAATATGGGATATCCATTATAAAAATCTGTACTTCATTCATCTTAATAATGTCTAAGAGAAAGAAAGGAAATTAGCTATATTCCTTCTTCCCTTGATATACTCAAAAAATTTACAGAAATGTAAAAAAAATTTTAAATAAAAACTAGTCCTATCTCATCTCCTAATCCCACTCCCAAATTGTAACTAAGCACCGCAAACACACTGAGTTCTTAGCCCTATTCCCTGATTTTTTGTGAGTGGGAAGAAGTCACTTATGCTTCTGATGGCAGTATTTCCACACGATTAAAAAAAAAAAGGTGAGATTTACAAATGCTTAATTCCATTTGACTTGCTTCTCTGTTCCTAAACCCTTTGCCTTAAACAGTCAACTATGCCCTTATGATAAAACTTAAATATGATCCACCACAGTAGAAATAATTCAATCTGGAACTTACAGACTAACTATTATACTTGGTTATTTTTTGTCTTTCCTCACCTTTCCCCAAGCTTATCTACTTTAATACTATTATTTCCTCAAATGCTTGTTTTTCTCAACTTAGTTGGTAAGCTTCTTTGAGGCCAGCCACCATGTTATAGTCAACTCTGAATCACTTACTCCCTAGGAGCTGTGACAGTACTTTACATATAATAGGTACTTTGTACACGATAGATTAGTTCACCAGTATCACAACTACGCTTAAAAACTGACATATGGAGGAGGAAAAGGGAGAATTAACCTGTTGCTTCAATTGCTTGAAAAGAAATGGTTCATGAATTTATTATTTTAGCTTAACTGAAAATACTAACTGTAAAAAACAATTTCAGGAGTTGTTAATTTATGTAATCTGCTTTGTGATAAAGAAATTTTACTCCAAGGGGAATTTACATATTTTCTCCACTAGAGCCTAAGTATTGCATGAATGCAGACATTGCCTCTTTTGTCTATCACTCTAACCCCATGCTTTAAACAGTGAAAGTCACTCAGTCGTGTTCAACTCTTTGTGACCCCATGGACTATACAGTCCATGGAATTCTCCAGGCCAGAATACTGGAGTGGGTAGCCTTTCCCTTCTCCAGGGGATCTTCCCAACCCAGGGATCGAACCCAGGTCTCCCACATTGCTGGAGGATTCCTTACCAGCTGAGCCACAAAGGAAGCCCATGCTTTAAACAGTGCCTGATATATAGCAGATGCTCAATCAATGTTTACTGGTGAATTAATTAATAACAGTAATGCACTACATCATCTCATACAAACCTGAAAGAACTTTAGTATGTTTTCACCCTCAACAGCTGGAGAAGGCAATGGCACCCCACTCCAGTACTCTTGCCTGGAAAATCCCATGAACAGAGGAGCCTGGTAGGCTGCAGTCCATGGCGTCGTGAAGAGTCGGACATGACTGAGCGACTTCATTTTCACTTTTCACTTTCATGCATTGGAGAAGGAAATGGCAACCCACTCCAGTGTGGGTTGCCTGGAGAATCTTGCCTGGAGAATCCCAGGGACGGGGTAGCCTGGTGGGCTGCTGTCTATGGGATTGCACAGAGTCGGACATGATTGAAGCGACAGCAGCAGCACCCTCAACAGCAATCTTTGTGATGGGTAAAATACAACACGTAAAAAACTACAGTATTAACCGAGTTCTCACAGTGGCAGAAGCTCTTTTAGTGCTATCATTCCCAACAGTCAAGATAATGGTTCTCAAAGTATGATCCCTGGGCCAGCAGCATTAATATCATCTGGGGACTTGTTAAAAATGCAAATTCTTGAATTCCACCCCACTGAATCACAAATCCTGGAGGTGAGGCCTAGCGATCTGTATTTTAATAAGCACTGCAAATGATTATGACGTTATGCTCAAGTTTGAGAACCACTAGTCACAGAAATTTTTTTCATGGAAATTGAAGGGATCTCAAACCAACAAAAAAGTAAGGAAAGATTAGATGAGGCTTTTAAGAAATGTACTTGATGTACAAACACTAGAATGTTTTTAGAATAAGTTAAGTCAAGCCATTAAGTGACATGAAAAACTACCACTATACAGTTAAGAGGCTTTTTTTCTTTTCCTTAGCAGAAATCATAAAACTGTATTCAATAAGAAACATATTTAAAGTGGCTTTCAGATCCCTATTATGAGCTATTAAGGAAAGAGAACAGAAGCAGTGCAGAATATGGAGAAGAAAAGGAAGATAAGGTAGACAGCTAAAATAAGACATGAATGAGATAGAAGAAAATTGTTTTTTAGATCCACCTGAAATTTAGCACCTTAATTTTAAATAAAGTACAAACCATAGTAGTTTTCACAGTCACATTATCTGGGACCTCATGACCAACAGAAATCATAAAATATTTTCATATTGTATTATAGTTATTATATATTTCTCAAAATATAATTGATGGTCATCACCACCTTGAAATTATAGCAGTAAATTTGATCTGCCACTAAATCTCATTATTTAATACATTATTAAGGAAACATGTATTACTATATCACAATTAAAAACAGCCTAAAAGCTATATTTCAATATATTTGGTTCCTTGGTATTCCTAGGTATTTTATATATTTAAAAACGTTAAATATGAGAGAAGGTCCACAGGCTTTACCACATGGCCAAAAAGGCCCACAATACAAAAACATTAAAAAATCATGCAAAAGCTAATAGTTAACAGTTGTGTTAAAAGTGTTCTTGACCTCTTCTTAGGTTATGCGCCCTTTCACAAATCTGAGAAAATGTATAGACCCTTTCCCAAGTTTACAACAGGGCATGGGGCATGCAGAAGGGACAATGATTCCTCCTCCTGAAACAGCATTATATCAAAGCAGCCACATCTTGATTACTAAAAGAAACACTAGTTGTGCAACTACTTTAATTTCTATTAACTTTTAGCTTAGTATGGGCAATAAGCACATCTATAGCCCAAACCTGCAGAGGCAGACAATTTAGTGGAAAGTGAATAAGAATAGTCAACTAGCTTAAAATTAGGAAACTGTGAATGAGGAGCTAAGGACTTCAGTCTTTATTTCAGGTAATGCTTTTATTGTCTTACTTTAATTTCATTTACAGTACTCAATATTTTGGAAACAAATTTGTATAAAAAACATACTTTGTTGAAAATTCTTAAAAAAGCTTCCTACCACCTTTTAGATAAGGCCCAAAAAACAGATATAAAGGTTTCAGAGTCCTCACCAGTTAAGATTTTACTTCTTTCGCTTCATTTTAATCCCCTTTTCTTGTCATAAACCATAATCTAGCCATATTGAATACCTTTCTGCTAATTAAATAGACTATGTTCTCCTTCCTCCAGACTTTCAGACATGCTATTCACTACATGACTAATTACTTCACACCTTTCAAACCTGTTTAAATGTCACTTCCTCATGAAGGCATTCTGACCTCCTAGCCATTCCTCTGCTGTATGCTCTCTAAACCTTTCATTAATCCTACCATAACACTAACTCATCACATTGTATTGCAGCAGCAATGTGTTTAACTGTTCATCTTTTCCACAAAGCTGAAAGCCTGGTGAGGGCAAAGGCAGGGTCCTGCTTATCACAAGAATTTCAGCTCTGAGCCTGACAGGCTGTAGGTCTGCAGTAAGACCTGGGAGAGGAATGGATTTGCCTACAGTTTAAAAACATTCCTATTTGTATACCTAAGAAGCCTGAGCCATCCCTACTTTGTAACACTTGTAACCTTATGTGCTACTCATTTAAAATTTTATATAATCTGCATTTAACCCTCTCCACAGTCTGGTTAATAAAACTGTATTACTTAGATACATTGTTATATATAAAATTGGAAGTTATTAGTGTTTAAAAAAACAAGTCTGAGTACAAAGGAATGAATGCTACTAGTTTCCCAAACTAAACAAGTATCCTTTAATGATCTACTGTCTGGATATACTTATCTTTCCTTTTATATAAAACAGATGTTTCTTGAAAAGTATACAAATACCATTTAAATCATTCCTTTTCATTTATTAATTGATGGGGTAGTTCTTTGCTTTTGACCACTAGAAATCTGTGGCTATTTAAAAAAGCCTTTAAAGGATCCTGTTTTAAAATGATAGTTTAAAAGCTTTCTAGATCACAAAATTCAATTAAAAACCGCCAATTATGATAAAATTCTACTTTTTTTTTTTGGCCCTACAGTGGCTTGAGGAATCATAGTTCCCCAACTAGGGCCCCAGCAGTGAAAGCACCAAGTCCTGACCACTGGACCACCAGGAAATTCCCAAACTCTTCCTACTGAGTTAAGTAAAAGCATCATATTAGAATACTTTTTCATCTTCTATACCCTCCATAATTTAAAATTGTATCTTATGGTTATTTTGTATACTTTTAAACAATATAATTAAATGGTGCTTTAAATACCCTCTCTTAAAAGACAGTAAAGAATTTAGAGATCTTAGCATACATAGGGGAGAAGGCAATGGCACCCCACTCCAGTACTCCTGCCTGGAAAATCCCATGGACGGAGGAGCCTGGTAGGCTGCAGTCCATGGGGTCGTGAAGAGTCGGACACAACTGACCGACTTCACTTTAACTTTTCACTTTTATCCACTGGAGAAGGAAATGGCAACCCACTCCAGTGTTCTTGCCTGGAGAATCCCAGGGACGGGGGAGCCTGGTGGGCTGCTGTCTACGGGTCTGCACAGAGTCGGACACGACTGAAGCGACTTAGCAGCAGCAGCATATATAGATATCTCCACAACTGCAACTCATCTCATTTTTCATAAACCAGATATTTTGATATCTAATTCCCAGATAATGGGAATTTCAGGAAGATTCATAATTGCATGATAACATAGTTCATTAATTCTAAGACATTTTTTCACATTTTGGAATCTCTGAAATCGGTGTATTTCACAATTGGCAGCATTTTTTCTTTCAGTGGTCTAAAAATGTTTCTTACAATTGATGGCATCTCAGATTAAATGAAATACTGTCAATAAAATATTGAAAACTTTTCTCTAATAATGCTTTTTAACTAAATAATAGTATAATTGTAACTCAAACATTCTAGAATCAAAACTAAATAAACTTAAGATTTACACTTCACCTTTTTAGAAAACTAGTGACCAGGTTAAACTCAAGAAAATAGATAACTGAACGAAAACACTTCTTAAAAAGTTATTTTAGGAAAAAGTATAGATTAGTAGCAGAAATAACAGACATGGAAAAAAAAAAGAAACAGACTTGAAGATGTTCAGTCAGTAGTAACTTCCAAGCAAGTAGAGGCAGGAAATAGCCCTAAAGTTTTATCCATAAAAAGAAACAAGTATTAGGAACAAGACAGAGGATTTAATTTTAGATAGCAAATTATTTAGGAGGAAAAATACTATTTTAATCTTTCTCCTACAAGGAGGACTCACTGTCAGCCTTTAAACAAAAATATTGTAGAGGGAGTAGAAATAATTGTAATTAAATGTAAATGGCAAACATTCTTAATAAATTAAAGACCAACCTACCAGCATTGTCTTCCTTCTGGCTCAATCTGTTTCCCCTTCAGGTAATCCTAGGAAAGGGGCTCCTTTTCAGATCCCCAGTTTTTCATGTCGATCTTCTACCTCCCTGTGGCAACAATATTTTCTAATTAAAAGAGTCCTCTTGTGCCACAGGGAGGATTTCTGACGGTATAACAAATACAAACGTTATTCACAACTCATCATGAAGTCAACCTAGTCTTGAGATTCTTCAAGAAAGAAATTTGGTTCCTTATTTTTCAAGAGAAATCTGGTTTTTATTTTTTAAAACTCCATTTCAAAAAAGCTAATCTTTCATTTATTTTTTTAAAAAAAGCACTACTTTCTTGTTGAAGTATATAAAAATTCTTATATTCATCTATCTTTCCAGCTAATCTCTAGACACAATTTTGTTGATCATAAAAAAAAGCTTTCTGAGTTCTCTTGACAATTACTTTAACTAGTAAGACCAACCTTTTATATTTTGATACCTGGTTAGAAACCAAAGTCCTGTTCCCAATAATCAGAAGAGAGTAGTAGGAAGCTATCAGATCCCTTTCAGTCAATGTTTGTTAGTAAAGATTAATAAATAAATCTATGTGCATTATATAACATGATGCTAATTATGCTTAAAACATACATTAAAAAAAGATCAGCAGGGAATTTAGAAAAGTGGTAGTTACCGTCCCCTCACTGGAAAGATTACGGGTGATTTTCACTGTTTGTTTATTCTTTGCAATACTTTTTCAGTTTTTCCAGTGAGCATGTATTGCTTTTATAGACAAAAATAAAAAGTCAAATTTAGGTATAAGCAAGAATGAATAAAACTTACTGTGATTTTTAAGATAAAGGTAATCTAAGTATGACAACATTATGGCTTTGATATATTTTGGATGACAATAGTTATGTTTTGGATGAGTACCTTTTTATACTTTAAATAACCCAACAGTATCCAATAGCTTTTTTTAGCTTATATAAAAAAGAAAACACATTTAAGATTTTACATACATGATTCTTGATTATACTGCAATTCTAAGTCAAAACTCAATTTACTTCAGTCTATATTTCCTAACAGTTATGTGTTAAACACTATATTATATATTATATTCAAATAAAATAAATAGAATTAAAGTATGGGCCCTGTATTCAAGGGGCTTGTATGCTTACTTTGAAAACAAAAGGAGTATACACACAAGAATAGTATAAGAAAGTAAATGATCAAGTGCCTACATCCAGATGGTCTAACAGAAGATCAGGAGAGGCAGTGTGGGCAGTTTCATGTAGATGGGCCTGAAGGTATGAATAATACTTCACATTCTTGATAGAAAACTATATTTGAGCAAAAGCTCAAAAGCATAAATAGCACAGCTACGCAGAGGGCAGAAAGGAAACAGAGTATAGCGCTTCTGTAGAAAAGAAAGCCAGATTTAAAAGGCTCTACTTCTGGATGATTCTGTGGGTCAATGAATTTGGTAGAGGAGTGGACTTGGAAATCTGATAAACAAAAGAACTTCAGGAGAATGATAAATGTAGATACCAGAGCACAGTAAGTTAAGGAAGGAACAAGAAAGAAAAAGTACAGACTTATGGTATAAAACATTTGTCTTTTTAAAAAGTCAAAGTGAAAGGAAAGATAAGTACTACAACAGAGAAGTAGAGAAGTATTAAACAAATGTATGTTTCAATGTATAAAAGGCCTTCTCCATATCTGAAGGCACAAAGAGAGGTGTTAATGAAGTTAAGGAACACTTATGGAGTACTTCCATCACAAGCACTGTGTTTTATAGGTTTATTTTATATAATCTTCACAACCTTGAACTCCTATCTTACGACAGTAAGATAGACTCTGAAAAGGTTAATTATTGTCAAGTAAGTGATAAGCGGAAACCTGAAACCAAGACTAACTAACCCAATCAATATTCTTCCTTTTCCTATTAAAGAGAGCTACTTAAAAGGCTTAAAAGAAAAAAAATTAAGCTCAAGATCAGTCACCCAGGATTTTATATCATATTTGACTACTCTCTGGCTCTTGTTCACAACTTCAAAATGTACACATTCCTTAAGGTTAATTTCTTAATTCTGTGTCCTTTGTTCTCGATCACAGAATGACAAATATAGAATTTAAAATCTTGCCCTGAGGAAATCTTTCAAACTCCTCTCCCCTTGGAGCTTTCATTTATTTCTGTGGCTTCAATGAGGATGATTCTCCAATTAGTCTCTCTTTGACCTTTCTGTACTAAGCTTCAGTTGTACCAGATAAGTCTTTCATTTGTTCTATGGATCTATTCCCCACCCTCCACCCTGTTTTCTGTCCCAGGAGGCTGACTTCCCTGGACTCCTTCTATGTGGCACTGCCCTCAAGTCAGCTATCTCCTTTGACCAAAGGTTCCAGATTCTCTCCAGGTAACCCTCTCTCCAGGGCTCTATTCTTTTGGGTTCCAGTAACCCTTCCCTCTGGCCCTTGGGCCAAAGGAAAGAAATAACGCTATTATTGCTAGCTCAAGAGTACCACACTATCACTTATGGTCACTCTACAATCGCTGACATATTTGTAACTATCCATTTATTAAAACATTCTTTAAATTATCCTAATTTGAATATGCCCTCTCTTTTGTGATGGGACACTGACCATACACTTACATGTCTTTTTAAATACCTAAATATATCCCCTCAGATGCCCTGCTTCAAATCAAAATCAACATGCTTATTGTCAAACTTATCTGCTTTCCCCAAACTCCTTTATGATACTTTCATCATTATTAAGGTTAAAAAAAACTGAGTAATATCTTAACTGTTTCTTTCCATAATCCATCATGCCAAGTCTTATTAGATCTTACGTAGTATTGCTTATATAAGCCCCTTCTGTTCCTACTGCTTCTGTGCATGGGCTTGGACACTCAGTCGTGTCCAGCTCTCTGCAGTCCATGGGATTCTCTCGGCAAGAATATTGGAGTACAGTGCCCTTTCTCCTCAAGGGGATCTTCCTGAACCAGGAACTGAACCCAAGTCTCTTAGTCTCCCACACTGGCAGGTGGATTCTTTACCATTAGTGCCACCTGAGAAGCCCCCTATTGCTTCTACCCTGTCTCAGTACTTCTCAAGCCATCCCTACCTCATACTACAACAGCTAGTCTTTCTGCTTCATCTTTACAATTCATCCTGTATCTACTACTAAGCATCTATGATTATCTACTCAAAACCCTCCAAATCTTGCTGTTTCTTATATGCTTAATTATTAACTTAAGTTCAAATTACAAACTAGTCACAATTCTTAATGGAACCTATTAATATCTTATTTATTCAGTATCTCCTAAACGTATCTTGAATTTCTACATTCCACCCATTTGTTAACTCTATGTCCCTCATTCTTCATGCCATTCGCCTACCTCATCCAAATCCTATCATTTGTCTTCCTCCTTTACTTTCTCTAAAACATTCCCTAATCCTGTAATCGAACTTTCCTCTTCTGAACATTTCTTTGAATTTATAAATAGTGCTCAATTGATTTTATGTTGGCTTATCTTTTTTTATAATATATGTATCTTATCTCCACAAAATATAAATCACTACCTCCCTGTGGGAAACAAACATGTTGAACACAGTGCCCTGGCACATAACAAACACAAAATATTTACTAATATGTTTTCATAAATTGAAGTGGAGGGTAAATATAGTTTAAGTTAAGGTACAAAATGAAGAAGCAGATGCTAAACAGCTCGATCTTTTCAGGCAAGTCTTAAAAAAGTTTTCTAGGAAAACTTATTATTGATTGTATTGGTATAAACTTCTTTTTACATGGTAATCTGTAACAACCTTTTAAAATTTATATTATTTATATATATATACACATATTTTTAAAGAGTGAATATAAAAACTGAGTTTCCGCATCTTAGTAGGGAATCTAAGAGATGCCTCTCCACCCCCAACTCAACACATTAGTCTCTCCAGCAGCCTCCTAAAACTGCTGGAGTCTGTAGCCACCGGCACAGGTATTTCAGTCTGCCAGAGTCGAGACCACCCTTCATCCGTACTTTGTTACTATTCCTCCGAAGGTCCTTATGATTATTAAACTTTAGTTATCACCAAAAAGCAACTTATAGATTTAGATGAATATGTCTGCTTTTTTAAAGTTTCAAATATATTTGGGTTTTCCCTATATAACTTAAGAGAAGATTACTATTACACACAAGCAATGTGAGGGAAATGTAGATATTCAGTCTATAAAAAATGTGAAGCAAGACAGCCTATAGTTATCACTAACAAAATAAGGAATCATTTTATACACAAAATAATGAAAACAGCTAAATGTACATCATTATATGATTTTAGTACTCCTGCCTAGATGACACTATGAATATTGCGTCTCATACAGACATGTATGTATGGGTATACAGGAATAAAAGAAGAAAAACTTCAATGAAAACATGCAGAGAACTGATATAACAGACCAATAAACACAATTATGAACATTTGTAGACTAATGTAATCTAAATGATAATGTAGGATCATTCCAAGAAGTGTTTCCCAGATGTGCAAAAGGTACTCTTTTCTATACAGATCTCATTTCTACCAATTCACCAAACAGAAACTGCTGTAGCCATCTTATAAATATTCCTTTCCTTTCCTTCCCAATTATTTTTCTTCTCCAAAACCTACATATATCTGAGATTTAAATGAAATATTTATTATCACCACAAGAAATGAACCTGATCCAAATCCACTAAAAGGAAACATATATTACAGTAAGTCATAACAACCTTTATTCATCTGTGTAGGTTCTAGATATCAGGAAAATTAAAATTTATTTAGATTTTAACTCATGTAAAAACACATTTTAGTCTTTAAGAAAAAACATAATCCAGCTCAATTAACTGATTTTAAACAAATCTATGTATATTAACACTCTTATTAAGTTACTATGAGCCAGAGCATTTTTAAATAAATTAGTATATTGTAGTCTCCAAGTTCTGCATGCCTTATGATGAATAAATATGAGTGTTCTGATTATACATGTATGAGCAAGTAGTTTTCATTCTGAATTTGGCATTGCTTTTAAAAAAAGTTATATCTGAATGTTATATCTTAGAGTGTTGTTCTGTAAAGAGAGCCAAGAATAGCTACACTATCCTCTTCTATATTTTTAGAAGTAATATGGATTTCAGAAGTAAAATGACTTTTAAAATCCATGAGACAGAATGGAATTAAAAACAAAATGTAAGATGAACTTTTCAGTACTTTTAGTCTGTTTCAGTATATTTATTAAAATTTCCTTTTAGTGTTGAAGAAAAATAAATCTAAAAAATATTATCAAGTATTCAAAACCTACTTTCATAATGCCATTAAAGTAATTGTTCTTTTATCCAGACTTTGTATATCCTCTTTTTCAATATTATAAATAATCACTTTTTTTTTTCCAATTATTTTTATTTGACCGCACTGGGTCTTAGTTGCAGTATGTGGGATCTAGTTCCCTGGTCAGGGATCGAACCTGGGCCCCCTGCACTGGGAGCACAGAAACTTAGCCACCGGATCACCAGAGAAGTCCCTAAATAATCACTTTTATCTCTGTAATGCAAATTATATCATCACCCCTCAGAGAGTTCAAGAAGAAAATAAAATCTCTTAAATGGATTATATTCACTTCCTATTTGGATTCTTTTTGCCATATTAATTTAAATTAATGAACTGTTGACCATTAACTGTATAACCAGTAAGATCTGGTAAACAGGCTCTGGTGTTTTAATGTGAATTTAAATTTCTACTGATATAAATTTGGCATTGTAATTTTCATTTTTCCAAGTTTACAATTTACTACCAAAATCATAGTTTTTCTTATTTTTTTTGATCAAAACATTTTCCAGAAATTTCAATCGGTTCTATTCTTTTTTATTCAACTTAAACAATCACATTTTTCTGTTCCATTAGTTCTACTTAGTTATGCCCCTGTAATAAAATCAGTTACAATATCTACTTCAAAATATCATCCTGCATAATACTTTTTATAAGTGCTCTTCTTTTCCTCAAGAGGAAAATTCATCTCCGCCACTAAACTTGTAGCTTCAGACTGGAAAACTCTCCAAACTCTCAAAAAAAAAAAGTATCTTCCTGCCACTTGCACTGTAAATCAAGTATCACTCCACACTATAGCCACGAAGTCTTTATGAATGTTTAGCTATCTGTTTTAATAAAATGACTTGATTACCACTGTACACAGGGTTTGCCGGCACGGCTGTCATCACTGTACCTCCAAAGAGCAAGGTAAGTTTCAATCCCTCAGCTCAACAAAAAATAAAACTGTGGAGGAAGAACAGATTTAAGCTGGAGGAAGCTAATAGTCCTAGGGAATACAACTGGGCCTCAACAAGCAGAAAGACATCAAATAAAAATTTTTAATCATGGATTCTGCTACATTTAAAGAAATTTATCCAAAGTACTAGAAATTTTTACTAGGACTGTAAACCAAATACAAGGATTTCTTTTCCTATTAACTAATAAAGAAAAATTTTAATGTTTATTTTATAAAACTGTCACTATAATCTTTCTGGTAAAAAAATCCTTTTTTCTTTAGGGTCAATGGCAAAAAATAAAAAGGTTTCTCCAAGAATTATACATACCAATGCCCAACTAAACATACAGTTATCTCACCACAGACTTATTGAAATACCAAAATTTCTAAGAAGACCAAAAAGTAAAGAGAAATTTGATACACTACTACAAAGAACTTTTGAGCTAGAGAAGAAGAAATGATACTGCTCTAATGCTACTGGTTAAAAGAAACTCTACTCTGCTATGGAATGAGGATACTTTATTTTTTTAATTAAGAAAAATCATATACTGGTCTACTGATGTCTACAAATAAATAACAACTAGTCAATATTGCCACTCCCAGGAAAAAAATGACAAAAATAGTTTTATTATTATCGGTCTGTAATTTTTCTTTAGAAGTCAATGATATGAGATTGTTGTACCTCAAAGAATTATTATGTAGAACTTCATATATAAACTCTCTTAAGAAATGTTTCACTCGTTTCCAAGCTATACTAAATAGCATTAAAAAAGAGATTTTTTCAGTATATTATTCAATTGGCAATAATTATGTTGACACTTACAAAATGAGAAAGTTAAAAATAATGAACATTTTATGAGATGTCTACCTGTTTCCACATTCTCCGTCTCAACTTCTTGTTCTTCTGCCACATCTTGCATCATATAAGTCTCATCATCATAAACCAGAACCTGGGCTGCATAGCCCTGCTCTAATCTGGCACTTGGAACTGGCTCCACAATCACTGCTGGATATTCAGAAACCTTTCCACTTTCCTACAAGAGCAAATTTAAAAAAACAATCAGCCTCTTTATTCACAAATTCTGAATTCATTTATAAATCCTTGAGTTCATATAGTTTCAAGGAGTTCAAATGAGTTTCATGTATCATAAATATGAATGTAAAAACCAAAGCAAGGATGAAAAGGACTCATTTTAATAATCTTTTCAAGTCTCAAAAGGTGAGACATATGTTAAACATTTTAAATAGTCAGGGCTTTAGGATTAAGATGGCAAATTAAAAACATGCATATAACTTCACTCTCTCATGAAAGCCCACTAAAATGCAATAAAAGACTTTTAGACATAAACTCATAAGAAGAGATAAGAGCAACAAAATCTTGAAAGACTGATAGTGAATGGATGAATATTAATAAGTGGTTTAGCAGACCGAGGAAAGCCAAATCATAGCCTGGCAGCAAAAAATAAATGAGACACAACACACTTTACACTGGAGAATCCACAGAAGGCAATACCAATTACTTCTGGAAATAGAGGAGCAGCAGGTGGTGGAGAAAGAAGAGGGGGGTTAAAACAAGGAAGATTCCATTAAAGTTGTTTGAAAAGCACTTTTATTCCTAGACCTGCTCCCTCCTCCATGATGCTAGGCAACCGGCCCTTCCCCACCTCAGCAGAAGATTGGAGAGTTACTTTCTGGAGAGAGAAAAACAAGAGCATCTTTGAGGTACATAGGCACATTTACTAGTATCAATTCTGTACCCAAAGTAGAGTTCCCCAATCAGCTTCTTAGTCCTCCACTTTTAACCATGAGCAGACAGCCAAGTATTACTAGTCATCCAAGCAAAAGCCTCTAACACAAAACATACCATTTACTTACATATACATTTATAAATTTATATTCTTCACAGAAATAAGAGAAGATATATCCAAAAAGCAGGAACAAAATACAAATTAATAAAGAACATTAAAAAATAAAGAGTTCTGAGAAATTAAAAACACAACAGCTAAAATGAGGCATGGAGGATAAAACTGAGGCAGTCTCCCAGGAACCAGAGAAAAAAGAGGAGAGAATGGGAACACTACTAAAGCATCAATCCAGGATGACCAATGATCAATACCAAGCTCCTGAGTAACAGGAGTTTCAGAAAAAGAAACAACGGAAGAAAAAAGCTGAGAGAAAGAAAAAAATTTCAGAAATTTCATAGCGTGGAAGGATATGAGGCGACCATTTAAAAACATCTACCAACTGTTAAGTATAAACAAATAAAGAATAAGACCTACACTGAGGCACACCACTGTGAAATATCACAATTAAGGAACAAAAAGAGGATTCTATAAGATTCTTGAAAGAAAATACAGGTCATATACAAAGAATCAGAACTCAGACTTAAGTCTTCTTCACAGTCATACTGGAAGGAAGATGGATGACAATGGAACCATTTCTTCAAAATTATAAAGGAAAATTATTTCCAATCTAGAATTCTTCACGCAATCTTATGAAAAAGTAAAGATATTTTCTCAGACATAAAAGATCTCAAAATGTTTACCTTCCATGCATCTTTTCTCAAGAAGAAACTGGAGAGTGTATTCCACTAAAAAAGTAAACGTTTAATAAAGACGATAACCTAGAACATAGAAGGTCTAATATGGGAGAGAGGAAATACCAATGTTTAGGAGGATCGGACTGTGAGGAAAGGTTCCAGGACACCAGCTGTGCACTGGATCTGAAGGGCAACTAGTTCAGTTGCAGCAAAGTAACTCCTGAGACAGCAGGATAAACTGTCATCACCAAGATGACCACTGACACTGGTCCTAAGGACAGGATGCCCATAAGCCTATTCCAGATTTTTATTTATATTTGGCTTATCTTGCTATATTTACTCACCCCACCTTCCCTTGCTACCTGGATCAGCTGAGAACCTCCCAGATGTATTCTGCTTTATTTAATCTACTCCTAAGTTTTGGAAGACCACAAAGAGCTCAAAAACCAAAAATAAACAACAGCACAATAGCACTCTTTCCATATGACCATATACCTATTGAAGAAGGCTGCAATACCAAGCTCATACCCTAGCACTGCCATATGTCTGATCAAGATGGCCTTATGTTTCCAAAACTAACTCAATACACTGCTTAAGGATTACCTGACTAGAATCTCTGGAAGCTCAGTGAATCCAAAGTCAGACTAGTTAGCCTATCTCCCAGAAGCTTTTATTAACTATAGTAATGCTGTCCCTTCCTAACTCTAAAGCTAAGTACACTATGCATTTTCTCAAAGTAAATATGTTGTCTAGGAGATATCCAGAGAGAATAAAACTATAAAGAAAAGTAAAAGACTGTTAACACATTAAGTCAGGATCATGGCACCTCAGGGAACAGGTATGGGGACAGGAGGTGCAGCACACTTAGTGTTCTAAAATATCAATAATTTCTATTCTTTTAACCTGAATGATAGATAATATGTCCTCTTTTTGTTATTCTTAGATTGACACATAATATCTTATATACTCTTCACTTTGTATAAAATATTGCACAAATTTTTTAAATAAATTACAAAAGAAAGATATGGTGAATTTTTAAAAACAAAGTACATATTGAATATTAACCTTGAATTTCTTACTGTGTATACGGCAAGAAATGTGTCCAACTTACTAACATTAGAAAAAAATTCTTTTTCACCAATTGGATATAGTGATAGTTGAATCTTCATGCTGATCATGCTTCTTGACCAGCTTTATAATCACAGCCTGCCAACAGCACCATCCAGTTAAATAATAGTGATTAATGAGAAGCATGGGCTTCCCTGATGGCTCAGATGGTAAAGAACTTGCCTACAATGCAGGAAACCTGGGTTCAATCCCTGGGTCAGGAAGGTCCCCTGAAGAAAGGAATGGCTACCCACTCCTATATTCTTGCGTAGAGAATCCCATAGGTGGAGGAGCCTGGTGGGCTGCACTACCTGGGGCTGCAAAGAGTCGGACACAGAGAGACCATATCCAAGGCAAGGAACACCTGAAGCTGCCAAAAGCTAACAAAGAGGCATGGGAGACATTCTCTCTCACAGCCCTCAGAAAGAATCAACTCTGCCAACCTTGTTTTCAAACTCCTAGACTGCAGAACTGTGAGACAGTGTCTACTGTTTCCAAAAGTGAAACTTTCATGATTTTTTGCTTCCATTATCTGTCCAAACCCTTTTTATCCACTCAAGGCACAGCTCCACAGAGTCTTCTACAATCCTCTAATCTGAATCAATTTTTCCATACCAAATACTTTTAGAAAAAGTTGTTTCCCTATTATCACCACTGCACATGATCCTGTATTATAATTACCTGCTTACATATCCAACACCTTGAGAAGACAGTAAGATGACTAAGAGCAAGAGCCCATTTTTAATATTAAGAGTCAATTACTGTATCCTCCTCAACAATACCTCATATAAACTAAACTGTCACTTTAAGGACTTGTAGTTTGGTTAAAAGAATGATATAAATAAATCAGAGGGAAACGATTAACAGAACAGTACTACTGTATGATTCTATTTATAAACATATTTGTTCTACATATATATTAAAAAATCTGAAGAATATACCTCTAACTACTAATAACACTGTAAGAGAGGTGAACACATAAACAGAATTTTCATTTTCTCAGTGTATTCTGAATTCGTTTTTTACAATAATCCTGTATAAGAAAAATCAAAATACTTTTTTTCCTGTTTAAATATAACAATGACAAAAAAAGAGAACTGAAAAAACAAAGGAAAAATAACAATTACCAAAAAATATATATATATTAAAACTTATAGGGGTAATTTAAAAAGAAATACCATTTTGGTAATATAAAACTTGCAGGATAATATATCTCAACTAATAAAATAAATTATTTAGCTTTAATCAACTTTACCAATGTATTTTTATGCAAATACAATGCAACCATTTTAAGTGTACAGTTTTATGGATTTCTATAAATGTAGAAATCCCTGTAACGATCATCACCATCAAGAAACAGAATACTTCTATCACCCTAGGAGGCTCCCTTGCACCCCTCATACCAGTCAAACTCTCACAATCACCACCATACCACCATCTACTCCCCCATCTACACATCCACCCACGTGGTTAATCACCAATTTTCTATCTCTATAAATTTTCTTTTCCTAAAATTTCATATATATGGAGTCAACAGTTTTGCTCTTTTGCATTTGAGTTCTTTAAGTTAGCATAATGTTAAGATTTATACTTGTCATTGCATGTTCAGTAGATCATTTCTTTTCATTGCTGAGACTCCCACTGTACTGACAGATCTCTCTACGCAAGACTGTAACCCTCCTACTGGGGCTTCCCAGGTGGCGCAGTGGTAAAGAATCTGTCTGCCAAGCAGGAGGCACAGGCTCAGTCTCTGGGTCAGGAACAATCCCCTGGAGAAGTGCACGGTAGCCCATTCCAGTAATCTTGCCTGGAAAATCCCATGGACAGAGAAGCTTGGCAGGCTACAGTCCACGGAGTCACCAAGAGTTGGACACAACTTAGTGACTAAATAGCAGCAATACTCCTATTAATGTCTTGCTGTTCCCCTCCCTCCCTCTCCATTCCATATTTACCTACACATCAAATTACCAGATCATACGGTAATTGTACATCTAGTTTTAAAAGGACTGTCAAATTATTCTGCAAAGTGGTCACACTGTTTTACATTCCCACTAGTAACTGGCAACCCACTCCAGTACTCTTGCCTGGAAACTCCCATGGACGGAGGAGCCTGGTAGGCCGCAGTCCATGGGGTCGCTAAGAGTCAGACACGACTGAGCGACTTCACTTTCACTTTTCACTTTCATGCATTGGAGAAGGAAATGGCAACCCACTCCAGTGTTCTTGCCTGCAGAATCCCAGGGACGGGGGAGCCTGGTGGGCTGCCGTCTATGGGGTTGCACAGAGTCGGACACGACTGACGTGACTTAGCAGTAATGTATGAAAGGTTCATTTCCAGTTCCTCTCCAAACATGCTCTACAATTTTCACCATTCTCTAAGTATGTAGTAGTATTTCCTTGTGTTTTCACTTTGTGTTTCCCTGATAGCTAATAATATTGGGCATTTTAAAAGTGTGCTCATTAACCATTCATATATTTATCTGCTCAAATCTTCTTCTAATTTTAATGGATTATCTCCAACTTATTATTATATATCATCTGAATATAAGTCCTTTTATATAGTCTGAATACAGGTTATGTATTGTAACTCCTTTCCAATCCTTGGTTTACCTTTCCCTCCTTCCCCCTCACCACACAGCATGAAGGATCTTAGTTCCATACCAGAGATATAACCTGAGCCCCCTGCAGGGGAAGCCTGAAGTCCTAACCAAGGGACCACCAGGGAATTCCTGCCCTTTCATTTTATTAATGGGATATTTTTAAGGAATAGAAGCTTTTCATTTAAATGAACTTTATCATTTTTTTTCTTTTAAGGTTCATGTGTTTTATTATCAATCTAAGGAATTACTGCCTGTTTCAAGGCTGAGAAAATTTCCTCATTTTTCTCCATTTACACTATTTAAACATTTAATTATAAAAACATTTAGTCATTGTGTATGATGCAAGAAAGGACTGTAGTTCATTTATTTGCATAGGGATTAGTTGTTCCACCTCATCTGTTAAAATGACTATCCTTTCTCCACTGAATTACATTAGCACCACTACTGAAAATCAGTCAGTCTTATACGGGACTATGCGATGTTCCACTGATTCACAGGTCTGTCAGTATACCAACACCACACTATCTCAATTACTGGATCTTCACAGTAAGTCTTTAAATCAGGTATGTAAGCCCTCCAACTCTGTTCTTAAACCATAAACCTTCTGATCCACAGCTATGTTACATTTTTCCATTTATTCAGGTGTTTAATTTCTCTCAAGGGGAGCAAGGAGAGATAAGAAAGCTTTCCTCTGTGACCAATGCAAAGAAATAGAGGAAAACAGCATAACAGGAAAGACTAGAGATCTCTTAAGAAAATGAGAGATACCAAGGGAACATTCCATGCAAAGATGAGCACAATAAAGGACAGAAATGGTATGGACCTAACAGAAGCAGAAGAAATTAAGAAGAGATGGCAAGAATACAAAGAACTACACACAAAAAAATCTTCATGACCCAGATAACCACCATCGTGTGATCACTCACTTAGACCCAGACATCCTGGAATGAGAAATCAAGAGGGCCTTAGGAAGCATCACCACGAACAAAGCTGGTGGAGGTGATTGAAATCCCAGCTGAGCTATTTCAAATCCTAAAAGATAATGCTGTTAAAGTGCTACCGTCATATGCCAGCAGATTTGGAAAACTCAGCAGTGGCCACAGGACTGGAAAAGGTCAGTTTTCATTCTAATCTTAAAAAAAGGCAATGCCAAAGAATGTTCAAACTACTACACAACTGCACTCATCTCACACACTAGCAAAGTAATGCTCAAAATTCTTCAAGCCAGGCTTCAACAGTACATGAACCAAGAAATTCCACATGTTCAAGCTGGATTTAGAAAATACAAAGGAACCAGATATCAAATTGCCAACAGCCACTGGATCATAGAAAAAGCAAGAGAGTTCCAGAAAAATATCTACTTCTGCTTTATTGACTATGCCAAAGCCTTTGACTGTGTGGATCACAATAAACTGTGGAAAATTCTGAAAGAGATGGGGAATACCAGACCACCTGACCTGCCTCTTGAGAAATTTGTATGCAGGTCAGGAAGCAACAGTTAGAACTGGACATGGAACAACAGACTGATTCCAAATAGGAAAAGGAGTACATCAAGGCTGTATATTGTCACCCTGCTTATCTAACTTATGTGCAGAGTACATCATGCGAAATGCCAGGCTGGATGAAGCACAAGCTGGAGTCAAGATTGCCAGGAGAAATATCAATAACCTCAGATATGCAGATGACAACACCCTCATGGCAGAAAGCAAAGAGGAACTAAGCCTCTTCATGAAAGTGAAAGAGGAGAGTGAAAAAGCTGGCTAAAAACAAAACATTCAAAAAACTAAAATCATGGCATCTGGTCCCATCACTTCATGACAAATAGATAGGGAAACAATGGAAACAGTGACAGACTTTTTTTGGGGGGGGCTCCAGAATCACTGCAGATGGTGATTGCAGCCATGAAATTAAAAAAGACTTGCTCTTTGGAAGAAAAGCTATGACCAACCTAGCTGCTACTGCTGCTGCGTCACTTTAGTCATGTCCGACTCTGTGCAACCCCATAGACGGCAGCCCACCAGGCTTCCTGTCCCTGGGATTCTCCAGGCAAGAACACTGGAGTGGGCTGCCATTTCCCTTTCCAATGCATGAAAGTGAAAAGTGAAAGTGAAGTCGCTCAGTCATGCCCGACTCCAGCGACCCAGTGGATTGCAGCCCACCAGGCTCCTCCGTCCATGGGATTCTCCAGGCAAAAGTACTGGAGTGGGGTGCCATTGCCTTCTCCGACCTAGACACCATATTAAAAAGCAGAGGCATTACTTTGCCAACAAAGCTCCGTCTAGTCAAAGCTATGGTTCTTCCAGTAGTCATGTATGGATATGAGAGTTGGACTACAAAGAAAGCTGAGCGCTGAAGAATTGATGCTTTTGACCTGTGGTGTTGGACAAGACTCGAGAGTCCCTTCGACTGTAAGGAGATCCAACCAGTCAATCCTGAAGGAAATCAGTCCTGAATATTCATTGGAAGGACTGATGCTGAAGCTGAAACTCCAATATTTTGGCCACCTGCTGCGAAGAACTGACTCACTGAAAGAGACCCTGATGCTGGGAAAGACTGAAGGCAGGAGGAGAAGGGGATGACAGAGGATGAGATGGTTGGATGGCATCACCGGCTTGATGGACATGAGTTTGAGCAAGCTCTGGGAGTTGGTGATGGACAGGGAAGTCTGGGATGCTGCAATCCATGGGGTCGCAAAGAGTTGAACACAACTGAGTGACTAAACTGAACTAAATTTGTCTTAACAGTATTTTGTAGTTTTCTAAGTACAGATTTCACTAAACTTAACCCTTTGGTCTTATGCTGCTGTTAAATACTATTACTTTTTAAATTTACTTTCTGAATTGAACTTTGCCAGAATATATAAATACAACTGATTTTTACATAGACACCTATTCTACATTTACTTATTAGTTTAACAGTTGCACAGATTTCTTAGGAGTTTCTATGTATATGATTGCATCATTTAGCAATAAAGACAGTTTTTATTTCTTCTTTTCCGACCTGTAAGTCTTTTATTTTTCTTGCCCTGTACCAATTTCGCCAGTGCAGTGTTGAATAGCAGTAGTTAGAGCAGACACCCTTGCCTTGTTCTCAACCTTAAAAGGAAAACGTTTTCTTTCTCCATTAAGTATGTTTACTGTGAGTTTTTCACATATGTACTTACCAGACTGAGAAAGCTGCCCTTTATTACTAGTTTACGGAATTTGTATAATAGGTATTGGCTTTTAGCAAATGGGCTTTAAGTGGCTACTGATACAATCACATGATTTTTCTATTTTCCGTTGTTAACATGGAAAATTACACTAATTGATTAAACCTATCTCCCTGGGACAAACCCCATTTGAGACATATGATCCCTTTTATATGCCCTGGGATTCATTTTAAGTATTTTATCAAGAATGTTTGATTCTATGTTCATAAAGAATATGGATGTGTAGTTTTCTTTTCCTATAAAATCTGTCTGGTCTTGATATCAGGGTAATACTGACCTCATAAAATTCTCTTGTCCTCTATTTTCTAAAAGAGTTGTGTAGAATGGGTATTACTTCTTCCATAAATACTTAGCAGATCAAGAAAGCCATTTAGCTCTGTAATTTTCTTTGCAGCAAAGACCTTGACTACAAATCCAAAGGTTACTTAAATATCTTATTTAAAAGATACCTTTTTAAAAGACATTGATACCTTTTTAAAAGATTTCTTATTTAAAAGACAGAGGGCTATGCAGGCCTGCTTTTCCTTTTGGAATGACTTTCAAGGAATTGGCCCATTTCATATAAGTTATCAAACTTATTGGCCTAAAGTTCTTCTTAATGTTTACTGTCTATAATAATGCATCTTTCATTCTTTTAGTGTATTTTGCCTTTTTCTTGTGCAGTCTACTTAAGAGATTGTCCACTTTCAACTTCATTGATTTGTGTTTTTACTTTTATTACTTTGTTCCTTCTATTTTGGGTTTGATTTGATCTTCTTATTCTAGCTTGTTGAGGCAAAACCTTAAGATTGATTTTCTTTTTCCAATGTAAACATATGAAGCTATAAACTTTCCTCTAAGCACTGCTTTAGCTTCATCCCTCAAACTTGATATACTGTGCCTTCATCTTCATTCAGTTTGAACATCTACTTTCTCTTGTGATTTATTCTTTAATCCATGGGTTACACAAATATAGAAGTAGACTAATATGCAAGTATTAAAAAATTTTGCAATCATATTTTTTTGTTAATTTCTAACATAATCCTGCTTTGGTCACAGTTTCTCTATATAATTTCAATCCTTTGACAGTTTTTAAAATTACTGAGATGTGCAACCCAGCAGATGATCTACTTTCGCTTATTGTCCATGTGCACTTGAATATGTGTTCTAATACTGTTAGGCACAGTGCTTCATGGAAGTCCATTAGGTGAAGTTAGCTCATGCTGTTATTCAAGTTTTTGATATCCTCATTGATTTTCTAATTAATCTATCAATTACTGAGTGAGGAATGCTGCAAACTCCATTACTGTGGGTTTATCTATTCTTTCAGTTCTATCAGTTTATGTTTTATGTATTTTGAAGCTCTCATGTTGAATGCGAAAACATTTAGTTTTCAAGAAGACTTAACAAATGTTAAGTCTTCTTGAAAAGATGGTCCTTTTATCATTTATGAAATGTCTACCTTTATCCCTGGTCTTGTCTTGAAACCACTTCACCTTGTTTTATGATTAATATTTGCATGGTATCATCTATATCTATACTTTTACTTTTAAACTGTGTGGTTATACTTAACATGAGTTCTTTGGATGAAACTAACAGATGTGGCTTTTTAAAAAAATCGAATCTGCATTTTAAACAATATCTTCATTTAAATTGGGCTATTTAGAATACTTATATTTAATATTATCAATAAACAAGGTTTAAATCTACCATCTGCTCTGTTATTTACTTCATTTATTCCTTAATCCTTTCATTCTCAGTCTTGTTTTTAATTAAGAAATTTTTTTAGTATCCATTTTAATTCTATTTAATTTATACATAGTAATGGCTTACTATCTATATTTCTTTATTTTTTAGTGGTGCACTAAATCTTACAATGGGCTTCTCTAGTAGCTCATCTGGTAAAGAAGTGAAGTGAAGTGAAAGTCACTTAGTCCTGTCCAACTCTTTGCAACCCCACAGACTATGGCCTGCCAGGCTCCTCTGTCCATGGAATTTTCCAGGAAAGAATACTGAAGTGGGTTGCCATTTCCTACTCCAGGAGATATTCCCCATCCAGGAATCAAACCCGGGTCTCCCACATTGCAGACAGATTCTTTACCACTGAACAATCAGCTGGTAAAGAATCCATCTGCAATGCAGCAGACTCTGGTTCAATTCCTGGGTTGGGAAGTTCCCCTGGAGAAGAGATAGGCTACTCACTCCAGTATTCTTGGGCTTCCCTGGTGGCTCAGATGGTAAAGTATCCATCTGCCATGTCAGAGATCTGGGTTTGATCCCTGGGTTGGGAAGATGCCCTGAAAGAGGGCACGGCAACCACTCCAGTATTCTTGCCTGGAGAACCCCATGGACAGAGGAGCCTGGTGGGCCACGGTCTATGGGGTCACAAAGAGTCGGACACGACTGAGAGACAGCACAGCACAGAACAGATCTTACAACAGGCTTCCTAACATATTACAGTTTATATCCAACAATGCTTAATGTAAAAAGTTTACAGCACTGTAGTATTTTTCCAATACTGCCTCCCATCCTTTGTTTGACTGTTGTCATACATTCACTTCTTTTGCTTCACATTGCAAACCCCATAATTCAGCTATTATATACATACATATATATATATAATTCACTGTTATTTTTGTCTTAAACAATTATCTTTTTAATAAATTTAAAACAAATTTTGGAAAATATTTACCCACACATTAACTATTTCTCTAGCACTTTTCAATGCTTTATGTATAAATTTATATATATGCTTTAATTTGGTATAATTTTCCTTCTGCCTAAAGATCTTCATTTAACATTTATTATAATATGCATTTGTTGGTGATAAATGCTCTCAGCTTTTGTTGGGCTGAGAAAAACTTCACTTTGAAGCACATTTTCACTGGATATGTAACTGTAGGTTGGTTGACAAGTTTTAGTTTTGTGAAATTCAAGGAAGTCATTATCTTCTGACTTGCATGGTTCTAATAAAGACGTCTGCAGTCATATCTTTATTCTTCTGTAGGTAATAAATTTTTTCCTCTGGAAGCCTTTTCTCCCCATGCTTCTCACTACCTCTTTGATTGGGTCTTTACTCAAAATTAACTGTCCAAAATGATTTGACCTTTACAGAATAAACAAATTTGAGTTTATCCAGCAGACTTCTTTTCTTCTGTGTTGGGCTTCCTTTCTATGGGTTTCCTTTCAGTTGCTGTTTGTTGTTGTTGTTGTTGTTTTATCACTGCAGCCTCTTTTCCCCTCAACGCTTCTGCTTCTTAATGCCAAGAGCCTTCTTTCCTTTCTTCCCCACCACAGTCTTCTTGCCTGGAATCCCCTTTTCATCTGATCTGGCTTCTAATGCTGCTGCTGTCCACCTGAATTTTGTGGTTCTTGGTAGGGAGAAGAATGGTGTTTTGGCACATGGTCTTTGAATATGAGTTTAGTAGCTTCAATGTAAGGAGAAGGCAATGGCACCCCACTCCAGTCCTCTTGCCTGGAAAATCCCATGGATGGAGGAGCCTGGTGGACTACAATCCATGGGGTCGCTAAGAGTCGGATACGACTGAGCGACCTGACTTTCACTTTTCACTTTCATGCACTGGAGAAGGAAATAGCAACCCACTCCAGTGTTCTTGCCTGGAGAATCTTAGAGACAAGGGAGCCTGGTGGGCTGCCGTCTATGAGGTTGCACAGAGTTGGACATGACTGAAGAGACTTAGCAGCAGCAGCAGCTTCAATGTGATTCTCAAGTTTTTCAGTGGGTTCTTCTTCAGGCCTTTGCAGTGAGTCTTCCTATATGGTGCTTGGAGAGCTCTTTGGATCTCTGGGGTTTTTAAGATTCTGCGAAGGTCTATATTAAGCATCTTGTGAGTAGGGAGTTTGCAGTTACTCTTTACACCAAGTGCCAAACAGCTCATCTAACTTGTGGAAAGCATTTTCAGTCCAAATGCAGAAACATCCCGCATGCCTACCAGGAGTAAGTTTCAAATACTAACTTTACTTACACTAAGCAGAGTAATTCCAGGGATGTCTCTGAAGGCCTTGATGATTTCCCTGTCCTCATTAAAGAAGATGCAGGGTTCCCTGTGCTGGATACAGTGACGGCTTCTCATTTTGCCTTTGCCAGTTCTCATTCATTGAGAAGCACAGATCTTT
Organism: Bos indicus x Bos taurus; assembly: GCF_003369695.1. Classification (NCBI taxonomy): domain Eukaryota; kingdom Metazoa; phylum Chordata; class Mammalia; order Artiodactyla; family Bovidae; genus Bos; species Bos indicus x Bos taurus. The sequence continues at coordinate 54,141,222 of NC_040092.1, forward strand.
TTAATATCATTCCACGCCTTAAGTTTCTTCAGAAGCAAAACAATCTCTTTGGTCTTATTGCAGCCTTCAACTTTATCTTCAGCCACCAAAGCAAGTTCAGGAACTTCCTCAATAAGATGACACAACCAGCGCTGGTAACGCTGAAGCACCCACTGCAGAGCAGATAAGAGTATCACTTCTGCATTGTGTTCAGTCTGAAGTGCCAACATCACCAGGCCTTGATTAGTGCAAACATGTGGCCTCCACAACATATATTTCCAAAAGCACCCTGGCCAGAACAGTGAGTCCCACCACCTCAAACTCTAGGAAATGGGAGTCACAGCTATGCCCAAGACTCAGAACTGGTTTGATGACCTGCTAATTCACTGACAGCATAGAGCTGTCCATTGTTTTTGTGCAAGTTGGTGTGAATAAAGTACACAATATCTGGTCAAATGGGAGCCTTGAACACAGCAGGAAAAGAGGCATTTTTCCAGATGACTCCCCCTTTTTGGAGTACTGGTATCAGTGAATGAGCACAGGCCATGGCGGGAGAGAAGGCCACACTGCTCTCAACCCTGTGGCTCCCACAGGAGAAGTTCTCTAGAAGCTTTTAAGACTTTCTTTGTGAAGTTTGCTTTCAGCAGCTTTATTGTGATGTACCTCAGTCTGTTTACTCTCTGCTTTATCCTATTTAGAGTTTAAGATTCTTAGATCTGTGCTGTGCTTAGTTGCTCAGTCATGTCCATCTCTGTGAATCCATGGACTGTAGCCCACGAGGCTCCTCTGTCCACAGGGATTCTCCAGGCAAGAATACTGGAGTGGGTTGCCATGCCCTCCTCCAGGGGATCTTCCCGACCCAGGAATCAAACGCAGGTCTCCTGCATTGCAGGCAAATACTTTACTGTCTGAGCCACCAGGGAAGCCCATGAACACTGGAGTGGATAGCCTATCCCTTCCTCCATAGGATCTTCCCAACCCAGGAATCAATCCAGAGTCTCCTGCATTGCAGGCAGATTCTTTGCCAGCTGAGCTAACAGGGAAGCCCCTTCTCAGATCTATGGGTTTCTATTTTCATCAAACTTGGGAAATTTTATAGCCACTACTTCTTTACATGCTTTTTATGTTCTCTTCTCTCATTCTGGGACTCCAATTACATTATATCAGACAACTTGATATTGTCCCACAGATAACCAAGTTTTTGTTCATCTTTTTTCTTTTTTCAATCTTTCTGCACTTAATGATATAGTTTCTATCCTTCAAATTCACTAGTTTTTTCTTATGCAGTACCTAATCTATTTGTAATCCTATACAGTGAATTTTTCTTTTCATATAGGATATATTTCATTTCTAGAAGTTTCACTTGGTTCTTTTATGTCATTTACACCTCTCCTCTGCGATTCATGTTCTCTTTACCTTTCTTGAGCATATCTGTAATAGTTGTTTTGAAAGTTTATCTGTTAATTACATATCTATCATTTCTATTTATTTTCACTGACAAATTTTTCTCCAAGTTTTAAGTTATATTATTCCTGCATCCTTGCATTTAACATGATTGGGTATTTCATATGTAAAATTTACATCATTGGGTACAATTTACACATTGCTGTCTTATTTTAATAAGATTTACTATGATAGTTATGTTACTTGTAGATCAATTTTCAAGGCTTATTTTGAAATCTTTCTAGAGCCAAGTTTGGACTCCCCTTTATTCCACAGCTAGTTTAGCTCCACTTATGTAGGCATGACCCTTCTGGAATCTCTAATGAGTGCCCTGGGCAGTTAACAAAAACCCACTTTTCCAACTGGTTGGAATTCTAGCATCTTCCAGCCCTGAGTGAACTATGTAGATTTTTTTTCAGTAGGTTCCTGAGTTTACACCTTTCTGATCATCCTTTGCTTGGCTTCATGCAGTTTCTTACTACACCTGGGAACTCATTCAGCTAAAGACTAGGGGAACCAAAGTCTGAGTTCTGAGTTCCTCCTCTGGGCAGCTTCTTCCTTTCAGATACTCTGCCCCTCAAATTAGTTGCATTAAGTTCAGTTCAGTTGCTCAGTCATGTCTTACTCTTTGCCACCCCATGGACAGCAGCATGCCAGGTTTCCCTGTCCATCACCAACTTCCAGAGCTTTGCTCAGACTCATGCCCATTGAGTCGGTGATGCCATCCAACCATCTCATCCTCTGTCATCCCCTTCTCCTTCTGCCTTCAATCTTTCCCAGCATCAGGGTCTCTCTCATTTCAATGAGTCAGTTCTTCACATCAGGTGGCCAAAGTATTGGAGTTTCAGCTTCAGCATCAGTCCTTCCAATAAATATTCAGGACTGATTTCCTTCAGGGTTGACTGGTTGGATCTCCTTGCAGTCGAAGGGACTCTCGAGTCTTCTCCAACACCACAGTCCAAACCATCAATTCTTCGGCACTCAGCTTTCTTTATAGTCCAACTCTCACATCCACACATGACTATTGGAAAAACCATAGCTTTGACTAGACGGAGCCTTGCTGGCAAAGTAATGCCTCTGCTTTTTAATATGGTGTCTAGGTTGGTCATAGCTTTTCTTCCAAGGAGCAAGTGTTTTTTAACTTCATGGCTGCAATCACCATCTGCAGTGATTCTGGAGCCCCCAAAAATAAAGTCTGTCACTATTCCCACTGTTTCCCCATCTATTAGTTGCATTATTTCTACTGTTTCCCCATCTATTCCATTGTTTCCCCATCTATTCCATTGTTTTCCCATTTTTAGTTACATTCAGATCAGATCAGATCAGTCGCTCAGTCGTGTCCAACTCTTTGCAACCCCATGAATCGCAGCACACCAGGCCTCCCTGTCCATCACCAACTCCCGGAGTTCACTCAGACTCACGTCCATCGAGTCAGTGATGCCATCCAGCCATCTCATCCTCTGTCGTCCCCTTCTCTTGCCCCCAATCCCTCCCAGCATCAGAGTCTTTTCCAATGAGTCAACTCTTCGCATGAGGTGGCCAAAGTACTGGAGTTTCAACTTTAGCATCATTCCTTCCAAAGAAATCCCAGGGCTGATCTCCTTCAGAATGGACTGGTTGGATCTCCTTGCAGTCCAAGGGACTCTCAAAAGTCTTCTCCAACACCACAGTTCAAAAGCATCAATTCTTTAGTGCTCAGCCTTCTTCACAGTCCAACTCTCACATCCATACATGACCACAGGAAAAACCATAGCCTTGACTAGACGAACCTTTGTTGGCAAAGTAATGTCTCTGCTTTTCAATATGCTATCTAGGTTGCATCAGCCTCTCCAAATTCCGAATTTTGGTTTCCTCAATACAGTGACACTGTCTACATTCTGCTTGAATTTCTCCTTCCCATGTTTTTCCAGAAAGTAGGTCCAAGCAGTAAGCCAGTGCAATCATTTCTCAGGAAGAACAGTCTTGCACCGTCTGTAGTCCAACTGTCTTAATCCATTCATGTTACTATAACAAATACCAGACTAGGTGGCTGAAAAACAGCAGAAATGTATTGCTCACAGTTCTGAAGGCTAGAAATCCAAGATCAGGGTACCAGAATGACTGAGTGGGGGCCTTCCTCCAAGTCACAGACTTCTCTTTTGTCCTTACATGGCAGAAAGGGCAAGGGGTCTCTCTAGAACCTTTTTTTTCCCTAGAGCCTTTTATAAAAGTATTGACCCCATTTGTAAAGGTTCCTTCCTCATTACCTAATCACCTTCCTAAAGCCCTACTTCCTAATACCTTCCTAATGATAATCATCTTTGGAAGTTTGGATTCAACATATGAATTTTGAGGGGTTCACAAACATTCAAGACCATAGCACAAATAAACACTGTGGGCTCATGTGTTTTGTTCATTTTCCTAGTTGTTTATGGTTGGAATACAAATCTTGTTTCAGCTGTTCCATCACAACCTGAAGTGGAAGAAGTCCCAATCTTCTTTGTCTGGAAGCAGATGCTCTCTAAAACTTGCATTCATTTTGTTTTTTAAATATATCTAAATCCTTTTTTATTTTTTCTGCATTAATTCCCCATTTCTATGAGACCTACCTGATACGTATTTCCTTCTCAAAACTGCTCTGGCTACTGCTCTATGTTTATTCTTCCATACAATCTTTAGGCCCATATGATCAATTTCCCCCAACTGGCCCTAACATCTTATAGACATGGAATTAAATATACAGATTAATTGGAGGACTGACATCCTCCACAATACTGACCATTCCCATTTCTCTTACCCAAATACAAAATATATATCTTTGTTTATTAAAGTCTACTTAAGTATCATTAGTTTCCTTCAAACAAGTCCTATATATCTTTTACTTTTATTCCTCAACAGTTTATTCATTTCTGTTAATTTTCTGAAATACAGTTTATTTCCATGATTTTTTTCTAACTAATTATAGTCCCTAAAAGAAAGCAAGATATTTTTATGTTAATTTTGCACTCACCAAACTATTAGGTGCTCTTATTAGTTCTAATGGGTATTCATGGATTTTCCCCTTGGTTTTCCCAGGTGGTGAGTCATATTATATTTGGTCTTTTTAATACTTACATATTTTTTTCATTATTTTGTCTGATTACAGGAAAATATTAAATAAATAATAGTGCCCATACTGACTTTCTCTCCAATTTCAGAGAAAATACTCCAGTATTTCACCATTAAATAGGATTCTAGCTCTTGATTTATATATTTTTTTAAATAATGTTAAGGAAATATACACTTATATTATTTAGAGTTTTTATCAGGAAGGATATTGAACTTTATAAAATCCTATCTCATCAAGTATTTCATCCTAACCATTATATCATATGTCATATTAGTAGGGGTATATATTACTTGTTTTCTTAAAACTGAATATCCTTATGTATCTAAATCCTATCTGGTAACTGGATTTTTAAATATATGACTATTTTATAAATGTATTACTATTTTATTTATGATTTTTGTATCCACACTCATTAATAAGATTACAGTCTACTTTTTTTGCCATCTTTGTCAGGAACAGAATTATCCTAATTTTATAAAATATTCATATAAAACATAATCAAGAATAAAATGATAAGAAATAAAGCCTAAACATCACTAATAACTCTCTAAAATGCCCACTACTTTTTTAATAATTAAAAAAAATGTGTTGGGGTATAATTGATTTAAAATGCGTTGCCCATCATACTTTAAACATTTATTTTTTCTTCAGATTCTGAAGCTAAGGTCATTTTTTTCCCACCCTAGCCTACACTTTGAAGTATAAGTAGTATAGATATATATTATAAATACATTATAAAGACAAAATTCTATCTTTCTAATACCACTATCCCCAAAACTCACTTTAAAAACTTGGGAGATATTACAGAAACTAGTGGCTTTTCTTTCTTCCAGGAATTTTCTTCCCCAGGTGTTTCTACAGCTCAATCCCTTATGCTATTTAGGTCTACACTAAAATGCCACCTGCTCAGAGAAGTCTTCCTTGTCCATTCTAATCAAAATACCCTACCAATTCTCTATCTATCTCTAGCCCTGATTTATTCTTCATAGCCATTCTGAAATACTTTATCCCTAGTGCCTAAAACAGTAACTGACATTCAGTAAAAGGTCAATTAATGTTTGTTGAAGGAATACATGAAATGAAAGTAAGTAGGTATCCACATGACATAATGTAAAGAAAAAGTTCCTGAGAATAGTTTCCTCCTTTCTGGTGCCACTCTTCCTAAAATGCCTATGACCGCCTTTGAAGACTACTGTATAAATCATTAGTCAATAATGTCTTGACAAAATTATTTTCATTTGTCAGATTCTTTCTTTGGTAACAAACAGTTTGTCAAGCCATGAACACATGGGGTTCCATGTAAATGAAGGGAGGTATAGAGGGTCTTCCAGAAACAAAGTGTTCTATTCATTTTCCCATAATGGTGGTACCCAGTCACCACAAGGTAAATATATTCTACCAATTGTTCTTAGCAGCTTCCCCCATAGAATTAATATCAACAGAGTAAAACCATGGGGCAAAAGGAAAGTACTTGAAGAAGCAAGTCCTGGATGATACTGGAGGGGATAGAAATCCCGAGTCCCTCATTTCTTGGGTGAATCATACTTGGAAGTGATCATACAGAAAGTGAAACTTCAAGAAGGAAGCAGAACTTGATTATGAGAATAAAACATGTTCTTTACCTTTGTTTCTCTCAGTAGATTTTGAAACAGTTTTAGATTCAAATACTACAGGGATATTTCAGTTACCAGGTCCACTGAAAACAAACCTACCAAATTTGCCCATCGCTATCTCAGAGGACTGAACAGACCTCTGAACAGATACCAAGCAAGCAAGAAAAAGAATCCAGACCCAGAACACACAGCCTGACATCCTAATTTGTATCTCAGTCATAATACTAAGTACCAGTAACAGCAGTATCTTTCACAGAATGTAGAAAAAACAGACTTTTTTCCTCCATTTTCCCATCTTATCTCTGGCCAAGTATTTGACCATTATTGTGACAGTATTATTATATTTTAATTTAGATAATTCCCAATAGTCAGTCTTTACCGAATGGTGAGAATAAAAGCCAGGCCCTGAAAGTCCATGTATTTCAGGTACTGCTGCTTTCTACTTCTATCTCTTATTCTTTAATGTTATCAATAACAACAACAACAAAAACCAAATACACTAACATTGCAAAATTCTTCAAGTATAAAATTTCAAAACCAAGTTTCTCTTCTGATTTACAAATTATCTAAATTAAATTCTTAAGTATAAATAATACGTACTTAAAATACAATGGATTCCCACATGAATTAGAATAATCAAAAGACAAAGGTAACAACAAGAAGAGATACAAAATTCTAAAGTATGAATATAATTTAGGTATTTAGATACAGTATTTACCTATATACTTTAAAATCCAAAACAATGGATTTTATCAGAGATTTAAATCTATTTCTCAACTAATACTATTGTTTTCTTTCTTTTTTCCCCTCCTAGTTCATTCCAATATATGGAAGTTCCAACAACTCAGGCAACTCAGGCCCAGCACTACCTCCCTCAATGCTCTAGAACCTAATTATATGAGGACACATGACAGAGATATACAGTCTCATGCACTATACATTTCTATTCTCAAATACCTGTTTCCCATTAAATTCATTAGTTCATGCATCGATTTTATGAACAAAAAAGAAATGCAATACATTGGATGGCTAACCTCTTGATTTTCTACTCCATTGCTGGGAAGCTCCAAAATAGAACCTCCACTGTCAACCACTGCTGATGTCATTGTTTACTCCCTGAGGAAGCTTCAAACGCTACCAGTCAATGTAATTAAAGGTTCATGGATGATTGTCAGTGTTATAGGTTTGCATTATCATATTTTAAAAGTCAATAGAGATGGAGTAGAGTTGATATCCAGAAATCCAGTCTTCTTAAGATGATTAACCAGAGAGCCTAAGAAGAAGAATTTGAAAAATTATTTTAAAAAAATACAAGGATATAAAGCAGCACAAACTATTTTGCAATAAAATTTTTTAACATTTTTATAAACTGAGAAAAAAAGAGCTAGGCTTATACAGCTCTGTGTCAAAAGAGGGCAGTTATGAGCATTTCTCTTAGAGCAGTCAAGTTCACAATCTGCAGTTCTTACCAAGCTATTGCACACTGGTGACCTTATGATGTTTATATTCTAAGAAATAAAATGTTACAACTTTCTCCCCTTATGAAGATGTACTATTATTCCTGAAATATTTTGGTAAGAATTTCTGAAATTAAAAAAAAAAATTTATGCACTAAAAACATAAAATGTGCTGGACCAAGACAACTTCTAAAATTATTCACCTATTTAACAAATTAAAAGACGTACTGGTTTGTAAATATTTCAGTCTTCCTTGGTTCATTTGGTTTGTTTATGTATATGAATTTATGTTTATGTTGTTTATGTATGTATATAAATAACTAATTAGAATTATCTTTTGCTTACAGTAGCAGGCTCATTTTGTGTTCACATTTTGTATACTCTACAAGATCTGTAAAACAGATTAATTTGAGTTACTTATACTTTCAATAGTTTGAAAATAAAGTAGTGAAATGACTTGGAATGCCTTTAATATTACTTTCTCATTCTTTCTTCAATAACTTTTTTGGTATTGATTCAAAATGCAATATAGCAAATGGTTTCAAGTAAATATAATTCAAGTTTTTTTCCCCTAGTGGAGATGAACGGCAATATGTACATCATCTTGATTTATGTATTAGATTATTTCTTAAAAAGTTACGTTTTATTTTATTTTTGTGTACATTAAATATTTCACAAAGAAATCACAGGGCTTTTTAATAGAATTTTTCACACAAAAATTTAAGAGTACAGAAAAACTAAGCATATTTAAAGAGAAAATAATTATTTCTAATTAATCATTCCATTAATAACATGTCCTATATTAAATATGAAAATAAAATAATAAAGAATTTCCATAAACTTCTATAACAAATAGAAAATTCCTGAAAAAAAGCAGAAATTTCACCTCACTACCTAAGACCTATTCAGTATTATTAGTCTTCTTCTTGATCTTATCAACAGAAAATAGGATAGGAAATATTTGTATCTTAGGAATAAAAACTAAGAAAAATCCTCAATCCCATCACACTGAATCTCACTATTATCACATAAAGTAACAATTATTTTCAATTTCTGTTTTCTAATCATACAGATAATAAAAGCAGAAATAAATTTTACTTACAATTTGAATGTTAAGTAGTCTAAGCATCCTTCACTAGTTTCACAATTTGGCAAGAATTAGAATATAAAACAGCAGTTCCCTGGAACTACTAGTGGGGGGAAAAAAACAGTATTAATATAACTCTATTAAAAATATTTTACTCAAAATAGATGTGATTCAGACAATATGTACTTATACTACAACAAATCATCTCCAAGCCTGATGGCACATATTTTATAATGAACATAATAAATTACTTCTAAGCTACTGAAGAATCAAAAGATTTTTATCAGACTTAAAGTTTTAAGTCATCACTAAATGACAATTATTGAACAACAACAGATTCCCACATACATAGCCTATACCCCACATTATGGGCTATATTTCAATCAGCCAATAGGAGGATTTTAACCCATGGCTGCAAGTATAACTTCAGAACTCCAGGAGTATTAAATCAAGTTTAAAAAGACTAATTTCAATAAAAAAAAAAAACAATTAATTTAAACTTAAACAAATTTTTAAATTAAAAAAAAAAGACTAACCCAGAAAACTACTATTGAACAACATTAATATATTATTGCATGTTAAACTTTCCTGCCATTCACTTTTTTGCTCACTCTTCAAAAGTTAGCATTCACACAAAATCCAAACACTCCAAGCCTCCTCAAATAGCCCTTCTGCTTTCTAAAGCTGATCTACTGACCGATGCACTGGATCTTAGGCCTTGTTCCATCAATTATTCCTTCTTTTTCCTTATTTTTCTCTTTCTTAACACTGGGTTCTTTTCCTCAACATCCAAATATTTATAAGACTCTCTCTTTTTTTTTTTTTTTAATTTCTTGGCCATGCCACACAACATGTGGGATCCTAGTTCCCTGACCAGGAATCTAACCCACGCCCCTGTAGTAAAAGCATGGACTCTTAACCACTGGACCGCCAGGACAGACAAGACCCTTTCATTGTAAACATGACTCCTCCACGACCCTGCATAGCCCTCTAGTCCCTTCCTTTCTCAGATACAGTTCTACTTAAAAAAAAAAAAAAATCATTTAAACTGTGCCTCCACTTTCTGATTTCTCAGGTGTTCCTTCTACAGAAGTTTAGTATCCATCACCACCAAGTGAAATTTTATTAAATTCTGGTTATCAAATCCAAAGGATACATTTCTGTCTTCATAGGATTTAATGTCTCTGAAACACCTGACACTGTTGTTCATTCCCTCCTTGAAACTATCTTATCTTCTCCCTCTCCAGATACTCTTTTTCAATTTCCTGTTGCAGGCCCACCCCTAGTTTTCAAGGAGCTTTAAGAGTACAAATGTAAGCCCATATACCATATGCCTAAATATTTTAAAGCTATAAACCAAACTAACAAGCTAGTAAATTTTATTCTATCCCACTATCTTGACATATATACTTTTATAAAAACTTAAAAGGCTGAGTTCTGATTTGGCATTCTCAGACTCAACATCAACTGGGGGGAGGGGATAGGGAATGCGAAGACCATACTCCCCACTGCCCTGCAGCCTGCCTTTTGCTCATCCCATCTTTGGTTCCACTCCATACTACAAGGAGCCTCATATATATACATGTGGACATCCCAGCAACATGTCTAACCTCTGCCTACATGCCTGCAAACAGCTGCCACTTGGCCATCCCTTAGGCCAGGGATACATACATGTGGTACAGTCTAAGAGGAGAGAACCAGGGAAGAGACCTGTGAAGGACCACGTGGACAGGGAATTTGAGGATACAAATACTCTTAGCTTGATCTAGATACGGGTTCCAGATGGACTAGTCCCTCAAAATCTTCATCCTATCAGGAGCGGGATAGCTGGAAAAAGGCCAGATGAGGACCTCTAAAGCACAAGGCCCAGACTAGGGTTCCCGCCTGGATAACTCTAAGGAGAGAGTAACTCTCTAGTCAGTCCTGGCAGGTATTTCCAGGACGCCATCCCTCCCTAGTCCTCTTCAGATCTTCACACTCTCTCTAAACTATCCTAGACACTGCACTGGCTTCACTCAAATCTCTCTTCCAGTCTAAACCATTTTATGGGTGCCAGTTTGTCTACTAGATATTTTCTTGCCTATACTTCCCTGCAAACTTAAACAGCAAGCATCGATTCCAGGATATCCCAAGGACTACGTTAATTAATTCAACCAATCAATAAATATTAATTGAGCGCCTTTTATGTACTAGTAGTTTTCAGTTAGAGTTACAGTGGTGAATAAAGCAAAAGTCCTGGGCTTCCCTGGTAGCTGAGTGGTAAAGAATCCACCTGTCAATGCAGGAGACAAGGGTTCAATTCCTGATCCAGGAAGATCCCACAAGCCACAGAGCTAAGTCTGTGGGCCGCAACTACTGAAGCTGTGCCCTAGAGCCCTGGGAGTCGCAACTACTGAGTTCACATGCTGCAACTACTGCAGCCCCCTAGAGCCTGCGCTTTGCAACAAGGGAGCCACCACAATGAGAGACCCACACACAACTAAGGAAGTAGCCCCCACTTGCTGCAACCAGAGAAAAGCCTGTGCAGCAACAAAGACCCAACACAATAAAAAATTAATATATTTTTTTAAAGCACAAGTCTTTATTCTTAAGCATCTTAAATTCCAGTGTGGAGAGAAGAAAATAAGCAAAATATGTATTACACATGTGCAGATGGTGATAAAGGCTAAGGAGACAAATGAGCCAAAGGGAGAGAATATTCAGCAAGGAAGAGGGTTGCAATTTCAAACTGGGTGATCAAGGAAGATTTCACTGAAAAAGTGACACATGAGTGAAAACTCAGGAAGTAGGAATGAGCTGTGCCAATGACTGGCAGAAGTCAGGGCAGCTCCCCAGTGAAAGGAAAGGGAAAATTCAAGATCTTAAAGAGGGAATAAGCCTGAGTAGTTCAAATATCAACAAGAGAGCTGGAGTGAAGTGAGTAAAAGGAAGACAGAAGATGATGACAGAGAGGAAAGAGAAAGGGATGGTGGGAAAAGGGAAACCCTCTCTGAGGACTCCGACTTTTATCCAGGGAGAAGGAGGATTTTATGCAGAGAGACGCCCTGATTATTAAAAGGATCACTCACCAGATGCTGGACTGAGAGCAGGCAGGAGAACAAGGCGGAAGCAGACATCAGTGCAGAAGCCAATATCACAATCAGGTGGGAAGCGACAGTGGTGAGGGCCGAGTGGTAGTGAGTCGACAGCGAGCTTTCAGAAATTTTTGTAGATAAAAGAAGCAAAATTGGATAGCAAACTGGATATGGGGTGTGAATGCAAGAGAAGAGTCAAGAATGACTCCAGAGAAACCAATCAGAGCACTTGGATTAGCCATTAAGTGGGATGAATAAAAATGTGAGAGAAACCCAATATGTCCCAAACTAAATTTTTTCTCTGCTACCTCCCCCAAAGCATGACCTCTCCTACTGTGCTTAGCTCTGTAAACCACACCATCGCCTACACAAGTTGCCTAATAAACAGAGGCTAAAGGCATCTGTGGCTTCTTTTTCCATCATCATTATCATCTTCTTTCACTCTTGACTCTTCTCTATAATCTCATAAGATCTGCCCTAGCTGAGGTTCTTATCATCTTTTTGAAGTTGTAAGAGCCTCAGAATTTGCCTCTTGGCCTCTAATCTCCCCTCCTTTCCAGTCCATCTAACTGCACCGGCAGGGTAAACCAAGACTGAATAATGTCAAGCCCCTCTCAAAATTCTTCAACAGTTCATCATCACCTACACGATGAAATTTCAATCTTTGCAAGCATACTGATTTAGTAAGAACAAGTAAGGGGTCTAAGTCTCTTTTTCAGAAGTTATGAAATGTTCATTCTGATATGCATGGGGATGGAAGTCACAAACCTAATCCATGCTCCCTTGTCCAGCCTCCTCTTCCCTTTTTACCCCCTCCATTGTGGTTGTTTAATGCCACAGTTGTTTACAGCTCTCTATTCTTCTCTCTTGACATCCTTCCTCTGTTTGCCCATTTGGCCAATTCCTAGCTGTCTTAACAGGTCTCAGCTTTAAAGTACCTGCATCACCAAAGGGATCAATATTCTCTGTAATTCTCTCCCCCCAATCCACATTATATACCTTCCTCAGAAAAACATCAGGAAAATAACAGTTTCCAGCAGATCATCCACTTACCACCTCCGATGAACCATATCAAGCCCAACACTTAACGCCTTTCTTCAGAGGGCTTCTCTACCATCTTAATATTATCTTCTTACTATTTTCTCAAAGCACCAAGTTTAAACACCTGTGTATCCAGGTTTTAAAACTTTGTGATTTATACCAACTAAACCAGGGGTTTCATACAGCAGATACACAGTAAAGATGTGGTGAATACAAGGATAAACAAACATGTCCCAATAAGACAAATATCTTCACTGTTCACTACACAGACCAAGCTCATTCCTGTCCCTATCCTTTTGCTGGTTCCCTTCTCTCAACAGGAATGCCCTCTTCTTTGGTTCTTCAAATTCTACCTGTCCCCCAAGGACAACGTTTCCCCTATAATAACATCACCTCTTTCTTCTCTCTACCATACCAGTTCTTTCAGTAACATTTATTAAGCACTTAACTATATACCAAATACAGCACTATGCCAGGAACACAAAAATAGAAAGCTAGGACTCACCCTTCAAACAGATTAGAATATGGTAAGGAGAAACACTTAAAGCAATTACATTAATGTAAATGCAAGGAAACTACAAAGTACAGTGGAAATATTTTAAAAAGGAACACCCAATCAGCCCTGGGGGGTGGGAAGATTCAAGAGAGAATTCATTAGAGAGTCACCATTTGGCTTGGAACTAGAAGAAGGGGTGGAAGTTGGCATAACAATAAGAGAAACATCTTTGAATAATGAACACTAACTGAACTCTCCAGATTAAAAAAACTCTGAGAAATGATAGCAAACTTAAGTATCACTCAGAAAAAATTCACCTCAGACTATAATTGAGTTGCTTAGAATACAGATCACATTCTCCCCCCAAAACAGTTTATGTGTATGATTTTATTTATATAAAGTACAAAAACAATGAAAATTCAATCTATGATATTGGAAATAGGATACTATATCACAAAAGACTACTAAAAGAGAGAATTTTTTTATCAGCAACCTCAGATATTAATCTGCCTGAAATGCAGGAGACCTGGGTTTGATCCCTATGTTGGGAAGATACCCTGGAGAAGGGAAAGGCTACCCACTCCAGTATTCTGGCCTGGAGAATTCCATGGACTGTATATAGTCAATGGGGTCGCAAAGAGTCGACACGAATGAGTGACTTACACTTTCACTTTTTCAGATATGCAGATACCACTCTAATGGCAGAAAGCAAAGAGAAACTAAAGAGCTTCTTGATGAGGGTGAAAGAGGAGAATGAAAAAGCTGGTTTAAAACTCAACATTCAAAAAACTAAGATCATGGCATCTGGTCCTATTACTTCATGGCAAATAGATGGGGAAAATATGGAAACAGTGACAGACTATTTTTCTTGGCTCCAAATCACTGCGGACAGTAACTGCTTTCATGAAACTAAAAGCTTAGTCCTTGGAAGAAAAGCTGGCATTATCTAGAGAGTATATTAAAAAGGGTCCATATAATCAAAGCTATGGTTTTTCCAGGAGTCATGTATGGATGTAAGAGTTGGACTATATAAAGAAGGCTAAGCATCAAAGAATTGATGCTTTCAAACTGTGGTGCTGATGAAGAGTCTTGAAAGTCCCCTGGACAGCAAGGAGATCAAACCAGTCAATCCTAAAGGAAATCAACCCTGAATATTCACTGGAAGGACTGATACTGAAGCTGAAGCTCCAATAATTTGGCTACCAGATGCAAAAAGCTGACTCACTGGAAAAGACTCTGATGCTGGGAAAAACTGAAGGCAAGAGGGGGGGCGACAGAGGATGAGATGGTTGAATGGTGAAGGACAGGGAAGCCCGGAATGCTGCAGTCCATGGGGTCGCAAAGAGTCGGACACAACTTAATGACTGAACAACAACAAAATAGAGAATTAAGGACCAAAAAAAAAGAGAGAAATATGAAAAACACACAATTCACAAAACCAGATATAAAAGCAGCCCTTAAACATAAGATGTTCAAATTCACTCACAGAAAAACGCAAATTTTTTAAAAATTGAAATACCATTTCTCTCATCTATCAGATTGGTAAAAATTAAAAAGTGTAACAATAATCTGTTGGTAAAACTGTACATTTATACACTGTAAATGTATGGGAATGCAAATTGGCACACTTTGGGAGGGAAATTTGGTAATATCTAACAAAACTACATATGTACTTACCTTTTGAAAAAGTTTTATTGAGATATAACTCACATATCATGGGCTTTCTGATGGCTCAGAGGGTAAAGAATCTGCTGCAATGCATGAGACTCAGATTCAATCCCTGGGTCAGGAAGATCTCCTGGAAAAGGGAATGGCTATCCACTCCAGTATTCTTGCCTGGAGAATTCTATGGACAGAGGAGCCTGGTGGGCTACAGTCCATGGGGTTGCAAAGAGTAAGACACGACTGAGTGACTAACACTAACACCTACATATCATACAGTTGACCAACTTACAGCATATAACTCAAAAGTTTATAGTACATTAATGAAGTGATGCAATCATTACCACAATCTAATTTTAGAAAATCTTTAGCACTCCCTCTCAAAAAAAACCTCATGTCCATTAGCAGTCCCTCCCTATCCTTCCCCAACCCCTAGTCCTTGGCAAGACTAACCTACTTTTCTCTCTAGAGATTTGCTTTTTCTGGCCACTTCATATAAATAGGATTTTAAATATGTGAACTTTTGTGACTGACTTTTTCACTTACTATGCTTTCAGTATTCATCTATTTGTAACATGTATTAGTATTTCAATTCTTTTATTGCTGAATAAGATTCCATTGCAGAGATATATCACATTTTCTCTAGCCATTCATCAATTGGTATAAAATTGTTTCTACTTTTTAACTATTATAAAATAATGCTGCTATAAAAATTCATGTACAAGTTTTTGTGTAGACATGTTTTCTTTTCTCTTGGTATATACCCAGGAGTGGAACTGCTGGAACACATAGTAACTTTATGCTTAACATTTTGAGAAAATGCCAAATGACATCATTTCACATTCTCATCAGTACATATGAAGGTTCTAATTTCTCCACATCCCCATCAACACATGTTGCAGGTAATCTGTTGTGTAGTAATAATTAATACATCATCTTGGTAGATACAATAAAGATCACTTGATAAAATTTTATAATTAAAAGAAAAAAGCTGCCAAGACGCAATGGCAAAATATTTAAAACTTTCCCCCAATACTGGGAACAGAACAAACATACCTACAATTGCCACTTCAATTCAAAACCATACTAGCAATCCTGACCAGAAGAGTTTGATAAGGAAAAATTAAAAAGCATAAGAAATGGCAAGGAGGAAATGAAGCTATCATTGTTTATAAATGATAAAACTCTCTACATACTGTAGAAAATCCAAAAGAACCTTTTGATATTAGAAGAGGGTTTGCAATTTGTGTGGATACAAATCAATATATAAAAATCAAGTGTCTTTTCTATATACCAGCAACAAACAGCAAGTGTAATTTTTAAAAAGGATATAATTTACAATAACTACAAAAATATAAGATACTTAAGACTTAGGAATTCACTGGCAGTTATGGAATTTCAGCAGTTAGGAATCAGTGCTTTCACTGCCACATCCTGGGTTCAATCTCTGGTCCAGGAACTAAAATCCCACCAGCTGCACAAAGATATCTAAGACTCAACCTAACAAAGACCTCTATGGAGAAAATAAATAAATCTATTGAAAGAGATTAAAGAAGTCTTGGGAATTCCCTGGCAGTGTTGGATAGGTAAGCTCAATATCTTAAAGATATCAATGCTCAACAAATTCATCTAACAAATTCAAATATGTGGAAGTCGCTCCATCATGTCTGACTCTTTGCGACCCCATGGACTATACAGTCCATGGAATTCTCCAGGCCAGAATACTGGAGTGGGTAGCTGTTCCCTTCTCCAGTGGATGTTTCCAACCCAGAGGTCAAACCCAGGTCTCCTCCATTACAGGCAGATTCTTTACCATCTGAGCCATCAGGAAAGCCCAAGAATCCTGGAGTGGGTAGTCTATTCCTTCCAGCGGATCTTCCAAACCCACAAATCGAACCAGGATCTCCTGCATTGCAGGCGGATTCTTTACCAGCTGAGCTACCAGGGAAGCCCAACAAATTCAATATATTTCCAGTCAAAATTCCCAAGAGGGTTTCACAAAAAACTTGCAAAGATAGTTAAGAGGGGGAAAGTATACACAAGAGAAACTGGCAAAAGTGAACAAAGCCCCCGGAAAAGAACTGTCCTACCTAGTCTAGTCTAGTAATCAGACAGTAAGTAGTGGTGTAGACATAACCAAATATAACAATGTAACAGAATACAGAGGTCAGAAAAAGACACATGCATATTGGAAACAATGTACAAAGAAGCAGTGTTAAAATCAATGGGAAAAAAAAAAAAAAAAGACTATTAAATGATGCTGGGACAAGTGATTATCCATACAAGACAAAAATTAAATTACGACCTCTCACCACTCACAAAATAAATTACAGGTATACTAAAGACCTAAATACATAAATTTTTTCAAATTAGAAGGAAATAAAGAATATCTTCATGAATTCACAGTTAAGGAAAAATTACTAAATACATGGAAAGCAAGAAATAAAGAATTACTAAACGTGACTACACAAATTTTTTTTTAATTCTTAACAGAATCCAAAAACAAAACTGAAAGACAAGAGACTAGGTAAAGTAATTCCCCTCCGTCCAAAAAGGGGGGGAAAGGAGAACTCCTACTAATAAGAAATATACACAACCAAAATCTATTACAGACTTTTAAATATATTAAGGCACACACAGATAAATGTGATGTAAATTCTTGTCAAGGTTCTAATTCTCAGGCATTCCCTGGCAGTCCCGGTGGTTAGAATTTGGGATTCACTCAGTTCAGTTCAGTCGCTCAGTCGTGTCTGACTCTTTGCAACCCCATGAATCGCAGCACGCCAGGCGTCCCTGTCCATCACCAACTCCCGGAGTTCACTCAGACTCACGTCCATCAAGTCAGTGATGCCTTCCAGCCATCTATCTCATCCTCTGTCGTCCCCTTCTCCTCCCGCCCCCAATCCCTCCCAGCATCAGAGTCTTTTCCAATGAGTCAACTGTTCGCATCAGGTGAACAAAGTACTGGAGTTTCAGCTTTAGCATCATTCCTTCCAAAGAAATCCTAGGGCTGATCTCATTCAGAATGGACTGGTTGGATCTCCTTGCAGTCCAAGGGACTCTCAACAGTCTTCTCCAACACCACAGTTCAAAAGCATTAATTCTTCGGCGCTCAGCCTTCTTCACAGTCCAACTCTCACATCCATACATGACCACAGGAAAAACCATAGCCTTGACTAGACGAACCTTAGTTGGCAAAGTAATGTCTCTGCTTTTGAATATGCTATCTAGGTTGGTCATAACTTTCCTTCCAAGGAGTAAGTGTCTTTTAATTTCATGGCTGCAGTCACTATCTGCAGTGATTTTGGAGCCCCAAAAAAGAAAGTCTGACACTGTTTCCACTGTTTCCCCATCTATTTCCCATGAAGTGATGGGACCGGATGCCATGATCTTCGTTTTCTGAATGTTGAGCTTTAAGCCAACTATTTCACTCTCCTCTTTCACTTTCATCAAGAGGCTTTTTAGTTCCTCTTCACTTTCTGCCATAAGGGTGGTGTCATCTGCATATCTGAGATTATTGATATTTCTCCCGGCAATCTTGATTCCAGCTTGTGTTTCTTCCAGTCCAGCGTTTCTCATGATGTACTCTGCATATAAGTTAAATAAACAGGGTGACAATATACAGCCTTGATGTACTCCTTTTCCTATTTGGAATCAGTCTGTCGTTCCATGTCCAGTTCTAACTGTTGCTTCCTGACCTGCATAAAGATTTCTCAAGAGGCAGATCAGGTGGTCTGGTATTCCCATCTCTTTCAGAATTTTCCACAGTTTATTGTGATCCACACAGTCAAAGGCTTTGGCATAGTCAAGAAAGCAGAAATAGATATTTTTCTGGAACTCTCTTGCTTTTTCCACGATCCTGCGGATGTTGGCAATTTGATCTCTGGTTCCTCTGTCTTTTCTAAAACCAGCTTGCACATCAGGAAGTTCACGGTTCACATATTGCTGAAGCCTGGCTTGGAGAATTTTGAGCATTACTTTACTAACGTGTGAGATGAGTGCAATTGTGCGGTACTTTGAGCGTTCTTTGGCATTGCCTTTCTTTGGGATTGGAATAAAAACTGACCTTTTCCAGTCCTGTGGCCACTGCTGAGTTTTCCAAATTTGCTGGCATATTGAGTGCAGCACTGTCACAGCATTATCTTTCAGGATTTGAAATAGCTCAACTGGAATTCCATCACCTCCACTAGCTTTGTTCACTACTGGGGCTCAAATTCAATTTCTGGTCAGGGAACTAAGATCCCTCCTGCAAGGTTCGATCTCTGGGTTGGGAACATTTCTTGGAGAATGTCACACCAGTGTGACCAAAAAGAAAAAAAAAAAGTTCTAGTTCTCATCTGAATGATGGACTCATGTGTGATCACAATAAACAACAATGACTGGGTAAATCATTCTGTGTCATGAATCACGGATGATTTATCTAATTGTGGACAAACTGATAAAGCACAAGCTGCAATCAAGATTTCAGGAGAAATATCAATAATCTCAGATATGCATATGACACCACTGAAGAGCCTCTTGATGAAAGTGAAAGAGGAGAATGAAAAAGCTGGCTTAAAACTCAGCATTCAAAAAACTAAGATCATGGCATCTGGTCCCATTACTTCATGGCAAATAGATGGGGAAACAATGGAAACAGTGACAGACTTTATTTTCTTGGGCTCCAAAATCACTGCAGATGGTGACTGCAGCCACGAAATTAAAAGACGCTTGCTCCTTGGAAGAAAAGCTATGACCAACCTAGACAGCTCATTAAAAAGCAGAGACATTACTTTGCCAACAAAGGTCCATCTAAGCTGTGGTTTTTCCAGTAGTCATGTATGGATGTGAGAGCTGGACTATAAAGAAAGCTGAGCACCGAAGAATTGATGGTTTGGACCGCGGTGTTGGAGAAGACTCTTGAGAGTCCCTTGGACTGCAAGGAGATCAAAGCAGTTAATCATAAAGGAAATCGGTCCTGAATATTCATTAGAAGGACTGATGCTGAAGCTAAAGCTCCAACATTTGGAGGATGAGATGGTTGGATGCCATCACTGACTCAATGGACTTGAGTTTGAGTAAGTAAGTTCCAGGAGTTGGTGATGGACAGGGAGGCCTGGCGTGCTGCAGTCCACGGGGCTGCAAAGAGTCGGACAAGACTGAGCAAACGAACTGAATCTTGTACAACTGAGGTTGGTCAAAGGAGAGGTTTAAAACTGATTTTATTAGTTTCACATCTACAGTGTAGGAGGAGAAGGGAGTGAGAAAGGATAAGATGGTTGGATGGCACTAGTGACTCAATGGATATGAGTTTGAGCAAACTCCAGGAGATGGTGAAGGACAGGGAAGGCTGGCATGCTGCACTTCATGGGGCACAGAGTCAGACATGACTGAGTAACTGAATAATAATGACAACACCTAAAATGTGAAGTCCATTCACGTGAATTGATTCCTTTTAAATATATTGGGTGGAGAAGGCAATGGCACCCCACTCCAGTACTCTTGCCTGGAAAATCCCATGGATGGAGGAGCCTGGTGGGTTGCAGTCCATGGGGTCGCTAAGGGTCGGACACGACTGAGCGACTTCACTTTCACTTTTCACTTTCATGCATTGGAGAGGGAAATGGCAACCCACTCCAGTGTTCTTGCCTGGAGAATCCCAGGGACAGGGGAGCCTGATGGGCTGCCGTCTACGGGGTCGCACAGAGTCGGACACGACTGAAGCGACTTAGCAGCAGTAGCAGCAGCAGCAAATATATTGGGTAAACTAAATAACATTTATTAATACTAAACCATTGACAAACTTGTTTCCAATTTTCCAACAGGCTGTGTCACTTTTTCCTGATTTAGTTACTTCTTTATGCAATCCCTAATTTGTAACAAAGTTGTAGCAGCAGAGTGTCACAGATATCTTACTTGCTAGTGCAGCAACTATATCTAAACAGCCTAACAGGTCAGTAAGAGGAAGGGCAATTTCATTTAAAGAAAAGGTCCTAAAGGAACAGAAAACAGATCAGTGGGAAGGAGTTGATCTTAAAGGGCACAAGGAACTTTTGGGGGTGATAGCACTGTTCACATCTTGACTGTGGTGGTGACTGCATAATGATACAAATTGAATTTGTCAAAATCATGGAAATATAAGGATAAATTTCACTACTTGTAATTAAATGTCAGTAAACTAGACTTTAAAAGGAGAGGACAATGCTACAAATTTGAATTTAACCCATTAAAGAGACATTCTTATACAGTATTAACATTATCATCATAATAAGAAAAACTACAGCTTGATAATCTAAACTTATATACAGTTTAACTCACAACTAGTTCCCCCCAAAAAAACCCTTAACTGTTCTTAGCCATTTTATTGGTAAAATTAATCCTTTTAAATTTGGAACTCAATTCCTAAAATAGTTTTGATTCATATTTCATTGTTCTATTTTTTTAATTATCTACCAAGTCTGATGGGAATTATATATGTAGTTTATAATGCTAATATAATGACAGGCTCAATAGTATCAATATCTATTTTTTTATTTCTTTGTTATGAAATCATGCATTTTTATGCATTGTCTTCTCATTCTTATAACTATATGAAATAGGTATACTTATCCGCATATTAATGATGACTATTTTAACAGAATTCTTTATGTTTAAGAGCATGTGCAACTTAAGAGCCTGTTGGCCACTGTATTCCCAGAATACAGTAGGTACTCAGTAAGAATCTGTAGACTGTTGGCCTCACCTCTATGTGACCTTGGACAGTTATTTATCTCTTTAAATTTCAATATTCTCATCCATAAAAAGATGGTGAAACAATCCTAGGAAGTCAGTGTGTTCAGTTCTTTTAAGCCTTTATATAAAGCACCTGGCACACTATGAATACTGAATGAATGTGACCTTATTACTATCTCTTTGACAGCATTAATCAGAGTTGTATCATACTGCCAAAGCTTCATATTAAGAATAAAGCAGTATCAGAATAGATGATTATACCTAAAACCTAACTGCTCCTCATGCCAAACTGAGATGTTCAGTGTTATTTGTTAAAACAAAAATCAGTACAACATTTTAAAGGGATAAAAAGTAAACTAATGAATATTTTAAGGAAAGAAGAATCCCCTTCTGAAAATGGAACTAAGTGTAAGAAGTATATAGTTTACAAATATTTGGGCCCATAAGTCAGGGCTGGAAATTATCTGGGCAGCAAGAGGTCATTGTCATGGTACTTACTTTAGGGCAAGGTGAGTCATCTAGATATTATAAATTGGATGCCAGAAATTGACAAGACAAAAGAAACTGAATTAAATTACTGAAAGAGATCTCAGAGCTCATTTTATAGAAGAAGAAATAGATTG
Source organism: Bos indicus x Bos taurus (assembly GCF_003369695.1). Taxonomy (NCBI): domain Eukaryota; kingdom Metazoa; phylum Chordata; class Mammalia; order Artiodactyla; family Bovidae; genus Bos; species Bos indicus x Bos taurus. Next base: position 54,163,496 of record NC_040092.1, read on the forward strand.
AAGAGGCTAACTGGAAAATCAAGTATGATAACTAGCCAAGCATAAAAACAATTCTGCATTTCAAGAGTCCTGTACCAGGGATAACAATATCTTAAAATCCACATTTACTCATGGCCCTCAGTTTTGACACACAGAAAAAGACACAGAATCACACACAGATAAGAAGTGAACTTAGATAATTTGTGACATCATCCAAGTTCTGTTCAAGGTATTTTGATGCTTTGCTTGCCAGGCATGTTTCAGTTGGTTTCTTCATCAACCAAAGAACTACAATGGCCAGGTTTCTGGGCATAATGTAACAAATGTTGGTTTGTTCAATTTATTTTAGGATGGTGAAAATCTAGGAGGGAATTATCATCTAAAAATACTCCAAATAATCAAACATTAGAGTTATTTAAAGAACTGATGAGCAAAGAAACAGCAAGACAAAATCAAAATGACTTGGCTGCCCACAGTTACCACTGGAGCCAAAATTGATACTGCTGCCTAGCTATACTCCTTTAATATTCTTTCCTCCTAATCTCTATTACAATTTCACATATGCTTAAATTCCAGGACAGTAATAAGGAAATAAGCATAATAAAGGAGGAATTGATCACATTAAGCACATCTTAGAATCCAACCTATCTTGAGGATGCAGATAAGCAACAAAGGTCTGATTTTTTTTTCCGGCTGCACCAAGAGGTATGCATGGAACCTGAGTCCCCAGCAGCAGAAGGGTGGAGCCTTAAGTACTGGACTGCTAGGGAAGTCCCCAAAGATTTGATCATTAATCAGTAACCCTAAACTTAAATGAACATTCATTTCCATTCTTACCCCACAAACTATCTGTAAGAAATACTATAATGGTGGAAATAAATGTTCAGCCACATACATTCTATGAATAAGGACATTTCCAAATCAAGCAAGAACCAGATAAAAGAATATGTACTTGGATGCTTGGTTAGGGAAAAAGTAACAATCAAAAGTCACTGGCGTGGGACTTCCCTGGTGGTCCAGTGGCCAAGACTCCATGCTCCCAAAACAGGGGGCTAGGGTTGGATCCCTGGTCAGGGAACAAGATCCCACACACCACAACGAAGATCGAAGATCCTGCCCGTGTGCTGCAACTAAGACCTGGCACAGCAAAATTTAAGAAAAAAAGAAGGTTACTGGCTTATCCCATGACCACTGGGCAGATGTTTAAAAAGTCTTAAGCCTGGTCACTCTAGCTCTTGCACATCCAAAAGGAGATACTTAAAAGACTTGTTTCAACTGGATTAAGGTAGTCAAGCAACTGCTTTATGGGAAGCTGAAGCTAGCGGTGATCTGAATGTATGGCAGATTCCCAGTCAAGAAGAAACCTCAAATCTACTTAGGCTCTATTCAGCAAAGCAAACTGGGAAAATTTTTCTTTTTGAAGGAGAGACCCTAGTATAGATCATTCTAAAGCCTCTGCCAACTTCTTCACTTTTGTGATTTAAAAGGAAGCAAAGAACTGCTCTTTACAACAACCTTTTTAATATTCTGATTCAACAGGATATGAATTCATTAGTGTGAATTTATCCTAAAGGAAAGTCAATAACCAGCCTAGCTTAAGAGTATTTTTTCTTCTTCCAAACAACGAAGGGATAATAGTAGTTAACATTTATAGAGCACTTACTCCATGCCAGCATTATTCTAAACTTGCTTTATGTATTCATCCAGTAAATCTACACAATCCTACAAAACAAGTATAATTCCCCATTTTACATCTGGGGAAACTGAAGCACCAGGAGTTTGTTTGTTTTTTTAAAGGAACTTATTCAAGGTCAAACAACAAACAAATGGAGAGTCAGAATTTCAACCTAAGCAGTCTGGATCCAGAGTCTATGCTCTTTAAGTTTTTCTGCCTCATGATTATACAACTGTTTTTAACATTAAAACTGTGAAAGAATCACAAAGAACCTCTCCCACCCCACCCTGGGAGATTTCTCTACCTACTTACTTATTGGCTCATAACATAGGCTAATCAGAAAGGTTCAAATATGGTAAATGGGAATTATATATATCACATCTATATAACCATACTGTTTCTCCCTTTTCCCCCCAAAAAAGGGGGAGTGGGGCAAGGAGGGAATTAATTATTTAACTCACAAATTCTCTCATATTAAGTCCTGCAGGCCTTAGGGAGAAACTGACAGCATGAGAAGTTCTTTCTCCTTTGCTCTCTCTAGGGTTGAGCTTTTTTTCTTTTAGAAAGCAGCTTTGGCCTGCAACTCTGTATTAGTAACAAACAAAGCTTTTCAGGCATAGGCTTTTGATCTTAATTAAGATTTGACCATATGTATTATACCTGGAACCAAAATATAAACTTTCTCATGATATTAAATAAAAAGGGCCCTGCAGAAGTAGTTAGGGAGAAAAGTGCACCCAGTCTCTCACTCTGAGGCCTGAACTACTTATGAACAAATGCATGCTTATTTTAACTTGACTAAATATCGTCTTCTCCATTGCACCTGGAACTCTAATTTCTAGGCAAGAATCTTTGCCACTGCTACAACTGTACTACAAATTCAAAGTTTTACAGATATTGATTTTTTTTGTTGTATTTTTCAGTAAATTTCAAGGAAGAAACAGGGAAAAAGCTACTTTCCCTTCTATCCTTTATAAAGCTAAAATCATTTATAAAAAACCCTTCAGAAATTTACTCACACTCAGAAGTTGCTAAAAAGAATAAAACCATATCAGTTCAGTTCAGTTGCCCAGTTGTGTCCAACTCTTTGCAACCCATGCCAGGCTTCCCTGTCCATCACCAACTCCCGGAACTGGCTAAAACTCAAGTCCATAGAGTCAGTGATGACATCTAACCATCTCATCCTCTGTCATCCCGTTCTCCTCCTGCCTTCAATCTTTCCCAGCACCAGGGTCTTTTCTAATGAGTCGGTTCTTTGCATCAGTTGGCTTCAGGCTTCAGCCTGTAAATTAACTCCTGAGTTAAAAATGTAAGTCACTGAAATATTTTTCCACTGTTTTCCCACCACACTTAGAAAAAACTCTAAACTCTAACATGGTCTTTATAAAGATAACCCAGTGGAAGCCCACCCCACCTCTCTGATCTCATTCATCCCTTAATTTCTTTTTCACTGGCTTGCTGAGCTCCAGCCACACTGGTCCTGCTCCTGTAACACTCCAAGCTTATCCTGCACCTTCTATTCTCTAGGCTACAAAGCTCTTCCAGGTTATGAACAGACTGAATCCTCCTCACCCATCATGCAGATCTCACTTCAAATACCACCTCTTCAGAGAGACATTTTCTTCATGGCTCCCCTCCCACCAAAATTATATCACATTTCCATGTAGCTGCCTCATCATTCTCTATTTGAGATCACATTTCCCTATTTTGGGCTTCCCTTGTGGCTCAGTTGGTAAAGAATTCGCCCGCAATGCGGGAGACCTGGGTTCCATCCCTGGGTTGGGAAGATCCCCTGGAGAAGGGAAAGGTTACCCACTCCAGTACTCTGCCCTGGAGAATTCCACAGACCGCATAGTCCATGGGGTAGCAAAGAGTCGGACACAACTGAGCGACTTTCACTTTACCTTATTTTATTTGTTCATTATATTTATCATTCTCTAAAATTATCTTGTTAATATGTTTAACCTATGTCTCCTCTAACAGACTATAAAGTTCCATGAAAACAAGTGCTACATTTATCTTATTTACTATAATCTCTCAAGGAACTAAAATGAATAAATACTCTACTACTAAATGTGCAGGCTCATATACAGATTTTTATATTTTATAACCATTCTAACACATTATATTGCTCTCTTTGGCTTCTTCTGCTCTTTTCTACCCATTAGCACCTACTGTGAGAGAATTAAGCAGCAAGAAATACAAATAAACATGTAGACTTTATATTATATAAGCAGTTCAGAGAATGAACTAAGGTTTCAGAATTAATAGCATGTCTTTCAAATTGTACACTGATCCTACTTATCAGTAAACAATAGTATTGTAAGTAAATTGCTAATTATGTTTAAAAAGAAACTATCAGATGAAATTTAGCATTTATGAGTAATATACTTTTATGTATATCATGAAATACAGATTAACATATTGAATATAATTTAGAAATAAAACAACCTTCATTTTAGTATTTAACATAGCAGTGATATCATCTTCTACCTAAAATTTAATTTCATCTCCAAAAAAAAAACCATGTTTAAAAAAATTAAAGGAAAGTATGACAACTATAACTCATAAAATAGGCAATCTCAATAAACATACAGATATTATTTTTTTAAAAAAGAATAAATGGAAATCCTGGAGTTAAAGTATTAACAATTCTAGAGTGGAAAAATATTAAGAACCAAAATTTGAGGAAATTCCCTGGATATCCAGTAGTTAGGACACAAAGCTTTCACTGCCAAGGGCTCTGGTGGGGGAACTAAGATCCCAAAAGCCACTGGGTGCAGGGGGGAAAAAGAGAAAGAACCAAAATTTTAAATTCACTAGCAGAGTTCAAAAGTGGATTGGAGATGACAGAAGAAACAGCCAATGCACTTGATGCTATTACAATGCTGTGTGAAAGTCGCTCAGTGGTGACCAACTCTTTGCGACCCCATGGACTGTAGACTACTAGGCCCCTTTGTCGATAGGGATTCTCCAGGCAAGATACTGGAGTGGGTTGCCATACCCTCCTCCAGGGGATATTCCCAACCCAGGGATCGAACCCCGGTCTCCCGCCTTCTAGGTGGATTCTTTACCATCTGAGTCACCAGGGAAGCCCACCAATTATGAAGAAGAGAAAATAAAAAAATTTTAAATGAACAGATCCTCAGAGATTTAAGAATACCATGAAGCATACCAACATACACATAATGAGAGTCCTAGAAAAAAAGGAGAGAGAAGAATAGAAAAAATATGTGAAGAAATTATAGATAAAACTTACCAAATGGTTTAAAAAAGTTAACCACCACATTTAAGTTTACTGAATCCAAAAGAGGATTACACAAAGAGATCCACACCCAGACATATCACTGTAAAACTGTTGACTAAGGACAGAAAATTTTGAAAGCACAAAAAGAAAAACTACTCATCAGAAACAGTGGAGGCCAGAAAGCAGAAGATGACGTATTCAAGATGCTAAAAGAAAAAAAAAATGCAGCAAAGAATTCTATATCCAGCAAAAGTACTCTTCAAAAATAAAGGCAAAATAAAAACAAGCCCAAGAAACAAAGACTGAGATAATTCATTAGTAACAAACTTTCCTTACAAGAAATCCAAAAGGAAGCCCATGAGATTGAAAGGAAATAATCAGCCCATAAATCAATACATAAAAAGAAATAAAGAACACATAAACAGTAAATATGTGATAAATATTTTTAAAACTTTATGTTTTCTTCTCTTAACTGTTTTTAAAAACATACAATTACATTAAAATATTGTAAAATTGAAAAAAAAAATAAATAAAATATTGTAAAATTATATTGTTGGGCTCCTAAAACATAAAAATTTAATATGTATGACAATATTGACAGGACAGGAAAAAAAATAGAGCAAAGTTTTTGTATTTTACTATAATTAAATCAGTCAATTCTGAAGCAAACTGATAAATTAAGATACACACTGTAATCCCTAAAGCAACCTAAGAAAATAACTTTAAAAAATCCAGTTAAAAAACTAACAAAGGAATTTAAATGATAGCTGGTAAGATAAGTATTAACTCCAGAATAGGCAGTAGAGGCCAAAGAAAGAAATAAAAAAGAAATGAGACACATGGAAAATAGCAGAACTGCATAAATCTGACTCTCAATGATAACATTAAATGTGAGCAGATTATGAATTCTCCAATCAAAAGGCAGAAGTGGTCACATTAATTTTTTAAAATAAGCATTTTAACTATATGTTGTCTGTAAGATACACTTTAGATTCAAAACAAAAGTAAAAAGAAAAAGATATGCAACGCAAACAGTAAACATATGAGAGCTGGAGTAGCCACACACTAACACCAGATAAAATACTACTATAAAATGTATGTATGTGTATTATTATATCCATATATCACATCTAACACCAGTCCCAAAAATATGAAGCAAAAATTAACAGAACTGAAAGGAAAAACAGATACTTCAATAATAATAGATTTTAATATCTCACTCTCAATAATTAATAGAAAAGCTAGACAGAAAATCGGAGAAGGCAATGGCACCCCACTCCAGTACTCTTGCCTGGAAAATCCCATGGGCAGAGGAGCCTGGTAGGCTGCAGTCCATGGGGTCGCTAAGAGCCGGACACGACTGAGCAACTTCATTTTCACTTTTAACTTTCATGCATTGGAGAAGGAAATGGCAACCCATTCCAGTGTTCTTGCCTGGAGAATCCCAGGGATGGGGGAGCCTGGTGGGCTGCCATCTATGGGGTCGCAAAGAATCGGACATGACTGAAGCGACTTAGCAGCAGACAGAAAATCACAACAAAAAACCAACTTGACCTGATACCTATAAAACATTCCACCCAACAGTAGCAGAATACCTTTCTAGTGCACACAGAACATTATTCAGAATAGATTACCTACTAGGTCATAAAGATGTTTCAATAAATGTAAAATGAGAAAAAATACAAAGTATGTTCTCTTACTACAGGGAAATTAAACTAGAAATTAACAATAATGAAATTTAGGGAATCCCCAAATAACTGAAAATTAAATAATACATTTCTAAATAACCATGGGTCAAAGAAGATATCACAAAGGAAATGAGAAAGTATGAATTAAAATTTTAAAAAGCAGAGCATATAAAAACATATGGTCACTAAGAGTATTTGGAAGGAAATGTATAGTTTTATATGCCTGTATCAGAAAATAAGATCTCAGATCAATAACCTAAGCGTGTACCTTAAGAAACTAGAAAAAGAAAAGTAAATTAAATATTAAGCAAACAGAAGGGATGAAATTATAAAGATTAAAATGGCAATCAGTGAAGTAGAAAACAGAAAAACTTTTTTCTTTGAAAACGAAACTGATAAATCTTTTCCTAAAATGACTAAGTAAAAAAGAAAGAAGAAACATGCTACCAAAATTAGAAATGAAACAAAGACATCACTCCTAGGCTTGCAAACTTAAAAGCATACATAAAACTATTACAAAGTACATGCCCAAAATATTAAATAGCTTAGATGAAACAGACACATCCCTAGAAACACAATTACCAAAACTAGTAACACAAAACTTAGCAAAAAAATCTGAATAGGTCCAGTGAAGAAACTGAATTAGTAGTTTAAGAATTTTCCAAAAAGGAAAATCTAGGCTCAGAATATTTCATTGATGAATTCTATGAATATGTTTAAGGAGGTAATACCACCAATCCTTCACAAACTCATAGGAAACAGAAGAGGGAACAATTCTCAATTTATTCTGGGATTAAAATGTATAATTACATTACAAAATCCAAAGAGATCACAAGAAAATTTCAGATCAGTATCTTCCGCAAGTATAGACACAAAAACGTTCAATAAACATTAGCAAAGTAAATCCAGGAGCATATAATAAGAATTATATACCATGATCAAGTGGGATTTACCCCAGGAATACAAGGCTGGTTTAATTGTTAAAAATCAGTTAATATAAAACTCTATATTAATGGAATAAAGGACAGAAACCACATGATGATCTCAGACATTAAAGTGACCAACCGTTTTGTTTTGTCTGGGACTAAGTTTCCCAAGAAGCAGGAGTTCCAGTACTAAAACCAGGATCAGCTTGAGCAACTGCACCAGTTTGTCATGTTAAGAGATGCAGAAAACACATTTGCTGAACTTCAGTAAAATTTGATTAAAAAAAAAAAAAAAAAAAAAAACTCTGAATAAAATAGAATTAAAAAGGAACCCTCTATCAAATAGAGAAATCTGTTATACAACATTTTGTCACAGTTAGCAACAGTATACTGTATTCTTAAAAAATAAAGAAAGGATTCCCTGGTGGCTCAGTGTTCAAGAATCCACCTGCCAGTGCAGAAGACACCCTGATCGGGGAACACCAGATCCCTGGTCCAGGAGGATCCTACATGCTGCAGATCAACTAAGTCCATGGGCCACAACTATTGAGTCTGTGCTCTAGAGCCGAGGAACCAAAACTACTGAAGCCCATGCTTCCTACAGCTTGTGCCTCGGCAACAAGAGAGGCCACAGAAGAGGGAACACTGTAACAAGAGTAGGCCCCACTCGCTTCAACTGGAGAAAAGTCCAAGCAAGAACAAAACTACAGCACAGCCAAAAATAAATAAATTTTTTTTTAAAATCAATAGGGTAGATCTCATGTTAAGTGTTCTTACCACAATTTTTTTTAATTTAAGTAAAAGATTTGTACACTGAAGATTTTAAAACATCACTTAGAAAAATTAAAGATCAGTAAATAAAAAGAAAGTTTCATGTTCCTGTATTTAAAAATTGAATATTATAAGGCAGCAATTCATCCCAACCTGATCTACAGATTCAATGCATTCCCCATCAAAATTCCAAAACATTTTTTTGCAGACAATGACAAACCAATTTTTCAAATTTTACATGTAACCCAGAATAGCCGTAATTTTAAAAAATAACAAAATTTAAGGATTTACACCACTTGGTTTCATAAATTACCATAAAGCACAGCAATAGAGACAGAGTGGTACTAGCACAAGGACAGACATACAGATAAAACAGAGTTGCAAGTCCAGAATTAAATCTTTACATTTACAAGCAATGGAGAAATGACAATCTTTTCAATGAATGGTGTTAAGACAACCCATTATGTGCGGGCTAAGTCACTTTAGTCATGTCCACCTCTTTGTGACCCTATGGACCACAGCCCGCCAGATTCCTCTGGTCCATAGGATTCTCCAGGCAAGAATATTGGAATGGGTTGCCATTTCCTCCTCCAGGGGATCTTCCCATATACAACAGGTGAATTTAGACCCTTATTTCGCACCATACTCAAAAATTAACTCAAAACAGATCATAAATCTAAGAGCAAAATCTATAAAATATCTAAAAGAAAACAAAAAAGAAATCCTTACACTCTTGGATGAGGTAGAATTCTTAAAACAACAAAAGCATGATCTACAAAAGAAAAATTCGGAAATTAAAACTTTTGTGCTTCAAAAGACTCCAATTAAAAAGAAGAGAAAGAGAGAGAGAGAAAAGCCACAGACTAGGAGAAAATATTTGTAAATCATGTATCTAAGAAAGGACTTGCATCCAGAATGTTATTAAAAACTCTTTCAAGTCAATAATAATACAACAATGGGCAAAAGACGTGAATGGCTTTTTCCACCTAAATGGATATATGAATACCATATGAAAAAATGCTTAACACCTTGCATCTTTAGGAAAAATGCTATTTAAAATCACAAAGAGTTAAACATTTCATAGTACAATGGCTATAACAAAAAGGACAATAACAAGTGTTGGCAAAGGTGTGAAAAAATTTTAACTCTTGTACACTGCTGATAGGAATATAAAATGTAAGGCCACTTTCAAAAACATTTTGGCAGTTTCTCAAAAAGTTAGATGACCCAGAAATTCTATTCCTAGGCATCTATCCAAGAGAATGAAACCATATGTCCACACTAAAGACTTAAACTTTCAAGCTTCATTATTTCTAACAGTCAAAAACTGGAAACAATCCAAATGCCCATCAACTGGTCAACAGATAAACAAAATATGGTATATCCATACATCAAAATACTATTCAGCAATAAAAAACAAAATATTGATGCATGCTGCAATATGGATGAATCCTCAAAACATGTTAAGAAGCCAGAAGAAAAAGACTACATATTCTATGTTTCCATTTACATGAAATATCCAGAAAAGGAAAATCTATAGAAACAAAATACAGATCAGTAGTCGACTGGGGCCAGGAGTGAGAATAAGGGTTAATTGCAAAAAGACTAGAAAGAATTTTTAGAAGTAATAAAATGTTCTAAAATTGGCTTGTGGTGATAATTTAACAACTCAATATATTTACTAACGAATTATTAAATTTTGCATCCAGAATTAATTTGGGGTATTAAATAACTCAAAAAACTAATTTTTAAAAAAACTGTATATACTCAGGAGAAATGAAAACATATCCACACAAAAATTTGTACAAAAATGTACATTGCAGCATTACTTGTAATAGCTAAAAAGTAGAAACTCTAATGTTCATCAACTAATCAATGGATAAATAATATGTGGTATATCCATCCATACAATGGAATATTATTCAGCAATAAAAATGAAATGAAATGACACATGCTACAACATGAATGAACTCTGAAAGCATTATGCTAAGTCAAAGAAAGCAGTTATGAAAGATTACACACTGTAAGATTCCATTATGCAATTTGTCCAGAATAGAGACAGAAGGTAATTAGTGCTTGCCTAAGGCTGAGGGTTTTGGAGGAAAATGGAGAGTAACAGTTGATGGGTATGAGGTTCCTTTTTGGGGATAATGAAAATGTTTTAAAATTGATTATGGTGATAGTTCCACAACTCTGTGAATATATTAAAAACCACTGAACTATACGCTTTAAATTGGTGAATTGAATGGTAAGTTAATTATATCTCAATAAAGCTGTTACTATCATCAACGACAATAAACCTTAGTGTACAATCTGTGAGCAGGTAAAGCCATCAACAATGATAAGGGCCTACCACAGCCACAGTTCCAATCTATCTACTTAGGATATAAAAATCTCAAAGTTACAAATTCTTTCCAACCTACTGTGATTATTTTGTAAATGAGTATATATGTCTGAATGGAAAAGTAATGATTTAACAAAGCAATTAGTTCAAGTCACTAAGTTTAAAAAAATACTGACATTAAACTGTCCAATTTCAAATGCCCAAGATATATGAATTTTCTACTTCATGTTTTTAGAAGATATCTCAGTAATATTCATATAAACTCACTTTGTAAACTATTACATCATATTTAAACCTTATTCCTAAACCCCTTTAAATGTAATTAGCTTCCAGTCTTATATAAAGTCATACTACCTTCTGAAGAAAAGAAGAAATTCTGAAACTCAAATATCCAATCCTATCTTGGTAAAGAAGACATTATTCTGTGCATTCTGGCACTATTCTGTGACCACAGCACTAGACAAAGTGCATAATTTACCTCACGATACAGACTCACAGTTAAAAAGAAAGGCAAATCTGATTACTAAACACCAGATTACTGTTCTATCATCACTGGATTAAAATTTAAACCACACAGTTGAAATAAATGTTGATGAACACAAGATAGGGGGTGAAATTCATAGTTGTACAATAAAGTGTTCACCTCTTCTTTCATGAAGTACGATGAACTTAAAGGCTATTCTGCAGCGTAGCTAGCTCCTACAAAAAAAGAGCCCAGGATGCTGGCACATGAGAAACGTTAGAAACTATTCAATCTAGATTACTCTTGGGGTAATGGAGTATTTTCTCCGTCCTCTATTGACATGGAATAAAAATGCTCAAGTAGAGAGGGGATTCGGCTGCCCAGCTCGCAAAGCTGCTCAGGCAGTCAGTTCCAGCCCTAGCCAAGCCTTCACCGTCCTCTTGCCGCGTCCCCCCCACCCTCCAATACCCAGGAACACGGTCCCGGAGGGCCAGCTTCGCGAAGAGAGGCTCCATAAGGCGGTCACTGGACGCGCGTGTTACAGAGCCCGTTTTTGTTTTGTTTAAAAAACAGATTCCTGTCAGAGCCCAGCCTCCCCACTCCCGCGGGAACAGGGGGAAGTGGCAGCAGGGGGCCGGTGTGGAGTGAGAGAATAAAAGAATGACCGAGTACAACCTGCCGTGCCAGCTAGCAGCAGAGGGCAGGAAAGGTAAGAGGCGGCTAGGAGGCCCGACGGCGGAGGAAACTGCTCTCCAGCCGGCCACGCCACCCCACGCGGCCGCAGCCGCCCAGGTCCCGCCCCGGACTCGCCGCCCTGCCCCGGCGCCGGCCGCCGCCTCCCGCCTTACCCGACCCTCCCAGGACGCGTTTCCTCTAGGGCCGGACTCCCGCCCTGGCCTCCTCTCGGAATAAGGCGGGTCAGTTCAGTCCGCTTCTCGGCAGAGGTGACTCGCGCGGCGATGTAAACACAGCGAGACCAGCTGCGCGCGGCCCATCCCCCCCGCCGGGGTCTGTAACCTCTTCCCTCAGCCCTGCTCCGCGCCCCGCGCTCCTCGCGGGCGGGCGCGCCGCGCGCCTTCCCCTTTCTCCAAGTCCAGCTCCCCAACCGTTGCCCCGGGGCACTCAGCCCCCTTTCCCAGCTCCCGGCCGGTGTCACCGCTACAGCCTCCGGAAACCCTCCGCAAACCCCGGAGCAAACAACACAGGCGCCGGGCGGGGGCGCGGAGGGAGGCGGTGGCACTCGGGACGGCAAGGCTTTCTCGCCGCACCCTCCGCGCTCCCTCCCTCCCACCAGCCTCGGCGGCCCGCGCTCTTACCTGCTCTCCGCGTCGCTCAGGAAGATCGCCGCGTCTCTTTCCCTCCCGGCAGGGCCGCGGACTAGCCGCCGCCGCCGCCGCCGTTGGCCAGGCGTCCGGAGGGAGCCGGGGCCTCCCCGGCTGCCCGAGCCGCTCCACTGGGAGAGGAGGAGACAAAACAGCGGCGCGCCGCCCCGCGCAGAGCCCCCCGCCCGCGCCGCCCCACCGACCCCCCAACCGCCGAGGCGACGGCGGCGACACTGAGCCCGGCGCGGGGAGCAATGGTGGCCCCCGCCCTCCACCCCCCGCCTCGGCTCCTCCCCCTCGGCCTCCTGCCGCCGCCACCAGGACACTCGAGTCCGCCTCCCCCACCCCGCCCGCTCAGAGCGCTCCTCCCCTCCCCACGCGGCGGCGGGGAGGGGGGGTACGGCGGCACCGCCAGTCACCGCCGCGCCTGTCAAACCCGGGCCGGCTATTTATACCCCGCGGGGCCCCGCCGCCCTCGACCCACACCAGCCCGCCCAACATGCTTCCGTGGCCGTCTCGAATCTCGCCCGCCCTGTAGCCCCCCAACTTCTCAAACCCGCCTTCTCAGGTAAAGACTCTCGCCACTTGTCCCGCTTCCTGCTCGGCGCTTCGCCAGCCTGTTCCCGACTCTGACCAGGGCCCGGGACTGGCGCGGGGGCTCCCAAACGCGGGCCGGCGCGTGGGGGGCAGCGGGGCCGCGCGTGCACCTGCAGCGGCCGCCGGCCCGGACCGCACTCACACACCCTTGCCCCTCTCTGAGGGCCCCCGCGGGCCCGGGCTGTCACCCCATCCCCAAGTTCTGGACTCCCGCCCTTCTCCAGGGACGGCTCGGCCCTCGGGCAGCCTGACAGTCACTGAGGGTTGGAGGTTGTGAAAACTCCTAGCCCGGGTCTCTGGCATCTCCACTCCAAGCCTGGACTAAGTGGAAGGCGGGGGCGCGGGCGGGCAGGAGCGCGCCGCCGGCCCCGCCCCCGGTGCCTCCCCGGCCAGTGACCATCGTGGAGCCACGCCCCTCCCTGCCCGCGCCCCTCCGCGCAGCCCGCTCCTCCTCCTCCCGCTAGCCTGCAAACGTCCGGCCTTGTACCCTGCGGACCCCGCCCCATTCCCAGAAATTACCACCCGCCCAACGGCCGGGCCGCGCGACGGTTGGTGCCCGCGTTTGCTGACGGGCGGGCGGCTGGGCTCAGCGCGCAGCTGCGGAGCGCGGCGGGCCGTCCCCTGGCTCTGGCCCCGGGGAGCTGCGGGTGTCCGCACCGAGCCATTGTCGCTCCTCGCTTGGTCGGCGACGGACGGACAAGTAACTGAAGTCCGAGGATTGTCGGTGCGGAAATGCGGGAGAGTGTTGATGCGGGAGTATTTGAGTCCCTGCGAATTCGAAAAAAATGAAAACCCAGTTGTAGCTGCAAGCTTCTGGTTTCCCCCGTTTCACACAAAGAGGAATCTCTGAGCAGGGCACTCACGCGCTTCCAAGTACACAAAAGCCAATGACACGGTGCCCAGGGTTGTCCTGCGTTTGTAGCGCCTCATTAATGATCTTTCTTACGCACAGTTATGCGTATAAACGCCTCAACGTATTCCCCCACCAACACACTTGGCCGCCGCCGCATTTTCTTGTATTTATTCAACAAAGAACCGAGACTGTCCCAGTGCGCATGGGGACCGATTCTGGTCCCCTCCCGGGCTCCTGCAGCCGCGCTCCGATGGACCCGTCACAGTGTTCAGCAGGTTCGTTTCCCGGCTCCAGTCTTACTCTTTTTGAGGCTCCACCGTCAGTCCTGAACGAGGGAAAAACCCTGAGGATTATAAGAGATAGCTGTTCTTGAAAGTAACGTGGGAACCGTGGAAATAACGCTACAGTAAGGCTCAAACTTCAAAGAATCGCAGAAGGCCCTCTGATAGAAGTCTCTGAAGAGCGAGGAATTTAATGATCTTCTCTTTTTTAAAGCTAATAATGCCTGTATATTTACTGGGAAGCCAAGAGGGTTGTGAGGGGATTCTTTCCTATCTGAAAAAGCAACTCTGGGTACTTTTTTCTTAAGAGATTTTTGCTTTTAAACATAGGGGAAATCTGTATAGCAAATAGGGTCAAAGAGATCCTCTAAACTCTGATGAAGTTCTATAGATTCCTGAGTTTTAAAACAGCGACTCTTGCCACTTTTCTAAATTAAAGAATTTATAAAGCCCATTCGAGTCTTCCTTTGTGGCTCAGCTGGTAAAGATTCTGCCTGCAATGCTGGAGACCTGGGTTCGATCCCTGGGTTGGGAAGATCACCTGGAGAAGGCTACCCACTCCAGTATTCTGGCCTGGAGAATTCCATGGACTATATAGTCCATGGGGTTGCAAAGAGTCAGACACGACTGAGCGACTTTCCCTATAACATTCAAATCTTTCATACCCATTAAACAGGATACTATAAACAGCATCCTTTCTAGGACGGTATTTCTAATGCCCTATTTTCTGTAAAATAGCCTATCACTTAAGGGAACTGTAAAGAATTGGCCTGCAGTGCAGGAGACTCAGGTTCATTCCTTGGGTTGGTGAGATTCCCTGGAGTAGGAAATGGCAACCCACTCTAGTATTCTTGCCTGGAAAATCCCATGGACAGAGGAGCCTGGCGGGCTACAGTCCATGAGGTTACAAAGAATTGGATAGGACTTAAGCGCCTGAGCATAAGTTCACTATTGTCCATTTTTTATATTTGTAAGGAATTAATATTCAGTACTACTGTATCTCCATGACCATAACATGGCATATTAAGGAGTATGCAACAAGCCCTGATTTCTAAGTTAGGAACAGATTTGGTCTGTATATATAGAGACCAAATATTAATAAGATTATATGTATGTTGCTGCTGCTGCTGCTGCTAAGTCACTTCAGTCGTGTCCGATTCTGTGCGACCCCGTAGACAGCAGCCCACTAGGCTCCCCCATCCCTGGGATTCTCCAGGCAAGAACACTGGAATGGGTTGCCATTTCCTTCTCCAATGCATGAAAGTGAAAAGTGAAAGTGAAGTCGCTCAGTCGTGTCCGACTCCTAGCGACCCTGTGGACTGCAGCCTACCAGGCTCCTTGGTCCATGGGATTTTCCAGGCAAGAGTACTGTAGTGGGTTGCCATATGTATATTAGGTAGAATAATTTTGTACTTTTCTCTCTTTCCCTTTTGTTTTCACTAAGAAAATCTCTTTTTAAGATCATCTTAGACTACTCAGCCTGTCTTTAATATGATAGGCAAAATAAGAGAAGAGGATATCATCACTTTTATATCAGAATGTTAAATGGAAGAAGGACCCCTTAGCACCTGTTTTAAGGGTGGAAGTGGTAATCAACATGAGGAATGAAGGACAAGACTAAATTCTCCAAGTGGTAGCCTGTAAATAATTTGTCCCTCCCAAATTGAAAATTCTCTATTTCGGGCAAATCCTTCAGCACTGTGAGTTATAGTTGATTAAATAAGGCTCTATTCCCTTTCAAAGTGAGTAATCCAAGAGAACAAAGGAAGGCCATGCTGCCTTTTTTAACCAGTATTCTACTGGTCATACAGACCACTCCTAACTCAACGTGGGATGGCACTACACAAGGACATAACACCAGAAGATGAACATCACTAGGGCCATGTTGGAAGCTGGGTATCACAAGGCCCTGACACAGTAGTGAATTTTGAGTGACTGACATAGGTTTTTAACTTGTTGGATTCCCTCATTGCAGCTGGGCAAATCACAGGTTACCAGCAACTATGTAAACTTTATAAAACAGCCAGAAAAATGTCTTCTTTTGTCTCTTTAAAGAGTAAGGGGTTCTGGGCAACTGTCCAGTTATACTATGGTGTTAACCTACCTTGTTGGTGAGTTACTGTATCCATCCCTTCCACCACCCCTTTCTGGGTGTCTCCAAAGATAATTATTCATAACTCCCCCATATTCTGTGTCTGCAAAGAAACCCAATCCCCAAACTCATGTTTTGTTTTAGATACCATCTTGCCTTTTATAAGTCAGAATCACTTAAACATTGTATGTTTATCAAGTTATAATAGGCCTGCCTGAGAGAATGATGAAAACCAAAATAATTTTGGAGGCACATGTAAAGTTTCCATAATCCAATGAAAGAGTTCTTAAGAATGAAATTTGTACCATCAAATGCAACCAGATAAGCAGAAAGTATAAAGATTTTAATATAGAATGGATGCCAAATCCTCATGAGTTGCATGTGTAATTTTACCATGTAATGTTTTCTTGTAAAATAAGTACTTAAAGTCGTTTCATAATTTGAGTTCTTGATATAGTTACAAAGTAGTCTTTACTTTAAAATAGTGCTTTAGTTGGAAGCATTGTATTTATTCTAACCACATATAAATTACTTTCAAAGAATATCTTATTATTTTTTAAAAATATTTGAAGTATTTAGCATGGATTACACTTTATTCAGGGATCAAGACCATCCCCATGGAAAAGAAATGCAAAAAAGCAGAATGGCTGTCTGGGGAGGACTTACAAATAGCTGTGAAAAGAAAAGAAGCAAAAAGCAAAGGAGAAAAGGAAAGATATACGCATCTGAATGCAGAGTTCCAAAGAATAGCAAGGAGAGATAAGAAAGCCTTCCTCAGCGATCAATGCAAAGATATAGAGGAAAACAACAGAATGGGAAAGACTAGAGATCTCTTCAAGAAAATTAGAGATACCAATGGAATATTTCCTGCAAAGATGGGCTCAATAAAGGACAGAAATGGTACGGACCTAACAGAAGCAGAAGACATTAAGAGGTGGCAAGAATACACAGAAGAACTGTACAAAAAAGATCTTCACTACCAAGATAATCATGATGGTGTGATCACTGACCTAGAGCCAGACATCCTGGAATGTGAAGTCAAGTGGGCCTTAGAAAGCATCACTATGAACAAAGCTAGTGGAGGTGATGGAATTCCAGTTGAGCTATTCCAAATCCTGAAAGATGATGCTATGAAAATGCTACACTCAATATGCCAGCAAATTTGGAAAACTCAGCAGTGGCCACAGGACTGGAAAAGGTCAGTTTTCATTCCAATCCCAAAGAAAGGCAATGCCAAAGAATGCTCAAACTACCGCACAATTGTACTCATCTCACACGCTAGGAAAGTAATGCTCAAAATTCTCCAAGCCAGGCTTCAGCAGTACATGAACTGTGAAATTCCTGATGTTCAAGCTGGTTTTAGAAAAGGCAGAGGAACCAGAGATCAAATTGCCAACATCTGCTGGATCATTGAAAAAGCAAGAGAGTTCCAGAAAAATATCTATTTCTGCTTTATTGACTATGCCAAAGCCTTTGACTGTGTGGATCACAATAAACTGTGGAAAATTCTGAAAGAGATGGGAATGCCAGACCACCTGACCTGCCTCTTGAGAAACCTGTATGCAGGTCAGGAAGCAACAGTTAGAACTGGACATGGAACAACAGACTGGTTCCAAATAGGAAAAGGAGTACGTCAAGGCTGTATATTGTCACCCTGCTTATTTAACTTATATGCAGTGCCGGGCTGAATGAAGCATAAGCTGGAATCAAGATTGCCCGGAGAAATATCAATCACCTCAGATATGCAGATGACACCACCCTTATGGCAGAAAGTGAAGAGGAACTAAAAAGCCTCTTGATGAGAGTGAAAGAGGAGAGTGAAAAAATTGGCTTAAAGTTCAACATTCAGAAAACGAAGATCATGGCATCTGGTCCCATCATTTCATGGGAAATAGATGGGGAAACAGTAGAAACAGTGTCAGACTTTATTTTTGAGGGCTCCAAAATCACTGTAGATGGTGAGTGCAGCCATGAAATTAAAAGATACGCTTACTCCTTGGAAGGAAAGTTATGTCCAACCTAGATAGCATATTCAAAAGCAGAGACATTACTTTGCCAACAAAGGTCCGTCTAGTCAAGTTTTTCCGGTGGTCATGTATGGATGTGAGAGTTGGACTGTGAAGAAAGCTGAGCGCCAAAGAATTGATGGTTTTGAACTGTAGTGTTGGAGAAAATTCTTGAGAGTCCCTTGGACTGCAAGGAGATCCAACCAGTCCATTCTAAAGGAGACCAGTCCTGGGTGTTTTTTGGAAGGTTTGATGCTAAAGCTGAACTTCAATACTTTGGCCACCTGATGCGAACAGTTGACTCATTGGAAAAGACTCTGATGCTGGGAGGGATTGGAGGCAGGAGGAGAAGGAGATGACAGAGGATGAGATGGCTGGATGGCATCACCGACTTGATGGACATGAGTTTGAGTGAAGTCTGGGAGTTGGTGATGGACAGGGAGGCCTGGCATGCTGTGATTCATGGGGTCACAAAGAGTCAGACACGACTGAGTGACTGAACTGAACTGAACTGAACACTTTATTCTAATTAGGATTTCTTAACATTGTCAATGTTAAAAACAATTTTTATAAGCAGATTTTGCCTCCTTATCTTTATTATTAAATTAAATAATTCCATAGAATTCTCCAGGCAAGAATACTGAAGTGGATTGCCATTCCCTTCTCCAGGGGATCTTCCCAACCTAGGGATTGAACCCATGTCTCCTGCATTATAGGCAGTTTCTTTACTATCTGAGCCACTAAGGAAACCCATAAAATTAAAAGTTCAAGTGAAATGTATATGAAGATATTTTATTAGTGATTTAGGATTATATTTAATCTTTAAAGTTTCTGATTTAGCACTTCTCAGGTGGTGCTAGTGGTAAAGAACCTGCCTGCCAATGTAGGAGACATGAGAGACCTGGGTTCGATTCTTGAGTCAGGAAGAACCCGAGGAGTTGGAAATGGCGACCTACTCCAGTATTCTTGCCTGGAGAATCCCATGGACAGAGGAGTCTGGTGGGCTACAGTCCATAGTGTTACAAAGAGTCAGACACGACTGAAGCAAAACAAGCAAGCAAAGTTTCTGAATGAAATTGATTTCTTAATAAAATTCAGGATAAATGCTATAGTAGTTAATTAAAACGCAAAGATAAATGTCTTCCGTGGAGAAAGATCTGAAATAAATGGCCATATCTTCAGGATGACTAGTTTTCAAGGACACTTAACTGTTTTTTTCATGCTACTAAGATAAAATGAGTTAGTAGAAATTTTTCTTTCCATTCATTTCCTGCTGCTAAGTCACTTCAGTCGTGTCCGACTCTGTGCAGCCCCAGAGACGGCAGCCCACCAGGCTCCCCTGTCCCTGGGATTCTCCAGGCAAGAACACTGGAGTGGGTTGCCATTTCCTTCTCCAATGCATGAAAGTGAAAAGTGAAAGTGAAGTCGCTCAGTCGTGTCAGACTCCTAGCGACCCCATGGACTGCAGCCTACCAGGCTCCTCCATCCATGGGATTTTCCAGGCAAGAGTACTGGACTGGGGTGCCATTGCCTTCTCCGTCCATTCATTTCCTGGAGCACCCTAAAGATTACAAAAGCATACCAAAAGCCATGTTTTTCCCATTATTTATTTACTTTCTTCTGTGGTGGTTTTTCCTACTGGTCAGCTAATCAGAAGGGGTAGCATCATATTAGCAGTAAATAACAGCAATGATTACAATAATATATTATTTTTATTATTATATATAACATATTATTATTAGATTAGATAGATATAATAATAGCAATAATATTGGCCCCTATTAGTATACATACAAATGGATACTGTGTTCATTAATCTTATGAATTCTGTGTAATTATCCCGTACTACAGTTCATGTTGAAGGTATGAGAGATTAAGCCACTTGTTCAAAGTTACATAGTAGAGGGACTTCCCTCTACTATGTGTTTAAGACTCTGTACTTCCATTGCAGGGAATGCAACTAAGATCCTGCATGCTGTGTGGCGAAAACATTAAAAAAAAAAAATTTATAACGTTATGCAGTAGATAGTGGAGTTGGAGATTTACTCCTCCAGAGCCTGTATTCTCAACCACTAACATTGAATACACCTAAAATGCAGCCTTGTTTCAACTGTTCTTGTCCAAACATCAACGATAAAAAGTATTGCCCTCTGCTTCAGCCTTGACAGCCGCCTCCTGTCCTATTTCCCCCAAATTCGTAGGGCACTGCCCTTGCAGCCCTACTCACCTCTGTTTGGCATCCCTGTTCTGCCTAACACAGCAGGCACTGCTGCAGACAGTTGAATGTTTCTGGCTGTGTTCCCTATCTGCCTCTCCAGATACTCCCTTTTCCTCTGGTTGCCAACATCTTCTCTGTACACTGGCCTGTGGCTCTTGTATCCTGTTCTTCCTGTCTGTCTCATTGTGTCTGAGTAGACTTTCCATTATCTGCTGATGACACTGACTGCTAAGCAAAAAGAAAGAGGGAAATTTAAGGCCAGGATAAGAATCCAATCAATATGGAGGATAAAAGGTCACAGGACAACCATAATTAAAATGTGAATGCCAGACAGAAAAGAATGGAATAAATGGGAAGGGGAGAGTTCTAAAATACTGTGAATGTATATGAAAGACTGGACACTCTCATTTTGTAAAGGAGAGAGGGAAACAAAAATAGTTCTGTGGTTCAAATTAATATTCAGCTGTCTATGAATTAGTATAGTAATTGATAATATCTGTACTTAGATGTGGTCAGAATCCTGTGTGTGTGCTCAGTTGTGTTTGACTCTTTTGTGACCCCTGTGGACTGGCGCCCTGCCAGGCTCCTCTGTCCATGGAATTTTCCAGGCAAGAATACTGGAGTGGGTTGCCATTTCCTACTCCAGGGGACGTTCCCAACCCTGGGACCAAACCCATGTCTCCTGTGTCTCCTGCATTGGCAGGCAGATTCTTTACCACTGAGCCATCTGGGAAGCCCTGGTCAGAGTCCTAAATACCAACAAAATGCTTTTGAAATTTAGCACCATCCTAATAGTGTAGATCAAATGTGTATTTTCTTTTAAGCTTTTTTTTAGTCCTCATAACAACACAATCAGGAAGGTATTATCATTTTGCAGATTATGAAACTGAGGCAACTGAAGGTGAAGAATAATTTTTCCAAGACCAGCAGCAAGTGAGTAGTGGGGCCAGGTAGGAAAACTAAGCAGACTGGCTCCAGATTCCCTGCTCTCAACACTCTACTCAGCTTCCTCCTGCTCCTCCTCCACAACATCTCCAAGACTGAAGGCGACGGGTCAGGCAGGCTTCTCCGGATCCTGTGCTCTCCTGTGAGTTAAAGTAGGTGAAGGAGCCCAGTTCACAATTCAACAAACCTAAAAGGGCTTACATTCTGCTAGAGAATTCCAGGATCCACTTACAATGTCTGCATTGTTATTTGGTTGCCTGAATGGAGAAAGAAAATTAAAATATACTCTCTTTTTTAATTAACTACTTGATATGCCAATAAAATAATTTTCCTACATTCATTGGTTACATACTCTCTTCTTTCTTCATATGATGATTTTGCAATATTAGTTTCATGGAAAGAATAGAAAGATCATTTTTTTCCTCTAGCTTAGAATATTAAAATTTGGTTTTTATTACTGATGCTTTAGAAATGTTTCTGTTAGCCTTATAACTTATTATTGATAATATATACATTTTAGGAAAGTTTTCAATTTGCAGGAATTTCTATCATATTTCTTTCATATAGAAGTAAGATTTTAGTTTATTCCAGTTTTCTTACGCTGTTACTAATCTTAGATATTCTTTGACTTTGAAAACAGTATTAGAAAGCTGGTATGTTAAGGATGGATAAACAGAAAGGTCTTACTGTATAGCACAAGAAACTATATTCAATATCCTGTATTCATAATGGAAAAGAATATGAAAAATAATATATATGTGTACAAGTTAGTCACTTTGCTGTACAGCAGAAATTAGTTCAACATTTTAAATCAAATATAGTTAAGTAAAATTTTTTTTAAATGCCTCTTAGACAAAAAAAAATTAGTTGCTATTTGATGTTCAGAGAGTAGTGATGATAAATCGTGTTATCTCTATGGATGTCACTTTTTAATGTCAAATCAGCCATGTACTTACATATTTTACCAATTTATTCCTATGAGTCATTCCTGTCAACTCTGGTATGATCCAAAACTTCCTCATTACTTATTTTCAAATTTATCTTTTCCTTTGAATGTTTGCTTTGATATGTTTTGAAATTATGATCTCGAATTTCTATTTTTGATGTAACCATCATCTTTATCACTTTCGTCTCATAGTCCTTTAATTTTTATCTAAATAAATATATTTATCTAAAATAGACAAATTCAATAATTTTCAAATTTAAATTTTAAAATGATAAGAAGGTACTCTTCATATCTATTCAAATCAGGAATCTAGTTCTTATTTATTCTCTTGAAATATTCCAAAATGCCTTTTCAAATTATAGTAAAATGCACATTCAAACCTTATTAATCTTTTGAATAAATGTTTTACCACTCATTTGTATATGAGTTTCTCTTCTGAATCTTCATAATACATATTTTTAGAATCCTCAGCTTATCATTGTACCTATGTTGCAAGGCTTGAACAGTTTGACAGTGGAGAAAGTATCCTATTATATGGAGAGTCTAAAGTGAAATAAGTTGGCATGTGTGTTTAAATGTTCCATCTAAGGATTAGTGATGGTTCATCTGACACATGAACCTGAAAAAAGAACATATAACTGTAGCAAAATACCGAAGTAGTCCGCAGCTTCAGGTAAGGTGTGGAGGCAGATTTCCAATGCTCTCCCAAGAGAAAAAACAGCCAGAAATGGCTGGCGCAGACTACAGGAATGAGTGAGTAGAGAAGGAAGACAGATCTGAACCAACTTTGGTTGAAAAGTCTTACTTTAACAAATTTTACAAAACACTCGACCATGTGAGATGTTGGTGGGACTCATTCCAGGTTCTCCTTAGGAGTCAATTAAGAAGCACTGAACTTAAAGTTTATTAACCTTGGGCCCAGCTGTCCACCTGCCCCAAAGTTCTCCAAAAGTGCCAGTTCCCTTATAACACTCTCCTTTTCAGCTTAGGCTACATTAAGTTGGTTTCCATTTTTGCAAACCAAAATATTTCCTACAAGACTCTATTCTGTTTTTCCCAGATTATTGCATTAAACCTGTAACTAGTATGCTTAATACTATTCCCAATTCCAATTGATTTTATACATCCCTGCCAGATAAATCTCCCTATAGCATAGTCCTGATGATGTCGTTGCTCAGAACCTCTGAGTACAAACTCCTCAACTTGGCATTGAGGGTGGTGAGGTTCAGAACACACTGTCCCAAAATATGGCACCTTGGTGTACTGAATATTTTAAACTGAAGGAGTTTGATTAAATAGGAGAAGCAAGGTCACTCTGACTCTTCTTCCCCCACCCCTTCTTTCCTGAAACAGACCCTAAAACTCTCCTGTGAAATGTGACCTCTCTGTCCCCAGGAAGGGAGCATCCTTATCTCCAAAGACAAAGGGACGCCAAGAGGAATGATAACCAGAGGCCTTGCTAACTCCCCCTGGTTTCTTACAGTCACCTCCCACTCCTTAACTGAACATACTCCTCAACTGTCCACTCTTCATCCGAAAGTGAAAGTGTTAGTCACTCAGTCCTGTCCAGTTCTTTGTGACCCCATGGATTGCAGCCTGCCAGGCTCCTCTGTCCATGGGATTTCCCAGGCAAGAATACTGGAGTGGGTAGCTCTTCCCTTCTCTGGGGGATCTTCCCAACCCAGGGATCAAACCCAAGTCCCCTGCCTTGCAGGTAGTTTTTTTACTGTCTGAGCCACCAGGGAACATAGCCTAAAAGGCCACTGGTCTGTTTCTTTGGGTCTTCATTTCTGTATGAAAACTCTCATGTCCTGTAAAATTTATATTAAATAAGTGTGTATGATTTTCCCCTGTCAATCTTGCTTTGTCGGTTTACTTCTCAGACCCAGCCAGGTACCCTAAGAGGGTAGAGGAAAACTTCCCTCCCCTACAGGGGCCTCTGTATAAGAACCTATGGCATGTCTCCAGGCCAACTTCCCACCACCTCCCTTGGTGGAGGCATGGCCCAGGCAGCATCAGGCCGCTCAGGAACCCACCCTGAACTTTCCCACCCCTCTGCCTTCACTCAGGATCCTCCTCTACACTTTACTTCTCTCCTGCTCTGGCTGCCAGAGCTACAGATCCTTCAGGGTCTGCCTCAAATATCCTCTCAATTTATGAAGTTTTTCATGAGTTCACAACAAATCTCTATTCCCCTAGGTAAATAGGATTTTTGCCCCACTTTGACTCACTGTAGCTTTTGTCGGTTCTTAACTCCTCAATTATGCAGTATTTGTCCTTAGTTTATTGTCACTGTATACAGCAGTCTTACATCTTGTATGTATGCTCAGTCACTTCAGTACTGTCCGACTCTGCGACTCTATGGATGGCAGCCCACCAGGATCCTCTGTCCATGGGGGGATTCTCCAGGCAAGAATACTGAAGTGGGTTGCCATACCCCCCTCCAGGGGATCTTCCAGACCTAGAGATTGAGCTTGGGTCTCCTGCATTGCAGGCAGATTCTTTATCTCTGAGCCACTGAGGAAGCCCACCTTACATCTTACTCAGGAGAGTTAGGCTCCAAAGTCAGTGAGCAAGGACAAAAAAAGTTAGAGTGCCAAAAATCTCTCAAAATTTCCTAAGAAGGTGACAATTTAAGATTAATAACTGTTCTCCTGGGATCAACAGCACTCTCTTTCAGCATAATTGAAAGACATCCACGGCTGCACCCCAGCCGAGATGAGTTGCCCTGAAAGGAAGAACCCTGCTACGTGCGCTGTGGGTGTTAGTCGCTCAGTCGTGTCCAACTCTTTGCGACCCCATGAACTGTAGCCCGTCAGGCTTCTCTGTCCATGGGATTCTCCAGGCAAGAATACTGGAGTGGGTAGCCATTCTCTTCTCAGGGTATCTTCCTGACCCAGGGATGGAACCTGGGGCTTCTGCACTGCAGACAGATTCTGTCTGAGCCACCAGGGATCACCTTTGGCTTGGCGAAATGTCCATGCTGTGAGAGTCACAGAAGCCCAGCAGGACAATTCTTCATCTCCCATAACGCACTCCCTCCAAAGCGAGTGACAACTGAGTAGAAGAAGAGAGACTACCCTTCCCATTTAAATTCTTCCGTTAGCCTCAGTTGCTATAGTTGAATTCATGTAAATTTAATGCACCCGTGATAGATTTTGATTCCTGGCTCCACCCCTTTCTAATATGTAACTGTTGTAGGAAAGGGGACCCCTTCCAGGGCCCGAAACTGGACTCTTGTCTAACACTCGGAAATGAATTGTCCGAGGAGACACATGTGCTGATAAAGCAAGAGATTTTATTGGGAAAGGGCACCCGAGTGGAGAGCAGGAGGGTAAGGGAACCCAGGAGAACTGCTCTGTCACATGGCTTGCAGTCTCAGGTTTTATGGTGATGGGATTAGTTCCCCGGTTGTCCTTAGCCAATCATTCTGACTCAAGTCCTTCCTGGTGGTGCACGCCTTGTTCATCCAAGATGGATGCCAGAGAGAAGGATTCTGGGAGGTGGTCGGACAGGTGGTGTCTCCTTTTGACCTTTCCCGAACTCTTCTGGTTGGTGGAGGCGTATTAGTTCCCTGTTCCTTACCAGGACCTCCTATTGTAAAACAACTCATGCAAATGGTAACTGTGGTGCCTGGCCAGGGTGAGTGGTTTCAATCAGTGTGCTTCCCCTAACATAACCATGGCCATGTTATTTAATCACTTTCTCTACACCTCTGTTTACACCTGCAAAAAGGGACAGTATTAAGGCCTAATTAAATTAATGAACTTGAAACGGTTAAATTAGTTAACTTGTAAAATAATACTATTTACCTTCTAGGCTGTAAATGAAAATTAGATGAGCTAATATATGTAAAGCACTTAGGAAAGTCTTGGCATGTGTTAGTGCTCAATAAATATTACCTATTTTTAAAATTTTTTAAAAATTTTACTGAATGTTGGCTTAGGATGTTGTGTTTAATTTCTGCTGTACAACAGAGTGACTCAGTTATACATATATATTCTTTTTCATATTCTTTCCCAATATGGTTCATCAGAGGTCACTGCCTATAATTCCCTGTGCTATACAGTAGGACCTTGGTGCTTATCCATCCTATATATACTAGTTTGCATCTGCTAATCCCTATCTCCCCATCCTCCTCTCCTCTACTCACCTCCCCCTGGCAACCACAAGTCTATTCTCTGAAATATTACCTATTATTATTATTTATCTCTCTTTCTTTTCCTACTTGTAAAAGTTTTAGATGAGAAGCACTTAGAAGGGTGCCTATGATAGAACAAATACTCCATAAAGATTAGCTATTATTATTATTATTATCATTTCACTACTATGGCCTCCCTATTGAAAGTTTCCTAGGGACAGGAACATTATCTTACACAACTTTATGTCCTTGCAGTGACTCAAAATAGTGCCTGGTACTTATGAGTCACTCAAAAAATAGTTGAAAATCAGATAATGTTGCCCCCTTCCAAATTACTGAGTTAACAATGATTTGATTTTTACAGGTTCATAAAGAAATAAAAGAAATGTATATTCATGAATGCCCGAATAACTTTTCTACACTCTTAAACTGTCTTTACCATTTTCGGCAAAGTTCTTCATTGAAAGAACTCCCCCAGGTGGCGCTGAATAACTTCCTGAATAAGGAGTTATTCAAGTACCAGAGTTGGAATGTGAATTACTTGGGGGTAAATGTTGACTTTGGCTTCTCTGAGTTTTACTAAGGACATTTGTACTGTAAAAGCTGATCTTTAAAGCTCATAATTCACCATCTGTGGTTTGAAACCACCTTGGAAATGATGCCAGGAAATCAAGAAATATATAATCATGTGTTTGTAACTGATTACAAATCTTTTTGTATCTTAGATCCCCTGTCTTTTAAATAAAGATAATAATATCAACTGACTTCAAAAACGTGACAAATAATAAACATGAAATTTGGAAGTTAACGTTATTAGAAGACTTAGTTAAAAGACGTCATAGTCTATTAGTTAAAAGTCTCCATTGTCGATATACGTATGTGTATAACTGATTCACTTTGCTGTACAGCAGAAACTAACACAACATTGTAAATCAACTAAATTCCAATAAAAATTAATTTTAAAAATAAAATACTCCACTGTCAGTGATACATTTTTCTACACATGTACTTGTTTAGGAAGGTTTTCACTTTTTACAGCTCACATCTTTCAGAGCGACCACATGGAGAGAAAGAATGGGAGACTGTCAGACAGCAGCATCTTGAAATAACCTTTCCCATCAATGAGATGCAGAGGTGTCAGCCAGATAGATCTCTGTTGACCCAGGTAGGTGTCAAATACTCCTCTTAGTTTAACAAATGGGAAAATGTTCTTTTCCTAGCAACTGGTGTGATCTTTTACTGAATGAGACTCTCCTCTGTTGGGAAAATTCCACGGTTACCCTGCTTGGAAGCTGAGACCTCGGTGAGAGGAATCACTGCCCAGCCTAGAACAAGGAAGGAAAAGGGATTGCACTGGGGAGGGAGGGGGAGGAGCGGGGAGGTGGAGGTGTGGAGGGAAGATGGAAAGCTAGCCCTGCCCTCTGAGAGTCATCCTTCCAGCAGTCTCACAGATCCTGGGGAAAGTTATTAACATCACAAAATACTTGTCAGATAAGAAACCGGGTGGAAACTAATGGCCATCTTTGCCTAAGGAAACCCAAGGAACCCTGAGGAAGCAAGAGCTTCCTGGGATTCACAGGACCCTCAAGGCAGGATCTAGACTCTCACAGTCTATAAATTATGAGGGTACTAGCACCAGGGTGGGGAGGCCCCAGTCCCACCTGGTTTACATTAGTAGTAGTAGTAAGATAAAGGCAGCTTATTTATTACAAAATTAAGGATCTTTAAACAAAATTTTAAGCAAAGGGAAAATAAGAGCTAAACATTTTCGAGTACTTTTAAGTAAAACAGTAGAGCATTTTGCCTACAAAACCAGGCAGACCACCTTCACTATGAGAGCCGAAATAAATGATAAGGGAACTTCCTTTCTGTGTTAACAATTTTGAGCAAAATCTGGGAAAATACTTTAAAATGGAGATTGCTTTACTGTAACGCTTATCCAGAAGTTAAGGGTCCTCAAACAAATACTGATTTTATCCTTTCTTATCTGAAGATTTAATTTTTTAGAACAAAGTTAACCGTTTTTCTTATTATAAAAATAACACATGACCATTTTAAAAATTTTAAAACACTAAGAGGATAAATCCATGCCTTTTAAAACTATAAAGTAAATTGACTTCTGCTGCTGCTGCTGCTAAGTCACTTCAGTCGTGTCCGACTGTGTGACCCCATAGACGGCAGCCCACCAGGCTCCCCCGTCCCTGGGATTCTCCAGGCAAGAACACTGGAGTGGGTTGCCATTTCCTTCTCCAATGCATGAAAGTGAAAAGGGAAAGTGAAGTCGCTCAGTTGTGTCCGACCTTCAGTGACCCCATGGACTGCAGCCTCCATGAAATGTGAAGATCATTCTCAATATGGTATGAATAGCCTGTGCTGAGAGTGAATTAGAGGTGAAGGTTGTAGAACTATCATTGTAACTTTGGGAAAAAAAGATAAAAGAAGAAAGAATTTTTCATTTCACCCATTGAATTAGCTAGGCTCCCAGTGACACATGACAGAAACTAACTTGAACCAGCTTAGCCAAATATGGCAATTAATTTATTGGCTCACATATCCTAACCGTAGGACAGGGAAGGACAACAGGAACAAAACCTCTCACTTTCAGGATGCTCCCTCTCCATCTTTCTTCTCTACTTCTCTTGTCTGGGTTTATTCTCTCAAGTCATCTGCTACATGAGAAATACTATGGGCTTCAGGCTCACATCCTCACATATCCATGGGCCTCATAGATAGAAAGTGGACCAATGAATAACTTGAGTGCTATTTCCAGAAGAATAAAAAAAAGTTGAAAGAAAAAAATTGTTCGCTATATTCTTTGACTGTTGCCTCTCCCACCGCTAATACACATAGTCTTCTTCCCATACATACAATTCCAAAAATGCCCTTGTCTAGCCACTAATAATCAACCAGGATCTTCATTGGAAGGACTGTTGCAGAAGCTGAAGCTCCAGTACTTTGGCCACCTGATGTGAAGAGTTGACACATTGGAAAAGACTCTGATGCTTGCTGGGAAATACTGAAGACAAAAGGAGAAGGGGCAGCAGAGGATGAGATGGTTAGATAGCATCACCGACTCAATGGACATGAGTTTGAGCAAACTCTGGGAAATAGTGGAGGACAGGGAAACCTGGTGTGGTGCAGTCCATGGGGTTGTAGAGAGTTGGACACGACTTAATGACTGAACAGCAAAGCACTATGTAGCCGCCCATATCCTTGTCCCAGCTCCAGGATCTTTATGTCAATTCATGATCAGGATGGATGAGGGTGCCTTGTTACCTTATAACTTAAACAATAAATCTAAATATCCTCAATGCACCTAAATATACAATGGTGGAGTAAAAATAAGGTAAACATCCATTCAAAAGGAATGTTCAAAAGAAGAAAAACAGAGAAAGCAACACTCAGAGCATACACTACTTCTTCCTAGAGAGAGAGGCAAGTTTGAAGACTCAGATCATTGACTCTTGGAGGGCACAGCAAGGCTATGTTTGTATACAAATATGCTAGTTGAATGGGCAGAATTGTAAATGTATAGATAGGTTATAACTGCTGCTGTTTCCTTGTGGTAACTTTTTGAGCCCAAACTTTTGCCAGGGCTGCTTGGATATTATTGGATCCAGTGGCATTTAACTTGAATGGAGACTAGAAAAAGAAAGATGCACTGTATCAGTTCAGTTCAGTTCAGTTGCTCAGTTGTGTCCGACTCTTTGCGACCCCATGAATCACAGCACGTCAGGCCTTTCTGTCCATCACGAACTCCCAGAATTCACTCAAACTCATGTCCATTGAGTCGGTGATGCCATCCAGCCATCTCATCCTGTGTTGTCCCCTTCTCCTCCTGCCCTCAATCCCTCCCAGCATCAGGGTCTTTTCCAATGGTCTAGTTGCCACCTATGCGATCTAGTTTCCTGACCAGAGATGGAATCTGGGCCCCCTGGGCCTGGAATCTTAGCCACTGGACCACCAGGGAAGTCCCTAACATTGTATAATTTTAAGATGTACTAAATAACAATTTGATATATGTATACATGGTTATTTAATACATCTTAAAATTATACAATGTTAGGGACTTCCCTGGTGGTCCAGTGGCTAAGATTCCAGGCCCAGGGGGCCCAGATTCCATCTCTGGTCAGGAAACTAGATCGCATAGGTGGCAACTAGAAATTCGGGGTGCCACAATGAGGACTGAAGATCCTGCATGCCACAACAAAGACCCAGCACAGCCAAATAGATACATACATAAATAAATAAAATTATACAGGATTATATGTGTGCTGCAGTCAGTGGGGTCCCCAAGAGTTGGACACGACTGGGCAACTGAACAGCAACAATATATGTCAATGATATTTCAGTAAAACTGGGAAAAAATAAAGAACAAATTTTTAAAAAGAAAAGGGAGGGAGGGAGGGAGGGAGGGAGGAAAGACCTGCAAAAGGAAAAGAAGCATTTGCTATCTTTTGTGATAGACATTTACACCTTATTGTTTCACTGAATGTGGGATTTAAGCAAATAGATCTGAGTGGAAGGTAAAGAAACTCCTAAAGGGAGAGTAGGATGTCCTTCTTTTTTTTTTTTTGAGGGGAATTTTTAGCGAAAATAAAAAATCTTTAA
The DNA here is from genome assembly GCF_003369695.1 of Bos indicus x Bos taurus. Classification (NCBI taxonomy): domain Eukaryota; kingdom Metazoa; phylum Chordata; class Mammalia; order Artiodactyla; family Bovidae; genus Bos; species Bos indicus x Bos taurus. Next base: position 54,194,601 of record NC_040092.1, read on the forward strand.
CTCTGTGAAGTAACAAATGTAAGAATGAATAGTGAGAAAGAAAGTAAATCCATGAACTAGCCAGTATCTAAAGAACATCCTTTTTTTTAAAAAAAAAAAAAGGAGCCATGTTAAAATGGCAGCAAAGACAAACAGATGAACATTTGGTTTTTTAGTTAACCTTTTTGGTATTTAGATGTTGGTTATTTTAAGCCAACTGAGACAGTAGGAGACCATATTTAACCCAGGGATCCCACCTGTGGAATAACTATGGGAGAAGAATCTGATGCTGACCTGAGTTTGTATCCAAAATAAAGGATTGGGGTTGGGGTGGAGGAAGCAGTTACCAAAGTGTCCTCAGTAAACAAGCATGCTAAATAATTTCTTATTTTACTTCACTATTATAAGTTCTGCTGTCTATGGGGTCGCACAGAGTCGGACACGACTGAAGTGACTTAGCATTATAAGTTCAAAGAATTCATTAAAAACATAGTCATCTGCACAGAGCAACATGAGGCAGCAAAAATTATTCCATATGCTACAGAGCAGCTAAGCCCATGCACCACAACTATAGAGAGGGTTCAGACATATTAAAGTTTTAGAAAAGTTAAGTTAAAAAGTTTTTCCAATCAGAATCAATACCACATTCATATACAATTCTGAATGTAAAATTGTAGATGAAATGAAAAATAGAATTTAAAAGATATGTATTTCCTGGATTGTTTGAGTTATTTTATTTTGAATATCCTTTCCATTTGTATTTCATTACTTAAGAATAATAGAGGAAACCATCTCAATGAAAGAAAATTTGCAGCATTCTGTTGATCTTTATGGAGAAATGTAAGATCCATAATAGCATCATCAATATAATGAAAATATTATTATAATATTTACAAAACTAATATAAATTGCTTATAAATTTTCCCCTTGACTTCTGTGTTTAGGCTACAAAGCAGCTACTGTTCCTCACATGCCAGTCTCTTAGACTTTGCCTTTAGTGTTTTTGAGTTTTGTGTCTATGAGATTCTTAGCTGGTGGAGAAATGGCTCCTCAAGTTTGTGTTTCAAAATTGGTTTCAGGGACTTCCCTGGTGGTCCAGTGGCTAAGACTCCATGCTCCCAATGCAGAAGACCTGGGTTACATTCCTGGTCAGGGAACTAGATCCCACATGCTACAACTAAAGATCCTGCATGCCAAGACTGAGACTCAGCACAGCCAAACAAATAAAAATAAATAAGACTTCCCTGGTGGTACAGTGGATAAGAGTTTGCTTGCCAATGCAGAGGACACAGGTTCTATCCCTGGTCTGGGAATATCCCACGTGCTGTGGAGCTGCTAAGCCTGTGTGCCGCTACTGAGCCCATGCTCTGGAGTCCAGGAGCTGCAGCTACTGAGGCCAGTAAGCCCTACAGCTTTTGCTCCATAACAAGAGACCCCACTATAGTGAGAAACCTGTGCACTGCAAGGAAGAGCAGCCCCTGCTTGCAGCAACTGGCGAAAGCCCGCAGCCACAAGGGAAACCCAGCTCAGCCAAAAATTAATTAATTAATTAAAAATAATAAATATATTTTAAGTAGTTTAATAATTTTGTTGAAAATGAAAAAAAAGATGACTTTCACAGTGAAACTTTCCTTTCTTGTTCTTAATACCCACAGGAGGGGAAACATTATGTAAACATTCTGAGTGAAAAGGATATTTGGTATTTTAAAACTGTTCAAATTATTTTAATAGTTAAGTGGTACATTTAAAAAACGTTAAATTTTAAATTATGTTTAAAATTATAGATGGCAGTGCATCTTTTAGATACATTATTAGAATTGCCACTTCACTGATCCGTAGCTTTTTTTTTTCATGACCAAAAAATAATATGTTCCAGATCTGCACTATTCGGTCTAGTAGCCACTAGCCACATGAGGCCTTTGAGCACTTTCGTTGTGGCTTGTCAAAATTGACACATGCTGTAAGTGTAAACCACTCTGGATTTCAAAGACATACCAAAAAAGTAAAATAGCTCAATAATAGGTTTTTTAATTGACAACATATTGACTTGATAATATTTTGGATATATTGAGTGAAATATACTAAGACAGTTTCACCTGTTTCTTTTTTGCTTTTTTCCCATGGCTTCTGAGACACTGAAAATTGTACTCATAACTGGCATGTGTTTTTGATGGACAGTGCTGCTCTGAACAGATTTTCTTACAGCAGGTGGAGCTTGGTTAACCCTTGTCTGCACATCCCGGAAAGAGGGAGGGGAGGGACAGTGTGGGCAGTTCTCCCAGGAAGGGAAAGCTTCCAACCTAAAAAATAAGAAATTATTCTTATGATGGGATACCGGAATATTTGTCTTGAACTGTATTACTCCCAAATCTGTTCCAAAGCCATCATTTTATGAAGCTTTTCTTTTTAGGTTCAACCAGAAGGCAATGGCACCCCACTCCAGTACTCTTGCCTGGAAAATCCCATGGACCAAGGAGCCTGGTGGGCTGCAGTCCATGGGGTCACGAAGAGTCGGACACAACTGAGCGACTTCCCTTTCACTCTTTACTTTCATGCATTGGAGAAGGAAATGGCAACCCACTCCAGTGTTCTTGCCTGGAGAATCCCAGGGACGGGGGAGCCTGGTGGGCTGCCGCCTGTGGGGTCCTGCAGAGTCGGACACCACTGAAGCGACTTAGCAGCAGCAGCAGCAGAGAAGTGAAATCCTTCCGTCAATAATTTACCCAAAATATTTGAAAAGGAATGTTCCAGTGTGGACAAGAAAACAGTATGGTACTTTTCCTTCTAGGATAGAACTTAATAAAATTTACAGAAATACCTCCTTGTTAATTTTTTTTTTTTTAATACTGGCAGTAAGACCAAAACTATGTGTTTCATCATCACCTGGCCTTTTTCCATGTAAACACAGGGAATACACAGACAGAATCTTTTCGATGACTTATTTCCTTTGTTCGCACATAGCATTTAGATGGAGCACACTAACTCTTCTCAGTCCTCTCAAGCCACACTCTTCTCTTCAGAGTGCTACACACAAAATCTCAAGCTGCATGCCTTGCACCAAATCCCAGTTGTTTCCCAGCATGAGAGAGAAATCACATGAATATTTACTTCCTTCCTGACTTGCAGTTGCAATTGGGTTTGATTCTGCATCCTCATTAGTCCATCGTGCCTCTCTTCTTCTGCTTCAATTTTCTCCTCCTCCCTCCTCCACGTGTTTGCCTCTGGCCAGTGCTGCCCTCTCCTCCCTCTCGCTCTCTCTTTCTCTCACATTTCTGGTGAGCGTGGTGTTGGAAGCTGTCTGACTTGGTGCCCTCTTCTGTTTAAAACTTTCAGTGCGCATCCAGACAGTTTACCTCAGTCTCAAACAAAACCAGTCCTGAAAGAACTTGAAATTATTGGGAGCAAAACTAGCTGGTTTGTGGGGCAGGTTGAAAATTTGTAGGCAGGTTGTAAATGGAAGCTTCTGAGAAATGTGGGAGTCAACATACAAATTCAAAAGGACTTTGTCTTCATTACCTCAACAGCAGTGAGTCTGAAAATTAGTTTTGTCTCACTTTCTTTATCCAAAACTATGCCTAATAACTTTTAAATTCCCATGTTTCTGATTCAGAGAACATCAACAGCTTTAAAAGTCGCACAAAACGAAGGTTGCTTGCTTTCTCATTAGACAGGGTATATCTATCTCGCTACATTAATGCTGACATTTTTAATACTGTTTTAACAGAAGGGAATGTATGTTTAAAGCATCACCATAATGATGACTGTTCCATTGCCATCTTCTTTACCTGCTGAAGGGGCAGAGAAGGACAGAGGATGACATTCTCTATTCTAATCAGTTTACAACTGGTGGGAGTGGGGAAAATGCTAGTTCAGAAGCATTTGGGTGAATTTAGAGATCATTATACAAAGAGAAGTAACTCAGATTGAGAAGGACAAATATCATCTGACATCACTCCTATGTGAAATCTAATTGGAAAAAATGACACAAATGAACTTGTTTACAAAACAGAAACAGACTTATAGTTATCAAAACAAATGTATGGTTACCAAAGGGAAATGGGGTGGGGGTGGGAGGGAGGGATAAACCAGGAGCTTGGGATTAATACACACACACTACTGTATATAAGGTGGATTATCTACAAGGACCTACAGAGCACAGGGAACCCTACTCAGTCTTCTGTGATAACTTATATGAGAAAAGAATCTGAAAATGAATATATGTATAACAGAATCACTTTGCTGTACTCCTAAAACTAACACAACATTGTAAATCAACTATACTCTAATAAATTAAAAAAAAAAAAAAAGCATTTGAGATAAAGACACTCAGCATAGAGAATGAGGGTAGCATCAAGCCCACACTGTGGATGGCCACTCAGGTTTCTTTCCCCATCAGGACCTTCAACTTCACTCCTGTCCGCTGCGACCCAGACTCAAAAGGACAAAGCCCAGATCCAGACTCCCAGATCTGACCTTCTATACTGTGAGCAGTGAGGATAAATTAGCCATCACTTTACTAAAGTTTGTTTGTGAAGTGTCCTTGACCTTGACCAGATTAAATTATACTGCTACCAGTGGAATCCAGTGTTTTGGTTATTTCTCATGGTCCCCAAACTGATAATTCCAAGAGACGTGATTCTCATGGTTAAGAGATAAATTTGCTTCCTCGTGAAATTGTGATTTTCACCAAAATATAAACTTTGAAGTTGCTAAAATGAATGTGAAATGGTGCCTACTATATTCATTACTTTCACAGCATAGAGCTCTCTTCTGGGAGTTTGGGGATCTAGGTTACCATTCTCAGATTTGCTAACTGGATTTCTGACTCATGACAAGTCATGTATACTCTCTAAGCCTCAATTTTCTCATCTGTGAAATGAAAATAGCAAATCTACCTTATCTTCCCCAAAGTTTGTTGTTATGAGGATCAAATGAGATAACATGTAAAAATGATTTTAAACTATAAACCCAAAGATGTCACTAACAAAATATAAAATTAAACAGTCTCTTTTGTGTTTGAAAATGAAACCAATTTGGAACCCAATTTGATGTGTAGAAGAGTTCTGTTTTATATAAAAGTTTAGCAGCAGTGTAACTGATAAAACAGGCTTCCCAGCTGGCCATAGTAGTAAAGAACCTGTCTGCCAATGCAGGAGACATAAGGGTTAAAAGCCCTGGGTTGGGAAGATCTCCTGGAGAAGGGAATGGCTACCCACTCCAGTAGTCTTGCCTGGAGAATTCCATGGACAGAGGAGCCTAGTGGGCTACAGTCTGTGGGGTTGCAAAGAATCAGACATGAGTGAAGCGACTTAGCGCGCACGCACACACACACACACACACAACTGCTAAAACTGTCTCCAAGGACTTAGAGACAGACACCTTATAAACCATCATGATCACGATGTGTAAGGAGAAAAGTTTCAGCTGCAGTGGAATCCAATGGTCCCCAAATCTGAATGGCCTATGAAGATTTTTCAATAATGTTTAAAGTTTTAAATTGTGGTAATAAACACGTAATATACAATTTACCATCTTAACTGTTTTTAAGTGCACAGTCCAGTAGTGTTAAGTTTATTCACATTGTTATACACAGATGTCCAGAACTTTTTCAACAAGTAAAACTGAAATTCTATACTCATTCAACACCTTCGCAGTTCCCCTCATCTAGTCAAATGGCACCCCGATCCAGTACTCTTGCCTGGAAAATCCCAAGGATGGAGGAGCCTCGTGGGCTGCAGTCCATGGGGTTACTAAGAGTTGGGCACGACTGAGCGACTTCATTTTCACTTTTCACTTTCATGCATTGGAGAAGGAAATGGCAACCCACTCCAGTATTCTTGCCTGGAGATTCCCAGGGATGGGGGAGCCTGGTGGGCTGCAGTCCATGGGGTTACTAAGAGTTGGGCACGACTGAGCGACTTCATTTTCACTTTTCACTTTCATGCATTGGAGAAGGAAATGGCAACCCACTCCAGTATTCTTGCCTGGAGATTCCCAGGGATGGGGGAGCCTGGTGGGCTGCTGTCTATGCGGTGGCACAGAGTTGGACACAACTGAAGCGACTTAGCAGCAGCAGCAGCAGCATCTCACTTGGCATAATGTTTTCATGGTTCATCTGTGTTGTAGCATGTGACAAAGTTTCCTTCATTTTTAATGATATTCCACTCTATGTATATACAAATTTAGTTTTTCCTAAATGTTTATCCAGCTGGTGAACCAACTAATGGACATTTGGTTGCTTCCAACTGGTCTAGGTAAAATCATTGTTATAATAGTAGTGTCGTGCTCATGGTTAGTCTGCTCAGTCGTGTCTGACTCTTTGCAACCAAATGGACTGTAGCCCACCAGGTTCCTCTGTCCATGGGATTTCCCAGGCAAGAATACTGAAGTGGGTTGCCATTTCCTTCTCCAGGAGATTTTCCCAACCCAGGGATCGAACAAGGCTCTTCTGCATTGGCAGACAGGTTCTTTACTGCTGAGTTACCAGGGAAGCCATTATTTAGATATAAGAATACTGAAATAGAGAGCAGAAAGGAGTCTGGAGGGTTTTTTCAGTCTCACACTTTTGCATTATTTAAGCTGTTTACAGTGAGCATATATATTGCTTTTAAATCATTTTTGTAAAGATATTTCTCTGGGGTGGGGGGGAGGAGGCAGGGAAGGGAACAAATACATGAAGAAACAAGCATGACAGGAGTGAGGAAGAGCCTGAAGTCGCAGCTCTCAGGCTGCCTGACTGGCCTTGTTGAGCGCTGAGATATGTTTCCTTATTACGAGCACAGAGTTCAGCAGTATGCTCTGAAAATATCCTGGAACCCTGTGTGTAGAATGGACCTGACTGGTTACCTGGTCTAATTTCCACCTGGATACCCAACTTTCTACATCTCCTTTATCTCAACCCTTACTCAACAGCTTCCCACTCATCCTATTGCTATAGGCTGATTGTTAGAAAGTTCTTTCTTTTGTTAATATGAAAACTGCCTCCCTATAAGCAATAATGATTCACTCTAGTTCTTCTCTCAAGGGCACAATAGAAAACAAAATCAGTTCTGTCTTTCATACGCTAGCCCTCTGTTGCCAGCTTCCATGTCTATCCTTCTTCTTATCTTTTATGAGCCCAATAAGCCTCCTCATTCGACCTCCATGTGAGCCTACATTGTCTCAGTTATTTTCCTATGAACTCAGTTTATCTGTTTTTAAATGTGGCATTCTTTTTATTTAAATGTGGTAGTATTACGTTTTGCATGCGTGTGTGCTAATTCGCTTCAGGGTGTCCAACTCTGTGTGACCCTATGGACTGTAGCCCGCCAGGCTCCTTTGTCCACAGGATTCTGCAGGCAAGAATACTGGAGTGGGTTGCTGTGCCCTCCTTCAGGGGATCTTCCAGATCCAGGGATCGAACCCGCATCTCCTGCATCTCCTGCATTGCAGTTGGAGTCTTTACCGCTGAGCCATCGGTGAAGCCCTAGTGTGGGCTAAACAAAGTATCATAAGCTGTACTTCTGCTATGCAACCTAATATTATATTAATTTTTTTAGCAGTCATATTGTACTGTTGGCTCTAGGTGAGTTTATCATCACCTGAAACCCAAGGATTGATATTCAGTTAGTTTGTTTCCTTACTGAAAAATTACAGTTTGACTCTGAATGCACGCCTATTTTTCCAGCTTGATGTTTTGGTCTGTCAAGCTCATAACTATAAGAAGGTAACAAACTTTGTAGTGTTTTTTTCTTATTCCAAAAATTATTAACACATATTCACTGTGATTTTTTAAAAAAAACTTGTATATAAACAAAAAAAGAAACTAAAAATTGCTAGTTAGTCCATCATCCTGACGTTATTATTCTTAATGTTTTGGTATAAAAATAAATATTAAAAAAATAAGTGTTTATATAAGTAAATCCATCCCCACTTCTTTCTTTTTAAATAAATTATTCATAAACTTGCATTTACATACAAATCTTTTAAAAAATATTTATGTGTTTATTATTTATTTGGCTGTGCTGGGTCTTAGTTGGAGCAAGCAGGATCCTTAATTGCAGCTGGTGGTATCTAGTTCCCTGACCAGGGATTGCACCCAGGCCCCTTGCTTTCGGAGCTGAGTCTTAGTCACTGGACCACCGGGAAAGTCCCCCCACTTCTTTCTGTGCATAACAATATTTTTTCCTAATAAATAGACTGTATTCACTATTTCATAACCTTGTTTTTTCACCTAATAATATGTTTATGACTCCTTTCCCATGTTAACTATCCTTCCACAGCATATTAAAAGACAGAATTTCATCGTTTATTTACTTGTTCAGTGACCTTTATTCAGGGCTTCCCAGGTGGTGTAGTGGTAAAGAGCCCTCCTGCCAATGCAGAAACTGCAGGAGACCTGGATCGGGAAGATCCCCTGGAGGAGGGCATGGCAACCCACTCCAGTATTCTGCCCTGGAGAATCCCAGGGACAGAGGAGCCTGGTGGGCTACAGTCTATAGGGTGACAAAGGGTCAGACACGACGGAAGCAACTGAGCATACACTCACCTTTATTCAATCATATGGACCTAGATATTTGTTTCTAATTTTTTTCATATTATTAATAAGACTGCAAAAACTGCCTTTGAACTTACATTTTTGTGTAAATTCATGATGATTTCTTTAGAGATTATTCCAAGCATTGTTTAAAGTTTTGGTATCTGTATTAGTTTTCTCAGGCTACCATAACCAAATACCACTGACTGAATGGTTTAAGCAACAGAAGATTCTGGAGGTTAGAGGCCCAGCAAATAACTTTCTGATGAGGGCTCCTTCTGGCCTGTAGATGCTGCTTTCTCCCTGTGTCTCCACAGGGCCTTTTGCTGTGCACGTGCAGAGACACGAAGAGAGTTCTGGTGTCTCATCCTCTTCATATAGAGACACCAGTTGCATTGGATTAGGGCCCCACCCTTAAGACCTCCTTTTTACAGGGGGCAGTGATCAAAACCATCCCCAAGGAAAAGAAACGCAAAGAGGCAAAATGGTTGTCTGAGGAGGCCTTACAAATAGCTGAGAAAAGAAGAGAAGAGAAAAGCAAAGGAGAAAGGAAAGATATGCCCGTCTGAAAGATACACTCATCTGGCATCACTGAGTCGATGGACATGAGTTTGAGCAAGCTCCGGGAGTTGGTGATGGACAGAGAAGCCTGGCATGCTGCAGCCCATGGGGTCACAAAGAGTCAGACACGACTGAGAGACTGAACTGAACTTATGACCTCATTTAACCTGAATTACTTCCCTACAGGGCCTATCTCCAAATACAGGCACATTGTTGGGGCAGGGTTAGTGCTTCAGTGTACAAATCTGGGGGGACATAGTTTAGTCCATAGCAAAAAAATTTATACTCCCACCGGTAGTGCTCGAGAGTGCCTACCCTGCACTCCCACCAGGAGTTGAACATTTAGAAACCTATAGTATTTTGAAAATGGACTTTGCAGGCTCAGATGATAAAGAATCCACATGCACTGCGGGCGACCAGAGTTCGATCCCTGGTTTGGAAAAATCCCCTGGAGAAGGGAATGGCAACCCACTCCAGTATTCTTGCCTGGAGAATCCCACGGACGGAGGAACCTGATGAGCTACAGTCCATAGGGTCACAAAAAATCAGACACGACTGAGTGACTAACACTTAAAAGCTGGACAGATGTTCATAACTGTACAAACAGGAGGCTCAGCGAAGGCACTGAGGTCAGGAGACATGTTCTGATATTAAATGCTTTTTAAATTCTCGGATGCATTTCTTTTTCTGTGATCCTAATAGTTACAAACCTGGGTGCACCTTTGGTCCCCAAGAGGCACCCAGATCGGAAAAAAGCTTGCTGGTGCACCGGCATACTGTGTTAAATCCCTGATGGAAGCAGTGCCTTACTGCAAAGTTTAGAAAAGACAGGAATGAATTGCTGAGAAGGAACTGGAAAGTATTCTGGTAGATGAATTAGGTGGACTATTGAAAGAATGTGAAGGGAGGGGTCATCTTGAATGCTAGAATGGAAAAGGATTCTTTGATATTGAGTTCCTTAGCCTTAGGGCACTTACTTGATCACAGCTGCTTTTCTAATCCCTGGTGGCAGCTGAGCCTTGAGCAACCCTTTTTTCACTGGCCTGGGGAAACGATGACCCCTTTCTCTGCACGGATGTCCTAGCCAGACAGGAATGGGCCGTGTATTCCTGACTTTCAGATAAGAAGAATACAATACTCACTGTTATGAAAGTTGAAGTCCTATTGCAAAGTGCACACTCAACTGCTTACAAAAGAGGAGCTGTGCTCTAGTCTCTGCTTTCTCTTCATTTCTATGTGCAATGGTTTCAGACAACTTTGCTAACAGAGCCCAGGTGGAAATGAAAGAGCAGAAAGTACTTGGAATTTTTTTAATAATTAAATTCATCTATTTTTAATAGAAGGATAATTGCTTTACAATATTGTGTTGGTTTCTGCCAAACATCTACTTGAATCAGCCATAGGTATACATATGTCCCCTCCCTCTTGAATTTCCCTCCCGCCTCCCTCCCCATCCCACCTCTCTAGGTTGTTATAGAGCCCCAGTTTGAGTTCCCTGAGTCATGAAGCAAATTCCCATTGGCTTTCTATTCTACATATAATAATGTACATGTTTCCACATTGAGCAGAATGTACTTGTAATTTCTTTTATCATTTACCTTTAAGAACATCTTTACTTTTTTTATTTCTTTATGCACATTTTAACAAATTCAAATGCAGAAGTGTAAGGCACAAAGTCAAACCATCTAGTCACTTGTCATGAGACAACCATTGTCATAATCATAGATGTATAAAAGCAATTTTATGTAAATGTGTTTCTGCATGTATTCTGTGACCTATTTTGCTCAGTCGTAAGCCTGAAATCTTTTCAAGTCAATACATATGGGGGATCGTCATTATTATTTATGATTGCACAGTATTACCCTAAAGTAGGCTGTTTACAATTTGTGAAGCTACTGTAAGCAATGTTGCGATAAATGTCATTGTGCATATTTTTCACTGCTTTTAGAAGTATTTAAATGAGGCTGTGTAATATCTTTGGGATTAATACACATTAAAAATTAATATACATTAATATATAAAAAAAATATACCTATCAGAAATGGGAAAATACATATAGCTTCTTTTTTCTCTAGTTACAAAAGTTATCTCTACTTTCCTGTAGAACACAAGGACCTTGAAATGCTATAATTTTGATCACCCCTTCCCCCCAACCTCTCTCCTGCTTCACCTGATATTCTGTTAATTTGGGGCCTATCTTGTTTGTATTGTGTTACTTTATTTTAATCTGAAAAATTTCAAGCACATAGAAGAGTAAAAAAAATAATAATAATAATTCAAAGAATACCCATACACACCTCACCTGATTTTATCAGTTATTAGTATCTTCTCTCTCTTTCTGTCTCTCCCTCTCTCTCTTTCTCTTGGAGATATCTCTCAGCTATGCATTGAAAGGAATATTTATAATGTTTTTATCTACAATTTCTAGATATTATATGGCAAGGATTTTTCCAGTTGTCTGGTTGCCTGAACTGCTAGAAATGAAAGTCTTATATTTATCAATTTGTATTTCACTTTTTTCAAAGGACACTGCATAATTTTTTCATGGTTCCACAGAAATAATTGGCTGTGAATATATTCTTTATAGTGATCCGAAAGATAATTTTAAAATAATGAATAAATTATTTCTTAAAAACAACATTGTATTCAAATTTTTTCTACAAGTGACTTGGGTGGTAATATTGTCCTTCAATATCTTACATGTCTATTTATACTTTTATTTTTATAAAAAATGTTGCCCTCTGATCTACATTTTGTTTAATTTTAAAAAAGAAATTTGGAGTATGTTCAATAGGGAGAAAAGAAACTCCAGCCGCTTCATGCTGTATTTCTCAGACATGGAAAGAATGCCAGAAACATCCCAGACAGAGAAACCTGCACATGTAAAAGCCCAGTGAAAGAAAGAAGCAAAGCACGTTTCTTAGGATTAGAAAGATGGCTACTGTATTAGCGCGTAGCCAATGAAGAGTATGAGATTAGGCTGAAGAGGTAGTTGGCAGCAACCCTTAGGACTTTGAAAAAGATGATAGGAATTTAATGTGTGTTTTAAGAGAAATGCTAAGCTACCAGGGGTTTTAATTAGACTTAGATTTGAAAAGATGGCTCTGAATGCAGTGGGAAGAACAGAATGGAGGGTGCAACAGGGCATAGGAAGACCAGTAGAGACAACTACAATAGTTCTAGCAAGAAATAAAGGCTCAAAGTGGAGCCTGGCAGTAGTGATGGAAAGAAGTAAACGAGAAAGAGAATAGTTAGGACATGGATCTTGCTAAAGTGATGAGCAAGACACTTTGTAAAGTTTCACTTGGTCCTCTCCCTGATGGAAAGTCAGCTGACAGAAATTTCCCTGCTGTGAAAGCCAAGGAGTGTCCATGTTTGGATCTCTTTTCAGGGAAGAACTTGCTGTTCAGCTGCAAGGAATTATCCATCTTGGCTTTCAGGCTGCTCCTCCAGGGCAACCCCAGCCAATGACTGTGCACAGCGAGGTTACTAGGTCTGGTCATTTCTACCCAAATAGAAATCTGCTCTAACAGGCAATCTGCTCCGGACAGTTGGCTGAGCCTTTATCAGATCTATGTTTGCCCGAGGTTCTCTCTGCCCTGTCCTACTTGCTCCTCCATGTCAGATCTACATCAAGATCTGAAGGCTATCTTTGGCCCATCCTGTATCCTTTCCCTTTATCTTTCATAGCCTTAATTCCAATAAATCTCCTAACTCTGTCTCATTATCTGCTTTCCTTAGGCCCTACTGACACATATGAAAACTAATGAGGTTGGAGATAGCTGATGAAGGATATCTGATCAACTGTGACATTATCTTCACAAAGCCTGTAACTGCTAGGCAGTAATTCACTGTCTGCTAAAGTTTTTGAGTGTTAGGCAACCAGACTTGCCCATGCTTTCAATGAGTCCTGCATTGTTTTGGAGTAGCTGTTTGGAGGGGCAGAATTCAGAGAGGAAACATAAAGGAGAAATGTACAGGCTTAGTCTTCTCTTCAGGCAGAAGGAAAGGCTCTGGGCTTGATATTTTTGTTGTTGATCAGTCATGTCCAACTCTTTGTAACCTCATGTGCTGCAGCACACCAGACCTCCTTATCCTTCGCCCTCTGCCAGAGTTTGCTCAAATTCATGTCTATTGAGTCTGGATGCTATCTAACCATCTCATCCTCTGCTGCCCTCCTATCCTTTTGCCTGGAATCTTTCCCAGAATCAGGGTCTTTTCCAATGAGCTCTTAGCATCAGGTGGCCAAAGGATTGGAGCTTCAGCATCAGTCCTAGTGAATATTCAGGGTTGTTTTCCTTTAGGATTGAGATGAAAGGTTGTTGCTGAACCATGCAAAGATGCCAGGATTCTTGGCTTCCTGAGGAGAAGAATTCAATCCGGGGCCAGAGACTGATCACTTAGAGCTTTTGTGTAATAAAGTTTTATTAAAGTATAAAGGAGATAGAGAAAGCTTCTGACATGGACATCAGAAAGGGGTAAAAAGAGTTCCCCCTTGCTAGTGTTAGCAATGGAGTTATATACTCTCCAGTGAATCCAAAGAATGTCTGGAGGTTGCAAAGACCTCACCAGACCTACTCCCATAATTTACATTTTAAGATAACAGAATTATCCAGAAGGTTTAATCCAGAGACTGTCTGCAGGCAGGATACATTGTTTATAATCCTTGTAAAGACCAGACCTACTCCCATAATTTACATTTTAAGATAACAGGATTAGCCAGAAGGTTTAATCCAGAGACTGACCTCAGGGAGGATACATTATTGTTATATAATCCTAAGGAATGTAGAGGGAAAACATGTTTGTCCTTTCTTCCTCCTTGAGAATTCCAGATCCCTCTCTCCTTGGGGACCCCTAGACTTCTTATCAACCTGCCTAGGAAATGACTCTCTCAGACTGGTTTAATCTCCTTGCAATCCAAACGACTCTTAAAAGTATTCTCCAGCACCACAGTTCAAAAATATTAATTCTTCAGGGCTCAGCCTTGTTTGTGGTCCAACTCTCACATCATACATGACTACTGGAAAAACCAAGTTCAGTTCAGTCACTCAGTCGTGTCCAACTCTCTGTGACCCCATGAATTGCAGCACGCCAGGCCTCCCTGTCCATCACCAACTCCCGGAGTTTACTCAAACTCATGTCCATCGAGTTGGTGATGCCATCCAGGCATCTCATCCTCTGTTGTCCTCTTTTCCTCCTTCCCCCAATCCCTCCCAGCACCAGAGTCTTTTCCAATGAGTCAACTCTTCGAATGAGGTGGCCAAAGTACTGGAGTTTCAGCTTTAGCATCAGTCCTTCCAAGAACATCCAGGACTGATCTCCTTTAGAATGGACTGGTTGGATCTCCTTGCAGTCCAAGGGACTCTCAAGAGTCTTCTCCAGCACCACAGTTCAAAAGCATCAATTCTTCAGCGCTCAGCCTTCTTCACAGTCCAACTCTCACATCTATACATGACCACTGGAAAAACCATAGCCTTGACTAGACAGACCTTTGTTGGCAAAGTAATGTCTCTGCTTTTGAATATGCTATCTAGGTTGGTCATAACTTTCCTTCCAAGGAGTAAGCGTCTTTTAATTTCATGGCTGCAATCACCATCTGCAGTGATTTTGGAGCCCAAAAAAAGAAAGTCTGACACTGTTTCCCCATTTATTTCCCCTGAAACGATGGGACCAGATGTCATGATCTTCGTTTTCTGAATGTTGAGCTTTAAGCCAACGTTTTCACTCTCCACTTTCACTTTCATCAAGAGGCTTTTTAGTTCCTCTTCACTTTCTGCCATAAGGGTGGTGTCATCTGCATATCTGAGGTTACTGATATTTCTCCAGGCAATCTTGATTCCAGCTTGTGCTTCTTCCAACCCAGCATTTCTCATGATGTACTCTGCACATAAGTTAAATAAGCAGGGTGACAGTATACAGCCTTGACGTATTCCTTTCCTGATTTGGAACCAGTCTGTTCATGTCCAGTTCTAACTGTTGTTTCCTGACCTGCATTTAAGTTTCTCAAGAGGCAGATCAGGTGGTCTGGTATTCCCATCTCTTTCAGAATTTTCCACAGTTTATTGTGATCCACACAGTCAAAGGCTTTGGCATAGTCAATAAAGCTTTGACTATATATGAAACTTTGTAGGCAAAGTGATATCTCTGGCTTTTAATACACTGTCTAGGTTTATCACAGCTTTCCTTTCAAATAGCAAACGTCTTTAAAATTTTTATGGCTGCAGTCACTGCCCACAATGATTTTGGAGCCCAAGCAGATAAAATCTGTCACTAGTTTCACTTTTCCCCGTTCTATTTGCCATGAAGTGATGGGACCAGATGCCATGAACTTAGGGCTTGATATAGCTCACGTGAATTGTGTAACCGATTGGTTTACGGCTACCCATAATACTACTTAACACTATATAACTAAAACTTTGGAAAATATACTTTTGAACTGCTCTGTAAGAACCAGAGGGCCAAAATTCACACCTATTTGTGGAGGTGACCTTTTCTCTGACAAACTATGTTCCCATTATTGCTCAACTTGGGGAAAAGTTGGTTCAGGCACAGAAGAAGCTGAGGACTTAAGAAAAGTGGACTGTGACTCGGGACAGAAGTCTTCCTATTCTCTGAGACTCTGCAGGGACTGGGTGGTTGTGGTGTCTGGCTTCTGAGACAGAAGGGCAAGATTGAGTAATGAACCAGATATTTAGGTGAAAGAGCAAGCTCTCTGAGATCAATAACAATAGTGCCTGAGCCAAGCAGGGCACTAACTTGGACCAAGACTCCAGGATAGATTTAGGATTGAGCTGTAGTTTTAAGTTATTTTCTGTGTTGAAATCCTGCTCGATAAAACAATGGTTTAAATTGTGCTATGGAGAATTAGCTAAAAGTTGGGCCACACTGGTGAGTTCCCTGGTGGCCTAGTGGTAAGGATTCCAGGCTTTCACTGCCATGGCTCAGTTTCAATCTCTGCTCAGGGAACTGTGATTCTGAAAAAAAAAAAAAAAAAAAAAAAACAACCCACGTTTGGGCAAATCAATGAAAGAAGCACAATGTCCAGGCTATGTGCTCATGTGAACCTCATCCATCACGTGTGTTAGAGTTGATAGGACCCAATGGATGATAGCTCTGTTTCCTGCCGAAACATGGAACGTACTGAGAGAGAAATGAAAGAGTAAAGCAGCAAGAGAGCAAGAATACTACCTTTGTTACCATTAAAAGTATTGAAGGATGTAGATTAGGTAGGTTAGCCCATTTATTGTGTCATCTCTAAACTGAACTTACCTACCTCCTCATAGGCAGTGCTGGATAATCATCTGGAAAAGCAGAGAAGACTGTGCACCCCGAGGGCAGACAAAATTCAAAGGAAAAAGGAGAATGAACTCGATAATTTCAGTTTCATCTCTCAAACTTTCCATTCAAATACATCACTCCTCCCCTAGGGACCAGACCATGAATGGCGCAGAGAAAGGCCAGGAATGTTAGATGTGAAGCCAGAGCAAAGGAGGTTTGCCATTCCCCAAAATAGTACTAAAACAGCACGTGTCAAGGCCAATCATTGTAAAAATCTTGATTATAACATCATAATTAATGATTTGCTAAGATGATGACCAGAAAAATACACAAAAATTTGTGAATTATGATTACCTTTATTTTATTCTCATCAATAGAATGCCCAGACATGCAGTAATAATTAAAACCATTCATCTTGAATATTTTGCCAATTTTTTGGTCATATTAAAAGACATAGCGTTAACACATATTTCAATTTTATTACTTTGAAGATATATTTCTCAAGGTTGGAGGATGGAATAGATTTTTTTGAAAAAGTTGTCCATTTGACTGATGATCTATACATATATAGACATTTAATATGTGGGCTTCCATTTGAATTCTTGTCCTACTTTCTAGGGGCTTCCCTTGTGGCTCAGCTGATAAAGAATCTGCCTGCATTGCAGGAGACCTGGGTTCGATCCCTGGGTTGGGAAGATCCCCCGAAGAAGGGAAAGGCTACTCACTCCAGCTTAGCTTCAATAACTTGTAGTCCTGTTGCAGCAAGAAATGGAGGGAGGGAGCCTGTCCTGGTGAATTTATCATATGGGAGTGCTTTGGGAATTACAGGGCTAAGAGAGGAGCAGACCTATTCCCTACTCTTGGGGCAAAATAAACATAAGGTGCTATATGGAACTTGGCCAAACGCATATGTTAGAACTGAGGGAAAATAGGCATCCCCACAGGCTTATCCCCTCGTGGCTCAGACGTTAAAGAATCTGCCTGCACTGCAGGAAACCCAGGTTCGATCTCAGGGTCTGGAAGATCTTCTGGAAGAGGGCATGGAAACCCACTCCAGTATTCTTGCCTGGAGAATCCCATGGACAGAGGAGCCTGATGGGCTATTGTCCATGGGGACTATGGTCCATGGGGTTGTAAGGAATCAGAGGCAAGGTGACTGAGTGACTGACATTTTCACTTTCACTTTTCAAGCATCCCCACACCTCATGATATCCAAGGAGTTGTCATCTAGCAGGCAGGACATGTCAACAGGCTCTCCTAGGGAAGGATGTTATTCAGAGTGAGGTGAATGGCAGTGTTGGGTGGTACACCTAGCCTCCAAGCAAGACCTTAACCCCTTGGAAAGAAAAATGACAAAGCCTAAGCATTTTACAAGCCCAGTGTTTGTAGTCAGGAAAGATGCTATTTCCCACAAATGGTCCTGGGGTCTAAAGCAGACATACCCTAAGCAAACACAACAGGTGTTTGGGGAGGGTGTGCAGCTTACAGGATAGTAGTGTTAGGGTACCCTGGCTCACCCCACGAGTTTGTAGGGCTAATACCAGTAAGATTAATCTCAGACACCATCTGTGGGTGAAAATGGGCTCTCTATATATTGCTTGCCTTTGTCAGGACTGTCTCCAAAACTGAGAAGTCCATGGTTACAGTGCCGGACCCAGAAAACAGAAAAGCAAGGACTTTCAGGCATCAGGAGTTGGCCCTGGAGGAGCTATTTTTGACAAGAAACCCTTTCAGCATCCATCACACACAACATGCCAATTACTCAGCCCCACAAAACATTAATTCTGAGCAGAAGAAAGTAAATTTTGTGTGTTTTTTTTTGTTTTTGTTTTTTGAAAGTAAATTTTGGTTAATATTTTTTAAATACTCAGGGTGCTGAGTGGCAGCACACTGTAGGGATAGAAGCAGGGGACTGATCACAAGACTGCAGGGATCGTCTTTGGCATGAACTGGTGATGGAAGGAAGCAGGATGATCAGGTGAAGAGGAGGAAATCACAGAACGGAAAAAGATAAGAAAATTACCAGAGCAAAGTCACTGGGAAGAAGGGTGGGGATAATAGGAGAGCACAGGGAAGGGCTGGCATGGGCATTTACTGTAGCAGGAATGAAGGCAGAAAAAATGGAACCCAGGATGCTCTGCTGTGCTGTGCTTCGTTGCTCAGCCATGTCCAACTCTTAGCAACCCCATAGACTGTAGCCCGCCAGGCTCCTCTGTCCAGGGGATTTTCCAGGCAAGAATACTGGCGTGGGCAGCCTATCCCTTCTCCAGGAGATCTTCCCAATCCAAGAATCAAACAGAGGTCTCCTGCATCACAGATAGATTATTTATCAGCTGAGCTACCAGGGAAGCCCGGAATGAAGGATATGTACGATTTATTCAACTCCCACCATGTGCCAGGACATTCTAAGGAGTTACACACATCTTAATCCATTGGGTCCTCACAATAACACCATGAGGTAGGTATTACTATATCCTCATTTTACAGAGGAAACTCAGCCACTAACTTGCAGGTAACTCTCCCCAGGTCCCATAACTAGGAAGTGGCAGAGCTGAAATTTGAACTTGGGAAATTGGATACCACATTTTGAGTTCTTAATACTAGTACTAAATCCCTCCACATGGGGAGGCTAGTAAATTTGATGGTGGGAAGAACTGCAGAGAATGACAAATTATGCCTCTCAGGAAACCTGCTTTAAAAAGGCCTCTAATAAACAAAAAGGAAATCTCTCTTACATGAAATTCCCAAATGTAATGTCTATCATCCAGGAGCATTTGAAGACTCTAGAATGTGTTTGGACTAGCAACGAACACAATATGCTTTTTTCATCTTGGCCACTAGAGGGAAGAGTGGAATGTCAAAAAATTTGGATATCTTGCACTGGATCTCAACGGCTGAAAATTACTGTTAGTTCTTGCCTTAACATTGACAGTAATAAAACTTCTTTGTATTTACCTGTGAGAGATAATTTTCAAATAAAACTTATTAAGTATTCATAAACATTTTTCTCCATTTTCTGAAAATGTATTGTGCTAAGTGAAAGAATGTAGGTACAAGAAACTACATTTTGTATGATTCCATTTATATAAAATGCCCAGAAAATGCAAAGCTATAAACAGAAAGTTAGTACATGCCTGGGCTGAGGTTCAGATGAACAGAGGTTGACAGTAAATGTGTGTGAAGAATCTTGAGTGATGGAAGTATTTTTAAAACATGGGAATATATGGGGATAGTTGCAC
Source organism: Bos indicus x Bos taurus (assembly GCF_003369695.1). NCBI lineage: Eukaryota > Metazoa > Chordata > Mammalia > Artiodactyla > Bovidae > Bos > Bos indicus x Bos taurus. The sequence goes on from NC_040092.1 coordinate 54,214,173, forward strand.
ATGTAAAACAGTAAAATAATTGTATTAAAAATCAGAGGGAATTCCCTCATGGTCCGGTGGTTAGGACTTCATGTTCTCATCATGGAAGGCCCAGGATCAATCCCTGGGTGGGGAACTAAGACCTCACAAGCCACATGGTGTGGCCAAAAAAAAAAAAAAATTACTGAATTCCACACTTGAGTGAAATATGTGATATGTAAAATATGCCGCAACATAATTACTGAAAAAAAAAGAAAGATAACGTTTTGTAAACCAGCCTCCCCCCAAAACCCTATGTTTTCAAAAAGACTGAAATTATGTTTAAGTACACATAGGAATTTCTAGGAGGACAGCCACAACTTAGTGGTTAAACAATGCTATTGGGGGGAAAACTGGGAACTTTTTAATACACTATGTTTTTCTATATGGGGGACCATAATTTATTTAAAAATTATTTTAAAATATTTTTGCGAGATAGGAATATATAAAATGTAATGGAATTATAAGTATCATTTCCTTTGGTTAGTAAAACATTGCTTATATTCTTGTCTCTCTACATTTTTTTTAAATTAAAAATGATTATAGATTTTTTTTACAATAAAAATTGGGAAGAGCTTACTTTTAGTATATGTGCTCCTGAAGCAAGCACATGGGAATAACTTAATTTAAAATAAAAAACCAGGAAATATTCAAATAGCTTTTTAAAAAGTCACCTTTAGTAGAAATGTTTATTATATATGTGTGTGTGTGTGTGTATATATATTATACTTAAATCCTAAAGGAAATCAACCTTGAATATTCATTGGAAGGACTGATTCTGAAGCTGAAGCTCCAATCCTTTAGCCACCTGATGCAAAGAGTAGACTCATTGGAAAAGATCCTGATGCTGGGAAACATTGAGAACAGGAGAAGGGGGCGACAGAAGATGAGATTGCTGGATGGTATTATTGATTCAATGGACATGAGTTTGAGCAAACTCCAGGAAACTGTTAAGGACAGGGAAGCCTGGCATGCTGCAATCCATGGGGTCACAAAGAGTTGGACACAAGTGAGCAAATGAACAACAGAAATATTTCATATATAATGGGAGATTATTTTAGCTTAACAAAGGAGCTTAGACACTTAGATAAAAAGAGGCAACAACAATTGGACTTTGAGCTTGGATGCTGTCCAGTGAAGCTGGAAAGTATTCTATTCTCATTTTTATTTACATCTACAAAATTACATAGAGGTGGGAGGAAAAAAAAGCACAAACCTTTGTGAGATTAGAGTTTTGGATGTGGACCCTCCCTTCTAAGATCACATTTGTAGCACATGTCTGATGGCAAAGAAGGCTGTGTGAAGCCTGGTAAGAGTTGTACAGTTAAAGTGATGGTGGGAGATACGGGCCATATACAGAGAAAAACATAATTCAAAAAGACACACTCACCTCAGGGCTCATTGCAGCATTATTTACAACAGCCGGGGCATGGAAGCAACTTAAATGTTCATCAACAGAGGAAAGGAGGAAGAAGATGTGGTACATATATTTAGTGGAATATTCCTCAGCTATAAGAAGAAACAAAACTGGGTCATTTATAGAGATGTGGACGGACCTAGAGACTATCATACAGAGTGAAATGCATCAGAAAGAGAAAATCAAGTATTGTGTATTAACACATATTATGTGAAATCTAGAAAAAATGAGACAGAAAAACTTATTTGCAAAGCGGAAATAAGGACACAGACATACAGAACAAACATATGAATACCAATGGGGAAAAGAGCGGGTGGGAGGGATTGGGAGATTGGGATTGACATATATACACTTTTGATACTATATATAAAATAGATAATTAATGAGAATGTACTGTATAGCACAGGGAACTCTACTAATACTCTGTGGTGACCTAAATGGGAAATAAATCCAAAACAGAAAAGATAAGCATATGCTATATATATATGAATCATTTTGCTGTACAGTGACTAACACAACATTGTAAAGCAATTATCCTCCAATTTAAAAAATTACCCCTTACTACACAATCGGAGAAGGCAATGGCAAGCCACTCCAGTACTCTTGCCTAGAATATCCCATGGATGGAGGAGCCTGGTGGGCTACAGTCCTTGGGGTTGCTACGAGTCGGTCACGACTGAGCGACTTCACTTTCACTTTTCACTTTCACGCAATGGAGAAGGAAATGGCAACCCACTCCAGTGTTCTTGCCTGGAGTATCCCAGGGATGGCAGAGCCTGGTGGGCTACTGTCTATGGGGTTGCACAGAGTCGGACATGACTGAAGCAACTTAGCAGCAGTAGCAACGCAATATTGTTGCTACTTTAGTCACTAAGTTGTGTCTGACTCTTTAGTGACCCCATGGACTTTAGCCCACCAGGCTTCTCTGTCCATGGGATTTCCCAGGCAAGAATACTAGAGTGGTAGCCATTTACTTATCCAGGGGATCTTTCTGACCAGAGGACTGAAACCATGTCTCCTGTTTGGCAGGCAGATTCTTTACCACTGAGCCATCTGTGAAGCCCAAAGCAGCTATACTCCAATAAAAATTAATTTTTATTAATTTTTATTTTTTTTAAATTAATTTTTAAAAAGTGGCAGTGGGAGAGGAAAATCCTTGGGGAAAATTTACTGTAGGGAAGGGACAATGTAGCTGATGATCCAGACCTTTCCAAAGTACTTGAATCATTGGAGGTACATTGAATCATTGTACATTGGAGTACATTGAATCATTGGCTGGGGCACAGTGTAAGCTGAGGCATGAAATTTCTCCCTCCCTAAATACTATGAAATGCCTTGCAGAGGGGAAAGTGTCTGCAAGTAATCAATCAGAAGCACCACATTGAGAAGATCACTTCTAAAAGTTCAGTTCAGTTCAGTCATTCAGTCGTGTCTGACTCTTTGTGACCCCCTGAACTGCAGCACACCAGGCTTCCCTGTCCATTACCAACATACTGAGCTTGCTCAAACTCGTGTCCATTGAGTCGGTGATGGCATCCAACCATCTCATCCTCTGTCACCCTCTTCTCCTCCTACCTTCAATCTTTCCCAGCATCAGAGTCAGCTGGTGAGTCAGCTCTTCGCATCAGGTGGCCAAAGTATTGGAGCTTAGCTTCAGCATCGGTCATTCCAATGAATATTCAGAACTGATTTCCTTTAGGATGGACAGGTTGGATCTCCTTGCTGCCCAAGGAACTCTCAAGAGTCTCCTCCAATACCATGGTTCAAAGCATCAATTCTTCAGTGCTCAGTTTCTTTATGGTCCAATTCTCACATCCATATTTAACTACTGGAAAAACGATAGCTTTGATTAGACGGACCTTTATCAGCAAAGTAATGTCTCTGCTTTTTAATATGCTATCTAGGTTTGCCATAGCTTTTCTTTCAAGGAAAAAGCATTTTTTAATTTCATGGCTGCAGTCACCATCTGCTGTGATTTTGAAACCCAAGAAAACAAAGTCTGTCACTGTTTCCATTGTTTCCCCATCTATTTGCCATGAAGTGATGGGACCGGATGCCATGGTCTTAGTTTTTTGAATGTTTTGTTTTAAGCCAACTTTTTCTATCTCTTCTTTCACTTTCATCAAGAGGCTCTTTAGTTCCTTTTCACTTTCTCCCGTAAGGGTGTTGTCATCTGCATATCTGAGGTTATTGATATTTCTCCCAGCAATCTTGATTCCAGCTTGTGGTTCATCCAGCTCAGCATTTCACATAACGTAATACTATGCATATAAGTTAAATAAGCAGGGTGACAATATACAGCCTTGGCGTACTCCTTTCCCAATTTGGAATCAGTCTGTTGTTCCACATCCGGTTCTAACTGTTGCTTCTTGACTTGCAAACAGATTTCTCAGAAGGCAGGTAAGGTGGTCTGGTATTCCCATCTCTTTAAGAATTTTCCAGTTTGTTGGGATCCACACAGTCAAAGGTTTTGGTATAGTCAATAAGGCAGATGTTTTTCTGGAACTCTTTTGCTTTTTCTGTGATCTAGCAGATGTTGGCAATTTGATCTCTGGTTCCTCTGCCTTTTCTAAATCCAGCTTGAACATCTGGAAGTTCATGGTTCATGTATTTTGAAGCCTGGCTTGGAGAGTTTTGAGCATTACTTTGCTAGTGTGTAGCAAAGTGCCTGGAAGAAATACCAAACCCCAGCCATACTTGCAGACACCTATATCGGTAGTCATGGAAACGGAAAGCAGGGCACCAGAGCTAATAGAAACGTACCTTTGAATAGAAGTCTGTTGATTTTTGTCTGTTTTGGTGTCTGTTTAGAACACTTCCTGCCATGCAGCAGGTACTCAACAATGACTTATGTAAAGATAATTGAATGAAAGAAGGAATGTATGAGTGAGCACCCAGCCAGGCCCTTGACTTGTGATTCTATCTGAGTTTCAGCACAACAGCTGTCCTGGCAGGGAGGCAAGGACCCTGGAGGCCAGTGAAGGGCAGGCAAGTTCTGGAATCAGCGATCTTTGAGAGAAGCATGATTTCATCTAAAGGAAAGCTTTTTACTAGCTCATTCTAGCAAGTCAAGAGTGAGGGTGCCTTGTCATCCCACTGGTGCTCAGGAGTGGTTTAACTCCCTCCTTGCTCCTATGTGCCCTCCAAAAACCTTGACTCTTTCCCAAGAGAGGGACTTTTGACTTGGTTCTAGACAGAAGTAACCAGATTTAAGAAACAGAAATCATCTTTTGCATGGTCCAGTTGTAACCTTGCTTAGGGTTTTGGGGTTTTTTAACAGGGGAGTGGGGAGAGATGGAAAGAATATTAGAAAATACCTTTCAAATAATGATATCTCTTTATAATGATAGCGTCTTTTAATTTCATGGCTGCAATCACCATCTGCAGATTTTGGAGCCCAGAAAAATAAAGTCTGACACTGTTTCCACTGTTTCCCCATCTATTTCCCATGAAGTGATGGGACCAGATGCCATGATCTTCGTTTTCTGAATGTTGAGCTTTAAGCCAACTTTTTCCCTCTCCTCTTTCACTTTCATCAAAAGGCTTTTTAGTTCCTCTTCACTTTCTGCCATAAGAGTGGTGTCATCTGTATATCTGAGGTTATTGATATTTCTCCCGGCAATCTTGATTCCAGCTTGTGCTTCTTCCAGCCCAGCGTTTCTCATGATGTACTCTGTGCATAAGTTAAATAAGCAGGGTGACAATATACAGCCTTGATGTACTCCTTTTCCTATTTGGAACCAGTCTACAATTTAATGGTTAGGCTGTAGATGTAAGTATTATTCTCCTTGAAAAATTAAAATTAAATTCAAATCATCTAATAAAATGCCTTATTTTGTATTTCTCACTTCTGAACAAGGAAATGCCCAAAAATATCATAATTGTCTTATGTTCTATTGCCTTAAAATAAAGTGAAACTTTATGCGGTTGAACAATAGTACAAAGCAGTCCAGATGGGTTAACTGAGACAAATAAAATATTTGACTAATGGCAAAAAGCATTGCCTGTAGGTACCAGTGTTCTGATTATGTAATACCTACGTTAATTTTTTCTTTTTTTGTTTTGGTTCATGTGAAAGCATGGGAATGCTTTAGTCCTGAAGACAGCATTAACTGTGGAAAAAGACTAGAAAAGCAATGGTCCTGTCCAAACAAGTCCCTGCTCTGTGATGTCTAAGGTCTATAACCTTATATCCACCTGGTTAGCGCTCTAGGTAGCACTGAAACTCATCTAGCCTACTGGGGCATACACCCTAATTAGAACAGTAGCAGTGCCTCCTACAGGAATAACCTGCATATCCCAAACATTTTATTTAATTAATTAAATAAAATTTATATACATATACTTAAATATATATATATATATAGGACTTCCCAGATGGTAGAATAGTAAAGAATCTGCCTGCCGAATGCAGGAGATGCAGGAGACTCAAACCCTGGGTTGAGATTGAATCCCTGGGATTCAATCCCTGGGTCGGGAAGATCCCCTGCTGAAGGAAACCCATGGACAGAGGAGACTGGTGGTCTATATTGTCCATGGGGTTGCCAAGAGTTGGACACGACTTAGCAAACTAAACAACTGCTCTGGACAATCTGGACCGTTTCTTTCTCTTCCAAGCTCAGGATAGCCCATTCCCAATTTCCTGTTGACAACAAAAAATGAGAATCTAGCCTTTAATCTGCAACACCTATGGCTAAAGAGAAAAACTGTTCTTAAATTTCCAGTTGAGAGATTATGCAGAGGGGCATAATCACAGGTCTTTGATCACTCAGCAAATCACAGAACCTGTAACAGATTTCAGAAAGGAATCATAAGAAAGCACTCAGTCCTATAACTTGGGCAGGCTCAAAATGAAACTGGAATCATTTTCCATATTTATTATAGGGCAAACAAGTAACAGACTTTTTTTTTTTAACTTTTTCAACCAATTATGAAAGATGGTAAGCATGCAGTTTTCTTGGGATACTTTGGATAAGGCCTTAAATAAGCATGATTTGTTCTAAAGTCAGGTAGATCATTTGTTATCCCCATTCCACATTTTACATTTTTTAAAAAATAAAGCAGGAAATTGCTTCAATAAAATGCCTGGAAGAAAATCAAATATTTTCAAACCATTTCGAGGAAAGGAATTTTTGTAAAATTAAAACTTGCCAAGGGAGAAAGAAGCAAGTAATAGGTAATCCTTAAAATCTCAAAGAGGAAAACAAACAAACAAACAAAAAACCCGCTATAATGCCTTTATCCATACCATCATGCACCATGATTCAACTCTCCTTCCACTGGGTCATTTATCATTCGTACCTGGACCCACACCAGGATTCTCTCTCACCTCCTACATGACAGGAATCCAAAGGAGGAGAGAAGACAACCTCTTGTCCGCCTCCTTTGGCTGAGGAGAGCATTTTGGCTGTCACTTGCAGCTCTGCTTCCAAGCCAAAAGGGACTGGGGAAGTGCCTAACTGGTTTTATCTTTTTTTAAAAAATTTTATTGTTATTTTTTGGCTATGCAGGGTGGCATGTGGGATCTTAGTTTCCTAACCAAGGATCAAACTTGTTCCCACCCCTCCACCTGGCATGGGAAGCATGGAGTCCTAGACACTGAAGTCCCTGGTTTTATCTTATCTGAGAGTGGAGAATGTGATAGGGAAATGCAATTTATTCAGTTTTCTGTGTCTCCTACAGAGTTCCCTGGGACTCGTGTAGGGAGGCAGCAAAGGATTCCCTCTGTGACTTTTCCTAAGTTCTAAGATGTTTTAAGTAGGTGTCAATTACATTATAATTGAACGAATTCTCATTACTATACTTCTTTACCCTGTTAAAGAAATATAATATTCATTCTCCTTTAAAATGACAGCTGACTGAAGTCATTGTAGTGAATGATTAACTTTGAGTGGATGGTTTAAAATACTAGAAGGGTTTATATTCAATAAACTTACTGATAAATCTGTAAATATTCCCTCTTTCTTCTATCTGCTTCTACTTTCTTTGTATTAATTCTCACATCTTCCCTGATGGCACAGTGGTAAAGATTCCACCTGTCAATGCAGGAGACGTGGGTTAGATCCCTGGGTGGGAAAGATTCCCTGGAGAAGGAAATGGCAACCCACTGCAGTATTCTTGCCTGGGAAATCCCATGGGCAGAGAAGCCTTGCGGGGGACTATAGTCCATGGGGTTGCAAAGAGTCAGACACAACTAAGGAACTTAAACAACAATTATACATTACAGACAACTTGCATTTTCCATTCAACATATTTTTGAGATTTATCCGTGTTGATATATGTCATTTTATTTCTTTCACTTTCATTGCTATATTCTATTCACATTCTTCCCACCCACCTCAGTGCTTTTCTGCTTATACAAATGTATAATTCTCCATTTTTAAAATTCATTATTGATTAGAAGTTGAAATAATAGATCATAAATTTCAATGGCACTTAGTTGAAAATATTAAGAAGCCAGTGAAAGGAGATTTTGAGAACTTCAAGAACCACATTACAATGTATTCTTTCTTTGGAAAGAAATGTAAGGATTAATACTGTATTTGCATCAGATCAGATCAGTGGCTCAGTCATGTCCGACTCTTTGCAACCCCATGAATTGCAGCACACCAGGCCTCCCTGTCCATCACCAACTCCCAGAGTTCACTCAGACTCACGTCCATCAAGTCAGTGATGCCATCCAGCCATCTCATTCTCTGTCGTCCCCTTCTCCTCTTGCCCCCAATCCCTCCCAGCATCAGACTCTTTTCCAATGAGTCATCTCTTTGCATGAGGTGGCCAAAGTACTGGAGTTTCAGCTTTAGCATCATTCCTTCCAAAGAAATCCCAGGGCTGATCTTCTTCAGAATGGACTAGTTGGATCTCCTTGCAGTCCAAGGGACTCTCAAGAGTCTTCTCCAACACCACAGTTCAAAAGCATCAATTCTTCGGCGCTCAGCCTTCTTCACAGTCCAACTCTCACATCCATACATGACCACAGGAAAAACCATAGCCTTGACTAGACGAACCGTTGTTGGCAAAGTAATGTCTCTGCTTTTGAATATGCTATCTAGGTTGGACATAACTTTCCTTCCAAGGAGTAAGCATCTTTTAATTTCATGGCTACAGTCACCATCTACAGTGATTTTGGAGCCCTCAAAAATAAAGTCTGACACTGTTTCCACTGTTTCCCCATCTATTTCCCATGAAGTGATGGGACCAGATGCCATGATCTTCGTTTTCTGAATGTTGAGCTTTAAGCCAACTTTTTCACTCTCCACTTTCACTTTCATCAAGAGGCTTTTTAGTTCCTCTTCACTTTCTGCCATAAGGGTGGTGTCATCTGCATATCTGAGGTTATTGATATTTCTCCCGGCAATCTTCATTCCAGCTTGTGTTCCTTCCAGTCCAGCGTTTCTCATACTAGTTACCAAAAATTTAAGTGAAATCTATATGCATATTTTTTTCTATCCTATCAACAGAAAATAGCTTTTCTAAGTTTGTTTACTAAAAATGGCCAAAAAAATTGTTAAAGGTTTACTTGAGTAAGTAATTATGTTTGCTAAAATGTTTGCTGCAGAAAATTGTTTACTTTATAAATTAGGTTTGCATAGGAGGTTGATTTTGCTCAATAACTTTTTCATATTTAATCATTGTCACCTCACTGCTAATGTAAAACACTGAACTTTTTTTTTCCCTGCTAAGCCACATGGCTTGTGGGATCTCAGTTCCCCAACCAAGGATTGAACCTGGGCTACCACGGTGAAATCCTAACCACTGGGCAACCAGGGAACTCCCTAAACTTTTTCTTATTAATGTGGGATATATAATTGATTATAAAGTATAATTAATAGATAAGGGTATTCCTCCTTGTAACCAAGTAAAAAAAAAATGAATAAAGAGCTCAAACAGATTGAAATCCACCCAAAATCTCAATTTTCCAGAAAACAATTATACCAATGAACAAAATCATTTTTCCATTTTCTGTTAAGATTAATTTAGGCTATTTTTATTTTATTCACTATTACAGTGTTTCTCTGACCATTCTAGTACATATTACCAAGAGCACATGTGAGAGTTTCCATTTCTAGAATATATTCCTAAAAATGGAATTGTTGGGTCACAGGGTATCTTCATCTTTACTAGAGTTTGCCAAATTCCTTTTCAAATTGGATCTACCAATAAACATTGAATATTTAAACACATCCCTTGGTACCCAGATAATCACAATGGTGTGATCACTCACCTAGAGCCAGACATCCTGGAATGCGAAGTCAAGTGCACCTTAGGAAGCATCACTACGAACAAAGCTAGTGGAAGTGATGGAATTCCAGTTGAGCTATTTAAAATCCTAAAAGATGATGCTGTGAAAATGCTGCTCTCAACATGCCAGCAAATTTGGAAAACTCAGCAATGGCCACAGGACTGGAAAAGGTCAGTTTTCATTCCAATCCCAAAGAAAGGCAATGCCAAAGAATGCTCAAACTACCACATTATTGCACTCATCTCACACGCTAGCAAAGTAATGCTCAAAATTCTCCAAGCCAGGCTTCAACAGTACATGAACTGTGAACTTCCAGAAGTTCAAACTGGATTTAGAAAAGGCAGAGGAACCAGAGATCAAATTGCCAACATCTGCTGGATCATGGAAAAAGCAAGAGAGCTCCAGAAAAACATATATTTCTGCTATAATGACTGTGCCAAAGCCTTTGACTGTGTGGATCACAACAAACTGTGGAAAATTCTGAAAGAGATGGGAATACCAGACCACCTGACCTGCCTCTTGAGAAACCTATATGCAGATCAGGAAGCAACAGTTAGAACTGGCCATGGAACAACAGACTGGTTCCAAATAGGAAAAGGAGTACATCAAGGCTGTATATTGTCACCCTGCCTATTTAACTTATATGCAGAGTACATCATGAGAAATGCGGGACTGGATGAAGCATAAGCTGAAATCAAGATTGCCGGGAGAAATATCAATAACTTCAGATATGCAGATGACATCACCTTTATAGCAGAAAGCAAAGAAGAACTAAAAAGCCTCTTGATGAAAGTGAAAGAGAAGAGTGAAAATGTTGGCTTAAAATTCAGCATTCAGAAATTTAAGATCATGGCATCTGGTCTCATCACTTCATGGCAAATAGATGGGGAAACAGTGGCTGACTTTATTTTTTGGGGCTCCAAAATCACTGCAGATGGTGACTGCAGCCATGAAATTAAAAGATGCTTGCTCCTTGGAAGAAAAGTTATGACCAACCTAGACAGCTTATTTAAAAACAGAGACATTACTTTGCCAACAAAGGTCTTTCTAATCAAAGCTATGATTTTCCCAGTGGTCATGTATGCATGTGAGAGTTGGACTAGAAAGAAAGCTGAGCACTGAAGAATTGATGCTTTTGAACTGTGGTGCTGGAGAAGACTCTTGAGAGTCCCTTGGACTGCAAGGAGATCCAACCAGTCCATCCTAAAGGAAATCAGTCCTGAATATTCATTGGAAGGACTGATGCTGAAGCTGAAACTCCAATACTTTGGCCACCTGATGCAAAGAACTGACTCACTGGAAAGGACCCTGACACTGGGAAAGATTTAAGGTGGGAGGAGAAAGGGGAGGACAGAGGATGAGATGGTTGGATGGCATCACCAACTCAATGGATATGAGTTTGAGTAAACTCCAGGAGTTGGTGATGGACAGGGAGGCTTGGCATGCTGCAGTCCATGGGGTCACAAAGAGTCAGACATGACTGAGTGACTGAACTTAACTGAACTGAACTGGTACTATTAGATTTTTGAAGTTTTTACCAATTTGATAGTATGCATTTTTTGCATATTATTGTTTTTGTTTGCTTTTTTATTGGTTACCACTAAAGCTGAGAATCTTTTCGTATATATATTAGCCATTTAGTTTCTTTCATCTATGAATTCTTATTCTTTGTGAATTGCTGCTAAGGATGTTTCTCTTTTTCTATTTATTGGTAGAAATTCTTGAAATAGCCTAGATTCTTATATCTCTGAAGGTTTCATATCTTGTGTCTTATCTTTTCACTCTCATCATGGTTATTTTTATTGTATAGAGGTTTTATATTAATGTAATCAAATGTATCAGTCTTTTTCTTCTGCTTTGCAATTTTGTGTCTTGAGGGATCCTTCTCTTTCCTGAAGTCAAAGAAATATTTTCTTCCAAAAATTTTAGAATTTTTCTTCTCACTTTTAAATTGTTAATCCATCTGGACTTTTGTGTGTGTGTGTTGTGAGATAAGAAACTAGTTTTATTTTATTTTTCCATATGGATACTCAGTAGTCCCTGTATCACTTACTAAAGAGTTCATCATTTCTTCAGTGATTTCAAACCAATCATAATATTCCTATTCAGATATGTGTAGGCTTGTTTGTCAGCTGCTTGTTTTTTTCCACTGCTGTTTGTTCATCTCTTTAGCTATTGCTTAGTCGCTCAGTCATACGGGAGACGATTGTCATTTCCTTCTCCACTATTCAGCTATACCAACTACAGCAATTAATACTTTAATTACTATAGCTTTATAAGTTTTTATATCTAGTATAGTTAACAATCACACAACTACCTTCATTTTTCACCATACATTTTTAGCCATATATTTATATTACACTGAAAGCTATGGAAACTTGATTAGACAGAACTCATCCATACAAAGATAATCCACACAGTCCAGATGATGGCCAGTTGCGTGCACTAAGAGTATGAGAAGTTCTGCTTCCAATTAATGCTGAGTTATGAGGAAATTGACTTTCAGGGAGAAGCAGAAAATACTACAGTAACCAAAATAGCCAATAGGTAAAAAAGAGTCAGATGAACTCTGCTTCACTACTACTGTTTTCATGGATAAATCTTTTGAAGTGAGTTTTTGTTGGATGAGAAATGTTTTTACAAAAACTTGTATAAGCTCCCAGATCAGCTTTATTATACTGACCTGATTTTTGAATGAATTTTGAGGAATAATCTGAAGATATTGGGTATTTGTGTTCAACTTTCCCCCTTCAGGACAGAGACAGTCATTATTGTGGAGTTGTGTTGAAATACTTGGGAAACAATCTCTTCAGGAACAGTGAAGCTGAAGTAATGTGAGGTGGCACATGTGATTGCACTGGAATCTGCCCGCAGCTACAGTTCTCATGTAAATTGATCAACATGGTGATGCTTGTTCCAAAGCTGAAAAGTCTTCCCAGAGCACTATCGAACCAAAAGCCTGTGCTTGCCCTCTCTAGACTGTCAACAAAGGCAGGAAGGAAAAGGTCTGGATGGAAACCTTAGCAAGATATCTATGAAGTAATGTTTTCTTAAAAAAAAAAAAAAGTGCAAATGGGATGAAAATTCAATTCAAAATGACAAGTGGGCTTGGTACTAAGAGAAGAAAAATATAGGCTGATTTCTTTACCAAAAATAAAAAAGTAAAAAAAAAAAAATATATATATATATATATATGTATGTATCTACAATTGGGGATTTCGTCAGTTGATTTTCCAAATAATCTGAGAAAATTCTGTGTTTACAATCAAAATTATAAATATTTTAACAACATTGGCAATCTGAACGTTTCTCAAGATTTACCTCTTGGAATATATTTAGGTTGAATTTTATAAAAATGCCATTTTGGTAGGTCAAGAATGGCCGAATATCAGCAGTTCCATAGAAGCAACTCTACAAAACAGGCCAAACTCTGTGAGCATCATGATTTCATTCACCAAACACTTATTGAGGGCCTTAACATGGTCTTTCATCGCAGGCAACTTCCAGTCTCTTCAGAGGTTCCAAAATATAAAAAAATGACTGAAAAACAAAATTGATAAGTGCAATAATAGAGTGAGGTGTGTACATGCGTGCTATGGAGCTTCAGTTGTGTCTGACTCTTTGCCACCCTATGGACCAGTCCACCAGGCTCTTCTCTCCATGGCATTCTCCAGGCAAGAATACTGGAGTGAGTTGCCATACCCTCCTCAGGGGATCTTTCCTGTATTGGCAGGCGGGTTCTTTACCACCAGCACCACCTGGTAAGCCCTCGAGTGAGGTATGCTGCTGCTGCTGCTGCTAAGTCGCTTCAGTCATGTCTGACTCTGTGCGACCCCATAGACAGCAGCCCACCAGGCTCCCCCATCCCTGGGATTCTCCAGGCAAGAACACTGGAGTGGGTTGCCATTTCCTTCTCCAATGCATGAAAATGAAAAGTGAAAGTGAAGTCACTCGGTCATGTCTGACTCTTAGCGACCCCATGGACTGCAGCCTACCAGGCTCCTCCATCCATGGGATTTTCCAGGCAAGAGTACTGGAGTGGGATGCCATTGCAGAGTGAGGTATAGACTGACACAAAAGAAGATGTGGTGGCTTCAGCTCAGTCAGGTGAGGAAAAGTGTTGCAGAGCAGACAATGTTTGAACTGAGTAATTAGAAAGAAGTTGAGCCAGCTGAGGGATTGGGAGTCTTTCCTTTTGGAGTGAACCATGTATACAAGTTCTTTGATGCAAAATACAGGATAGGAAGTTCAAGTAACGATGCTGCTAAGTCATCGAGGCTGTTTGGATCATGGGAGAGGGGAGGTGGCTGGAAGCTGTAGGAAAATAGGAGTAAAGACAAAAAAAATAAGATTGAAGAGATATTGGGCAGTTGTGGTTTGTGGAGGGCCCTAAATATCATACCATAAAGTAAGAATTTTGACTGCAAAGTAGTCACAAATTCAAATGTCCTCAATCAGATATTGGTGGGTTAATGAAGAATTTAAACTGAGAGATAACATGGTCAACTAACCATTCTAGAAAAATAACAGTGAACTGACTAATATGGAGACTTGCTAAGAGGCTGCAGGTATGAGGAATTGAACTAAGGTGACAATTTCGAGACAGTTTGGAAATGAAATGGACTGGGAGGAGTTAGAGATATGATGGTGATAAATTTGTAAAAAAGCTTAATTTCAGAATATTTTGCTACTATTTGAGTTCTCATAAAATATATTATTTTCCTATTGAAAGTTTCATATAAAAATCACTTCAGTATTAATTCAATCAATTATCATCTAAATATGAGTTTTTATAATCAGTTTAATTGGTCATCCTATTTATTTTTGTTATTGTTGTTGTTCACACTGCCTGTCTTGTGGTATCTTAATTCTGCAACCAGGGACTGAATAGTCACCCTCAGCAGTGAAAGCTCAGAGTCCTAACCACTAGACCACTAGCAAATTCCTCCTAAATGTTAATTTTCTCTTTATTCTCATCCTACAACCCAGAAATCACTCCATATGACTTAATCTCAGAAAATAAAGGTTAAGTTTTTCAGGTTAAATTTAATCACTAATAGGAGCAATGAATATTTAAAATTATATATCCATGTGAAAAAGTCAAATAATAATGCTGAACTTTCTAAATTCCTCCAGCTTATTCACTAAAAACTTACCCCCAAAGTTAAAATAAATACATTTTTTTTTCTAGAAATTTCTTTAAAGGGATTTTTAACTGAGGGAAAACATTGTATGATGTGCTTTATTATAAAGGACAGTGTTGCCTCTGGTCACCAGATGCTATCTGACAGGACTAATGCTTGGCACAGAAACTACTAACACATCCAGAAGCTAATCTTCTTTGAATTCAGCTTCAACTCTCAAAAGCTGGCTGTGGAATACACTGTACTTTGTAATAGAAAATTCACATTTTGAAAAACTGGACAGAGTAGTTACCTCAGATCCACTGTTCAAGACTGCTCCATACATTTCTTTCCACAGTTGAACTAATATTTAAATTTCATGAGCATGTCACTGATTAGAATGTGTGTTACATTTTCCTAAACTTACTCTTCCTTTATATCTCTGTCTTCATCAAAGAGAAGTAACTTGGTTGTCTGATTCTGATGCCAATTTTTATCTTTTGCAATGGGTTTTCCATCTTAGGCCCCACACTCTGTATTTCTCCCACTTTGACTTTTTCTTTAAATGCATCTTTTTGTTCTATTAAAATCAGTCAGTGGTCTGATCGTTAAAATGCTGCTTATAGACTACCATTGTTAAGCTTTCATTACACTGGTTATTAAAGTCAAAAAAAGTTAATAAAATATAGGTTGCTGTTAGACTTGAAAAGATTATTTTCAATCAATATTGAGTTTTAAAAGAAAAAAAAAATCCTCTGTGTACAGTCAGTCACACTTGGCATTTAGTAGTTCTAAAAAAAAAATTTCAGAAAAGGCAACAGCTGGCCAGGAGGTTAAGCCAGATCAATTCTGTATCTGCTGGGCACAGCTAGTTCTTTCTTCATCCCAGTTAAGGAATGTGAAATGCAACATATGAAAGCTGGGCTGCACCAAATTGAAAATTTTATTTCCTAATATCTTAACTACACCTCTGCTTAAACTGCTCCAGATTCATGGCTTAACACACAACCATCTTTTTTGCTCACAATTTTGAGGACCAGCAATTTGGTCTATTCAGCTGGGTGGGTCTTATCTGGTCTTGCCTGGGTCACTCACAATTGCAGCAATCAGGCATGCTGATCTAGGGGGATCTCACTCACAGATCCGGGGCTGGCGCCAGTGATAGATGGGGCCTCTCTCTCCACATGGTCTCTCATCCTCATGGACTAGTCCAGGCTTTTCCACTCAGTGGTCCCAGAGATCCAAGAGAGGGAGAACTCTCATGAAGTCACTTCCTCAGCATTCTACCAAGCAAAGTACAAGGCAAGCCTAAATTCAAGGAGCTAAAAAAATAGTGCCCATCTCTTGACAGGAAAAGATGTAAAGTCACACTTCACAGGAGTGTGCATACAAGGGAAGAATGTGTAGTTACTTTTTTTCCCCAATCTGCTACACTAATCATAGCTCAAAATTCAGAAACAATACAGAAAAAGATTAATCAATTTGATTACATAAAACCTAAAAATCTCTTATATTACAAAAACATTGTAAGCAAATGAAGAAGATTAATGACAAGCTTGAAAAAATATTTATATTTTTGTCTACATCATAGACAAAAGTTTACTATCTCTGTTACATAAAGGACTTCTAAAAATAAAAAAAGGATTGACAACACTATAGAAGATATACTAGAGATATGAACAAATAGTTTGCATGAAAGAAATGTACATGATTGTTAAACAAATGAAAAAATGTTCAACCTTACTGTTAATAAAGGAAATGCAAATTAAACCCAAACTTTGATATTTTTTAATCCATCATGTGAGCAAAAATCTGAACATTTGACAGTATATCTCATGGCAAACAAGTATTCACATAGAGTGCTGTTTGGGGGAATGTGAAATGACATGACTATGTCTACTTAAAGGCCTAGATACAATGACCAACCCAGTAGCAAAGGAGATCCCTTAGTCACCTAGATTGTAGTTTCAATACTTAAATCCTTAAATACTATAATCACATTAAAAAAAGAAGCAAGGTTTCTTAAAAAAAAAAAAAAGCAAGGCTTCTTAAAAAAATAGCTGATTCTAGGTTTCGGATATGATTTTTATAGCCTATATACAGAAAGCAAAGAAGCTATCCAAGACTACTAGTTTTGAGTCAAAAAAGTCAGGAAGAGCATTTAAGAATCTCCCATTTGTCAAGGATGGGAAATCTGAGTATTGATAAGGATAATAACTGCAATTGATTAAAGCATATAATTTATGTTTAAATTGCTGAGTTCATAATGATCATAAAAAATAATGTATTGGGCACTTATGGAGCATGCTGGAGAGCCATCATATTTTGAAACTTGGAAATAAAAAGAAAGATCCAGGACTTCCCTGGTGGTCCAGTGGTTAAAACTTGGGCTTCCAATGAAGGTGATGCCGGCTCAAGATCCATGGTTAGGTAGCTAAGAGCCCACAATTTCTGGGGCCAAAAAACCCCCCAAAACATGAGAGAAGCAATACTGTAACAAACTGAATAAAAACTTAAAAACTAGTCCACACCAAAAAAAGAAAAAAAAAAAAAAAGACCCAAGTATTTAATCTATCTTTCCTATATGAAATCTACCTCAGTATAATCAAAGAGTTGGTGAATGAAGTTCTCCATTATAGAAGTAGTCCTGCTCATATGTAATGATAAAATTACAATATCACCATTTTACAACTGCTAGTGAAATAATGGGTGACTCCAATAATGGATGGATGACTTCATCAAAAAGAAAAAAACAATTATACATTGTAAGCCCTGATAGTATTATACAGGAATACTATGAAGTATTCCTGTCCAAACAATAGGCCTAAATCTGATCAAACCTCTAGATCTAAACACCAACGTACAGGCAGTATAAGAGAAAAGAACATGTGAAAATAAAACCAAAAAAATACATGTAGTGGCAATAAGCAAAACCCAGACTGTGAATCATCCGGTCATTCTACAGATTAAAGGACTCAGTTTATTAAAAAAAAAATTACAAAGAGAAACAAAAGGGAGATGAAGGGGGAACCTATAAAAAAAGACTCAAGGATATATTAACCAATTGCAATTTGTGGACTTCAGATTCTGAGCCAAAAAACAAACTGAAGGTAGGGAGAAAATCCTTTATGAGGCAGTTGAGGAAATTTGCTTTCTGATTAGAGAATTAGTTATTATTATTGTTATTATTATTTAATAACAATAATAATAATTATTATTTTACATACAGACGGTGGTAGTGGTAGAAGATTAAGTGGGTGAGACTACGAACACAAGATTACTAAGAGTTGATAGCTGGTAAATCTGAGTGAGAGCACATGAAGATTTCTTATACTGCTCTTTCTACGTTTTTTGGGTCTGAAAATTTCCACAATACAACATTAAAAAGAAAAAATATATATACATATTTTTTTTAAGATGAGGAAATTCTTATTTTTGAAAGACTCTGAGTAGACATTACTGTGGCTGAATAAAATACCTAGAATTACGGTGATTTATCCCGTGATTATGAGGAAAGCCGACCAAGGATAAAACCAAAACATTCTTGGTAGTAGAGCAGAATAATAGAAATAACCTGGTTCTTGACAACTGAGACACAGAGTAAATCAACCTGGCAGCTGCCTGACCTCTGGAGAGCTGGTTAAATAGTTAACTATCTCTGTTGTTTACTTTTTTAGTTTTGAGTTGGTTTCTGTTGTTTGCAGCAGAAACCGTCCTAACCAAAACAGTGGAGAAGGATGCATTTTTGTGTGTATTTTGAGGTTGTAAGAGTGGTACTGGGTAGTATTTCTGCTCCATTTTACAGAACGTTGAGTGAAAGAGCATCCCTTCATTGTGCGTAGACCGTAGACTTACAAATCTAATGCAGAATTGCCATTGAGGCAAATTCAAAACAAATCCCAGCTACAGTCTGTACTTCAGAGTGAAATGTTGCTCTGCAACGATCAAGTCCTAGTTATTATTTCTTGGTACCTCTCAAGTTCCAAAGGGATTAAACCAGCCAGTATACCACCTTCCACCTACAGTCTACCCTACTTTACCTTAAGTGAACATCTTAGCAACCACACTGTTACAGAGGGCCAGGGACTAGCGGTCCTCCACCCACAGCCAGTGATGGGGTCCTTATTGCGATCTAGCTGGCGAGTAATACAATTCCAGAGCCCTATTCTTAGGGTCTGCTTCCTAGGACATTTAGTACAATTATCTTAGGTGGATTTCCTGGCAACAGCTTGAAACAGGAATTTGGAGGCAGGTGATTTATTAAGGGAGCAGAAAACAGGAGGAAGGCAAGCAAAATGTAACAGGAGAAATAGCCAAGCAATGATGTAATCTCAGCTGGAAACCAGCTTCAACCTGACCCCCTGGGGAGCTCTGAGTTGTCCCACGGTGTCAGCACCACCTTTTGTACCAGCACGGTAGTCAGTCATCACTGTGAGCCACTGGGGGTGAGGTTAGAGCAGGGTGTGTGTAACACTCACAGCAGCAAGGAGTGAATGTACTGGCCCAGTTAAGGGGATCTAGTCAGAGCATCAACAGCAGCCACTGCAACTTCCCCTTACTGGGGCAGCTGTACTAAAACTGTACTAGATTCTGAGTGATCTAGCCCACCCCTGCATAATCATTCTTTCTCTCTGAAATCATCTTCACTACTCTTTTTTATTCCACCTTAGCCACACATTCGGAGAAGGCAACGGCACCCCACTCCAGTACTCTTGCCTGGAAAATCCCATGGACGGAGGAGCCTGGTAGGCTGCAGTCCATGGGGTCGCTACGAGTTGGACACGACTGAGCGACTTCACTTTCACTTTTCACTTTCATGCGTTGGAGAAGGACATGGCAACCCACTCCAGTGTTCTTGCCTGGAGAACCCCAGGGACGGGCAAGCCTGGTGGGCTGCTGTCTCTGGGGTCGCACAGAGTCAGACACAACTGAAGCAACTTAGCAGCAGCAGCAGCCACACATTGGCCACCGTGCAATTCCTCAAATTCTTTAACACATTCATGCTTCAGATCCTTTCAGTCTTCTTATCTGGAATATTTTTCTGCTGCTCTCTACCCTCCCATGTTCTCATGACAAGGTCCCTTCTACATCCTTCAGGTTTTTACTCACAAGACAGCTTCTCAATAAGGTCTTCTCTGGCTGCACTTCCTAAACCCACAACCCCCCTGCCTAAACCAACACATACGATTCCTTTACTTTCATTACTTTTTTCCAAATACTTATCAGTATCTAACAGACTATATTTATTTTATTTATTATTTATATCTGTTTAGAGTTTTCTTATTTATCTTGCTTACTATTTATTATCTGTTGACCTGGGCTTGATCCCTGGGCTGGGAAGATCCCCTGGAGGAGGGCATGGCAAACCCACTTCAGTATTTTTCCCTAGAGAATCCCCACGGACAGAGGAGCCTGGTGGGCTACAATCCATGATGTCACAAAGAGAGGAGCATGACTGAGTGACTAAGCACAGCACAGAGTATTTATTAATATATATACCCTAGAACATGAGCTGGGAAGGGCAGGAATTTTTGCTTTTTTTTTTTTTTTAATCTCAGCACTTAAACAGTGCCTGGTAAATTATACGTGCTCAGTTAATACTTGCTGAATATAGGAATGAATGAATGATCCCTAGCACGAAGTGTAAGTCCTCAATAAACATTGCTCAAAGAGAACTAAGCTGATATGGAAAATATTGGAACAGTCCCCATGTAACATAGATGGGAGAAAGGATAGACGTATTGCCGTACACAGAGTTTTCCATAGATTATGTTTTCTTTGATAACACTGCAATGTTCATGTGATGTTATATGTGTGCATGTTAATATATACTATTCATACATATAGATGTGAGTGAATAATAATAGAAGCACTAAAGATTTTCCAAATTTATTTAGAGTTCAAATTAAAACTCAAGAACCTAGATTTACATACATTAAAGAAAGGTAGAATTATAACAAAATTAATGTGAATGCAGGTTGTAAAGATAGCTCAATCTCTGTCACATAAAATTTAAATTCACAGATGAAATTCTTTAAGCTCTTTTCTGCTATGTCATACTCTGATCCCAGAGAGCAGAAAACTATTCAGACATGTAAAATCTCAAATCTCTCCATTCTGAAATCGATCAGTAGATAACAAAAACAAAAATCCTCAAGGCACAATACCATTTTCCAGAAAAGAAGCTTTTTTTTTTTTTTCAATCTAAGGTTACTAAAACTACAAAAACACCTATCAGCCCCTCTACGGCATTTTTTTGCTGAGGTGTCAATCAGCATGAGATTAGCCTTGGGCTGAGGCGGCTTCAGAACCTGCACAGGCTTCTTCCTGTAAATCCTCCCCGGCAGAGGATTCTGACTCAACTGGAGAATTTTCTTCCAGTTCAGCACATTCACCAGGGCTTTCGTTCTCCGTTGTACCTTCAGCACTATCCACGGCAGCAGCTTCCTCCGGACCTGCGTTCGTGACCTCTGAGGTCATCTCAGTGCTGACCTCTGTTGTCTCCACTGTCGCCGCGTCTGTCATCTCTGGCTTAGGTTCTGCACCGACCACCACGGTCTCCGCAGGAGCAGCCTCGGCGTCATCTGGACAGGGGGGAGCCTCTTTTCCGACCACAGCTGGAGCATCGGGAATATCTTCAGTAACCACCGGAGAGGCTTCCGTTGAAGATACTTCAGGGGCTTCTAAACTGGCTTCCTCAGCACCCACAAGGTTCTCTTTTTCACCTTTAAAATTTAGTCCATTAAAAAAAGTGTTAAAAGAGCACAGGAATACAGTGGACACTCTACAGTCATCTTAAAAGCTGAGTCAGGGAATTCCCTGGCAGCCCAAAGGTTAGGGCTCTGTATTTCCTACTACCAAGGGTGAGGGTTCCATTCCTGGTCAGGAAAGTAAAGTACCGCGTGTTATGCCTTGCCGCCAAAAAACAAAATTTTTAAATAAATATATAAAAATTAAAAACTGAGACAAATCAATAAGTACTGATACGAAATGGTCTTCAAGGCAGTCTGTTAAGTGGATAAGAGCAGTGTACACGTATGGTACTATTTGTGATAGGACGAAAGAAGGGTAAGATTAAATAAACCTAAACAGTTATATTTGTAAGGACTCTCCAGGAGGACACAAAGAAACTAGTGTTACTGGTTGCCTCTGGAGAGGAAAAATGGGGGATCTGATATTTTGCAAACCCTTTGGAACTCTTGAACTTTAAAAAATAATAATTTACATGTATTATTTATTCAAATACAGGTCATGAAAATAAACAGGCCATGTGTCATGTGCGGTAGCATGGGAAAATAACCAACTTACTGATGACTTTGAAGAGTCATTAATCTTCCCTCAACCTCAGTTTTGTCTCCTGTAAAATGGGTATATTAATAATATCTACCTAACAAAGTTATTGGGAGGATTGACTAAAATAATATATATGAAAACGGTTAAAACCAAGGAAATGCTATGGAAATGCTGTATTTTAGTATTATTATAGTCAACCATCTCATGATTATATTCAATATGTTTATTAATGATATTCTCTTTTTGTTCTCATGAAAAAAAGGTTAAAACTGGTGCAAAGAAGGTATTTTCCTTTTCCCTTAACAGTGATCATAGTATTTGATAATAATGACGTGATAGCTGAAATGGAAGAAACTATGATATAATGCAAGCACTTTAAGGCAAAAAGTATACATTAGGGTGAAAATACGAAGTTTCTCTTCTTACTAATTGCCATTTTATCAATCATCTGAACTGAGGGACTCAGTAGAGATGACTGACTCTACTAATGTCACTGCACACAGATGGTCTTAGCCAAAATTGAAACAAAATGAGTTTCATAACTTAAAAAAATAATGAGAGAAATGAAAGGTCAAGCTCATAGGCATGAATGGAAGCCTGAGTAGGGGAAAAGTAATGTCATCACACAAAGAAGTCAAAGATGCTGGTCAGCAGTTTAAATGTACAGTGTTTTCATTTACCAAGCGCACTCATCCAAAATGTCTTTAGACTTTGGTTGGACTTTTCCTTTTTGAATGAACTCCTACCCACAGCCATTCTGGACTAAGTAAAGAAGCCAAAATCAAATAGTGTTCATCACTAGACTATGATGATGAAAATCAGTGCCTCAAGGAAAAGGAAAATAGTGAATTCACTTTACCTTGAGGTGGTTGTAACTCCGCTTTGGTTTTTTCTTTCAAATCTGTTACATGATTGCTGCGTTTGGCCTTCCCTGATGTGACTCTCTTGTAAGTCTGAAAGTGAATGTGTGCTTAAATTTATTTCTTGAGCAAGAAGGTTCACCATGCCAAGTTTAAAGGTATTTACAGTTCAAATAGGAAAAACCAATACACACTATCTATTCTTCTATTTCCCCTTTGGAAATCTTTTTCATTAAGTAGAATGCTTTCTAAAAATAAAGAGGGATTTCCCAGGTTGTCCAGTGGGTTAAGGCTCCACCCTTCCAACGCAGGGGCTGTACATTCTATCCCTGCTGGGGGAGCAAACAATCCATGTGCCTCACAGCCAAATTAAATTTAAAAAAGAAAAGAAAGAAATGCTCTGAGAGAGGTCAAAGATAACTGTAAACACACAAAGTAGATAAAGACAAAGAAGAAAATAATAAATTATGCTAGAGTAAAGATATTCTGATAGGCATTTAAAAATATCCCCTAGCATTCATCTCAGAGAAGCAGAAATTTATGTGCACACAAAAACCGGAACACACACATTCATGGTAGCTTTAATTGTAATAGCCAAAAAATTGGAAGCAGTCCAGAAGTCCTACACAGGCTGGTTGGTTACAGAGGCTGTGGTGTGCCCATGACATGGGATACTGCTCTGCCATAAAAGGGATGAACTATAGATAAAAGGAGTGAACTATCGGTACAGGAAACCATTCGGATGAATCTCCAGGTAAATCATGCTGAGTGAAAAAAGCCGGTCTCAAAAGGTTACATACCTTCAGACTCCATCTACTTAATGTTATTTGAGGGGTGGGTAACATTTTTGAAACGATAAGAAACATAGAAATAGAGGCTAGATTAGTGGTTGCCAGGAAGTAGGAGGAAGGGAGAAGAGAGCAGAAGGGAAGGAAGCACAATTACAAAAGACAACACTGGAGATCCTTGTGATGAAAGAATAGTTTTGTCTCTTGACTGTGGTGGTAAACACATGAATCTACACACGTGATAAAATTGCTTAGCACTAAATACATGCAGTTAAGTGTTCACACACACACATATGCAAACACATGCACAAGTGCATGTAAAGCTGGTGGAATCTGAATAAGGTCTGCAGATCGTACCAGTGTCAGTCTCCTGACTGTGATATTGTATTATAGTTAGGAGAGATGTGGCACAGGGGAAATGAGGTGAAAGGTATATAAGCTGTCTTGGTATTAGTTATTATAACTGCATATGAAACTCAATTCTCTCACAATAAGAAGTTTTCAA
The DNA here is from genome assembly GCF_003369695.1 of Bos indicus x Bos taurus. Taxonomy (NCBI): domain Eukaryota; kingdom Metazoa; phylum Chordata; class Mammalia; order Artiodactyla; family Bovidae; genus Bos; species Bos indicus x Bos taurus. The sequence continues at coordinate 54,238,419 of NC_040092.1, forward strand.
AAAACCTTCTAAAATGACAGACTTGTAGACCCCAGTGAAGATTTCTAGGGTTAGTCATTAAAAGCAGAACTATGACCTGCCATAGGTTACTTGCAAAACAGAATTGGGAATAAAGCTATCTTAACCTTAGATACACTGTACAGGCATCTTTTCATTTCCAATTCAAGCAGTAATCTCTGGCCTGTATTCATATTAGACAATGATATTTTAAAAATGAAAATCTCACTAGTTAGATAATATTGTTTGGATTATCTCAGCTTAAAAAATGTTAGTAGAGATTTCTCTTTTAGTGGTAGGATGATAAATTTTAAAAATTGTATATTTATATGTGGGGCTTCCCAGGTGGCTCAGTGGTAAAGAATCCGCCTGCAGTGCAGGAGACATGGGTTTGATTCCTGGATTGGGAAGATTGTCTGGAAAAGGAAATGGCAAGCCACTTCAGTATTCTTCCCTGGAAAATCCCATGAACGGGGGGAGCCTGGAGGGTTGGAAAAGAGTCTGAGCAACTAAACAAAAAAAACAAATTTATATGTAGCATTTTCTAAATTTCTAATAATCATAATCATTAATCTCATTAGAAGTTTTCCTATGCAAGTTACAAACCATTCTTGGCATGTTAAAATTAGACTATGAAAATGGAAAATGTATAAGCTCATGGTGAAAATGATGCAAAAGTGGCCCTTAAGCAACCCTTAGGGTTTGGTGAATTCTGATGTGAACCATCTGGCTTTGAAATACACAGAGCAAACATGATCAGCCAGAAAGAGAGTCAACATTTTTGTATAAAAGCAAGGAGTATTTTCCCAGTGGGGTGGGAGATCCTGACGGCTTATAGGACTAGTCTGCTGAGTCAGTTCTCAGTATTGTAAAGCTGAACCCGTGTCCAAGTTCACGGCCTGAAATGGCCATCTCAGCAGCAACATCCCAAGGACGTTAGTCTTATTGTTCAAGGGACTGAAACACAATTGAGTTGTCAAAGTAGAATCAAAGAGATGTAAGAATAGCTCACACTCATGTGTAACCGAGAGCATCTAGCTTTTTATTTATTTATTTTTTCATCTAGCTTTTAAAAATCTAACATAATCAAGCAGAGCAGAAGAAAGATCGATTAAAAGAGAGTCTCAGAGTTAGACTTTGGAAATAATTTCCAAATGACATTATACATTTATTAAATGTGAGCATTTAAAATCTACCACAGCTTTTAAAACCCAGTCTGGCATTTCGTTTTTCAAGATACCCAGACCTTGGACTTCCCTGGTGGCCCAGTAGCTAAGATGCTGACTTCCAATGCAGGGAGTGCAGATTCCACCTCTGGTTGAGGAACTAAGATTCCGTATGCCACTTGGGTGGCCAGAAGTAAATAAATAATTTTTTAAAAATATAGCTAGACTCTCAAAAAATTGAAGTGACCTGGGCCTTTCTCAGATTTTAAGAGGCTCTCATAGTAGAAGATTTTACTTGGAAATGAAAACGTGTTCTTGGCTACAGAACATCTGTAGATTCAATTTGGATTAAATCTAATACAGAATTTATTATTCTATATTAGAATAATATTATTCTAGTATAATAGAATAATATTATAAGAATACATGTTCTTGGAGTGCCTCACATTCTGTATTTCCTCCTGAAAGTAGCCTAAGATTCTTGGGAATTAAGGCTTCCATCATTCAAAATTAAAACTATATAATCTTAGAGGTGGAAAGGGACTTAGAGGTCATCGCCTTGTCCAATTTCCACTCCCACGGTCAGAAAACAAGCTCAGAAAGAGTTCTCACGAGTAGCCAGTTTCTAACCGTCCAGTGTACTCCTGCTTTTGTGAAGAAAGATTTAGCGGACTGGAGAGGTTTATGTCTGGCACTAGTACGCATAATTAGGGATGTGGCGATGTCCAGATGAAATTCAGTCTTCCAGCTTCCCACATAATCACATGACCTAGTTTAATCTGTTTTATCCAGTGGCCTAGATATATCTGACTAGAGTAGCCGTGGGCAGTGAATTCAATATTAAGCAGTGGAAAGATGGTAAAAGCAAAGGAATCTACGTAAGAGTGAAAGCCGATTAGAGGACGACAATAATAAAAATGACATCTTTGAACTTTACTAGATTCTTGAGGCTTTCAAATTCCTGAAGATTAGAATATGCGTTTTGGATTCATTGTCTTCATAGTCCTACAAACTGCTTGTAATTAAGACTAAAAATCCCTTTATGTATATTTCTGTAGTGTCAAACCAAAATGTGATTTGTGTAGTCTTATGGTTTCTGAAGAATAATACTTATTCTACTTTTATTCATAATAAAGATTTGATTTCAATTTAGAAAGTTTATGACAAAATGAGGAATGATTCAATTTAATAGAATTATTATTATTATTTTGGCCATACTGCACAGTTTTCGGGATCTTAGTTCCCTGACCAAGGATTGAACTGTGCCCACAACTCTGAAAGTGCTGAGTCCTAACCACTGGACTGCTAGGAAATTCCCTGTTTCAGTTTCTTTTTTTTAGCTTCAAAATCATACTATTAAAAGCACTGTTTTATAGTGATTATGGGCAGGGAATGAATAAGGGAAACCAGGCAGGAAAACATTCTTTTGATGTTATATATGTGGGTATTTTGAATTTTTTTTAAAATATGGATAAATATTATTTTTAACAAAAAAATATAAAGCTAATAAAAACTATGGAGACAATAAAAAGATTGTGGGGAAAGAAGGAAGAATGACTACTGGGAGCACAGAGGATTTTTAGGGCAGGGTGACTGTATGCTACTGAAATGGTGAATGTGCATGTGTGCATGCTAAGTCGCTTCAGTCGTGTCCTACTCTTTGTGACCCCATGGACTGTAGCCCACCAGGCTCCTCTGTCCATGGGGATTCTCCAGGCAAGAATACTGGGGTGGGTTGCCATGCTCTGCTCCAGGGCATCTTCCCGACCCAGGGATCGAGTCTGCCTCTCCTGAGACTTCTGCATTGCAAGCAGATTCTTTACCGCTGAGCCACCAGGGAAGGCGTTATGGTGAATACATGTCATTACATCTTTGTCAAAATCCATATAATGTGCAACACTAAGAGTGCACTCTCACATAAATTGCTGCTAAGTCACTTCAGTCGTGTCCGACTCTGTGCGACCCCATAGGTGGCAGCCCACCAGGGCTCCCCTGTCCCTGGGATTCTCCAGGCAAGAACACTGGAGTGGGTTGCCATTTCCTTCTCCAATATAAATTGCAGACTTTAGTTAATAACAATGTATCAGTATTGACTCATCAGTTGTAAGAAACAGTAGCTCACTAACAGGAGGTTGTTGATAAGGAAAAGAGGGTCAGAGGGTTAAGGGGGGAATACGGGAATTCTCTGCACTTCCTGCTTATTTTTCTGCAAACCTTAAACTCGTCTTTAAAGTAAAGTCTATTAATTTTTTTAAAAGTTTCTCTCTCAAAACAGTTCTTGGTGAATGTTATTAATAGTACTTACCTTAAAGAATTGTTGTAATTATTAAATGAGTCATGAGTCTGAAATATGGTCTCAAATGTCAGCCATTAGTACTACTAGTATTTATAATAACATTGTTTTTTACTGGAAGTCATCCATACTTTGTGGTATTAAACATTTTATACTCAAATTCCTTTTTCATAATCTTGTATATTCAATCACTCCTAGGTCCTGATGTTGACATTGTTTTGAGTTTTACCACAGGTTGTAAAATATATGAATTCTTGAACACCAAGGTTATTTAATCACTTACATAATATCCACCAGCACTGACTGTGACACCTACAACCAGATAATAGATCATATTTGATCCAGATGATCCAGGGAATTTGTTAGATGATATCCAGCGAAGAGATGCTAAGAAAACAAGTTTAAACACAGTTAGCTCCACCATGGGCAAAACTATTTTAAATGATTACATAAAAAATTTTTTTCCCTCAGTGAGTATAGACTATATTAACATCAACTGATTTTAGCTTAAAGGAATACAGTATTACAAGGCAGGGCAATAATTCCTCTTGACATTTTTCTCAATCTGATTTGATAATTACTTATGAAACCTGTCGTCTTGATGCTCAGCATCATGCTTTTCTTAGGAGGAATGCAGGCGTGAGCAAGGAGAAATGACAAAAGCACTAAACAATTTTAACAGTCAAATGAAATACAGGTTAGCAAAAGAAATCCATTTATTATATATACTATACCACAGCATTCAATGGAAAAGGTTATTTTTTTAAATGAATTAAATAATTTGTGCTTAAAATTTTTGTGTTAAATAAAAATTTATGTTGAAATACAACATGTTTCTATAAATGTATAACACAAATGTAGACATAGAAAGAAACTTTTAATTCTTCTAATATAAAACCTTTAAAGGTGGGCAGATATAAACTTTTTAAAGACAAATGTTGCCAATAAGTTCATATCTAAAATAGAAGGGCAATTTTGTACAAACTAATAGAAATAGATAAGGTACTATATTACTCTACTTAAACATACTAACTGTGTAGTGCTAGAATTTGTATATACCGTATGCTGTGGAATTGAAATTTTTTATAATAAACTCAAAGCTAGAAGAAGCTGAAAGCCCAAATTCTCTATTTTAGAGATAAAAAAGTAGAGACATTTATTACTTATTTGACAAACACAGTTGGACAGTTATTATGTGTTTGTTAGAAGCATTAAGAGTGTAACTGAAGGGACCTCTCTGGCAGTCCAGTGGTTAAGACTCTGCACTTGCAACGCATAAAGTGTGGGTTCAGTCCCTGGTTGGGGAACTAGGATCCCACATGCCTTGAGGCACAACCAAAAATAAATAAATTAATTAAATAATCTTCACAAACATATGACTGTAAGCACAACACACGAGGTCCCTAACCTCAAAGGAGAAGGAAAAGATGTAGAGACAAGAAATTGTAGGCAAATAACTGCAATGCAGTAATGACAAGTGATGTAATAGATGAAATATGAAAGCCGAAGCAACAACAGCATGAAAATGCAGTGAAAAATGCAGTGAAAGAACTCAGCTAGCCGGCTCAATGTAACTGTCACAGTTGAAGAGACATGACCTAGCTTTGAGGGAAAGGAGGAGTTTGTCAGATAAATAAGGGGAGGGAAAATGGCGCTGGAGGCAGAAGGCAGAGCGTGTGCAAAAGCATGAGACCTGAGTGATGAGGAAAATGCAAAGTATTTTGATGTGACCTGACACAGAGAATAAGGGTGTGGGGACCAGGAAGAAGCTCTGATTTGCAGAAAGCAAATCTTAAGACATCTTCACAAACTACAAATCTCTGTAGTAGCAGAACTGGAAAGATTTTGTATATATGTTCTTAGTTTGGATATAAATGATCATTGCTTAGAAAAAACCATTTTTTTCCACAAATGTGCCCAGAGAGGCTATGGTAAGAAGTTATGTCTTTGACATATAGTGGAGCTTTTGTTAGTTTAAAAATACATCTTTTATTAAATAGGGAATATGTAGCTTTCATAGTCAGCAACCAGGCATAAATATCATAAAGGTTTTTTTAATAGGGAGAAATAGAGAAAATTACAAACGTTTAAGTAAAGACAAATACAAATACAATTATGACAAAGATATTCAAGTGAGCAGTAAAATTGGAAATAAATATTCAGCAAGGATTAGAGAAACTTTAGCATATTCATAATGTGAAACATAAATATTTTATTTTTTGCAGAAGATGATATGAGAAAATATTTACAATATATTAAGTGAAAAGTTACAGCAAAGTAATCTTTATAGGACTATTCCAGATTTGTGGAAGCAATGTACAAAAGAAAAAAATGCAGGGAGAAAAAAAGGTGTGGAACACTGTGTATACTAAAATACAAATTAACAGTGGTATTCACTTAGTGATAGGATTTATCAGCGACTTCTATTTTGCCTTTCTGAGTTTTTCCAGTGATTTACTATAAACCTAATTTATTTACTCATTAAAATTTTACATTTTTTAAAGCAAAAACCAGAGAACAAAATTTGATGAGGCACAGTAAAAATTTTATCCTTCAATAAACTGAATCAACTACATTTTTCATCAAAGTTGAAAGAACCAATAAAAGGTTAATGCTCACGACCAAAGCCAAATTTTCAGTCAATAACAGTTCTGAAAATACTGAAATAAATAAAAAAAGTAATTAGGTGAAAATGAGATAAAGTACTGGTCTTTTTTTGTAGTACTGCTACAACCAGTATTGCTAACCTATTTAGAATTTTTAAATTGCTTTTCTTTTGCCCCAAGTAATTATCTGAAATATGTGTAGCTACCAAAAAAAAAAAAAGATATATATGCTTGTCCGTGTGAGATATCGCGAAAGGCCACGGTCAGGGGGCTCAAAAGATATATATGCTTGTCCGTGTGAGATAACGCGAAAGGCCACGGTCAGGGGGCTCATGTGTCTCCCCCGTTATCTTCAGAAATTTCAAATGAATGGTTTCCTCTTATGTCACCAGCGAAAAACCTGCTCTATATTACTCGGCATAAAGATCAAGGAAAACGAAGTCTCCTTATTTCTGTTAATGGAGGCAATTTCTTCCCAGGAGCATTTTAAGAGGAAAAATAATGCTAGTTAGGCAGACCTTGCTTCCCTCCCACTATCACTAACCACCACCACAGGCTTAATCAAAGTGAGGGGAGGGTGTGTGGCAATGGGCCACGGAATTTTCCGCCGGAGTCTTTCTCTTTCCCCTCTCCCCGACTCCAACGCACGAATAAGGCTAAAGCCTTAGGAGAGAGGCAAAGTGAAGGGAGAACTAAGAATTTTCCATGAGGTTGTCTAAGAGCCGGAGCCCCAATCAGGGACAGAAACGACAGGGGAGATGGATGGGGACTAGGAATGAGCCGGCCGGGGCAGAAGTTCTCCGGCAGCGAGGACCTGGGCCCAGGGTCGCCGGCTGCCCGGGAAAGATGCTTTCAGTGCTCACACTTAAGCATCTGCGATGTCCCAGGCCCTATGCTAGGCGCTTTCGTACGTGTCAATTTTTCTTTAATAAGCTTCCAACTCTCACTGCCACTTCACTTCTAGGAAATATGTCCCTTTCCCCATGTTTTAGAAAATCTACGGGTGACAGGTCCAGGGGCGCCGCAGTCGAACAGCCAGAAGGTGCGACGAAGCCGCTTCCTGAGCGGGGATGCCACGGCCCGCGCGGGCCGAATCCTGGCCAAATCTGGAGTTTATTTCTCAAGAGCACTTACCCAATTTCTACTGGACCGACACTGCCTCCCGCAACCCGCATGGCCCGCAGATTTGTGACCATCTGCCCACCATACCTCTGCTTCCTCGTAAAGATGGAGAACGCCTTGGTCCCTATATCGATACCAGTGGGAAGCTATGCCTACGTTAGCCAGGCAGTTTTCTAAGCGCTTCTAACTACATAATAATCCATTAAAACTCACAACAATTGTCCATTTACCAGGTGAGAAAACTGAAGTTAAATCACTTGCCCAAGATCAAGATTCGAACTCAGGAAATCTAGTCCGGATTCAGAAGCCCGCGCTGGAAAGGTTCCCTACTTCCAAGATCTCCAATAATTTCCCGGCCATTCTCCCCTCTCTCTCCCGCATCAACCTCAGGCTTCTGCTGCCCGGGGATGGATTTGACCCATCAAGGGCAGACGGGTACTGGGGGCGCCCGCGCAATCTGTGCGCGAGGCACCTGTCCTCAGGCTTGGACGCCGGGAGAGGATCCCCGGTCGTCACCTGGGACTCACCGTCTTTCCGGAGCGGCGCGGGGCCTGGGGGCGCCCTCAGTGGGAGCGCCAGGGTCTTGGAGACCGCCCGGCGGAGGTACATCGCGCCAGCTGCTAGCAGCGAAGCAGCCTCTCTAGCCCTAAGCCGGCTGCGGGGCTGCGAGCCCCGCCCCGGGGAGGGGCGCCGACCCCTGCCCGCCCCGCCCGGGCGGTCTCTGGGGATGGGCATAGGGGTTGGTCTTCTGCACCTTCCTCCCTCAACCCAATCTCCAGACTCTGTTGCTTTTTCCTGGGCCTGAGAACTCAGCTGACGGCGGCACCTCAGAATCGGGATAGGGAAACGTGAAGTCGCTGTCATCTGCCTGCCCACTGCTTTATCTTCCACTCGGAGTGGACTGGAAATGTTTCGGACCTCGCATCTGGAATAAGACAGACATGACTGATCATGCCCCATGAAATCGGAACCCACTTTATCTCATGTACTCCACTAGCTTTCCTAGGAGTGGAAAGGGTAGCTGCAAGCTCCCAGGAGACGAATCAAAGAGATAGCCTCAGCATTCCACTGGTGCTCTGGGTGATGTTCAGAATCCTAAGAAAATTCTCGAGTAATGGCTGAATCTCTAGGCAATTCATTATTACAATGACTTTTAAATATAATCTCCAAAAGTGCTGCATATTCCTCTATGGGATGTGAAACTGCTGCTGCTGCTGCTAAGTCGCTTCAGTCGTGTCCGACTCTGTGCGACCCCATGGACAGCAAGCAGCCCGCCAGGCTCCTCTGTCCACGGGATTCTCCAGGCAAGAATTCTGGAGTGGTTGCCATTTCCTTCTCCGGGATGTCAAACTAGTATTTCCAAATCAATTAAAAACACTAATTAGACTTTTCCTCCAAATTTCAATTACTTCCCTCATTGTGTCTGCAAGCATCTGTCATAATATGAATACTGAAACTAGTAATTTATGCTTGTAACGTTTCTTAAATGATTAATCTCTGGGACTTCCCTGAAATGATCAACCTTTGAAAGGGACCATTTCCTACTGTAATAACCCCTTATGTATGTTTGGCATTGACAGTTTACAAAGCACTTTCACATAATTTTCTCCTTTAATTTTCATTTCGCCCCTCTGAGGAAGGTGGCAATTATTCCATTTAGCAAACAACCCGGTGGTGACTTTTTAAGGACATGAACATGGTCCTTCTAGTTTCAAGTTCTCTGGGCGTATTACAGGCAAAATATTTGCTCATTTGCTATGCAAATAACTAAACATTCCTCAGAGGTTCTAGTTTTAACCCAATTGTAATAATATTTAATATACTCACTTAACGAGTACAAGCCAATGATCAGAACTGGTTTTTTTATTTTTGATGCTCAGAATAATGAGCTATTCCTAGCGACTAAATCTTTTTTTTTTAATCCATGGATTTCCAGGCAATAGTACTGGAGTGGATTGCCATTTCCTTCTCCACGACTAAATCTTAAGAGCAATTAGGCAAGCTGTTAATGAGAGGTCTAATTTAGACTTCCAAGCCTGGAAGATGGGGCTAGACCCAGACCATCCACCAAGAAGTTAGGTAGTCCTGAACTATAACAAAATGCAGATTAGTACACTTGGTACCTTTGGCCAGCATCAAGCGCACATCCTGGAATGAACCGCCAGCAGAGAGAACAGACTGACAAATAGAATCAAATCAGTGGGGAGAGTTCCTAACCATTTCCAATTTGGTGCTTCTGGATTAAAAAAAAAAAAAAAAATCTGTCTCATTCTTTCTTTGGCCTACGTAGGTCTGAATTTTCAAAGTTTCCAGGGAGAGGAAATAGTCAAAGGCAGTAAATGCATTTAAATAAATTAATGTGGGGGTGGGGGGGAGAATACCAGGCAATTCCCTGGCAGTCCAGTGGTTAGGACTAGGCTCTTTCACTGTCTGGGGGCCTGGGTTCAATCCAGGGTCAGGGAACTAAGATATTTCAAGAGGGGTGACACGGTCAAAAAAAGAAAAAGAACTAGTGTATACATTATACTGGTATTTAGTGTACTGGCAGCTCCCCTAAAACAGGATTCTCTCTGAGTAAACACCTGTAAATGGTAATGGCTCCCAGAACGCTGTTCTAGACCTCTCCCTTCGGAATTCCAATGTAGACTCAGGGTCTCAGTATAGGCTGAGCTTCTCTGGATCATCCCCAGGTTCCACAGCAGCCACCTGCTATCAGTCACTCACACTGTCTATCAGGATCTATCAGAATGCCTACAACATACGTGTTCTAGATGCTGAGGACTGCTTATAATCTATTTAACAAATATTTACCAAGTATCTTATCACTGGTGTTCCGGGGCGTTCTTCAACGAACAAGATATGATTTCTGGTACCGCTCACAGTTTCAGGTTACAGAGACATGGAAGCAACATTTTTTCTCAGCAGTGGCTGCCAAGCCTCCCATTAATGGGGGTCAATGATCACAAAGATCTCTCTGCCCAGATATCAATAATAAATGTAAAAGAAGAGCGCTGGTTAAAGCCAAACTTGTTTAAACAATGCAAACCAACTAATTCGAACAATACAAAAATAACTCACATGTATGTGCTGTGTTTTGCTCAGTTGCTCAGTCGTGTCTCTTTGCAACCCAATGGACTGTAGCTTGCCAGGCTCCTCTGTCCATGGGAATTCTCCAGGCAAGAATACTGGAGTGGATTGCTATGCTCTCCTCCAGTGTATCTTCCCAACCCAGGGATGAAACCAGGTGTCCTACATTGCAGGCAGATTCTTTTAACCTCTGAGCTACCAGGGAAGCCCAAGAATACTGGAGTGAGTCATCTATCCTGTCTTCAGGGGAACTTCCCCACCTAGGAATCAAACCAGGGTCTCCTGCATTGTAGGCGGATTCTTTACCAGCTGAGCTACTAGGGAAGCCCAACTCACATGTATATCGGGCTTTAAAATTTTTCCCAACATGTTGTCACATCTGTACTTTGTCCTCTACACAAGCCTAAGGAGTAGGTGGAGGAATGTTGATTATCCTTGTATTACACATGAAAAAAATCAAGGTAGTATAACACTGTCATTAATAGTCTGAGTTTGGGAGTCACATACCTGTTCTAATTTACTGGTCTGAGTAAAATGTGGGTAATTCCTTTACTCATAGGGTTTTGGGAAGCACAAAAGCATATTAGGTATAAAACGTGCTCAGCCAGTTGGGGGAGGCAGTGCTAGCTTCTGACTTCCAGCCTAAACTGAAGCTCAAGTTTCCCTTACAATGTTCTGAAGCCGCTCAGTGTGCATATGACAGGATCCATTATATTCCACCATCTCATCATATGGTAAAGTCCAGTGGGGAGTTTATTGTGTCCTCTATGTTGGATGTGGCCATTCTAGCTGAGAGGCAAGAACTGTGATAAACAGTGCCACTTCTCCAGATCCCTTTTCATCTTAGCTTTAAGCTTGTGCCTCTTGCATCAAAGGGAATTTGCTATCTACTCTACTGCTCTTGATGCTGGGAGGGATTGGGGGCAGGAGGAGAAGGGGACGACAGAGGATGAGATGGCTGGATGGCGTCACCGACTCAACGGACATACGTTCGGGTAAACTCTGGGAGTTGGTGATGGACAGGGAGGCCTGGCGTGCTGCGATTCATGGGGTCGCAGAGTTGGACGCAACTGAGCAACTGAACTACTGCTCTTGTAGGATATGTGGCTTTCCATTTTGATGCCAGCCTCTTTTCACATCTTGATGAAATACTTCCCAAGAGAGGACATGCCTGTGGGTTGTCAAATTCACTCTATATAGCAAGCTGTTTCTCCAGATCCCCAAGAGAATTTTAACAGTAAGTCTTTGCCACAGATGACTCTGTAAGGCTCAGACAAGTTTCCCAGCTGTTAGTCACATTGTTTATAATGCTGCCCTTGAGCACATCCTTGACATTTTTTCTTGGTCTTGTTGGGAAAACAAGAATCTAGGGATGGAGTTAAATTGGTTTGTCTAATGATTTCCACCTAATTGTGATTGTTGACAAAGATGATATTAACTTTGAAAACATACTGTACAAATCATCTACTGACAGTATTAATACTTATTCAAGGCTTAAGTTCCATATAATTAATGGCAATTTTCAAAGACTGACTTTCTAGACTCCATAGAAAGCTAGAAACAGCTCTGTTTTTCTTAATATTAAATCCCTAGGCTATAACTTGTACTTTCAACAGATCAATATGGATATAAGGTGAAACAATTTAGAATATAGGGGACTTCCCTGGTGGTGGACTTCCGTGCTCCCAAAGCAGGGGGTGGGGGGTGGGTTCAATCCCTGGTCAGGGAACTAGATCCCACCTGCTGCAATTAAAGATGCTGCATGCCACAGCTAAGACTCCTGTGCAGCCAAATAAATACTTAAAAAAAAAGTATCTAAGGTGACAAATTGGCAAGCAATTGAGAAGGTGCTGATTAGCACCCTTTTAATGGCCTAAAATATTTCAATAAAATGGAGAAAGGGTAATCAAGATGGCAATTTTTCTTGGAGGTTCCTCAGCATTCCTCTCATCTATTCACTTTCTCTTCTGTAGTAAAAGAAACAAGACATTCCCTACTATTTCCATATTATTTTCCTAAGGCTACCAAAACGAACTGCTACAAAGTTGGATGGTTTAAAACAACAAAATTTATTCTCTCACTGTTCTGGAGGTTAGGAGTCTGAAATCAAGGCACGAAACCTGTAGGCAAGAATCCTCTCTTGCCTCTTCCAGCTCCTGATGTTTACCAGTCATCCTTGCTTTGCAGACGCATCACTCCAATCTCTGCCTCCCTCATTTAAGGTTATCTTCTCTGCCTCTTTTCTTCTTAGAAATATTATCAGTCACGTTGGATTAAGGATCCATTTTACAAAGGGCTTCCCTGATGGCTCAGTGGATAAAGGATCCTCCTGCAACGCAGGAGACACAGGAAACGTAGGTTCAATTCCTGGGTAGGCAAAGTCCTGCAGAGAAGGAAATGGCAACCCACTCCAGTATTCTTGCCTGAAAAATTCCATGGACAGAGGAGCCTGGTGAATACAACTAAGCACACAGGCTACTCCAGTACACTCATCTGCACATCTCTATGTCCAAACAAGGTAGCATTCTGAGATACTGGGGGTCAGGACTTCACTTAGCTTTTTGTGGCCAAAACATAACCCACAACGTCTTAAAACTAAGCTCATAAAGCTTTTTTTCTATTGCAACTTAAGAAAATAATTTAAATGACTATCTCACAGATACTAAATCTGGAAAAAAAAAAAAAAAAAAGGTCTGATTCTGACCCTAAAAACTTGACAGCATTGGACATATGATTTTGCCTGCATCTTCTTTTTTATGGAAGCTCTTTTATGTTATTGCTAAAGGAACTGTCATTTGGCCAAGTTTCTCTTAGGTATTTAGTATCAAAACGATTCTTGTTCAGTTCAGCTTCTCTCTTAAACTGAGGTGTAAACCCAGGGGCTACTGACTGTGGCCTTCTCTTTAGAATGTGAATTGGGGAAGAGACGGTCTGTGTGCAAAGGCAATAAAGCAGATATACAGAGAGCAGAGCCAACACCAAAAGTCTGGATGACATTTGAGTTCCAGGCCTCAATTATTCCTGGGCACAGGTGCATGCCTGTTAAGGGGGTCTTAGAGTCATTCTGTAGCCTCTTAACTATGTGGCACAACTCTAGGACATGTTACTCAGAATCCACACCTCTACCGTCCAATACTCCAGCCACCAGCCCCATGTGGCTATTTAAAAGAATTAAAATGAAATAAACACTCAGTATCACATGGAAGTAGGGGCTACTGCACTGGGTAGCACAGACAGAACACTTCCATCGCTGCAGAAGCTTCTTTTGGACAGCCGCAGTCTCCATGATGACTCTCCATGTGGTTACACTGGCACAATCAAGATCAAAGCCCACACAGGGTAGCAATATTTTCAAGGCCTGACATATAGTAGATTCTGCTTATTACAGCTGTATTTTATTTTCAACTGAGGCCATCAGCTTCCAGAATTTAAAGTGTCAGAGTTTTGTTTCCTTTAGGGATGTGAATTTTAAGTGTTTCTTTTAAAGTTCTTTGAATTGGGAGTTGGTACCGACTTCTTGGTCCAATACTGTGTGACAATAATAGTTTCCTACTGCTGCTGTTAACAAGCTTAGTGGTTTAAAACAACAAAAATGTATCATCTTCTATTTCTGTAGGTGAGAAATCCAACATGGGTCTCACTGGGCTAAAATCAAGGTGTTAGCAAGGCTGAGTTCCTTTCTGGAGGCTCCAGGGGAGTTCTTTGCCTTCTCCATTCCTTGGCTCTCTTCCCTTTTCAAAGCTAGCCACAGCTGACTGAATCCTTCTCCAATCACATTACTCTGACACACTCTGGTGCCTCCCTCTTCCACTTATAAGGACCCTTGTGATTACATCGGGTCCAGCCAGATAATCCAGGATAATCTATCTGTATGTCTGATTAGCAAATTTAATTCCATATGCCACTTTAATTCCCTTTTGCCATATAACCTAACATATTCACAAACTCCAGGGAATAGTACATGGTCATCTTTAAGGATCCATTATTCTACTTTCCATTAATGCTGGGCAAATGACTTTTTGCCTCTGGTTTTTGCACATGTAAAATTATGAAATTGGTCTATATGACCCCTAAGGTCCTTTCCACTTCTACCAGCTAAAACTCTGAACTGACAAATAGTTACTATTATATTTGGTCTTTCCCTGAACTTGGATTAAATACTTTTTCTGAAATACTTTAACTGTGAATTTATGTTTGGAAGTAACTTCCAAAGACATTGAGCCACCAATCTCCCAGAATAAGTGCTGGCCAGAGCCCCAAACACACACAAAGCCAATGAAACTTTCTATTTAACATCAGAATGGAGTGAAATGGCATATAAAGAAGTTTTAACTGATTCATAAGAAAGGGCTCTGATGAGGGATAAATGAGGTGTTTGTTAATTTGTGTCTATTAACTTCCATCAACCCTGCTCCCTCACTTTTTGAATTAGTCTGCTATTCACTGGATGAAATTCATGTTAGCAAAAAGAGGCCACAAACTCTGTGTGGCCATATAGGTGTAAAAACTGTTACCCAAACAAAAATCATCCAAATTCAAGGAATTGGAGTCAGAAGAAACTCTTTTTGAGAGGATTCACCTTCACTTTCTCCTCTAGAAGGAAACAATATTTGGGTTCTTTTGTATTTTAGACAATAGAATAGGAGTGGCTCTACCACCCTAATCACTAAAGAATAAATGCTTTGATTAGAAATTAAAAGTTGATATAAGGAGTAAATCCTCCAGCAGTGACTTTTTTAAAATCTATATCCTTAAGTTTTCTTACCAATGTGTCCTTAATTATCATTGACCCTATTATCAGATGGCATGTTCGACATTAAAATACTTTTAATAATTTACCTTAGAATTGACATTCTATACATTGTCACAATATACATAAGCTGAAGAATACAGAAGTATTTTTAATTTAATCATGTAAAACACAAATGCTGACTTGACATATATTCACACGTAATTCTTTCTCTCACGTTTACAACTCAACAGATTCGTGAATCCAGAGGAACTGCTATAATCACTTTACGGAACACACCTATAATGAAAAAAAGAAAAGAAAGCTATAGCATTAACCAGCAGAAATAATATTAAAATTAGACCATTTTGAATAATTCATCTTATAGCAGCAGGGGAAGTTTAAAAACCAAATCCACAAAAAATATCAACTCCTCATTTTTATCTAAGTTTTAGCAAAAAACTTTTTTTTCATCCCAACTACAGGAGTAGCAAAAGCATCTGGTTTCAATTTAAATACCTATTTCATATTTATCTTGACTGGTTGACTGAAGCAGTGAAATAGCAAGGTGATAAATACATTAGTGATTACTATTTTATTATCCAGCAGATCTAAGTTATCTAGTTTAATCAACCTAATCCATGAAAGCTGAGATTTAGAAGAGTGCCTTTTCCTTTTACAAAAGGCTCAATATAGGATTTCTTTAAAAAGCTTTTTAGAAATATGGCATCCATATACATAGCTAGGTTTTATTACGAATTGTCCAACTAGGTATTAGCTGTAGTGACAATCATAAAGAAATCATCATGCAGTTAAAATTTAACAATCGAATGCCCTGTTTTCATCAAATTTTATACTCAAGTGTGGTATATGACAAAGACATAGTAAGAAAGTCGTATACAAGCAATGGTAACTTGTCCTAAGTGCTAGAAAGGCACTGTGTACAGCACTATTAGATTTAAGAAAATATGATTTCGGTTTTACTCTTAAGCACAACTTCCTTTGAATGCAGTCAAAGCAAAATGGTTAAAAATGACTATGCTAAGAGATATCTGAATCAGGTACTAAAAATTTATAAATTTTTCAAAGACAGGAATATAGGTGCTGAAAAGTATAAACCTGATAAAATAACAAGCAAAACACATTTAAAGAGGTCAAATTATCTTGCATAATCTGTTCATCCTATAAAATTGTATACTTACTGTTTTAGTATTTCAAAAGTTTATTCCAACCCATTTCTTCTTTTATACTCTAAAACATCTTCGTTATGTTGTTTGATGAGCTAAAAGTAGGTAACAGTTAAAATCAGAAATGTAATTTTCCTGGCAACTTAAAAGAAGGAAACCAACAGTTGATATTTATATTTCACAAGAGAAATGAGGACACATTAAAAGAATTACAACTATTCTAGTTAAAAATAAAAGGTTAAGGGATAAAAAAGTCCCAAAACAATGAATGATATATACTTGTTCACCACAATCTGACATACCAATTTGAGAAGGCAACCCTCCAAAGTTTAAATCCAACTTCTGCAAAAAAATTACTTCATTCAGTGGGTAATTAATGGACTGGAATGCCTTACCACAGCGGGGCCACACCAACATGACAAAGCAGAACTCGGTTACTAAATGAGGTTGGTGGATGTGTATTATACTTCTAACCTTAGAAGTTTCATACTGTGAGTGAGTGACCAACCTGCACTCCCCAATTATATACGTGTTAGTTAGATGTCATGGAGGGCAGCCACTTTCTCAGAATAACTGTCTGACGGATTATGCAACTGGAACAATGCCTTGATACAGGGTGATGTTTGTTGCAACGATTCATTACCAATCAGTGCTCTCAGCAACATGTTTCTTTTTTAGGAAAACTTTAAGAAGATACAAAATTACATTATAGTAAACATTATTTAAAAAGGATTGTTGTTTAGTCACTAAGTCTTGTCTGACCCCATGGTCTGTAGCCCAGCCAGGCTCCTCTGTTCATGGCATTTCCTAGGCAAGAAAACTGGAGTGGGTTGCCATTTCCTTCTCCATTAAAAAAGGATTAGTTACTATTATTAAATTGTAAGTGACTTTCAGTATCTTTTACTCCTTTCTATGTCAAAGAGCTGAATCACTTTAATGAAAAAAATCCCAAATACAGGTCTAGGAGTTGAAGGTGGGCAGCAGTGGAGAAAATTTCAAAACCATTAGCCACAAAACAAAAAATTTAAATCTAACGGAGCATCAATACTTTAAGTCAACTATTAAAAAACTTATCTATAGAGAGACACAATTTCACAGTGGTCTACTGTGTAGCTCTGTAGTTAGAGAGAACTGGGTTCAGCAAATTAATTTCTCCAAGTGTTTTCTTCATCCATAAAAGGTCAATAATAATAGTGCTACCACATAGTGTTGTCTTTGGAAAAGATTATTAAGTTTTCATAGGTAAATCATTTGGCATACTGTAAACAAAAAGTACTTCCCTTGTGGCTCAGACAGTAAAGCGTCTGCCTACAATGCAGGAGCCCCAGGTTCAATCCCTGGGTCGGGAAGGTCCTCTAGAGAAGGAAATGGCAATCCACTCCAAAAACTCTTGCCTGGAAAATCCCATGGATGGAGGAGCATGGTAGGCTACAGTCCGTGGGGTCGCAAAGAGTCGGACACAACTGAGCGACTTCACTTCAAACAAAAAGGTATATTTCCAACAATGTATTTACACTGTTAAAATCTTATGTCTAACAAATTTAATGGGATTTAATTTGTATTAGTTGTTCAGTTGCTAGGTCGTGTCTGACTCTTTGTGAACCCACGGACTGCAGCATGCCAGGCTCCCCTGTCCTTCACTATCTTCCAGAGTTCGCTCAAATTCAAATCCATTAAGTTGGTGGTGCCCTACAATCGTCTCATCCTCTGTTGCCCCCTTCTTCTTCACTTACAATCCGACCCTATGGCATCTGAAAAAAGTGCCTTCATAAAACCTCAACCTGTCTCCATCTTCATTAAGAAATAAAGGATAAATAATATGTAGTAAAACTGCCATTCACAAAACCATGCAAAGGAACAATGACATGTTTCATCCTGGTTACACTTAAAAATTTTTTTGTTTTATATTTGATTAACAATGATGTGTTACAGGTGTACAGCAAAGTGATTCAGTTATACAAGTATCTATTCTTTTTCAAATTCTTTTCCTATTTATGTTATTATAGAATACGGAGCCGAGTTCTCCGTGCTATAGGGTAGGTTCTTGCTGCTTACCTATTTTAAATATAGTAGTGTGTACCTGCCTCTGAAATCGTAACATTTTTTAGTCCTTAGGATTTCCCTCATGGAGAAATAGGTTGGATTGGCACGATTGAAGGGAGTAAGTACTTACAAAGATCCACAAAAAAACGGAGGTGCCCAAGGTCAAGCCAACTTTCAGCCAGTTGGGACTGCCATGTGGCGGTTCCTGAATGTAGAACTTTGACCGAGATGAAGCTGAAAGGGGACAGAAAGGCTCTCCAAATCTGTAACTTATCGCCTTGTACGAATAAACCTGCCATTTAAATGCGTATAATCGCATTTCATTCCCCCTTCTACTTTCTCATTTAAACAGCCACGGAGAGGTTCAGAGAGGTCGAGTGACTCTCCCTGGGCCTCCGGCTGGGCCAGACCGTGGCCTCTGTCGTCCAGAACGCCTTCAAACCCTCTATATTGGCTTTTGCGAACCCTCAGACGACTCGGAAGCGCCCACGGAAGGGTTCCCCTTTCCCCCGTCTGTAGGAGGAGGGACTCTAAGTCCATTCGCACAGACCCAGTAAGGTCGGGGACACTGGGAGCCGAGAATCGCGGGTGGAGGCAGGGGTGGGCTCCGGGACGAGGGTCGGCGAAGGTCACTGCAGGACAAGCCCGGGCGCAGTCCCCTCCTGCCCTCGCACGGCTGGGCTCACCCTGGGAGCCGCAGGCTGAAAGCTCGGGCGGGCCTGCTCGAGGAAGGACACTTACAGACACTCGGGAACCTAGCCGGGGCCAGCAGCTTCCAGAATGGCCGCAACAACGCGGACGGCGCCATCTTGCCTGGCTTCCTGGGCTCCGCCTCCTCCAGCCGCGCAGCTCCCGGGGCCGACGTTGGGCCGAGCGCCCCCTGGCGGGTGGAGGCGAGAAACTGTGTGGCTCGGAGGCCACGCTGCATGGGCGCCTAACCCTGAGAATTGCAGATAAGGCCAGGTACCTTTAGACCCTTGTCCTCAGTTCTCATTCTGTGAAGTGGGGTTAGGAAGAGGATGACTGCAAGGCAGGAGGGGATAGGGGAGAAGGTAGTTTAGCGAGTTCTCTGTACTCTGAGAGTTTATTTCAGACCCCCACCCTAGGGATTTACCAAAACCTTCCTACGTGAGCTTCCCTGGTAGCTCAGATGGTAAAGCGTCTGCCTACAATGCAGGAGACCTGGGTTTGATCCCTGGGTCAGGAAGATCTCCTGGAGAAGGCAATGGCAACCCACTCCAGTCTCTTGCCTGGAAAATCCCATGGATGGAGGAGTATAGTCCATGGGGTCGCAAAGAGTCGGACATGACTGAGCAACTTCACTGCACTTCCTATGTGAACCAGATAACTGAAAATGAAGGTGTGTTGAATCAGTTTGATTGATTTTGGTGTTCCAGGAACTGTGCATTAATCCATCATATGATTTATAGGCATCATGAACAGTATGAAAAGGCAAAATGATAGGATACTGACAGAAAAACTCCCCAGGTCAGTAGGTGCCCAATATGCGACTGGAGATCAGTGGAGAAATAACTCCAGAAAGAATGAAGGGATGGAGCCAAAGCAAAAAGAACACCCAGCTGTGGGTGTGACTGGTGATAGAGGCAAGGTCCAATGATGTAAAGAGCAATATTGCATAGGAACCTGGAATGTCAGGTCCATGAATCAAGGCAAATTGGAAGTGGTCAAACAAGAGATGGCAAGAGTGAATGTAGACATTCTAGGAATCAGCGAACTGAAATGGACTGGAAAGGGTGAATTTAACTCAGATGACCATTATATCTACTACTGTGTGCAGGAATCCCTCAGAAGAAATGGAGTGGCCATCATGGTCAACAAAAGAGTCCAAAATGCAGTACTTGGATGCAATCTCAAAAATGACAGAATGATCTCTGTTCGTTTCCAAGGCAACCCATTCAATATCACAGTAATCCAAGTTTATGCCCCAACCAGTAACGCTGAAGAAGCTGAAGCTGAACGGTTCTATGAAGACCTACAAGACCTTTTAGAACTAACACCCAAAAAAGATGTTTTCATTATAGGGGACTGGAATGCAAAAGTAGGAAGTCAAGAAACACCTGGAGTAACAGGCAAATTTGGCCTTGGAATACGGAATGAAGCAGGGCAAAGACTAACAGAGTTTTGCCAAGAAAATGCAGTGGTCATAACAAACACCCTCTTCCAACAACACAAGAGAAGACTCTATACATGGACATCACCAAATGGTCAACACCAAAATCAGATTGATTATATATATTCTTTGCAGCCAAAGATGGAGAAGCTCTATACAGTCAGCAAAAACAAGACCAGGAGCTGACTGTGGCTCAGACCATGAACTCCTTATTGCCAAATTCAGATTGAAATTGAAGAAAGTAGGGAAAACCACTAGACCATTCAGGTATGTGGCACCCCACTCCAGTACTCTTGCCTGGAAAATCCCATGGATGGAGGAGCCTGGAAGGCTGCAGTCCATGGGGTCGCTGAGGGTCGAACATGACTGAGCGACTTCACTTTCACTTTTCACTTTCGTGCATTGGAGAAGGAAATGGCAACCCACTCCAGTGTTCTTGCCGGGAGAATCCCAGGGATGGGGAAGCCTGGTGGGCTGCCGTCTATGAGATCACACAGAGTCGGACACGACTGAAGTGACTTAGCAATAGCAATAGCAATTCAGGTATGACCTAAATCAAATCCCTTATGATTATACAGTGGAAGTGAGAAATAGATTTAAGGGCCTAGATCTGATAGATAGAGTGCCTGATGAACTATGGAATGAGGTCTGTGACATTGTACAGGAGACAGGGATCAAGACCATCCCCATGGAAAAAAAATGCAAAAAAGCAAAATGGCTGTCTGGGGAGGCCTTACAAATAGCTATGAAAAGAAGAGAAGCGAAAAGCAAAGGAGAAAAGGAAAGATATAAACACCTGAATGCAGAGTTTCAAAGAATAGCAAGATGAGATAAGAAAGCCTTCTTCAGCGATCAATGCAAAGATATAGAGGAAAACAACAGAATGGGAAAGACTAGAGATCTCTTCAAGAAAATCAGAGATATCAAGGGAACATTTCATGCAAAGATGGGCTCAATAAAGGACAGAAATGGTATGGCCCTAACAGAAGCAGAAGATATTAAGAAGAGATGGCAAGAATACACAGAACTGTACAAAAAAGAGCTTCACGACCCAGATAATTACGATGGTGTGATCACTGACCTAGAGCCAGACATCCTGGAATGTGAAGCCAAGTGGGCCTTAGAAAGCATCACTATGAACAAAGCTAGTGGAGGTGATGGAATTCCAGTGGAGCTATTCCAAATCCTGAAAGATGATGCTATGAAAGTGCTGCACTCAATATACCAGCAAATTTGGAAAACTCGGCAGTGGCCACAGGACTGGAAAAGGTCAGTTTTCATTCCAATCCCAAAGAAAGGCAATGCCAAAGAATGCTCAAACTACCGCACAATTGCACTCATCTCACACGCTAGGAAAGTAATGCTCAAAATTCTCCAAGCCAGGCTTCAGCAATATGTGAACCGTGAACTTCCTGATGTGCAAGCTGGATTTAGAAAAGGCAGAGGAACCAGAGATCAAATTGCCAACATCTGCTGGATCATGGAAAAAGCAAGAGAGCTCCAGAAAAACATCTATTTCTGCTTTATTGACTATGCCAAAGCCTTTGACTGTGTGGATCACAATAAACTGTGGAAAATTCTGAAAGAGATGGGAATACCAGACCACCTGACCTGCCTCTTGAGAAACCTATGTGCAGGTCAGGAAGCAACAGTTAGAACTGGACATGGAACAACAGACTGGTTCCAAATAGGAAAAGGAGTACATCAAGGCTGTATATTGTCATCCTGTTTATTTAACTTATATGCAGAGTACATCATGAGAAACGCTGGACTGGAAGAAACACAAGCTGGAATCAAGATTGCTGGGAGAAATATCAATAACCTCAGATATGCAGGTGACACCACCCTTATGACAGAAAGTGAAGAGGAACTAAAGGGCCTCTTGATGAAAGTGAAAGTGGAGAGTGAAAAAGTTGGCTTAAAGCTCAACATTCAGAAAACGAAGATCATGGCATCCGGTCCCATCACTTCATGGGAAATAGATGGGGAAACAGTGTCAGACTTTTATTTTTCTGGGCTCCAAGATCACTACAGATGGTGACTGCAGCCATGAAATTAAAAGACGCTTACTCCTTGGAAGGAAAGTTATGACTAACCTAGATAGCATATTCAAAAGCAGAGACATTGCCAACAAAGATTCGTCTAGTCAAGGCTATGGTTTTTCCTGTGGTCATGTATGGATGTGAGAGTTGGACTGTGAAGAAGGCTGAGCGCCGAAGAATTGATGCTTTTGAACTGTGGTGCTGGAGAAGACTGTTGACAGTTCCTTGGACTGCAAGGAGATCCAACCAGTACATTCTGAAGGAGATCAGCCCTGGGATTTCTTTGGAAGGAATGATGCTAAAGCTGAAACTCCAATACTTTGACCACCTCATGCGAAGAGTTGACTCATTGGAAAAGACTGTGATGCTGGGAGGGATTGGGGGCAGGAGGAAAAGGGGACGACAGAGGATGAGATGGCTGGATGGTGTCACTGACTCGATGGACGTGAGTCTGAGTGAACTCTGGGAGTTGGTGATGGACAGGGAGGCCTGGTGTGCTGCGATTCATGGGGTCGCAAAGAGTCAGACACGACTGAGCGACTGATCTGATCTGATCTGATGTGATCATATACATGGTCTCATTTCACCTTCACAGCAGTCACATAACACGCTGTGGTTATTCTCAATTTATAGATGAAGCTCAAAGAAGACAAGCTATTTATCCAAGGTGACCTATTATGGACTGCAGCCTCCCAGGCTCCTCCGTCCATGGGATTTTCCAGGCAAGGGTACTGGAGTGGGTAGCCTATCCCTTCTCCAGGGGATCTTCCCGATCAGGGATTGAACCTGGGTCTCCCTCATTGCAGGCAGACGCTTTACCCTCTAAGCCACCATGGAAGCCCTGACCTATTATTATACCTTACATTTGAGAGGACCTCTTACAGTTCCCAGAGTTTGTTTATACGCAGTAGCATAGTAAATCCTCACAACCCTGTGAGGAAAAGAGAATCCTAATAGTTTAGAAGTGCCCTGATCAGTTCAAGATCATACTTTCGGGGAAACAGGGACTCTTAGACTGAGGTTTTTAGGCTCCAGATCTATCCTCCTCACCCTACCTAACAGGTTTAAACAGTCCCCTGAGGCCAAGAGCTGCAGAGCAGGCTCAAAGAGCCAAGTTCAAAGAGTCATTCTAAATGATTTTGAAGCAGATTAAACTCTATGCCTCAGTTTTATATCTGTAACAGAACACCTACGCTATAGGTCCCTGGGAAGCTTACAACATACCTGGGAGTTGTAAACAACTTGCTTTTGCTGATCTCTTATGGCGACCCACTCCAGTATTCTTGTCTGGAAAATCCCATGGATGGAGGAGCCTGGAAGGCCTACAGTCCATGGGGTTGCAAAGAGTCAGACACAACTGAGTGACTTCATTTTCTTTGATACCTAGTATACTGACCAATAGGTTTTGTCTTTTACATTTGAACGAAAATTTTTAATGCATTTAGTTCTCAATTCAAACTGATGTTTTAAGACCATGTAAAAATATGTACAGGTAAAAGAAATAATTTAGAAAAGGCAGAAGAAGAGTTAGAAAAGGCAGAGAAACCAGAGATTAAATTGCTAACATCCATTGGATCATAGAAAAACCAAGAGTTCCAGAGAAACATCTACTTTTGCTTTACTGACTATGCCAAAGCCTTTGACTGTGTAGATCACAACAAACTGTGGAAAATTTAACTGATCTGCAGAGTACATATGCAGAGAAATGCCGGGCTGAATGAAGCACAAGCAGGAATCACGATTTCCCGGAGAAATACCAACAACGGCAGATATGCAGATGACACCACCCTTATGGCGGAAAGCGAAGAGAAACTGAAGAGCCTCTTGAAAGTGAAAGAGGAGAGTGAAAAAGCTGGCTAAAACTCAACATTCAAAAAACTAAGATCAGAGCATCCGGTCCCATCACTTCATGGCAAATAGATGGGGAAACAATGGAAAGAATGACAGACTTTATTTTCTTAGGCTCCAGAATCACTGCAGATGGTGACTGCAGCCATGAATTTAAAAGACGCTTACTCCTGGGACAAAAAGCTATGACGAATCTAGACAGTATATTAAAAAGCAGAGACGTTACTTTGTCAACAAAGGTCCGACTAGTCAAAACTATGGTTTTTCCTGTGGTCATGTATGGATGTGAGAGTTGGACTATACAGAGGGCTGAGCGCCGAAGAATCGATGGTTTTGAACTGTGGTGTTGGAGAAGACTTGAGAGTCCCTTGGACAGTAAGGAGATCCAACCAGTCAATCCTAAAGGAAATCAGTCCTGAATATTTATTGGAGGGACTGATGCTGAAGCTGAAGCTTCAATCCTTTAGCCACCTGATGTGAAGAACTGACTCATTGGAAAAGACCCTGATGCTGGGAAAGATTGAAGGCGGGAGGAGAAGGGGACGACAGAGGATGAGAAGGTTGTATGGCATCACTGTCTTAATGGACATGAGTTTGAGCAAGCTCTGGGAGTTGGTGATGGACAGGGAAGCCTGGCATGCTGCAGTCCATGGGGCTGCAAAGAGTCGGACACAACTGAGTGACCGAACTAACTAAATAAATAATAAATTTTAATACTTTAATCTTTTAAACATAATGTCATGTAGGTTCATGTTAAAGACAAAATAAATGTTAGCAAATTTCTTTTTCCTTCTATGTATTTTTTAGCAATGTTATTGAAAAATTTTTTAACCAAAAATTATTGACTGAAGAGTAAAATAGTTGTTTGATGTTTGGTTCATTTTTACATTTAACTGGTGGCTACAGAGATCGCTACACTGCAGGTCACTTTATAGTTTGTACCCTAGTTTGAGCCTCCTGGGCTCATGCTCAAGTAAGCAAAGCACCCGACTAACATGCTGAGTCAGTTGTTGGTTCTCAACTTGTTGGCTTCTTGTCCACTCAGCAACCTGTCAGTTGTATATCCTTTCTACACCATCCCTTGGAAGCTTCTCCTGACACAGCTTTTGCTAGACTCCAACAAGTTGGAACAGAAGCCACATTTAGTCAGAGCTTAAAGAGCCATGACTGAGCGACTTAGCGCGCACGCACATGCGCGCGCACACACACACACACACACACACACCCATTAGGCAAATTACTAAATTTCACTACTGCTATTGGAAAAAGGCCGTTTTCTTCTTTTGCCCCCGTATCCTTTTACTAGTGTATATTTTGGGAAAGTGATGAAGTATAAGCACATTTCTCTCAGTGTGTTAGAGCTGATGGAACCCTACACTTGGAGTAGGCAGCTGTAGGTAAAACTCCATCTTGAAAAGAATCCTGATGAAGCAATTCCATCCAGGAGCTAATAGCTATATTTTGGTAGAAGCTGCTACATGACATTCATTTAAGCATCTCCAGAATTTGAATGCTAACACCTTATTTATGACCCAGGCAAAGGATTAGAGTTAGCAGCTAAAAAAAAAAAAAATCATGATTTTGTTTTGTTTTTACATATATATGTATCTATTGTTTATCAAATTCTTTTCCCATTTGGGTTGTTACAGAATATTTAGCAGTTTCCTGTGCTATAAAGTAGGCCCTTGTTGGTTATCTATTTTAAATATAGTAATATGCATATGTCAGTCCCAGACTGCCAGTCTATCCCTTCCCCTCTCACTTCCCCCTTGTAATCGTAATTTCGTTCTCTAAGTCTGTGAGTCTGTTTTGTAAATAAATTCATTAGTATTTTTTTCTTTTTAGATTATGTATATCAGATCAGATCAGTCGCTCAGTCGTGTCCGACTCTTTGACTGATCTGATTCTGTATATAAGCAATATCATATATTAGTCTTTGTCTGTCTGACTTATTTCACTTAGTCTGATAATCTCCAGGTCTATCTGTGTTGCTGGAAAACCAAATTTTTAGTCCCAGATTTTTCACTCAACTCACATCTTCTGGGAGGGTTAAAGTAAAGCAAGAACTGAAAACAGTATAGAAAAATAAAATTACTTCCTACATGTTTACTGACAAGTACAACAAGGCTGTATATATATTGTCACTCTGTTTATTTAACTTTGCAGAATACATCGTGCGAAATGCTGGGCTGGATGAAGCTCAAGCTGGAATCAAGATTGCAGGGAGAAATATTAATAACCTCATATATGAAGATGACACTATCCTTATACCAGAAAGTAAAGAGGAGCTAAAGAGCCTCTTGATGAAGGTGAAAGAGGAGAGTGAAAAAGTTGGCTTAAAACTCAGCATTCAGCAAACTAAAATCATGGCATCTGGTCCCATCACTTCATGGCAAATAGATGGGGAGACAATGGAGACAGTGACAGACTTTATTTTTTTGGGCTCCAAAATCACTGCAGATGGTGATTGCAACTATGAAATTAAAAGACACACAAAAAAGAAAAGACACCTGCTCTTTGGAAGAAAAGTTATGACCAACCTAGAGAGCATGTTAAAAAGCAGAGACGTTACTTTGCCAACAAAGGTTTGTCTAGTCAAAGCTAGGGTTTTTCCAGTAGTCACGTACGTGAGAGTTGGACTACGATGAAAGCAGAGCACCGAAGAATTGATGCTTTTGAACTGTGGTGTTGGAGGAGACTCTTGAGAGTCACTTTGACTGCAAGGAGATCCAACCAGTCAATCCTAAAGGAAATCAGTCCTGAATATTTATTGGAGGGACTGATGCTGAAGCTTCAATCCTTTAGCCACCTGATGCGAAGAACTGACTCATTGGAAAAGACTCTGATGCTGGGAAAGATTAAAGGCAGGAGGAGAAGATGACAGAGGATGAGATGGTTGGATGGCATCACCAACTCAACGGACATGCATTTGAGTGAACTCCGGGAGTTGGTGATGGACAGGGAGGCCTAGAGTGCTGTAATCCATGGGGTCGCAAAGAGTTGGACATGACTGAACTGAACTGGACAGCAAGGAGATCAAACCAGTCAATCCTAAAGGAAATCAACCCTGAGCAGTCATCATTGGAAGGACTGATCCTGAAGCTGGAGCTCCAATACTTTGGCCCCTGATGTGAAAGAAAAGACTCTGATCCTGGGAAAGATGGAAGGCAAAAGGAGAAAGGGGCGGCAGAGGATGAGATGGTTAGATAGCATCACTGATTCTACGGACATAAATTTGACCAACTCTGGGAGACAGTGAAGAACAGGGAACCCTGGCGTGCTGTAGTCCATGGGGTTGTAAAGAGTCAGACATGACTTAGTGACCGAACAACTGTTTATTGATTTATGAAGCATGAGAGTACTATACACCAAATTCAGAATCTAGACAGGGATGGAAGTATCTGAAAGCTTTTATTTAAAAGAAAGAAGCAATCACAGAATGTTAGTATTTTGTAAACGTTGAGTGGCAAATACATAGATTTCTTTTGTTTCCTTCTATAAAATTTAAATATGTAAAGATCTAAAAGTGTCAATAGAGAACATCTTACATATATTAAGACAGAGGAATTTCACTCTACATTTCCCTTTTGTAGAATTAAGGTTTGCAAAGTTATATATTTATGGTTGTTGTTTAGTCGCTAAGTTGTGTCCGAGTCTTTTGCAACCCTATGGACAGGAGCCCAACAGACTCCTCTCTCCATGGGATTTCCCAGGCAAAAATACTGGAGTGGGCTGCCATTTCCTTTTCCTGGGGATCTTCCCCACCCGAGATCAAACCTGCAGCTCTGGTATTGCAGGTAGATTCTTTACCGCTGAGCCATCTGGTTCTGGTTGATTTATCACAAAAGTGATATGCAAATACATGGGGTAAGATGAATGAACTAACCATTATCATCATCGTCACCACCTCACATCTAGCCTTGGATGTGTTAACTCCCTACATAGCTGTCATGCAGAGTATAACCTGTTAAATGGGATTTCTATTTGTCAAATAGCGGTGATCTATCAGAGTAGACATTTTCTTGAGTTCCGGCTATCAAATCACGAACTGTGTGGTCCAACTATCAGTAGGTGCATTTGAACTAGGATGTAACTCACATAAATGTTGAATCAGAGTAGTGTTCACTGAGTCTTAAATATTGTTATTTGTCATCAGCCAAAAGGAACATATTTGCCAAACTATATTGCTGGCTCATCTATTCAGTTACTCAGCTTCTGGTGGAAACTACTGTTTGTTTCAAAGGTCAGAAATTTTCTTCCCCCATGGTGAAAACAGAATATTATTTACAGGAGAAATTTAGAAAAATATAGCAAATAATATTGCTAAAAGTACTTTCAGATATGAAGCTAGAGATTTGGAAACTCAAGTGAGAAGCTAAGCTAAAATTATCACCTTGAGTTACACAATTTTTCTACTTTTTAATAGTTCAGATAGTTGAAAAACCTGTGGAGGAGGGGTGTGAAGTTTGAAGGTTATCACTAAATAACAACTGTATTTTATGAATTTTAAATTAGTTCTTAGTTTTTTTTTTTTCTTTTAAAATTAAAGTTAAAAAACTGGTCATATTTCAAACCCCAAACACTGTTTCTTATACCCAGATTTTCTTAATGGAACTTTTAAAGAGATCACAGAATTGGAAGTAATTCTGGGATTTGACTGCAACGATCTTACTGGTGACCCAGGCAAAAGGAGAGGGCATTCAAGATAAAAGCCAGAAAACCCAAGTATTAGTCCCAGATTTTTCCACAGGAAAACATCTTACTCAACTCACACCTTCCATGGTGCATTAAAGAGCAAGCCAAAACCAGCAAAATATCTGTGTAACTATGATTAAAAGATCAAAGCTACTGGAAGTATTATTTAACGACTCGATGTAAAAAATGCTACTACTGATGGAATTCAGGATCTGGAGAGAGATAATCAAGAGCAATCAAGGATATAAATTGTTCACATGATGTGAAAATTTGTAGTCATTGATAGAATGCCACTTTTAAAATAGCTTCACTGTCGATTTTTAGTGAAATGACTTCGAAGAGGTTCTATTCGGTATCCAGTCTGACCTTGCTTACTGCAGCAGTTCTCTAGTATCCTTGCCAGATACTTTTCGTCTTCCTAAGATTTAAGGATTTCTAGTGACGGGCAGTCAGAGTATTAAGCACTTGCTTGAAGCCAGCTCCAAGGGATTCAGTGACCTTGAATTCTTCACTACCCCAAGGTGACCCAACACTGCATTGCATGAACTCGCTGATAAAATGAAACACACAGTTTAACCTTCAGACGTTTCTTTGGCAGTGCAAATATGATCTGGCTGACTACCTTTCCAGGGTCCTCTTAAAGTAACAAAGTAGATCCTGGATATCCCAGCCAGGCCCATTTAATTGGTTAACTTTTTCACGCTTTTCAGACTCCATTAAGCTCCATCCTCTCTGTATCAGTTTACAAGTCTCCACCTCTGCTGCTCAACCAGGCACTTTGTCCACGATCAAACACAGCGCTTCTTGAACACCCGCATTTTAGCACTTCAGGCTCAAACTCTGATTATACACATTGGGAGAGCCTACCCAATGAATGAAAGGCCAATCTAGCCATTAGCAGTGGAGACGCGATGCTGAGGCGGTCGGAACCGCAGCCGGTCACTTTCCCCATGCTTCCCCAGCGCCTCCAGGACAAGAAACCGAAAGGATGGGCGGGGCCTGTCGATACCCTTAAGGCCTCCGCGGGCCGACGGCCTCCAGGTTTCCCAGCAAGCTCCGGGACAGAGGAGGTGGGGAAAGGAGGTCATCGCGCTTGCGCGCTAGTAGGTGTGACCCGGGTGGGAAAGCCCTCGGCGTCCGCCATTTTGGCTGCCTCTGTCGGTCTGTTCAGTTACCACGTGAACCGCCGACGGAGACCCGTTGGGGGGGGGGAGGCGGCGGCAGTGTTAAGTGAGAAAGGAAAAAAAGACTACGAGGGGAAGGGGGTGTCGGGGTTGGGCGACGCGGTGACACCTGAAGCCTGGTGGCGGCGGTGGATCCGGGCAATCAAGGCTGAAGCAGCCAGGACGACGGCGGCGGCGGCGGCCGGACAAACAGGCTGACCGAGCCGGGCGGTGGCGGGAGCAGCGGGAGGAGCCGGAACGATGCCGGCCGTGAGCCTCCCGCCCAAGGAGAACGCTCTCTTCAAGCGGATCCTGGTAAGTGTGAGGCTCCGGGCAGGCAGCGAGGAGGATTTAGCCGGTACACGGGCCTGTCACCCCTAACCTCGGCCCACCGGGCACCGGGCCACCCCCGCCCGGGACCCCGCCTTCGTACTCCTAGTCAGGCTGAATGCACTCCTTCGTCCCTTCCTTGAGGTTCCCTCTACGGCCCGCGCGCCCGGGACCACAGGTTTCCTCCTCCCCGTCCCCACGCTCCGAAGGCCGTGGTTCCGGAGTAGGCCCCTTGCTCCCAGCTTCTAGACGACCGGTTCTCATTCGTCCCGAGCGAAGGGAGGAGAGGCCTGCTTTCAGCAGGGAGCCGGGCGACAGGGGCAGGAGCGGCGGCCCGGCTGGTGTGGGAACGCTGCCGGCAGGCCAGGGTGGCACCCTTGGAAGGAACAGGTGGTGCGGATACCGCACCGCTCATTCATTGCCCAAGCGCGGCTCTCCCTCCATGGTCCGTCCCTCCCTCTTACTCTCCTCTTGGGATTCACCTGTCCCCGCCCGACTCGGGGTCACTGATTGACCTGGGAGGAGGGAAGGAAGAAAGGCGTTCGGAAGGGGAGAGGAAGCTTTCTAAACTACTACCCTGGTAGTCAGTAGGGATGCTTGCGTCTCCAGCTTCTTAGCCTCTCTCGTTCCCTCCTTCTGGAGTAGGGAAGAGACATTTATTTCTTAGTTTCCGAGCGGGAAACAGCCCCACCTCATCACCCTCCTTGGAGGTGGGGCCCATTGCGAGGGGGCGGTCCAGTAGGAAGTGAAAAGTTGAGAGCTTTTAGTTGAGAAGTTCTAGACAAGGGTTTCTTATAGACTGAAGTGTGTTAACTTCACTTAAGCTTTTAGTTGAGAAGTTCTAGACAAGGGTTTCTTATAGACTGAAGTGTGTTAACTTAACGGATGCAAGAAATTAGCAGAGAAAAGAGAATATAAGAACTTTTGAAATGGATCTTTTTGACGGTAGCTTAGGCTCGATAATTTCCTGCATTTCAGATATGTGCAGTTTGCATTGTTTTTTTTTTTAAAATACATTAATAAGATGATGTTTGGAGCCACTGTTTACGTTGTAGAATGTCTTGTAGCTTAGGTGCTATAATTAACACTCTGTAGCACGCTTTTGTTTGGCTGAGTGGGTTGCCGCTTTCATGCAGACATTTCTTTGAAAGAATTAACTACGTTTACCAAACTGCCAAACTGCAGCCTGTCAGGCTGAAATCCATGGGGTCGCAAATAGTCGGACACGACTTAGAGACTGAGCAACAACAACCAAACTTAAGTCTTAAAATTTGGAGTATGTGTTACGAAAGTGTTAGTGTTTTCCTTTTGCAATTTAAGTGTATTTCGTTTGTTTGAAAAGTATAACGACTCCAAGGACCCGGGTTTTCTAGACCCATGTTGAACTAACTTTGGTTTTACAGAAACATCCATTTGCCTATAGATTTAGTCATTAAGTATGGAAACGCATGTAAGAAAGTTACATCCAATACGGTGTAACTCTTAGTTACCTTATGCCAATTTTTTTGTTTTTAGACTAATGGAGTGTATGTAGGACTGTATCACTATTTCACCAGAAGTTTATTTTTATATATTTTAAAGGAGTAATTGGTGTGTAGGTTCGACTGTAACATAGTTTTAGGATAGTAGTTTGTCGTTAATCTTCCTCCCCAATTCTACTTTTAAAAAATTCAAGTTGAAAAGTTGAGAGGAGTACAAGGAGCCCTTGTATATTCTGTAAACATTTAACATTTTGCCAGATTTGCTTTTTCTCTGTCCTCACACATATACAAGAGTTAAAAGGAAATTGCTGGTCTGATCTTCATCCCTACATGCTTCAGCAAAGCATCCTCTTAGAGTAGGATATCATTTTGTATAACCATAAGAATATTAATAATCACTCCCTGATATTGTCTAATATCCAGTTTATTAAATTTTCCTAATTGTTAGGGCAGCACTTAAAAAAAAAACTTAGTTTGAGCTTGACTGTAGAGTTGCACATAATTTAAAAAAATAATAGATTACCTTGTACCCTTTATCCAGTTTCCCCACTGCTAATGCTTTGCAAAGCCATAGTTCAATATCATAACGTTGATACAATCTGCCAGTCTTATTCAGGTTTCTCCATTTTACTTGTACTAATTTGTGTGTATATTTAGTTCTTTGCAGTGTTGCCACACGTGTAGATTACATAACCATCATTACAGTCAACATACAGAACAGTTCCACGAGCACAAGGATCCCTCTGTTGCCGTTTCAGAACTGCACTCTCTCCTGTTCCTCCCATCTCCTCTAACCTGAGACTGGCAGCCACCACTAATCTGTTCTCTGTTTTTATAATTTGGTCATTTGAAGAATGTTTACTGAAAAGAGTCATACTGTACATGACTTTTTAGGATTAGCCTTTTGTGTGTGTGTGTGTAAGTAACCAGATTCCCTTGAGATTCATCCAGATTGTTGAGTGTATCAATAGTTTGTTCTTTTTAATTGCTGAGTAGAATTCTACGATGTGGATGTACCACAGTTTTCTTTACAGTTCATAGCATAACAGTTTTTGATTAAACATCTTAAACTTAAAAAGAAAATTATTTGGTGATAGTGGAGGAAGTCCCTTAAATTCATTGCTAAAATCAAGGTGCTAAAGGGCTTCTTGTTATAAAGTGTATGCAGAGGAAGTGTAAAAATCATTAAATGAAACGGAATATAATTTCCTTATTGTTTTCTTACATTAAAAATGAAAATATCACTAACCGAAGTGTGGTTAGTATTTGCTCTTACTAAGTTGTTTCTGCTTCTTCAGTACTTGTAGTAGTTACTGCTTTTGATTTCAACGCCTGCCCCCCTCCCCCCAAAAGTTTGCATACCTTGTAATCAAGTGTTGCAGGGTTAGTAACTGTTAAATCCTTCCATTAGCATTCAGTTTCTCAGCTAGTGCTTTGTTAGTTGTATCCTGCTTGTTCGTAGTAAAGTTGTATAAGAATGAAATTAGTTTGTATTTTTTAAAAATTTGAAACACTGATTTCAAAATAATGAAGTATGTTTTGACTTAATTTTTCAAAAGAAACCTGGTTTACACGTTGGTGTGTAAAAAAATTTCAGAATTTCTGTAGTGGATTTTCCTGGCTTGTTCTAGTCTAGTTGGTATCTGAAATTCAATTTTGTTGCATATTTGGCCCATCTTTTCCCCCCATTTTACTCTGCTGTGTTCTGAAATGCTAAAGCCCTGCCATGAGTTGGTCAAAATGTCTGCAAAATATGTCTTAATTTGTCTACAGAAGAAACAGGTGATGAATTTAACGTGGTATTATGTGGGAGTTTAAAGAAGAGTTATTTGTGTTTGCCAGAGGTGTTTTGTTGTTGTTGTAATTACATACCATTTTAACACTTTGGAAAACTGAGTTATTAGCAAATGTGTATTTGCCTACTCATGATGCTATTTGTTTATCTAAATAGTTTGAGGGGCATTACCAGATCTTTACACGACTTTCTTGGGATATAGCTTAAGCGTAGGAATAATGAGATTGCCAGGGTAGAGTGAAATCCACACCTTTTTAGATTTTAGCCCACTTGGAAAAGTAGTTGGACATACCCTAATACCTTGCAGTGAAGCTAGTTTGTTGACTGTTAGTGCCTTTGCTTTATTTTCTCTTCTCTTTAGATGTTAGTGTGAACTGTAAGAAAAAAAAAAAAATCTTAAGTTCGAAGTACTTAAAATATGTACAGCATTAATCTATTTTTGGACTATAGCCTGAATGATTTATGTCTTTAGTTAAAAGTCTAATGGATAAAATTTTTCTTTCCTAGAAAAGTGGTAAGAGAAGTTAGCATAGCATGGTGATAATATTTGCAATTTATTGGAAGCTTACTCTTTGTATTGTGCACTGGAACTTCCCTGTGATGATAGAAATGTTCTGTATCTGTTCTGTCCATTATCATAGCCATTAACCATTTGTGGCTGTTGTACACTTGAAATATGGCTAGTGTGGTTGAGGAACTGAGTTATTAATTTTAATTAATTTAAATTCACATAGCCACAGTGAACAGTGAGTGCACTTGAATCCTTCTCTAGTCTCAAAGCATTTCAAGATAGGGACATGTTTATTAAGGAACACACTAAGATTAAAGTTAACAGCTAGTGTAAGGAATGAAACTTTTTTCAGGGCACTTATACTACACCCATCTAGTTCTTTATTAGTTAAAAGGAGTTTTAATAATTGTTGGTGGCTACACATGTTGTGGGTACCTAAAATATTGTAGGTAAATTATTTCATTTTAGTTATTGCTTTTGGAAAAAGTGCTGTTTCTACAGTTAATGATATGTAGGTTGGATTGAGTTGCACATGAACTAAATTAAAATTAGGAATTGTTAACAAGGAGATTTCCATATGCACATGGGAAGGTCAACTGACTTTAATTTCTGTGTGACAATAATAGTTTGGCAACTGAGTGTGGATAGTAACCTTGAAATTTGCTTTAATATACTTTGCCTGTACTGTATATGTTTAGAATATAATGAAAACAAAAAATTAATACAAAGTTTTAGCTGTTCTGAAGTCCCCTTTCTTCTGTATACAGTAGGTAATCAAACGTTTGAACTAGAATGAATTTGTTTAAAGGTGAATTAGGAAATGAAATGCAGTTTTGCATAACTATATTCTTAATAAACACTATATTCTTAAAAGGCACAACATACTTTTAAAGTTTTTTGGTTTTTTTTTAATGCTTTTAATAAAAAGTCTAAAAAGTCTTATGAGAAGAAAAAACTGATAATGTTGCAAATTCACTAATTTGTTTTAACTATCCTAAATTCTTACTGGAATGGGTGTAGGGTGAACACACACATAAGTATATGTCTTTATGTGAATTGACAAAGCATATATATTTTTAAATGCTTTATTGTTTTAGAAACATGAAATATTTAAGAAATGATGCTTTTGGGTTAAGAGAGTAGATTATAATACTTGTTTGTGCAGATATTTGGGGAATAGAGTATTCGGGTTTTAAAAAAAATGAATGACTACATTTTAGTTTTCGATTGTAATAGACAACACTATATGTGTAGAAAAGCAGACAAAAGCTAATAGGAACCTGAATTTAATGTTCGATTCTGTGAGTATTTCAAAGCCTTGCAGTCTTGAACCTTTACTGGGGATTATACAAACTAAGTTATTTGATGATAAAGAGTTGCCATTCCAACTGTTAACTTTGAAGACTGGTTAAAAGCAGTTTCCACAGAGGCAGACATGGGTGCTCTGTTTGATTGATGGACAGGAAAGCTATTGGCCAACTGGCTTTAACAGAAGGGATCTCTTTGTTTAGTGTGCATTCTTGTTTCCTTGAATATTTCTGCTTCTGATAATGCATTTCTTAGAAAGCATTGATTCAAATTTATTTTCTTTGTTCATAAAAGTGCTTTTGGACATAAAAAGCTAGGTTATAGAAGGGATCATATACAGAGGCTGTTTGTTCAGAATTTTGTCCTCCAGATACCTGCATGGCTCATTTCTTCTCTTATTTCTTTTATTGATAGAATTCTGCTCAGATATTCTCTAAATGTTATATTGCGGCCTTCCTTGACCAAAAGCCCTCTTCAACTCAACTGTGTATTTTCTTCCTTGCTGTATTTTTCTCCTTATCATTATTTGACATATCTGATATGTGTGTGTGTGTGTGTGTGTGTATACACACATATATATATACAAGAAATTTATCACATGTCTTCTATAATTAAGATGTAGGTTTTATGAGAATAGGGACTTTGTTAATCAGTACATATTTTTGCATGAAGTGAGCGTGAAGACAGTGACTACAGGGCAAGAGAGAGAAATCTTTATCTTTGGATTTTGTGCTTGCGTAAAGGTTTTTGGAGAAGGGAGTTAACCTGGGCCTTGGCATTGTAGAATAGAGTATTATATGAGGTAATTGTAGGATATCAGGCAGAACCTGTATTACTTGGTAAAGCCTTGGAAGTTGTATTTATGAATGAATCATAGTATTAGGTTTGTTTACATGGTCTTTCTCCCATCACAAAAGCACAAGAGAAAATTTTTATTGTTTCTTTTTTGGTTACGTTAGCATTGGAGGGAAAATGGTACCTGGATTAAATGAGGATGTTTATCATGTGGACCCTGTTGGGTAAGTCATCTGTAGTTTCATAAAGCTCTAAAACTGATTCTGATAAAGTCAGGGTTGAGGACCAGTGTATATGATATTATGAGACAGGAATATAAAATGTTGGAAGGGAGAACATTTGTAATGTAGAGTTGCTTTGTAGGTGTTTTTTAGAAAACTTAAAAATCAAATTGAATTCTTGGAGTTTGAGAAAGGCTTGCTGGCAAGCTGGTGTGGCAGAGCAAGCCGTTTAATCAGTGAGCCTAGCCAACTGTCAGCATTCACATCTAAATGTTAATACAACTCTGCTGTCTGTTAGTAGGCAATAGCCCTACTGAAAAGAGAAAAACTTAAGATTTTTAGTGAAAAATGATCTCAGAAATAATGTCAGTTGCTGGTGTTGATGGTAAGAAGAACAAGTGGAGATTCAAAAGTGATGGTCCTTAGTGTATATAGTAGAATATGGAGGGAAGGAAAACCTTATTCTTGACTTCAGGGAATTTCCCTGGAATGTCAGCAGTGCATTTACATTTAAGCTGTTTTAAGATGCATGCTGTACAAACTTGTATTAAAGTTGTAACTTAAAAAGCAAAACAAAACTAGTTTGATGTGTTGTATGTGATTCCCCCACCCCTGTCCGTGGGTAAGGTATGAATTGTATTTTTACTACTTAATTTGAAACTAAAATAATTCCATTATTATAGAATTAATCCATTATAGATTAATAAAAGCAATTTTTTTGGCTATTTAAAAGTAAAATATAAATTGAAATATAAAAATAACTGATGGTGATGTTAGTGTTTTTGTTACCTTATATGCTGTATTCCACTGAGATTTTCTTTCATAAGTAAAATAATATGAACACATTTTCAGTTGAGATCCTTTGAAATTTCACCTAAAACCTCCTGAGACAATTACAATCTTGTTTGATAATTTTAATCTTAAAGATTTTTTTTTTATAGAGGAGATAGTTGAACTTTCTGTGTGTAATCTGTAAGAGGTGTTTTATCTGATAGTGTGTGAAAGGAGAAATGAAAGTTTACTTTTAAGAATATAGACCTGGGGGAAAAAAGTCCCTGGAGTTGGTTGTGTGCTTCCATACATGGTGGTGGTTCTGATTTAAGAAAAAAAATGTTCTCCTATGTTAATGGCTTTCAGTTAATATGGTATCCTGTTTTTCACCTTTGGTTATCAGTGCTTTGGAACTAAGAATCTTTAAGAAAGGGAAAATGTAGTAACTTGGCATTTATTGCTCATCTATTTTGAGCTAGATTCTGCGCTAGGCTTCCCCCCAACCCCATATTAGCTGATCTAAACCTTGTTTTACTCTTTTGAGGAAATTGTAATAAGTATAAACAATACTTACGATTGTGTTATTTAAAGTATATTTCTAATTGCTTTATATATAGCCAGTTGTGCTATATCAGGACATAAGTTCTTGAAAGTCAGTGCATTATGCAATTGCTGACTAAAATCAGGTAATAACCCACAGAGCTTGTGGGAAAAATAGAATTGGGCCACAACAATTAAAAAATTCATTGATAACAAATTAGAAACCAAGATAAGAACCTAATAAAACTGAGAGCACAGTTTTACATATGTAAAATGGCTAACAATGTAAATACTGTAATACAAATACTGCCTTTTGGAAGTTTACTTGTAGAAGTGGGTGTCAAGAATTGCAGCTGGTGAATTACTGTGAAGTGATGGAAGGAAAGTTACCTTAAATCTCAGAGAAAGTTGTAACAGCAGAGGTGGATGGCTGTGACTGGTAACCCACGAGATGAATTGAGGGGGCTTAGATGTCTGAGGTGTGTGTCAGTGCTGTGCATGCCTATTTGGCTCATTTCAGCTAAGTGCAGTTTTCTGATTCAACTACTATTTCTGGTAGACAAATCCTACAGATCAGATCAGATC
Source organism: Bos indicus x Bos taurus (assembly GCF_003369695.1). Lineage (NCBI taxonomy): Eukaryota > Metazoa > Chordata > Mammalia > Artiodactyla > Bovidae > Bos > Bos indicus x Bos taurus. The sequence goes on from NC_040092.1 coordinate 54,276,865, forward strand.
AGATCAGTCGCTCAGTCCTGTCCGACTCTTTGCGACCCCATGAATCGAAGCACACCAGGCCTCCCTGTCCTTCCCCCAATCCCTCCCACCATCAGAATCTTTTCTAATGAGTCAACTCTTCACATGAGGTGGAGAGTTTCAGCTGGAGTTTCAGCTTCAGCATCATTCCTTCCAAAGAAATCCCAGGGGTGATCACCTTCAGAATGGACTGGTTGGATCTCCTTGCAGTCCAAGGGACTCTCAACAGTCTTCTCCAACACCACAGTCCAAGCATCAATTCTTCGGCGCTCAGCCTTCTTCACAGTCCAACTCTCACATCCATACACGACCACAGGAAAAACCACAGCCTTGACTAGACGAACCTTTGTTGGCAAAGTAATGTCTCTGCTTTTGAATATGCTATCTAGGTTGGTCATAACTTTCCTTCCAAGGAGTAAGCGTCTTTTAATTTCATGGCTACAGTCACCATCTGTAGTGATTTTGGAGCCCAGAAAAATAAAGTCTGACATTGTTTCCACTGTTTCCCCATCTATTTCCCATGAAGTGATGGGACCGGATGCCATGATCTTCGTTTTCTGAATGTTGAGCTTTAAGCCAACTTTTTCACTCTCCACTTGTTTTTAGTGCCTCTTCACTTTCTGCCATAAGGGTGGTGTCATCTGCATATCTGAGGTTATTAATATTTTTCCTCGGCAATCTTGATTCCAGCTTGTGTTTCTTCCAGCCCAGTGTTTCTCATGATGTACTCTGCATATAAGTTAAATAAACAGGGTGACAATATACAGCCTTGATGTACTCCTTTTCCTATTTGGAACCAGTCTGTTGTTCCATGTCCAGTTCTAACTGTTGCTTCCTGACCTGCATACAGATTTCTCAAGAGGTAGATCATGTGGTCTGGTATTCCCATCTCTTTCAGAATTTTCCACAGTTTATTGTGATCCACACAGTCAAAGGCTTTGGCATAGTCAATAAAGCAGAAATAGATGTTTTTCTGGAGCTCTCTTGCTTTTTCCATGATCCAGCAGATGTTGGCAATTTGATCTCTGGTTCCTCTGCCTTTTCTAAATCCAGCTTGCACATCAGGAAGTTCACGGTTCACATATTGCTGAAGCCTGGCTTGGAGAATTTTGAGCATTACTTTCCTAGCGTGTGAGATGAGTACAATTGTGCGGTAGTTTGAGCATTCTTTGGCATTGCCTTTCTTTGGCATTGGAATGAAAACTGACCTTTTCCAGTCCTGTGGCCACTGCTGAGTTTTCCAAATTTGCTGGCATATTGAGTGCAGCACTTTCACAGCATCATCTTTCAGGATTTGGAATAGCTCCACTGGAATTCCATCACCTCCACTAGCTTTGTTCGTAGTGATGCTTTCTAAGGCCCACTTGGCTTCACATTCCAGGATGTCTGGCTCTAGGTCAGTGATCACACCATCGTGATTATCTGGGTCGTGAAGCTCTTTTTTGTACAGTTCTGTGTATTCTTGCCATCTCTAATTTAGTGTGCTCAAAATGCCTGTAAGTATCAATCGTGTTGGAGCAAATATGTATTTTCAAAACTAGTATTCTGGAAGTGGCCGAACGTGAACTTAGAGATCACACAGCCTGGGTCTGAGTAGCTCTTCCTTCACTCTGCTGTTCGTCATTTACTAAACCAGAACATCTTGCATCTAGTACCTGAGATCGGAGAAGGCAACGGCACCCCACTCCAGTACTCTTGCCTGGAGAATCCCAGGGACGGCGGAGCCTGGTAGGCTGCAGTCCATGGGGTAGCAAACAGTCAGAGACGACTGAGCGACTTCCCTTTGACTTTTCACTTTTGTGCATTGGAGAAGGAAATGGCAACCCACTCCAGTGTTCTTGCCTGGAGAATCCCAGGGACGGCGGAGCCTGGTGGGCTGCCGTCTATGGGGTCGCACACAGTCGGAGACGACTGAAGCGACTTAGCAGCAAACCAGAACTTCTTGCATCAAGTACCTGAGATAGTGTCACATTCGTTGCCAACTTAGTTGCCACTGCCATTAAATAGACTTAAACTTCTTCAGACATTTTCTTTGTTCGAAGAAGCTTTGTACCCAGAATATCAAAAGTTTCAGGCTAATTCCTTCTAAAGATTTTTGAAAACGGGTGGCTAAGTAACACTTTTAAAGCAGGAAATAAAATATTACATGTTTCTTCAATTTGTGTTTTAAGATGATGGGTTTTAATCCTGACTGCTTTACTTTATCTTTTATGCTTTTTAAGCGTTAGTTTGTAAATCTGAATAAAAAGAGAAAAACAGTATTTTTCTGTCCTACTTTACTGGTCAGGTAGTGAGATATGTATAAAAGTCCTTGGTAAGTGCTAAAGCGTATGTGTTAGTAAATGTGTAATATAGGTATAGTCTGAAAGATGTTACCTTTTCTACTGAATTGACCTTATCTTGGTTTTATGTTACTTATTTTGTAATTTTTAAAAATATTTTTATTTTGTTTTGTATACTTTTTGGTTTTTAAGGAGGTTTATATTTTTGTTTTAGTGAGTTACTTTTATATGTATACTTTTAAAAATTCCTGGGAATTTCCCTGGCAGTCCAGCTGACCCTGGACTCCAGTCCTTGGCAGTTCAGAGTCAACTCTTTGACGCTCTGGGCCCAGGTTTGGTCCCTCAAGCTGCAGGTGTGGCCAAAACAAGTAAAATTCTTTTAGTTCTCTTTTTTCTTATGTAGGCGTGTGGAGGGGAGGGGATTTTATGCTGTGATTATTAACGTGTGAATGAACTTACTTTACTCAATTTTTTTTCTAGTCTCTTTTCCTTTGACTTTATTACTTGTGAGAACATGCCATTTTATGTATATTCTACTCTCATCAATATCTTTGTTTTAGATTTAATTCTATAAATAGAGTTAATATTAAGTGACTGACCTTTTTCTGAAGTTTTATTGTCTCTTGGCTGGATGAAACTTACTGTTTAGTAGAGATTCCTCAACCCCGCTTGTGGAAACCTTTTAAGGGCTTAGATGTTAAAAGTGCTTTCCTGCCGTCTTGATGTTTGAAGGATAGCTTGACTCACATATTCTTAGATTTCTTAAAAATGACTGCCCTGCCATGGTCTTGTTTATATGTTGCTGATGCCAACCTGGTTTTCTTTTCTTTGTTGATGATGTGGTCTTTTTTGAAGATGTGAATTTTTCTTTATCTGTAAAATTGAATTATTTTACTTAGTTATGTCTCTGTGTTGACTATTCTAGATAAATTTTCCCTGGTATGTGTTTTCAGATTGTAGATTGATGTTTTCTTTGAGTCAGTAATTATAGTTTTGAATATTAGTTCAAATATTAGTTCAGCTGTTTCATTCTTCAGTGACCTTTGCTTATTGGATCTTTGCATCTCTTTTATATTGTTTCCTTCAGTTCTTTTATATTGTATATCTTATAATTTAGTCTTCATTTCTGAGATGGTTTTGTGTTTTTTTTTTCTATTTTAAATTCACTTTTTTCATGTTATTTAAACTTTTTATTCACTGTTTAAAATTTTGAGTATTTGATTTGAGATGTTCTTTTATGTCTGCATCTGTTTTTTTAGTTATTTCCTATTTGTGATGGAGTGTTACATCTTTCCTTATAGCAATAAAACTATAAAATATAGTTTTATTGCTATAGTTTTCGATGTGTTTTCATCTGCCCAAATTTTTCACTTTTAAAAATTCTGTGTAAGTAATTTGCTATGGATGCTGAGTTCTTTTTTTCTCTTCAGGTTATTTGTGATGGGCTTTGCTGTACCAGCAATACAGACAGTTTTATTTTGGGGTGAGGTTGGGTGGTTTCTTCAGTCTCTTAGTTCAGGAATACCCTCTTTGTTGCTGTAGTCAAATGCAGTTTTTAAAATAAGTCCTCTCGGGACTTCCCCTGGTGATCCAGTGGTAAAGAATTTGCCCTCCAGTGCAGTGGGCTTGGGTTGATACCTGGTTGGGGAACTAAGATCCCACATGCCACAGGGCAGCTAAACCCATTTGCCACAACTAAAGAAATGTGTTGCAATGAAGACCAACCACGGCCTAAATAGCAGAAACTATCAAACTATTAAAAAAATAATAAATAAAAATGAACTGAGTCCCCCTCCCCCGTGTCCTGCGCTGACTTAGCAGGGCCTCTGTCTTCAGTGCTCTCTCGCCATCCAGCTTTCACGCGACAGTCCCTCCTTTCGAGGTGGCTCCTGCTCCAAAGCTGTGCCCTACTGAACCTGTCACCTTTGCTCCTACAGACTTTTTGAGCCTCTGCATTTTGACTCCCCAGTAGTCATTGCCCTCATCCATCATGTCTGTCAGTACTTCCTTTGGACTTCTTACTTGGGTGAATCCTAGTTAATATAACCCATATTCAGTGGCCACTAGGACCCTGCTATATTCTTTTGGACATCTCCTTTTGAAACTTGGAGCTCTGGTCGTGAATGTTTATGCACTTATATGTAAGTTAGCAGAGTTCCAAAGAATAGCAAGAAGAGATTAGAAAGCCTTCTTCAGCGATCAATGCAAAGATATAGAGGAAAACAACAGAATGGGAAAGACTAGAGATCTCTTCAAGAAAATCAGAGATACCAAAGGAACATTTCATGCAAAGATGGGCTCGATAAAGGACAGAAATGGTATGGACCTAACAGAAGCAGAAGATATTAAGAAAAGATGGCAAGAATACACAGAAGAACTGTACAAAAAAGAGCTTCACGACCCAGATAATCACGATGGTGTGATCACTGACCTAGAGCCAGACATCCTGGAATGTGAAGTCAAGTGGGCCTTAGAAAGCATCACTACAAACAAAGCTAGTGGAGGTGATGGAATTCCATTTGAGCTATTCCAAATCCTGAAAGATGATGCTATGAAAGTGCTGCACTCAATATGCCAACAAATTTGGAAAACTCGGCAGTGGCCACAGGACTGGAAAAGGTCAGTTTTCATTCCAATCCCAAAGAAAGGCAATGCCAAAGAATGCTCAAACTACCGCACAATTGCACTCATCTCACACGCTAGGAAAGTAATGCTCAAAATTCTCCAAGCCAGGCTTCAGCAGTATGTGAACCGTGAACTTCCTGATGTGCAAGCTGGATTTAGAAAAGGCAGAGGAACCAGAGATCAAATTGCCAACATCTGCTGGATCATGGAAAAAGCAAGAGAGCTCCAGAAAAACATCTATTTCTGCTTTATTGACTATGCCAAAGCCTTTGACTGTGTGGATCACAATAAACTGTGGAAAATTCTGAAAGAGATGGGAATACCAGACCACATGATCTACCTCTTGAGAAATCTGTATGCAGGTCAGGAAGCAACAGTTAGAACTGGACATGGAACAACAGACTGGTTCCAAATAGGAAAAGGAGTACATCAAGGCTGTATATTGTCACCCTGTTTATTTAACTTATATGCAGAGTACATCATGAGAAATGCTGGACTGGAAGAAACACAAGCTTGAATCAAGATTGCTGGGAGAAATATTAATAACCTCAGATATGCAGATGACACCACCCTTATGACAGAAAGTGAAGAGGAACTAAAGGGCCTCTTGATGAAAGTGCAAGTGGAGAGTGAAAAAGTTGGCTTAAAGCTCAACATTCAGAAAATGAAGATCATGGCATCTGGTCCCATCACTTCATGGGAAATAGATGGGGAAACAGTGGAAACAGTGTCAGACTTTATTTTTTTGGGCTCCAAAATCACTACAGATGGTGACTGTAGCCATGAAATTAAAAGACGCTTACTCCTTGGAAGGAAGGTTATGACTAACCTAGATAGCATATTCAAAAGCAGAGACATTACTTTGCCAACAAAGGTTCGTCTAGTCAAGGCTGTGGTTTTTCCTGTGGTCGTGTATGGATGTGAGAGTTGGACTGTGAAGAAGGCTGAGCGCCGAAGAATTGATGCTTGGACTGTGGTGTTGGAGAAGACTGTTGAGAGTCCCTTGGACTGCAAGGAGATCCAACCAGTCCATTCTGAAGGTGATCACCCCTGGGATTTCTTTGGAAGGAATGATGCTGAAGCTGAAACTCCAGCTGAAACTCTCCACCTCATGCAAAGAGTTGACTCATTGGAAAAGACTCTGATGCTGGGAGGGATTGGGGGCAGGAGGAAAAGGGGACGACAGAGGATGAGATGGCTGGATGGCATCACCGACTCAATGGACGTGAGTCTCAGTGAACTCCGGGAGTTGGTGATGGACAGGGAGGCCTGGCGTACTGCGATTCATGGGATTACAAAGAGTCGGACACGACTGAGCGACTGATCTGATCTGATCTGATGTAAGTTAGCTTTTAGTTGTCTCATCTTGTAATGCTCTGGGTGATTTTATTTGCTTTCTTCCTTGGCCTGTATGTTTTTTATGAGGACTTTTGTAATGTTTAGAAATTAGGGGCCAGTCATTACCCTATAAATAATTCATTTCTGTTTTTATGTGTTATGCTGGAAAATAATAATGTTTGCTTTAAAATACTTTATAATTTACGTTTGTATAATTGAGTAATCACTTGTACTTCTCTTTTTGTGTCCCCATGACTACTCGATTGTTTTCCTTAAGCTTGTTGGGATTATTTTTCATTGAAATAATTAGATTCTATTAAATAGCTATGTTTTTTTCAGTAGTAGTGTATGGATGTGAGAGTTGGACTGTAAAGAAGTCTTAGTGCTGATTGATGCGTTTGAATTGTTGTGCTGGAGAAGACTATTGAGAGTCCCTTGGACAGCAAGATGAAACCAGTGAATCCTAAAGGAAATCAACCCTGAATACTCACTGGAAGGACTAATGCTGAAGCTGAAGCTCCAGTGCTTTTGGCCACCTGATGTGAAGAGCCTACTCACTGGAAAAGACCCTGATGCTGGGAAAGAGTGAGGGAAAGGGGAGGAGGCAACAGAGGATGAGAAGGTTGGATGGCATCATTGACTCCATGGATATGAGTTTGAGCAAGCTCCAGGAGATACTGAAGGACAGAGAAACCTGGTGTGCTGCAGTTCATGGGATCGCAAAGAGTCGGACACAACTTAGCAACTGAACGATTAAATAGCTGGCTCTTAATCATATGTATATACCTGGAGTTATTATTGAATTTTGTCCTGTCCCTAAACACTCACATTCATAGCAGAGTTCTACTCATATTAAGCAGGAATTCTAAAATTTTGTTCAATTTTCTTTTCTCAAGTGACATAATTTAATGCTGATGGGGAAAAAAAGAAAGGTAAGGGAAGTCTGGCATGTTTCACAATGTGTTAACAGGATTATGGTATTTAGTGAGCAGGTGCTGATGGTCACATTCAGTTCTGCTGCTAGTAAGACCTTATCTTTAATTTTAATTTCTAGACCCAAAACTTGGAGTGATGCAGACCAATGATGACTCCCTAATGCTGACACACTACAAAAATGCTGGTGTAAAGTTCTCACAGACCTTTTAATTCTATTCTGAGACTGTGTACTTGGTACTTTGGATTTTTGAAATGCTTTCTGTTTTGTGAAATACTGATTGTGAAATAAAAAAGTTTTTTTTTTTTAATTAAGCTACCCCATTTAAATTAATTTTTAAAAAAATTTTACTGGTTTTAATAAAATATACAAGTTTGGGAACAATATTGTATCCACCTCAGAGAGTGGCACAAAATGTCAAAGGACTTAAAACTTGCATGTGAGAAACAGCGAAAAGAACAAAGATGTTTAGCTTGAATGAGAGAAAACTGAACTCTTACGGGCTAGAATCAGTAAACAGAAGCTAGAGGGATATAGAGTTTGGCTCAATACAACTAAAAACATTTCAGTTGAGTGAGCTGGTACCAACAAGAGTTCTGTGACCATTTGCATTGGATGACATTTATTACAGAAGTAGGACAAGATTCTGAAGGGGCTCAGCCCTGGGATTTCTTTGGAAGGACTGATGCTGAGGCTGAAACTCCAGTACTTTGGCCACCTCATGTGAAGAGTTAACTCATTGGAAAAGACTCTGATGCTGGGAGGGATTGGGGGCAGGAGGAGAAGGGGACGACAGAGGATGAGATGGCTGGATGGCATCATGGACTTGATGGACGTGAGTCTGAGTGAACTCTGGGAGTTGGTGATGGACAGGGAGGCCTGGTGTGCTGCGATTCATGGGGTCACAAAGAGTCGGACGCGACTGAGCAACTGAACTGACTGAACTGAGGACAAGATTATTTTTTAAAATAGTATAAAACCAGGAGGGGAAGAAATCATCCTTAAGTTTGTTTTCATGATTGTAATAGTCTGACAGAAACTGTAGGATATGAAAAGGATAGCATATTGTCTGTGAATGGAAGCGCCAACTAAAAGAATTAAAGGAAAGGGAGAATAAAGGCAGTTTTTCAGAGATTAAAAACATTAAAAAAGTTAAAGTATACTTACTTACAGTGAGTCTGCCTGCAGTTCAGGAGGCCCAGGTTCGATTCCTATGTTGGGAAGATCCCCTGAGGAGGGAATGGCAGCGTACTCCAGTATTCTTGTCCAGAGAATTTCATGGACAGGGGAGCCTGGCAGGCTACAGTCCATGGGGTCACAAAGAGTTGGACACGGCTGAGCGACTAGCACACACTGTTACCTACAGTGAAATGCACAGGATTTTAAGTGTATTGTTCTATTAGTTGTCTTTTTTTTGTTTTAGTTTTGACACATCACAAACCATTGCAGCCTATGCCCATTTTAAGATGTGTTGATAGAACATTAACGTCACCTCAGAATAGAGACCTTGTTCCTCTTGATTGTGTATTTTAATTCAGTTTCTGCTTTCACATTTCTCTGTAATCAAGCTTTGTTGGGTCTAAGTATTTATTGTAAGCTAGAACTGACATTGTACTTTATTAACATTTTATTGAGTGCTTACTCGGATTCTTTATATACATTTGTATTTCTCACCTTAACCCTGCAGGGTTGTTAATGTCCACATTTTGCAGGTGACACTGTTGAAGCGCTAATGAATTTAATTCAGCCAGTGATACGCAACTGTTAAGTGCTAAGAATTGAACTCTAGACTGTAGAGCAGTGTTGTCCAATAGAACTTTTTGTGATGGAAATGTTCTATATCTGAATTACTACTACGTTGGCCATTAGTCACATGTGGCTATTTGAACACCTGAGATGTGGTTAGCGTAGCTGAGGAGCTTTGCTGAAAATTACAAAGTTTTTTTTAATACTAACTGATTAAGATGTTAAATAGCCATAGCTCTTGAGCGTATAGACTGCAGGTGCCCTTTCTGCACACTTTCCTGCTGTACAAAAGCAGGGCTACTAAGGTAGCTACAGGACACTGGCCTGCCACGTGCCGCCAGGCTCGTATTAAGTTAATAAATAAATGTTGCTTGAATTGCTTTTAGCATATCTAAGGTTTGTTTTCTTTTTAACTTTTTAATTGTGAAAATTTCAAGCATATGAAAACAATGGTTCTGTTTATTCTTTTTCATCTGTGACCCCTACCACCTGGATCATTTTGTCAAATCCCAGGCATCATTTCAAAATGGCTGACTTTTAAAGCTAAATTTTGCTTTTATTATTTAGCTTAACTTGAGGCTGAATTCCTTTTAAACAATTTTGAAAAAAATTGCACTGAAGAAAACAATGAAAAGGTATATTTAATACTAAAGAAGATTAATGTTAACATAATGTAATGCTTTCCTTGTGGCTCAGCTGGTAAAGAATCAGCCTGAAATGCTGGAGACCTGGGTTCAATCCCAGAGTAGGGAAGAGTCCCTGCAGAAGGGAAAGGCTACTCATTCCAGTATTCTGGCCTGGAGAATTCCATGCTTTGTGTAGTCCATGGGGTCCCAAAGAGTCGGACCCAACTGAGCGACTTGCACTTGCACTGTGTAATGTTAATGTCAAATCTAAATGGTATATATTTGTGTTACATATAATCTTAAGTCTTCTATTTTAAATCACCTAAATCATTATTTTCTTTTAACATAAATAGCCTAGATTCTTTTACTTGCCATGTGACATTCCCACATCTTTAGTCAGTTCAGTTCAGTTCAGTCGCTCAGTTGTGTCCGACTCTTTGGGACCCCATGAATCACAGCATGCCAGGCCTCTCTGTCCATCACCAACTCCCGGAGTTTACCCAGACTCATGTCTATCGAGTTGGTGATGCCATCCAGCCATCTCATCCTCTGTCATCCCCTTCTCCTCCTGCCCCCAGTCCCTCCCAGCATCATGGTCTTTTCCAGTGAGTCAACTCTTTGCATGAGGCGGCCCAAGTATTGGAGTTTCAGCTTTAGCATCAGTCCTTCCAATGAACACCCAGGACTGATCTCCTTTAGGATGGACTGGTTGGATCTCCTTACAGTCCAAGGAACTCTCAAGAGTCTTCTCCAACACCACCGTTCAAAAGCATCAATTCTTCGGCAGGGAACCTTTTTTTCCTGTAACAAGGGTTTGGAAAAAAAGGATGAACTTCCTGTTAGCAATAGGTCTGAACTTTTCACAGCTTATCCAACTATTTTATGTATATAAGTAGCCAACTGTTGTGGAGATTTCTTACCCTCCATATTCTTATTAGCAAAATTAGAAATGAGTTTTTAAAAGGGTTAGTGAAATAATTTTCTTGTTGTTGTTCAGTCACTCAGTCACATCCGGCTCTTTGTGACCCCTTGGACTGTAGCACACCAGGCTTCCCTGTCCTTCACCATCTCCTGAAGCTTGCTCAAATTCATGTCCATCGAGTCAGTGATGCCATCCAACCATCTCATCCTCTGCCGTCCCCTTCTCCTCCTGCCTTCAATCTTTCCCAGCATCAGGGTCTTTTCTAATGAGTCAGTTCTTCGCATCAGGTGGCCAAAGTATTGGACCTTCAGCTTCAGCATCAGTCCTTCCAATGAATATTCAGGACTGATTTCTTTTAGGATTTGACTGGTTTGATCTCCTTGCAGTCCAAGGGACTCTCAAGAGTCTTCTCCAGCACCATAGTTCGAAAGCATCATTTCTTCAGTGCTCAGCCTTCTTTATGCTCCAGCTCTCACATCCATACATGACTACTAGAAAACCATAGCTTTGACTATATGGACCTTTGCCAGCAACATAATGTCTCTGCATTTTAATGTGCTGTCTAGGTTTGCTATAGCTTTTCTTCCAGGAAGCAAGCATCTTTTAATTTCATGGCTGCAGTCACCATCTGCAGTGATTTTGGAGCCCAAGAAAATAAAGTCTGTCAGTTTCCATTGTATTCCTGTTTATTTGCCATGAAGTGATGGGACTGGATGCCATGATCGTAGTTTTTTGAATGTTGAGCCAGCTTTTTCACTCTCTCTCCCCTTTCACCTTCATCAAGAGGCTCTTTAGTTCCTCTTTACTTTCTGCCATAAGGGTGGTGTCATCTTCATATCTGAGGTTATTCATATTTCTCCCAGCAATCTTGATTCCAGCATGAGCTTCATCCAGCCTGGCATTTTGTATGATGTACTCTGCGTGTAAGTTAAATATACAACCTTGATGTACTCCTTTCTCAGCCTTGACATACTTTCCATATTATGACAAAAAAGTCTTAAAGTTGTGACTTTCAGATGCCATGATCTATTGGTATCAGTGCCTCAGCTGAGCTAAGGTGCTGATGGACAGAGCCAGAACACCTAGAGGGTTCCCTTCTGGGCAGGTTCTGCTCTTCCCTGGTGGCTCAGTGGTAAAGAATCTGCTTGCAATGCAGGAGACCGCCTGCAATCCAGGAGAAGCAGGTTTGGATCCCTGAGTTGGGAAGATCCCCTGGAGAAAGGCAGGGCAACCCACTCCCTGTTTTCTTACCTGGGACGTTCCATGGACAGAGGAGCCAGGTGGGCTATAGTCCATGGAGTCGCAAGAGTTGAACACAACTGAGTGGCTAAATCACCACCAGTTTTTTTTTTTAAACTTTACAATATTGTATTGGTTTTGCCATACATCAACATGAATCTGCCACAGGTATACACATGTTCTCCATCCTGAACCCCCCTCCCTCCTCCCTCCCCATACCATCCCTTTGGGTTGTCCCAGTGCACCAGTCCCAAGCATCCAGTATCATGCATTGAACCTGGACTGGCGACTCATTTCATATATGATATTATACATGTTTCAATGCCATTCTCCCAAATCATCCCACCCTCTCCCTCTCTCACAGAGTCCAAAAGACTGTTCTATACATCAGTGTCTCTTTTGCTGTCTCGTATACAGGGTTATTGTTACCATCTTTCTAAATTCCATATATATGCGTTAGTATACTGTATTGGTGTTTTTCTTTCTGGCTTACTTCACTCTGTATAATAGGCTCCAGTTTCATCCACCTCATTAGAACTGATTCAAATGTATTCTTTTTAATGGCTGAGTAATACTCCATTGTGTATATGTACCACAGCTTTCTTACCCATTCATCTGCTGATGGACATCTAGGTTGCTTCCATGTCCTGGCTATTATAAACAGTGCTGTGATGAACATTGGGGTACACGTGTCTCTTTCCCTTCTGGTTTCCTCAGTGTGTATGCCCAGCAGTGGGATTGCTGGGTCATAAGGCAGTTCTATTTCCAGTTTTTTAAGGAATCTCCACACTGTTCTCCATAGTGGCTGTACTAGTTTGCATTCCCACCAACAGTGTAAGAGGGTTCCCTTTTCTCCACACCCTCTCCAGCATTTATTGCTTGTAGACTTTTGGATCACAGCCATTCTAACTGGTGTGAAATGGTACCTCATAGTGGTTTTTTGATTTGCATTTCTCTGAGCGATGTTGAGCATCTTTTCATGTGTTTGTTAGCCATCTGTATGTCTTCTTTGGAGAAATGTCTGTTTAGTTCTTTGGCCCATTTTTTGATTGGGTCATCACCACCAGTTTTTAAAACTCTTTTCTGTTATCCAGATTAGATACATTTTATTGGTCTGTTTTTCCTGTACAATGATTCTTTCCAGTTATCTCCTTTCTAGTTTTGGGTCTATACAGTGAGTTCTGTCCTCATCTCCTCTAAGATGTTGCAAAGGGTTCACTAGTTAACTTCTTCCAACATTTTCATAATAGCTAATTTAAAGTATTGAATAGAAGTCTCTGTATTTGTCTGGTTGATTTTTTTTTTTTTTCCTATGCAAGTTGAGATTTTCCTGTTTCTTCAAATGCCACATAATCTTGGATTTTATCCTGGATGTTCTGAATATTAGTATCAGACTTTGGGTCTTGTTTTAAATCCTTTGGAGAATGTTAATTTTGTTTTAGCAAATCTGGTTAGATTCAGGCTGTAAGCCCCAACTATTTCTATGGACTGTAGTTCTTACATCAGTTCAGTTTTTAAAATCTTTGTGGTTCTATTGGCTCTGTCCTGCTTATGTGCCATCCAGTAGCTGGTCTGAGGCCTGCATGATCTATCTATTGTTTCAGTTCTCAAAGTCTTGTGTGTTGTGATCAGATCCATGCGTGTTTATGAACCCTGGAATCCGTAAACATCTTTATGAGATTGCTTTCCCCAGTTCCACCTCCTTTGAGATGTTTCTGATATTTTGTTTCCTTGGCTCCTTATCTCACCCTCTGACTAGAAAGCTGGGGTTCTCCTTATTTTGCTCTGCTGCATACTTTTGTGATCATGCCCATGTTTGGCTAGAAGTTTATCGATTTTATTGATCTTCTCAAAGAACCAGCATTTGGTTTCACTGATTTGCCTTTTGTTTTTTCCTGTTTCATTAATTCTGTTCTTTTTACTTTTGTTTTTTCTGCTTGCTTTGAGTTTAATTTGCTCTTATGTTTCTAATTTCTTAAGGTAGAAGCTAAGATGATAATTGGAGATCTTTTAGAATACAGGTTTTTTCCCTGACTGCTTTCATAATTTTCTCTTTTGTCCTTATTTTTTAGCATTAGGATTATGATGCGCCCCTTTTTTCTGCTTGCTTTTTGTTTTGTTTTATTCTTTTCTTTCTTTCTTTTTTTTTTTAGTTCATCCTGCTTGGAGTTTGTTGAGATGATTTGTGGGTTTTTTGGGTTTAGAGTTTTTATCAAATTTGCAGTTTTTGATACTTTTCCCACTTTAGTTTTCTGTCCTCTTTTCTGACTCGTTACATGTATGTGCTAGGCCAGTAGACCACTTGATATTGTGCCATCCGTAGGAGTTCTGTGTTCTGTCTCTCATTTTACTATTTCATCGTCCGTGTTGGATTGTTTCTGTTACATGTTTTCCAGTTCACGCAGCCACTGAAGTTCTCTGTCATGGTTTTGTTCACTGCACAAGTTTCAGGTTCACTACAGTGTTTAATATTTTAAGCCCATATCATTAACTTTTCATTTTCGATGCTATATTTTTTATTGTACAATCTCCATTCCTTAATAATTCCATTTCTCTATTGAGATTTCCTGTTTGTTTTCTGATTATGTTCATGGTTTTCCTTTCAGTCCTTTAAGAGTACATAACAGAAACGTTTAAAGTCTGCCTGCTACTTCTGCCATTATTTCTGAATCTGTTTCTGTTTGATTTTTTTTTTTCTGTAGGTCAGGGTCACAATTTCCTGTTTCTTCACTTTTCTAATGATTCCTCTTTTTTCATAATGTATATTATGGACGCTAGGATATTAAGTGTCTGGATCTTGTTCTTTTGTAATAAAGTTTTGTTTTGGGAAGTGATTAATTTGCTTGTGCATCAGCTTGTTCTTATTTTTAAGTTTTAATAAAAATGAGTCTGCTGCTGCTGCTGCTAATTCACCTCATTCGTGTCCGACTCTGTGTGACCCCATAGACGGCAGCCCACCAGGCTCCCCCGTCCCTGGGATTCTCCAGGCAAGAACACTGGAGTGGGTTGCCATTTCCTTCTTCAATGCAGGAAAGTGAAAAGTGAAAGTGAAGTCACTCAGTCGTGTCCGACTCTTTGCGACCCCATGGACCGCTGCCCACCAGGCTCCTCCGTCCATGGGATCTTCCAGGCAAGAGTACTGGAGTGGGGTGCCATTGCCTTCTCCAAAATGAGTCTAGATTATCCTTATTCCTAAGGTTTTGAGTATTTAATGTGGCCTAACTGTTTGGCACTCAAATGTCTCCCAGCCATATATAAGCAGCAATAGCTGTTTAGCTCATACTACTTGGTAGTATTTCTTTGCCAACTTGAGTAGAAATCTGCAGTGTACCTGACCAATTTAATATTTGACCAAGACTCTTGTGCAGATTTCTAAAACTTCATAACTGTACAGTTCATTTTGATGATACCTTGCTCTATAAATTTCATCTTTTCAGACAGTTTCTAACTCTGATACCTGCTTAGATCAGTAAGACTACTATGTTTTGCTTTTGTTCTTCCTCTCTATTCTACAGTCTGGAAAATGCCTCTGGGCAAAAAAAAAAAAAAAAGATTTTCTTGAGATTTACCTTGTTTCTCTTCTGAAAGTCCACAATCCTGTGTTGGCCCTTGTTCAGTGGCTGAAAATAGTTATTTATTTACTTAACCAGTTTCATGCTTGGCAGGAACATCAACTGTATCAGTTATTCCTATACATTTAGAAGCCGTAGTCTCAGTGTATGTTGTCAACATTTAGCACATGGAATTTGAACAGTTCATTCTGTTTTAATTATGTCCTGTTTAGCTTTACTGTTTATGTAGCAGTGTTGATATTTTAAAATTTAGTTGCTTAATGAAAACAGTCTATAATGTTCTAATATCTTGATACTATTATGATTAATTTTGAATTAATAACAAGGCAGGTGAAGAATAGAATAATATGGCATTCATTGCATGCTAAGGGAGACCCTTATTCATAATTCTGAAATTTCAGGAACTCTCCATATACAAGAATTTCAGAGACAGATTTGTGGACATGTATTTTTATTTAGTTTGATAATTTTACTGTGAAGACTTAATACGTCTGCCTGCTATGTCATTTTACAAAGCTTGTTTTAAATGAATTGATGTGAAATCTTTGCTCACAATATACTATGTAGTATTTCCATCTCTTTTTCCCTAAATAAATTCTCTAAAAAATTTAAGTGTACAAGTTTGGTTAAAACAATATTAAGAACCTTATAATTAAAAAAAAGAAAGAATCTTATTGTGGTAAATTTATTTCCATGGTTCTGTAGAATGAACTTTAGTGATAGTGTTACATGGGAGTTGCAAAAACAAGCAAATTGCTATTTTTTTTATTCATTTACATCTTTTAAATGGTTCAGAAAAGGACACCTTATGATTATATCTTCTATTATATTTTAAGACTGCTTTTATAAGATTGGATTTTGATTAGATAGACACTTAAAGCTGAATTATGCATATATCTGGTCTTATGTTTGGAGGAAAGAAGTTATTGAATGAAATATGATGCACTCTTTGCTATTTTTCTTGTAAACCCTGTATGCCATTAGAGTTTATCCTTGGGCAAAAGCAGAATTTTTTAGGAATTTTTATGGGATAAAGTAAGTTGAATATCTATTGTTATTTTTTCCAGTAAACTGTGAGACTACTACTCTCATTTGTAATGAGTGACCTGTTGTAGGAGTAGTGCTTTTTAGAAAGAAAAATAGATTGAAGTCTGTTTCCTTAAATGCACACTGAAGGTTATGCCATCTTTAATTATTTTTACAGGTCACATTGACAGAGCTAATTGGGTTAGTGGCATTGAGTATAATTTCAATATGGAAGACTACCAAATTTCATTAATTGGGAACATAATCATTAGGAACTGAAACATAATTACTGTTCTGAAGTGTGATAAAGTAAAAAGCTAAGTACTATAGCATCTCATATTCAAATAGAATGGTTTTTAATTTTCATTTGGCAGACTCAGTTATTTGGGGGAATTTTCTAGTTGGTTAATTGTTTTATGTGTGTTCATTTTTGTCACCTTATTTTTGGCATTTTTATTGCCTATTTGGCTTCCCTGGTGGCTCAGTTGGCCTGCAGTGCAGGAGACACAGGTTCAGTTCCTGGGTCGGGAAGATCTCCTGGATCTTCCAGGATGGCTGCCCACTCCAGTGTTCTGGGAAATCCCATGGACAGAGGAGCCTGGCAGGCTATAGTCCATAGCTGCTGCTGCTGCTGCTAAGTCGCTTCAGTCGTGTCGGACTCTGTGCGACCCCATAGACGGCAGCCCACCAGGCTCCCCCGTCCCTGGGATTCTCCAGGCAAGAACACTGGAGTGGGTTGCCATTTCCTTCTCCAATGCAGGAAAGTGAAAAGTGAAAGTGAAGTCACTCAGTCGTGTCCGACTCTTATTGACCTCATGGACTGGAGCCTACCAGGCTCCTCCATCCATGGGATTTTCCAGGCAAGAGTACTGGAGTGGGGTGCCATTGCCTTCTCCAATAGTCCATAGGGTCACACAGAATTCGACACGACCAAATTGACTTAGCACGCAGGTACGCACGCACTCATGCACTCACTGAATAAGCAAAGAAGCAAAAGGTGAGATAAAAGTTGAATTTGTTGATTGGAAGATCTGTTAGAAGATGACAGCTCTGGGCTTTAATAATACTTAAAATGTTAATAAAATTTCTGTATGTGGTGCAGAGAGCTCTCAACCGGGACTGACTCAGAGAGGGCCTCAACTGATAAGCCCTCCAGCACTTCTGTAGGTATTTTGCCCCTGACTTGGTTTTTAATTTCTGGCAGGAGATGCATGAAGGATCCCATGCAGATTTTGGGATGTCTTTTTTTCTTAATAGTTCCATCATTTTCAGTACTCTGTCCTACAGAATAGCTCAGCCTCTCTGAACTTCAGTCTCTTTGTCTCTTCATCTCTGTGGACTGTCGTGTGCTGTTTCAGACCCTTCTTCCTGTGCTGTGATCTGTAGAGCAGTGACATTACCCAGTGTATCGTGTCCCTCCCCCGCCTCCATGGTTCACAGCCCGTGCTGCCTCTTGTCCAGTGTCTGACAACAGTTATTTTATGCATTTTGTCTCATTTTGTTGTTTAAGATAAAAGGACACATTTCTCCTCACTTCACTGTGGCCAAAAGTGGAACTTCCTTACTGCACTTTACAGAAATAAAATTGTAGAAAGCTAATTAAATGTTTTAAGAACAATGTACTTAAATTGTTCTTTGTCTGTATGTTCTTGTTGTTGTTTAGTCTGTATGTCTTTTCCGACTCTTTTGTGACCCCATGGGCTGTTGGCCCACGAGCCTCCTCTGACCTTGGGATTTCACTGGCAAGAATACTGGAGTAGGTTGCCCTTTTCTTCTTCAGGGGACCCTCCCAACCCAGGAATGGAACCCTTGTCTCCTGCATTGACAGGAGGATTCTTTCCCACTGAGCTACCAGGGAAGCCCTTGATGTAGTTCCTGGAAAACAGTGAGAAGTCATGAGTGTTGCTTTTAATTAGCGTCCTGTAATGACTTTTACTTTTATTATAAGAAAAAGGTTGCTTTAGCCTTTCTGCTGAGTGAATAGGAACACTAAATTTAGTTGCTTAGTCTTATGTTTCTTTGGCTGTGTATGGTTAAGTTACTGTTTCTGCTCTCCCCTCCCTTGTATCCCTCAGATCACCTTGCCTGTTGATTGTGGGAGAAGCAGAGAGTTAGGAAGCTATTGCAGAGAAACTAGGACTGATGAATCTATTAGAGGATGGAAGTCTCAGGGATGAAAGCACAGAGGATAATTAGGTTTCTTGTTTTGTCATCTGAATGAGGTTGAGTTGAAGGAAATGCATCTCTTGAGATGGTAAAGACGATGAAGAATAGATTCTTGGGAGGGAAAATCAGTTGTGTTTTGGACTGTATATTAGGTTTGAGATGTGAACAATAAAATAGAGATGGTGAGTACATAGTTGATTGTAGAACAGCTCTATGGTTGGCTTTTGCATTGAGCTTTAACGAGTTGATTTCTTGGTGCTGAATGTAAAATTTTACATTTTTGTTTCTACACATTTTTCTCCTATGATTTTATTATCATTTGCATTAACTATCTCAGCCAGATTTTGAGTGTTATTGTTTCAAAAATTAAGACTAAAATTTGTTTAAACTTAGGACAGTAAATTCTGACATAAATTATCATATCTTTAAGGTGCAGAGGTTTTCTGTAATGAATACAGTGCTTTAAAAATTATTGTTATGAAAGCACATGTTGATACATTTATAGAAAAAGAGAACTTGGAACTTCATTACCACATTTGCTCACTTGTCTTTTCCTCATTCTGTCATTGTGCTTATATCACAGTATTTTGATAAATCAGAACTAAATATTTACATTTCTATAATTATATGTATATTATTTATTATTAAGCCAAATATTACACTGAGACCATAATTTCTTATACAAGCCTTTATTTTCCCTGGAGTTAAAATCTGTCTTACTTATTCACTTGGTTTTCTGTAGACTCATTGGTCATTTTCCCCAAATGTGCCTGTATTCTGTCATGTGCTTATAAATAATATTTTCCATATTATGAAGTACACAGGTTCCATTTTTGACTTTGCTAGAAACCTATTCCATGGTGGCCTCTGGAATCCTGTTTCATTTTGGAGTGGTTGTTCTTTTTTCTACATTAGATTACTTATTTACTAAGTTCCACGTTGTCTTTTTTGTTTGTTTTGATTTCTTTCAATAACTTCCTAAGGAAGAGTGCAAAGATAAAATTTTAACTTTCTAAGAAGCCTTAAAATGTCCTTGTACTTACATACTTGATTGACAATTTAGCTGGGTAAGGAATTCTGAATTTTGAAGACTCTGTGTAGATATTTTATAACTTTCAGCAGTATACCGTTTTTACTTTAGAGTAAACCTTCAGTGCTGTTCTGATTACATATCCTTTTTATGTGACTTGTTTTTTTTCTCTCTGGAAGTTTTTAAGGACCTTTATTTCTTGGCTTAGAATTTTCATTATGACGTGTGTTTCTTTTCCCCCCTTCTTTAATTTGCATGCACTTGTTTGTCTCTTGTGGCTTCAGAGACTTCTTTCCTTCAGTTAAAAAGAAAATGTTATTTTAAAGTATAATTTCTACACCCTCCACCCCAATTTTCACATTATATTAACACTTGTTGGACCTTTTGAAGTCCGCTAATGCTTGTCTTATTTTTTCTAATGTGTGTTTTGTCCCTTTGTCTGCCTTTTACTTTCTGTATTTGAACTGTCTATATGAAAAAAAAAAATTTGGTTGCTCAGTATGACTGTTTTTTTTTTTCTTTTCAATTTTGAATGTGGAATGTGACTTGTAGGATCTCAGTTCCCCAACCAGGGATTAAACCCAGGCTACTGCAGTGAAAGTGCCAAATCCAAATTACTAGGCCACCAGGGAGTTCCGTGTGTGTGCGTAATTGGCATTTTTGTGGAATTTAGAATATGGCAGTAACATGAGATCATTTTGTTGTGTTTAACAGAATCAAAAGTGCAGCACCAAATTTAAAGTTTACATTTTTTACTAAACTTAAATTTTTTCTTTTTTCTTTTGACAGAGGTGTTATGAACATAAACAGTACAGAAATGGATTGAAATTCTGTAAACAAATCCTCTCTAATCCCAAATTTGCTGAGCATGGAGGTAAGTGTAAATGTAGTAGACTGGCATGTAAGCATAAGTAGGGAAGGTTCTGCTTACTTATCTGATTTCACTTATTTGGGCTCTGTTACTCCCAGATGCCAAGACTATTTTCCAGAGAGAATGGACCTTATCCTTATGTCTGTGGGAAGATACTTAGTATTGAGTTTATTGTTGAGAAAAGGATAACATGATCTTCTTGAGTTCTGATTTATTTCTGCTTTAAATATTAGCATCATAGGAAGGGCAAAAGAACCTAGTAAAACAAATATACTAATTTAAGTTTAATAAGTAAGTTTATTTAAAATGGTTACAAGAAAATTTTGCTTGACAACTTTGGTTGAGCAGAAGAAATTTTATTCCTTACAATAAACTTATTCAGAAAGTGTCCATTTGGGCCTTTGCTCATGAACCAGCATCTTCTTATTTAGAGCATTGTATCTTAGCTTTTCAAGACAGTCATGTTTAAGACATAATTTATACATATTGTGAAAGTTATGTAGCTTTGGCCTGTGTGAGGGTAGAAGACTGGACAGTGAGACGTTTGTAGGGTAAAGGCAGAGCTTGTAGCTCAACTTCGGAAGAGACAAAGGAGCAGTGAACTCTCACAGGTCTCATTCGTTAGTTAGGAAACATGGTTCTTTGTTAATTTGATAGTGATCTCTTAGTATTGAAGAGAGAGAGTAATAGTTCTCTATTAGCTTTCTTTACTCTTGCATACTTTCATTATAATAACATTGTTTAAAGACAGAAAGCCGTGGGTATTAAGTGTGTAAAATTTTCTTTCTCCATTTCCTTCTTAAAAAATAGTTTTGCTTGGGACTTCCTTGAACATCCAGTGGTTGACTCCGTGCTTTCATTGCAGGGGGCACAGGTTCAGTCCCTTATCAGGGAACTGAGATCCTGTGTGCCATGCTGCATGGTGTATATATATATGCTAGCCAGTTGTATATTAGGTTGTTTTATATTCTTTCCGAAAGTATGTGTAACAGTAATGTAACTTAGTGGTATAGACACCATAGAGCTTGAGTACAGCATAGAACCAGCTTTCATTGTTTCTAAAGTGTACTTTCCCCTCATATTGGAACACATCTGAAATCAGGTTGCATATGAAGTGTCATAATTTAATTGCAATAGTGTTTAACAGCAATAAGTTATGATTTATTCTAAACTTACAGACAAGCTACATTTTCATGAAAACACTTGAAGGAGTTTCTTACAAGAATAGATTTTTATCTGTTTAACAACAAAGTGTTACTTTCTACGGTACCTTGCTAATTTGGCTAATTGCCAAATATATTTTGTTTGTTTGCTTCTTTTTTCCTTGAATTTATACAGATTTATGATGATTAGTACATACTTTTTTCTTTTTTTTGCTTCCATTTCTTTATCTGTATTTTACTATAAATATTGATTCTTCCTTTCTATCTTTAATCCTTATCTTTTATACCTAACTAATTTTTCTATAAATTTTAATTTGTAGTCCTAAAAGTTAGGCAGAGTAACTGTAATGAATATTTTATACTCATTTGTGTTTCATAGAATATACATTGTAAAAGTAGTATTGCTTTTTCTCTTTCTGAAAATTAGTATTTTCCTCAGCTCTTTGGATTGTGAATGGTGGATGTCTGACATCTTTAGTTTGTATTTTTAATATAATCACAAAGAATCATTTTAAAATTGTAAAAATCAGAAATGTAGATAATTGATGCATATATTTTAATCATTGAACAGTGAATTTAATTTCTGTGTAACTTGGGTTCACAGAGATAAAGGATTGGTTTAATTAGATCATCCCATGGAAAATAATTTTGTCTTGTTACCATGTACATTACCAGATATTCATGCATTTTTGTATCTTTTTATCTAAAAAACAGTTCTAGGGAGGCCTATATTATAGAAATGTGTAGTTACTTCATTTGTCAATTAAAAAAATTTTTTAATTCTGTAAAAGCCTGGACATTTTCCCAATAATCTCCTTGAAGTTTTAAATACTTAAGATAATGTAACATTTGTTTTTGAGATTATAGTACCTTTTTTGTTGTTGTTGGTTATCTTTAAGTTCCTTTCTTTTTTTTTTTAAATAGAAACTCTGGCTATGAAAGGATTAACATTGAACTGTTTGGGGAAAAAGGAAGAAGCTTATGAATTGGTTCGTAGAGGTTTGAGAAATGACTTGAAGAGTCATGTGTGTATCCTTTTTGAGATATATTTAAGGGTTGAATTGGGATGGCTTGAGTTTAGGCAGCAATTTGAGAGTCAGAAGTTTTAGATCTCTCGTACTGTGTAACTCAAGAAGAGATGATTCTTTCTTCAGTTGAGTACCATCAGTTGCCTTCATTCAGGAAACATTTTTGTATACCTACCATGGCCTAACATTATAACTATTTACAGATAAATGGGACTTGCCTATTTTAATATCTGTGAAAGCTCTTCCCACACTTAAAGAAGAGGCACCCTGCCAGTTTCATCATAGCATGAATTTAGAGAAGGATATATGATAAGGCATGTTAGAAGTCAAGTATAGTGTACTGATTAAGCCCAGGGTTTGGAGTATGCTTCACTTAGGCTTGAATCTCAGCTCAGCTTCTTTTTAACTGTGATCTTAGAGCATAGACCTCAAGTGTAAGATGAGAATAATCATACCCACTTCACTGTGGTCTTGTAAAGATTTAATGATGCTTAATATAGTCCCTGATAATGCTAAGTACTGTATGAGATAAATTTCATTTCATTAAGGGAAGTGTGAGAGTCAGAACAAGTACAAATGTCTAAGGGAAGATAGAGACAAAATTGTGGGTTGCTATTTTTTAAATAGTTTTAAACAAATATTTCTTTACCTGTTTTGTTGGCTAACAGTTTTAAGTGCTGAAACAACAAATTTTTAAGTGTTAACTTATATGCAGAGTACATGATGAGAAATGCTGGGCTGGAAGAAGCACAAGCGGGAATCAAGATTGCCGGGAGAAATAGCAATAACCTCAGATATGCAGATGACACCACCCTTATGGCAGAAAGTGAAGAGGAACTAAAAAGCCTCTTGATGAAAGTGAAAGAGGAGAGTGAAAAAGTTGGCTTAAAGCTCAACATTCAGAAAACTAAGATCATGGCATCTGGTCCCATCACCTCATGGGAAATAGATGGGGAAACAGTGGAAAGAGTGTCAGACTTTATTTTTTTGAACTCGAAAATCACTGCAGATGGTGACTGCAGCCATGAAATTAAAAGACACTTACTTCTTGGAGGGGAAGTTATGACCAACCTAGACAACGTATTAAAAAGCAGAGACATTACTTTGCCAACAGAGGTCTATCTAGTCAAGGCTATGGTTTTTCCTGTGGTCATGTATGGATGTGAGAGTTGGACTGTGAAGAAAGGTGAGCGCCGAAGAATCGATGCTTTTGAAGTGTGGTGTTGGAGAAGACTCTTGAAAGTCCCTTGGACTGCAAGGAGATCCAACCAGTCCATTCTAAAGGGGATCAGTCCTGGGTGTTCTTTGGAAGGAATGATGCTAAAGCTGAAACTCCAGTACTTTGGCCACCTCATGCGAAGAGTTGATTCATTGGAAAAGACTCTGATGCTGGGAGGGATGGGGGGCAGGAGGAGAAGGGGATGACAGAGGATGAGATGGCTGGATGCCATCACCGACTCAATGGATGTGAGTTTGAGTGAATTCCGGGAGATGGTAATGGACAGGGAGGCCTGGCGTGCTACAATTCATGGGAAAGAGTCAGACATGACTTAAGCGACTGAACTGAACTGAACTGAACCACTGGAATAATATAAAGTAAGAAAAGAAATGGATTTTGCTCTCAAGGATCTTAGGAGCCTAGTGCAGGAAGATATTTGATAGAAGCTTAACACTTCTAAGTATTACATAAAATGTTAAAGCTTGTTCAAAAATTATCACTAATCCAGTAAGGCAGAAGTGAGTTAGGAGTAACCAGAAACTATAAAGGTAAGCAAAGGGTTAGTTAATAAGGCTGTTGTAGCTATTTTCCCATCATTTTTAATATTGGTGTAGTGTTCTCTGTTGACTTACCATGCTTTATATAATTCTGTTCCTCTTGATGAACATAAATTTCTTTAAATTTTTAGCAGTGTTAAACATTTTGAGGATAGATTTTTAGAAGGTGATGATTTATGTGTGCTTGTGTGTTCAGTCATGTCCAACTCTTTGCGACCCTGTGGCCTGTAGCCTACCAGGCTTCGGTGTCTATGGGATTTGCCAGGCGAGAATGCTGGAATGGATTGCCATTTCTTCCTCTTGGGCATCTTTCCACATCTCCCGTATCTCCTGCCTTGGCAGGCAGATTCTTTACCACTGAGCCACCGGTGAAGATTAGAGGCAGTTAAAAGGCATTTCAATGCTCAAGAGAGTTGAACAAGTCCTCAAACAATAGGGTATTATTAAAATGGGGGTGGGCTGAATGAGAAAATAGGTTATGAGGGCCAGATTTTGAAGGGTAGTATATCTCAGGCTTTTAAAGCCACGTTCCAACTGAGAAGATTTGCATTATAAAACCAAAGATCATTTTTCAAATAAAATTTATAACATTATATATATTTTTTTAGTTATACATGTCACCCTAGACATTCTGCATGTCCTGACTCCATTAAGGGTTCTTGTTATAAAAGTTGTCAGATTGGAAAGTTTGAACCTGATCTGAGAGAAATATTAACTTTCTGGAAAGGGAAATAGACTTTTTTCTTTTGATTGTGTTTATTTTAGAAAGATTACTCTGGCAAGTGAGAGTGAAAGCAGAGAAACTGCAGGAGGTTGGGTGATTTGCAATAATCAAAATCTAAAGTGAAAAAAGACCTGTATTAGGAGAGTGGGATTCTGTACATACTTTTCCCCTTTGTAGTACAGTTGTATGACCTACTGTAATTTTACTTACCTGTATTTCTTACTAGACTTAGGAAGTTTTGATGTATGTCATGCTATGTTGTGGATACCTGTTCTCTTTCAAAAATAGATAATTCTTAATATCTATTGAGCCATTTATTTGGGTCAGCCACTGAACACTTTATACATGTTATTCTATTTTGTCACCATACTGCTATGCTTTGCTGTATGGACTTTCTCTTTATTTACATTTTATAATTAAGGAAACATAGTAAGATTAAATTAACTTATTTAAAATAAGGCAGGCTAGACCTGTTTTCTTTGTCTTGAGAAGCTGTATTGTTTTCCATTGTTATCAAGCTACTACTATTTTATATTCTTTCTCTTTTTTGCTACTGCTAAGTCACTTCAGTTGTGTCCGACTCTGTGCGACCCCATAGACGGCAGCCTACCAGGCTCCCCCCTCCCTGGGATTCTCCAGGCAAGAACACTGGAGTGGGTTGGCATTTCCTTCTCCAATGCATGAAAGGGAAAAGTGAAAGGGAAGTCGCTCAGTCGTGTCCGACTCTTCGCGACCCCATGGACTGCAGCCTACCAGGCTCCTCCATCCATGGGATTTTCCAGGCAAGAGTACAGAAATGGGGTGCCATCGCCTTCTCCATCTCTTTTTTAAGCTTGTAATTTTATAAACAGCTGAAACTTTCTGAGTTTCCTGGAGAACATTATTGGAATATTATTTCTTGACTTGTAGGTTGTATCCTTAACTAAATCCTTTAGGTTGGCATGTTTATGGCCTTCTCCAGAGGTCAGACAAGAAATATGATGAAGCCATTAAGTGTTACAGAAATGCGCTAAAATGGGATAAAGACAATCTTCAAATCTTAAGGGACCTTTCTTTATTACAAATTCAAATGCGAGATCTTGAGGGTTACAGGGTAAGTAGAGAATTTTTTTTATTCTAATGAGGAAATATTGTTAACGTATTTAAAACTTTTTTGAGTACTTTTTGATAAAAAATTTTCCATTAAAAAAAATTAATTGAATTTGCCTCCTTCCTCCAGTAGTGGTTGTGTTTGTAACTGGAGTAAGCAGATTTAAAAGTTACTTTACTGTGAAGCACAGTTGGATTACTGTACAAGATTGAGTTAATTTAGTAAAAAATTAACACACACACACACATTTCTTCTTTTTACCTCCATAGAGACTAACATTCTGTTTTTGTAGCTACATTGGTGAGGGGAGATTTTTTTCCTTCCAGGTTTACTCAAATACAATTAATGTACAGTATTGCATACATTTTAGGTGTACATCATAATGATTTGATTTACATCATGAAATGTTACCACAAGTTTAGTGAACATGCATCATGTTATATAGATATAAAATAATACAAAAAGAAAAAAAATTATATTTTTTCCTGATGATGAGAACTCCTAAGGTTTACTTTCATAACAGTTTTTACATATAGCCTACAGAAATGTTAATTATACTAATCATTTTGTACATTGCATCCCTAGAACTTAATTTTGTCTTGGAATTGGATGTGTGTACCTTTTTATCACCTTCATGCAGTACACCATCCTGCCCCCTTCCCACCTCTGGTAACCACAAATCTGATTTCTTCTTCTGTGAGTTTCGTTAGTTGGTTATTTGGCTTTTTTTTTTGAAGTTTAACTGCCCTTAACTGCCATATTAGTTCTTGGTGCACAACATAGTGTTTTGATATTTTTATACATTGCAAAATGATCACCACTATAGCTATATTGTAACCCTTAAAAATCAGTCTATTAAGGGACTTCCCTGGTGGTCCAGTGGTTATGAAACCACACTTCCACTGTAGAGGTCATGGGTTCAATCCTTGGCATGGGAACTAAGATCTCTGCCTGCCGCATGGCCCAGCCAAAAAAAAAAAAAAAAAATCAGTCTATTAAATCAGATTTATTTAGTTCCTCTTTTTTTTTCTTCCATGAAGTGCCTACTGAGTTGCTTTCTGAAGATCTTAACTCAGTAGTTGGGCACTGCATTTATAAAAAACTTTTTACCTTTGGACTATCTTTTCCATTCTTTCTTCTCAGAGTAAGTAGATGAGTAAGTAATAAAGGGTACCATGTCTTAACTTTTAGAAAAATTATTTCTAAGATTATCTTGGAAGCTTCACTGTGCTTATTAAATACTTTTATGCTTCCATAAAGCTACACAATATGGATGTTTAAAACTATTTTTTATTATCATTTCCATCATTGTGTTACTGTTGTGAGTTAATATGATCTTCAAGGAGCATTTACTTTTTTTGTAAACCTAAGAAAAAGTGTTCTTTTTTCCCTTAAAGGAAACGAGGTATCAGTTACTTCAACTTCGACCTGCACAGAGAGCATCATGGATTGGTTATGCTATTGCTTACCATTTATTAGAAGACTATGAAATGGCAGCAAAGATTTTAGAAGAATTTAGGAAAACACAGCAGGTAACAACCAGAAGTTAGACCTAGTAAACTAGGTCTGATTCTTAGTATAACTAAAACAGAGAAGTGTATACAGATTTACTGACTTTTTATTTGAAATAGTTTCAAACTTATAGAACAGTTGCAAGAATAGAACAAAGAACATAATAGAAGTTCACTCACATTAAGTAATTGTTAATATTTGATACATTTAGTTTATAGTCTCTGTATGTACTTAGCTATTTTTTCCTAAAACATTCAAGAGTAATTGTAGACACCATGCTCTTTTACTCCTAAAATGCTTTTGTGTGGTATTTCCTAAGAATCTCTATAGTTGTTAACTCTTATAGATAGTATTGTATAAATTATCAAAAAATTAGGAAATTTAACATTGATAGACTGTTACTATCTAATCCACAACCGATATTCAATATTTACTAACTGGCCTATTTATATCCTTTCTAGGATTTTTTCTTTTTTTTTTCATTTCCATGATTCAATTTAGAATCATACCTCACATTTAATTATCATTTTCCTATAGTCCCTTTTAATCTGGAAGTTTTGAAGGCTTTCTTTTATTTCATGACATTGGTGTTTTGAAGAGTCATGGAAGTGCTTTTGTAGGATATTCATCAGTTTGGACTTCTTTGATGTTTCCTCAGTATTGACACTGTTATGTATTTTTGGCAGAAGACTGCAGAAGTGATGTTGAGCCCTTCTCCGCTCACCACATTAAAAGCCATGTGGTGTCTGATCCGTTTGGTTTCTTGGTTAAGGTGGTGACTGTCAGGTTTCTTCACTATAAACCAGTTATTTTTTGTATTTAATAAATAATGTGAGGCTTTATGAGTAGTCTCTTCCTCATCAGACTTTCACCACTAGTTTTAGCGAAATTCCTTGATTATGATTCGTCCTTGGATAAGCCATTCCTATGATAGTGGCAAAATGGTGATTTTTCTTATTCCTTCTAGATTTATTTGACATTCTACTTTTAGTAAGCTTTCCTTTCTCCCCTATTTATTTATTATATGTAAGGACTTATGGATTCTTATTTTATTCAGTGGGTTTTAAGTTAATATTGTCAGTTTTAGTTGCTTCCTAGAGAGATATTTAGGAATTTTTAAAAATGAGTTTTATCAACCGTATATTATCCTTTGACTGCTTGTATGTATTTAAGTGTGAAAAGTTTTGTAATATGAAAATAAAATTCTCACTGTTAGTATTCCTTGTATCCATATGTAGACATCCCCTGATAAAGTGGATTATGAATATAGTGAACTCCTTTTATATCAGAATCAAGTTCTTCGTGAAGCAGGTCTCTATAGAGAAGCTCTGGAACATCTTTGTACCTATGAAAAGCAGATTTGTGATAAACTTGCTGTAGAAGAAACCAAAGGTATTTTTTTTTTAAGAGTGCAATTTATTCTGATATTTAACTATGACAAAAAACAAGCCTGAAAAATCATTGCATATAATATAGCTCTTTGATGACAAAATCTATTTCTTATTCATGCACTTCAGATAATTTGTAATGTAGGAAAAACATTTAAACAGTAGATGTTGTTATAGGAAAAAATAATGGTGAACAATAAATTGTTGAATGAAGTAACTCAGTGCAGTATTGTTTATTTAAGTGTCTGATCTGAAAATATTACAGTTTGATTAAAATATAGGAGGCAGTTTGCTCA
This sequence comes from Bos indicus x Bos taurus, assembly GCF_003369695.1. Classification (NCBI taxonomy): domain Eukaryota; kingdom Metazoa; phylum Chordata; class Mammalia; order Artiodactyla; family Bovidae; genus Bos; species Bos indicus x Bos taurus. The sequence goes on from NC_040092.1 coordinate 54,306,237, forward strand.
ATTTTGAAAGATAAGATTAAGTTTCTAAGAAACTGCTTATTAGCAAAACTGAATGTGTACAACAGACTTCTTTATTGTCAGTAATATATATTGATAAATCAGACTTCACTGAAGTGCTTATGGGTATGCAGTATACTTATGGCTTCTGTATGGTTTACCTGAATATCTTTCTGAATACAGAAAACATGAACTAGAAACTCAGGTTTGTATGTGTGGATTATGATAGGAGGATGGGTAGATCCTTAAATAAAGATCTCCAGTGTTACCATTTATTAGAGGGCTGTGAAAAAGGAGTCTTTGTAGTTGTAAAAGTTCAGGAACTGATTATGGAAAACAAAAGAAGAAGAACAAGTAATTGAGTACTTTCTAAGACTTGCCTTCTGAAATGCTGCTTTGCCTTTGTTAGACCAGGCAGCTGAAGTTTGTTGGTTTCAAATTTCTCACTGCCTTTGAAGTTGAACACTGGAGAAGTGTGGTGTCTGTGTGCAGAGTGGACTTAGCCATTATTCTTCTGTGATGAACTTTTCAGCAGAGAATAATGCTACTGGCAAGAAAAAAAATGGAAGTCCAAGGCGCCTGGAACTCATTTGTGAACTCTAGATCCAAGACAGCCACTTTCACATGATTTGATCATTCCTGAGCAGTCTATTAGTTATAAAGGAGTAGATTTCTGACTAATTGGAAAGATGATGAGATTAAAAAACCAGTTTCAGTTCCTTCATTGTCTACCAGCCAGCTATATGATGAGGGGCAAGATTGGGCTTCAGTTTCTTTGTGGAAATACATGACATTGTTCCAAATACTCTTAAGTACATTGTTTTATTTTACTCTTTTGATAACTTTTATTAGTGAGGAAGAATGACAGATCAAGCTGAGGACTCAGAATTGACCTATGGATTTTAGCAATTTGGAAGTTACTGATGACCTTACCAAAAGGACTTTCTGAACATTTGGAAGGAGGGTAGTAAAACCCCAAACAGGTCAAGTAGATTTCAATGAGATTTTAGTAGAGGAGTTGAGGGATAGCTTGCATAAATGACTCAACCAAGTAGTTTTGCTGTATAGGAAGCACATCCAGGGTAGTGATGGGTGGAAGGGTTGCAGAATCAAAAGATTTTTGCAGATTGTATTTATTGTGCTCACCGGATAATGAGATGGAATATTTGATACAGTAGAGGGGATGTGATCTAGTGGATAAATTGAAGGATTAGCCTTAGAGAACAACATGAATAGTTCATCCACAGTAATTAGAGATGATGGAGTGTATGGGCAAGTAGGTGTGTCAGTGTGGTGGATAATTTGGAAGTTTATCTTGCTTTCATTTTCCCAGTGAAATAGGAAACAGCTATCAGTTCATTCCACAAAATATGTTTTGAATATCTATGGTGAATCAGGTGGTGGGGACAGGGAATATAAAGAGAATAGAAGGGAACAACTAAAAGTAGAATCATCAATCATTGGGCATTCCAGTAACAAAGGCATTGATGTTAGTGATAGGTGGTCAGGATAATTTAGGAATTTCCTGGAGTGAGTGGTTGGCATAGTTAGGCAGAAAATTTCATTGTTAATTGTTATGCAATCAGTTCCTTCTACAAGGAGAAGGTGGGTAAAGATTATGAGAAGGAAATATGGATGGGTGTGGCATATGGGAGAAAGGTTACAGGATATTATTTATGTTTTTAGTAAAGCAGTCTTTTCGTCAGTGTAGAGCAGACTGTTAACTTTGGTGTTGTTGACATTTTGGGACTGAGATGTTGGAGATTGAAGTCTCCTGTATGTTGCATAATATTTAGCAGTATCGGTAGCTTATATCAGATACCGTAGCACCCGCTTCCCTGTTGTGACACTGAAAATGCCTCTGGTATTGCTAAATGTCTCCTGGATGACAAAAATGCACCTGGTAAGAACCACTCAGGATAGAGACATTAAGAATATGGGTTACTTTAGCCAAATTGCTTGGGTTCAAATCCTGACTCTTTAACAATTGACTTTGTCTGAGAGACCCTTGGAGCATTTACTGATTTTCTTTGTTTTAAAATGACACAGATAATAGTAGCCTATCTCATGGAGCTTTGAGAATTGAATTAGTTAATGCATGTGAAACATTTGAAAAGTCATTTTCACACTCAATAAGTGTTCATTTTTATTACCTGATAATAAAAAGGGGTGCAAGAATGCATTCTTGGCTTGAAAATAATACCTTTGGTGAATGGGAGCTCATTAAAGTAGGGAAAAGGATTCTTGAGCAGTGTTTGAGGCTTAGGTGAGTTTGGAGCTAATATGCTTCTAGTGAAACCAGTGCCCCAGTGCCTTCATCTGGCAGCTTCTTTTATGAGAAGGTGTGCAGCAAGCGAATAGTTGGGATCATACAGACCTTAAAACTGGTAAACCAGGGAGCCTAGGTTTTGAGATTAGTTACCATATTTGCGGCTGCTAATGTCATTCACGGATGAGATTGGTCATACAGCCCAGGGAAGACAAGCAGTGTCTTTTTAAATGTTGCTGAAAGGCCTGAAGAAACAGGAACAGTTTTTCTCTAAGATTGAAGGGTAGGATTGGTGAGACAGGAAGAAAGTCAAGATGGTTAAGCTTAAAGCAGGATACGTATTTGGTAGATGAAAAAGAGAGTATACTCATTAGTTGGAAGAGAGACAATGTGGCCATGATTTGGGCTGCTAGAGCAGAATCTTTTCGTAGCTGGTTAAAACATCACAAGGTTAGGGTAATGGACTGGCCATTAATTTAGATTTTCAAATTGTCTGTATGTTGTCAGGAGTAACTGAGTAGATGATGGCTTAGTGACTGTGTTCAGTCAATTTGAGAAAGTAGCCTGGAATTAGACATATACCTGAATAAATTGAGGATGTGAAGAGGATAACATTTCTACGTATGAACTTTTTAAAAAAGGAGAGACAATACTGTAACATTGTAAATAGTCTTATTGAAGGGAGTTGAGAACCCACTTCCCAATATTGAAGAGGTTTTAAGAGAAAGTCTAAGGAAAAGTTAAACATACTTAGTTAACTCAATTTTTTTTTTAAATCAGGGGAACTTCTGTTGCAATTATGTCGTTTGGAAGATGCAGCTGATGTTTACAGAGGATTGCAAGAGAGAAATCCTGAGAACTGGGCCTATTACAAAGGCTTGGAAAAGGCACTTAAGCCAGGTAACACTGATTAAAATTTACTTTATAAGCTTTAATTGCTTCTTTTGTTAACTTACATTGTGTTAATTCATTGAAAATGCTGACTAGAAAAACTGGTTAAGAATTGGTTCAAAATCTGAATACAAAAGTACATTTGTGAACTTCCATTTAATATGGCAGGCGAGGTGTTTTCTGAAACCTCTCTTCTACTACAAATTCATAGAAATAGTTGTAAAAAGAGTTTTGGAAACAAGTTTTAAAAATTCACAAATGAATAGCAGTGTCAGAAATATGAAAGGAAAATGCTAACTTATAGAAATGGAACTGTTTCCCTAAAGGAAAGAAGGAAGCGTAACTCTGTGGTAACCTGTGGCTATAGCAGAGTGTGGCCTGCTAGGGCAAGTGAATGTCGCCAAGCTGAAAGGGAAGCACTGTTTCCTATGTGAGAAGAAGAACGCAAATAAACTTGGTCCAGAGACTCTTCCCCCCAACCATTCTCTCGCATGAATGGGACCCACTTGTGAGGACAAGTCCCAGAAACATGCTGTCTACAAAAAGGCAAGAGTCTTATCCAGGATGATACAATTTGAAGCAAAATTTCCTACACAACTGATAGTGAACTATTCCTGGTACATTGATAAATGTGAGAGAAACCTTGTAACAGTGGCCATTCTCTGTAGTAACACTAGCATGGAAATAAGAGTGCGGGTGAAAGGCAGAGTAGAGAGCACAGAAGAGTGCATGATGAAGAGAGGTGGGGAAATACGGACAGTTATGAGAAAGGACCTAATGGAATCTGGGAGATGACAAAACCTACTTACTGATGGGACTTAAAGTTTTTATAGATTAAATATGAGAGGCCATACCTGAGGAAAATTAGTGAAGTGGAAGACTGATTGAACAAGGAAAGTTCTCACCTGAAAGTAAAAGAAAATATAAAAGAAATATGAAAAAATCAAGATAGAGGATAGATAATAAATCAAAGTTCCAAAATAAAGGAAAGATGTTAGAGAAGAGGCTGAAGAGAACATTAGAAAAGCCATTATGGAAACATAATAACCGAGCCTTTCTTAGAACTAAGTAAAGGAATCAGAATTTGAAAGGCCACCTAAAGCAGAACAGGATAAGGAAAATCATGTATTTTATGTAACTGTGGGTTAAAATGTGGAAATTTTAGAAGGAATTATTCTAAAATGATGGTTGGTATATTTAGGTGGTTACATTATGATAATTTTTCCCCATGTTCAAATTTTCTGTTTAATATGGTAATTTTTATATATTTTCAGAAATTTGTAATTTTCTAGCAAAATGTATAATTACATAAGGAAAAAATTTTTTTTGGTCTGCAGCTAATATGTTAGAACGACTAAAAATTTATGAGGAGGCCTGGACTAAATATCCCAGGGGATTAGTGCCAAGAAGACTGCCATTAAACTTTTTATCTGGTAAGTGAGAATAATTGCAAAGGAATGGAAATTATATTATGGTATACAATATCTGCCCTCGGTTTTAAATATATGAGTATGCATATTAAGATTTTAAGGTATGCCGTGTTAGAGTTGTTTGGGTAAATGTTTAAGTCAACAAGATTTTTTTCTTCCAAGGTGAGAAGTTTAAAGAATGTTTGGATAAGTTCCTAAGGATGAACTTCAGCAAGGGTTGTCCACCAGTCTTCAATACTTTGAGGTCGTTATACAAAGATAAAGAAAAGGTAAAGCAAAATACATTGGTTGTTTTATTTTTTGACTATGATTTCTTTGCTTGGTGTTTGGATAATTGGTTTTTGATTACCCATGCAGGTAGTACACACTTTGTGAATCTGCTAACAGTCTTCCTAGCCCTTAGACTTTAAATGCTTTCTGTTTATTTCCTTTTCATTGTCTTCTCTCTTTAGCTGAATAATTTACCACCTGTTTGTTTTCTATCTTTTGTTTCTGGTCTGTACTTTTTAATAAATCAGTGCAGGTATGAAAAGTTGGTACAGTAGTGATTTCTTCAATATTGTCTCTATTCCCTCCTCAGGGTGAAAGCCAGAAGTAATTTTTTGTTTTTAAACTAAACTAAGTTTTAGCTTAGTAATCTTTATCCTTTTTAGTTGGTAGAAAAAAAATTCTGTCAGAAGAATTTGTTTAATGTCCCAGTAAGTCAGTTTGTTCTTTCAGCTATGAATACAGTATTCAAATGCTTGTTTAAGTGTGTTTTAATCTTAATTTAGATTATTTTAAGTGCAGTGACAACAAGACATGTTGGCTGGATTAAAAAAACAAAAACAAAAACACTTCAAAGATGGAACAGATTAAACATACTAAACACTTAAAGCACAGTCTAAGTCATAAGTGAAAGTCAGCCGGTCAGTGGTGTCCGACTGCCACCCCATGGGCTATACAGTCCATGGAATTCTCCGGGCCAGAATACTGGAGTGGGCAGCCTTCCCTTCTCCAGGGGATCTTCTCAACCCAGGGATCAAACCCAGGTCTCCTGCATTGCAGATGGATTCTTTACCAACTGAGCTACCGGGGAAGCCAGTGCACAGAAAGGGTGCTTATTTGCCAGTCTTTTCTTGAGAGGTCTAGGATATGGGCTTTATTGACAACTGTTTCACTTTTCTTTTTTTTTCCTTGCTTAAATCACATTAATAAAATGTTTTTCTTCTGGTTTGGGCAGAGTGAGAACGTGATGCTTGTGAAGCAGTCTTGATTGTAGAATCATATATATTATTATGACTTCTCCCTTTATGGTTGTCTTATTTAAACCTAGATTGGTGAAAAGAAAACAACCTAATTTATCTTTTGAGTCTTTCCACACACAGTATTCATTCAATTTACAGAAACAGTTCTTTCTTTTGTTCTCATTTCTTAAGTTTATGTAATATTGGATTAAACTCTGCAGTGATGATAATGAATGCAACTAATTCAAACAGGCTTGGGAAAACAAAACTCTTCGTAAACATGTAGCTCACTTTATGGGAGCAGAAGAACATGAATGTTTCAGAATAGCCTAGCTGTGACCACAGTTTTTTGAGATAATGGAGAGAGCTGGTATTAATATGTTGAGTCAGTTAAGTTGAGGTCATTTAAGAGAGCTTCTATAGTAATAAATTCATTATAGATGGATTAAGCAAAGAAGGGGATTATAAATTAAAAGTATTCACAGATCTCTTACAAAGCCAGGAGTCAGTAGTATAGTCATGACTCACGAGAAACCAGAACTGGGACAGCCACTCACTCTCCTAGATCTCAGAAACCCACCTACTATTCCATGCTTCTGTTTTATTGATGGTTTCCCCTGGATGATGAAATTGAGACTTGATGCTGTCATCTATTGGTGGAATTTCTCTTTTCACATAGTATTTAATTCTTGATTTCTGAAGTGCAGATATTAACTGTGGGTATTATTTATGTAAATTAAGATAAAAATGAACCAAGATTAAAAAAATAATCCATAACATTACCTCTTTTTGTCCATCCTGTAAGTTTTGCCTTAAAACACACCTTCAAAAGTGTATAGTCTTAAATTTTTATCCATAGGTTAAAAGGTATGTATGTGAGAGACCGGGGGTGGAATCAGAAGAGAGAGGGAATTGGAATATTTATTTAGCCCTCTAATAGTAAATAACATGCTTTGCACAAGCATAGTAACTATATAATAATTTTTCTTTTTTCTTTTTTTTACTAAAGTGTGCTTGTGTGTTTGTACTGTAGGTGGCAATCATAGAAGAATTAGTAGTAGGTTATGAAACCTCTCTAAAAAGCTGCCGGTTATTTAACCCCAATGGTAAGTGCTCAAGTTTTATGTTTTAAAAAAGTCTTAAAAATCTTACTATATTATGAAATTCTTGATCAGAAGGTTAGTATTGTTCATTATTTGGTCAATAAGCTTAGTATATTTAAACATTTTTCCCTTTAAGATGCATTAATATGTATATTATGTGAAAATATTTGATAAGAAGATGATAACAGTAGCTTATTGAAAATTTTATGTTGAACTTAAAACATCTCCAAAACTACATGTAATAATATAATGACCCTCCATTTACCCACCACTCAACTTCAGTAATTTTTACCTCATGGGCAACCTTATTTCATCTATATTTCTTACTGGTATTCCTCTACTCCCTTGTTATTAGAAAACAAATCCCCCAAATCACATCATTTCATCCATGTATATTTCAGTATTCTAAAGATCACAACCATAATAGCATCACCATACTTGAACATTAATGCTTCCTTAATATCAAAGGGAAATGTCCATGCTTACATTTCCAGGTACCTTAAAAATATTTTTTCTCTTTGTTTATGAAGTTTATTTGAATGAAGAGCCAGATGAAATCTTTACTTTGAGTTTTGTTGATATGTCTCTTTAACTTTATTTTATAAATCTGTAAGTTTCCCCTCTGTTTTTTCTTTTTTCCTGCAATTTATTTATTAGTTGTGTGTGTGTGTGTGTGTGTGTGTGTATGTGTTTAGTTTTTCTGTAGTCTGATTTTTGCTGAATATACCCATATGGTGTTGCTTAACAAGTTGTTTCTCTGTCCTCTGGATTTATTATACATTGTAAGTTAAATATAGAGCTATGTAGTCTAGTATGGTAGCCATTAGTCACATGGGGCTATTAAATTTTTTTTAATTAAGTAAATTTAATTAGTCACAGTAGTCACATTCACGTGCTGCTCAATAGCTTTGTAAATCTAATGCCTACCATATTGGACAGGGCAAATCTACAACATTTCCATCATTGCAGAAACTTCACATGGACAGATCTGACTGTCTACAGGTTTGATGAAATTTTTTTTTTTTCCCTCATTTTGTTTTAAAGACAAAGAGATGAGCAAGATTATTCCACAAGTGGTGGTGTGTCCTTTGATCAGAAGGCATGAAGTGTTTATTTCATGTGTTACATGAACTGTTACAAATTACAAACTAGTAATATTAATATCTGCTAATGTAGCATTTCAGGTTATACAGAAAAAGCAAGATAAATGCTTTTTCACCTTTGCCTGTCCTACTTTTTTGTTCTTTACCAGTTTGAACTAATGAATTTCAAAATAGTGAATTGACTATTAGTAGCATCCTTCAAAGGTGTTATAAAGGTATTATTTTGAATTCATGGCTTTAAACATATTTGATGTTTTAAATCATTGCAATTTCAAATGGTTCCAACCTTCACATACTAGGGTAGTAGTTGATAGCTTCCTTGCAGTTTTGTATAAAGAAATATTCTAGTTCATCTTGTATACTTGCCCATAGCAGACCTGTAATCGGTTGTTTTTCCCAAGGAGCCCTGTTTCCTACAGTGGGAAAACCCAATATGGGACCTGGGGTGCTTATTGCTATTGAGTTGATCACTGTTTCTAGGTCTCAGGTGAATTTTAATAGTACTTTTTAGAAGGCGTTACCATGGTTTCATTGGTTAATCATCATGATGTTCCTTTGATTATCAGCATTTTCCTACATATTTTACAAATGTGGAAGAGGTTCAATGACATGCCCAAGAATATGCAGCACTTTAGTTGCAGATCTATCAGATCGGGAGTTGGTGAGTTCCACTCCTATTGTTTGTCCACTGAGCCATCCTACTTCTACTAGGATAAAAATAAGCAATCTGTTGCTTTCTTTGAAAGCAAATAACAGTTCTTTAGATTTTAGAAATTTGTATTAAAAAGCATTTTTTAATGTGTGGGTTGTATATTTAACTTACACATTTTCTTGTGAGTATATAAAAATAAAACTGAACTAAAATACAGAATAAGTATTTTTACTTATCTCATTTTTTGGTATAATTTTTAGTTTAACCCAAAGTATGCATTTTTGCATATTCAAAATAAAGATATATTAAGAATCTTATCAGCAGAATTCAAAATAACCACATCACAATTATATTTCTGTATAGTTTGGTACATTAGCTAGAGACCCAGTTAAGCAGTCATGCCTTTCTTTTTTTCTTTTTTTTTTTTTAACCCTACATTAATGGAAATTTTCTCTTTATTCTTATTTTCCCCCCTCATACATAACATCCTGACCATAGTTCTAGTACAATTTGTTGTCTCTATCCCCCACCCCCCAGTTTTCTTTTTGGGTAATTTGTTACAGCTTTGATCTCATTTATCTGCCATGTTTATGATAAGCATGGCATTGTGCTAGGAGCTGTAATGATACAGAGCAGAAAGTGTGGTGCTGTCCAAAGATCTTATACATTTAGACCTAGTTTCATAACTAGATGCATAAATAACACGATTTGACCTACTTTCCTTATTAATAAAGATAGAGCCACTTTGAGGTGGCTAGTCTCTTTAATATAGATAATGACTAATTTTTCTCTACCTCCTCCCCCACTCTTTAAAGATGATGGAAAAGAGGAACCACCAACCACGTTACTTTGGGTCCAGTACTACTTGGCACAACATTATGATAAAATTGGTCAGCCATCTATTGCTCTGGAATACATAAATACCGCTATTGAAAGTACACCCACGTTGATAGAACTCTTTCTTGTGAAAGCTAAAATCTATAAGGTAAAAATCTTTTCTGCTTTTTTTCTTATGAGGTAATGAGACATAAATTTTTAAGAACATATGTTACATTCTAAATGCTCTAAGAAAAATGATGTATTGGATAGCTCAGCACACATGGAATAACAAATGTTTTTCTCAGTCTGATTGCTTTTTAGACTTTTCATGGTCATGCTGATTTGCTCAATTATTTGCATCTATATATACATCAACACGTGTATACAAATATACACAATGGTTATTCATATATATGATTGTTCATAATATATGTTCTCATGCATTCACACATATCTGGTTATTTTCTTGATTTTAACTAGCAAAGATAATCAAAAGTAATTAAATTTGCTGTGAAATGTTTGTTTCTCTTAACATCTGAATATGATCATGTATCAGTATCTGGTAATCTTAATAAAATGAAACTGGAGATTTCTACTCTGAATTCTACATGTTATCTCTGCTTCTTCAATTCCTGTGTCTTGCTTGAGAATCTCTAGTCATATGTTCTAGTATCATTTTAAAAGTTTTAATATAAATTAAATAATAGAAGCTCTTGGCGAAGAAGTTCTAAACCAATAATTTATGTACCAAAAAATAATGAAATTAAGTAACATTTTAAAGCAGTTTTTAAATGCCAGGGTAATGCTCATTAGTTTTGTGGCTTTGCCAGATGGACTAGTTAGATGAATTAAGAATGAGGATCGTCATGGAATGCCCACTAGTGGTCCGAATTGTAATGTTTCCACGATAGCTTAGAGTAGAAATTTGGCCATCCTTTTGCCTGTTATGACCTTTACATTGAATTATGTTGTTCCCACTTAAAAGGTTTTGATTCTTTGATTCAGCCATTATTTTTCAGTATTCACTGTATGCCAGGCACTGTTGTAGTGTGTAGCCAATGAGGTTATAACAGTAGACAAAATTTTTAAAACAAATCTTTACTGTCAGAGAGCTCATAGTCTACATTGCCAGAAAGGTATCAGAACTTATAGTAGATGGTATGCATCTGTGTTGATTAGGGTTGTAAGAGATAGAAGGTTACCTTTGGAAGCATTTGTGTCTTAGTTATTTATGAACAGGAAAGAAATTACCTGCGTAGTAAAATTAGCATACTGACAGGTTTATTTTGTTTTTGTGTCCTCTTACTTTAGCATGCTGGGAATATTAAAGAAGCTGCAAGGTGGATGGATGAGGCCCAGGCCTTGGACACAGCAGACAGGTTTATCAACTCCAAGTGTGCAAAGTACATGCTAAAAGCCAATTTGATAAAAGAGGCTGAAGAAATGTGCTCCAAGTTTACAAGGGTTTGTACAGCTAGTTTGTTTGTTTATGAATAAAAAGTTCATACTTGTATAACTTGTTTATTTTTCAAAGTTTACTTCTGATATTTTTCATATCAAGATAAGATTTTAATTAAATTGCCTTGACAAAAAAAATTGAAATCAGTATTACTATAAAACATTTCTCAGGTGGCACTAGTGGTAAAGAATGTGCCTGCCAGTGCAGGAGATGGAAGAGACCAGGCTTCGATCTCTGGGTTGGGAAGATCCCCTGGAGTAGGAAATAGCAACCCACTCTAGTATCCTTGCCTGGAAAATGCTGTGGACAGAGGAGCTGGTGGGCTACAGTCCATGGTGTTACAAAAGAGGTGGAGATGACTGAGCACACACACACGCATCATTTTTCAAATAAGGTTTATAGTGGGTTTTTAAACTCTGATTTATATTGAGATATGTTCAGTTGAAATTTTTAGGGGTGAATATACTCATATTAATTGAGTATGTGCTACTGTCCCATCCCAAATTATGTAGATCTTTTTGATTAATCATTTATGAGGGTTTTTTAGTGGTTAGAAATATAATTCTAATTTCTTTCACATATTAACTGTTCCCTCTTACTCTGAGAATGGTTTTAAAAAAATAGAAAATTGTTCTGAAAATTCAGTCAATTAAATCCCATGGTGTAATACTGTATTTGGTAAGAAATCGTCTTTGATTATGTCTGCTTTTCATATAGGAAGGAACATCAGCAGTCGAGAACTTAAATGAAATGCAGTGCATGTGGTTCCAGACAGAATGTGCCCAAGCTTATAAGGCAATGAATAAATTTGGTGAAGCACTTAAGAAATGTCATGAGATTGAGAGAGTAAGTAATATATACATAAACGTTTCTCATTTTATTCTGTTACCCATTGACAGTTTTGGGGAAATCCTCTTAATTTTTCTTTTCTCTCACTTTCTAATGCATAACAAGTAATTGCTAAAAATCACTATTCACATTTTTCAAAGTTTATAATAAAAATAATATAGATTACATATTCAGCAGACTTCTCCATTGTCTACTCTTCCCATCAGAATTCATGTGAAAAACTTAATGGAAAGTTTGTATCTTGACTATGTTTTCATTGATTTTTGGATGTTTCTTTCAAATTGATGCTGCTTCTTCATTAATACATACAAAGCTCATTAAGCTATGCTAGAAATCTCATGGTTGTGAGTTTGATTGGTGGTGCCATATGCCCTTGATAAATATTAGATACAAGCTTTGAAGCCTTTTCACAGTACTTCTGTAACCTATATAATTTCTCATTTTCTGATGTTTATTCTTTTCTTAGTCCTTTCACTTTTTAGTCATTTCTATCACCAGTAGTTGGCTTTCACTTTTTTGAATGTTTTTAATATATATATAAATAATTTATATAAACTCATGCTTCTTTTGTTACTACAAGTTGAGAATCCCAGAGGTTAGTTGAAATGTGTTAATTTCTGGTTACTTGACTTACTTCCTAACTAATTTCTCTCCCACATACCAACATTTCATTGCATAGGATTCAGATTTATATTCTCAGAAAAATTGCCAAATACTACATATTAAAATCCTTTGCAGATTGTTCTAAATATAAAAACTGAATGTTTAACATGTAAATCTACTGTACTGCACCATTATGTATGCTAATAAATTCTGTTGGATTTATGATGGTAGCTTTATTTAAATATGATTAAGGAAGGAATAATATATTTTAAAGCATCATTGTGAAAAAAAGATATTTATTGATATTCTAAAATGTGAATTCGTCAAATAAACATAAAATAACTAGAAAAATAAAGCATTGTGTTTCCTTTCATTCAGCAAATAATTCAGTCACTAATGTATGCCACAAACTATGCTAGGTAATGGCCTATTGTATTTGCTTAATTGATATGTAAAGCATTCAAATCCAATTATTGTAATTTTTAATATTTTAAAATTTTACTGATTTTTATTTTCATGCCCTGGAAACAAGTAATTCCAAGGCTTTCATTTTTGTAGCTTCTTTGCTGTACTTCACTATAATAAAAAAGATAATTTTGTTAGCATTTTATAGAAATCACTGATGACCAGTTTGACTTTCATACATACTGTATGAGGAAGATTACCCTTAGATCATATGTGGACTTACTAAAGCTAGAAGATGTACTTCGACAGCATCCATTTTACTTCAAGGCCGCAAGAATTGCTATAGAGATCTATTTGAAGCTTCATGACAGCCCTCTTACAGATGAGAATAAAGAACATGAAGCTGATACAGGTATAGTATTCAAAGAGTTATTCTTTTCTGTGGTGTTTATATGTATATTTATGTTTTTGTGTAACATAGATTTTTCCTGAGCTTTTTTTTTTTTTGAAAGATGGTTTTTTTTAAAAATAAATTTATTTTCGGCTGTGCTGGGTCTTCAGTGCTGCAGGGGCTTTTCTCTAGTTACGCAGAGGAGGGGCCACTCTCTCTAGTTGCTTTGCATGGACTTCTTGTTGGGGCTTCTCTTGTGGAGCAGGGCTCTGGGGCTCGTAGGCTTCAGTAGTTACAGCATGTAGGCTGTAGAGCACAAGCCCAGTAATTGTGCTGCACAGGCCTGGCCTCCTCACGGCATGTGGAATCATCCCAGAGCAGGGATCGAACCTGTGTCTCCTGCATTGGCAGGCAGATTCTTTACCACTGAGCCACCAGGGAAGCCTTTTTCCTGAGCTTTCTGTTTGCACATTGTGGGACAATGTTATCCATGCTTTAGAAAACGGCGATGGCTGTTTTGTGAATTTCTCTGAGCAACAAAAGAAAAATACTATTGACTATAGTCTTTAAAAGTTAAGCAAGAATTTGTAACTGATCATTAGCTTTTTAAAATATTAATTTATTTTTTAATGGAAGGATAATTGCTTTACAGAATTTTGTTGTTATCAGCCAAATATCAACATGAATCAGCCATAGATCATTAGCTTTTAAGGAGTTGAATTTCATCAACTTTAACTTAATATGGTGGCTCCGTGGTAAAGAATCTGCCTGCCAATGCAGGAGACAGGGGTTTGATCCCTGGGTTGAGAAGATCCCCTGGAAGAGGAAATGGCAACCCAGATTAAAACAATTAAAACAATCCAGTATTCTTGGTGGGAAAATCCCATAGACAGAGGAGCTTGGTGGGCTACAGTTCGAGGGATCGCAAATACAGTGAGGCACGACTGAGCACAAACCATGACATACTAAAAGATGGATATTGCTTGAACGTTAATACCCAGGTTAGAATTAAAATTAAGCCAGTAACATTGCTGAGTGATTTATCACTTGACCATTTTTAACATGCCATTTTAATAGCAAGATGTCAGGATGTGTAGGAAGAAGTCTTCCTTAAAATAATTATTTGGGAAAGGATCTCAGAATAAAAGTGACCTATGCATGTAAAAAGATAAAAAATTAATTGTCCAAAAATTTTGTGACTTTATTCAGGGCAAAAATGTTAGGGGAGTTGGGGTATAAAAACTGTGTCAGAATTTTTTTCCTCAGTCCTGAGTTTCTCCTCTTCTGAGGTTATGGTTGGTTACTTTTTATATTCTTCCTCCTGCTAAAGACCTTTGGATCCTTTTGTTAATTTGTTATTATACAATATTTAAGAGGCAGTGGCAACCCATTCTAGTACTCTTGCCTGGAAAATCCCATGGAAGGAGGAGCCTGGTAGGCTGCAGTCCGTGGGGTCGATAGGAGTCAGACATGACTGAGCGACTTCACTTTCACTTTTCACTTTCATGCATTGGAGAAGGAAATGGCAACCCACTCCAGAGTTCTTGCCTGGAGAATCCCAGGGACGGGCGAGCCTGGTGGGCTGCCATCTATGGGGTCGCATAGAGTCGGACACGACTGAAGTAACTTAGCAGCAGCAGCAAGAACAATTTAGATTCTAAGGTCACATATTGAAACCCTTGTACAGATTTCACTTAAATCTCTGTTGTTATTGCTTCAGCTGGAAAGAAAATGCTAGTGAGAATCTGTAGGACAATTTATAATTGAAGATGATAGCAGTGATCCTCTGGCTTTGCTTATTTACTTTCCTATTTACTCTTCCTGCCTTCCACATCTTCTTCAAATTCTGCAAATAATATACAATTAACTTTTTTTTTTTTCCACGCATGTGGCATGCAAGAACTTAGTTCCCAAACCAGGAATTGAACCCTTCCCCCTGCAGTGGTAGTGTGTAGTACTAACCACTGGACCACCTGGGAAGTCCCCATACACAATTAACTCTGGAATATACAAAGTTAAAGCAACTCAGAAAAACACCTAGCATATGTGAAAATCCGTCTTCACTTTTCTCCCTCCTGAAGGTTTTCTCCTTTCAAAGGGCTATCCCTATTAAATGTTCAGTTTCTTTTGTGCACAATTACCATTTTCAGTTTCATATGCACATATGTTTCAGGGTGGTTCTTTTGTTCGTTTTATTTTTTAACCCATAAATGGGATGATATCATTCACAATGTTGTAAAGTTTACAACATTTTAAATTTTGTTAATGGGAACGAGGGTTCCCTCTTCCCCATCACAGTGCTGAAGTAAATGTCCTGTAAGTCATCATTGTGCACATATTTGTTTAGCAGGGATTGTTAGAAGAGGAAATTACTAGGTCAAAGATGATGAGAATTGCATAGCCTTCCATAAAAGTTTTTGTTGCCACCAACAGTGTATTGAGATTGTCTTTTATTTTATTGCTAACACTGAAAATTGTTCATCCTTTACATTTTTGTTACTTAGGGGAAAACATCTAATTTATAATCATTTATTTATTTGGTTGCTTTGGGTCTTAGTTGTAACACACAGGATCTTCATTGCATAGTGTGGGTCTTTTGTTGCAGCGCACGGATTGAGTAGTTGTGGCACAGAGCTCAGTAGTTGTGGCTTGCAGGCTTAGTTGCTCTGAGGCATGTGGGATCTTAGTTCCCTGTATCCTGAGTCCCTTGCAAGGGGGAAGAATTGCAAGGCAGATTCTTAATCACTGGACCACCAGGGAAGTCCTGCTTTTGGGTTTCTTACATGAATTGCCTGTTCATATCTTTTACCTATTTTATTTTGAAACTTCTTGGTTTGTAGGAGATCTCTCTGTATGTGTTCAGGACCTTAATCCTTATTTATGTGTTGCAAATGTTTTCTTCCTGTTGCTTGGGTCTTAGGTTTCTTTATGATGGGTATCTTTCATTATGTAAAAGTTTTAATTTTTCTAAGACAAAACTATTTTAGTCCTTTATGGCCTCTGGGTCTTGGCTTAGAAAGGCTTTTCTCCTTCAAAATGTATAACACATTTATAAATATCTTCTTTGTTTTCTCGTAATGTATGCTTTGTTATTTTTACATTTGGCTGTGTGATCATCTGGAGATAACTTTTATATATGATGGGAGGTGAAGGGTGGCTTTTTTATCTCCAAATAAAACACTGCTGACTTCGAAATAGTTCTTATTTGAATAGGTTATCCATAAGTTTAAAATGTCACTTTTATCATAATCTAAGCTCTGAAAAAATATTTTGGTGGATTGTGGCCATGGTGTCTTGTTCTCACATATATTAAAATTTATTATTGTTGTTGTTGTTTAGTTGTTAAGTCGTGTCTGACTCTTTGTAACCCCATGCGCTGTAGCCTGCCAAGCTCCTCTGTCCCTGGAATTTTCTAGGCAAAAATACTGGAGTGGGTTGCCATTTTCTTCTCCAGGGTATCTTCCCATCCCAGAAATTGAACCCGCATCTCCTGCTTTGGCAGGTGGACTCTTTACTCCTGAGCCCCCAGGGAAGCCCAAAGCTTATTATAAAGTCATACTGAAAACTATGTTGTATGGATGTTGGTACACAGGTTTCTATTACCCATTTTTCACTTCCTAATGTCAAGATATCAGCCAAGGCATCAAAGGATTGGCCTGGGTTGGAGAATTTACTTCAGGATGGCTTACTCATGGCCAGAGTTCTGTTCTTGGCCACATGGGTGTTTGCGTGAGGTGGTTTGGGTTTCTTCACAACATGACAGCTGGTTTCCTCTGAGTGATCCAAGGGAAAGCAAAGAGGAATCCACAGTGCTTGTATTTCCTAATCTTGGATGTCATAAATATTCACTTCTAGTACATTCTATTAGTTAGAATCGAGTCACTAAGTATAGCTCACATTCAAGGGAAGGGGAAATGGGCTTTACTTTTTGAAGGAAAGAATTTGTGGGCATATTTAAAAATCACCATAGTGGTAGAGTATTTTAGAATGACTTTTTTCATTTCATTATCAAGTGTTTTTCAAATACCTATTGAACATGTGGCTTTCAGATTTATTGCTTTAAGTCTACACAATACAGTGTTACCACTGTATTATAGCATGTTTATCAGAGATTTCTAGACTTTCTTTAAGACATTTTGTGGCTGTTACCTCAGAATAATTGTTAATCTTTAATGTCACATTTTAAATTTACTATACAGTTATTCATTCTTCCTTCAATAGATATTTGAGTGTTTTCTGTGTGTTTTGGTATGCTGCTAGGCCTTGACAGCAGAAAGATTTTGAGTAAAACAAGGTTTCTTCCACCAAGAAGCTCACAGTCTAAAAGAGAAACAGATGTATAAAGTATCATGACAAGCAGAATAAGGCATGGTGGGCAGCACTGTTTGACAGGATTAGAGAAGGCCTAACTAAAGCATAATACAGTGCCATAGGGATCTGAAACCGCTTGTTACCTTCTTAGAACTGCAGGTAGTTTAATTTTGCTGGAGGAACTCATGCTTTTGTGCTTTGCTGTGCTTGTCACAGGAGGTCTCCTCTTGGTTTCACAAATTTTTTGAAGATGTTTATGTTCTTTAACAAATGCAGCCTTATTAAAGGCACATGAACATGTGTAATATGAGATATTTTTAATGGGAGTTGGGAATATTATTAATATATAGTAGTAATTGATCATTATAAATCTGATTAACACGTTGATGGTTTTCTTAACACTGCTTACAGCAAACATGTCTGATAAAGAGCTAAAGAAGCTACGTAATAAACAAAGAAGAGCTCAAAAGAAAGCCCAGATAGAGGAAGAGAAAAAAAATGCAGAAAAAGAAAAGCAGCAGAGAAATCAGAAAAAGAAGAAGGATGATGATGATGAGGAAATTGGAGGCCCAAAAGAAGAGCTTATTCCGGAGAAACTGGCCAAGGTACTTAAAAATAGTACTTAGCACAACTGAGTGAAATCTCATGACCAGCTCTTGTTTTTATAGTCTTTTTTAGCCAATTTGATGATAGATTTTAGAGTAAGAGATTTATTTTTCGTTTTCCTTCTTTCCTCTGTCTCTTCTGTCTTCTCTCTTTTCTGATTGTATGTCACATTTAAAACTTGAAATAATGATTCTGAGTACTGTGTATGGTATATTGGAAAGTTTTGGCTTTTGAGTCATTCTGATCTGGGACCACATAGTTAGCTCTTAGATGTCACTGTGTATCTTAGACACTCTGTCTAACTTCTCTGATGGTTTTCTCAATTATAAAATGTGACTAGGAAAAATCATTACTAGACAAGATGTTAGGACTAGAGAAAATATATGTGTAAAGAATGTAGTCTGTTATAAGTGGTTCAGTTCAGTCGCTCAGTCGTGTCCGACTCTTCGCGACCCCATGAATCGCAGCATGCCAAGCCTCCCTGTCCATCACCACCTCCTGGAGTTCACTCAGACTCACGTCCACCGAGTCAGTGATGCCATCCAGCCATCTCATCCTCTGTCGTCCCCTTCTCCTCCTGCCCCCAGTCCCTCCCAGCATCAGAGTTATAAGTGGTAGGTAGCATTTAAGTTTTTATATAGTCTAAATTGAGCGTCTTAAAAAGTGAATTCTATATGTTTCTCACTCGTGTTGTCAACTTACAGGATATTGTACTTAACTATTTGTACCTAATGTCTTTAAAGTCCTCAAATATTTCCCCAAGCCAAAAATCTTATCTGCCATTTTTAACTGTTAGACTGAAACCAAGGCATTCGTTGTCATGTAAATCATTTTGATCAGTAACATACCTATGCACTTTTCTTCTGACCCTTGACACCTTCCTACTCCATGTGTGAGTAACTGCATGCTTTATTATGTTAAAGCAATATAATAAATAATAACCCTAGAGTTGAGCTTTAGCCTTATTAGTAACTAAAAATTCAAAGTCATTGATTGCTTTATAACTAAGGAAAGTTGTAACACCTAACAAATAAAGTTCGAAAATACTTTTAGAATTATATCCTAGCAGATGGACAGTAATATCTCATAGCATTATTGCTATTTAAGAACCATTGATAAATGTAGGTTGGATTTCACAAAGCTGTATTGACAAATAATTTTGTGCTTTTTAGAAACAAAGATACTGCCTTTTTATTGTTGTTGGGAGTTTATTGAAAGACTATTACACAGGGATGTGAAGAAGCACGGAAAATTGACCTTTCAGGCCCCATGGAGAACTGCAGAGTTCCTTTGGGATAATACCAACTTTACGGGCCTTCCATCTTTATGCCTCCGCTTTTTTCTTACTACCACTTTTACCACCATCACTGACTGCCTGCCGCTCTCATTCTTTACGTTTTCTCTCTGTCTCATGACTCAATGACTTTTTTTTCCTGTAACTCTTTATGTCTTTCTTTATAGTTTAAAGAAGGGCTCTATTTGTCTGTAGTTGCTGTCTGATAAGGAATGCCCTGCATAGCAGATTTTTCACACTTTGTCTCCTTACACGCTGTTCCATTTTCTTTGCTTAGCCTATGATAGCTGCTTTGGGGCCAGATGTCAAGTTATAGTCTAGTCATTTGTAGCTAGAGGGTTGTAAAGTCTCACAGCAAAAGCACTATAGAAAGTATTTTTGACTCCTTTATTTGGAAGGAGCCTAGTGGAAGGCACCCGGTTTCATGGACTCCTCTTCAGTATATACTGTTCTTACCTGTTAGGCACGTAACACCTTTCTCCTTCTAGGATGCCTGCATCCAAGATGCCTGCATCTCATAGAATCCACACTCACCCACACCCCATGTGGTGCAAGGCCAGACTTCACACCACTGCCACAATCAGGAGGGGTGTCGAAGGCTGATTTAAAAACTGCCTGCCAATTATGGGTCTCTAATCTATAGTTGCTTTTTTTGTTTGTTTCTTTTTGTTTTGGTGATCTTATATTTCATCATTCTTCCAGGTAGTAAATGATAAATTTAGTTCACCAGATCAATGGCACCCCACTCCAGTACTCTTGCCTGGAAAATCCCATGGATGGAGGAGTCTGGTGGGCTGCAGTCCATGGGGTCGCGAAGAGTCGGACACGACTGAGCGACTTCACTTTCACGCATTGGAGAAGGAAATGGCAACCCACTCCAGTGTTCTTGCCTGGAGAATCCCAAGGACGGGGGAGCCTGGTGGGCTGCCATCTCTGGGGTCGCACAGGGTCGGACATGACTGAAGCGACTTAGCAGCAGCAGCAGATCAAGATAATTTAAATAAAAGCATTGTTAAATTAGCAGCTATTCTAGTTAAGAAAGAGAGAAGGAAAATAAGAGGTTTATTAGCTTAATATTGAATTAACTGAATGTAAATCTGAAAGCTTGATGGAATGTATTGCTTATCCAACTACCATGAGGCAGTAGTTTTTAGTTGGTTTTTTTAAAGATTTTTTTTTTTGGATGTGGACCATTTTTTAAAGTCTTTATTGAATTTGTTACAGTATTGCTTCTGTTTTATGTTTTGGGCTTTTGGCTGCAAGGCTTGTGGGATGTTAACTCTGATCTTGAATCTGCACCCCCTGCATTTTTGAGAGAGAGGCAGGAAAGAGTGTACATAATGCCGGCAGTTCCACCCAGTGCTTACCTCAGTGAGCGTCAGAACCCCACCTGAGTTTGAGATGTGGGAGGTTTGACGGCCATCTCAGTTCTTATATGCCTGTCATAGTGTGACTGTCTTACTACAGTGATTGCGATTTTGATACTTAAATATATGATTTTCATACATACAACACAAACTAGTGATATTGTATATTCATAGCTATATCTGTGTGTCTTAACTTCAGGGATTTTCAAGGGTAGTTTATCCTAAAGCACTGGTTATAGAACATCATCCCTATTTATATGCTTTTGTTTATATCACTCTCTACTGCATCATATATATGTAGCTGTAGAATGTAGTTAGCTTTGTCTTGGTTATGTACATAATATTTTATCATTTAAATTTAACTTGACAAAGTCTTACCTCTGAGAGGCCCACAGAAGCATGTGGGGACAAGAAATCCACATCTCCTTTGAGGGCATATGTTTTCATTTATTAGAGTTTCAGACAGAATTAATTTCTCTCTTTTCTCTTTTTAAATTAAAATACTCAATTTCAGTCACAG
Organism: Bos indicus x Bos taurus; assembly: GCF_003369695.1. Taxonomy (NCBI): domain Eukaryota; kingdom Metazoa; phylum Chordata; class Mammalia; order Artiodactyla; family Bovidae; genus Bos; species Bos indicus x Bos taurus. The sequence goes on from NC_040092.1 coordinate 54,327,532, forward strand.
TAGTGCTTGTAATGGGCTTCCTTTGTGGCTTAGCTGGTAAGGAATCCACCTGCAATGTGGGAGACCTGGGTTCGATCCCTGGGTTGGGAAGATCCCCGGGAGAAGAGAAAGGCTACCCACTCCAGTATTCTGGCCTGGGGAATTCCATGGACTGTATAGTCCATGGGGTCTCAAAGAGTCAGACATGACTGAGTGGCTTTCATCACCACTACCAATGCTTGTAATGATTCAACTTCACAATATCCTTTTTTGTTTCTATTTTATAATGATAGCAGCCATGTCTCTCTCCAGTAAATTATCCTGGTCAATGTAGTGACCTTCACTTCAGTCTATACTTCTTAAGGAATTGAAAAGCTTGCTATAGCTGGGTGGTAATTTCAGTTTCCAGTTCTCTACTTTTCCCTGGTAACCATTTCTCCCCTGTATACCACAAATTCTAACTCATTAAAGCATAGAGTTATTGAGGTTTGACAGAAAACAGCAAAATTCTGTAAAGCAATTATTCTTCAATAAAAAATAAATTAATTTAAAAAAGAGTCATGGGAATAAGAAGCAGAATATTCACCAGTGTGAGAAAGGTATACTTATGGGGGCCTCTATTTTCTCCTCTGTCTCTTCATATCTACAACTATTACAGTAGTGATACTGCCAGATACTGATTTCTGGTTTAGAGCTTATATCCTTGAATAATGAGTAGGTGTTTACATGCTGCTGCTGCTGCTAAGTCGCTCCAGTCGTGTCCGACTCTGTGCGACCCCATAGACGGCAGCCCACCAGGCTCCCCCGTCCCTGGGATTCTCCAGGCAAGAACACTGGAGTGGGTTGCCATTTCCTTCTCCAGTGCATGAAAGGGAAAAGTGAAAGTGAAGTCGCTCAGTCGTGTCCGACTCTTTGCGACCCATGGACCACAGCCCACCAGGCTCCTCTGTCCATGGGATTTTCCAGGCAAGAGTACTGGAGTGGGGTGCCATTGCCTTCTCTGGTTTTACATACTAGTATAGGGTAAATCCTATAGATACCACTTACTGTTTAACTTGATTTTGTTTTTAATGCTGTTAAATAATTGCCTTGGCCTAAATCTGTGTTGGTGAAGCCACAAATTACTGTATGGGCAGAGTCACGTTGGAAAGATACGGCACATCTGAATTCCACTGAGGATACATTGTTATTGCCTCAGTGGTAAGAGAGGGCAAGTATAAGGACCCAGTGCTGAGTGCGAATATAGTGTTGTGCCCTAGCCCTGCCCCAGTCTACAGAGACTAGGCCTGTCTCAGTACTCACAGGGTGGTAGAGACAGCATTCTGTAAATGTAAAACTTTTCAAATGATACCGCACCTGTAGTATGGCATTTGAAGAAATATGGATTTCTGTAGAATTCGGAGTGGAACAAAGCAACACAGAATGGATATTGTACTATTTTTTAATGGCTTGATTATACTCAACTTCCACTCATTCTTTAATGTTCTCTACAGTTCTTAGCCCTTGTCATCCTGTCATCCTGTTCCACATCCTTTCTCCCCCCTGGCCCCCGTCCTTGGCTATCTTACGTGTTTCTCTTACTGTCTTTCGTTTCCTGGTTCTCATTCTATTTTATCTTTTTCTTTACTTGTTGGATAGTTTCTATCCACAGATAATGTATAATCTCAGTGAATGAGGAGTTCAGAATCCCCTACCTTTAGATTGTGGGAGGGTAAAATATGGCAGTGTATTTCTGGGTGACTGGTAAGTGGTTTTTACCGAAAAAGTATTTTTAATAAATAGAAAGAGTAAGTGACATCCCGTCCCCAAATCTTGCTTCTATTTGTATATAATATATCTTATTTTTGTTAGGTTGAAACTCCATTGGAAGAAGCTATTAAATTTTTAACGCCATTGAAGAACTTGGTGAAGAACAAGATAGAAACTCATCTTTTTGCCTTTGAGATTTACTTTAGGAAAGGTAGGCAATTAGGGAATAGTGGCTCTGATAAAATTGATCACTTTATTTCTCAGAATATAGTTGCCAATTCTGATGGCCTCACCACTGTAGGATATTTTGGCAAATGCAAGTGCTGCTTCCTCACAAAGAAATGCCTGCTTTTTACAACATGTTATATGGAAGTACAGTGATGTGATTCTGTCTCCTAGGGCATTAAAATAAAAAATAGATTTACAATATGTAACTAAAATTAAGGTGAAATATAGTGATTATCATGCTCATATGTGGATAAAATTTAGTAACTAAATAATACACATAGATCTTAGAATAGTATCCGGTACACAATAAGCAGTAAATAATGTCAACCATTAGCCATTGTTACAGATAGAAGATGCGATGTTTGAGGTGTATCTAGAAGAACAGACCATACTTCTAAAAGAAAAGATGCATAGAAGGGAAGAATATCTGTTAAGAGAAAACAAGTGTGTATAAATGATGTTGAGGTTGCCTTTGTTACCTGCCTAAGCCAGGTAAAGGTTAGATGGAGGATTTTGGTTGCTAGATTTAGAATTCTTATAAGCTAAATGTAGTAGATATACTAAGAAGATTTTATGGTATTGAATTGATGTAATCCAAATGGTTCATTGAAAAAAAAATTTTATCACTAGGGTGATATGTATTCAAGGAAAGAGAAACTGGTTAGTAACATCTGATAAAATACTGCTCCAAACAGTAACTGTCCTGCTAAAAGACATAGAATAAAATGATACCTCTGTAGAGTATCCATTAAAAAATCATGATGATCAAATTCTGGGGAAAGGTTACAGTATAACATTGTTTCAAAATAAGATTCAGAACTAACTATAGTTTATTTTAATCTTTATTAAGATACTTATATGAGTATGTAAAATAGAATACTAGCTAAGAAGAAAAAAGATCAAAACATAAGAGATTGTCTCTTGATGGAGTTTGAGTGATTAAAATACTTTTTTCTATATTTTCTGTTTTCCACAGTGCTCCTGTCGTAATTGGGAAAATTATTTTAATAAATAGTCCAGTAATTTTAAAGTTTTGTTAATAGTTAACATAGCTCTCTTTTAAGCAAATATTTTTTAAACAAATATTTTTGCATGGAACCCCAAAATGTAAAATACAAAAGCTATTCTGCTTTAAGTAGTGAAAAGCAGTCTGAATCCTACTGAGTTGGCTTCTTTGCTATGTACTACCTCTCAGTCACTCTCCAGCATTTGGAGTCCATTGCTACAGCATGAAAAGGGCAATAATAAAGGACATAGCCGTATTTTTAGCTTTCTGAGTGTAGCGGTTAGGGGAAAAGGAATTGTCAGAGGAGCCTAGGGTTTCAAATTTTGATATTTGGAGAGTTGTACCCTATTAGAGAAGCCTTAACAAAGACGGCTGTGGATGAGACTTGGAATTGTGGTGAGTATTGGGGTGCACTTTTCCATCCAACAGGTGGAGACACTACTAAAGCTTGGAAAACATGAGGGATGGGGTGGGAAGAGATAGCATTGGGAAAGATTAGAAAGTGATTAAAAACATAACCTTGGTCAATACTCTACCTTTGATGAGGAAGAGAAGCCAGGGATTGACCTGAGAGGAACAGTGAGGTGGAAGGGAAATGATTTCACATGTCACAAAACACAAGAAAGGTGTAAACAATGTTGCTTTCAAGTGTAAACAATGAAGTTTTCTATCTAAATTTTTTATACTTAATAAAACCATTTTTCTTAATGTTGTGTGGAAAATACTAGCTAATGTTGCTAACCTGAGGAAGTCAATTGCTTCAGTCATATGTTGCTGTCCAGATGTGATTGACTCTAAATGAGTTTTTCTATTTGTAAGATACTATTAGTCCTCTAAAGGAGGGTATCTCTTTTTATTAAATGATCAAAGTATATCTTTTTCTTTTTATAGAAAAGTTTCTTTTGATGCTACAATCAGTAAAGAGAGCATTTGCTATTGATTCTAGTCATCCCTGGCTTCATGAATGTATGATTCGACTCTTTAGTACTGGTATGTTTTAATTTTCTGTTACTTAAGTATTTGACTACAGTAGCTGATAGTGACTGAATAAGTGATTTATACAAGTTTGTTATAAACTCAAATCATTTTAAATTAAATTAGCCTGTGGAAAAAAAAAGTCTTTTCTTTGTGGCGAAGGTCTTTATTTTAAGGCTAGAAATGTTGCCTGATTTTTACACAGACTCATTCAGTCCAGATATTTGAGAATCATCTTTATTTCTGTTTCTTAAAGGTTAATAAGTTGAAATTTTGAATCATATTTCATTATGTGATGTAGTTAATTGTTGTAAAATTAAAAAATCTCTTTGAAATTGACAAATTATCTCATTTACCTGTCTCTAGTATAATAATTTGAATCATAAAATTTTTGTCAGTAAATGTAGGGTAAAAGTAACTTTAAAACAAATTGTTGTCCTTTTCAAGTGTTTAGTCAGTAAGATCCATATGAAGTTTTAATGTCAAGTAAAGCTACAGAATTTTAGAAACAAAAGGCGGAATATTATGCCAATTGTCTCTCATAGTTGAGAAATCTAGGACGCTAAAACACTAAATTACTTATTTACAGTAACACCAATAATTAGTAAAGAAACAGGAATGAGACCCAGATCTTCATATTGTTCTTTCTACTACCAGAGCTTTAAATTTAGAATAAAGTACTTCTGTAGTCAAGTAATGTTTTTTTGTTTTGGTTTTTAAGTAACTGGATAAGGAGAAATTCAATGTTTAGTAGAACAGTCTGCAGAATTTGAAAATACTGTTAGCTGTCTCATTGCTAAATACTCAACCCCATGTGAATCCATGCATTATATAAAAATAATGAGATTAAACCAGGTTTCCCAATCATTCTTTTGAAAATGCTAAACTGTCCCAGTTAACATTATTTTGACTTATAAGAAAAGGTAAAGCCTTATTTAGATCATATTTATGCTTGTCAAAAAAGTGATTTCCTGTTATAGAGGCTAAATCATAGAAAATTTCCCCCCAATTTTAAAAAATTCTGAAAGTAAGAATGTAGTCATATTATAGAAAGTAGAACTAATTGCTGTATTTAGTGAAAATAAGGAAGTTTCTTTTTAGTCTTTTTTTTTGATATTAAAGAAAAAAAAATTTTGAAATCATGAATCAAAACGTTAAGGCTGGAAATAACAGCATAAATCATTTTTAGTTAGGATGAAATGCATTCAAGTTATTTTCAGTATGTACACACTTCATTTTTATACAGTCCTTTCCTGAAAGATAATAAAATAGTACATATAAAGTTTATGGAGTTAGAGTTATATTCATTTGAAGTATAAATTGGAAGTGACAAACATATAGTTCTAATGAGTGTATGGCTTGATGAACATATAACCATTTTCTTGGAACAGTTGTTTCAGAAATTAAAATGTTTATGAACTTTAGAAGAACAAAGAATGATCCAACATTAAAAGTTAGAATTAATTGAGTGGAGTTAATGTTACCTATTGTCATTGCTTCAGGTATTATCTGACATCATTGTCAGGGAGAGATTTACAAAGTAATCCTTATTTTGACTACATTTAGGCATCTGTTACTGCAAACCCCCTGAGTTCCTTTTACTAATTAATATATTTGGTTCTTGAGAAAAATACTTGATTTTGAAGTAACTTCTCAGGAACACATTTGTCATGTTAAGTTGTATTGTAGTAATTTCTTTACAAAGAAACCCTCACAATAACACCTTTCCAGAAATTATGGAGGAAAAAGAAAAAACAATGGCTCCACACTTACTTTATTAGTTGTAGAAGCATCTCTAAGTGAATGTTCACTGTAGCGTAGTTATGAGCGTCTTCCAAATCTCCAGAACATTACATTACCAGTGTAAGTAGTAATCACCCCCGAAGTCATTTACTGTATAGGATGTCCCCTTCCCCCTTTAATTATGAGAATGATAGTATCTCTTCCAAGTTTTTCACTTTTGTTTTAAGTTGTAGAACTTAAGGCAATTTTTATTATATTTCTGGTCAGTTCTAAGTAGAAATAGGACCTTAGGTATTCATTTGTTTTGATACCTGCTTACATGTTTATGTTCCCTTAAATGTTTTTAAAATTAGTAGGTTTTGGTCACCTTAATCTATAATGAATCTTATATTATTTTCCTCTCTCATTTGTACAAACTCATTTTTTCCTTTTCTCTGCAGATTATTTCTCATCTGTACTTATATATTTCCTCCAAAAAAAACCTCGCTTAATTAATATGGTCATTTATTTATTTTGCTGTGTTAAGTAGTAATCACTTAGTAGCTTGTACTTAATCAGTAGTGAGTAATAATTATCTCACACAAAATATCCTTTTCTACCGAAATTTTAACCAAAAAATGCTGACTAGTGTGGGAACCCAGGGAAACTCTTTTTGCTAAGAATCAGCCCCCTCTTTAATGTGACTTTTAACTGTTGGTGATAACTAAACTTATTCAGTCTGATAATAACATGAACCAAATGTTGTTTTAATTTTAGGGTATCTCAGGACTCAACTCATAGGCCCCTTGGAAAAGGTTTAATATAGCATGGGAGACAATTAGATAGTCTGAGATTTTTTACTTTCTTGAGATGTCAGTAATTTTTGGTTAGTTTTTTATCAGTGTCACAAAATATTTAGATTGACTCCCTGTGCCTCCGTTAGTCTTCACCCATAAAAGATTATTTAATAAATCTGGGACATTTGAGGCTACTCCTTCCATAGGACATTCTAAATTTTGCTACAGTAGAATTGATTGGTTGGTTGATTGTAATATTTTCCTGGAAAAATATTGCAGTTCCAGTTTACATGATTAGTGATTAGAGGAGAAAACTGAGTTAGTTGACCAAAAACAATTTGTGAACCAGTAAGGAAGTATTTTTGGAAACATTCTTTTTTAAATCTATTAAATAAATGAATGATTTATTAATATAAACTATTAATACAAAAAAAGGGGAAATAGCTATTAGTCGATGTTGGTAGTTATTTAAATATTCCCTCTTTGACACATCCTAAACACAAGACGTATGTATTTATGTATTTTCAACTGTATGGGCTTTTTTTTAATTACTTTTCTGCGATTTTTTTAATCTGAGGAAAACAAGTTAATAAAAGTGATGAAAAACATGAAACGTATGGTTTCCAGCTATGAACCATAAAATTACTTTCCTGTCTGCATATATAAAGTGTCCTGAAAGCATTTCAGGCAAACCACTGAGGCCCACAGAAGTAATAAATTTTATAGATACCTGTTTGTTGACATAATGTTCATTGTAATTGGCTATAACCTATTTGAACAGATTTTCTCCTTCCAGTTCACTCTGTACTCCTAAGCCCATTCCCCACCCCCAAGACAAATATTGATAAAATTGCCAAATCCAAGTTGAAAATACAGGCATAATGGAGATTAAGCTAAATCCTTTAATTAGTAGCTCATTTATTTGAGTTAACCAATTCTATAGAATGATAGAAGAAATGCTGTTCAACCAGCAAAGGGAACATATCAATCAATTATTTAGTTACTGACTACATGTAGAATATTTCATTTGAAAGTTTGCTATTCAAAAGTTCAGTGTTTTTTAAACTTAGGGTAGTGATCTATTAGTGAGAAAATGAAAGAAGTTGAGTGGGTCATTATCGTTTGAAAGCATTTGAAAACTTAAAATAGAAATAAATTAGAGTATAAGATACAAGAATGTGCTGCACAGTGTAAGGGTCAGTGTTCTGTGAAATTTTTGCTTCCCATAATAAGTTATGTCTATAGGAAACATGCTTATCAGAGTACAGATACTTGGTTGTAGTCAAGAGTTTGAAAGCCACAATAGTTTCTAATCATAAGGAAAATCTATTTATGTTTTCTTCAGTCTGTGACAAAAATAGTGCCTACAGTATATGGAATATCTATTATGTCATTAGCTATTTTATTTGTGGGGCTTCCCAGATGACTCAGCTCTAAGAATCCACCTGCCAACGCAGGAGACATGGGCTTGATATAGTTTGATCCCTTTGTCGGGACCATCCCCTGGAGCAGGAAATGGCTATACACTCCAGTATTCTTGCCTGGAAAATTCCATGGAGAGAGGAGCCTGGCTAGCCAGCCATGACTTAGCGACTAAACAGTAACATTTTATTTGTAGCTTTTTCTTACTGTGGTCTTCTGGGTTAGATATCACCTCAATTTTACAGATCAAGGAATAGGGTCAGAGAGCTTATGATTTGTCCACACTCAAATCATGCTCAGGTCTGTCTGGCTTAAAGCTCCAGACTATCTCTCTATACCAAACTAGGATTCAGCCCAGAGAGATTGGGAGTCAGTTTTTCCATCTCCGAATGCCAAAGCATATGATGACAACAGTGTATTCCTTACAGGAAAATGCTTTGGTGGTCGTTTGGAAATTATTATGTAGTGATAGCTTAGTTCACATAATCATTGAATATAAAGATCCATGGCTTTTTTAAACTGATAAATTTGTAATGGTTTACTTGGATATAGAAGAAGATGGGATAGGGTGAGGAAAATTCTTTTGATCTTCTGCACTATATTTGGTAGCCTTTAGAAAATTGTTGGATTATTAGTAAGTTTATTCAGTCTTTGTATATATAATTGCTTTGCTTTGTTGACCTCAATAAATTAATTTCTTAATTCTATAAATTGTATCAGTATCTAACTGCTAATAAGAGTTTGTTTTTAATTTGTTCAGCAGTGTGTGAAAGTAAAGATTTACCCGATGCAGTTAGAACAGTATTAAAACAAGAAATGAATCGTCTTTTTGGAGCAACGAATCCAAAGAACTTTAATGAAACTTTTCTGAAAAGGAATTCTGATTCATTGCCACACAGATTATCAGGTAATCAGTTTATTTTGTCCTTATCTCAGCCTCTAAAACAGCTTCAGTTTTTACTATAGTGGGTCATTGACAGGTTACACACTTTTTGTATGACAGAGGCAAATGTGTATATATCACATTTTAATCCTATGAAACAGGCAGCTTAACCTCCTATACATTTTTTAGTGTTTTAGATAAAATCATTACTATGAATCAAGGTTAGTAGTTTCTCCTGGTTCTGCATAGGCATTATAAAGAAGCAAGTGTAACTGAATTTAGCTAGCTATTATATACACTGAAGGAGGATCTTCTTATTTTTTTTTCTCATTAGCATGCTCTTAAAATTCATGTAGATGCAACCATCGTCTTTAATTTCTCATGCTTATATAAGCTGTGAGACTTGGCAGTGCTGGACACCTAAAACCATCTCCCAAGCAGGGATCATCTGGCAAGAGTCTGTGCTAATGAGCCAAGGTCTGGACTTGATGGGACCCCTGGGTAGTGCTTTAGCAGTGTACTCATACCTGTCAGGGTTGGGTATCTCCCACACCCCTCTCCGTCACACCAGACACACACACACACCGCCCTACCTGTCAAAACACACACACAAGTATTCTCCTTAATCCCAAATTACCTTCATTTTAGAAAGAAGAAAGCTATCCATGGTCCCACCACACAAAGACAAATATTATTAGAAATATTGGTGTTTTTTCATAGTCTCTCTCACCTTAATCATTCTCTTGGTTTGGACAGTTAGACTTTCTGGTCTACTCTCTCAGGTTTTTGTTTTTTCAAATGGCTGTTTGCACTTTTCTAGTAAAGTGCCACACTGTGTGCACATCGATCCTGCTTTTATATTTGAATGGATAGTAGGTAAAAACGCTGGGTTTACCTTGAAATAAACATTTGCGTTTTCCCTCTCATTTAGCTGCCAAAATGGTATATTATTTAGACCCTTCTAGTCAGAAGCGAGCTATAGAGTTGGCAACAACACTTGATGAATCCCTCACTAACAGAAACCTCCAGGTAAAGAGTTTTTCATTATTTCTCTGTAAGAGTTACTTGACTCTTTGTTTCTGTTTTTACCAGGATAATTTTCACCAATTAATTTTTTTTTGTTATTTATGCATACTCTTTTCCAAACTATTATGACTCCATCTCAGAAACTTAGTTTATCTTAAATTTATTTAAGATTGTATATGTGTGCACACATATACAGCAAGATGCCCTGGAGAAGGGAATGGCTACTGTCCACTCCAGTATTATTGCCTGGAAGATTCCACGGACAGAGAAGCCTGATTGGCTACAGTCCATGGGATCTCATAGGACAGAGCAACTAACACTTCCACTTTCAGTTAGATTAGAACCTTGTAAAGAGTCAAAATTTGTGGGGTACTAAATATCTGGAAACTTCATAGTGTTTTCCAAGTGAAAAGGTGAAGAAAGAAAACATGAAAATGCAAGTCACCATGATTCATTTAAAAATATAAACAGACTTAAGGGTTTGGTTGAAAGAATTACTAGTATTCATGAAAATTTTTCCTTGGATGTATATGCTTTGTGTTTCTGAGACTCTTTCCTTCTTCATCAGTGGACATACCATAAAGGTTCTCTTTAATTTGAATAGAAGGTTAAAAAATAATGTTTGATTTTGCCATCTGGCTCTGAGCCTCCAAAAAAATTAAAGACTTGGGTATAGTCATTGACAGTGGCATGTAAATTCCAGCAGTTAACGCCCAGGGCCAGGTAGGTTCAGGCTGCATTCCAGAGGTTACCTCTGAGCGCTGAGTGTCTTTGGATGTAGCACCTTGCTTGTGTCACCTTAATCCTGACCCTGTTGATATATCCATCCTTTTGTGTAAACCCTGCAGTTCTGAAGAACATAATTCTAATGGAATGCATAGTGGGAGTAAATACTTTCCTATATATGTACATTTTGCCTCTCATTTTGAAAACCTTTTGGGAATGAAATGTCCAATAAATTCACAGTAAATTTTTTCCTTTTAAGCAAATTATAATGTGACCTTTTTTCTTTCTCCAGACATGTATGGAGGTATTAGAAGCCTTGTGTGATGGTAGCCTAGGAGACTGTAAAGAAGCTGCTGAAGTTTATAGAGCAAATTGTCATAAGCTTTTCCCTTACGCTTTGGCTTTCATGCCTCCTGGATATGAAGAGGATATGAAGATCACAGTTAATGGAGATAGTTCTGCAGAAACTGAAGAACTGGCCAATGAAATTTGAACATCATCAAACAAGCAAACGGAATGACTTTGGACCATATCTAGTGTATAATATTTTTGTCACGCACCTGCTGCATTGCTCTAACTTACACAGAATGAGAAGAGTAAATGTTCTTGCCTTCAAATAGTGTTTTACGTTTTTTATCCTGCTGAAAAAGTATATATAAAATATCTAACATATTACAGGATATAGGTTCAGTTTCTTAAAAAATTAAAAGCTGCTAAAATTGAGGGGTTAAAAAAAGATACCTTATCCTATTCCTACCTACCCACCCATGTTTTTAAACTAATTTATATAAAATCTGGAGGCTGTTACAGCTAACAAAGCAGGTGTGTGGCAGAAATATTACTTTAAATTTGTCTTGTGAGATTTTACTATATCTCAGACAGCGTAAATGCTGTTTTAGCACTGGATTCTTTCACTGAGCACAAAGAGTTGTTGGGGCTTTAGCATCTAACTGATTTTGTTACGGGGTTGATTATGACCATAGGAAGTATGCAATGTGAATCACTATTTACAGAGAAACCTACAACAGATGCTTGATGTTGTAGAAGCTGGGACATATAGATACCAAGCAGAATTATAAGAAAACCTAGAGGGTGTTCAATACGCTTGTTGTGTTTCCAAAATTCACTGTACATGATCAGTTTGGTGTTCTTGTACCACAGTTTTTAACTGAAGGAACCAGTTGGAACAATCTCAATTCTAACTAAAACTTGAAGAACTAAAATAACAATGCAAACCTTTCAGCATTGTTTTGGCCAAACTTGTTAAAACTGTAATGCAAGAACCAAATGCACTGTGATGTGGCACCAACTAATTAGCAAGCATGAACTTTTCACCCAAGAGTGAAAAAAGAAAATCTACCATGGCTTGAAGTTAAAGAGCAGAACTCCTGACTACCATTCTATGACTGATCAAGAGACTAATAGTTAAAAACCTCAGCAGGCCTTGTTCACGATATGCAGAAAAAAATGTGCTGCAGTTTAGATACCTCTGGAATTTTTCCACAGTGTCACAGGTTTGTAATACTTGAAGCCCTACATTTCTAAGAATATATTTCTTGCTCAGTTGTTTCAGGCAAGCCCAAGACTTTGTAATTTTTAAAGGGCCCAAGATTTCTTTCTTTCTTTTTTTTTTTTCAATAACAGACCAGCTTCTTTTTCCTGCAGTTACAGATGTAATTTCCTTTTTGTTGTCAAACATAAGGTACCAAATATGATGCAATAAATTGTTTTGAAAAACAGTTGTGTGAATATTTCAACTAATATGTGTTGGGCTTCTGTGAAAATACACAGGTGGAAACAGAGGTGCAAGCCAGAGGCAGTGTAGTGTGCTGTAAGGCTAGTTCAGATGGGAACTTTTTGGAATGGACTTAGTGTTGGTGTCAGGGAAATTCCATTAAGCAAGCATAGTGCTGTTCCTGCATTAAGATTTCCTTGAGGGCTAGGATGGCAGCAGGTACTATGAATATATTAGTAATTTGAAAGGAAAAGTGAGAACTGCTATTTTGTTTGAGAAAGTGAGCCTTAAAATTTTAAACCCAAACACTGAGAACTAGCCAGAGGCTCTGTATTCTCATTGCATTTTCAAGATCTCAACAAATAAGGATATTAAGTAAAATGAATCGATTGTATATAATTGACCTTTTTGTGGTACTTTTAGTTTATAGAAAGTATATTCTAAAGGGAATTTTCAGGAGACCTGATCCTTTTACTGATTGAACAGTTGTGCTAAACTCAGCATTTCATAGTACATGACCTGCATTCCACATCCCAGTCTAGTAATTTAGTGGTGTAAAGACAAGTACAGACTGGACTCTAGAGCTTTGTTATGTTTATTAACTGGCCCTGACTCAGGAACATCTTAACAGATGGCAAAAAAACAAAACTTTTTTCAACTTCTCCTATGAGTGGCAACTGAAGTTCTTATTGTTGGTAGAGAACACTTAGTGCTACCTCTGCCACTAGTGAGGTGTTTGGAGGAGGCACCAGCCATAAAACAGGGGGTGTATGTGTGAATTATGTTTAAACTCTACTGTATATTGAAACAAAATTCTTATATTTGTCTTGACAATGTTCAAATGATGTAGATTGTCTTAGAATGAATATTCATAAGTACTAAGAACTCTTGATGCAGAGGCCACCCATGAGGAGCGAAATTCCTAACATGTATATTGTATTCCAAACCAATTTTACTGGAACTATTAAATAAATATTTTATTTTCTTTCAGGTTTACTTGATAGTGGATACATTGTCTGGTCTCAGAGGATATTGACAGAGGTTCATTTAATGTCCAGACATCACCCCTAAAACATTGTACTGTGCTGTCTTACCCTGGATAGTATGAACTGAATCATCTCACATTTGCCTCATTCACTCTATTCCAAATGATGCTGTGGGGGAAAACAGGGTTAGGAAAAAAGTGGGGGGAAAAATGCAGTGACGTTGTAATCTAAACAAGTGCCTTATGTTTATTGCTAAGAACTGGTGTTATCAACCCTTTTGAAAAGAAAGGGTTCCTTGACCTGTATTAACATAGGAGAAGTAAAGTTCTTTTTGTTTTTCTTTATATTTACTACTCTTGTCATTTCTCATTTAAAAACTAAAATCTGACTATCAGGTTAGTTTTCCTCAGCTTTAATTCGATAGTTGAGTCTTTAGCATTTTCAACATTTTTCTGTACCTATTTATTATGCACAAGAATAAAGATGACCTGATAGCATGACTAAAAGTAGTCCCGATACTAGTGAACAGCTTTCCTGTGGGTTTTATCACTCCCTTGTTTTTCACAGTGTTGTTTGTACTCCACGATATATTGCTGTTAGAGCTGTGAAATGAAAGCTGTGACTGTAAGAAGAGGCCAGAAAAATGTGGTCTAGATCAGGTAGGTTTAGATCATTTATCATTTGTGATAAATGCAGGGAAGTCTCTTGTACACCATTTCTAGGAATATTTCAGCTACCACATGTAGCATCTGTTTGGGAAAAAGTTTGAAAGTGAAGTGTTGGATTTTCTTACAAGATATGTATGTATTTGTCTTAATAATTACCAGCCTTAAACTTTGAAATGACTAAGAATTCAAAGAAAGACTGACCTTTCCGATGGGAGGTAGTTTTGTTCTGCCTTGTGTTCCACCTCTTAAGTTACAGGCAAGGTTTCTTGATACCATCCTGCTGACATCTGAACTTTGCTAAACCCACTGCCAGATCTACATGAAAAACTCCCATGAAGTGGCCATGCTGCCCCATAGGGGGTGAACCTATCAAGTTTTGTTCCAGTTTTGATGGTTGGAAATCTCACAACTTGTAGCAATAAAACATTTTTGGAAAAGGTTATTCTTTGTTGAATTGCACTTTCAGTATGCTCCTACTAGAGGGATGTTGGTAGTGTGCAGGAGGTTCTGGAGAAAAGAATGCTCTCACTTTGATGAAGCAGATTATTGGGTACATACTTTAGGTTACACAGCCTATTTAACACTGCTGCGTCCATCAGGACATACCCTCCCTCATGGTGATGGAAAAATGGGCAGAAGGAAAGGGAAGCAGTAAGGAAAGCAGTGTGTTGTAGGAGAGACTTTTCCCAGCCTCTTGGTTTTCCCAGTTGGCCTTTGAAGTGATCCCATCTTGGGATTATAGCCAAAGAAAGAAAAATTGGTACTATTTAAATTAGAACTTACTGAACTGTCAACTATAGATAAACTTGGAATTTTAATCCTCAGTGCTATTTGTAAGGGTTCTATGTGCAAGAAATAGAATACACTTTGTTTCAAGGCTTCTTGTAACAAAAGTAATCCTTGGCAATCTAATAAGATTGTAATATAGTTCTTACATTTTTTAATACACATTTTTTTGGTGTCTAAAAACTTTTATTTCATACAACTGGTATAGTTCTCTTTAACTGAAAAAAAAAATTGATGATGGGAAATTTCCTATCTGTGTTATAAAGAATTCTGCTGTTGCTTAAATCCTCAACTTGGCCTCAATAAGTATAAAGTTTCAGAAACAACATAGGAGTGAAGAGATTTTTTGAATATATTCTGGATCCCATGGCCTGCTTTCAGCTAATAATTAAATTTGCCTTCTATATTTAGTTACCTGTGAATTGTCTGAGTCTCCATACCATTTTTTTGGCTGTCTTTCCAGTCTACCGTAGTTTTCTAGCATTGAGCTTTGATAAACCTGCCATTTGTTTACTTTGATCTGCAGGTTTATCAAGTCCATTGTCTAGTGCCTGATGCCTTATCACAACTGGTCTAGGTACTGGGTTTTCTAAAGTATTCTTCTAAAACTCCTGGTGTTTCTTAATAGTGAATAACTAACCACCTCTCATCTTTCTTTTGAACTATTAATATTTGCCTTTGAATAGTCCTACTATTGGCTGACGCATTCCATTTCTCATAGTATTTTTCAGTGACCTGCTAGGATGCTTGTTTCTTAGAGAAATACCTAATTACAGTGTCAAATGATTAATACTTTGGTATTAATTAACAAACTCATGAAAAGCCATTTTTAATGTGATGTATGAAATCTTAAGAATTTACACAGGGTACATTTCAGGGTAGTGACTAAGTGCATAGTTGATATTCAAATCTTTGTGAAATTTGCTATGAATATTGGCCTACAGATGGTAGAAAATAGCAATAAAGCACTTTTAATTTTCAGGTCATTTGGTGCAAAGGCTTAAAGAGTTTTTTTAATCTATTGATTTAGAATATTCCCATTTTTCTTCCCTTTGTCCCTGTCTCTTGGGCTTCAGAGATTTCCTCAGAATACCACAGATCCATTTTATTTTATTTTTATGTTGAATGAACTTCTCACATCTAATTTTTGGTTTTCTTCCTATAGTTTGTCAGAGGAGTGGTTGTGACTGGCCTTGTAGGAAGCAGATGACTGAAGGACCATCCTCTTTTCTCAGTTGCCTGTTCATTGTGGCATTAGTTGGCAGTGAATCTTCTCATCCTTCATGTTTTTAGCAACCAACCAGCCAGGTAACAATCACGTCCAGTGGAATTAAGTTACTTCAAAGATTGTCACTCAGTAGTTTTTCTTTCTTTCAAACAGTATAGGGAGACTGGTAACACAAACCACTTAACCTTTATTAAGGCTCTGTTTTCTGCGGTTAGTTCAGTTTCTCGGTCATGTCTGACTCTGCGGCCCCATGGATCATAGTATCTCCACTTTTAATCATTACAAGTAAGGAGAGACACGAGGTGGAGGTCTGTAGTAGTTACTTCTAAACACTTGACCACTGGAATTGTGGTCTAGTTGATCTTATCTACTTAGGGCTGGCAATTGAACCTTTTAAAACTTAATCCTAGTTATATATTAGAGTCCCAGGGGGATTATTTAAAAGCCACAAACCCCAGTGCCCAGGCCCACCTGCAAGGTTCTGATTTAAATTATCTGGAGCCAGGCCTGGAAATTGGTCCTTTATTTTCTTTCTTTAAAGACTACCCCAGTGATTCTTAAGGTAGACTGTTTTGGTTTTTTTTTTTTTTTGAGGAAGTTCAAATATTTTAAAGAGATACAAGCAAAAAGATGAATTTTCCCCTATCTTACATTAAGGGGAAGAATTTGTATTTTGCTTTTTCCCCTCATTCTGCTGCTCTACTACCTGAGATGTGTGTGTACACTTGGTCACTCAGTAGTGTCTGACTGTTTGAGACCCTATGGACTGTGTAGCCCACCAGGCTCCTGTGTCCATGGGATTTTCCAGTCAAGAATACTGCTTTGGGTTGCCATTTCCTACTCCAGGGTATTTTCCTGTTCTGAGATGCTGGTATTCAAAGAGGAAAATAAATCACTTCTACATAGTTTTGTTACATGTCCTGGTAGCTTGGCTTCATTTAAGCAATAATTCTTGTAGATGCATGATTGAGTTTCTAATGGATGAATACCAAAGCAAAGCACAAAGTCTTTTAAATAAGGATTGGTGGTGAGAATTCATACACTCCTAATATGCATACCTAAACCTCCAATCAAATATGTAGGGTTTTTTTTTTTTTTCCCTCCATAAAGGACTACATTTTCCTTCTTTCTTTTAATTGAAAGTTAACTTTAAAAAATTTTAATTTTAAATTTTGGCTGCACCGCGTCTTTGTTGCGGCAGCGGGCTTTCTCTAGTCGCGGCGTGCAGGCTCCTCTTGAGCATGGGCTCCAGAGTGCGCCGGCTCAGTGGTTGCGGTGTGTGGGCTCTCTAGTCGCGGCGTGCAGGCTCCTCTTGTGGAGCACAGGCTCCAGAGTGCGCCGGCTCAGTGGTTGCGGTGTGTGGGCTCTCTAGTTGCAGCATGCAGGCTCCTCTTGTGGAGCACAGGCCCCAGAGTGCGCCGGCTCAGTGGTTGCGGTGTGTGGGCTCTCTAGTCGCGGCGTGCAGTCTTAGTTGCCCTGCAGTATGTGGGATCTTAGTTCCCTGACCAGGGATCAAGACTCTGTCCTCTGCATTGAAAGGTAGATTCTTAACCCGTGGACCACCGGGCAAGTCCCTGCATTTCTATAAGTGAATGAATTTCTATTACAAATCTCAGGTATGAGAGGAACCCTGATTCTGTGACAGACAGAATTAAAATATGGCTTGTTGGTATAGAACCTGATAAGGAGGTTTATGTGCTACAGAATCATATATCAAATTAAAAACTAGTTTATGAGAGCTGTTGAAATAATATTCTGAATAGTTCTCCCAAATTTATCCAACCTAGTAGTTTTCTGTAATGAAATAGGAATTGTTTTATAGACCAGCCCTTATGTGTATCTACTTTATTCCTGATTGGTTAAAGATTTTGATGAATGAGACAAGCTAATACTGTTCATTGCCATTTTTGTGTTTATAGACATGGATGGTTTTCCTTTACCTTAAGTTTTTAGATCAGACAGAACCAAGTTTAAATCCTGGCTCAGGTATCTTAGGCAAGATACTAGGAATTCCTAGTTCATACAGTTGTTGGAAGGATTAAGTAACGTATTGTATATAAGTGGTTATCAGAAAGCCTGACATATAAGGATTCATTATAAATATTCATAGGCATTATTTATAAGCATTCATTTAAATATTAGTATTTGCAAAAGGATGTTCTCTTCTGTTTACTTGTCAGCGTTCTATTTGATTATCTCTGTTTATCTCCTGTAGTACACTGGACCAGTATACTCAGGAAATAGTTTATAATCTTTTTGTAGATATTAACAGCTCAAATTATGCTTTTTTTCCCCCTAGTGTTTTACTTTACATGTTCTAGCACTTTGGATTATTTTGCCTTTTCATACAATAGAGAAAACCACCAGTAAAACCTCTGTCCTCCCATCATTCTGACATTCATGGAAACTTACTAGTGTTAGTGAACTTGGCAGATTTCCTGATGTTGCTTTTATAGTTATTTAGAAGATACAAAATAAGACCAGTCCCAGTGTCTTTCCTTTCATCCATTCAGTAGTTAGTAAATGCCTACCACCTCCAGAAACTATGCTTCATACTGGGGATATATGACATCGCTGTTGCTCTCACAGTTTTCACAGGCTAGTGAAGGAGACGGGCAAATCAAGAAATGATTGCAGCAGCAATATATAAACCCCTAGGAATCAGTACTCATTTCTGTTTGGATGAACTGGGAGAAGCTTAACAGAGTATGTTCCTTGAGCTTGGAGAGATAAAGATGAATTTCATATACAGACAAAAGATAGCATGTGCCTAAAGGTTCAGATACATGAAACAAGGTCATGTATTCAGGGACTGTAAAATAGTATGAACAGAATCTGGGAAATAAGGCTGGAGCTCAAATTAGCAATACTTAGATGGCCTACTAAAAGACTAGATTTGGCTCTGTGGGGTCACACAGAGTCGGACACAACTGAAGTGACTTAGCAGCAGCAGAAGCAAAGGTCAGTTATTGAAGAATTAGGGAAAGATGATAAGTATTTGAGAAAATTCCACTAGCAGTGTGATGGTGAGAATAGGGAGTGAGATTGGAGGCACCAAGGCTAATCAGAAGACTCAAGCTGAGTAATACTCCTGAGTTCCTACTTGTGCCAGGCAATGTAGTAAGCATTTTGTACTGGTTAGCTCACTTAAACCTTAAAAAAAATAGGAGGCAGGTATTGTTCCTGTTTAACAGCTTGAGAATCATAATTTTCCTCTGGTCACATAGCTTGTGAGTGAGAAAAATAGGCATTCAGGCCCAGGTATGTCTAACAAAGTGCTTGCTTCAGATCAGTATAACAACTGGAAAGAAGTGAGGACAGTGAGGACAGCAGCAGTTAAGTATTAACATGAAGAAGAGAGCCAAGGATACAAGAAATGTTAGGCAGATAGCACCTCCATCAACAAGACATGAAGGTTAGCAGTGATGCGCAGGGTTTTGGCAAAAAAAAACTACCTTTAACATTATCATTAAACAGGGTCAAGAATTGAGAGGGAGAAATTGAGGGAAAAAGAAAGAGGTCTTTTCAGTCATGAATTTTAGGCATATAACATAACGTGTAGTGGGCAGCTAGGTATGAGTCTAAAACTTACAAGAAAAGTGACTTGAAGAGTGAGCCATGAGTGGTATGACTTGACAAGACTGTTCAAAGAGAATAAGAAAAGGGGGTAGAGGAAGAGAAGCTAGTGAAAGAACCTAGTAGTCAAGAAGCTAGACTTTGAAAATAATAGTTTTGAGGAATCAAGGGTTTTCAAGGATTGGGGTCAATAAGTTCAAAATCAAGACGCGATAATTCACATCAATCTAGTTGTTAACATTTTGGAATAAGTCTGGATATCAAATGTTGGCTAAGATGTTGAAAAACAACAGAGGAACTCTCAGGTATCCTGTCTTTGAGTGTATAGATTGGTATAATCATTATGAGGGCAACATTCATTTACTAAAATGAAACGTGCATAAACCAGCTATTCTGATAGGATACCTGTATCTATAGATCTAACTCTTGATATAGATCTCTGTGTCTGTAGATATATAGAGATATGCCCTGTAAACATTCCCACACATTTGCCAGATACGTGCAAGGATGTTCATTGCAGTATTGTTTATAATAATGAAACTTGGAAATAAAATGTAACATAAATGAGTAAATTGTGGTATATTCATTTAATGAAATGCTCTACAGTTAAATAAGCTAGGATTAAGTGAATCAAGAATTGCGCTCCAAAACAGTAATGATCCACAAGCAAAGAGGAAGTTAAATGGCATTATATTTCTATATGTAGAAATTAAAAATTTTCTTCTAAATTTTTTAAGCCAGATAATACTAAGTATGGTTTATGTGAATATTCACATAAAGTAAAAGTTTAAAAACAGGTTTGGGAATTTTAAACTGTCCAGAATTCGGGACAGTGGTTCTCTTTAAACAAGGGAGAATCATGTTGGGAACGTGAGGGTCCTATAGTTTTTATTTCTTAAAAAACATGTTTGAGATAGATATGGCAAAATGTTAACATTAGGTGTTTTTGTTCATTTGGGGTGGGGTACTTTTTTAGAAAGTTAAAAAAAATTTTTTTAAATTCCCTACTGGATAAAAGTGGGTGGACAAAAATATACTAAGATAATACTAACTCAGAAAGTAGAGAAAAAAATCTATAGTCAAAACAAATGCTTCTTTGGTTTCCCAGGAGGTTAAGGATACTTTTACTGATGTATTAAGCTTGATGAGAGGGCTTCCCTGGTGGCTCAGTGGTAAAGAATCCACCTGCCAATGCAGGAGACATGGTTTCAGCCCCTAGTCTGGGAAGATCTCACATACTGTGCAGCGCCTAAGTCATGCTCTACAACTATTGACCCATCCGTGCTCTGCAGCCTGGGAACCACAACGACAAGCCTACGAGCCCTAGAGCTCGTGCTCCGCAACACGAAAACCTACCACAATGAAAAGCGCGTGCTTGCCACAACTAGAGGAAAGCCCAAACAGCAAGGGAGACCCAGTCGAAGGATGTGTAACAATTTTTCCAGAAGAAAAGAGACTCAAATAATGTATAAAACATTGCCCTTTGTAATTTCCAAAGTACTCATTTATTATTTAGTTGCTAAGTCATGTCCAACTCTTTGCCACTCCATGGACTGCAATGTGCCAGACTTCCTTGTGCTTCACTATATCCCAGAGTTTGCTCAAACTCATGTCCATTGAGTTGGTGATGCTGTCTAACCATCTCAACTTCTGTTGCCCACTTCTGCCCTCAGTCTTTCCCAGCATCAGGGTCTTTTCCAGTGAGTCAGCTCTTTGCATCAGGTGGCCAAAGGATTGGAGCTTCAGCATTAGTCCTTCCAATGAATATTCAGTGTTGATTTCCTTTAGGATGGACTGGTTTGATCTCCTTGCAGTCCACGGGACTCTCAGAAGTCTCCAGCACCACAATTCGAAAGCATCAATTCTTTGCTGCTCAGCCTTTATGGTCCAACTCTCACATCCATACATGACTACTGAAAAAACCATAGCTTTGAATATACAGACCTTTGTTGGCAAAAAGATGTCTTTGATACAGTGTCTAGGTTTGTCATAGCTTTCCTTGAGAGGAGCAGACATCTTTTCCTTTAATGTCTGCAGTCACCAGTGATTTTGGAGCCCAAAGAAATAAAATCTGTCACTGTTCTCACTTTTTCTCCATTTGCCATGAAGTGATGGGACCAGCTGCCATGATCTTAGTTTTCTGAATATTCTAAGCCAGCTTTCTCACTGTCTCTCTCACCTTTATCAAGAGGCTCTTTAGTTCGTTGCTTTCTGCCATTAGAGTGGTATCATCTGTGTTTCTGAGGTGGTTGATATTTCTCCTGGCAGTCTTGATTCCAGCTTCTGCTTCATCCAGCTTGGCATTTCACATGATATACTCTTCATAGAAGTTAAATAAGCAGGGGGACAGTATATAGCCTTGATGTATTCCTTTTCCAATTTTGAACCAGTCAGTTGTTCCATGTCCAATTCTAACTGTTGCTTCTTGACCTGCCTCCAGGTTTCTCAGGAGACAGGTAAGGTGGGCTGGTATTCTCTCTCTAAGAATTTTCAGGTTGTGACCACACAGTCAAAGGCTTTCACATAGTCAGTGAAGCAGAAATAGATGTTTTTCTGGAATTCCCTTGCTTTCCCTGATCCAACCAGTGTTGGCAATTTGATCTCTGCTTCGTCTGCCTTATTTCTAAACCCAGAAGTTCTCGGTTCACATAATGCTGAAGCCTTGCTTGAAGGATTTTCAGCGTGACCTTGTTAGCATGTGAAATGAATCCCATTGTTATGGTAGTTTGAACATTCTTGGGCATTGTCATCTGGGATTGAAGTGAAAACTGGCCTTTTTCCCATCCTTTTCATCATAGGGTATTGAAATGCAAAAGTCAAGAGATAACTGGAGTAATAGGCAAGTTTGGCCTTGGAGAACAAAGTGCTCATGTGTAGGTATTATTTTCCTTCCTTTATGGATGAAGAGATGTGTCTCAGAAACATTACATGACTGGCTAAAGAGTATCCAGCTAGGAGTAGAAAGCTGGTTCAATGGACCTGTGAGCATCTTTCCTTGTGTTCCTTCTACCATTATAAACTAGGTGTTGAAGTCCATGAAACTAGATGTTAGAACAGAACTTGAGCCCAGGTTTTCCTTTCAAGGCAAACTGTAAACTACACAGTATTCCTGGATCACATTATTTTGCTTAAAGAGCTAAAAGTGAAAGTGAAGTCCCTCAGTCGTGTCTGACTCTTTGTGACCCTATGAACTGTAGCCCACCAGGCTCCTCCGTCCATGGGATTGTCCAGGCAAGAATACTGGAGTGGGTTGCCATTTCCTTCTCCAGGGAATCTGGAGACCCAGGGATTGAACCCAGGTCTCCCGCATTGCAGGCGGACGCTTTAACCTCTGAGCCACCAGGGAAGCCCCTTAAAGAGCTATTACTGAGGTTAAATGCCTTGGCTATTTAGAAGTGTCTTAGAAGAAAGTTGCTGCCATTTTAAAAAATGGATATTTTCTAAACTATGCATTTTTGTACAGTAGTGGCTCAGAGGTTAAAGTGTCTGCCTGGAATGCAGGAGACCTGGGTTCGATCCCTGGGTTGGAAAGATCCCCTGGAGAAGGAAATGGCAACCCACTCCAGTATTCTTGCCTGGAGAATCCCATGGACGGAGGAGCCCGGTGGGCTACAGTCCACAGGGTCGCAAAGAGTCGGACACAACTGAGCGACTTCACTTTCACTTTGACTTTGCTATATACAACGTGTTTTATGTTGATACTGCTTTGTTTCAAACTTAACCTTTTTTTCCCTATAACCCCTTTTTATGTTTGGATTTCCACTCAGTGGGAAGTGAATTTTTAACATAGTGAAGATCTATGTTTAAGATCATTTACCAGTTCCTCCTTTATCCCTTAAGATCCCTTAAGATCATTTACCAATTCACCCTTTATTCCTTAATTTACATGCAGTGAAAGAAACAACTGCAGTTGCTAAGCTACCCATAGTAACCTGGCCAAGAGCTGTAAGTCATAGATGTATTGATTATTAGAGATTGTCAGGCTGTCTTGCTAAAGTATTATGATTAAAAACTGAGATAATTGAGTCTATTTCGTCCTTTCACACCAACTACAATATTATACTTCAAACCAAAGAGTGACTCTTCCTGAGTAAAATGAGAGAAGACATTACCACTAGTGAAAAGTAGCATAAACTCACAATTCTAATGTTTGTTACATTTTGTAGTTAGGAAGTCCTTCACAAACTTTGCAAAATCAGTTTCCACAGAGTAGTGGGAAGTGAAGCCAGGGAGGGGTTTGAAAAGAAGATGGAGATGGTTTGGAATAAGCACCTGACTAAAGACAAAAACATTAATGAACAGTGTTAACCACTGAATTGATTTTGGAAATCACGAAAGTATAGTGATTTTCTGATTGTTTCTAGTACCTCAGCTGAATGGCTCATAGAACCAGGCATGTTACAGGACTGACCGAGAACTGTGAGTTGGATGAGATAAAGAGAAGACGGGATAGGTGAGGATGAAGGGAAGCGGGTTGAGGGCACTCGTGCCCAGCAGGATACAGCGATGTTCTATAAGTGTGTGTTGGAAGAGAGCAGGGAAGGGAACATATGGAGGGGGATTAGAAGCACCAAATAAGAGCCAGTTATGGAAGGAAATGGAATGAAGAATAACCTGGAAGCAAAGGCAGTATTATAGGAATGAAGGTCTTGAGCTTGTGGATCAGGCATACTGAGGGCACTTTGGATGGAAGGATAAGGGTACTGAAATCACTCTGAGCTACTCCATAGCAAAGCAGAGACTGCGGCCCGCAGAATGAGGTTGAAGTAGCCCTTTATCTGTGATGTTTGGCTGTTCAACAGACCATCCACACAAATGTGGAAATAGGTAATGTTTCATGCAGTGAATTAAATAAAATGATCCAGGTATAATGTTATTCTGGAGAATGACCTGGAGATTAAGATGTGAAGGACAAAAGCAAGGCAAAGAATAGCAAAATTGGATGGAGTAAACTTCAAAAGAATGCAGGTTTTTATAGAAAAGTGAAATGCTTTAGAAGGGACTATGGGACAAAAAAGGGCAATACCAGTTCTGAGCTTTGTGGAACATACAGCTTGGGGAAACTGCCAAGGAGACAGTATCTTTGAGAAAGAAGTCGAGGAATTAAGAGTCTTCAAAAAAGGCTGTAAAGATATAGGTGAGTTTACTTATTGCAGAATAGGTTGCCATGGCCCACACCAAGGGCCAAGGGATGGTTTTGTGGGGACGGTGGAGATGAGGGGTCAAGAGGGCAGGCTATCAGGCACGCAGCAGTCAGGAGATGAGAAATGACAGGAAGCTGATGGATGGGTGAGGAGGCTGCCTTTTGAGCAGTGACCAGGAATGAAAAGTTGGGATGGAACTATGGTTTCTCAGCTTTTTATCCAGTTGTTTTGGACACAACTGGTTAACTGAGGGTCCCAGGGAGTGTTTAGCCTTATCTTTGTAGGAGTGTGCTGTGGTGGTAATTGCTGCTGCTTTGCAGGGATTACTCTGCAGAAAGTTAAGTATGGAAGTATTTGGCCTAGTCTCTGCTGGACTTCCTTGTGATTTAAAACAAGCCGCCATGGATTTGCCACACTCTGGCTGGTGTGCAGCACCCCATCTTCTAGAGAACAGGACCCCTGGACTTTTTCTATAGGACTGCACCCTCTTGAGTGTAAGGATCAGTATCTGTGCTTTACATGATATGCAATTCCCTTTTTTCCTGCTTTTGAAAAAGATTTCATTCGCCAGTCTTTGGGAGAGAGTATGATACAGTAGTGCCAACATCCGTTGGATCACAGAGAAAGCAGGAGCTCCAGAAAAACATCTGTTTCTGCTTCATTGTCTACGCCAAAGCCTTTGACTTTGTGGATCACAACAAACTGGAAAATTCTTAAAGAAATGGGAATACCAGACCATCATCTTACCTGTCTCCTGAGAAGCCTGTAGGCAGGTCAAGAAACAACAGTTAGAACCGGACATGGAGCAACAGACTGGTTCCAAATTGGGAAAGGAGTGCATCAAGGCTCTATATTGTTACCTTGTTTATTTAACTTATGTACAGAGTACATCATGCAAAATGCCAGGCTGGGTGAAGCACAAACTGGAATCAAGATTGCTGGGAGAAATATGAATAACCTCAGATATGAAGATGACACCCCCACTATGGCAGAAAGTGAAGAGGAACTAAAGAGCCTCTTGATGAAAGTGAAAGAGGAGAGTGAAAGAGCTGTCTTAAAACTCAACATTCAAAAAACTAAGATCATAGCATCCAGTCCCATTACTTCATGGCAAATAATTGGGGGAAACAATGGACCCAGTGACAGACTTTATTTTCTTGGGCTCCAAAATCACTACAGATAGTGACTGCAGCCATGAATTTGAAAGATGCTTGCTTCTTGGAAGAAAAGGTATGACCAACCTAGACAGCATATTAAAAAACAGAGACTTTGCCAACAAAGCTCTGTCTAGTCAAATCTATGGTTTTTCCAGTAATCATGTATGGATGTGAGAGTTGAACATAAAGTAAGCTGAGAGCCAAAGAAATGATGCTTTTCAATTGTGGTGTTGGAGAAGACTCTTGAGTCCCTTGGACTACAAGGAAATCAAACCAGTCAGTCCTAAAGGAAATCAGTCCTGAATATTCATTGGAAGGACTGGTGCTGAAGCTGAAGCTCCAATAGATTGGCCACCTGATGCAAAGAACAGACTCATTGGAAAATACCCTGATACTTGGAAAGATTGAAGGCGGGAGGAGAAGGGGACGACAGAGGATAAGTTGGTTAGATTGCATCACTGACTCAATGGACATGAGTTTGGGTAAACCTGGTCATGGGCAGGGAAGCCTGGCATGCTGCAGACCATGGGGTTGCAAAGAGTTGGCACACTACTGAATGAACTGAACTGAACTGATGATATAGTGGAAAAAGCATGGACTCACACACACTTGGGTCTGAATCCTAAAAGCTTCTTAGCCAGTTTACTTAACATTTCTGAGTTATATGTACATCTTGGAGATAATGGAACCTTGTATGTCAAGTGCCTTAAACACAAAAGGTACTTAATAAAATTTTCCCCAGGAGAGCCTTGAGCATGAGGTGGTCAGAGGAGACACAGTCACCTACCCGCCTTCTCTGTAGTGGAGCAGCCTAAGCCACACTGGTAGTCACATTCACACCCTTTGGAAGGAAATATAATTGGTTGGGGCCTTCTGTATGTTTCTTAAGTAGCTGTATGAAAGAGAAATTGAACACTGTCAAGAATGTTTCAACAATATACTCAGTATTCAACAGCTAGATGGCAATGTTGTCTTTGCGTCTTAAGTGAAGAAGTTGATCAAATTTTCTGTCAGTGAATGGCCTGGTTTTACATTATTGCATGAGGTAATAGTAACAGGACAGTTTATTCCATTATCTTCTTATATTCTGAATTTAAATATTCCCTAGCATTAATTCCCTAATAAAGTTGAGCAGTTTCAGTCTATAGAAATAAATGTTGCAGACCATTGTACCTTATGCAAGGTATTTAATTATTTAATAGTACCTAATCATTTAAGTGCCTTTGTCCTGTTTCTCATGATTATCTTATCTGGTCTGGAAATTAAAACACACACATACATAGATCTTATTAAAACATTACACTAACCATTTACTCAGATTTGACGTAGAATGGTATAAAAGATGAAGTTGATGGTCCTCAAAGGGAGGTATATTTTTAAAAACAGTTTTATTGAAGTATAGTTTACATATGGTAAACTCATATTTAAAATGTACCACTGACACATGTGCACACCCATGAATCATCACCACAATGAACATACCCATTCCCCCAGAAAGTTTCCTCGGGCCCGTCTGTAATCCTTCCTTCCCATCCATCCCAGCCCCCAGCCTCAACTTTCTATGTCTGCAGGTTAGTCTGCACTTTCTACAGTTTTATGTAAAAGATCATCATACAGTATTTATTTTTTAAAATCGGGTTTCCTCCACTCATCATAATTATTTTGAGAATCATCTGTGTTGTTGCATGTGCTGCTGCTGCTGCTGCTAAGTCACTTCAGTCGTGTCCGACTCTGTGCGACCCCGTAGACGGCAGCCCACCAGGCTCCCCCGTCCCTGGGATTCTCCAGGCAGGAACACTGGAGTGGGTTGCCATTTCCTCCTCCAATATATGAAAGTGAAAAGTGAAAAGTGAAAGTGAAGTCGATTAGTCGTGTCTGACTCTTAGCGACCCTATGGGCTGCAGCCTACCAGGTTCCTCCATCCATGGGATTTTCCAGGCAAGAGGACTGGAGTGGGGTGCCATTGCCTTCTCCGGTTGTTGCATGTATCAGTGGCTAATTCCTTTTTAGTGTTGAGTAATAACCCCCTACACGTGCTCTAGAAAAAACAATTTTGAGCTGTTAGATGAAGAAATTACCATGAAGCACTGGGACTTGTGTTTTTCAGACATTTAAATGAATCTTTCTGATCAAAATGGTCTGATACTAATCTATATATTTTTGATTAATTAATTTATTTTAATTGGAGGATAATTACTTTACATATTGTGGTTTTGCCTTCCATCGACATGAATCAACTGTGGGTGCGCATCAGCAACTATAAGCCAATAAAATGATATTAGTCTATATTAATGTTGTGCCTCATGTGCTCTTTCATCATTGCTCATCAAAATCTCAGGTTTAGCTTTACTCACCATGTGGTCAAGAGGACCACACTAGAGTCTTGTTAAAAATACTAACTTTGAAAGTTGAAAGAACAGGCCACTTCCATTGTTGTAGTGTCTTACCCAAGTGGAAATCAGCACATCATATTTAAACTAGAAACCTGCTTTCTTTTAATCTATGAACAGATAAGTCACTGGATTATTCACAGTTCTGCAAGCACTCCCTGTGCTTTCCCATGTCAAGTCTTTTCAAACTTCTCACTCTTGCTGAAGTGTTCTTTCCTCAGTTACCAACTGAGCAAATTCTGCCCATTTTTTCTCAGCCAAGTAGAATTTCTTCTCTAATCTTTCTTAGCACATATCATCTTTCTTTTATTCACCTTTATATGTAGTGTTAACTTAAACTTTTTTGACTGTGCATCTTATTTTTATACTATTGTAAGCTCTTTAAGGGCAGAAATCACATTTATTCATCTTTAAATCCTCCAAAGTGTATATTAGATGCCTGGTTGGTACTCAGTATATTGCAATAAACAGGAAAGTCATAATTAGTTCCATTATCAGCCTTCTTGAGGATTGTGCTAGGATTCCAAGGGGAGCATCCATTGGACACTTAAATACATTTGGAGCCCTGTGAGCTTTTAACCATGTCCTTCACCGACATTAGAAACAGAGTGTTGTTGCCATGATACTGTTATTCCGCCATGTCCCAGGCTTGTGGTCTTAGCATCAGAATGGGTACTTTTGATATGACAGGGACATTTAAGATGAAATATGTATTATATGTATATAAGCGGAATTTTGACAGTTGCATACAACATCTGTCATTGGCAGCGAGCATAGTCTCACTTCCTCTTACCTTTGCAATCTGATTTCCCACAACTCTCCTAGTCACAACTCCCTTCCAGCCAGACTAACTCACACCAACCTTTAAAGCTGGGGCTTTTGCCCATTCCATTCTTCTGGCATGGAATTCACCGTGCCATTCCCATTCCTTTCCGAGTACAGCATATGTCCTTTCTCTGTGATGTGTCCCTGACCATGTTAACCCACAGATGCTCCCCTCCTAGAAATTCAGCTTTACTGTCCTTTCTGCTCACATCAGAATATCTGATGTTTGCGTCAGCTCAAACTGTTACTTAGTTCTTGATTATTTGATGTTTTTATTTATAAAGATTTTTTATTCCAGCCTTTTGTTTGACAGGTACTGAGTGTGATAGGGAAGTGAGGATTAACTGCCCTCAAGAGTCTAGGAAACTCCTATGAAAAGAGTGTTTCAGAACTGGCCCGAGCAAAGGCCTAGGAGGCACAGATTCTGAAGAAAGACATTTGGCAACTAGGTCTAGGAGTGCATTTTTTCCTACCCTATGTCAGTAGCGACATAAGATACAGCCTCTATTCAAGCCTCTGATTTACTCAGATATGTTGATTGAACATCTCTTGTGTTCCGGGCACTGTGCTGGATTCTGGGTTTGGGGTTACAATGGCAAGAGATTGAACAGCCTCTTTGCACAGGAAACATGTAGTCTAAGCCATAGGCCTGTTGGATGGTCTGAATGTCTGTGTTCCTCCAAAACGCGTATGTTGACATCCTGGCCCAAATCCGTACCAAGGTGATGGTATGAGGAAGTGAGACATTTGGGAGATGACCGGGTCATGAATGGGATTGGTGCCCTTTTTATAAAAGAGGCCCCAGAAAGAGTTTACTTACCCCTCCCATCATGTGAGGATGCAGTGAGAAGTCTGCAGCCCCCGCAAGGGGGTCCTCGCCTGACCATGCTGGCACCCTGATCCCAGACTTTGAGCTGGCAGAACTGCTAGACATACATTTTTGTTGTTTATAAGTTGCCCAGTCTGTGATGTTTTGTTATAGCAGCCTAAACAGGCTAAGACACCAGGAAATAGACAACTGTAATACTTGATATTACAACAGGGCAAGTAGAGGGTATGACAGGAATATGGACAATGGAGGTGGGACAGGTAACCCAGATTTAGGAAGATCAAGGACTGCTTCATGGAGGAAGTGCTGAGTAAGCTGAGACCTTACATATGGGTGTGAATTATGAGGAGAGGGGACAGAGCAAGAGAAGAGAAAGGGAGAATATTGTAGGCAGAGAACAGCATGCTCAGAGTCCCAAAGGCAGAGTAGGGAAGACAGAGACATTGAAAGAAGCCTGCTTCTTACCTTGTAGGGCTGTTGTGAGGTTTGGCTCTTAGAGCAGTGTCTGTCACAGAGTATTCCATAAATATAAAAAATTATTACTGGGCCTGGAGCATAGAATTAAGGGTGAGGGTGAAAAGAGGTGAGCATTAAGGCTACACAAGTAAGCAGAAAACTATAGATTCTGTACCAGGCATTTAGACTTAATCCAGAAGTCACTGGCAAACTCACTCACAGATTGTCAATAGTGGAGTAAAATTCCTGTATTTTAGAAAGATGGGCTGGGACTAGTAGCATGGAGACAAGATTGTTGTAATCACAGTCTGAACTAGATGTGGATAATGACAATGGGGAAATGTGGGTGGATTTCAAGATATTTGGAAGGTGGATGTGTCAGTTTCCTGGGACTACCATAACAAATGACTATAAACTTGGGGAATAAAACAACAGAAATTCATTCTTTCACAGCCAGAAGTCTGAAAGCAAGGTGTCAGTCGCAGAGTTGGTAATCCTTGTTCCCTGGCTTGTAGCCTTATAACTCTGGTAACTCTCTCCATCTTCACTGGCCTTCTCCCCATGCCTGCATCTCACATCTCCTCTTCATCCTCCTCTCCTTTCTCACATAAGGAGCCCGGTCATTGGATTTAGGGCCCATCCAAAATCCAGGATGCTCTCATCTCGAGACAGTTTTGATCATACCTGCAAAGAGCCTGTTTCCAAATATAGTCACATTCAAAGCACCGGGAGTTTAGGACATGGATATATGTTTTGGGGAGAGGGGGACACAATTTGACCCAACATAGTAGAATTAATGGAACCCTACTGATTGGCTGAATGGGGGTGAGGGGTTTGGAGGGGAAGGGGAAACCAGGGGTAACATCCATCAACAACTGGGTGGCGGATGGTGCCATTTACTAAGTAACAGTGGAGGAGAAACAGGTTTGGAGGAAGAAAATGACATCTTTATTTTGAGGTGCTTGTGGAAATCCAAGTGGGGTCAGGTAGCAGTTGGTCATGTAAATTGTGAGTCCAGTTGATGGAGAGGAGGGCTGGGCATACAGTTTTGGGTGATAACTGAAACTATGGATATGGGTAAGATTGCCAAGGGAGAATCTGTAGAATAAGAAGAACCCTGATCAGAATTCAGACACACAAGAGTTTTGGGGAGGGACAAGAAGAGTAGCAGTCAGGAAAGTGGTAGAAAACATTAAGAGAGGAAAGTCTCGGAAAAGGTCAGGGAAGAAAATGATGACAGCAGGAGTGAGCTGTTTCTAAGGAGTTTAAGAGAAACCAGAATGAAAGAGAGGTGAGACAATGCAACGAGCATAAAGAAATACTGCAAAAAGTGTGGCTGTTAGGAGCAGGTGAGATTGGCAGGTGATAGGAGATGCAGACAGAAGAGTTTTTTCCTTTTAATTTTTACTCAAGATGGGGTAGACTTGTGCCTGCTAGCAAGAAAATTCTGTAGGTCGGAGTGTTGAATGTAAAGGCCAAGTCAAAGTCATTGAGGAGGCAGGACATAGATGAGACATTAACCGCAGATAAGAAGGAAAACAAGGAATTCTTTGACTGTCCAGTGGTTAGGACACTTCCACTATAGGGGGGCCTGGGTTTGATCCCTGGTTTGGGAACCAAGATCCACATGCCCTGAGGCATGGTCAAAAAAAACAGGGAAGCAAACAAACAAAGGAAAACATCTCTTCTGCTTAGTGGAGGAAGAGGGGGAAAAGGATGCCTATAGAAGGGGGTAAGTTTGCTGATCTGATGGCAGGTGGCTATGTTTTTCATTTATTCATTCAACAAATATTTTTGAATGCCTGGCACATGCCAGGCACTGTTCTAGATGCTAGCGATACAAAGAGAATAAAACAAGGTCTCCATCTCCATAGAACTTACATATCAGGCAGGTGGATAGAGAAATATGTATGTATATATTTTTCAAAGCCCCAGTAGTTGGTCAGCGCTACGAGAAAACAAGAAAACGTAAAGAAGCTTAGGGAGGGAGACTTGAAAGGGTATCTGTTTAAATAGGGTGTCTAGGATCAGCCTCTTTGAGGTGGGAAATGAAAAGGCAAGGCATTAAAGATCTAGAAGGATTATTCCAGGCAGAGGAAACAACAGATATACAGGCTCTGAGGCAGGAGTATATTCGGCAGCATCAAAGAGTAATAGTAAGGAAGCTGTCTGAAACTAAGATTATAAATCAGTTATACTTCAATTAAAAAAAAACAGTAAGGAGGCCAGCACAGCTGCAGCAGAGGAAGGCAGGAGAGAGGGATGAGAACGGTAGGCAAGGTTCTGGGCACAGAGGTCTAGTAGGCTGTGGTGGGGACTTTAGACCTTTAGTCTGAATGTGATGAGGACTCTTAGAAGGTTTTGAACAGAGAAGTGACCTGATACAATCTGTGAACAAATAATCAGGCTCCGGTGCAGAATAGACGGTAGAGAACAAGAGCGAAAGCAGGGAGTTCAGTTCGGAGGTTACTACACCGTCAGATGAGAGGCGGTGATGGCTTGCACCCGCGTGGTAGTTGTGAAACGGTAAAAAATTAGTCCAATTGGGAATCGATTCTGAAAGTGATGCCCACAGGTCTTACTGAGAGACTGAAGATGGGATGTGAAATAAAGGAAGTTAAGAGCCTCAAACACCTCAGAACACTGGCTAACACAGAATTGATTCCTTCAAAGAAACCCTAGCCCAGGTATATGAAGAGAGATGAGATAAGTAGATTACACAGGGAAAATGGAAGGAAATGTATTGGATATATTTGCTAGATGCCTATACTGTGCGATTTTTATGTGTCAACTTGTTGAATCCTCCCTACCACCTATGGTAATGTTATTATTCTTGATTTTAGAGGTAAAAATTGTAATTTTGGTTAGATTTAGTAGTTTATTCAAGTCATCTTGTGAATTTTAATTTGATTAACAGCTAAGCTCTTGTCACTAACTTAGAAAATAACACTTTCATAGCACTAGTATTAAGTTTAATCAAATTAAAATATTTAATCTATTTTGAAGCAAACTGGTACTTAAGAAAAGTCAGCTCTAATTAGATGATGATTCAAAGGTATGTATCATTTTGGGAGCAGTTCTGAAAGACTGTTTAGGTTTTCAAGGCTCTCAGAAGCTGATGGCACTAGTTATTCCTCATTTCTAATCTCACTTTCTGAAGAATCATCCCTAGTACAATTTTTGCACTTATTAGGACATATGCTTTTTTTTTTTTTTTTGATGCACAAAGATAGATCCACAGCTAGAGACCATTTCTCCTAAGAATTTGGGCAAGAGCTAGGAGAGGGGAGGAAGTTCATGAACACGTGCCTGTTGTGATGCTAACTGTTCAGCTCTGGGGAATGAAAACTTAAGTGGGGGAACATACGCTGGAGAAAGCTGGAGCAGGGGAACCCAGGGAAGCATATCTATAGTCCCAAGATTCCTTAGCATCTGGACACCGGAACAATGCAGAGTAAGTCTGTTTCTATCTGGACAGGATTCTTACAAGCAGCTGGGGCAGGGCTACTTTGTTTCTTTATATTGCTCTCCCTTAATGTTTATACTCTTTTTAACCTGGAGGAATTTAACCCTGGACATATTTAAGAGTTCTCACCAAAATCACTGAAGGAAGAGGCAGTGGGATATAGTGGAAAGGGCAAGGGCAATTCAGAGACTAAGATGGCACCTTAGCGGAGGTGCGGGAGAGGAATGTGGACCTCAAAATGCCTGCGCTGCCCCAAATGGGCAACCTCAAGTAGGTCACTTTCTCTGAGCCTTAGGATCCTCATTTGTTAAATAGGGATAAAGGAGAGTAAAAATAGGAACTACCTCATAGGTTCCTATGAGACTAAAATGAGTCAGTCTATGAAGTGCTTAGCCAAAGAGCTCCACAAGAGAGTGTTACTATTAATAAGTTTCACTATCAGTGTGACTCTAGACAGACAACTTAAACTTTTTTGACTTTTATTTCCTCAGCTGTACAATGATCGATAGAACTAAGTGATACTGCAGATTTCTTTACAACTTTATAGTTATGACGTTTGTTATGTATGTTGTTTCTTAGGGTGATAGGAAAAAAGTAAGAAATCTTCCCATGGTAGCCACCAGGTGGCATTAGTGAGTCTTATGGACGTCCTACTTTGGGGGGGAACTTCCTAATTTTTTCAGTAAATAACAAAAAAAGTTTAATTACTCATAAACTCTATTCCCAAGGAAATACCAATAAAATCTTGATGTATAACCTTCCATCCAAGTTATTTCTTCACATATACATGTAAATTATCATTTTTCAATTTTATGAGAAATGGGATACCATATATTGTTTTGTAATCAGTTTTTTTTTAAACACAAAAGTATATGGTGAACATTTTCCACAGCAATTGACGTAGTTCTAAATCATCATTCTTAAAAGTTCCATGGTATTTTCCACAGGTATGTGTTTAAACCATGATTTGTTTGAACTATCCTCTACTTAGCAAACACTGATTGGAAAATTTTCCAGAAGTGAAATGCCTGGGCTGTGCACCCCTTTTCTCTGTTTTTTGTTTTTGCATCTGGTAGAGCAAGGTCCCTTATTAGAGCCTTCCTTCAGAATTTAATTGACTATCTAAAGCCTTCAGTCTTCTTGATGAAATTTTAAATCTTTTAATAAAATTCTGACCCGCTGTCACCCCTAAAAATGTCACTGGGATTTTGATTGATACTGTGTTAAATTTACAGATTAATTTGGGGGGGTGGAATCTGCATCATTCCAACATTTTGTCTTTCCATCCAGCGGTATGGTATACTTCTCTAGTCACTCAATTCTGTCAGAAAAATGTCCATGTTATTTAGTTTTCATTTAGCTTACTTCAGGATATTTTTGTTGTTGCTGCTGTTAATAAACACTGTCTGTAAAAATGTTTTTCTAATGGCTTTTGCTGGCATGTAGAAACACTATTAATTTCAGGGTTATTGATTCTGTAGTTGGCCATGTTACTGAACTCACTTATCGGGTCTAATACTCTTGTCCATCCTTTCACTCATTTTGTAAACACTCACTTAGTGCTTACAGTGTGCAATGCACTATTCTAGGCCTTGGAAATAAGTAGTTAAAAAAAAAATCTGTTCTCAAGATCTTTACATTCTACTGAAAGAAAATACTAAACAAATATATGACAGGTGGTGCTAAGTGCTAAGAAGGTGGGAAAGCATAGTAAGAGGAGGGAAACTGACCACAAAAAACTCTATTTTGGATAATGTGTTTAAATAAGCCCCCTCTGATACGTTGAACTTTGAGGAGAGACCTAAAATGATGTTGTTTTTCTTGGGTTTTCCCAGTAGATATTTATATCATCATATGTGCCCCCATCCCACCCCACAGCAGGGTCTCCATGCTCCTGGAAGACTGTCCAGTGGCAGTAACACCAAAGATTTAGTTAGTAAAGGAGGCTTCTAGGGTTTTCAGTGACAGTGTTGAAACACTGTCAGTGTTCAAAGATTTAAATAATGGCTCTGGAAGTCTTGGCAGCCGCAACCCCAAGTGGATTTTAGAGGTTCACAGAGTTCAGCGTGCTGCTGTTCAGACTACCTTTCCCTTCCCCTCCCAAATCACGGGATCTACCTGCTTCACCAGTATAAACTGCCTAAGGGGACAATCCCAAGAGACCATTAGTATAGGCTACAAGCTGTTTGAAAGAACAATCCCAACTGGCTATAATTTCCTTTTTAAAAAAATTAGAAATAATCCCATCATTACTCATTGCCTTTTTTAACAGGTCAAGTTCATCACATCGAGTTTTAAAGTAGTACTTTGATGTATTTGTTGGCTGTGCTGGGACTCGGTTGCGTGTGGGCTTTTCTCTAGTTGAGGTGAGCAGTGGCTGCTCTCCAGTTGTGGTGTGAGGGCTTCTCACTGCGGTGGCTTCTCTTGTGGAGCACAGGCTCTGGGGTCTGCAGGCTTCAGTAGTTGAGGCTCCCAGGCTCTAGAAAACAGGCTCAATAGTTGTGGCACTCAGGCTTTAGTTGCTCCAAAGCATGCGAGATCTTCCCGAATGAGGGATCAAACCCATGTCTCCTGCCTTGGCAGGCGGATTCTTTATCACTGAGCCACCAGTGAGGCCCTGACATATAGATCCGTAACCCCATAACGCTTTGTTTTAATCTAGCCTAACTTCCCACTTTTCTTAATCTGTTTTGATTCTTTCATTGTGCTGTTATCAGTCAAATCCCCTATTATCCTTAACAGCTTTTCTAAACATTCCCTTTACTCTAACCCCAAACCTAGTCGTCTGCTGTAATATTGTTTCCTTGCAATACTCTCAAGTTGTAGCTGTTTTGTTCTGCTTTAAATCCTTCAGGTCCTGCTTGCTCCCAATTCCAAACGTTTCCCCTTCCTTGGAAAATCCTAGTTCCTTTGAGGGGCATACCATTACACTACAGCCTGAATCTACCCAGGTTGTGTCTGTGTGCTCACTTCAGTCGTCTCCAACTATTTGCAACCCCATGGACTGTAGCCCGCCAGGCTCCTCCATCTATGGGATTCTCCGGGGAAGAATGTTGGAGTGGGTTGCCATTCCCTTCCCCAGGGGATTTTCCTGCCCAGGGATCGATCCCATTTCTCTTAGGTCTCCTGCATTGGCAGGTGGGTTCTTTACCACTAGCAATACCTGGGAAGCCTGCTAAAACAAAAATGTAAACATTCTCAATAGAATGTAAGCAATACACAGAGGTTCAGAACAGAAGAATCAAAATGCCCAGGATACAATCTAAAATTACTAAGCATACAAATACCCAGGAAAATCTCAATTCACATGGGAAAAAAAGATGTCGGTGCTGAGAGAACACAGAAGTGGACTTACCTGACAAAGGCTCTGAAGCAGTCATTTGTGGGAAGACAGCTCTCCATTGATCTCTTGTATTTCTGCATGTCTTCTAGGCAAGGGCATTAACAGCTTTTTCCTGATTTTTTCAGGGATGTCTGTGTAGCAAACATCCTTAGAAGACAGAGATAATGTCTTCCTCTGGGCCCAAGGGGAGATTTGTTTGCTGTCTAGAATAAAAAAGATGAGTTTCTTTCCATTACTCAGTTGGATAGGTTTACGAGTCCTTTATTACAAACTGGAGTTTCCCCATAAAGTTCCTCTCCTATCGGGAAACTCACTGCATACACAGGTATTACCTGGTCCTCCTGGCATTACTTGGTAGGAACTGGGACTCAGGAAACTGTCAGAAATCCTGATATTCTACTTCCCACTACTGCAGTGAGTGATAAATTGTCCTTTGTCTCTGATTCAGGAGACTCACAACTTCACCACTATGCATTAAACTGCAACAGCCTAACTTGTTAACTTCTAAGTAAAGTAAAATGCCAGACCTTTCAAAATTCTGAATTCTGTTATAAAAATTCTCTTAACAAGCAATAAAAAAAAGCACTTTTGAAACCAATGGAAAAATATAAAGTATCAGCAAAAAACAGAAAATATAAAGGAACAAATGTTTAGTTTAAAATTGAAAAGTGTAATAGCCAAAATTAATTATAAAAATTCTCCATATGGTCTCAGTAGCAGAGGAAATGACAGAGGAAAGTGTCAGTGAAATTGAAAACATCAATACAAATTATCCAATCTGAACAACAGAGTGGGGGAAAATTGGATAAATAATGAATAGAATCTCAGGGACCTGTGGGATAATAGCAAAAGGTGTTGAAAAGTTTTTGAATATATAATGAATGAAAAGTCTCAAGTTTGGCAAAAGATACAAGCCTATTGATTCAAGAAGCTCAACAAAGCCCAAACATAATGAACATAAATCCGTGTCCAGACACATCTTCATCAAAATGCTGAAAAAGACAAAAAAAAAAATCTTGAAAGCAGCTAGAGAAATGCAACATATTACTACAGGGTAACATCAGTTTGAATTACTATAGATTTCTCATCAGGAACCATGCAGTCCAGAAGGAAGTAACACATTTTTAAAGTGCTGCAGTAGAAGAATGGTCAACACATAATAATATATACAGTAAAAATATGTTTCAGAAACTAAGGTGAAATAAAGGCCTCCTTCTCAGATGAAGGAAAACTAAAAGAACTCATTGCCAGTTGGTCTGTTCTAAAAGAATTGCTAGAAGAAGTTCTTCAGACAGAAGAGAAATGATACAGGAGAGAACCTGGAACATCAGGAATGAAGAAAGAGCACGAGAAATGGTAAATATTTGTATAAATATGGTAGATTATTCTCGAGTTTATAAAACGTATTTGATGTTAAAAGCAAAAATTACACTTTTGTCTGAAGGGTTTTTTTGACATGTGTGCTAAGTCGCTTCAGTTGTGTTTGACTCTGCTACCCTATGGACCCTAGCCCACCAGGCTCCTCTGTCCATGGTATTCTTTAGGCAAGAATACTGGAGTGGGTTGCCATGCCCTCCTCCAGGGGATCTTCCTGACCCTGGGATTCAACCTGTGTCTCTTACGTCTCCTGCATTGGCAGATGGCTTCTTTACCACTAGTGCCACCTGGGACATATGTAGATGTAATTGATGCCAACTAGAACATACAGGGGAGAAGACCAATGGGCCTATGTGGTGGTAAGGGTTCTGTATTTCACTTAAAAAAAAAAAAAAAAAAAAACATTGATTCTATACAAATTTTAAAAGTTTTAATATTTGCCTTCCTTGAACTTTGTTTTTGCTTCAAGGGCTTTGCAGCTGTTTTTTCCTATGTCTGAAAAACCATTTCCTTATATATACCGTCAGCCCTCCCTATCTGAGGGCTCTACATTGGTGGAGTCAACCAACCTCAGATCGAAAATCTTTGGAAAAAATTTTTCAGAAAGTTCCAAAGAGCAAAA
The DNA here is from genome assembly GCF_003369695.1 of Bos indicus x Bos taurus. Lineage (NCBI taxonomy): Eukaryota > Metazoa > Chordata > Mammalia > Artiodactyla > Bovidae > Bos > Bos indicus x Bos taurus. The sequence goes on from NC_040092.1 coordinate 54,366,633, forward strand.
CTTGAATTTGCCACGTGCTAACAACTACTTACAAAGCATTAACATTCTATTAGATATTATATGTAATCTGGAGATGATTTAAAGTATATGGGAGAATGTATGTATTAGGTTAAATACAAGTACAACTCCATTTTATATATGGGCACTGAGCATTTATGGATTTTGGTATCCTCAGGGGATCCTGGAAACAGTTCCCTGAAATTGAGAGTGTTTTTTATGTGGCATATAGCTAGATTTTTTAAAAATTTCAGTTTCTATCTTTGGTAATTTTAATTGTTGTTGTTGAGTCACTAAGTTATGTCCGACTCTTTGCAACCCCATGGACTGTAGCATGCCAGGCTTCTCTGTCCTCTACTATCTCCCAGAGTTTGCTCAGATGCACTTCCACTGAGTCAGTGATGCTATCTAAACCATCTCATCCTCGGTTGCCCCCTTCTCCTTTTGCCTTCAGTCTTTCCCAGTATCAGGGTCTTTTCCAGTGAGTCGGCTCTTCGAATCAGATAGCTAAAGTACTGGAGCTTCAGCTTTAGCAACAGTTCTTCCAGTGAATATTCAGGGTTGATTTCCTTTAGGATTGACTGGTTTAATTTCCTTGCAGTCCAAGGGACTCTCAAGAGTCTTCTCCAACACCACAGTTCAAAAGCATCAATTCTTTGGTGCTCAGCCTTCTTTATGGTCCATCACATCCATACATGACTATTGGAAAAACCATAGCTTTGACTATATGGACTTTTGTAGCAAAGTGATACCTCTAATTTGAATACATTGTCTAGATTTGTCATAACTTTCCTTCCAAGGAGCAAGAGTCTTTTAATTTCATTGTTGCAGTTACTCACTGTCCACAGTGATTTTGGAGCCAAGAAATGAAATCTGTCACTGCTTCCAATTTTTCTTCTTCTATTTGCCATTAAGTGATGGGACCGGATGCCATGTTCTTAGTTTTTTGAATGTTGAGTTTCAAGCCAGCTTTTTCACTCTCCTCTTTCACCTTCATCAAGAGGCTCTTTAGTTCCTCTTTACTTTCTGCCATAAGAGTGTTATCATCTGTGTATCTGAAGTTGTTGGTATTTTCCCAGCAATCTTGATTGCAGCTTGTAATTCTCATTCAGCCTGGCATTTTGCATGACGTATTCTGCATAGATGTTAAATAAGCATGGTGACAATATACAGCCTTGTCATACTCCTTTCCCAATTTTGATCCAGTCCGTTGTTCCATGTCTGGTTCTGTTGGTTCTTGACCCATAACACAGCTTTCTTAGAAGATGGGTAAAGTGGTCTGGTATTCCCATCTCTTTAAGAATTTCCCACAGTTTGTTGGAATCCACGTAGTCAAAGGCTTTAGTGTAGTCAATGAAGCAGAAATAGTTGTTTTTCTGAAACTCCCTTGCTTTTCCATGATCCAATGAATGTTGGCAATTTGATCTCTGGTTCTTCTGTCTTTTCTAAATTCAGCTTGTATGTCTGGAAGTTTTTGGTTTACATACTGCTGAAACTAGCTGAGCATAACCTTGCTGGCATGTGAAATGAGTGCAGTTGTACAGTAGTTTGAACATTCTCCGGTATTGCCTTTCTTTGGGATTGGAATGAAAGCAATTTTAATACATATACATTTATTTTGATTCTTGATGTATTTGAATTTATTTCTACATCCTTTATGTTTACCTTACTTTTTCTGAGCTGGTTTTTTTTTTTTGCCCTTTTATGGGGGGATTTTTTTTTAATTAACTTTTGTTCAGAGTTTTAAAATCCCATTTTTATCTCTTTATTTAGAATTGGTACACTCTATATTTGTTCTTTTTAGATGTTTTCTTGTACCTCTAATTTAACAAAATGTAAACAGTATATTAACCCTTCTAAACAAAACAATGATCTTAGAATCATTTTAACTCTACTGACTACTCTTCCTCCCAACACCTACATGCTATTATTATTTATTCAAGATACTAATTCTGTCCATTTTTTTAAAAATTCTGTCCATTTTTTAAACCTCACAGATTACACATTTTTTAGACAGTGTTTAAGACTGATATGCTGCAGTCCATGGGGTCGCAAAGAGTTGGACACAACTGAGCAACTGAACTGAGCTACATTGACAAGTTTGTTTACCTTTGATTCACTCTCAGTTCTGTCTTGCATCTCAGACTATTCTAGGATAATTCCCTTGTAAATTTTTTTTAAAGTTCTCACTTTATGCCAGGCTTTGTTCTAATTGCTAGTTTCTACTAACTCATTCAATTCTCATAGCAAGTCCATGAGATATATACTGTTACTGTCAACATTTTACAAATGAGAAAACTGAAGCACAGAGATGTTAACTCACTTGCCTAATGTCCCACAACTAGCAAATGTCTGAACAGGGATTCACACCAGTCAGTCTCCAAAGTAAATACTCTTAACCTGTTTGAAACACTGATTCCCTTGTATCATCTAGGAGTTCCTTTAATGCAGGTCTCTGAGGTAAACTCTCATTTCTCTTTTATCTTAAGTATTTCTTTTTTACTCTTGTTCTTGAACAATAGCTTGGGGAAGTACACAATTCTAGCTGACCTATTTTCTTTCAGCACTTGAGAGCTATTATTCCATTAATTTTTGGCTTCCATTGATGCTGAGAAATCCATTGTCATTTTAATTGTTCTTCTGCTAGTGGTCTGTCCTTTGGCTGCTTTTAAAGTCTTAAGAGTTCTTCATTCATTTACTATGTGTCATTATGCATTTCTTTTTATTTATCCTGCTTTGGTTATGTTGTGATTCTTAAAACAGCAAGTACCTGTTTTCATCCTTTCTGCAAAAGATAAATATGTATATATTTATTCAAATGTCATATATTATAATATTTTATATTACATGATATTTTATATAAATAATTTAATAAATATTAAATATTTACTAAGCATTAAAATTTTAATCTCATTAGGATACTAGTAACCAGTGAAGATAGAGGGCAGGGGTTGACTGACAGGAGGCCTGAGGGAACTTTCTGGGGTGACAAATATGTTCTGTTTTTTGATACGATTTTGTGTTATAGCTGTGTGTGTTTGTGTGTTAGTCGCTCAGTTATGTCTGACTCTTTGCGACCCCATGGACTGTAGCCCTCCAGGCAAGAATACTGGAGTGGGTTGCCATTTCATATTCCAGGGGATCTTCCTGACCCAGGGATTAAACTGGTGTCTCTTGCATCTCTTGCATTGGCAGGCAGATTCTTTAAATGATATAGCAAATGTAACAAAATATTAATTAGAATTTAGGTGGTATATATGAGTGTTCACTCCACAATTCTTTTAACTTTTCTGTGTATTTGAAAAGTTTTGTAAAATGTTAGGGGAGACTACTGCCTCTTCTTTATTCTACTCTATTCTTCTGAGACTACTGTTAGTTAAACGACTGACCCTCTCATCCTAGCCTCCATCTCTTAATTATCTCTTTCATATTTTTAGTTATTTTTATATTTTAATATTTTATATTTTAGTTAAGTTTCATATTTTGGTTATTTTTAGTTGGGCAAGAATCCCTTAGAAGAATAGAGTAGCCATCATAGTCAACAAAAGAGTCCAAAATGCAGTACTTGGATGCTATCTCAAAAATGACAGAATGATCTCTGTTCATTTCCAAGGCAAACCATTCAGTATTACAGTAATCCAAGTCTATGCCCCGACCAGTAATGCTGAAGAAGCTGAAGTTAAACGGTTCTATCAAGACCTACAAGACCTTCTAGAACTAACACCTCCAAAATTTGTCCTTTTCATTATATACGACTGGAATGCTAAAGTAGGAAGTCAAGAAATACCTGGAGTAACAGGCAAATTTGGCTTTGGAGTACAGAATGAAGCAGGGCAAAGGCTAGTAGAGTTCTGCCAAGAGAATGCACTGGTCGTAGCAAATACCCTCTTCCAACAACACAAGAGAAGACTCCACACATGGATATCACCAGATGGTCAATACCGAAGTCAGATTATGTCCTTTAAAAAAAAAATAGTTGGCAGATAATTGCTTTACAATGTTGTGTTGGTTTCAGCAGTACAGCAACATGAAGATCCCTCACTTTTTTAAACATTTGGAACATAGATATTCTATACTTTATCAGTTCTACTACTATGGCCTTTGGAGTTATATGTCTATTGAATATTATTTCTGCATATACTCATAAAATGTTGGCTTCTTGGTGCTTGTAGTTCTTTGATTGTAAACTCTTTTTTTTTTTTTTCCCGGCCATGCCACTTGGCTTTAGGATCTTAGTTCCTCAACCAGGGATAGAACCTGGGGACTTGGCAGTGAAAGAGTGGAATCTTAAACCACTGGACTACCAGAAAACTCCCTTCACCTCATTTCTTGACCTTAATTTTGGGAGTCCTCTTAACCTAAACTGGGGATGTTTACTTTCAGAAAGTTTTGCTTCTTTTTCTGCTCATAGCCAGGGAGCAATACAGACTTGAAATGAATTCAGCTCCCTTAGAGAATCTTGTTTCAGTAGGGACTCTCATGCTTGGCTTTCCACCTGGCAACTGGGCCAGGGCAGTGTATCAGCATCGCAGCTGATATCAGCATAGGTCCTCATATCTGCTTGCTTATTAGCCTGGGCTAAGCATATGTGGTGGTAGAAGAGATTCCTTAGGACTTTCTTAATCTCTTGAGAATAATAGAGCATGTCTTAGGCAGATTATACCCATTCTGTAGGAAGAGGGCCCCTCTAAGGACCTTACCAGCCATGCTTCTAGAAGAAAATATTTGACTTTATTAGTAAAGGATGTATTCAACTCCTAATTTACCAAAGATTTTTAAATTAAAAATGGGTGTCAAATTTTAATATCAAATGCCTTTTCAGCATCTGTTGAGAAGGCAGATAAGATTTTTCTTCTTTAACCAGTAGTATTAAGAACTGTTTTATCTCCTAGATTCATTGCCTGTTCTAAAACTGGAACTATGCTCTTTAAATATTTCTCCTTTGCCAGTTGGTACATTGTTAAGCTATGTCAGTAGAGAGTGCTGGGAAGAATTTTCCTTCTTAATTCTTGCTTGCTTTGTTGCTTGGCACTTGGACCGCACATAGCTTCTCTTGCACCCCTCATCTTGCAGTGCCTGCAGCTTTTCCTTTGCCTGGCTCCTGCAGTCTCGGTGGCTTCCTAGCGCCTGACTCCTGCAGTACAAGCGTGTCCCCCAGCACCAGGCTCCTGCAGTATGGGCAATTTCTCCAGCACTCAGCAGCTCCCCTAGATCCCCTACCTTCAGACTATTTTGGAGCAGAGTGGCTCCCACAAGACTCCTACCCATGAACAACTTTCTCTGCACCCAAGAGGGTACATTTTCAACAAATTCCAGAAGATGGATTTCCAGCATGCCTCACTGGTACAAAAGCAAAGCAAATTGCTTGTCAGTCGGCAAGCCATGGCCTTGTCCTCTATGGGCTTCCCTGGTGGCTCAGTGGTGAAGAGTCTGCTTCTAATGCAGGAGATACGGGTTTGATCCCTGGGTCAGGCGGATCCCCTGGAGAAGGAAATGGCAGCCCACTCCAGGATCTTTACCTGGGAAATCCCACGGACAGAGGAGACTGGCGGGCTACAGTCCATGCAGTCGCAGAAGAGTTGGACACAACTTAGCAACTAAACAACAACACAACAACTTGTCTTCTTGCAAAGTCTGGATCTCAGCCTGGAGTTGGGGCATGGCCCAGGAGCACCATGGGGACTCTATCTTAGCCCTAGGGGTAGTAATTAATTCTTTTATCTGATATTCCTGTAATATTTAGAGTTCTCTTTACTTTCTATTAGCAAACCCGTTGTTATCCCAGTCTCATCGTAGTTATAATTCTCTATATTAAACTACATGGTCAAATTACTGGTTTCTGTTTCCTGATTGGACCTTGACTAGTACTTTCAGTCATTTCTAAATTTACTGAAAATTAGAAAAAATATCTTCCAGTTTATGGTGTATCTTGGTGGAATGTTCCATATACATTTCGAAATAAATGTGTACTCTGCCATTGTTTGATGTAGAATTCTATAAATATTAATTAGGTCAAATTGGTTGATGAAATTGTTCGAGTCTTCCATATCATTGCTGATTTTTTAAATCAACTTATCAAAAACTGAGGTGAACGTTGAAATCTGTTATAGTTGTGGATTTGTCTGTTTCTCTTTTATGTTGCCAGTTTTTAATTCATGTAATTTGAAGCCTTGTTACTATACCTTCTTGATGAATTGACCATTTTATTATTATGAAACATCCCTGTTTATCCATGATCTTGAGGATAGGCCAAATTCTTTTTCCTAAAGTCTATTTTGTCTGACAATAATATAGGTATTCCAGCTTTATTGTATTTGCACATCTTTTATCATTTTACTTTGAACTTACCTGTGTCTTTATGTTGATGATGACTTTTTTGTAAGAAGTACATCATACTTTGTAAACAATACATAATTGAACCTTGCTTTTTTATTTGGAGAGGTTTGTCTTTTTAATTGCATGGTTTAAACTACTTACAATGAATTATTGATATAGTTGATATTTATTTTCTATTTGTCCAATCTACATTTAAAATTTTTTTCTCTTGTCTTCCTTTTTGAGTAATATGTAGACTATTCCATTTAATTACTCTATTGACTGCCTTAGCTATGCTTCTTTCATCATTTCTGTTGTTCTAAGTTTTACAACGTGCATCTTGAACTCATCATAGTCTATTTTTATTAATCATACTATAATACATAGTATAATATATATATGTTTACTTCTGTTTTTCCCTCTCATTCTTTGTATATTATGGGCATATATTTTCTTTCTATATGTTATAATCCCCATAGTATACTGCTATTATTTTTGCTTTAAACAGTCAACTCTGAAAGAAATTTTAAAATGAGAAAGGAGTCTTTTAAAATTTATCCAGATATTTACCATTTCTGGTGCTTTTCATCCCTTTGTGTAGTTATGCATTTCCACCTGATATCATTTTCCTTCAATCTCAAGAACTTCCTTTAATATTTTACATAGCATAGGTCTGTTGTGACACATTGTCTTGGGTTTTATTTGAAAATGTCCTTATTTTGCCTTAAGTTTTGAAAGAAAAGTTTGCTCCATAAAAAAATTCTAGATTGACTTTTTTTCTTTCAGCACTTTAGAGATACTGTCTTTTCGTTTCTGATATATAGTAAGTGACAGTTCTTTGTTCTTATGTATTTATTGTTTTTTTTTTTTTTTTCTGGCTGCTTTTAAGAGTTTCTCTTCTCACTGGTTTTCAGCAGTTGATATAAAGTGCTTTGATGTTTTCTTTTTGTTTATCCTACTTGGGGTTCATGGAGCTCCTTAGATCTATGACAGTATAGTTTTCATCAAATTTGGAAATATTTGCAGCATTGTTTTTTCAAATACTGCCCTCTCTCAGGGGTATTCCAATTACCTCTATATTGAAGTGAAAGTGAACGTTGCTCAGTCATGTCTAACTCTGTGACCCCATGGACTATACAGCATGGAATTCTTCAGGCAAGAATATTGGAGTGGGTAGCCTTTCCCTTCTGCAGGGGATCTTCCTAACCCAGGGATCGAACCCAGGCCTCCCACGTTGTGGGCATATTCTTTACCAGCTGAGCCACAAGGGAAGCCCAAGAGTACTGGAGTGGGTAGCCTTTCCCTTTTCCAAGGATCTTCCCAACCCAGGAATCAAACTGGGGTGTCCTGCATTGCAGGCAGATTCTTTCCCAATTGAGCCATCAGGGAAGCCCTGCATATTGGAGCACGTCATATTGTTCCCCATGAAACTGAAACTCTGGCCTTTGTAACTATGTGTTATAGTTTTTTTTTACTTGTGCTATAGTTTGAATAGCTTCTACTGCTGGCTTCAAGTTCACCAATCTTCTACAGTATCTAATTTGCTGTTAAGGTTCTACAGTGATTTAAAATTTTTTTCATATATTGTATTTTTCATCTCCAGAAGTTGAATTTCATTCTTCTACATATCTGCCATTTTTATCATAATGTTCATATTTAATTATAAATTCTTCATTATATTCATATAGCTTTTTAAATGTCTTAGTGCTAATTCTGTGATCTCTGTCATCTCTGGTTCTGTCAACTGACTTTTGTCTTGGTTATGGGTCAAATTTTGCTGAAGCTTCACGTATCTAGTAATTTTTTGTAGACTAGTCATTGTAAACATTATATTGCTGATTGTCTTGTGTGTGTGTGTGTGTAAGTATTGAGTCTTGTTTTGGGAGGAAATTAAGTTACTTGTGGATCAGCTTGATCCTTTCAAGATGTTACTAGGTTACATCTAGAGTAGCTTTTAATCTAGGGCTAATGTAGCCCTACTACTAACGTATAAGCCTTCAGGTGTCTGTACTTAATTGCTCAGTGTTCAGTGAGGTATTTACTCCAGCTGGTAACTCTGAAGTCATCCAGTCCATTATGAGCTCTGGGAATTTTTCCATTTATAGCTCCCTGGTAATTGTTCTTTTCTTGGTGGTTGATCTTTGCTTGGCCTTGCACAGTATTACTCTACACATGCTCAGATTTAGCATGTGTAGTCACAAGCAGTCAGCCAAAGACTCAAGATTTCTGTAAATTTTCTCGGAGTAAAGAAGATTCCTTTTTCTCCAGTATTCTGTCAAGCAAATTCCACAAATTGCATCTTTTTGGTAACCACAATATCCTTGCTACTGCTAAGTCACTTCAGTCGTGTCCAACTCTGTGCGACCCCATAGATGGCAGCCCACCAGGCTCCCCCATCCCTGGGATTCTCCAGGCAAGAACACTGGAGTGGGTTGCCATTTCCTTCTCCAATGCACGAAAGTGAAAACTGAAAGGGAAGTCGCTCAGTCGTGTCCGACCCTCAGCGACCCCATGGACTGCAGCCTTCCAGGCTCCTCTGTCCATGGGATTTTCCAGGCAAGAGTACTGGAGTGGGGTGCCATTGTCTTCTCCACGATATCCTTAGCCACATGTATAGGGCCGGCATGTTATGTGGTAGGTGCTCAACAAAATATTTTTATGAATACATGGGCTTGTATTCTTTCATATTTAAAGTTTCCATTATCAGAGTCTATCTCCTTTTTCATTTATTCTTCTTGACTGCTCTGGGTCTTCACTGTGGTGCACAGGCTTCTCTAGTTGTGGCATGCGGGCTTAGTTGACCTGCAGCATGTGAGATCTTAGTTTCCCGACCAGGAATTGAAACTGAGTCTCCTGCACTGGAAGGTCGATTCTCAACCACCGGACTATCAGGGAAGTCCCTCCTTTTTCATTTCTAACATCTTCTCTCCTGTTTTAAAATCTTTGCTTTTATTTTGCCATATTTATTTTGTTGAACATATCAAATAACCAGCTCTTTCCTGTTATGATCTGTTCTGTATTTCTGGATTCTAATTCACTGCGGTCTACTATTATTATTTTGCCTGCTGTGCCTTAAAACTTTGTGTTTTTCTCATTTAAGATAAGAGGCAGTGTAATGTAGTGGTCAAAGAACTGGGTTTGGTTATTGACTTTATCACTTATTAGCTGAGTGAACTTCAGGAAAACAGTAAATTCTCCGAGCCTCAGATTCTTTATTGATAAAAAAGGGAGAATGTTACTTGCTTCATATGAGTTAATTTTTATAGAACACAACAGTGTCTGACACATTAAGTACTATATAAGTGATAGGTAAACCATATTTTTACTATGATTTTTACTAATATTTACTAATATGATTTACTAATATTTTTCTATATTGGTTAGTATTAAAAAATTGATCTGTGATTTTCCTTTATGTACTACTTCAGCTGAGTCCTTATCTTGTTTTATTGTTCTCATTGTTATTACTTTCTAAATAGTTTGTAAATCAGTGATTGTGATTTTTCTCCTGAACCAGAATTAGAGATTTTCCTCTTAGCTTCCATACTGTATAGTAGATAAATTTTCTTTTTTCCTTCTACTTAAAGAAAAAAGAAAAAGAATAGCTTGTTTTTATCGCTTTGGTATCAGACAGTATAACTTAAAATTGAGATTTTTCTGTGTTATTTAGAAATAAATGTTTATAAATATGGACATTAAAAAAGTACATCATCTTCAAGGTGGAAAGTTTAATTTTAAATCTCCTAGTTACTTAGATCATCTTCAGAATTATCAGTTGCCTTTGTTATATCAAATACAGGGAATGCTATATAATCAAACATTCTAAAGGTGAGGAGGGAGAAAGGGAATGAAATAAAGGAAACAGCAAAGACCACCATGACTGCATTTTGCACATATCAAATATTTGTAAGTCTTGCTTACTCATAATTTGAGTTTATTATAGAGAAGAATGGCACTACCACAGGCACACTCACCTTTAACTTATTGTCCACTACAAGAAGGCCTTCCATCCTAGCTCCTTGACCGCCTCCACACTTGAACACATCTAGAATTTCTACAGTCTTTGCCCCTGCCCCAACCACAAGAACAGTGGAGATATACAGAATAGTTAAATTTCATAAATCCTCAATGATCCAGCTTGTAAAGATGTAACTTGAAGAATTCTGAAATGTAGAATTCTGAAATTTACCTATAAAACGTTGATGGTAATTTGCTACTTAGATGCTAAAACTAAAGCCCTTGTTATTTATAATGTAGTATCTCATAAAATATTTGGGGTTACTATTAACCAGTGATTTGGTAATCTGGTGGAGGCCAATAAGACCAAAGCTATACTTCTCTGGGGAACTGGAATTCTGTCTTTAAGGGAGAGATGATTCCTGCTGTCAAATGGGATGGACAGGAAACCAGAATTAGCAGAAAATCCCTTATATAGGCCAGTAATTCTCAGTGAAAGTGAGAAAGGGACATAACACCCCTCAGGGGCATTTGGCCATGTCTAGAGTTGATTTGGGTTGTTCCAAGTAGGGGTGAGGTACTCCTAGCAGGTAGTGGGTAGAAGCCACGTATGCCGCTAAACGTCTTATAATGCACAGGACAGCTGCCCACAACAAGGAATTGTCTGGCTTACTAACAAATGCTGCTTGATATCACTTACATGTGGAATCTAACAAATAATACAACTGACTGTATATCCAAAACAGAAACAGACTCACAGATATAGGAAACAAACCTGTGGTCACCAAAAGATAGAGGGACAAGTTAGGGACAAACTACTATGTTCATAAAATAAACAGTAAGGATATACTGTACAGCACAGTGAATTATAGCCATTATCTTGTAATAACCTATAATGGAGTTTAATCTGCCAAAGTACTGAATCACTATGCTGTATACTTGAAACTAACATAATAAGTCAACCATACTTCAGATATTTACAAAAAAAGAATTATCTGGTGCAAAATGTCAGTAGTGCCAATAAAGGCAAGCAGGTAAACTCTATTTTGTCCTTTGTACTCAGGCCTGAACTTAAACAGTGAAGTTTTCTAGGGGCTACTCCTTGGTTAAGACCAGTTAAAAAATGGCTTCTGCCACAGGGTGGTGGCATCTCTTAATAAATAAAAGTTGACCATAAGTAGTTGTATTTTGTACATAAGAGTACCCTTATTTTGTTAATATCCAGTTTCTATCTCCTATTAGAAAAATACTTTTTTTTTTTAAATTTCTAAACATTTTTATTTCAAATCTCTTTTCACCCCTTCCGCAAAAAGACATGGGTCAGTACAGCAATCATAAAAAGGAGATACAAACACAAGAGTCAAATGTCTCCCGCACTGACACTTTACAAAAAACCAGGAATTGTACATGAGTTTTCCAAACAGGACCTGCAGCAGCTACTAATGTCCCTTTACAAGAGTCAACATGCCTATTAATACAGTATATACAGACACCCCATTCTGGAACTAATCTACAGGGACATCCCAACACCCCCCATCTTAGAAAAATACTTTTAAATAAGCCATCTTACTCTAAACTATGTAACATTCCAGTTGTACCGCTAAAGGATCCAAATTCAGTCTCTTCTCAGCTGTGCAGTAAAATATGAAGGAAAGGAAGGGTTACATGCTTGTCCTTTGAGGCCAAGTGGTAGTGGCGGCAAGCAGTGAAAAACTCCAAGAACAAATGAATTCTCAGAAAACAGGGCTGCATAATCCATCCACTCTTCCCAACAGTAGCATCTTCTTTAAGAGTCAAACCTGGAGGTTCTGGGATTATTCAATAAAAAAAGAGTAACATACACTTTACTCACATTAGGAATCTCTCAAACTGCAGACTGAAAATACAAAACTCTTCGTAACAATGTCAGGGTCTTTTCCATCTAAGCGGTGCTGAACTGTGTATAACTAGTAAAGGGTGCAACCTGACAATGCTTACACAAGAAATTTCTCACTAAACTCACTTATTCATCATTTGTTGAGTAACAATGAGCTCTCCGTCAGTAGTCAAGAGCTGACATTCTAGTTGGAAGGCACAAGACATAACCATGAAACAAACAGCGAAGACAGTACTGCTGAGACCAAAGAGCTATACCCCAAAAGTGTACTAGATTTAGAATAAGTCAAGAACATTTTGAGCTGAAGTAATCAGGAGTAGCTTCTCAGAGATGAGACTTTTGAACAAGGATATGAAATGTGAATAGGATCTAAATAAACAGACAAGAAAAAGACTAAACCAAAAAAAAAAAAAAATACAAAAAATAGAGCAAGGGTTTTGTGGTGTAGAGACAATGATGCTTTTTCACGATCCTTTAAAATTACCTGATTATCCAGCTTTGAATTCTTCAACTGTTTTTTGTTATTAAATCTTCAGATGCTATCCTTTAAATGGGATAAGTAGAGTAGAGTAGAGGAATATTTCCAAGGCTCTCTAAAAGTCTCTGGGATGATTTATCTTTATGGAAATAAAGTCACAGGTAAACCATTAGGATTTTCCAGGCCATGTTCTGGTTTCTATAACAGGAAACTGACTAAATGTATTTTACTCACCTGGAACACACATTCAACCAGGTGCATAACCTTCTTTCCCCTGGCTAACATAACTTGGTATATCAGTAACTGTATAAAGTTTTTCTACCGCAACAGAAATGATTGTCTATTAAAGGCTTTTGCAAATTGCTGCAGCTCGGCATACTCAGCTTTTACTACTAATTTGCTCTGACCACATTTTCATTTTATGGACTGAAATGAGCAGTTTATTTCCTTTCCTAGGGCTTTTGGTTCTCTGTTGTTCCCCTCATACTATTTAAGGCATGCCATGTCTTCCTCGCCATAGTCCTTGAATTTGCAAACTATGCGCTCAAACAGAAAACAAAACACCCCCAAACTCCAGTCTTGTTATCAGAAAACAAAACTCCTCACAAAAAGCAATATTTTTGGACATTTTGGAACCATTCTATGACTCAGTGTATGGTAGGTTTCCTCGGAAAACTCTCAGTGATCCGGAGAATCCTCTTTAAGGCTGGGTGATCTCGTCTATTAATATTTTCCTGAGATATATGGCTAAAGACAACTCTGTGTGCTCCGTAATATTCAACGGCTACATCATCGTCACCCAGACACGAGGACGTAACTTGGGCACAGTAGGTTATATACTCTCATGAGAGAGGCCATCTAGTACCAGCTCCTGGGTTCAATGCCACCAGGTGGCCCTCCTGTGATCTTCTGGACGCGGGCCTTGGGCACCTGAGTCCCGCGGATATCGGAACATTGCTTCGGCGCCTAATGAAATTCTCCGCGCGAAGGCGGCAGGCGGCCTCGAACTCCCGCCTGCTCACTGACAGCCCTGCTCCTGCCAAGACCCAAGTTCCGCGCGGCCGGAGCTCGCCTCTAAGAGTTTCCCGCGCCCAAGGCGCGGGCTTCTGGCGGTGCCTAGCGCCCCTCAGCCCCGGTCGCTGTCTCATCTCCCGCGATCCCGAGAGTCCGGAGGGAGCAGGGAACGCGGAATCGGCCCCCAGCTGCAAGCCGAGGGGACCCGCCTCCACTTCCAAGTCCAGGGAGCCCAAACGGGAAGCCAAGGACAGCGCCGGACGTTCCGGAGACCTCACACGTCCCCGTCGGGCCCACGCCAGCGTCAAAGCGGCTCTCCCGCCCTCTCGCGAGAGAGTGCCTGGTGGTACCTCCTTCCTTTCAGCTTTCTCTCCCCGCCCCCAGAGTGCTCGCGCGGCTTCCTCCCGGGGGCGGGAGCCTTGGACGTGGCGGGGCCGGGACAGCCAGGGTGCCGGGCCCGAGGCGGTCTGCTCGGCTTCTCAGCAGCCGGCCTTCCGCGCCACCGACAAGCCCCTGACAGGCCCAGTGCCTTTGCAGGTAGACGGGCCCCGGCCTGACTGACGCTGCGGTGGAGCCGTAGGCCGGGCGGAAGGGTCAGCGAGCCTGGGCTGGTGGGCACCACACCTGCGCGGGCGGAGGCCGGCAGGAAGGTGCGCACGCGCGCTGCCTGCGGGAGGGCGGTGGCTCCGGGGACGCCGAGCAGCGAAACCCACGGGCTGGGCGCGCTGGGTGGCGGTGGCGTAATCTCGCAGCCTCTCAGCGTCTCCTTCCCTCCGCCTCAGTTTGGGGCGGGTCAGGAGAATGGCTTCGGACATAGAGTCGTCGCTCGAGGCGAGCTTCTCATCCAGCGGTGCAGTGTCAGGGGGCTCAGGGTTTCTGCCACCGGCTCGCTCCCGCATCTTCAAGATAATCGTGATTGGCGACTCCAATGTGGGCAAGACGTGCCTGACCTACCGCTTCTGCGCCGGCCGCTTCCCCGACCGCACCGAGGCTACTATCGGGGTGGATTTCCGAGAACGAGCGGTGGAGATTGATGGGGAGCGAATCAAGGTGAGCGGATGGGAGACTGTCGGGAGGAAGGTTATCCCGGGATGACACGTGTGCCAACCCCTTCGTGGGTTAATTGCTGGGGCCCGGTATAGGGCGTGCGCTTCATCTTTTCTCACGCTGATGTGAAGATGGGAGTTGGAGATTGGAAGGATTTGTATATAGCAAACTTCTAAGGCAGTGTTTCTCAAACTTTATTGTGCATGAGATTTACCTGGGTTTGTTTGTTTGTTTTTCCCCAAGTAAAGATTCTGATTTGGTCAGGTCTCCGGTGTTGCACATCAGCTAGTCAGTGGAGCACACACCGAGTAGCAAGCGTGTAGGACTGACTTATGGGCCGGGTTCTCACGTGTTGGGAGTTAGTGAAGTAAGGCCAGAGGAAATATAGTGAAATTTCTCAGGCATGGGAATTTCATTTAGTAAATATTATTTGTTAAACATTCATTTGAACACTGCCCTAGGTTTTGTGGAAGTAAAACCCCCGTTGTCTTTGAGGAAGTACCTAGGTATTCTCTTGCATGCAGTTTTGTTACAGTAGTTTCCAGATGACACTGAGTTGTTTAGAAAATTATGTTTTCCTGTTGAAACATTCTGTAGTTTGTACTTGGTTCCTCAGTGGGTTGCCACATTCTTGGTGCCCCCTTCTTTTGAGTCTTAAGTCTTACTGGCGGCTCCTGAGACTGGAGAACACAGTAAAAGTGGAGAAGGTAGTAAGCTCAGAGCCAAGCCTGGGATTCTCAGGGATTGAAATGGAAACATTGGAGAATAAGGCATCAGTGACCAGACTGAGGCACCTTAGACACACTTCTTCACTCTGACTGATGTTCAGCCACCTGCTGATACAATCCTTTAAAACAGGTGGACTCGAGGAACTACTCTGCCTTCCTTATACTGTGTTTTTTTATTTATTTATTTTTTGCTTTAAATTAGGATGTTCATCTTTACCTCAGTCCACTGTGGGGGGAAAAATAGGCTCACTTCATTCCCACACCCACATTCTTCAGACATGAACAATTTAGTTTTTGGTTCTCCAATCTAGGGGCTTCCCTGGTGGTGCTAGTGGTAAAGAACCCACCTGCCAATGAAGGAGACATAATGAGAGTTGGGATCGATCCCTGTGTCAGGAAGAGCCCCTAGAGAAGGACATGGCAACCGACTCCAGTATTCATGCCTAGAGAATCCCATGGACTGAGCAGCCTGGTGGGCTACAGTCCATGGGGTCACAAAGAGTCTGACACGACTGAAGCGGTGTAGCATAGCATAGCAGAATCTCTGGCCCATCTCCCCACCCCCAAAGGGGTTTTACTGCCAATGATAGTAAAGGAGAAATAGGGCTGAAAAGGCATCAGTCCTCTGTAGGCCCTTTTGCCTTTTAATCTTAGCTTTAATTTTTCATTGTCCCATTCAAGCTGGGAATGGTGGTCTTTTGGATGCACTGTATTAGGGAGTTAAGAAAGATCTGCATACATTGCAAAGAAAAGGGTAGAATAAAAGGCTATTTTCCATCAGAATTAAGTTAGGCCCAGGAACCTCTGGGGGAGGAAAATAATAGGATTTCTGAGGTTAGAGGGGGAGTTTGTTTGGCAGAAGGAGTTCTGAGAGAAATTGCCTGGGTTTTGAAGCCCAGCTGGCCTGGCTCAAATCTGAACCTATGAAAGGGCTACGTGTCCTTTGTAGGGAGATCAGCATTACCTAGTTTTCAGTATAAAGTCTCACATCCCAGGAACCGTCTCAGTCTTAGGCGAATTGGTGTGGTTGGCTAGTCTGGTGGTTAGGCAGTTTCTTTAATCTTTCAGAGTCTGTTTTTCTCATCTGAAAAATTGGGACCATAGTACCCCATCAGGCTCACATGAGGGTTAGATGAGAACAGATAGAAGGTACTTGGCTCAGAGTCAGTGATCTTGAGAAGATTCTTCTCCCCTGGTGGTTTAACATCATGATTTCTCTTTGGCACCATCAATTCTATGATTGCACAACCAGAGTGAAGCAGAGATCAAGTAGGGCATAGGCAGACAGCTGAAGGGAAGGTGAAAGTGAAAGAAAGTGAAAATGAAGTCACTCAGTTGTGTCTGGCTCTTTGCAATCCGTGGACTGTAGCCAACCAGGCTCCTCCATCCATGGGATTCTCCAGGCAAGAATACTGGAGTGGGTTGCCATTTCCTTCTCCAGGGGATCTTCCCAACCCAGGGATTGAATCCAGGTCTCCCACATTGCAGGCAGACGCTTTAACCTCTGAGCCACCAGGGAAGCCCAATGGAAGCAGGATAGTAACAAAGTAGAGGGACTGGAGGCAGGCGAGGAGTTGGGGTTCAGTGACCCTTTACCTGCCTCCAGGTTGCCATTTACACTTTAGATCACAGATGAATCAGGTGCAAATTTAAGAGAGACTTATAGCATATTAAACATATGAACTATGTCCAGTGTGTGACATCGAAGGCTTAGCTTTCAAGATTGGTGCTGGCGCTGATAAGTGAAGCAGAACCTCAGATGGGATGAATCTGGGAGCACAGAGTTGATCCTTCTGGTTGAGAGGAGCAAGGAGAAAACACTTTTCTCTGTGATTGTCCTTCCTGAGCTTTAGCCTGACCTCATATGTTGATAGGGCCCCTGAGTTGGTATCCTAGTTGGTAGAGAGGCTGGATTTCTTTTTCTTCTCTCTAAGGCCTTATCTGTTGACTTGTACTTCCAACTGTAAGACTTGAGAGGTTTTTATTGTGGTCAAAAAGATTACAGAGATTTCTGTAATAGAAAAAGATATGAGTATTTTGGTGGGGGAAAAGTTTAAGGTGTTTTTTTGGTGTCTTAAAAAAATGAAGTGATATAGAATAGCTTTATTCCATATATTGCTGCTGCTTTTTTGTTAACCTATATTATGTTTTAAGTGCTGCTGAGATGTTCATATTATCTCTTTGGAGCATTGTAAGCCTAACCTGAAACAATATTTCTTCTAACTTTTCATCTTGAAGTGAAAGCTGGAAAGCTCTGTTACTTTATTATTTATTAGTAAGTAGACATTATTTTTACGTGTTTGGTAAAAGTGAGAGGTTGTGTTAAATGTTTTGTGGACTGTAAATTTTTCAGAAAGCGTATCTTATAGCAGTGCTGTTTCAGAATCACTTAAAATGTTTTATAAAATGTGATAAAGTCTGTTTGCTATTCTGTTCCTGAGTACTATATATGTATAATGGAAAGTGTAAAATCTTGTTTGGAGAATTTGGAAAGTTGGATAAAATTATATAGTTAATTCCTTAAATAAAAATACATTTGGTATTTAAATCAAGGTATTTAATCCTTATGCTCCTTCTGTCTCTGTGTATCCTCACCATGGAAGCTATTTTCCTTTCATATCAGCACGTGACAATGTCAGACACCAACAGAATCATTCTCTGTCTCTCACTAGGGATCCTCAGTTCCTATTTGAATATTGGGATAGCTTACCTGTCATTTGTAGTGAATGAGATTTTACATGTTAAATGCAAGATGTTAATATTAACTAGATAAAAATAATCAGGGCCTCTCTCTCCATAGGTAAAGCAAACATTTAATGAGTAAACGTTTAATGGAAAGAAGACATTTTGTTAGACAAAAATAATTATGATACAGTGCAGGAATCAGCAAACCATGCTTGAGGGCTAACTATGGCCTGCTGCCTGGTTTTTTAATTTATTTTTCTGTTTTTTTTTTTTTTTATGTGAAATATGGTTGATATACAATATTATGTTAGTTTCAAGGGTCCTACATTGTCATTTGCTATTTGCATACATTATGAAATGATCGTCACTGTAAGTCCAGAAACCGTCTGTGCCCTGCTGTCTGTTTCTCTGTGGCCTGCAAGCTGAGTTTTACATTTGCAGATGACTGGGGAAAAAAGAACCACAAGAATAAGATTTCATGACAAGTGAAAGTTACATGAAATTTAAATTTCAGTGTCCATAAATAATAAAGTTGTATTGAAACACAACCTGGCTCATTTGTTTATATATTGTGCTTGCTTTTGCACCACAGTGGCTGAGTTGAGTAGTTGTGACAGAGACCGTTAGGACTGTGAAGCCTTAGATACTTAGTACTCTGACCCTTTACAGGAAAAGTTTGCTGACCCTGATACACTGCATAGATGATTTGCTGTCCTACACAGGAATAAAATTTATATACCTAAAAAGATGGTTGAGGGCAGGAGGAGAAGGGGGCAACAGAGGATGAGATGATTGGATAGCATCATTGACTCACTGGACATGAGCAAACTCTGGGAGATAGCAAAGGACAGGGAAGCCTAGTGTGCTGCAGTCCATGGGGTCCCAAAGAGTTGGACACGACTGAGCGACTGAACAACAACCACAACAGAAAGATGACTAGCAAAACCAGGCAGTAGGTGACTGCCAAGTTATTTTTGGATGTTAGTGGAGGGCTCATTCTCACTGGAGGGATATTTTGATGAGTAACATTAGCAGGATGCTCCAGCAGGATTAAAGTTTCCTGTGGAAAAGTGGCAAGTGAGAAGAATTGCATAGGTGTTGGTAGCAACATTTCTGAAGAGTTTCTAAACAGCTAGAATCTAGATTTCATTTTGTATGTGTGCTAAAAAGTCCAAGTGTTTTAGGAAGATAAATGGGGCAGTGATTGAGGATGAATCCTGAGTGAGCCTGATTCTTCCCCTTGATGAACTGGTTTTCTGTCTGCATTCTCTCCTTTAGTAGACCCTTGACTTTGGGTATCACTTCTATGAAGGTAACTTCCAAAGCTTTGTTTGGCCCAGCCCTCACTCCTCATCTGTCCCTCTGTGTTCCCTATCATTTTGTCTGCTAAGTCTGCTAGGTCGCTTCAGTCATGTCAGACTCTGTGTGACCGGATAGACGGCAGCCTACCTGGGACTCTCCAGGCAAGAACACTGGAGTGGGTTGCCATTTCCTTCTCCAATGCATGAAAGTGAAAAGTCAAAGTGAAGTTGCTCAGTCGTGTCTGACTCTCAGCGACCCCATGGACTGCAGCCTTCCAGGCTCCTCCATCCATGGGATTTTCCAGGCAAGAGTACTGGAGTGGGGTGCCATCGCCTTCTCCGCTATTGTTTTGTAGACATGGCTATTTGGATAAGCCCTCCCTCACCTCAAAATTCTGGGGTGGGTTCGTCTTTCCTCTCAAATCTGCCTCTTCTGTTGCTCCTCTACGTGACCTACATGGTCCAGATGTTGTCCGCCTCATCCTGGAGGCCTCACCATTCTTTGCTCCCTAAATCCAGTTAGTTTTCTACATGGATGATTTCTCTCATCCATTCTTCTTTCAAAATCTTAGTTCATTTTTTTCACTCCCTATACAATGGAATACTCCTCAGCCATAAAAAGGAACAAAATTGTGCCATTTGCTGAGACGTGGATGGACCTGAAGACTCTCATACAGTATGAAGTAAGTCAGAAAGAGAAAAACCAATAACATAAATTAACACATATATGTGGAATCCAGAAAAATGGTACAGATGAACCTATGTGCAAAGCAGATGGGGATTTATTATGCTCTGCTCTATTGTAGCAGTTCAGCTCATCTCCCAACCCCAGCCGTCAATTAATTTGTTGTATACATTGTTGCCAAAATGCCAGATTAATGTTGCTCTTTAGGGAGAATAATCTCCCCTGCCTCAGATGCCCAGAGTAGTTCTCCATTGTATTGTAAAAAGTTCCAACTTTTAAAATTAACATAAGACCTTCCTTCTCTTGCTCCAGACTGCTTTTCTAACTTAACTCCCCCCACCATTAATTCCCTTTGAGTACTCTATAGTCCAGCCAACTATTTGCTTATCCCTGTTTTCCTGTTGCATTTCCCACTCTTTGCCTGGAATAACCTCCCTTTCCATATTTCACCACGTGTAATTCTTCCTGATTCACCTCAGTGTGTCTCTGTCAGGAATCTCCCTACCTCTCATTCTCCTTTCTATTTCTTCTTTCTCTCAGCTTCCTTTAGCACCTTACCTGAGTCTTTAAATCTCTGCTGTTTGTACTATATGTGTGTCTGCCTCCTTTATTAGGTCTTACTCAGTTTTATTCAGGACAGAGTCCATGTCTGATAATTCCATAGACATCTTCCGGAGTCCAGCTCAGTTCTAAACTATATAGGGCTCAGATAAGTGTTGCATATATTGGAAACGGGAGATCAGTTGGTAGCTTGCTCTGGAAATCCAGATTTGGGGTGATGAGGGAAGCTAATGGAAGGAAACAGATGACATGAGATATTTTGATGATAAAGCCAAAAGGCTTCAGTAACTGGCTTTTTGTGAAGAGGAGGAGGACTCAGATGGCTGAGGTTGTGGATCTGATTGACTGAAGGTAGATTGCACAGAGTCGGACACGACTGACGCGACTTAGCAGCAGCAGCAGCAGGTAGTATCTTTAGTAGGGATAAGGAGTATAGACTTCCCTGGTGGCTCAGATGGTAAAGCGTCTGCCTACAATGCGGGAGACCTGGGTTCAATCCCTGGGTCAGGAAGATCTCCTGGGGAAGGAAATGGCAACCCTCTCCAGTATTCTTGCCTGGAAAACCCCATGGACGGAGGAGCCTGATAGGCTACAGTCCACGGGGTCACAGAGTCGGACATGACTGAGTGACTTCACTTTCATGGAAGATTGATTTTTGAGAGGCTCTGTAAAAAAAATTTTGTGTTAATCATTTCTTTGTTGAGATGGTGTTATATTCAAATGGAAATGTTGGATTGGCAGCTAGAAGTGTGGAACTGGAGGAAATAATCATGACTATGACGGTGAAGTTGGGGAGCATAGGTAGATAAAGACAAAATGCCCAGTGTAGTTAACATGCTTAGAGAGTGGACTAGAACTTGGCTTCAGAGTGTAATGAAGAGGATATACCATGAATGCTGAACCCAAATAGAAATCAGATTATTTACCCTTCTCCATTGTTTTGTCTTAATCTTTATTAAAAGTAATCCAGTGTTTATAAGTCAAAGAGTATTTTATTTTATAAGACATCTTACACCTTACCTAACTAGAATTAAATTGAGAATTCATCTTAGAAGTGGTGATGGTGCAGTATTGTAATTAGCCTCCAATTAAAATTTAAAACAATTAAAAAAGTGGTGATGGTGGTTAGCAAGATACCAAATTGGTCCTCTTGATTTGATTTGCACTGGAATTCAGTGAATGGGAGTATTGACAGTTGGGGTACCCTAAAAAGGAATCTTAATCTATGACTCCTTAGCTCAGAAAACTGGGATATTTGAGTCTGGAGTGGTTTGGTCTTGAGTCCTGTATGGTATAAGCAGTCTCCATATTCACAGACCCAAGCCATTCCACTATCTGAAGGATCCCTGGAACCAGGCCAGAGCTCCCATTGTTCTTCCAGCCTGATCAGAAGCCTGTGATTCTTATAGCTCTTCTTTGAAAAGTAGCAACATTGGTGTTTGTACTCAGATGTGAGATGTGATGGAATTACTAATTTTCCAGGGATCTTTCATCAGTAGTTAAGATATTTTGTTTTAGAGTCTGTGTCAGATTTCTGTACTTAAATTAGCTTAAGCAAAATGAGATTTTTTTTTTCCCCCACATAGCTGAAAACTCAGGAGAAAGTACTTCTTTTTCTGTCAGTTCTAACACCAGTACTAAAATGGAGACTCAGAGATTCTGCTTGGGGACTGTGACATATGCCCATCCCCAAACTGTGGTGGTGACATAGGTGTGGGGATGGGTCATGTGCCTGGCTGGGGGTTCACGTGAGTTGAAGGCAGGGGAGGGGTGGTTCCCCAAGGAAAATGAGGTGCTATTAACAGTACCCGGTGAAGAGCCAACTCACTGGAAAAGACCCTGATGGTGGGAAAGGTTGAGGGCAGGAGGAGAAGAAGGCGAAGCAGGATGAGGTGGTTGGATGGCATCGCTGACTCAACAGACATGAGTTTGAGTAAAGATGGTGAAGAACAGGGAAGCCTGGTATACTACAGTCTACGGGTCGCAGAGAGTTGGACATAAAGACTGAAAAGCAAACAACAATAAACAGAATTGGGGTTGTATGCTAGACTGGGAAAACCAACACTCATCTGTAATAGAGTCACTCAGCCCAGATTTAAATCCTGGCTGTAAGACCTTGGTAGTACAGCTCTTTCAACCATCTTGGAAGCTGTGGAGGCCTGCTGGGAACAGGACTTCTAGCACAGCTCTTAATAATATGTCTGGAAGACTATGATCCAAAGCCAGATTTGCCGGCTGTAAGCAGGGTCTCCGGACCCAGAGGGATCATACAGCCCTTTGTAAAATTGAAGATGTTTGTGCTCAAGATGAAACTGAAGTCTGTCTAGGCAAGAGATGTACTTATGTGTATAAAGCAAAAACAACATAACTTCTGGTGGAAAACCTAAGAAAAGCAGAGTTATGTGGGGAAAGGTAAGTGGCTCTTGTGGAAACAATGGCGTGGCTTGTATCAAATTCTGAAGCAACCTTCCTGTTAAGGTCATTGGATGCAGAATCCCTGTGATGCCATCAAGGATTTAAATTTATCGAACAGAAAGTAAAAGTGTGGATTTGTTTAAAAACAAAAAAAAAGGCTTTGTAGCATAACCGAATCACTGTGGTGTACACCTGAAACTAACACAATTTTGTAAACCAATTAAACTGTAAACTGTACTTCAATTAAAAAAAAAGGCTTCATAGTCTCTTTGTGTCCTCAGGTGAGTTACACAGCCTTAGTAAACCTCAAATTGCTCATCTGCAAGGTTGAGTAATTGTTACATTCAGTTCAGTTCAGTTCAGTTCAGTTGCTCAGTCGTGTCCGACTCTTTGCGACCCCATGAATTGAAGCACGCCAGGCCTCCCTGTCCATCACCATCTCCCGGAGTTCACTCAGACTCATGTCCATCGAGTCAGTGATGCCATCCAGCCATCTCATCCTCTGTCGTCCCCTTCTCCTCCTGCCCCCAATCCCTCCCAGCATCAGACTCTTTTCCAATGAGTCAACTCTTTGCATGAGGTGGCCAAAGTACTGGAGTTTCAGCTTCAGGATCATTCCCTCCAAAGAAATCCCAGGACTGATCTCCTTCAGAATGGACTGGTTGACTCTCCTTGCAGTCCAAGGGACTCTCAAGAGTCGTCTTCAACAACAATTCAAAAGCATCAATTCTTCGGTGCTCAGCTTTCTTCACAGTACAACTCTTACATCCATACATGACCACAGGAAAAACCATAGCCTTGACTAGACGGACCTTTGTTGGCAAAGTAATGTCTCTGCTTGATTAAATAAGATAGTGCTTGTAAAGGACTTAGCATAGTACCTGGAACATGCTTGGGCTGTGCAAACCTCAAGTAAATATGAGTAGTTTAAGTTCAGTTCAGCTGCTCAGTCGTGTCTGACTCTTTGCAACCTCATGGACTCCAGCACGCCAGGCTTCCCTGTCAATCACCAACTGACGGCGCTTGCTCAGAATCATGTCTATTGAGTTGGTGATGCCATCCAACCATCCCATCCTCTGTTGTTCCCTTCTTCTCCTGCCTTCAGTCTTTCGCAGCATCAGGGTCTTTTCCAGTGAGTCAGTTCTTCGCATCAGGTGGCTAAAGTATTGGAGCTTCAGCTTCAGCATCAGTCCTTCCAGTGAATATTCAGGACTGATTTCCTTTAGGATTGACTGGTTTAATCTCGTTGCGGTCCAAGGGACTCCCAAGAGTCTTCTCCAACACCACAGTTCAAAAGCATCAATTCTTTGAGTGAACACTAATACCTTCGGGAGAGATGGTAATAATGGAAAATGCATAAATAAGCAGAGAAAGAATAGGGAGGGAAGACAGCTAAGATTGCTGTTTCCAAATTATGTGTATTCTTTACTCTTAAGACCACAGCTAATGAAAAGAAAAGAAGATGAGCTCATTATGTTATGTAAATTAGCCCTGATTTTAAGGTTAAAGCAGGCTTTTGAAAAGGTGAATGACTGGATCAAGGTCCCACAAATTGGTGGCTGGGCTGGAATTTACAGCCCAGCTCTTGCTTCCTTTCTCTCCTTGCTGACTTCCTATCTCTTGCATTATGCTATAATTAAATTCTTCCTTTAAATTATTTCTAGTCACACAAAATGTGTCACTTCTCCTTGTTAGGGAAGCTAAAATTTATTTTTAAAATTTGCCATGTGGATCTATATGTCAGATGTACATATTACTACTCTGTACAGTGTGCTAAAAGGAAAAAGAGTTCTGTTACAGTGTTACTAATACTAGTTATGATGTTGATTTACATCATCAAGCTATTAATAGAAGCTTTTATGTAATCATCAGATGATCTCTCATATAGGCTGCTTAGAAGCAAAAATAATAAAAATGTGTTCTTTGAAAGAACAGTGCCATGCTTAGTCACTCAGTTGTGTCCTACTCTTTGCGACCCCATGGACTGTATAGCCTGCCAGGCTCCACTGTCCTTGGGGATTCTCCAGGCAAGAATACTGGAGAGGGTTGCCATGCCCTCCTCTGGGGGAATCTTCCTGCATTGCAGGCAGATTCTTTATCATCTGAGCCAAGACTGGGTAGCCTATCCCTTCTGCAGGGGATCTTCCTGACCCAGGAATCAAACCGGGGTCTCTTGCATTGCAGGCAGATTCTTTACTAGCTGAAAGTGAAAGTCACTCGGTCGTGTCCGATTTTGCGACCCCATGGACTATATAGTGCATGGAATCCCCCAGGCTAGAATACGGGAGCGGGTAGCCTTTCCCTTCTCCAGGGAATCTTCCCAACCCAGGTATCGAACCCAGGTCTCCCGCATTGTGGGCAGATTCTTTACCAGTTGAGCCCCAAGGGAAGCCCAAGAATACTGGAGTGGATAGCCTATCCCTTCTCCAGCAGATCTTCCCAAGTCAGGAATCAAACTGGGGTCTCCTGCATTGCAGGCGGATTCTTTACCAACCGAGCTGTTACCAGCTGAGCTACAATAAAAATGTGGTCTTTGAAAGAATAGGGGAAGAGGAAATTTGATAGCTGATCAAAGAAAGAAAGATCATTTGGGCTAATACTGTATCTTCTTTAGTCAAGCAAAAAAGTATTAAATCAGTTTGCCAGATCATTTCTCATTTTGGTAATAAAACTACTAAAAAGAGCTTTCACGAATAGTAAGAAACTTCTCAAGATTTAGCAAACAGATTTGTATTGGAACTTGATACTTGGATTTAAAGTAGGGATTCATGAAATATTTTTAAAGTATATTTTATGTTGTCTTTATAGTGTCTCAAACGGGAGAATATCGTGTAAAAGCACCTTTGAGCCATTCTCTTTCCTAAGATATTAAGTATTAAATTGGGAAAAATTGCTCTGAAAACACTTCCTAACTTAACATCTGCCAGACAAAAGCATGTCACTTGCTTAGTTTCCAAAATGTCATTTTCTCTTCTTTTCTAAGCATTGTGAACCACTGCACTCAGAGCTAAACCTAGAGATTTTTCTAGGTTATCATAGGTTTGTTCCCCATTGGCCCACTGGGGAGCTGTATCTGCCTCTCTTTCAGTGACAGTTCTCTCTACCTTCGTGGCTGACGGTTTTTATCAGTTGTGCTGTCCTCTCTTTGCTGAGGCTCTTGGCCCTCACCTCAGTGCAGACCTGAGAGGCAGCAGACAGCGTAACAGTGTGTCCTAGGCTTTCACTTGTTCTAGTAATTCAGTGAGTGAAATTTTGAAGCTTCCTTTTAAATTCAGTTCACTCTCTGTATCTATGGGAGAATATTTGGGGAAAAAAAATTCCCCAAAGCAAAACTTGAATTTGCCCACTGCTGGCAACTGTTTACATAGCATGTACATTGCATTAGGTATTGTAAGTAATTTAGCGATGACTTAAAGTATACAGATGTAAGTTAAATGCAAATACGATGCCATTTTATATAAAGGACTTGAGCATCCGTGGATTTTGGTGTTAGATTTTGGTGGGGGTTCCTGGAACCAGTCCCCCATGGATACTGAGAAACAGCGGTATTTCTTTGTAAGTGACTCACGAACATAGTATATACTTTTAAGGCTCTCCGGTAAAGTGTGAGATGTTATCCCATACTTCTTGTTTCCTGGAAGTCTTGATATGATCAGAATGTTTTGAGTAAGATTGATGGGAGGAGGCTTATTGTTGAGTCAATCCTAGCTTAAACAAACAGTTTTCTTAAGGCTGAATATCCTCATCATCACCACTTGCATTTATTGAGGATTTTCACAATTCTTTGAGACAGGTCTAAATTCTGCATGATTTTTTTTTTTTTACTTTAGTTTGTTAAAACAAATGTATGTTTGTTACAGAAAACAGAAAAGTAGAAATAAAGGGGGAAATTTGCCTTAAATGCAACCATTTAAAAAATTACTTTTAATTGGAGGATAATTGTTTTACAGTATTGTGTTTTTTTCTGCCTTTTATCAGTATGAAACAGCCATAGGTAATATATATGCCCCCTTCCTCTTGAACCTCCCTCCCACCACCCACCCCATCCCCCTCTCTAGGTTGTCACAGTGTACTGGGCTGAGCTCCCTGCGCTGTACAGCGACTTCCCACCAGCTCTCTGTCTCACAGGTGGTAATGTGTATATTTCAGTATATTTCAGTCCTGCTCTCTCCATTCGTCCCACCCTGTCCTTCCCCTGCATGGTCTATTCTCTATGAAAGACAACCATTGTTCCTGTTTTGGTCTGTTACCTTCTTGTGTACTTTTAATTTTTTTAACTTAAATATGTCCTCTGCTTAAAACGTTATAAATCATTATTCTTCATCGATGAAATGAATTTTGAATACTTGAGCTGGGAAAACGTTATTAAAAGAGGAAGACGTCAGTTCCAGTTCTTTGGACGGCTTTTATGTAGACCATCCAAATTATTCCCAAAATATCTTTCTGAATGTTAAAGATACAGTTTGAAGTGGGATTTTTTTTTCATTCTAAAAAACTGAGATATTTAAGATTTGTGCTTTGAAAATAAACCATTCAGTGGTTTTTAGTGTATTCACAAGCCTATGTCACATCATCACTTATGAATTCCAGAACATCTCACCAGAAAGAAACCACTTACCCATTATCAGTCACTCCTCATTCTTCCCGTTCCCTCGGACCCTGGCAACCACGAATCTGTTTACTCTCTCTGGAGACTTGCCTTATAGTGGACGTTTCATACACATGGAATCTTATGACGTGTGGTCTTTTGTGTCTGGCTTCTTCATCCATGTTGTAGCATGTGTCAATATTTCACTCCTTTTTATGGCTGAATAATGTTCCATTATATGGATATATATTTTATTTACCCATTCATAAGTTGGTGGGTATTTGGATTGCTTCCACCTTTTGAAAGTTCAACATGTTGGTCGCTCAGTTGTGTCCGACTCTTAGCAACCCCATGGACTGAAACCTGCCAGGTTTCTCTGTCCATGGAATTCTCTAGGCAGGAATACTGGAGCAGGTTGCCATTCCCTTCTCCAGGGGATTTTTCCAACCCAGGGATTGAGCCAGGATCTCCTGCATTGCAGGTGGATTCTTTACCAGTATAGTGTAAACATAACTTTTATACATGTAGGAATAAAAAATTCAGTAGGAAACCAAAAAATTAATGTGACTTGCTTTATTGTGATATTTGCTTTATTGCAGTGGTCTGGAACTGAATCTGCAATATCTCCAGGATATGCCTTATATTATATTTCTACCTTGAACAAACTTAGACTTAGGAAGAAAGGGAGACTATTTCAAAAATGGATACATTTGGACTAAGAAGAGCTACCATAAAAAAAAAAAAGATGAAAAAAAATCAGAACTGAAAAATTAAGATAGCCTGGGAGTGGTGATCAATATTTCCATCTCTAACTACATGTTTAAAGTGTATTCATTAATTCATTACATTTTAATTAAGCAGTTACTGCCATGTTTCAGCACTTCCTCTTTTATATACTACTTACTTTGGGGGCCATCTACAGTATCCCCTCAGTTTTCCTCTCCTTTGGTATTGCTTTCAGTTCACTCACTCAATCATGTCTGACTCTTTGCCATTCCATGGACTGCAGAATGCTGGGCTTCCCTATCTATCACCAACTCCTGGAGCTTTCTCAAACTCATATCCATCGAGTCGGTGATGCCATCCAACCAGCTCATCCTCTGTCGTCCCCTTCTCCTTCTGCCCTCAATCTTTCCCAACATCAGGGTCTTTTCTAATGAGTCGGTTCTTCGCATCAGGTAGCCAAAGTATTGGAGTTTCAGCTTCAACATCAGTCCTTCCAATGAATATTCAGGACTGATTTCCTTTAGGATGGACTGGTTGGATCTCCTTGCAGTCCAAGGGACTCTCAAGAGTCTTCTCCAACACCACAGTTCAAAAGCATCAATTCTTCGGCGCTCAGCTTTCTTCACAGTCCAACTCTCACATCCATAGATGACCACTGGAAAAACCATAGCTTTGACTAGATGGAGCTTTGTTAATCTGCTTTTTAATCTGCTGTCTAGGTTGATCATACCTTTTCTTCTAAGGAGCAAGCGTCTTTTAATTTCATGACTGCAGTCCCCATCTGCAGTGATTTTGGAGCCCGAGAAAATAAAGTCTGCCCATTTCCATTGTTTTCCCATCTATTTCCCATGAAGTGATGGGACCAGATGCCATGATCTTAGTTTTTTGAATGTTGAGTTTTAAGCCAGCTTTTTCACTCTTTTCTTTCACTTTCATCAAGAGGCTCTTTAGTTCCGCTTTGCTTTCTGCCCTGAGGGTGGTGTCATCTGCATATCTGAGGTTATTGATATTCTCTATAGAAGTCATCTATTTAGGCTTCCATACTCGGAGTATCTATAAATAATACAAGTCTTTCAGTTAAAAATTATCTAGGGGACTTCTCTGGTGGCAGAGTGGATAAGAATCCTCCAGCCGATGCTGGAGACACAGGTTCGATCCCTGGTGCTGGAAGATCCTACGTGGGTCAGAGCAGCTAAGCCCATGTGCCACAATTACTGAAGCCGGCTTACCTAGAGCCCATGCTCCGCAACAAGAAGCCCCCACTTGCTGAAACTAGAGAAAGCCCATGTGTAATGATAACCCAGCACAACCAAAAATTAAAAAAAAAAAAAGCTATCTGAGCATCTCTGTCCCTGGTCTTTTCCATTGTGATTAGTACTCTCATCATTTAATATTTCTCAGGAACTAAGCAGGGACACAATAAATTCCATGTTTTAAGAGAATCATAACACATGACTTGTATTTAGCTTTAGATATCATTCCCCCCGCCACCCCGTATTTCCATTGGGAGGTATTGGAATATTTTTATTGGTAGAGATGTTTAGAATAGATAAGTGATTTCCTAGTCATTTAAATTTTTTTAAAGGGGCCTGGATTTTGTCAGATGTATATATATGTTAGACAAGGCTGTGGTCCTAGTGTGATCAGATTGGCTAGTTTTCTGTGATTATGGTTTCAGTGTGTCTGCCCTCTGATGCCCTCTTGCAACACCTACCGTCTTACTTGGGTTTCTCTTACCTTGGACGTGGAGTATCTCTTCACGGCTGCTCCAGCAAAGTGCAGCCGCTGCTCCTTACCTTGGACGAGGGGTATCGCCTCACCACCGCCCCTTCTGACCTTGAATGTGGAATAGCTCCTCTAGGCCCTTCTGCGCCCGCGCAGCCACCGCTCCTCGGGCGGGGGGTAGCTCCTCTCGGCTGCTCCTGCGCTGTCGAAGCCTGGTACTCTCGGCTGCCGACCCTGACCTCGGACATGGGGTAACTCCTCTTGACTGCCGCCCCTCGGGCATGGGGTCCTCCCGGCTTCTGCCCCTGACCTCGGACATGGGGCAGCTCCTCTAGGCTGCGCTGTGTGCGCTGTCGCAGCCACCCACGCTATGTCTAGTCAAGGCTATGGTTTTTCCTGTGGTCATGTATGGATGTGAGAGTTGGACTGTGAAGAAGGCTGAGCACCGAAGAATTGATGCTTTTGAACTGTGGTGTTGGAGATGACTCTTGAGAGTCCCTTGGACTGCAAGGAGAGTCAACCAGTCCATTTTGAACTTCAGCCCTGGGATTTCTTTGGAAGGAATGATGCTAAAGCTGAAACTCCAGTACTTTGGCCACCTCATGCGAAGAGTTGACTCATTGGAAAAGACTCTGATGCTGGGAGGGATTGGGGGCAGGAGGAGAAGGGGACAACAGAGGATGAGATGGCTGGATGCCATCACCGACTCGATGGACGTGAGTCTGAGTGAACTCCGGGAGTTGGTGATGGACAGGGAGGCCTGGCGTGCTACGATTCATAGGGTCGCAAAGAGTCAGACACGACTGAGCGACTGAACTGCACTGAACTGATACATATGTTCATGTGGGGGCTAGGCCTCATGACTTTTCACATCTATCCTAATTCTACTATTTTAAATTACATGAATGAAAGGCAGGGAAGGGCATATTGAATTTGTGGAAATTAGACACTTAACATGT
The DNA here is from genome assembly GCF_003369695.1 of Bos indicus x Bos taurus. Classification (NCBI taxonomy): domain Eukaryota; kingdom Metazoa; phylum Chordata; class Mammalia; order Artiodactyla; family Bovidae; genus Bos; species Bos indicus x Bos taurus. The sequence goes on from NC_040092.1 coordinate 54,397,690, forward strand.
TTTTAAAATCTGATATCTGTTTCTTTTAGCATTTAAAATCAATTTTTGAGGTATAATTTTTCCAAACAAACTTGACTTACTGAATTAAAGTGCTAAATTGAAGTACTTGTTCTGCCACTTGTGTTAATCATGAAGTGACTGGACTAGTATCATGACATTTAAATCACATAAATAACACCAAAAGGGCACTTTCAAGGGAGCAAAGTAGTATAAGTGAAGCAGCACAAAGGGCCGTGCGAAGGTAGTGAAATTTTTCTGTGTGTGTAACTGGATGAAATTGTCAGTTTTTCTCTTCTTTTTCCCACTTCCAGATCCAGTTATGGGACACGGCGGGACAAGAGCGATTCAGAAAAAGCATGATCCAGCACTATTACAGAAACGTGCACGCCGTGGTCTTCGTGTATGACATGACCAACATGGCGAGCTTTCACAGCCTGCCGTCTTGGATAGAAGAATGCAAACAGCATTTGCTAGCCACCGATATACCACGGATTCTTGTTGGAAATAAATGTGACTTGAGAAGTGCCATTCAGGTACCCACAGACTTGGCACAAAAATTTGCTGACACACACAGTATGCCTTTGTTTGAAACCTCTGCTAAAAACCCCAATGATAATGACCATGTGGAAGCTATATTCATGACCTTGGCTCATAAGCTTAAGAGCCACAAACCCTTAATGCTTAGTCAACCCCCCGATAACGGAATTACCCTGAAGCCTGAACCAAAGCCTGCAATGACATGCTGGTGCTAAATCACAGTCTTTATTACAGTATCTAATATTGACTAAAGAAATACTTCTGAAGTATGACAGTGATAAGTCATAGAATTTAATCTCAGATACAATGGATCATCCTGACACATTACTGTTTATCATTGTTATGCTTATTTTTGTATTTTGTGTCTACTTAATCAAGTTTGTCGCTGTGACACCACAAGGAAAAAGTTTTCAGGTGAGGTTGAAATGAAGCAATATTAGGATGAATCAGAACATCTTTGCGTTGAGAGCTCGAGGAGGCTTCATATGAGAGCATAATGGGATTTTTAAGAGTCAGTGATTGTTTGATCCTGTGTTCCTGAAATTGAAAAAAATATATTAAGGGTTTAGGACACTTACTGGTATGTCCTTTGAATAGGAAGTATTCTCAATAGGATAAAAACTGGTATTTGCCTCTCCATAGAGTTCTTTCTTTGTATTGTTAGTATATTAACTGCATTATTATTGGTACATTTTAAGAGCCAAGACTTCAGGTCTGGTGGCAGAAGACCTAGAATGTTTTCTGGTTCTCAGCCCAGAAAGAATGACTTTCCCAACAGTCCTAGATGTTTGATCTTTATAATCAGTGTCAGTCAGGCCTATAAAAATATCATTATTATTTTTAAAAAGAGTAATTCTAGAAAATATGCAGAAGTAAATCAGATTATAATGCAAATGAAATGACATCATAAGGTGCTTTATACTTTACTTTGATATATTTAAATAGTAAAAACTAACTGAAAGATTTGAGATGTTATAGTTTAGGGGAAGTAAGTGGACATGGCTCCTGGCTGCCACCAGAGACTTTCCAATCCCTGGCTGTCAGTCATTTCAAGCTGTGTGTCTGACATAGGATCTCATGCTCCCCCCATCCCCAGTCAACTCAATGCCTAAATGCATTCATCCTCTCTTCCATTTGGATTGTAACTCTGAGGGCATACCTATAATTGCTGTGAGTCTACATTTATTTCTGTAATAGAATTGTGTCATAATCTATAATCTTTAAATTTTATGGTCACAACAAACTACTCCTCCTCAGTATGAAAAATAAATTAGGTATTAAAAAATATCTAGCCAATCCCTCAGTGATGGAAGGAATATTTTAGAAAGTATTTTACCCTAAATACTTTTGTTTTGAATGTAAGACTTTGCACATAGGAAATAATAAGCTTGCATATGAAGCTATTATATGAATGGAATGTAAGCCATGAACTCTAACTGAAGTGTGCACATTCGCTAATTCTGAAAGATTGCTGAATTTACCATTTTAGAGGAAATTAAGCTGAAAGGTGATTATACTTAAAATATTTTCAGAATGTGGGAAACCAATGAAATATGTGATCTAATCTAGAGTTTTTTCCTTAATCATCATGGTGGTCCTGGCTGAGTAATTTAGTTATAAAAACAAGATAATTCTATTACATAAACTAACTGAAGATAATAATTAGAGGAAATAGTTACTCTATTTTAAACACGAGACCTTAAGGAAAGAGAAATTGTCTTTGTTTTTAATGAGATTAATCCATTTTTCTTATCATGCTAGAATTAAAAGTGGTTTGACTTTATCTAAATTGATATTAATTTGTAACTATTTTTATAGCAAAACAATGACAGCTGTTACAATTGTTGTGGGTGTTAACAGTTTTTTAAAGAAGGGAATCTGTTTATTGCTTATCAAAACATTTTCTAAAGTGGGGGAAGAAAGTTTACAGACTTTCCAAGCACATTTATGTTTTTTCAGTGCTGTTTATTAATAATTTTTTAAAAAGTAATTTAACTTTATTTCTTTTTGTAAGGAGTTAGTAGTAAGTATCCTTTAAAGTTCTCTAAAAGGACTTATTTTTTCCACTTTAATATTTATTAATTTAAAAATATTTGTATCCCATTTGTGGTGATTTGTTGTTTTAATTTTCTCGATACATGTTTTCATTTTTAAAAAGAACATACTTACCAGTTGAATGGGGATGAAGCTTTTAGATATTTTCCAAAATATTTATAAAACACCAACTATTGACAAATCACTTCCAAAATGGTGGCTGTTATTAATTTTTAAAGCACAAGTCACAAGTTTTATAACTTCTGTGTGAGTTTATTTTAACTGTGTCCTTTAGTTGAAAACCTCAGATATGTTTTGGAAAAGTCATAGTTTGGGAGAACACCAAAGGAAGCTAATCCAGGCTGTAATATAGTTCTTAATGACAGTGCTTTATTGACAGTATGTTGCTAATACATTTCTTCATGAAATCTAAACCAGAGTTAAATAATTTTGTTGTGAAATAGCATCACTGTAATTTTGCCCTCATGAAGTTCAATAAACCAGCTTTGACATAAGGAAATTGTAGCTTATTTTCTTTCTTTGGCTGAGTAGAAAATGAAACCAAAAAAAAAGTTTCTTTTTTTCCCTTGGCTTCTAGGTAATGTGTAATATACTAAACAAACAAAAACACTCATTTGAAAATTTATTTGGAAATACATTCGAGGTTAAAGAAGGTTTCAGGTAAAAACCCTAAATTTTAAAATGAGCTGATAGGGTAGCTTTTTTATTTGTGAGGTTGAGTAGTCCCCCTTGTTTAAGAACAAACACTTCAGTGCAATTGGCAGATACCACAAGAGTGATTGACATTTCTATTCTAGATTTAGAGGTCAAAGGATTTAGAGGTCAAAGGATTTAGAAAAATGAATAACTATAAAATGTGGGAGAAAGAAGATGTGGCAAATGTAAAATTATAGTCTCTGTATTCAGATGACTGGTTTAGGAGAATGTGGACTGGGGCCTGGGGCCTCTGAAGTTCATACTGCTTTCCAGTTTATCTCGTATACGTCCCTCTTCTGTTCAAACACAAAATTGCGTTATTCATGAAAGACGGCTTTTTTAGTTGAATAATAAGACAATAGGTTGGTCTTTGGGGGACAAACTTACTAGAGCCTGTGTTCGTGCATGTTCAGTCGCTCAGTCGTGTCCGACTCTTTGCGACCCTCTGGACTGTAGCCTGCCAAGCACCTCTGTCCATGGAATTTTCCAGGCAAGAATACTGGAGTGGGGTGCCATTTCCTCTTCTAGGGGATCAGTCTTCCCGACCAGGGATCAAACCTGAGTCTCCTGCCTCTCCTGCATTTCCAAGCAGATTCTTTACCACTGCGCCACCTGGGAAGCCTCTGTGGCAAACGCTAATTCACTGCATTTGCTGAAGTAACCTGATTTATCAAACATTTGTCAAGTACCTGCTATGCATTTTCCAGTTGTGTTGGGCGGTGAGCTGCAGAGATGAACAAGATTGTCCTTGAAGAACTTAGAAAATAGTACATAAACCAGTAGGAATTCTACAATGTCATGTGGTAGATGTAATTAAAGAGGCAGATACAAAGGACGATGAGCACACAAATGGCATGACCTTGTGGCTCTGATGCAGAGGAGTGAGTGTGTGGTGAAATGAAGGGGTGGTCAGAACACTGGGAAATGAAACCAGCAAGGCAGGGTGTGGTTGAACCTCCAAGTTGCCATATGTAGTGGAATTAGGACTGACTTGGTTTAGGTATCAGAAGCTCAGTTCACGTCAGCCTACAAGGGGGCATTTATTGCCAGAGTCTGACTTGTCTGACTTTGGATCAAGCTGCATCCTTGTCCTGGAGTCTAAAGAAGAGCTGGGATGGAGCAGTTTCCTACCTGTGGGCTCAACTCACTGCACACCTTCATTTTCTTTCTCTACACCTTCATTCATTCTCCTTTATTACTGGATTTCTCCACTTTTCTGGTTCACTTGGCAGAAAACATGGCCACTGACCGCTTCTGAGCATTTTTGCATGCTGCAGAAATCCAAAGAGAAACTGTCAGTCCCAGGTCAAAATGTCTAGGATGACTTGGCTAGATTAAGGTGCCCAGCGTAAGACCAATAGCTAAGAAAAGATTAGTTACCAAATATCCATGTTTGGGGAAGAAGGAATTTTGGGGAATGGAAGGGAAAAAGCCACACAAAATCATTTGAGCTTTACTATTTAGACAATGGGTTGTTCAGTTGCTAAGTCGTGTCTGACTCCTTGTGACCCCATGGACTGTAGCATGCCAGGCTTCCCTGTCCTTCACTATCTCCCAGAGTTTGCTCAAACTCACGTCCATTGAGTTGGCAATGCTATGGCTAGAAAAAGCGTTTAAACATGAAATGCTTAAGAAAGCGTGCAAACATTTTAGCAAGGAAGTAAGTAAAATAATCAGATTTATGCCTAAAGTTCCATTGGCAAGGGGAAGGTTGAGAATGGAGACATGGGGGCCAGTTTACTGTAATAGCCTAGAAGAAAGAACTTCCAACTGAGGTGTTGACAGAACAATATGCCATACAGCACTTGTCTTCCTCTGGCTGGCTTATCTCACTTAGCACGAGGCCCTCCAGATTTATCCATGTTGTCTCAAATGTCGGGATTTCCATCTTTCTAAGACAATAATATTCCTGCGTGGGGGGTGTTTCCATACCTTGGCTATTGTGAATTAAGGATCCAATGAATATGGTAGTACAGATCCTTTTGAGATAGTGATTTTTTTGCTTTGTATACCCAGAAGTGGGATTGTTGGATCATATGGTAGGTCCATGTTTAATTTCTTGAGATAGCTCCATACTGTTGTCCATAGTAGCTGTACCAGTTTACATTCCCAGCAGCAGTACACAAAGGCTCTCTTTTCTCCACATCCTTCTTTTTGATGATAGTCATCCTAAGAGATGTGAGGTGATATCTCATTGTGGCTTTGGTTTGCATTTCCCTGATGATTAGCGATATTGAGCACCTTCTCAGGTACCTGCCAGCCTCTGGTATTTCTTCTTGGAAGCATGTTCAGGCTCTTCTACTTTTACACTATTTACTTACTTTTGCTATTGAGTTGCATGAGGTTCTTGTGTATTTTGGATATTAACTCCTTATGGGATATGTGATGTGTCAAGTTTCTGCCATTCCACAGGTTATCTTTTAATTTGTTGATGGTTTCCTTTGCTGTACAGAAGCTGTTTAGTTTCACGGAGTCCCACTTGCTTATTTTTGCGTTTGTTGTCATGTAGTCATTTTGTTAAAGAAAAGGTCGACCAAAGTAAAATCCACCAAAAAGAAATCAGGTCTCCCCAAACCCGGATACTCATCTGAAGTGGTGTCTTCACTCTGCGGGGTGCTTGAGAACACACGAGTGGTTCATCAGTGTCCTGGTGTTTATGTCTGCCAGTCCCTGTGCCTTCACCCGTGCTCTAGGCTTGGCTTACTGCCAGAGAGCCTCCAGTTGCTCAGGCCCGCAATTCACAAACTTCTTAAGCAAATATAAGATTAGTAAATGGTATCTGCTTTGTGGAGTCTATTAGTTCGCTGTATATCCGCAGACGCTGTATAGCACACATTTAAATGTTCTGAAAACTCTGGGAACTTAATCCCAGAAGGTCATGTGTATCATAAACTGGACAAGGAGGCACTCCCTAAGCCTTTGTCCTTCTTCCACTTCTCTTCTAGCTGAACACCCTTTCCCTTTATGAGCTCATCTTTAGAACGCTCTTGATTCCCCAACCCACTTCCAGGGCCTTGACTTGGCCCCTGAATTCCTGTGGGCCATCTTCCTTTTAGAGTACCAGTGACACACACAACTAGATATGTCAAAATCCAAACTTATAATTCTCTGCCCTAAACTTTTTTCCCCCCCTATGTTTCCTCAAAACCCCTAGGCTCTGTTTGAGGCTTCCCTTCCTGCACCTCCCATATCTGGTCTCCCATCAGGATCCATTGCTTCCACTGCTTCTGATCCTTGCATCTGTCCTCTTTCTGAGAGGCCATGGACACTGCACATAGTCTCTGAGGTCTAGCTACAGGCGGACCGAATCTAACGCTAAAATCTCTCAGGGCTTCAATATCCTCTCATTTTGTTAAAGTCTTTATTGAATTTGTTATAGTATTGCTTCCATTTTATATTTTAGTTTTTTGACTGGGAGGCATGTGGGATCTTAGTTCCCTGATCCTGCTTTGGAAGGTGAAGTCTCAACCACTGGACCGCCGGGGACCTCTCATTTTTAAAGGGGACTGACAATAATTCATAGGGTTATTGTGAGAATTAAATGAGTTAATATGCATGTTCTCCAGTGTTGCATAACAAATATTTCCACAACTTAATAGATAAAACCACACTCGTGTGTTACCTCTCACTGTTGCAGTGAGTTAGGAGTTGGGGAGCTGTCCAGCAAGGCAGTTGTGTCTTGGGTCTCTCATGAGGCTGTAGTCATCTAACAGCTGGGGCTGGAACAGCTGGCACTCCCCAGGCATCTCCTTCTGTCTGGTATCCCCACATGGTGGCCTCGAGGTAGCCAGACTTCTGCTAGGATGGCTGGAGGTACCCTGAGCAACAGCCGCAGATACACCTGCAGATGCCCCAAGGTCTTTCCTCACTTAGCTCAGAAGTCCTGCTCTATTGTCTTGATCGAGGAAAACCTGCTGGGGAAAGAAGATCTAAAGAAAGAGAAAGAATGAAGATGGATTAGAATAAGCGCTGACTCATTGGAAGGGACCTTGATGCCAGGAAAGATTGAGGGCAAGAGGATGAGATGGCTGGATGGCATCACTGACTCAGTGAACATGAGTCTGAGCAAACTCCGGGAGACAGTGAAGGACAGGGAAGCCTGGCGTGCTGCAGTCCATGGGGTCACAAAGAGTTGGACACGACTTAGTAACTGAACAACAACAAAGAGAATAAAAGGGGGGCTGGGAAGGGAATAATAGGAATCCTAAAGGACAAATATAGAGGATAAAATGATGAATCAAAGAAACAAAAACCCCACAAAAAACCTGCCAGGATTGAAAGTGGGGAGACATAAACTCTGCATGGAGGCCTGTCAGAACACTTGTGGATCTTTCTTAAAGCCATCACAGAGAGTGGCCATGAGAATGTTTTGTACCAGTCAGCTGACTCACAGCTTATCTCACGGCAGTTTTATTGAAAGACTGGAACTAAGATGTGCTGCACGTTTTTCTTTCACAAAAAGATATGATTCAAATTACTGGCCATTTCTATAATGATGTGTGTCTGGAGTGTGTGTCATACTAAAGAATATGCTACCTTAATAGTTATTTTTAGAAAAGCACTATTGCTTCCTGGTGGGCGTCTGAAAATGTTTTTATCTGACACGCTTTTATTTCTAAAGTCTGTGTCACCTATAAAAATTCTATCTGAGCATTCTGAAAGTTAGAATTTTCCATTCTGTTTAAAGTTCTTCCAAACTAAGACTTAACACTAGACTTTGGATCTGTTTGTTAAAATGAAACAATTAGTTTGCAAGAATGATTTGGGGAGATGGAGCTCTAGCAAATGGTTTCCAGTAAAAACCTTTGCATATCTGGTAGGTGGAATTGAGAACTCAGCATCAAGGTTTAATTAGGCCTGTGAATGATGTTCTTCTATTTGGACCTAAGGATCTTTTTATTTTTTTCTTAACTTTGGTAGTAATTAAATGCTAGTATCAATGTAAACAGTTTATAAATAGACTTTTGCCATGCTTTATGTTGAAGTATTAAAGATTTTCAAAATAATGAAGCATATTTAATCCTACCACTTTCACTGAAAATTAGTTTCAGCTAAATAGGGCTGTGTGAGAGAGAGAATAAAAAGGCTCTTTAAGACTATGTGAAAAATATAATAATTATTTAAAACTATACTTCATCTCATCTCTTAAATTTCTATTTTGTGTATGTTTCTTAATCTACTTAAGGTTGTCAGTACAGATTGTAGTTATAGTTTTTTTTTATTAAATAGTTGCAAATTCCTTTTTTTTAATTTTTAACATTTTTATTTATTCATTTATTATTTTTTGACCATGTGGTGTGAAGGATCTTTGTTCCCTGACCAAGAATTGAACCTGTACCCACAGCAGTGGGAGCATGGAGTTGTAACCGGCTGGACTGCCAGGAAAGTCTCTTGATCGTGGCTGTAGTTTTAGATGAACCAATGGATAGTCACTGGAAGTGTTACCAAACCAATCTTGGGTCTGCTTGCCCAAGTGCACAGTAAAGCCAATTTATCAATACAAGGCTGTGGTGAAGAAAATGCAATGTTTAGTGCAGGGCGCCAAGCGTGGAGTTCAGGGCAGCTAGTATTTGAAAGACTCAAACTCCCCAAAGGCTTTCAAGATTTTTAAAGACAGAGTGAGAGGGGATTGTGGGGTTTTGATCAACTTATGGACATCCTTCTGATTGGTGGTGAGAGAGACAATGTCATCAACCTTCTGGTTCCAACTGGTCTGGGATCTGTGTTCTTTTTCTGGGCTCAGTTGACTTCTTCCCCCTGGTGGGGGTTTCAGTATCTGCAAAACACTCCAAAGGACATGACTGAGAATATTGTTTATAACCCTTGAGGAGGAACTAAAAGCCCTTTGGCTTGGCTTATGGCTAAAAAAAATTTTTTTTTGCCTTCCTTGACTGTTTTCCTTTTTTTCCCCCTGCATTCTCTTACTTCTCTGATGAAGTTTTCCTTTGACTAAAGTTTTTTTATACAGACAGAAGGTCAGCGGAGGACATGGGGGGGGATCTATTTTGGGAAGACCTATTTTCAGAGGGTCCTGCTTAGTTACAGAAGTGCTGGTCACACACTTTTTCTGATAAGAGTGTCTGGTCTGAAGAGTTTGAAGACCACTGAGGTGCACACTTCCATCAACGTCTGTGAAACACCCTGAGCTGTTGGCATGCATGTCCTCCTGCACTTTGTGGATTTGGGCTGTGTCTCTACGAAAGAAAGCTGAACACCGAGGAATTGAGGCTTTTGAATTGTGATGTGGAGAAAACTCTTGAAAGTCCCTTGGACAGCCAGGAGATCAAACCAGTCAATCCTAAAGGAAATCAACGCTGAATATTCATTGGATGGACTGATGCTGAAGCTCCGATCCTTTTTGGCCACCTGATGCAAAGAGATAATCATTGGGAAAAACCCTAATGCTGGGAAAGATCAGAGAAAGCAATGGCACCCCACTCCAGTACTCTTGCCTGGAAAATCCCATGGACGGAGGAGCCTGGTAGGCTGCAGTCCATGGGGTTACTAAGAGTCGGACATGACTGAGTGACTTCATTTTCACTTTTCACTTTCATGCATTGGAGAAGGAAATGGCAAACCACTCCAGTGTTCTTGCCTGGAGAATCCCATGGACAGGGGAAGCCAGATAGGCTGCTGTCTATGGGGTCACACAGAGTCAGACACGACTGAAGCAACTTAGCAGCAGCAGCAGCTGGGAAAGATTGAGGGCAGGGAGAGAAGGGGGCAACAGAGGATGAGATGTTTGGATGGCATCACGACTCAATGGACAAGAATTTGAGCAAACTCTGGAAGATAGTGGAGGACAGAGAAGCCTGGTGTGCTGCAGTTCATGGAGTCACAGAGTTGGACATGACTTAGTGACTGAACAACAGAAACTCTTAATGACGTGGGAAGAGGCAGGAGCCACTGCTTGGGGATTTGTGCTAGACATACTCCCCTTAATTGATGCCTCCCTAGGATATCACGGGGGAACGAGAAGGAACCACTTGCCTTAATTCTGCTGATGGTAGCCTTGATTATCTATAATAATCTCCATATTTTCACAGTCAGCATCTAGTCTTTGAATGTCATTTGTTTCCTCCACAGTCACCCACTTTCCCAAAGTGTTTGCCATTTGAAAATCACTCGTATTTAAGCAATTCTTCTTGATTCATTAATGATTTGACTCCAAGGGCTTTCAAAAGGAAAAAATATTCCTGATATGATAGTTGAGTCATGCTTGGTGAAATGAGCAGTTCAAGCCCTTCACGATGCTAAAGCAATACTGCATTCAGATTTTGGCGAGAACATGTGTCTTCTGGGAATTCTGTTACATGAAAGTAAAAATGAAGTCACTCTGCTTTTAACTCCTTTGCCAAGCTTAAAAAAAAAAAAACAAAAAATAAAATCAAAGCAGGCTTTCTTAATATTAATAAACTTAAAACACTGAGGTCCTCATGTTTTTCTCTTGTATCGTGATGGCAAGTGAGATCAGGTTCTGCCAGCTGAACCTGGGCAAGACCCTACAAGCCGTGTTACATGTCCCTCAGCCTCAGTTTCCCCATCTGTAAAATGGGGCCAGTAACAGTCTGTAATAATACCTGCTCCCTTTTATGCCTTAACATAGTTATTATTAAATCAATTTATGCTAATGAAATCCTCTTAGAAGCGTAAGACTTCTTTCTTCTGCTGTTGACAAAGTTGTTTCTAATACAAACTTCTCTGCTTTGTATTGTATTTTGTCTGGTGGGAGCCATTGTCCCCACATTTCCTACAGCCAGAGTCTCTTTTAGCCTTATGAATTGAATTTAGATCAGATCCTCTTGATTTCTGCAATGGATATCCTCCACTGCAGAAATGAAATGAAACAAACAAAAAGCCATCAGACTCTTCCAAACTGGTTATGCCAGTCTGGAGTTCCTGACCAGCACAGAGCCTTGCTCAGATTATATCTGGTTACTGTTTTTTGTGTGTGTTTTTTTTAGTGTATATGGCATTTATTTTTTAATTAAAAAATTATTTATTTTTAATTGGAGGATAATTGCTTTACAATATTGTGTTGGTTTCTGCCACACATCATCATGAATCAGCCATAGATAATATATATGTCCCTTCCTTCTTGAACCTCCCTCCCACTTCCCACCCATCCCATCCCTCTAGGTTGTCACAGAGCACCAGATTTGAGCTTCCTGTGGCATACAGCAAACCACCACTGAAACACACATTACCACATGTGAAACTAGATAGCCAATGGGAATTTGCTCTATGGCTACTGTCTTACAGGCTGTTCCTCGGAGGTGGCCTGTTAACACGGGACTGCATAGGCAGGAATCGCTCACCCTTGCTGCCCTTGGAAACTCAGGGCTTCTTACTTCAGCCCAAGTTTTGGAACTTGTGCAGTGGCAGCTGTCTCAGAAAGAGGGACTTCCCAGGGAGGCTTAAATGGATCTCTGTTTTGGAGGCCCTTCACTGAGTCACCCATTTCTAACTCCTGCCTCCTCAGGCTCTTTACTCTTAGGCAGCCACTAAATGGAGCCTAGGACAAAGAGCTTTCTGAAGACTGATGACAATTTTTGAGACCTAGAAAAAAAAGGAATTGACCCCAAAATATGAAAATAAGACACAACTAAAAAAAAAAAAAAAGAAAGAAAATAAGACACAACTAAGAATCATTTAATTAAATGTCTACAAACTGATAATTAGGCTATTATTAGCAAAATGTTAATATTCAAAAACCATAATAATTTTTTTAAAAAGGAGGTTAAATTATTCCCCTTCAAAAGGATCATGTACCATGCTTGCTGAGAAATTGATTGCAAATGAAATGGCTGACTTGTAGCTAAATTGTTAAAGCTTTTTTATTTCAGGAAAACAGTACTGTAGGTGCATTTTAATATATTTGATATGATGTAGAGGGCTTGGGAATTTGAATGAAGACTGTATATATATATATATACTAGATGGCATTACAGAATGATTGTTAATTTTCTTAGTTGTGATAATGATATTGAGATTAAGTGGAAGAATCTGAGGAGCTACTTATGGAAGTATATTTAGGGGTAAAGTACCTTGATATTAGCAACTTGTCATCAAAGTGTACTGAAAAATAATAACTATATGATGGAAAGAAGGAAGCACTAATTCCATTTCTTCTGCTTATGTCATTTGTTTGCTACACAGTCATCCTTTTCTCTTAAGTGTTTGTCATTTGAAAATTACTCAGCATGTCAGCCACCCGCTTTCAAAAGTTTCTGCAAATGATAATAGCAAGTATATGTGTGTTCATATACACACACATGTACAGGATAAATGCGGTGAAATGTTAACAAGTGTTCTGAAGACTAGTAAAGCAGGTTAGAGGAGTAAGAATGATGGAAGCCAGGGGGCATTGTTTGGATAGCACAATCAGGAAGCCTTTGGGAGGAGTAACATCTGAACTGGATCTGAGTCAAATATGAATGAGCAAGATATACGAAGATTTGAAGGAAGTATTTGTTGCTGCTGCTGCTGCTGCTGCTAAGTCACTTCAGTCATGTCCAACTCTGTGCGACCCCACAGACGGCAGCCCACCAGGCTCCCCCGTCCCTGGGATTCTCCAGGCAAGAACACTGGAGTGGGTTGCCATTTCCTTCTCCAATGCATGCAAGTGAAAAGTCAAAGTGAAGTTGCTCAGTCGTGTCTGACTCTTAGCAACCTCATGGACTTCAGCCTACCAGGCTCCTCCGTCCATGGGATTTCCCAGGCAAGAGTACTGGAGTGGGGTGCCATTGCCTCCTCCAGAAGTATTTGTTAGGCATATGCAAAGGCCCTGAGGCAGGACTTAAAACACCTGATACTGTCCAACAAATTTTTTGCTGTTGTTAATCTAATGACAGTAAAACAGACTTTAATTATTTTAAATTTATATTTCCCTGTTTACTAATATGAAATTTTTAGTATATTTATTTTTTATGTGTGCTTCATTTTTTGTGAAATTCTTATCTTTGTTTATTGTTCTATTGGCTTGTCTTTTTTTTTATTGATCTATAGTCCTTATATTCTGGATAATGACTCCTTTGCCCATTATATGTTTGGCAATTATCTTCTTCCTATTTATGGATCCTCTTTTCTGTCTTTTTAGGGTGTCTTTCAAGGAATAGGTGCTATTAATTTTAATTCCATTGAGTTTATCAGTCATTTTATTTATGGTGTGCATTTTTGTGTCTTAAGACCATTTTTCTTACCCTGAAGTGAAAAAAGATGTCCCATTAAGCTACTCTAAATGTTTTATGATCGTTTTTCACACTGATGTCTTTAATCCGCCTAAAACTGGTTTTTATGCAGTACAAGGTGAGAACCCACTTTTGTATTTTTTTCCATATTGAGTATCTACTTTTTCTGGCACCATGTATCAAGTAGCCACTCTCTCCCTAATGATCTGTAGTGGTCACTCTTTGTCAATAAGGGCTCCATATATTCTTGGATCTGTTTCTGGGCTAATTTTATTCCATTCATCTATTTGGCTGTTACTGGACCAATACTTGGAGAAGGAAATGGAAACCCACTCCTGTGTTCTTGCCTGGAGAATCCCAGGGACGGGGGAGCCTGGTGGGCTGCCGTCTATGGGGTCGCACAGAGTCAGACACGACTGAAGCGACTTAGCAGCAGCAGCAGCAGGACCAATACTACCTGTCTTAATTTCTAGAGCTTTATGACTTGATATTTGGTGAGGCAAGTCCCTCGCCTTTATGCAGAGTCTTGGTTATTTTTTGACCTTTGTTCTTCTACCTAAAATTTCCGTTCAACTTGCCAAGTTCTATGAAAAGCTCCATTTGGGATTTTGATTGGAATGCTCTGAACTTAAGGGAATTGACATCTTAACAGTGTTGAGTCTTCAGTATGGTACATCTTTCTATTTATTTAGGTTTTTTTTATTTTTTTAAAATTTATTCACTTATTTGGCTGCATTGAATCTGTGGTTGCTGCGTGGGGGCCCTTCCTTGCAGCTGGCAGGCTTCTCTCCAAGTTGTGGCCTGTGGGCTTAGTGCTGTGGCACACCGGCATAGCTGCTCCAAGGCACGTGGGGTCTTAGTTCCCCGACCAGGGATTGAACTTGTGCCCCCTGCATTAGACGGCAGATTCTTAACCACTGAACCACCAGGGAAGTCCCCAGATTTTTCTTTAGTCTTTCAATAATTTATAATTTTTTTCTTAAAGGACTTGACAGTTCTAAGAACTTCATTTTTTTTGTTCTTTTTTGAAGGTTATCTTTACACAGCTTCTAATTGTTTTTTGCTATTGTATGAAAACGCAACTTATATCTGTGTATTGATTTTATCTAGGAACCAGGTAAAACAATAATTCTAATTATTGTAGATTCTTTTTGGTGTTTTACATAAATAATAACTTGCAAATGAGAACAATCTTTATCATTATTTCCAATTCTTATACATGTTTTGGAGAAGGCAATGGCACCCCACTCCAGTACTCTTGCCTGGAAAATCCCATGGATGGAGGAGCCTGGTGGGGTGCAGTCCATGGGGTCGCTAAGAGTCAAACACAATTGAATGACTTCACTTTCACTTTTCACTTTCATGCACTGGAGAAGGAAATGGCAACCCACTCCTGTGTTCTTGCCTGGAGAATCCCAGGGACGGGGGAGCCTGGTGGGCTGCCGTCTATGGGGTCTCACAGAGTCGGACACAACTGAAGCAACTTAGCAGTAGCAGCAGCATACATGTTTTACCTTTATCTTTTTTTATTGCACTGACCGAGATGTCCAACACAATATTAAAGAGGGAGGTGACAGCTGACATATATGTCTTATTCCTGATCTGAAAGAAAACGCTTCAGGCATTTCACAGAATACGAGGTCTGCTGTAGGTTTTTCACGGAAACCTTTTCTAACGTGTGTTTTCCAACACCATCAAGCAATTCTCCAATTCTCGGCAGATACTGACAAGTTGTCCTACAAATTTAACTAGATTCTGACAGTCTCAACCTGGAGATAGGTCTCACAGGTTAGGAGCTCAGTCTCTGAAGACAGCCCCACTTCACATGCCAATCAGAAACAAGTCCAAGTTGTTATCTGTGCTTCTGACCAACTGGCGATAAGCTGGATGTTCCCATGACCCCTCCTCAGCTTCAATTAATTTGCTAGAGACACTCATAGAACTCAGGAAAACCATTTTACTTTCTAGATTACTTTCTAGTTTATGACAGGATCTTAAAGGAATGAAGAGATACATGGGGTGAGGTCTGGAGTGTTCTTGAACACAGGAACTTCTGTCCTGCGGAGTTTGAGATGGGCCACCCTCTGGTCACATGGATCCATTCTGATTCGCCAACCCTGAAGCTCCCTGAACCCCATAGTTCAGGAAATTTTATGAAGGCCTAATTACATAAGCACGATTGATTAAATCGTGGACCATGGGTGATTGATGATGGATCAATCAGCCCCTGTCTCCTCCCTGGAGGTGAGGGAATGGGCCCGAAAGTTCCAACCCTCTAATCACCTGGCTGTTTCCACTGGGAACCAGCCTCCATCCTTAGATGACCTCCAGGTATCCAGAAGTCACCTTGCATTGATGTAAATATACACGTGGTTAAAAGAGACTTGTTATTAATAACAAGACACCAACTTTACCTTTGTTGTTTAGGAACTGAGGGCAAAAGATCAAATATTATAACAAAAGATGCTCCCTCTGTTTTTATCACTTAGGAAATCCCAAGAGTTTGGGGATCTGTGAGCCAGGAACTGGGAATGAAGACCGGATATACATTTCTTGTTATAAGTCAAACGTCACACGTTTTCCCCCTTCTTTTCCTCATTAAATTGCCTCCAAACTCACCTGTTTGTTTTCAGTTTATAACTTTATTACTCTGGTCCATCCTGGGCCAGGTGCTTTAAGTATTATTTCTTTCAATCTTGACAATAACCCTTATGAGGTAGGCATTATTGCTTCTCTTAGAGAAGTAACTTTCCTAAAACTATATGCTACAAGGGGATTGATCGAAGCTTGTCTAACTTTGCAGGCTCTTTTCGTCCCAGAAATCTTTGCTACCTTATTCTTGGGTTGAAATTTATTCAGTACAGGGAATCCTAAGGAGATGAATCAGAGCAGTTGGTTTGAACAAAGGAGGCCTATTAGGAGGGGAAGTAAAGAGGAATGGAAATTTAAACAGACAGTGAAAGACACCTCACAGGCATGTGATGCTGAGTTTGCCAGAAGCAGGCATTTCATTTTGACTGGCTGGGTCACCTTCACTTCCAAATGTCTCCTCCCAAGAACCCCTGCGGTGCTCAGAGCTGTGGCAATCCACACAGCTATTGGGCAACACTGTAAATCATCCATACTTCAATTTTTTACGAAAGTGAAAAACCAAAATCAAACAGCAATCAAAAAGCCCAAACAGCTACTGGGCAATGAGAGTAACACAGTGTTTTTTTTACTACATTCCATTCTTGGCCAATCACAGTTGTTCCCTTACAGTTTTGGGGTTTTTTGCTACCAAATTGGCTTCCCTGATTATCTGTTCCTGGAGTTCATCCAGTGGTTATACATGTTCTGTGTTAGGCACTTGTTATTCCTACTACGAATTGTTAATCCCACGACTCAATGGACATGAGTTTGAGCAAACACTGGAAGACAGTGAAAGTTAGGGAAGCCTGGCGTGCTGCAGTCCATGGGGTCACAAAGAGTCAGACACGACTTAGTGACTGAACACCAACAACAAATGAACAGAAGATGGAGATGTGTAGGCAAAACCCATTCACTTATTCAGCAAGTACTGAAGGAGTGTTTGCTATATTTCATGTACCAGGCAAGGAGCTAAAGACACAGCAATAAATGAGACAAAAGGCTGTGCCTCAGGAATGCCTTTATTCTAGTGATAGAAGACAGACAACTAACCTAAGCAAAGAAACAACATAACTGGGTTGGGATACTAGTTAACAATGAAACAAATTGGGTCCAGAGATAGAGACGGTGAGTCGGGAGATAGGCTGAGTGGAGGACGGTCAGGAAGGTATCTCAAAGGCGGACTCATGAGTGAAGGGCTGACAGGTGACACCAGCCGCACAGAGACCTGGAGCAGAGCAACGGGCAGAGGAATCAGCAGGTGTCAAGGCCTCGAGCCAGGGCTACACTTGGCAAGTCTGAAGGACAGAAGGTCCGACTGGAGGATGGGGGCAGGGAATGGGCTGACTGATACTGGGGATGCAGAGGGAGCCAGGCCAGTGTGCATAGTTCAGATTTTATTCTAAATGCAATGGAAAGGGATTCAATAAGGCAATGGAATGACCCACATCACTACATGAAAAGCTCGTCTCTGGTTGCTGGGTGAAAAGTGGAGAATGTTGGGATTCCCTGGTGGCTCAGAGGGTAAAGAGTCTGCCTGCAATGTTGGAGGGCTGAGTTCAATCCCTGGGTCAGGATGATCCCCTGGAGAAGAAAATGGCAACCCACTCCAGTACTCTTGGCTGGAAAATCCCATGGACGGAGGAGCCTGGAGGGCTACAGTCCATGGGGTTGCAAAGAGTCAGACACAGTGAGCGACTTCACTTTCACCTTCAGGAGATGAAGGCAGCATGCCTGCTGGAGTCTCTCTCTTTCATATAGTTTCCCAGAGGCTTGACTCACTGACTCACCACTCGCCGCCAGCATCTCTTGGGCCAGAACTGGGTCTTCTGGCCAGCCCTAGCTTTGAGGGATTCTTTTTTTTTTTTTTTAATTTATTTTAATTGAAATGTAGTTGATTTACAATATTGTGTTGGTTTCTGGTGTGCAGCAAAGTGAATGGTATACATATCTACTGTATTCTAAGTATTGTTTAGTCACTAAGTAGTATCCAATTCTCTTGTGATCCCATGGGCTACAGCCCTCCAGGCTCCTCTGTTCATGGGATTTCCCAGGCAAGAATACTGGAGTGGGTTGCCATTCCCTTCTCCAGGGGATCTTCCTGACCCTGGGATCCAACCTGCATCTCCTGCATTAGCCCATGGATTCTTTACCACTGAGCCACCTGGGAAACCCATATACATATCTATCTATGTATTTTGTATTATTTTCCATCATGGTTTATTAGAGAATATTGAATACAGGTCCCTGTGCTATATAATAGGACCTTGTTGCTTTTCCATTTTATATATAATAGCTTGCATCTGCTAATTCCAAACTCCCATTCCATTCCTCCCTGTTAGCAACCGTAAATCTGTTCTCTATGTCTTTGAAGGATTATTTCCTTTTTTCTTTTGGAATTGCCATAATAGAGCATTCTAATTTTTTAATTTTTGTTTTATTGAGGTATAGTTGATGTACAATATTATATGTTTCAAGTGTACAGCATAATAATGTTTAAAGGTTATGATAGCTTATGGTGAAAGGTGTCGGATTTGTGATCTCCAAAGAAGAAGATTTAGCTTCGGGACCAGGGACCAGTCTTGATCACTCAAGAGCTTTTGTGTAGCAGAGTTTTATCAAAGTATGAAAAGAGACAGAGAAAGCTTCTGACACCGACATCAGAAGGAGGACAGAGAGTGCCCCCCTTGCTGGTCTTAGAAAGGGAGCTATATACTTTTTCAATTGGTTATTACAGTAAATCAAAAGAATGCCTCAAGGTTGTAAAGGTCTTACCACACCCACTCCCACAATTTACATTTTAAGGTAATGGGATTAAAAATAACAATAGAAAGATCTTGGGCTTCCCTGGTGGCTCAGATGGTAAAGTATCTGCTGGCAATGTGGGAGACCTGGGTTTGATTCCTGGGTAGGGAAGATCCCCTGGAGAAGGAAATGGCAATCCACTCCATTACTCTTGCCTGGAAAATCCCATGGACAGAGGAACCTGATAGGCTACAGCCTATGGGGTTACAAAGAGTCAGACACGACTGAGCGACTTCACTTTCACTTTCACCAGACCCACTCACATAATATACATTTTAAGATGACAGGATTAGTCAGAAAGTTCTCAAGAAGGAGAAACATGTCCTCAAGCAGGATACATTGTTGTTATATAATCATTGGTACAGAGTTTAAGGAAAAACATATCTTTGAGCAAGATGAGTTACTTTGTTGTGCAATCATCAGCTCTGGGCTTTAAAAAAAAAAAAAAACTTTGTCCTTTTCTCCTCCTTGAGAACTCCAGACCCCTGTGTCCCCCTTGAGAGCCCCAGACCACTTTCTCCTCTTTGGGGACCCCAGACTTCTTATCAATCTACCTAAGAATTGACTCAGTTACAAACATTTGAAGGTTATATTCCAACAAAATATTGGCTGTATTTTCTGTGCTGCATAGTATATCCTTATTATTTATTTTATACACAAGAGTTCCTACCTCTTAGGCCTCCTACCCCTGTTTTACCCCTCCCTCCTTCCTTCTCCCCACTGGTAACCACCTTTGTTCTCTGTATCTGTAAGTCTGTGTCTGCATTGTTATGATTGAGTGTTTTACTTTTAAGGTTCCAAATATAATTGATATTATACAGTATTTGTTTTTCTCTGACTTATTTCACTTAGCATAATACCCTCCAAGTTCATCCATGTTGTTGCAAATGGCAAACTTTCATTCTCTTTTTATGACTGAGTTGTATCCCATTGTTTATACATATACTACAAGTTCTTTATCCATTCATTGGCTTATGGACATTTAGCTTGCTTCCACATCTTGGCAATTGTAAATAGTGCTACTGTAAACACTAAGGTGCAAAGGAATTCTTAAAATATGAATATTTTAGGCACAGGAAGGCAAGGAGGGAAATGGCTTGTAAATTACTTTTTTGGTAGCCATTCTAGTCTGTCACTAGGGTCATCTGTATTATTCCTAAAAAGAGCCTGAGAAATAGGTGGGGCAAATTTTTTTTTAATAAATGTGGTAGACATTCTTTCTTTATTTATCACACCACGCAACACTCAGGATCTTAGTTCCCCAACCAGGGGCGGAACCTGTGTCTTCTGCTTCAAGACTCTTAGCCCCTGAGACCGCCAGGGAAGTCTCTGCTGCTGCTGCTAAGTCGCTTCAGTCGTGTCCGACTCTGTGCGACCCCATAGACGGCAGCCCACCAGGCTCCCCCGCCCCTGGGATTCTCCAGGCAAGAACACTGGAGTGGGTTGCCATTTCCTTCTCCAATGCATGAAAGTGAAAAGTGAAAGTGAAGTCGCTCAGCCATGTCCGACTCTTAGCGATCCCATGGACTGCAGCCCACCAGGCTCCTCCGTCCATGGGATTTTCCAGGCAAGAGTACTGGAGTGGGGTGCCATCACCTTCTCTGAGGGAAGTCCCTAGGTAGGCCAATTTTTTTGGACTCATTTATAAAGGAAGACAGCATTAAAAAGCACAAAGTTCAAAAGACTTGGATCTCGATCTTTTGACCTCAAATTGAATGTGTTGTTTTCACTACTTTTCATTTTTCTCATCCCCATAAATGACTGAACCTAGTCACCACACGTCCTGTTGCATCTCAATGACCATTGTCCCTGAGCAATTATCACAGCTGAATGGACACTGGAGGGAGATCAGTTCAGCAAAACAAATTTTTGAAATGGAAAGAAGCCTTCTAAAAAAGAAGAAAGAAAAATAAAACAATAAATAATGTCTTCTGTTATAGTAGGAAAAATTGTCCCACCAAACAGAATGATCAGGTGGAAAGAGCACACACCCCGGGAGATGTGGGAGACAGTCCCCTGGAGTGTGGGACGGACACTGAGAATTTTGTGTTTGCATGGATATAGACGATACAGCTATAGACGTGGAAGCTCAGCGTTGCTAATGTTTACTTATTTTTATCAGGCTGCACTGGCTCTTACTTGCAACATGTGGCTCTAGCTCAGGGATTGAACCTGGGGCCCCTGCATTGGGAGCACAGAGTCTTAACCACTGGACTACCAGGGAAGTCCCAGCATCGCTAACATTTAATACATGGATTGACACTGGGTATCACACAGGCACATGCCTTACATATGTGGGATTCAAATCATATCCTTATCCTGCAGTCTATACCATGGTGAGGTTAGCAGTACTCTCACTGTTTATTTATTCTCTCTCAATGGATTGTGGCAATAGGGGTTGCCAAGTGCCTGATTATGTGGATTTCCTAGTAACGTTATCTTAAATGGTAAACTCTTTATAAATTTTTTTATAATGAGATGGAGAGTTTGAGTGAAATTATACTTAGAAGAACAATGCTTAACAATCATTACATATATATACATATATATATAGTCATATATATATATATAGTCACATATAGCCAGATAATCATTATGGATTATATGCAGTAAGAATTCAACATAGGTATGTTATATACATAAATATGAATGTAATTACATACCACAGTGTTTTCTACTATGAAAATTAAGACAGCTAACAGAAAGCACCTAGTACAATGCCTGCTGTATGTATTTTCGTAAACATTCAATTAATCAAGAAAAACAATCACAAACTGGCTAGAGTGTTATTCACCTGGCTGGCCTCTGAGTGGTTACATCAGAAGATATTCCTTGGGAAGTTTTCCTTGGCTTAATGCTTTTCCTGGGTTCAGACCCTGGATATTTTGTCAGCACATTATTAATAGCTTCACCTTTCAGGACAGATTCATTAATCAAACTTACAAGACCAGAATCAAACCCAGAATCTGAGTTTGCTTACATGCTCAGTCGCTAAGTCATGTCCAACTTTTTGCAACCCCATGAACTGTAGCCCGCCAGGCTCCTCTGTCCATGGGATTCTCGAGGCAAGAATACTGGAGTGGTTTGCTATGACCTCCTCCAGGGGATCTCCCTGACCCAGGGATCGAACCTTGTGTTTCTTGCATCTCTTGAATCCGAGTTTAGTGATGGATAATATGACTGTCATATGGTTTGTGAAGTGATGCTAGCATGATCAGAATATGTTCTCCCTGAAGGTGGACTGGCAATCAGACAGTGCTTGGTGAAGAACAAGCGGAGCTTTCACTTATACACATGTCCTGTTTAATGCCCTCTGATAGATCCGTTTCACAATAGGGATTAATTTGCCAATACACTCAGGAAATTCAAGGCAGGCAATTCCTTGGATAGAATCAGGGCAGGTAATGTGTTTGCCTCTGTGGCACTTGATTTTGAAATTGTAGGGGAACAGGACATGCCACCCCCAAATGTGTCTCTTTGGTATATTCATTATATTAAATTGGTTATTTTCTAGGAAACATCAGACATAGGAAAAACTCTGAAAACCAAGTAGAAGTTACCCTTTGGTAAGAAACACTCTGATTTATAAGAGACACCTCCATGTGTAAGGGTGTCTCCCTGGCTGTACCAGGAAGAGAATGACCAGATCTCTAGACACTTTGATGAATGAAGAAAACAACGACTTAAATCTGTGTAAGAACCTTACACTCGCTTACTGTGCTTTTCCAGTTAACTCTCCATAACCGACTCTTTCCACCCTCTAGTCTTTAGCAAGGATGATATTTAAGGTGAGGGTTCAGCCACTTCTTTTGGTAAGTCACTCAGTCCCCCTGGGTCTCTCCCATGTACATGCCTGCTCAGTCATTCAGTTGTGTCTGACTCTTTGTGATCCCCTGAACTGTAGCCCACCAGGCACCTCTGCCCATGGAATTCTCCAGGCAAGAATACTGGAGTGGGTTGCCATGCCCTCCTCCAGGGGATCTTCCAGAGCCAGGGACAGAACCTGTGTCTCTTAACTCTCCTGCATTGGCAGGAGACACCTGGGAAGTCCCTGTGTATACATGCTATTAAACTTGTTTGATTGATTTTTCTCCTGTTACTGTCTCATGTCAATTTTATTCTTTAGACCAGCCAGAAGAACCTAGAAGGATAGAGGAAGATTTCTTCCTCCTTGACAATTTGTTTATGATTAATAACATTCCCTTTTTCAGTTCCTTTTTTCTCCTTTAACTCTTTATTATGGAGATTCTGAAACATACACAGTGTAAGTTAATGAGCTCCATGTACCCACCACCTGACTATAATCCCCATTCACACATGCTCAGTCAGTCTGGTTTTATTTACGTCCTCACCCACATCTCCTACCCTTCTGTATTGGAATTTGTAAACATCCTGATTAGTTTTAAAGATATGTTATTGAATCAAGTCCTGCTGGTTTGAGCACCATTTTTATTTTTTTTCTTTTTCTGGTGACTTTAGCTATCTCTGCTCCGATCTTAAAGTGCTTCCCAGAGTGTGAGTGTTTAGTTCTCAAGGGAAGCCTATGGTTCTGAAAACAATTACCATTATCATTAGGCAGGGTATATTCCACTTACTTTTATCTTTCCTTAATTACCCAGGGATATCACTCTGAGCATCATCTTTTAGGATCTGAAATAGCTCAACTGGAATTCCATCACCTCCACTAGCTTTGTTCCTTGTGATGCTTCCTAAGGCCCACTTGGCTTTGCACTCCAAGATGTCTGGCTCATGAAATTAAAAGACGCTTACTCCTTGGGAGGAAAGTAATGACCAACCTAGATAGCATATTGAAAAGCAGAGACATTACTTTGCCAGCAAAGGTCCGTCTAGTCAAGGCTATGGTTTTTCCTGTGGTCATGTATGGATGTGAGAGTTGGACTGTGAAGAAGGCTGAGCACTGAAGAATTGATGCTTTTGAACTGTGGTGTTGGAGAAGACTCTTGAGAGTCCCTTGGACTGCAAGGAGATCCAACCAGTCCATTCTAAAGGAGATCAGTCCTGGGTGTTCTTTGGAAGGAATGATGCTAAAGCTGAAACTCCGGTACTTTGGCCACCTCATACGAAGAGTTGACTCATTGGAAAAGACTCTGATGCTGGGAGGGATTGAGGGCAGGAGGAGAAGGGGACGACAGAGGATGAGATGGCTGGATGGCATCACTGACTCGATGGACGTGAGTCTGAGTGAACTCTGGGAGTTGGTGATGGACAGGGAGGCCTGGCGTACTGCAATTCATGGGGTTGCAAAGAGTCGGACACGACTGAGCGACTGAACTGAAATGAACTGAACTGATGTCTGGCTCTAGGTGAGTGATCACACCATTGTGGTTATCTGGGTCATGAAGCTCTTTTTTATACAGTTCTTCTGTGTATTCTTGCCACCTCTTCTTAATATCTTCTGTATCTTCTGCTTCTGTTAGGTCCATACCATTTCTATCCTTTATTGTGCCCTTCTTTGCATGAAATGTTCCCGTGGTATCTCTAACTTTCTTGAAGCGATCCCTAGTCTTTCCCATTCTATTGTTTTCCTCTATTTCTTTGCATTGATCACTTAGGAATGCTTTCTTATCTCTCCTTGCTATTCTTTGGAATTCTGCATTCAAATGGATTTATCTTTCCTTTTCTCCTTTGCCATTATCTTCTCTTCTTTTCTCAGCTATTTGTAAGGCCTTCTCAGACAACCATTCACCTTTTTGCATTTCTTTTTCTTAGGGATGGTCTTGATCACTGCCTCCTGTACAATGTCACGAACCTCTGTCCATAGTTCTTCAGGCACTGTCTATCAGATCTAATCCCTTGAATCTATTTGTCACTTCTGCTGTATAATCATAAGGGGTTTGATTTATATATACCTGAATGGCCTAGTGGTTTTCCCTACTTTCTTCAATTTAAGTCTGAATTTTGCAATAAGGAGTTCATGATCTGTACCAAAGTCAGCTCCCGGTCCTGTTTTTGCTGATTGTATAGAGCTTCTCCATCTTTGGCTGGAAAGAATATAATCAATCTGATTTCAGCATTGACCATCTGGTGATGTCCATGTGTAGAGTCGTCTCTTGTGTAGTTGGAAGAGGGTGTTGGTGTTTGCTATGACTAGTACGTTCTCTTGGCAAAACTCTGTTAACCTTTTCCCTGCTTCATTTTGTACTCCAAGGCCAAACTTGCCTGTTACTCCAGCTAGCTCTTGACTTCCTACTTTTGCATTCCAGTCCCCTATGATGAAAAGTGCATCTTTTCTTGGTATTAGTTCTAGAAGGTCTTGTAGGTCATCACAGAACTGTTCAACTTCAGCTTCTTTGGCATTAGTGGTTGGGGCATAGACTAGGATTACTGTGACATGGAATGGTTTGCCTTGGAAATGAACAGAGATCATTCTGTCATTTTTGAGATTGCACCCAAGTACTGCGTTTCAGACTCTTTTGTTGATTCTGAGGGCTACTCCATGTCTTCTAAAGGGTTCTTGCCCACAGTAGTAGATGTAATGGTCATCTGATTTAAATTTCCCCATTCTGGTCCATTTTAGTTCACTGATTCCTAAAATGTCTATGTTCACTCTTGCCGTCTCCTGTTTGACCATTTCCAATTTACCTTGATTCATGGACCTAACATTCCAGGATCTTATGCAAATCCTAAAAGATGATGCTGTTAAAGTGCTGCTTTCAATATGCCAGCAAATCTGGAAAACTCAGCAGTGGCCACAGGACTGGAAAAGGTAAATTTTTATTCCAATCCCAAAGAAAGGCAATGCCAAAGAATGTTCGAACTATCTCACAATTGTACTCGTCTCACGCGCTAGCAAAGTAATGCTCAAAATTCTCCAAGCTGGGCTTCAACAGTACGTGAACCATGAACTTCCAGATGTTCAAGCTGGATTTAGAAAAGGCAGAGGTACCAGAGATCAAATTGCCAACATCTGCTGGATTATAGAAAAAGCAAGACAGTTCCAGAAAAATGTCTACTTCTGCTTTATCGACTACACCAAAGTCTTTGTGTGGATCACAACAAGCTGTGGAAAATTCTTAAAGAGAAGGAAAAACCAGACCACTTTACCTGCCTCTTGAGAAATCTGTATGCAGGTCAAGAAACAACAGTTAGAACCAGACATGGAAAAATGGACCGGTTCCAAATTGGGAAAGGAGTATGACAAGGCTGTATATTGTCACCCTGCTTATTTAACTTATATGCAGAGTACATTAGGTGAAATGCCGGGCTGGATGAAGCACAAGATGGAATCAAGATTTCAGGGAGAAATATCAATAACCTTAGATATGCACATGACAACACCCTTATGGCAGAAAGTGAAGAAGAAGTAAAGAGTCTCTTGATGAAAATGAAAGAGGAGAGTGAAAAAACTGGCTTAAAACTCAGCATTCAAAAAACTAAGATCATGGTGCCTGATCCCATCACTTTGTGGCAAATAGATGGGGAAACAATGGAAACAGTGACAGATTTTATTTTCTTGGGTTTCAAGATCACTGCAGATGGTGACTGCAGCCATGAAATTAAATGATGCTTGCTCCTTGGAAGAAAAGCTATGACCAACCTAGATAGCATATTAAACAGCAGAGACATTACTTTGCCGACAAAGGTCCATTTAGTCAAAGCTATTGTTTTTCCAGTAGTCATGTATGGATGTGAGAATTGGACCATAAAGAAAGCTGAAAGCAGAAGAATTGATGCTTTTGAACTGCGGTGCTGGAGAAGACTCTTGAGAGTTCCTTCAATTGCAAGGAGATCAAACCAGTCAATCCTAAAGGAAATCAGTCCTAAATATTCATTGAAAGGACTGATGCTGAAGCCGAAGCTCTGATCCTTTGGCCACCTGATGCAAAGAACTGACTCGTTGGAAAGATTTCCCAGACCCTGATGCTGGGAAAGATTAAAGGCAGAGGAGAAGGGGATGAGAGAGGATGAGGTGGTTGGATGGCATCACCGACTCAATGGACATGAATTTGAGCAAGCTCTGGGAGTTGGTGATGAACAGGGAGGCCTGGCCTGCTGCAGTCCATGGGGTCACAAAGAGTTGGACATGACTGAGTGACTGAAGTGAACTGAGCTGATCACTCTGAGCATCACTTACTGGACTGCATGGCAAAGCAGACATGCCAGACGTCTGTGCTCTGCCCAGGGGGACTTGATCCACATGCAGGGTCTCCGAGAGCTGGGTCCAAGAAATTGCATCAGTAACGAATTCCCAGGTGACTCTGCCCCTGAGGTTGGAGAATGTTGTCAGAGTTTGCTAGGGTTTCAAAGTACTTAGGTTTCCAGCCATAGTGCTGAAAAACTGAAAGAGACTTTTAGAAAACCAGCTGCATTTTTCTGGTGCTTCCTTCTTCCGTTTCACACCTCTTGGGTCAGAGGCCCTGAGGCTGGAACCTATTCCTTGGTGGCTGTGCCAAGGTAGTTCTGCAGAGCAAAGTTCATGAACTTCGAAATAGCGATTGGCTGCTTAGAAGTCCCTTGATTTCAAGTTCCTGGCTGTGTCCTACATAGCTGTGGGTGCTGTAGGTCTTACCTAGGTAAATGGTGTTATTATGGGCTTCACAGGTGGCAGTGGTGGTAAAGTATTGCCTGCCAATGCAAGAGACCCGGGTTCGATTCCTGGGTTGGGAAGATCTCCTGGAGGGGAAGCCCGTGGACAGAGGAACCTGGCACTCTACAGTCCATGGGGTCGCAAAGAGTCGGACATGACTGAGCAACTGAATACACACACAAACACACAAAGGCTGAGTACTAGATTTGCTTTTAAAAAAAATTGAAGTATTGTTGATTTAAAATGTTGAGTTAGTTTCAGGTGTACAGCAAAGTGATTCAGCTATATTCTTTTCCCTTTATTTTCCACTATAGTTTACTATAAGACATTGAAAGACACAAATCTATCTCCCTGTGCTATAGGTCCTTGTCGTTTATCTATTTTATATTTAGTAGTGTGTATCAGCTAATCCCACACTCCTAATTTATCTCTCCCTTCAGCCCCTCACCTTTCCCCTTTGATAATCCTAGGTTTGTTTTCTATGTCTGTGAGGCTGTTTGCATTTTGTAAGTAAGTTCACATGTATCATTTCTTAAGATCCCACCTAGAAGTGATATCATATGATATTTGCCTGTCTCTGTCTGATGTGCCTCACTGAGTATGAGAATCTCTAGGTCTATTCATGTTGCTGCAAGTGGAATCATCTTATTCTTTCTTATGGCTAAGTAACATTCTACTACACATGCACCACATCTTCTTATCCATTCCTCTGTCGATGGACATCTTGGCTATTGTAAATAGTGTCACTATGAACATGGGGGTGCATGTATCTTTTCAAATTCGAGTCTTGCCCAGGAGTGGGATTTCTGGATCTTATGCTACTAGAGCATTATATTTTGAATGGTTCTCCTATATAGCACCATTTGGAGAAATTTCTTTAATATCTCAGATCTCCTGGGATAAATTTTCCTTTGAGTGACCAGGTTCAGTAGCATGGGATGAACACTCATACTCCCCGCAGTGTTCATTCCAGTCCTGACCCTGTTTTTTATTTCAAGCTGCTTAAGATTTCCTTGTTTTGGAGAAAATATATTCCTCTGAGGACTCCCTGGTGGCTCAGTGGTAAAGAATCTGCCTGAGTTGGAAAGATCCCCTTGAGGAGGAAATGACAACCCACTTCAGTAATCTTACCTGGGAAATCACATGGACAGAGGAGCCTGGTGGGCTACAGTCCATGGGATCTCAAAAAAAGTGTAGTTTGTGCATATGGATGGCTGGGAGATAACTCC
Source organism: Bos indicus x Bos taurus (assembly GCF_003369695.1). Classification (NCBI taxonomy): domain Eukaryota; kingdom Metazoa; phylum Chordata; class Mammalia; order Artiodactyla; family Bovidae; genus Bos; species Bos indicus x Bos taurus. The sequence goes on from NC_040092.1 coordinate 54,426,378, forward strand.
CCCTGCTGATCCATGACCCTCTTGTGACACCATGGGGTGACTCATTAAAAAAAATAAAGAGATATGTCAGGGAAGTACAAGATAAGATTGGTTTAGGACTAGAACTCACAACCCATATTTTGCAGAAAACGGTGCTTTTAAAGAGCTACCTGACCTTAAAATGCTTTTTAGATTTTGTTTTAGTTTGAAAGGAAAACAAGCTTTGTTCAACATAGTTTATTGCAAGTTCCAAAAGTGCTCTTCTGTGCTTAGTCCCTCAGTCACGTCCGACTCTTTGTGACCCCAAGGACTGTAGCTCGCCAGGCTCCTCTGTCCATGCGGATTTTCCAGGCAAGAATACTGGAGTGGATTTCCATGATCAAACCCAAGACTCCAGCATTGCAGGCAGATTCTTTACCATCTGAGCCACCAGGGAAGCCCTTTTTTGTAATTTGGGTGTATTTAAAAAATAAAAAAAGCCCTGGAAATTGTGTCTTCATTTGTCTGTTCAAAGTTCAACCTGATAATGGGAATAAGCATCAGCTCAGTTTTCATGTTTGTTTTCAAAACGTATTAAATCATCTTCTTGCTTAAGTTCTTTCTGTTCTACAGCCTCATGTCAGAAACAGTATGAAAATAAATCCTTACCACAAGAGGGAGCTGGATCACGAAGAAACTAACGGGTTGTTTTGGAAATAGAAATAAAAACTGGGAGAGTGCTGGTGTTTCACGGCAAGACCGTCAGCATCAGCAGTGGTGACAGAAGCGATTTTCACAAGCGATTATTTCTTTCTTGTAGTGGTTCAGACCAAGAGCAGAGTTGTCCTTGATTCCTTACTTCCCAAAGAGTTAAGCGTGTCTTTCTCTTCTGATGCGTTGACATCTGAGGCCTTGCTGAGCTGGGCCACCAATTTCTTTAGCAAACGATTTGTCCTTTCATATGCAAACCTACCCGTCCAGAGCCCATCCTGCAACCCGCTTCTTTGTCTTCTTTTTTAATCCATAAAGATGCTCATTGCAGTGTTATTTATGATTCC